>NC_142480.1:59725000-60975000 GCF_049115385.1 Moschus berezovskii
CAGCCGGAGGCTTCCCGCGGCTCCCGCCTAGCTCCCCGCCAGGCAGCCCCTGCTAATAACGCCCAGGCGCTGTGCCCCCGCCCGCCCCATCTCTCCTCGCCCCATCCCTCTGCTTTATCTCCCCCCTCCCCACCTCTTCCTTCCTTCCTGCAAATGGGTGTTAACGTGGGTCTTTATGTTCTGTCTATAACTAGGATGTAATCACGCGCCCCATGCCTCTCTCTAAAAGCATTTAATAAATGTCTATTAAAGCGCTACAAATGTAAGATGAATTTAGTGGCGCGGCTGCCTCCCTGAATCTGAACGGTAATGATGGATTTATCAACGGGGATTCGCCTTCAACACAGCAAGGGAGGTTTACTCAGCAAATACGTCGGCGAGCACCCACCCAAATACAATCATTTGACCCCCTGCGGGCATTAGCCACCTCACCTCTTCCGCCGCCTGCGTGGGGGGATGGGGGGCTAGGGTCCCCCGGGGCCAGCGCCACCGGGAGGACCAGAGGGGCACCGCCCCGCTCCTGGCCTCTTGCCTCTCCTCTGTCTCCTCTGGGCCTGCGGGTCTCGCTCTCGCCTTTTGGACCAGTGGGGGACCCGGCTTTCAGGTTTGGGCGTGGGGAGTGGTGACGGCAGTGTTAGAGCGCACGATGAATTGTGGGCTGTCTTGGTTTTGCCAGGTGACATCAGCGAGCGCCCTTTCGCTCCTCTCGGTTTTGAAGAGATAGCAGTTGTTCCTGCGAGTGGGCTCTCGAGTACCCAGCCTTCGAGCACATCTTAGGTCCCCGGATCCTCACTGGGCCCCGGGCGCCATTCTAGGAGAGGCGGCTCCAGGACAGAGGCCTGGGCCGCGAGGCCCTCAGAGGGCCCCGGTGTGCCCAGAGTGGGTCCCCAGTCTCCCCAGACCAGCCCAGCCAAAGCACAAGCGCTATTTTCCGAGGTTAGGATGGAGCCCCCAAGGCGGAGGGCGAAATTTCCGAGTGTCTTCCCCTGAACAGACCCGGCTTCTCTCCCACCTGCCCCGGCAGAGCCCACCCGGCCATTTTAAAGTTTCTGTGGCTGTGGGTTTTATAGAATTTGGTTTTGACTGTGATCATTAACGCGCACAAACCCCAGTGACCACCACCTCTTTCTTTTTGTCTTTTTATCTTTCTTCTCGAGAGGGGAGGAAAAGTGCTGGCTTGTTCCATCAAGCCCGGTCCGCATTCGCTCTGGCCTCTGATTTCTCTTTCTTCTTTGGAAATTTCATTGAGATGTCTCTGTACTTCGCTTGTCAGTTATCTTTGTTCCTTTTAAATAAAGGGCTTTTAAATGGACTTATTGCTCCCAGCGTGGGTTCCTCTCTCTAAATGTTAGAAAATTGTGCCATCTACCCGCTATGCTGAGTACTGTCACACTCGGAGACCTCGGGGACCTCCGGGCCGGCTTCAATGCCGCCGTGTCAGGGGCCGCGGGCGGCTGGAGGAGGGGGCGGCTCACGTGGATTTTTGCAGATTTCCGCCAGCAGCCGGCCCGCGTGGCCACGCCAGGGCCCGGCCCGCCCCGCGCGCCGCCGCCGGCTTCATGGCGGCCGCGAACCCGGGACTGCGGCCGATCCCGGAGCACATCGCAGGCGTGGCCGGGGCTCTCCCCTTCTCCCTTCCCTCCTCCGAAATGCCCCGGGCCGGGAAGCGGGGCGCCGGGGCTGCCTGTGGACCCGAGCAGCTGCCGGGGGGTCGGGGATGACCGCGGACAATGCGGGGAGGCTGCCGGGGAGGGGCCGCGGGGGGACTTGGCCGCGCCGCTTTGGAGCGCTCCTGCCCGCCGCCAGCCCCCGTCTCTGCCTAGGGGAAGCTGGGCCCAGGCCTGCGGAGAGCCACGGCCGCCGACCGGCTTCCCCGCCTCGGTGAGCCAGAGGGGAGCTCGGGCCAGGCAGTTCTCTGGCAACTTTCAGCTCTGTTTTCCCCGGTAGAGATCCTTCTGTAGTCTTCTAGAAGGCCACTCACAACTTGCTTTGCTTCAGGGGAGTGTGGTTTTAGCTGAACCGAGTTCGAACAAATCAGGTGTCTGACGTGGGGTCTCCTCACCCCGACCCCTCCTCTGCAAAAACCACAGGTTCTTTTTGAATGAGTTAAAATGGATTAACAGTTTAGATTTTATTATGTGGCTACCCCTCTCAGATGCCCTTATTTTTTTTTCCTTTTTTTTTTAGCCTATTAAAAGTATTAGCTAAGATTTCAAGTGTCATTCGGGTATTTATGCTTGTGGAGGTTGGGGGGGAATCTCCGATACGGTTTATGACTTTTACTACATGTTTCACACTGTTCGAGAAATGGAGTTTTAAACAACATACAATTAAATCTATATTGCTCTTTGGAGAAGGGCCAAGGAACTCGACAATCAATTAGTTTAGATATTTTGATACTTGTTGCTAAAATCAAAGTGTAAAACTTACCACCCCAAGGTAGAGCTGCTTCTACATTTTTCCCAAGGTCATGGAGCTACCACATAGGAAATGGCCGTTGCTTTTTTCCATCCCAGGCTGTTTTTCCTGATTACTCTGCACAGATTGGTCTTTAAAAAAAAAAAAAAATTCAGACTCTTTTCTGTGTTTTTCCTCCTGTTTCTCTCTCTTACTGCCACCTCACATCTCCTGCCTTTATCAGTCAGGTTTAGTTTTTAAAAACACATTTAATTTGTATTATTTGAAAATGAATTGTCTGCTCACCCTCTTTATCCCTCTCTGCTTTTCTTGACACTGAGAAGGGAAGCCGCCTTGTTTAATAACCACAGTAATACAGTGGTTTCCAGACAAAGACAAAATTATATTCCCTGTAGCCACGACGTGAGGACAGGGTACTCGTCCTTTCTCTGTCTCTCTCACACTCTGTCTCTTTCAGTAAGCAGTTTAGGAAATAATCTGCATTGAACAGAAACAGCTTTCTTCTTGAAAATGACACCTTTCCCACCTCCCTGACTGTCTCTGGGCCAATCCCCTTGACTGCCTGGTGGCAGTCTGCCTGTCCTTGGTCCTGGTAGGGGCTGGGGGTGTCTATGGAGGCCTGGAGCATCATGAGAAAGTGGGAGGTCCAGCTCACCTGTACTAGGCAGCTGAGGCAGGGCTGCTAGCGAGTTCCAGAGGGGAGCTTGCTAATTTATTAGATAGTTCTCACTTCCCCTCAGCATCTTCTTGCGGACACCCCAGGTTCTTGAAAGGAGGGGGGTGTCTGAGGTTTTGCATCTGCCCACCCACCCCACCCCACCCCTGCCCATTTCCTTTTCTGCTTTCTAGGCTGGGCAGCTCTTTGGCCAGCTTCATGACTGATTTGAAAACCCTGTGGCTCTTGGGGTTGAGCAGGCCAATCCGTGAATGGTCATCTCTACCAGGATGGGACATCCAGAACCTCTCCGCTTCTCCAAAAGAAAGGCTCTGAACCCAGGGAAGGGATGGGACGGATGTCATTAGCCTCCCTCCAGAAGCCTTCCTCTTCCTCCCAGGGAGTGAGGACTCCTCCCAGGCGGAGAGGGACCTTTGCCTGGACTCAGCGATGTGGCCTTGCCACGCCTGGGCCTCCCGCTTCCACCCTGCCTTGTGCCCACCCCCATGCCGCGGCCCTAATTGTGAGGAAGGTCTGGGAAACATTTTCTCTGTGCTAATTTTATATTTCCCCTTTCCCCTTCACAACATTAAACATAATTTTGCGCTGTCAGTGTCACTAAGATTGCGGTTTGTTGACGTCTCTACTTGGAAACACGACCCCTCCGCCTCCAACGGGGAGTCCTCCCTGCATAGCCTCTGGGAGGCCACTTCTCCACCAAGGCTTTCAGGGTTTCTGGAACATCCTGAGAGAGACTGAAATAAAGGCCATAAGGGTCCCTACCAGAACCCCGCAATCATTTCAAATCCCCTCTCCCTGTGACAGCAGGAGACAATGTGTTTTTGATGTGCGTTTGGTTGTGGGCTTGTTTGTTTAATAAAATCCCTGTGTGTGTGTGTGTGTTACTGTCTCAGTGTCTGTGACGTGTGACCACAGCCACTCCACTTTAAAAATTTCCCTTTGAATTTCTTTTCTGTTGGTCTGTTTTAATCTATCCTCTGCAACTTCTTTCTGTTCTCCATCCCTGCCCCCTCCCTCCCCAATATATTTCCTTGGCCTCAGCAATAATCCTCTGGCCCACCGGCCACGTTCCTGGAGATAAAAATCCATTTATCCCTTGTGTTGCTTCACCGAGGCCCAGTTATCCGGGGTTTTTGGTGACAGGAGCAAGAGAAAGGAAGACACTTCTTACTTTGCAGGCCCTGCTCCCTTCTTCCTTTCCTGTGCCAGCCTGGGGGGGGGGGGGGCTTGGGACTTAAGCAGAGGCACCTCGGGTCTGCAGGTTTGCTCTTTGTGCCTGGCCGTGGTTCTGGTGGCTTCTCCTCTGTTTTCCTTTTCTTTGGAGGAGCTGCTAGCTACTCTGCCCTCTCCACAACAGTGTTTCGGTGCCTGTGTGCACCAAGGCTGGTGGGTTTCAGGGCGATTATCTCATTTCGCTGGTGCAGAGCGAAGCGGCTCGCAGCCCCTGGGTCAGGCATTCAGCAGAGGGCCCATGTCACAGACCCAACCCAAAGGTTAATTTTCCCTCATTAGCATGTCCATAGTTTGCTTCTAGCCCAGGAGCTCGGTTCCTCAGTGTGTCACCTCCCGGCTCCCCTCTAAAAGTCTCTGGCACCTTCTCTCTCTCTCCTGGACCTTTCTTCACAACCTCACGTTCTGCCAGGTTCCTATTGGGTTCATGGACTCTGATCTCTAAAAACCCATCTCATGCATTTTCAGACAGCTTGCCTGTTTTCATCCTACAGCCCCAATCTCCCATCCAGCCCTCTCTTTGCCCCTCTCTCCCTCTTTCCTCTCTGCACCTCATTTACAAACGGATTCTGCTTTATTTGAATTAGTTCACTTCTCTTTTACTTTCTCCCCCTCCCCTTATCCTTTCATTCAGGGCTAGTAAAAGCAAAGATACAAAATGGCAAAGTTCAGCTGCATGTGCGTGGGGGGAGCGAACCATCCCAGCCACCTAGAAAGAAGCTGAAGGTTTGTAATGACAGAAGAAACAACAAAGAAAAGAGAATTGCATTTGCGGCTTAAGTGGGCGAGTGTGTTTGTGTGTCTGTATCTGTGTGTTTTTCAGATTTCTTTGAACTGCTTTTGTGCTGACTCGACAGAGACATTTGCCGAAGCTAGTCACGGTATAGGAACTTTGAGTTAACCTCTTATATCAAATGAATCTTTTCATTTAGAGACCAATAAATCTCAATCTCTAGCTACCTTGTGTAGACCTAGCCTGAGCTCAGTGAGACAAGACTGGGGCTTATAATAAAGACCAGATAAAGTTTGCCAAAGTTTTTTTTTTTTTCCTCCCCCCTCTCCATTTTTTTTTAAACCAACCTGAAAAATTCCCCCATCTAACAAATAAAACTTCAGGGAAGTAGCAGCTTTTCCTTAGCAGAAGCTTGGGGATTTCTTTCCCTTCTCGCAAAAAGCCTGTTGACTGAAGTGGTTTTCCAAGCTCAGACACTGAAATGATTTATAGTTTTTCAACAAGTCATTATTTTGGTGTGTTGTTTAGGTGGGGTTGAGACAATCTAATAATCAACGTAAGATGGGGGGAGGGGATTGTCAGTGACCAGGAGGAGAGTTAACAGCAGAAACATGAAAGCCAGCCGGTCTCCAGGGATAGAATTTGGGAAAGAGCCTGCACACGTCTGCTCCTGGGCTATAAAGAAATACATTGTTAACAACAACAAAACAGACAATGCCCTGAGCTCTGCCTTGATTCAGAGCTGAGCTACTTTCAAGATTTTTTAGCAGCACTGTTCATTTTGATGGGGTTTCTGGGCCATTTGAAATTCAACCTTTAGCCAGCCTGCTCATGGGGTATGGTTACAGAATTCATTTTCTGATTTACTATCCCTCCTCCTGTATTTTCTTTATTTCCTGATGGCCTCCCATGGGGCTAATCTTTTTTTTTCTTTTCTTTTATATTATACAGTTTTGTTCTCCCCACAAACGACTCAGTGTTTTTCCTGTTTCTAGTGATCACTCATTTGCTTCCTTTTTCTCTTTCCTTCCTTAAGAGACAGAGGAAAATAAAGAGCATGGGAGGGGGATTTCCAAATCATTCCTAAGTGTTATTAATTACTGTTACAAGGCAGGCGATTCTTAACTAATAACAAAGTTGTAAATTATCCCTGACTTCCAAATATTTCTCATTTGTCAGCTCTGATTGATGTGATTAATATTCCGTCCTTTGAAATAATTTTAGCCGCACTTACAATCAGCTCTACTCATGAAGCAGGGAGCAAATCATCACTCTCACAGGACCTTGCCCCTCTGCTTTTACTTTACAAGTGAAGGTTTGGTATCCATCCTGAGGTCCATGATTCTGGCTGGAAAGCACGCTGGAAAAGCTCATAGGCAGTTAAACTGCAGAAATGGAGTGGATGGGGGGACGGTACCTGTGTGTGTTCAGTGATTTATGTGTAATTTTGAAAACACTGTTGAGGAAATTAATTTTATTGAGACAACCAAACAGCTTCATTTCCTAGTTCTCCTAAACATTTTCCCCCTCCAGACTGAGGCTGAAGGAATGGATTTTTATAGGATTCCTAAACACAGTACATTCACCCAGGCCAAGCCCAATTTCTCCTTATTTTCCTCTACACCTTTTCTCAGAAAGACCTGGTCTACCCCCCGTCCACCCAATCAGAGATGGGGATTGCTGCTGGGGGGTTAAAGGTGTATGCTGAGCGTTGGGGGTCGAAAAGGTCAAAAGGCCTGCCCAGAGGAGAGCACCCTGAAAACCCCACCCTTTGGGAAGGGGGTTTCTATTTTCCAAAAGTCCTTTTCCCTTCCATCATCATATTCAGAATGCAATTTTTGAAGCTATCAATACCCGCTGCCTCCAATACCTCTGGACTTTTCATCTTAATTATATTATTAAGTGAAGTACTGTGCTGTCAGGGAATTGAACATGATTTATGACGTCTGCCTATTAAAGGATCGATTGTGAATATCGCTACTATCATCTATCAATATTCTTAGGCTGGGGGTATTTCTCGCTCCACGATTGTTACTTGTAATACCAAAATGATAGACTGCAGGATAAGACTATTTCTTCTTCGCAGGACTAGCTCTCCAGGTGCGGCGGTGAGTCAGCGTGGGGAGATCAGAAGCTCAGCGCGGCCCACCACGTCTCGCACCCAGAAAGGGTTTAAAGTTTTGTTTTGTTTTTTTTTTTTTTTTCTTAATGTGAATTTTCCCTCGGGTCTAGTAGAAGAAGCTAGAGTCGTTTTTTAGAGAAAGAAGTAACCTCTGCTGGTCGATATCAGGAGCCGGTGTTTCCGAGCTGCCCGGTGATTCGCAATGAGACCAGGAGCCAAACAAGAAAAAGAAAAAAGAGCGAATAAGGGACCCTTTTATAGGAGGGTGGCTGGGTGGGGGCAATCGAGGCGGGCGGGAGCAGTCTGAATATTTTGGGAGCAGGTACCCGGGTCCTGTCGATGCCCTTGGCCCAGGAGGTGTTCCGTTTCGGGGATCAGTCGGGGCTCTCTACCCCGACCACCCCGATTACCTGCCCCGCCTCGATGGAGGCGGGTGCGAAACGTGCTCCGGCCGAGCCTGCACGCGGAGGCCTTTTGTCTGCAGGCAGAGCGCAGCTTCTGTTTTCTTCCACCCTTGCGGGGCACAGCACGGGGTCACCGGCGAGTCTCACCCCTGGTTTGGCGGGGTGGGAAGGGAAGGCCGTGCAGGAGGAAGCCAGAGCCCCCTTCCCCGGCGCCGCCTGGGAGCGGAGGCCGGGGCGCCCCGGCGGGGTGGGGCGTGGAGAGCGGCCGGGCCTGCGCCCCGCTCCTGCCCCGGGGCGCGCCTGGGGCCGAGAGGAAGGCGGAGGCCTCGGAGCCAGTGCAGCGCCCGCGGCCCCGCGGAGGAGGCGCACCTCGCCCGGAGCTCCGCGGCGCCCGGGGCCTGGGCGGCGGGAGGAGGCCTCGGGCCTGATGGCGGGCCTAGTCTCGGCGCGCCCCGCGCTGGCCCCGGCCCTCGCCAGGCCTTCGCCCTCCTCACGGCCCAGTCGCCTTGCCTCCTGAATTCCAGCAGGAAGAAGTGGGCACATCAGTGGAACTCCTAGCCCTTCTTCTCCCCGGCTGGAGGTTGGGGGCCCCGCACAGTTCGTGGCCGCGCGGGGCCGGCCGAATGAGGGAGAACCACAGGCAGGGCGGGAGGCCGGCTGGGCCCGGGGCCTGGCTGCCCCGCGCGACCCCTCCTCTCCGGGCAGAAGACGCCTTGGGATCCCACCTCCCAGGCTACCTGCCTGCTCCCTCCCTCCGGGGCCCCCTGCTCTGCGGCCTACCCCTGACCACTGCGGGGTGTCCCAGAGGAAGGACAGTGTCTGGTACACAGCAAGCACTCAGTAAATATTAGCTGTGGCTCTTAGCATTATCAGGCACTTCTGGTTCCTCCGTGAGCATCACCTCTCTCATACACGTTTATTCCAGATCAACCACAGCACAGCCGCGGTCCCCCAGGCCTCAGCTTGTACCTAGATGCCCAACAGCTGCTTCTGAGCCCAAAGCCACAGCCCTCCACCCCTAACACCCGGGAAGAACACCCGGGGGCCTCCGCCCTTCCTCCCTCTCCGAGCGTGTTTGTCCAGGTCTGAATCACTGTGAACCCAAGAAACTGAGGCCAGAAGCAAGTGTTACCCGATTTCTATTGAACTCTGCCCGGGTCAGCGCCAGGAGATGGGAACTTCTATTAAATAAGAACTTCCTGGAAAAGGTGGTGTGGGGGGGGGATTTTTAAAGCAAACAAGAAAAAATGACGACCTTCAGTGTGGGGTTTGGGGGGGAGCAGGGGCAGGCCGAGACAGGAGGAGCAATAATAGTTGAGTCAGAAGCATCGGAAGGACACCCTTTTCTTCCAGAAACACATTCTTGGGTAAGCCTTTCATCGGCCTGGGCTGAGCTGTCGGAGACCTGCCACTAAATATACATAGGACACTTTCAGGCCGCATTTCATCTTACGACCTCAATTAAATATCACTCCGCCTTCCTGATTCTCCTTATTATCAATAATACCTCTAATATTCTTGTTATTATTTGCAAACGACGTTTGGGCGGTGGACGTCCCCTGGAACTGCAGCGGGAGCCACGCCCAGGAGGGCGCTCACCTGCTGCGCGGAGCCCGGGACCTTGCCCTCATCCGCGTCCCTTGCCTCCTCCCCACTCCCCCTAGGCTGATGGATATCCTTGGATGTGGAGCCCTTTAAAAATGACAAATGCCTTGTCAACACAGACCATCCCTCTCCTCCTGCTTTCTAATTTTTTTTTCCGGAGCGAAGAGGGACCCAGGCGCAAGCCCGGCGGCGCGGATTACACGGCCTGCGTTGTACCGTAATCGCCAAAACCTTGGCCCAATTTACAGCTAATAGATCTCAAGCGAGGGAGTCGGGAAGAAATCAGTGGCCTAAGGAGCTAGATTGGGGCTTTGGAGGGATCGGAAATTAAGGGACTGGAAGGAGGATGTGATTCACATTATTCACCGCTCCCCCCAACACACACACACACACACACACACACACACACACACACACACACACACACACACACACACACACACACACGCGGGACCAGGCGCCTCCTGGCTCGGCCTTCGCGGATGAGGCCCTTGGTTCTCCGCGGCCTGTGTCCCTGTCGCTCGCTTCCCTCGATCGGGACCACTGAGCGTCAGGGGCGCCTGCGATGCGCTCACACCGCTCGCCCACCTCCCGGCTTCTCCCAGCCCCCGGGAGGAGGCGCTGGCGCCCGGGTCGGCCTCTGGTACCTCCCCGCGGCGTCCCCGGAGCCCCCATTCACAAAGCCCCGCTTGGAGGAGGCCACACACACACACACACACATATACACACACACACACCCCGAAGAGGGGAGCTTGATCTTGTCTCATTGGTGTCTCGGGCCTGAAAGGAAAATCGTTTGGGTAAACAGCCAAGCTTCCAGGCTTAGCGCCCGCTCCCGCCCCCGCCCCCCGCCTCCCCACTCCCCTTCCACCCCGCCCGCCACCCACACTCCGCGCCGCAGCCGGGCCCCGAGCGAGCTCCGCGCCGCCGGCCGGGAGCCCGGGGCTCACGGGTTCAAAGGGCCGCTGCCCCGAGGGGATGCCCTCCTCGCTGTGCCCCGGGGGGCAGAAACGGACCGCAGGGCGGTGGGACCGGCCCGGGCCACGGTAGGAACCTCGAAACCTCCCGCTTCCCTAAGTACAGCGGGTCTCGGGGGAGGGCGCCGGGGAGGACTTCCGAGCCCGGAGGGACTGTTTGGTCAAGACTGAGCGGAGGCTAAGCCCCAGGCCCGGGCGAGCAGTCCCGGGCAGGTGTGCAGGTGTGTGCACGATCGCGGGCGAGGGCGGTGAGCCTCCGCAGGCCCCGTGGCGGTCCGCACACTGCGGGGTGATTACCGGGTCCCCACCTCCCTCCAACCGGGGCGGGGGGGCTCCTGGAAAAGCCTTCAATCTGATATTACGGGTTTTCCGAAGTTTGATACTTTCCAAAGGAGAGTTCTTCACGTAACTGACTGTGAACATAATTAATAGTTATTTAACATGAAAAAAAAGCAAACTTTATGGTGTTTAAAAGGATATTGCTCTGTCTCTGGTTCACACTCTTAAAACCTCGAAATCTGAAAATATCCTGATGAGATTATTAGACTTGATTATATGGTGACACCCCTCCCCTTTCCTCTGATGAAATTCCTCTCTCTCCTGCTTTCCTTTCTTTCTCTCTTGCTCTCTCGCTCTTTCTCCTTCTCCCAGTCTCAATCTCTCTCTAATCCAGGAGTCATTAGCAACACCCTCTGGCTACATGTTTTGCATCAGTGAAACATTGTGACATAGTTGTAATACAAACTCTGCCGCCTTGCACTGCATCTTGCGGTAGGAAGTGTAATAGCAATAAAAATCATTTTTCATCTCCAGGCATTATTCGGTGGGGGGGAAAAAAACCCAGAAAATCTGAATGTGAGAAGCCGAGGGGGAGGAGAGAGAAATGAAGAGAGGGAAGATAAAAGGAGGGAAGGAGAAAGAAGAAAAAGCTTTCCAGTTTAGAGACTTCCCAGAATTAGAGGCACATAGATTCAAGCCTATCATTTTCTCTGCTTTCCTTTCCTCTGTTTTCATCCTTGTCCCTCGGTGGACCCCTAAACCCTGATAGGAATTGTCTCCTAGTTCCCAGGGTCTCACAGCTACTCCCTTCTACCCCAGTGTAGCATGCCTCCCGATGAGAAAGCCCCAGGGGGCCCAGGGGCTGGGCCTCCCCTTCTCAGCTGGTTGGGGTGAGGAGTCCTCATTCAAGTCTTGCTAGGAAATTGGGGCCTCTTTCCCATTGGGTCTCTCAGGAATCCTTCCTGGCCTGATGGAGAAGGAACAACCACCCAGCAAGCCAACGTGGCTATTTTCCTGATGCAGCCCTATAATTTGCGAGCAAGGGCCCTCAGAGAGCCCCCTAATCTTCACTGAGGAGTGCTGGTTACAGGGAGAAGGAGCATTCCCTCCTTTGCCTGCCAGCCCTTAAAGAACTCACCCTGCCAACTCAGGGAGGGCAGAGTTTCCGGGAAAGGCTTTCTATGTTGCCTTTGCTCTGGGCAGGGAAATGCCGGGGCTCACCCACCACCACACACACGGTCTCCCCCTACACATAGTCCCCAGGCCAACCATCATTCTATGTGGAAGCCACCGAGTTCCTTTAAACAAAAACAAACTTACAGTCAAAACTAAATTAGAGAAAGGTCTGTACATGCCTTAAAACAAAGAAACCACACAAATCTTCACGGGGCCCTAAAGTAGATCCCCTCTACTTTTAACAGGAAAAAATCTTGTTTTGTGAAATATTTCACTAATCACCCTGTGTCTGGGGCTGTGCGCTTTGAAACAACAAATTCAACAAATACATGTGTAAGTGAGTTAAATTTTCTGTGTATTTTTAGTCGTGTGATCTGAAGAGTAGGACAAAACTCTTAAGTTAACAACCGGATAAAATAGGGTCAAACTTGCACCTTGAAGAGAAATGCTGTGTGATTTGCACTTCTTGCCTTTCCTGTTTTCACTGGCCTACAGGTGTACAAGTTAGGGGCGGCATTTTGTAGTTATTTTGTCAGCAGAGCCGAGGGTTGGGTGGGGGGCGGGGACAAGGTCCCAGTAGGCTGGCGACAGGCATGGCACAGCCCCTCTTTATGTCCATCTGATGAAAATGAGTGGATATGGGTGGAAATCGTAATTGGGAAGATCTGACTTCATAAGCACCCGCCTCCTGGGAGATATTCGCAACCGCCACAGCTGAGTGGCCCTGGAACACACGACGGCCCAAATCCGTGGCCTCCGAGAAGACACCGCTCATTTATTTCCTGTTTCCAATGAAAGCAGCATCACCATTTAGACTCGATGATGCTGTGTCTGTATATTTGCTCCCCTTCCTCCTATGGTTTCCCCTTTCACCCAGTGCAGAGATTGTCACAGATCGGTGGGAAGAAGGCCTCTGCGTTTCGGCTTGTCTTCAGGTTTAGATGATGCAGGGAAAACTCTTGGCGGTCCAGGGAGGCGGGAGGCTGCGCGGAGCGGCCGAGGAGTTCCCGTTTCCGCAGCGAGGTGGCGCTCCAGGGCGCGGCAGAGCGCCCGGCCGTCCGCGCCGAGCGCCGCGCGCCGCGGCCTGGCTCCCGCAGAGACGGCGGCCTGCGAGCGTCACTCCCGCCGCCTCCCTTTCGCCTCGGCGCCAGAAGGCAGGGAGCGCTCAGACCCGCTCGGCCTGCGGGTTCTCGGGGTGGGCGGAGGCCCGGGGCCGCCACCACGAAGCTGGCAGGGTTGGGGAGCGCGGCGGGGCCCCGCCGGGGCGCGTTTAGGGCGCCGTGGTCCCGGGAGCCCGCGAAGTTCGTATTCGCCGCGGGACCCGTGCGGGGCCGGCGCGGCGGCGCAGGGTCAGCTGGCCCGGTGAGCGCGCGCGGGGTCGGCCCGGCCCGGACACTGCGGAGGGTTAGGCAGCTCCTCCCCGGGCTCGGGAGCCTTCCTTTTTTCTTTTTCTTCTTCTTCATTTACACAAATACATATATTTTAACAAACAAACAAAAACATACAGGAAAGAAAATCTAACGCACTCCTTATTGGTTTGTCTCCAAACTAGGCAGTTTTCCAGTTTAATAGGTTTTTCCTTTTCCTGTCTTTTCCTTCTCTTTTTAAAAAAACTTTTCCCACCTTTGGTGTCCCCCCCCCTCCACTTTCTGATTTCCCTTCTTTCCCCCACCCCCAACCTATTATACTTATGAGAGCTGGTTCCTTGTGAGTTGGTAGGTGAGAGAGAGAGAAACACTAGCTCCAGAAGACCCAGCATTGGGCAAATAACAGCAAAATGGAAGAAAATATTTCAAATTATGTAACTATTTCCATCCGCACGATTTCGTTTCCACACTTGCTTTCCGTGGGTATCTCACAGCTCTAAGTCAAAGACGACGGGCAGGAAATGCCTTTCACCCTGTCACTCTCAACCTGCGGTTGTGGGGCCCATTAGAACAAGTTTGGAAACAATGTCAGAAATAATCATAGTCATAAATAGTCACGGTGAACAGAAATTCTATCCTGCCTGAACTTCCTCTGTGGTTTGCCCCCGGCCCTCTGGGACTCGGGCTCTACTCACAGACGGTAGGCTGGGCCCTCTTTTCAGCATTTCGATTCCCGGGAACCCTGCCCCGAGAGCTGCCCCCTTACCTAGGGGCTTTGGGTACCTGGCCTAGGCCCTGGCCCTCATCGGGAAGATTCTGTTGAAGCTGCACCCGGTCGCCAACTTGTCGCCAGATACACTTCTTTTAGTCTGTATTTCCGGCTCCCTCACCCTCCCTGACATTCTCTGGTATAAATGCAGGAAATTTCGGTCCGATTAAGGAGTCTACAGAAACTCAGAGGGTCAGGTCATTAGAATGTTAACGTGGCGACCAAGAATTATAAACATGATCTAAAAGTCTCTTCCAATTCATTTCTTCAAGTATTTATTTGAGTTAAGCGATGAAAAGTGACAGTTGTGAAATAGACAGCTTTTAAAAGTAATGAAGTCAGATGAAGCTTTAACCTGTCCATTGCGATAAATCAACTTTGAAAAAGACGAATGAAGAATATTACTTGGGCGCCTAACCACCAGCGTTTGCTGGGCAGGCTGCAGATTCTGAAATCGGCCTGCGATTGCCCTGGGAGCCATAGCCTGGTGCGGCCCTGAGACTGAAGCTTGGCCCTTGGGTGGCCCAGCAGTCCTGGCACCCACGCTGCCTGAAGGCAACACTTTGACGGGAATGGGTCTCTCTTTCCGCTTAGACTTGGACAGATTTCGCCACCGCGGTTTGTCTGGGCAGGTGACTTCAGCCCTCAGCACGGTTAGAAATTCAGAGGGGCCACCACCCAGGGGACTAAACGCTATGTATGAGAGAGATGGGTACTCAGCCCAGCTCCCCACCCAGCTGAGGGTGTCAACTTCCTCCAGCCGCGGTGTAGAAAGACCAGGGCCTGCCTGACCCCCGATATTACTAACCCTTTGGAACTGGTAGCAGAAGTTGGAAGGTGAAGAAGAGCAGAAAACTAAATTTCCAGGGGCCCTGGGTGGGTGGCGCTGGGAGCACTTCCGGTTCTCACTGACATCAAATGCCCTTATCTAGAAGGGAACCCGGAAGAGACAGTGACCCCCGGACAGGCATCCGGTGGTCTTGCGATGCAGAGAAAGGTCTTAATTCTGCACCTCCCCCAGTTAGCGGGTTGGAGATGCGGTTCTAAGGAAGGTGAACTGGTAGGGTGTTTTAAAAGAAAGTTGCCACATTTTCTTGGAGATCTCAAGTTCCCCACAACTGCAACTTTGGGCCCAGGCTTGGGGGGACTGGTCCCCTTCCCAGTGACTTCAACCCCCGAGTCCCTATCTTCCCAAAGTCTGAAGGTCATGCCGGGGGGCTTCCAGCCCTCTGGGTCTGCCAGGGTCTCTTTCCCCCAACAATTCTCCCGGGCGAGGAGGGCCCAGAGGTTTCCCACGTTTCCTTAGCCTGTCCTCTGCTGCTGCTTGGAGAAGAAGCCTGTCCCCCGGGGAGAGGCGCCACTCTGCTGGAGCGCCAGCAACAGGTCCCTGACTTTGGCCCCAGAACCCTCCTCCATCCTCAACTTCTGAGGTCAACTGGGAAACCTGGGAGCACCTCTCCCGTCTTCTGTCTCGGGGCCATCAGGAGCAACTCAAGGCAAATGAGGAGACAACGCCCGAGTTTGCGGGCAAGCGCCGGGCGGGGCGGCTCTTAGACATGTCCTGTGCTTCCCCCCTCCCCAGCCTTCACCCAGCTCCAAATTCCGACTCTAGTCCGGAGGCTCCGACTCACACGACTTTGAGGATGAGACTCAGGGGAAGGGAGAGGAAAGGGACCACGCGCTTCCCGGGGACAGTCACTAGCGACGTGGGGGCCACGCTGGGCTGGTGTTTCCATGCTGCCCACCCGGGCCTGAGACGCCCCCGCCCTCCGCGGCCAGGGGCCCGCTGCTGACCCCGTGCAGCGTCCTCTCCCCGCCTTCCTGTCGCTTTTCCTTCTCTGCAGACCACACCGTGGGGAAGGAGGTGCCCCACCCGAGCGCACAAGTCTCCCGCTCTCCGCGCGCTCGGCCCGCCCTCCAGGTCAGCCGAGCTGGAACCTGCCGGCTGGGACCCCGCCGGCCGCCATGCGGCCACCGCCCCCTGCCCGCCCCGCTGGCGCCAGGGTTCCCAGCGTCCCAGGCTGGGGCTTCGAGGGGCGCGGGGGCGCCCGGCCTCGCCGGGGTTGGAGGGTGGGTAGCGGGGAGAGCAACTCCCAGTTTCCGGCCGGGCGGAGGGGGCCGCTGAGACTCCTCCTTCTCTCCGCCCCGAGGCACCCGGCCGCGGCTCGCCGCGCGTCTCCGCCCGCCCGAGCGTTTCCATAAATCAGGCCGCTGGCAGGCTGCTAATTAGCTCGAGCGGAAAAGAATAGGCAGAGGGAGAGTCCAGGAGCGCTGAGGGGGGTGGGGGTGCCAGCTCGGTAGGTGGGAGATCAGAATTTCCCCAGGGCCAACCGGAGGCTCTGCGGGGCACGCCAGCAGCCCCCGAGGAGGACCCCTCACATAGCTCCTCCCGCCCTCCTCCACCCCCTCAAGCCGAGGCCTCCAAGCTGGGCCCTCAGATCACAAGCCCCCCGCACCGAGCGCATCCCGGCGTTCGACCCGGCCCGCCCACCCACGCCGCCGCCCGCTCTCCCACTCGCTGAGCCAGCCCCACGTTAATTAACTCTCCCCTCACCCCCTGCAATCTCACAAGACTTTTCACAACTCATCCCGAGTGTTTCCTCCTTAAACCCGCAGCCTCCGGCGGGAAACAGCTGCCGGGCAAAGAGGGAGCTGAGTCTGGAAGGAGGGTCAGCCCCCCTCCAGGCTTTTGGGATGGCGGGATGCTCCCAGGGATAGAGGATGTTGTGTGGCCTTGGACCAGTTCCCCCTCCCCCAGTGACTAGGCAAGGCAGGCCTTTCGAGATGAGAAGTAATAACTAAAGTTGGAATATTGATGGCTGTGTAAATTCAGAGCAGAGCACGCGGCAAGAGAGAGCTGCTGCTGTTTATTTCTTTCCTCCCCCACCCGTCTCCCAGGCCGCCTGGCTCCGCTCGCCCCCGCCTCCCCCCAGTCCTCCCCGCCCTCGGCCGGGAAGGGACTCTGCGATGACATCAGCCTCCCCGCCCCCGGCCCCGGGACCCCGGAGCGGAGATTGACAGGTGTCGCTCGCAAGGACAATGCCTTCCAGGTGTCACCGTCGCCGTCTCAGCCCTCCCCACCCGCCCTCTCTGCCCCCTTCACTTCCAAGTCGCCTGCCCCCCCTGTTTCTCCTCCGAGGGAAGCGCTCTCCTCACCCCTCCCCTAACTCCGCGCGTCTGGGCCTCGGGGCCTCGGTCTATACGGGCGGGGGGTGGCGGAACTCCGCCTGCTGCCTGCGGCGGGGCGGCCCGGAGATTGCCCCGAGCCCCGGGACGGGTCCAGGCTGCGAGAGGCGGCTCGGGCAAAGGCGGATCGGGCTCTGCTTTCCATCCCCATCTTCTCCCCCACCCCGAGACTCTCCACACGCACACGCACACACACACATAATGTAACAGACGCGAAGATAATCCTGCCATCTGGCAAATCCCAAATTTGGCGCCCAAGCTCTGAAAGCCACGGCAAAGTGACATCCGGGAGTAGGTGGCTGGCTGAACCTGCCCTACGCTCTGAAGCCGAAACGGGGGCACTGAGTTCCTCGCCGGCACCTCGGCTGGATCCCCCATCTCTGCCCTGACCCCTCGATTTTGTGAGGTTTTGCTCTTACAGTGGACAGAGGCTCTGGGAGTCGGGAATGGGGACACAGGAATTGCGAGGGGGGGGGCGTCCCAGTTCCCACCAACACTGCCTCAATGAGCTAAAACCCAAATTCAGCTTCATTATGTAACACCAAATGTAATTTATAGCTGGGCGGCCTGTCGGCAGCGATTTAGATCATTTGGCGATAAGGATCACACTTAGATTTCTTCAAAGCCAATGGGGGTTTTCTGTGTGTGTGTGTTTTAAGGAGGGCATTTGTGCTAAATTGCCCAGTGCTGGTGTGATAACTGTCAAAAGTTTGACATCAAAGGAGCTAATATTATTCAGTTACTAGAGACACTGTCTATCTAAATAAGAATATCTTAATTACTGCATGACAAAGGTAGGAAGGGGTCGGATCTGAAAAGGGGAGGACATTCAGACACTCCTTTTGATGCGCTATCTATATTAGACCGATGCGGGGCTCTTAATCAGGCTTCCCCCGATTTCCTTTCCTCTCCCCCGTCGGTCCTCTGAACTTTATAACTATATGTAAACACGTTGTCAGTGGGGACATAATCTTCTCGGGTTCTTATTAGAAGAAATTTCCATCCTTTCTCGTTCTAGATTAGCAGTGGAGTCCGCTCCATCAATGAAGGGACTAAGGTTTCGTGGACAATAATGTAGCAATTGTTGATGGTTTGTGACCCATAAAATGTGGAGGTGACTGTTCTGGCTTTGGTATGTAATTATGCAAAACACTTTCCATAAAGACTTGCCATTCGATCTAATGGCAGTCCCTGCGGTCTATTTCAAATAGGGAGGGTCTCTGTACAGAGAGAGAAAAGTAACATTTGTTTTAACACAGGTTTTATGGGGGGGATGGATAAATACAAACACATCGCAACTTCAGCCCAAAGTAGTTTTTCGAGTCGAATTAAAATAATTACGAGGGGGTTTAATAAGTTAATCATAGCAACAGGGCCTATCCAAACACAGAGGGAGGGGCGTTCAGGCTCCAGCCCACCACCTCCGCGACCTGGGACTGGGCTTGTGGGTGGCGACTGAACCTCCTGCTTCTGCAGGGTAGGGTGAGTCTCCATGTCATCTCGGTCCACCTGCGTGCAGGGCTGGGCTCTAAAGCTCACTCTGGGGCTGAGATTGGGGGAAGGGTGGGTAACGTCCCCACCCCAAAATCTTGTCCGCGGAATTATTCGACAGAGGGAAGTTTAACAAAGCAATCGTCTCCCAGGAAGCCCTCCCCCACACTCCCTCTGCCTCTAGCGCCCTCGGACCCCCAGGATCTGGGGCCCACAGAGAGCCTGGTGGGAGGGGGTGCGGGCCGGAAGGAGTGCCCGCATGATAGGGGTGAGATGTCTAAACTTGGCGCCCTGGCTCAAGACACAGCTCCGGGCCGACTCCCAGAGACTGAAAGCAGCACCTCTCCATGCCACCTGAGGTTTTGTTTTGTTATTCAAAAAGGAGAAGAAGAATCTAAAAAGGCTTGAAGGAGGAGAGGTGGAATGAGACACGAGGTGGTCACCGGTCCCAGCCCAGCCCGGCTCGCCGGCTACAAAGCAAACGTTTCTCTGTAATACCGCCGCCCCCAACCCGGCCTGGAGAGGCGCCCCCCAGACTCCTATCGGCTCTGCGTCCAGCTTCGCGGCCTCCCGGCCCGCCGCGCAGTGACGTGGCAGTGTGAGTTCCGCAGACGCAGGCGACAGGGGATTTTTTTTTTTCAAGGGGGAAATGATGATTAAAAGAGAGAATCATCTAAATATCAAAGTGACACATGGGGAGACCTGGAAAAAAATATTTAAGCTAATGAAAAGCAAATAAAGAAGCAGGCACTTAGGCCGGGAAATTAAATATTATGTTTAAGATGGTGCTTTTGTGCGGGCTTGAAGATTTCCGACTCATGTACACATAATAAACACTCAGGTTTGTCATCTGGAGGTGCAAATCTGAAAGATATTCCAACAAATGAAGTGCCGGCAGAGAGAGGAATAAAGAGATCGGCGCCTGTCAGGGGTCAGGCAGCCTGAGATTGCTTCTAGAGATCTTTTGAAAATTTCACACGATTGAAGGCTTAGGGGCTTCACTGTGCTTGCATTTCAAACTCAGATCAGTGGGATCACAATCAAAAATAGAGGTCTGGAAAAATTTGATGCAAAGATGGCCACGGGCTGCAGCGTTTCTCTCACTGGCTCACTCTTTCTCTCCCCACCCTCCCTTTTTTCTTCCCAAGACAGACACCCTGACATGGCTGTGATCCTTTGGATGACAGAGTTGTCAGAAAAGAAAGAGAAAATTTCATCTTGTCTCGTAACTTCTTTTCAGTCAAAAGGAATTTAGGATCTTATTTCCAATAAAAGAGAGAGAAAATGACCATTTTCTGGCAAGCATAGGACTCTAGCTCAAAAGAGTTTTGGATTTCATAATTAGCGATTTACTCCTAGACGTTTAGGTCTGGGTCTCGTCTTCATTTATCCAGATTATTAAGATGATTTCTCATTCAGCTTGTGTCCCTACATTACGTTAAAATTTCTTCCCACTGTCAATCTTATGCAAGTTCGGGTGGATAAACATAAGTATACACTCACACATATACATGTATGTACACACAGAACTTTGTTAAATCTGGAGATTGGCCTGGCCACTTCATATTCTGTGGAATTTCGTGCTCACTCAAGATTTCATCCAACCCGCTGGTTTGACAGTCCCAGCTGTAAAAAACTTTGTGAACAAGCAGAAGTCATGCCAGATATGCTAAAATGGGAGTCATCTAAAATGAATTTCTATTAGTTTGGCCAACTTGAGGAAGATCAAAAAAGAACGGCTAATTCATCATCAATTTGCCAGTTTTCCTATTTACCTAGCTAGCGTAGACAAACGACAAGGTGCTTTTGGGAAATAATCTAAATTATGGTTGGGTTTCATTAAGTCTGAGACCAAGATGAGCAGAAGTTAGATGCCTAAGAACTTCTCTTAGATGCATGCGTTAAGAGGAGTGACCTCACAGAGGAGGAAGAGGCCAGAGTAAAGAATGTCTCCTGTTCTCTGAATTACCAAGTCAAACCGTTTAAGAACATGTGTTCTTTAACAGGTGGGCAGAAAGGGAAAAGTGTTAAGAGTTGCTCTAACTGGTTTTACAAGTTCAAATCCTTGACTGCTCTAACTTCTGTCCACCCAAGCAGCCGCTGCCGGCCCCTTCTATTTGGAGGGCAGGGTCTGAACCGGGGTGGCAGCTGGGGAGGGGACCAGGCCTCAGCTGCGGCCACTGTCTCTCCTATACCAGGCCGAGGTGGGGGGCACTCGGCTGCGGACCCCCTGGATTTGGGAGTCCAGAAGAAAGGCGGGGGAAAGTAGAGTGCCCCTCAAATCTCACATCCAGACCCTTGGCAGACACTCAGGTTACCAGGGCAGAACCTCCCGCCCAGGAGGTTTGGGAGCCAGCCACCCTATATCTACAGGGTAGCGGCTCTTCTAGATCGGCATGTCCTGTATATATGTCTGGATCTTTTTTCCAGACCCACAGGAAAGGAATAGACAGCAGCCCTGAGTATAACTTCTAAACACTTGACCAGAGATGCAAACGAAGGGGAGCCTTCCCTTTCAAGAGGGCCGCCCCCTGGGCTCTCAATCTCGGCCATTCTCCGTCTCCTACGAGGGACCGAGGCTCCCAGTCGCGCTTTAAAAGCGGGGGTTTTGTGCCTTGAATACGTCGGGGCCCTGTCCTGGCTTCCAGGAGAAGCGCTTGAAAAAGGGCTGGCGGGCTAACGGACAGAAAGCCGGGGAGGCTGGAGAAGACCCTCGGCCGAAAGGAAACGGCGCCGCCTCCGAGCCGGAGCCGCGCCCGGGCCCCAGCAGGGCGACGGCCCGGCGGGGTGAGGGTTAGGCGGGGATCAAGGCCACGGCGGGAGCGCCGAGTGACCGCCATCCCCGCTGCACCAGGGCCGGAGAGGGCTCGGGGCGCCTTGGGTGGGACGTCGGGGGTCTTCCCTGCAGCTTGCAGAGCTGGCAGGAGGCTCCAATCAAGGAACACCACGAGGACGCGGTTTTGAGGATTGCCCGCTTTGCCTACCACAGAGGGCCTGGAGGGGAGGTGAAACTCCCGAGTGCCGGCCCCGCCAAGGACCCGCGCGGAGTGCCCCTTCAGCAGCCTATTAAACAGGGACTTTTAAGGGATGGATAAGAGGGTGGTCGCTCCAAACCACAGGCTGCGGGTGACCTCCGGATCCCCACGTTCTAAGGTCTGCCGCCCTGGGAGCTGTAGACAGGGGAAACCCGTCCTAGTCTCGCCTTGGGGGACAAAACAGGGGCGGCACAGCGGAGAACTGCAGAGTGCAGGTCAGAGGCTTCAGGGAGCGGGAAAGGAACCCGCTCTCTAGGTTTTAAAGTAAACAAAGCCGAAAACCGCCCCAGAGCCCCTGGTAGCCCCCGAGTCAGAGCTCGGGACGTCCAGGGTAGCGCGTGCGCCGAGCGGGATCATTCCGGGGCAAACTCTGGGCTGGGCCCCCCGCGCGCCTCGGCCTGTCCCGACGAGTCAGGAGACCCTGAGAGTGCACCCCTGTTCGCAGCTGCTGGACCCCTCCGGACAGGGTGGCTCTGGGGGGCGCTGCCCAGGGCAGGGAGGGCTCGGGGCTCAGAGGGGGAGCCCAGCGGCGCTGGAGGCTGCCGCGCACGACGGGGCCCCATTGCAACCCCTCTGCCAGGCCGCACGCTCTTGCCCTCTCCAGGAGTGAAACTCACAAACCTTTCCGAGAGCTGGGTAGGGCAAAGGGGAGCAACCAGAGGCATCTTCTGACTGTGTTACCACGAGCTCGGAAAACTCGGTGTTTCCACTGTTGGAAACCTCCCATGGTGGCCGGGAAAGGCCGGCCCCGCGGGGCGGCGAGAAAGCACTCGAATTCCCACGTTGCCGTCTTGGCCTTTTCCAAAAATGATTTTTTTTTAAATATGAAACTAAAAACCCCAGGCGAGGCAACGCCTTTCTTCCTCTTTTGATATGACATCCACTAAACAAAATCCGCTTTTAAGATGTCTGTACTCTAACTTCAAAGGAGCAAATGTTAATTTTACCTTTATTTAAATGGTTGCCAGGCTGACTTGTGAGGAGTTCTCCCCCTCCTGCGGCCCTCCCTCTAGATTTTAACATATGGAGTACTGTAATGATTTAGTGCCACTCCGGAAAGAAAGCAGCTCTTCCCTCCCGCCTCCTGCCTCCCCCAACACTTTGCCTCATTTTTGTTGATATTGTTAATTTCATGGACCGCTTCTTAAAGTTTAGCCGGAAATACACGGTGCCAGGACACAAATGGCGAGTGTGTGGGTTGTCTCCAGTGGCCTGTAAGTGGCGACACACCAGCAGCAGACCCCACGTCTCCTTGGGTGCCTGCAGACCATGCCATGTGGGATTTCGTGGGCACGGCTGCTCGATCTAAGCCCAGACATGAATATTTTTACTCCGCACTCGCCCGGGTGACCACACTCCCGGCGGTTCGCCACTTGCGCCTGGAACTCTGTGCCTTGAAGGCAAGGCTGCAGACTTGTAGGGAAACGCAGGGAATTTCAGGTGGTCTTTTTGATCCCACCTCCAGTTTTTGGGATCTCCTGCCAATTTCTCAGTGTGTTTCTGTCCAGATAGACTAAGCTCTTTGGAGTTAATTAACCTGTGGACCAACTATGATTAGTACACAGCGAAGAAAAGGCGGAAAGAGAGAATATTAGAAAGAGGACAGGGAGATAAATAGCGTGCGTTTAGCCCCATTCCTTTACACCGGTCGGCCACAGTTCGTTACCGACTTTCCAGCTGCGAGGACGCTGTGCGCCATTTACGGTAATTGAATTGCTGTTATAACACCTTTCAGGGGGACAGCAATGCGTTTCAAAAAAAGTTGCGCGCGGCCTGCGGCTACCTTTCCTGCTCTTGCTACCACCGGCCGCCCACCGGGTAGAGCTGCCCCTCGGGGAATGGGGACACGGGGCTCGATGTGCCCCGTAGGTGGAACAGCAGGGACCCGGACCCTGGTGAATCCAGCCCAGGCGGGGCACGTCCCCAGTCCGGCGAATACTCTGGGGTTGCCGGGGACCCTGCGAGAGCCAGAACCGAAGCCTAGTCTGAATAAAAGATGAGGACAGGACCTGGAATTGTAGAAACTGGGAAAAGCAACATGCGATCCAGAGTAATCTGGGCACCACCAAGGCCTCTGTCTTCACTCTTCCACTGGATTCGGATTCCCTGGTGCTGCCTGTGGCCAAGGGTGTTTCAGACAGCGGTCCCATGCCCTCTGCCCTCCCCCCAACCTTGGCATGGCGTCTCTGGGTACCTGCTTGCCCTGAGAAAGAGGAAAGTTTCCTGTTAGGGCTAGGAACCCGAGTTTGGGGGCCCGTGCTGAGATGCCCCGTCGTGTGTTTCCCCACCCCTACTCAAGCGACCTCCCCAGCCTCTGATTTTGGCCCCATGGGGCTGCGGCACAGCCTGGGAGGCCCCAGGATTCCTCACCTCCCTCTAGCCTCTGGCCCTCTTCCGCTTCCAAGGTGTATCCCTCCAACCCTTCTCCTGTCTCTCCTACCCCGCAGCAGCGGCCTTGCCGAGACCTCGGGGCCAGCCAGCTCTTTTCCCTGGTACCCTTCTCTCCAGGCTGACTCCTCTCTCGATTGCGATTACGACACAACTTTCCAGGTGGATAAGCAAACCTGATTCATTGGTTTTCCCTCTCTCCTCCTCCCCACCCCTTTCTGCTCCAGGATAGCCCTTGGCTCGGTGGCCTGGGCACTAGCAGGTTGGAAGAAGTGTGCGTAGGTGTGTAGAGTGAGCACAAGGGGGTCTCCCCGCCCTTACCCTCCGCCTAAGACCTCTGTGGCTGGCTTAAAAGAAACTAGGAAAAGAGAAAGGCGAGACCTAGAGGCTGGGCTGTGTTTCAGCAGGCCCCGGGAGGTGACCCCAGTGCGGCTGGGAGGGACTCGAGCACCGGGCTGCTAACCCAGGGGTCTGAGCCTCCTCTACCTAGTCAGCCAGAGAAACTGAGATACCAGTGGCCATGCTACCTCCCCCCTCCAACCACCCAGTGCTGTGCGGGGTGGGAATCAGGCTGAAGGAACTGTCCAGGAGGAACTGGGACTGAAACCAGTGGACAGAACGGTGTAGAAGGAGAAACTGCTCCTGGGGCGGAGAAGCAGTGCTGTGGGGTCTGGCCCTGAGCCACTGAGTGGGGAAAGCCTTATGGCCTTAGTTTGGGATTCACGGAACAGGGGAGTGTGTGTGTGTGTGTGTGTGTGTGTGTTTGAGGTGGTGGTGGTGAGAGGGATCCGTGGTGGGGGAGGGGTGGTTGGCATCCACCTTACTCATCACTGTGGCTCCAGTTAACCTCTTTCCCTGGGACATCTTCAGCTCCGAGCACCGCTCCCCACCCCCACCCCGGGCTTGCTAGACTCAACATTTCCTCCGGAACCAAAAGTCTAGTGCTCCTGGAGGCATCCAGCCCTGGGAGCAGGAATGTGCTCTGTGGTTCCTGCAAGGTGGGGGTGCATTCGCCTGACCCTGCCCCCAGCCACACACAACCCTTAGCCGCCTACCTCTACTTTTCGGCAGAACCAAGTTCTTTGGCTCTCCTGCGTGGGCAGGAGATGGGGTGGGGGGAATGCCCTGCCTCCTGGTCCTCCATGGCCTCCTGAAGCTGAGAACAGTTTGGGGTGGAGTTGGGAAGGGGATAAAAATCTAGAAGAACTCGGTAAAGTGACTTGATGGGGAGGCCTCGGGAGTGTTGGGAGTAAATGGACTCAAGCGTCAGTTGAGGGCAGGAGAAAAAAGCAGGTACCTCCTGTATCTGTAACGGGTACCCGCTGTTCTCTGCCGAGAACTACTCGTAGGCTTGCGCTTCGGCATCTTGGAGACGGAACAGGTGCGCCCCTGCCTCCTTCCGCTTCGAAGCGAGCGCGAAGAGGGTGCGTGTCAAGGGCGCTCGTTCTGCTCACCCAGGGTCGGTAGCAAGGTCAGCGGAGCGGGGTGGTCTGGCTGGTACGAGACTCCCCTTCACCTGGGAGCGAAGCCAAGGCTGGGCTTGAGAGCGATTGAGTTCCCGCTGCATTGTTCGGCTCCATCTACTCTCGCAGCCCTGTTGAAATCCATCTCCTTTGCAGGTTTGACCCTCCCATCTCTAGACTTTGTTCAGGAGTGATTTTGTCCAGATATTGACTTTTGCGCAGTAAAGTTGATTGCCAACAGCTAGAAAGATTCTTTAGGAAAAGGCATGGACCAAAAAAAGAAGAAGAAAAAAGACTGAAGCGAGCCCTGAGCCCTGCGCGCGGCTAAACACCGCACCTTAACACTCCCACCAGCGGCCCCACCCCACCTCCCCACGGACTTAGGAACTGCTGTTGTCTCCTCTTTGCTGCTAAAGAAACTGAGCTTCAGGGAAGTTAAGAACCTTAAGTTTAGCCCACTAGCAACAGACCAGGCCTGGATGGAACCGGGCCAACTTGTTGGAAACCAGGTTCCATTCCACACTGGATTTAGGAGATAAAGCTGCTCACTTGAAGGGTAAATGGAGCTTCTCTCCAGGACAAAGTGGTGCTTGGCCGGGTGATCTGTCCTTGACAAGGGGGTCAGGAAAGGGTTTTCTAGCAGGCTCCAGCCCGTGGACCACTCAGGTGAGAGGTAGCAAGCAGGTGGGCCAGCGATTCCCCTTCAAGGCACAGCCTGCTGCTTCCAGGGACGGGAGACAGTATGCCCCTGCGCTTTCTGTGTTTCAAAGGTGAATCAGGGGTGCTTACTGTGTTATGTGTGCCCACAAAAGAAGCTTGGGATCTTATCCCTTTTAAAGAGCTTATTAAAAGAGCACTTGGATTTGTCAGGGGAAGGGGGGAGAGGGGAAAAGGGAAAAAAGCACCTGAGATACTTGGGCATATTCAACTTGGGAGTTGGAGCACAGGTTGGTGGCGGCAAACAGTACGATTTGCAACATCAGAATAAACAGTTTCATTTCAAACATTCTGATACTTCTCCCAGTTCTCATGGGAAAAGACAGTGATGTGAACACAGTCATCAGAACTTCCCTCTTGCTAAGAAGTCCCATTTCCTCATGGGATCCCAGGAAAATGTTCTCAGGGTAGAGCAGAGAGTTGTCTAAGACTCAAAGAGCGTGAGTTTGGGCAAACTCTGGGAGTCGGTGAAGAAAAAGCCTGGCGCGTTGCAGTCCATGGGGTCATGGAGTTTGCACAATTTAGTGACTGAACCACTGCAGGTTACTAAGGAAAGCATCTCCCCCATTTTTCCTTTTAGTCTATCTCCATGCTCTTTTCATGGATTTCATGAGGAATCAGACTTTAGAACTGATTATTTTTTCAGTTAGAAAGCATACTATGCCTTAAACATAACCACAACAAACTTACGCAGTAGTGATGGTGGAGAACCATTAACTTTCCTACCAGAGTGGTGTGGGGAGTATTTGACTTCACTTTTTCTTCTTTTCTTTTTCAGTTTTTGTTTGTTTGTTTCTCGGTTTTCTCAGGAGGGTGAAGTGAATTTAAGAAAATACTCTCCTTAATGTCTCTCTCTCTCTTTCCATATACACATACAAGTTACATCTCCATGAGTCTAAGCATCCAATATTTTTAAGGTCGATGTAGGAAAAAAATCAGTGTACCAAGGTAGTCATTTTTTTAAAAAAATTCAAAACAGAAAAATGACAGATAATATTCACATCTTCAGCTTATAGGAAGGAACCACCTGCGTGTGTGTTACTTATTTGGAAGGAGATGGTCAGCTTGGGTCAGCCAGTCCTAGGGAAATATTGTTAATTCAAGATCCGCTGTGCCTACCTGGTGACACTGCAGGCATTCTGCATTTACAGTTTCCTGCATTTAGAGCTTCCTGGCTTGGGAAGTGGGTCATGAGTGTTGGGAGGAGGTGGAAGCATGGGTGGGCTGTGAGTGTAGCGTGGAAAACACAGGAATCCAGGAGGAGGAGGAACAGTGATTATCTTCCTGCTCACCATGGAAACTTTCTCACTTTTGCATTTACTTAACACCCACTTATTAAGCAGTTAGGATGTTCCCAGCGTGGTATGAGGCACTTGTGGACACAAAGAGTAGTAAGTCATGGGCCCTAGCCTGGAGGACTTTTTAAGTTTGCATCAGTGAGGCAAGCTAACAGGGCATAATACTCTCTGACAATGTGAACAAGGAGCTTTGAAAGTTTGAGAGAGAAGTGCTTGGGACAGATGTCCAATGTAGGTGATTTCATTTGGTATTCAAAAACATGGGAGGTGGGGAAGAGGAGAGAGAAACGGGAACTTCAGCTGGAAAGAGGCACAGAGTAAAGGCAGGGAGGGTCAGCCCAGGGTTCTCATTTCTCCGGGGGACAGTCAGGTTCACTGTTCCTTGGATTATGGAGCTTGTATGAAGAAGCTGGAGGTTTCTCCTATAGTTCTTAAGTAGAGTGTGTCTTCTGCCTCCCTGTCACTTTCATGGGGGAGGAGTGGATTTGAGAGGATTTTAGTCTCACTGATGAGCCACATTTGGATTCCCTTCTGGAGGGCATAAATTGAGCTCCTTGTCCCTTGGGCATTTACCTGAAGGTTTAAGACAGACAGAAGGACACACAGACATGGACAAGGTTGTGGCAATATCAGAGGAGATTAGTATAAGGAGGGTAATTACCAAAAAAATCCTGCCAGAGTGAATCCCTCACTTTGCACGAGTGCCAGAAGAGTGGGTGCCACCGGCTTCTTCAGTGCTCCGCTTCTCTCAGAGCAGACGAGACATGCTGCTCTGGTTCGCTCTCTGTGTGTCTCTCCCTTGGGGCTGGAAGCCCCTCAGAGGCTGGGAGTTGAACTGTTTCACTCACGGTCCCAGCTCCTGGCACGGTGCCAGGCACATAAAAAGAGCTCAGTCCCTTCCGAATGAATGAACGCTGCAAGTGTAAGGATGTTGGCTTTTAGTCTGTGTTCATGACGGAGACTCTGACTATCTTTTTAGGTTTATCTTTTTGGGTTTTTAATTGTGATCGCACAGAGTAATCACTGGAAAACGTTCTGATAATAACTCGTTTTTATTCATGGTGGAACTAGCCTGTTGAAGTGAAAGATTTGAGCACAATAGTTATTAAACTGTGCCCCCTGCTTGACCTTGGATACTCACTTACAAGACACTCAAGAGCCACAAATTGAAAAAGCACTGTACTAGAGGCTTCACATCAGCGTTGTCCAGTTTGTTGCTCTCCTTACTCTCAGCATGAGGGTTTGGCTTAACTGTTCTCTCTGGGCTGGTCTTCCTACCGTTCAGAGTCATGGTAAACTTTCATACAACCAAAACTCACTTTTGGCATACGTTTTGCTGCTGTTTTTGTCGTTTCTTGTATAACTTGTACATTGGCCAAGATACTTTCATAGCTGGACTAAAGAAAGGTTAAGATACCTTCTTCTTCCCAAGGCTTCTGTACAACTTTTAGATGACCCAAGGAATGGCAATCATCTGGGTTCTTAAAAGTCAATATCTTATGGCCGCTTACTCAGGGAGAGGGCAAAATCTATGTTGGAAGCGGGATTAATCTAAGATGTTTTGATGCCCTTCCTTTGCACTGCTGCTCTGTGTTAACATTCTCCAACATAGGCACCAATTAGATCTTGGAAACAAGCATGAAGAAAAGCATAAAATGAGATCAAAACATGATCAGCTCCCTCTGAATTCTACCTTATGTTTTAGCCAGTCTATTGGCTCCTTGGCTTGGAGTAATTTCAAATTCCCACTGACTTAGTGGCAAGACATCTTCTCATTCTTTTCTAAATACACTCTTCCTTTAAAAAAAAAAAAAATCCTCCCCACCATCTTCTCTCTTGTGAATTCTCTTTTTAGGATTCAAATTGCAAAGAAATTCATAAGTGAAATAGAATCCATTTTTGAGCACTATGTTCATTGTTGTTCCTAGCTCAATGGAGCAGTAGAATACTTCAGTAAGGAAGTTTATAGTTTTTTGGTTTTTTTTTTTTTGCTTTGAGTTGAGGAGGCTGTGTTTTCCTTGATAATCATCTCAGGGGTACTGTGTCTTGGTACCCAGTCAGCTGAGGTACAATACAAGTATCATCCAATCTTGATTACATTGCTCATAAAAAGGCAAATTGGACCTCTCAGGGCAAAGAGAGTGTCAGACTCTCCTATTAGCAATATCAAAATACGATTCCAGAGAATCCATGATGAGAGATTCAGATACGATTATATGATACAAATGCAAAGGATGGGAAATCCAATTTTAGGTCAGTTGTCAGTGCTTGGCATTCTGGTGGCTCTGTGAAGATTATAGAAAGTACAGACTTTTGAGATTCTGAAAGGAAACCAATATGTTATAGTAACCTCTTCCATCTTGGAGAACTGTGTTCACATCCGTATGCCTACAGAGAGGAATCTAAGTAATTATTACAACTAACATATCAATTTATTATTCTCGATGTGTGCATTCCTAAGAAATAACAAGAAATTATAAATTTATAGATTAAAAAGATAAAAATCATTTGAATTTAAAACTTGAGATGCTAGTACATTTCCTTTTGTTTAAATTATGGCTGCCTCAAATGAACCTATGTCTCACAGACATAGAAAGCAGACTTGTGATTGCCAAGGCAGCTGCCTGGGGCCAGGGGCTTCTATATTTTAAAAGAATATATAAAGGCAAATTTAATTTAGAGATTTTTGTTTAATATCTGTAAAAAACTACACTCCTATGTAGGGACCAGGAGACTTCCAGCCATATTGCTTTTTGAGTTACAGCGGAATTTTGATGAAAACGTGACCTGCACTAATTTTGTGTTGCAGGATGGGGGCAGGGTGGGGGATACTGGGGAAATGAACCCATTTTCAATAGGTTTCCCATATTTGTCTACATTTGCTCCTTTTTATCCCCTTTCTGTACAGGATGGTGTTTTAAAAAATTAATGCACATTTATTAAGAAGGAGCTGAGAAGGGCTGAGATTTTGAAGTCAGAAGGTACAAAGTATTACATACAGAATGGTCCTACTGTATAGCACAGGCTTCCCGGGTGGCTCAGTGGTAAAGAATCGGCCTGCAATGCAAAAGGCACGGGAGCCTTGGGTTCGATCTCTGCATCAGGAAGATCCCCTGGAGGAGGGTATGGCAACCCACTCTGGTATTCTTGCCTGGAGAATCCCACGGGCAGAAGATCCTGGTGGGCTAGAGTCCATAGGGTCACAAAGAATCCAACACAGCTGAAACAACTGAGAACTCATTGTATAGCACAGGGAACTATATTCAGTACCCCGGGATAAATCATAACGGGAAATAATATAAAAAAGATTGTATGCATGTGCAAAACTGAGTCACTCTGCTGTCTGGCAGAAATTAGCACAGCATTGTAAATCAACTGAACTTCAATAAAAAATAAATGAAGACAAATAATAAAGTATGGCTGCCGGTGCTATCTTTATTGACGCAAGAAGGTCTGTAATAATCTTCCATGGTAGCCAATGAAAAATGTCTTCCCATGCTGCCAACTTGGTGAGCATAAATTACTGGGAACTTTATATGGAATAAATTATGTTCTTAAGCCTTCTCAGATGTGCAGCCAATAGAGATTTTAAAGCAGAAAATGAAATGCAAAATTGAGCTCGAAGGGGCATTTGTTGTGTTTGGAACCCTCTCTGGAGTAGCTTCCTCTTTAGCTCTGGGAGGGGATTATGGGCACTGCCTCCCAACCCCAGGCTTTCTCAGCCACACGCGGCTCTTTAGAAACCTGCATGTGGTTTGCTTCTTAGATTTAAATGAAGCGATGTGGACCATTGCAATGTGGATGTGGCAGTGGGCCCTAGGAAAATAAAATGAAGAACACTGCTTGAGTGACAGACAGGCAAAGAGGGAAAGTGTCACTGAACCCAAATGTGCCATTGCCTGACTTGCGTGCTTTTGTTGAGAACCCTGTGCTGCTATCTTTTTTTGTACCACCACTGTAAGTGCAATTCATGGGTACTCTCAAATCCATGGTGAGTTTAATTGATTTGTGGCTTTCCCCACTGCTGACGATGAAGTGGTGCTTTGGCTGTTGAAAGGTGAGGGGGACTTGATTTCAATGCAGAGATGAGATGAGATGCAGCATTCTGTAAACTGACAGATGGAAATTCTGCTTCAGAATTCATTATTTGACGTGGAAGATAATGGTGAAAATTTGAATCTTTGAAAGAGTGCAGTGGGTCAAAATACAATCAGACCATTGAAAAGTTAAATGAATTGCACTGGGAAATACATTTAGATGGCAGCTTCTAGATTCCCTGATGATCTTTCTGATAGCTTTTTCTATGTCATCTTAAGTTTCCCTCATTCTCTTTGAGCTGTTAAGGTGCCTAACTAGAACTTTGGATGCATGCATGTATGCTAAGTAGCTTCAGACATGTTTGATACTTTGTGACCCCTTGGACTGTGGCCCACCAGGCTCCTCTGTTCATGGGATTTTCCTGGCAATAATACTGGAGTGGGAACTTTGGGTCTGTGTTTACTCCTGACACATGAATGGAAAATGATATTTCTCATCTAAAGATCCCAGATATCTTGAGGGATTGATGCTTTCTGGGCCTCCTATGAAAAGGTTGTAACTACATGGCTATATCTAGTTTGTTAGCAGAAAATTAAGTTACAAAATAGCACACGTTAATTGTAATTAGTCAAAAAAATGAAAAAGTTATGAAAAAAATTTTTTTAGCAATTTCCTTTCTAATGAACTTCCCTCTATGGTTTTCAAATTGTATACATGGATTCTCTGATGCTTGTCTTTGAAGGATGGAACCTATTTCCCAGAAATGACATAGAACTGCTTTGGAAATTAGGCAATAAAAAGCAATGGTGGCTTCTGATTTGGGTGCCGGCTCTCTCTCTTTTGGATCTCTGGCTCTGGGAAGCCTACCAAAAAGGTCTGCAAGGGTAGGAACTGAAGTCTCTGCCAAGAGCCAGTAAACCACTGAGCCTGCCAACAAGTAGGAGAGTGAACTTGGAGCCAGATTCTGCAGCTCCCGTCAGTCTTAAGATGATCTGAGCTCCAGCCAATAGCTTGACTGCAACTTCACAAGAGATCCAGAAGTAAAACCACTTCACTAAGCTGTTCTCAGATTCCTGAGTCTCAGAAACTGTGTGAGATCACAAGTGTTTATGCAACTTGCCAAGTTTGGGGCTAATTTTATACAACAATAGATAGCTTGTACATCATTCAGAAGTAAGTTACATAGTGTCTGGTGCTGTCTAGGAGGCTAAAAAATATTTGTGGAGTGCGTGAATTAAAATGAATAAATGAAAAGTTGAATTTAGATCCTTCCCTAGCATTCCCTATTATTTAACAACCTTTTAACTAGCTTCAGAGTGTTTCTAGGATAGGGTCTCTTCAATTATTAAAAGTTCAGTCATTCAACAAATATTCATGGCTGTTTGTTTGTGAACGACTCTTCCACTGTGAAATATTGTGAGCCCACTGGAGCATTTGCCAAGCTTTTAAAAAGAAGTAGCTCTTTCTGTTTAAAACAGTTGAAAACTAGGTTTGGGGTTGGGGAGACACAAGTCACCAAGAAAAGTGAAGGATTAGGAGAAGGACAAAATTTATCTCTACACTGACAAACTCAAGGTATTCTTAGGTGAGAATGAGACCATCACTGAATCGAGGGGCATAAATAGTGTGAGACGTTCAACAGTGAGTGTGGACAGTGAGGGCACGTGTGGCCTCTCATCCTCTCTGGGGTGTGATGTGTGCCCTGAGCTGCCTTTTGGGTCAGATGACCTGGCTCAGAACCCCACCTCTTCCATTTACCAGTTGTGAGAACTTAAGGAACTCATTTAATTCTTCGAAATCTCATCCCCACATTAAGCAAGCAAAGAGTATGATGCAGGATTTTAAAACAGATGAAACTGGTGAAAGGTTTAGTCCACTTCTGGGCATGTAGTCAATCCTTTAAAAATTGTTATTTCCTTTTCTTGGGATGAGTCGTCATGTCTCCTACACGGTTAGGCCACTTTCCTGCCCACATGAACCTCCCTATGAGGTTCTTTACCATGTGTGACAAGTTGAGATCATCTGAAAATATGGAGTCACGGAGTATAATTAGGACATGGTTGGGTTCATCTACTGTTCTAGGAGGAGCCTGGTGAGATGAGATAAAGGGAGCGTGGATTTAAGGATGGACACTATGGAAGATGCGGAACACTCATGCTGTTCTTTCTGCTCCACGTGGCTTTCCACTTAGGTGTTCTTTCTTCTTAGGCTCTAGCTCTTGATTGGTTTCTTGAAGAGACCAAATGCATTTGGAGGCTCCTCCTGCACCATCAGTGTGGCCTTGATGGTTGGTCTTGCATATCTCTAAGTGGTAATTCTGAGGCTTGAGCTACCTGGGCCATTGCAGAAATAGTTCAGCCAGAAGATTTCAAGGCTGTTTACTGAGAGACAAGTCAAGAAGTGGTTCTCGCACTCACCGCTGGCTCTTTCACCTTGTCTTGGCCATGCTTGAAGTCATCTGCGTTTGCCCGCGTATTCTCTTCTTTTCTCTTAATCTTGTTAAGTTTTGTCACTTGGTCACTTACTTCTTGTGTTCTCACCCATCCCAATACTCTCCCTCAATTTCCCCCTCTCTCTTCCCCTTCTCTCTCCTCCTACTCTGGGAGGAGAGAAGAAAACCCAGAACGGGCCTGGAGGTATGCTGGTTCCTCCCTTTCTTCTCTTCTTACTCATGTTGTATGCTTCCATTGCAGAGGCACTTTGGAATTTGCCCAGCAAGTTAGTTCATAGGTAGAGGCCACTAGAATATTATTCAAGCCCTTTGGGACACATCTGAAAATAAATATGATGAACAAATTAAATGTAACATCTAATGATATTAAAGCTACATTTCTGTTCTGTTCACCATTTTTTGTTTTTTTGTTCTGTTCACTTTTGTATTAATGTGTGTTTTCCAAGTTTAACTCCCATTTGTTTTTGATATTTAGTAAGATAAAACACCTTTTAACTTTTTAAAAGTCCTGGTGGGAGGAATTGGAAAGCATAATCGAGAAAATTCTGTAGAATGCCCCCTCCTAGGGGCAGAGAAACTCCATGGAGCCTTTCCTTATCTTTATATCTCTAGCTCTCCCTGCAACTTATAAAGAAAAATATCCTAGAAGATCTGTGGGATTCATAGCTTTTTTTTGCTCTAAATCCATTATCTCAGCATAGAAAGCATATTGCATGGCAATTGTATCAATGAGAGTTTAGAGAAAACGTGGAAATTATTTTATTTGTAAGGATAAACTAGATTATGCTGCTGTAACAAATTAGCACTAAAGTATTAGTGATTTAACAGAACAAAGGCTTTTTTCTACATATCAGTGGCAGGTTGGCAAAGGGATTCTGTTCCATGTACCTACACAGAGCCCAAGATGAGGGAGACTCTACTATCTATTTCTGGACCATCCTGAAATAATCCCTGGAGAAGGGGATGGCTACCCACTCCAGTGTTCTTGCCTGGAGAATTCCATGGACAGAGGAGTCTGCTGCGTTATGGTCCATGGGATTGTAAAGATTTGGACACAGCTGAGCGACTAATGCTTTCACTTGAATTAGTAGCATCCTCTGTGACTGCAGAAGCAGGAGAGAGACTGAAAGGCTTCATGACCAGAAGCAGCATTTGGTCTTTCTTCTCATACTCTGTTGACCAGAACTAGTCGTCTGGTTAAGCATAACTGCCAGGAGTCTGGAAAAGATAGTCTTTTATGTGGTTGGAAAGCAGCAGAAAGCCAGATATGGGTGAGTGTCCATGTTGTCTACCACATTACAAATTTAATCCCTTCAGGAAAACCAAGGACTAGAAGGGGCTGTGTCCTAGGTCACAAAATAAGCCAGTGACAGAGTCAGTACTAGAACTCAGCTCTTTTGGTACTGGCTATTATTTCTGCTGTTATTTTTGCAGTAATTAACTCCTTCCTCTGTGGGAAATAATGGCACACGGATAGTGGCACTAGTGGTAAAGAACCTGCCTGCCGACGCAGGAGATGCGGGTTCGATCCCTGGGTCAGGAAGATCCCCTGGAGGAGGATAATTCCATGGACAAAGGAGCCTGGTGGGTTGCAAAGATTGGGACATGACTGAAGTGACAGTACATAGCATTGTAGAGGAAACGACCAGGTGTGAATGAAGGGTGATGACCTTGCTGTGATTTTTAAATTATCCTTTTCTATCATATGCCAGGCAAAGTTTATTTTCTGGTTGTGGCTTAGAGGAGTTCCAGGCCATATCTCACTAGCAGAGAGTTTTCTTTTTCTTACTTAAGCAAAAGTATTTTTTTTTTTTTACACTCAAGTAGTAACAATATCCTGCATGTACTTAGACAGAAACTTCTGAAGTCATTTTCAAGTATCTTTTCTCATGTGCTTTACACATAATGTACAAGAAATAAGGAGGTTGCATGTCACTGACTTAATTTTACAGATACCCAAGGCAATGAGAATACACATACAAGCTCACACAGCCAGTTAGTGGTGACCCTGGGGCTAAAATTCAAAGCTGTGATTTTCAAAACTGGTACTGAAGTACAAGCTGCTTTGCTTCCATCCTCTTTCCTAGCATTGTGGATTTCCTGGTGTAAAATAAATAGTTAGGTTACTTTCTCTAAGCTTCAACAGCTTTTCCGTGGTAGGAGGAGTAGCATAATTTGACTCTTACCTTGGATGTTTTTGCTAGATTCTTATGTTGAGAAAAATATAACACACTTTGACATCTGGAGGATGTTATATTGAGGCTTAACTTATGTCTTCAATACTCTTCTGAAATACAAAAAAAATTTTTTAGCTCTTTTTGTTTTCCTTAGTTGGGAATAATAATATAACTAAGACATGGGATTAAAAGAATGCCTCTCATATTCCATATACTATCCGCATGTTGGCTGTTCCTTATTACTCAATATTCTGGGATAATCAATAGCAAAGAGAAGTATGAAACAAACGGAGTAAACTCAGCTCTACAATTTCTCTTTTTGTATCTACTTTCTATTCCTTGGAAGATATCTGAGTACTGATGGTCAGTATATGTCACACAGAGAAAGTTTGTACAGCTGATACATCTCCTTGGGCTAATGGTTGCAACTAATAGAAATCATAATGCTTGCTTCCAGTTGCAGCTAACAGAAGCAGGGTAGAAACTGACTTGATCAAATAAATAATATATTACCTTTGGTAATGGAAAAGAAGAGGGAAAAGCTAAATGTGCAAATAATACCCCTAGGAAATTACTTTTTTATCTTTTGGTTCTGCTTTGTGTTGACATCATTCTCAAGTAGACTCTTTTCAAGTGGCAGCAAAGACGGCCACTAGTGCCTCAAAGATTATAGCTTTGTAATTTAGCTTGTTTTTTTTTTTTTCTTGGTAGTTGTTGCATCAAACATTTCAGGGATAATAACCATAGGTTTGATTGGGTCTCATGCCCAGAGTTGGAAAAGTCACCATCGTTTTGATTGGTCAGGTCTCAGTTATCTTTCAACTGCTGGACCCAGTGGTTGGAGTCAGCTCTATTTAAACCTTAAGGACTGAGATACAGAAAAGAGGTGGTATCTTAACAGAAAATCCAGCTTCTATTACATAAAGAAGGAATGGATGCTGGGCAGAGAAAAATTACAGATATCTATTCCAGTACTCAACTATATTCTCGAGTACTTAACAAATGCAGGAGAGAAAAATAGATTATTACCACCAAGGGTGTTATTTTATGTTGAAAGCAAAGAGAGCTAGAATGCTAAGGACAGGTGGAAAAATCTGATAGATGAAGTCAGATCTCAAGTTACCTTCTTCTCTTTAACACTACAGTCTCCCAGAGCTTTACACATGTAATAGAAGTTGATAATAATTTTCACAATTTTTTATAGAAAAATATATTGTGGGGGGGAAGGTCTATTAGCTATAAAACAAAATTTTTAAAGTTTGTAAGTGATCAGTCTTCTCCAGGTAAATAAACATGGAGATGCTGGTCTATTCTTTAGACAAGATCGCTTTTCAATCCCTAGGCTCCCTGTTATTCAATTGCATTTACCTTTGCTTAATTTGTAAGCAGTGCTGATCCCAAGTACAACTGCCTTCAGAAGAGGAACCTTATCTTTGATGTTCTAACTTTCTAAAAATGCCAGTTACTGGTGCCCCAAGCCTGGAGTGCAGTTTTGGGACAACCAGTTCCTTCTACAAATCATGTCCATTTATCTCTGTGGGCAAAGTCCATCATTTTCATCTGCTTGTCATATCTAGTTTTGGTGGAACTCAATTGCAACCCTCATACATAAAATATTCCCTAAATACCAACTAAATAGATATAAATCCATCAACAGGCTATGCTTGTAAATAAACTCTATCAACTGATACTTGTATAGCACACTCCTGCTTCCTAACTTCTTGCATGTAAACTATCTCACTTGATCATCATGAGAGCTCTGGAAGGCAGGAAGGACAGATAAGAATATTACTTTTCTCCTATCAAAACTAGTGAAACAGAGATGGAGTGATCTGCTCAAACTGATGACTACTGTGAGTTTTTGGAGTCCAGACCTCAGATTTTTCCCACTACATCTTACATCTGAATTTGTGTGAAGGCTGTAGTGTTCACTGGAAGGTTCGAGAAAAAACTCAGGAGTCAAATGAACAAGGGTTTTAAGACTGACCGCTGATTGTTAGTTGTATGACTTTGGGCAAGTTTCTTAGTCATTTAGCCTCAAATTATTCAACTGTATTGTTTTAACCATTCCATACTTCATAGGATTCTTGTGATGATTAAATAAAATAATACGTGGACAGAGCTTAGCAAAGGCTCTGTATGTAAATTCACGCTTCAAAATTCTAGGTATTGCTCTCATCATATGTCTCTAAATGCTTATTTAACCTTCATTCACAAAGGGAAATAAAGATTTGAATCATTCATCTGGATTGCTCCATGCTTATGCCTCTATTACGGAGAAGGCAATGGCAAGCCACTCCAGTACTCTTGCCTAGAAAATCCCATGGATGGAGGAGCCTGGTAGGCTGCAGTCCGTGGGGTCGCTAAGGGTCGGACACAACTGAACGACTTCACTTTCACTTTTTACTTCCACACATTGGAGAAGGAAACGGCAACCCACTCCAGTGTTCTTGCCTGGAGAATCCCAGGGACGGGGGAGCCTGGTGGGCTTCCGTCTATGGGGTCACACAGAGTCGGACATGACTGAAGTGACTTAGCAGCAGCAGCAGCATGCCTCTATTAACTGCATCTTCTAGGTATGGGTAAAATGTGAGAGCAAATTGCCTGAATCAGTCTTTGACCTCACCATTCTTGCATCTAATTTCTTGATCTATCTTTTTTGCCTTTCTGATCATCCACTAAAAGCCAAGTGTTTGTTATTTGTACTCAACAGATTATAAGGTTAATACTATCCTGCATATTCTAGGAGATAAGTATAAACTCTGCAATATGATTAAACAATTTAGACTAATATAAACAACCACCCATTGGAGCCCTGTTTTTCAGACTAAATAAATCTCAAAGAAAGTTATTTCTCCCCTTTTACTTTGTTTTGAACTTGTCCCAATTCAGGCTGCATTATAGATTTTCCCAGTGTTTGTTTTATAAAAGGTAGGACAATTATTTCCATGCAGCCCCAACATGGTTCTTCTGTAACACCGGCTTTGAATATGATAGCCAAAACATCCATTTCTTTTGAGCAGAGCCTCATCAGTGAGTGATTTTGGAGAGTAAACGCACAGGGAAATAGGAAGCATGTTCCTGAAAAGGGGCAGGCTTTCCTGTTGGTCCTGATGCTATCTTTCATCTCAGTGTGTCAGAACTGGAGCTCAGCAACAAGGAGCACTGGTCCATGGAGGATCCAACTTTCTGCCAAGGGGGAGTTTCTGGTCTAATGATGGGGACAGAGAGTCAGCAGAAAATAAGAGGTGGTGACTAAAACAGGGGGGCTGTGAGCATGTGGACAGGAGCATCGAGCATAGATTTGGCATGGGGGCGATTCTCCAGCATGATGACATCCTAGGACAGGGCTGGAGGATGAGTGTGAATCAGCCACATCAGGATTTGGTGGGGGAGAAAATAGGCAACTATTCTGGGCCAAGAGGAGATGCAAGGACTGTGAGGAGTGAGCAAATTTAGCAGGATAAAGGAGCTCAGAATTTAAGGAACAAGCTGGTTTCCATGGTGGCTCAGAGGGTAAGACATCTGCCTGCAATGCAGGAGACCCAGGTTCAATCCCAGTGTCAGGAAGATCCTCTGGAGAAGGGAATGGCAACCCACTCCAGTATTCCTGCCTGGAGAATTCCATAGACAGAGGAGCTTGGCAAGCTAGGGTCTATGGGGTCACAAAGAGTCAGAGATGACTGAGTGACTGCTACTTTCACTTTTCACACTGGCAGGAGAGAAGGCAGAAAAAGGGTTAGGGACCAGAAAGAGGAGAGAGTATAACCTTGGAAACTTCTCCCATTCCTACACCCAACTCCACAAAGGAAGAAATGACCTCTGATGTCCCATTCTCTCCCAGGGGAAGATAGTGAAATCAAAGTTGCTCAGTCATGTCCAACTCTTTGCTACCCCATGGACTGTAGTCCATGGAATTCTCCAGGCCAGAATACTGGAGTGGGTAGCCTTTCCCTTCTCCAGGGGAACTTCCCAACCCAGGATAGAACCCAGGTCTCCCATGTTGCAGGTGGATTCTTTATCAGCTAAGCCACAAGGGAAGCAGGGAAAAGATGATTCCCTTTAAAGCCCAGATTTTCAAGGGATTGAAAGAAAATAACACTGACTGAACACTCTGTGATACACCAGACACAGTTTTAGTTACTATAGATCCATTTAAACAATCCTGTGACATAGGCACTATTGTACCCACTTTATACATAAGGATATTGGGACAAGGGGAGTGAAATGAACTGCCCAAGGCACTCAGCTGATGGCTTCCTTGGGGCTGAAACTGAGGGAGCCTGGCTCCAGGGAATGTCCCCTCCACAAGGAGTGCTTGTAGCAGTAAGCTATCCCGTGAGTCAATTCAGGAATTCCTCTAGAGCTTCCAACAGTGCCATATCAACTATAGAAAACTCTCCTGAAATTCATATATGGCATTTACTCTTTCATTGTTGAAATTTTTGGTCAGGACAATGTTTTAATAAGACATGGTTATGAAAATAATGATGTTCTTAAGCTCAACTTATAACTACTATTGCAAGTTATGGAGGTTTATCATGAAAGAACTTCCAGACACCTTTTATCTTTACTTTTGCTTTTTTTTTTTTCTAACATGAGTAATGAAACTAGACAGGTCACTGTCTGTTAAAGTCAGTAACATTTCCCGGTTTCCAGGAGGTGACAACGATGACTTTTCTTTGCCTTTCCAGCATGGCTACACTTCATTGAAATTCAAGATCTGCTTTTATTATGACTTATTCAGGATTTTATTTTACTTTGCAATTTTTTAGCACAATTTCTCTCTCTCTCTTTTTTTATTTTTTATTTTTTTGTAGATTGTATTATACTCTTTTGTCCCCAAATGAAAATGCAGGCTCCAGCTATACTTCCAACAATGGCTTTTTGGGTGTCTTGTTCAGAAGTTTGTATGTTAGGATGTCAAAAGTACAATATGACTTTTGATACATGGGTTGTAGCAAAAAGTGAAATTCTAGAGAATACATTACAATTTCAAGAAAAAAAAGTTTAAAAAGTGAAGCAAATTTCACAAGAAAAGCTAATTTTAAACTGAGATGCCTTTATCCAGGGGTTTGTTACTGATCTTCTACACGACAACCTCAGAATTAACATTGCCTTGCTAACATTTCTAGTGCATGTATAACTTCTGACTAAACTCTATGCTCTATCGGGAAAAAGAAAGTCATGCTTGCTAACTGTTTTCAAACTTGGCAGATTTACTCTGAGAGTACTAGTCAAGCAAATCAGATTCAAAACCAAAAGCATCATGTCATATTTATAGTATCACAAAAATGTTTTTATGAAAAATATTTTAGGGATATCTAAAATTATTTCCTGGAATAGTTTTTTTTTTCTCATTGTTTTAATTTTTGTCCCTGTCAACAAACATTTGTCATATTAGATCAGATCATTTGAGCTTTGCATCCTATTTCAATGTTTCTTCTAGGACATGTGAGCATGGGCAAACAGTTTTTAATTATCCTGATCAAGTGTAGGGGACAGTTTTTTGCTGACCCCACTTGTAATCAACTGTGATCTTCTAGAAGCAGGTGAATTGATTGCTTTTATCTTCCCCAACTAGTCAGAAGAGTGGGTCATATATTATCCTACCCTTTGGAAAAATGCAACGCAGTGATTGATTTTATGACTGCCGGTGGCAGCAAATTCCTCAGAATGAATTCTACCAGGTGAAGAAGTATTTCCTCTAACTTGCTTTAAATTTCCTTAGCATTAACTTCTCTGAGTGGCCCAGTCTCTTATGGGACAATGTAATAAGGATTTATCAGTTTTACTGCCCAGTACCTATCTTTAATGCCTAAGTAAATCTCTCTTATTTTCTAGCCCTGACTCTGTAATTTTAACTTTTGAAATCTCTCGTCATGAGTGAATCTACCCTGCACTCAATTTCTTGCCCTACTCTGAAGCTCTGCCATCCCTGAACTACATACCTGCAGGTGAGAAAGTGAGAAATAGAGACAATAAGGCCGATGAACATGTAATATTCTCCTCCATAATGCTGTGGTACTGTGCTCTCTCATATCTACCTTCTCTGCACACAAAAAAGGTAAATTCATGGAAAACAATGAAAAGTTGCTTTGAAAAATTTTTATCTAGTTCATATCCACATACAGTGCAATATTCTCTCTTATAGCTTATATCACCCTGGGATATTTTTTATCCTATAGAGAATGATCTAAAGGGGCTTCGACACATCTTTGTTCTAATTTCTACATCCCAAGGATGGTGGGTGGGTGGGGGTCAAGCCTTCTTTTTAAAATGCTAGGCATCTATTTCTTTAAATAAATGGAGACCTCAAGTATTAGTTACTCATGAAATCAAATGATAATACAATGTCTAACTACTCAAACTCCACATTTTTCTCAGATTTTTGCCAGGATACACCTCATCTCCACCTGCACCCCCAAATATTATTTCTAGTGTCTTAGTTTTGTAATGCCACTGTCAAGTTGGACTTATCTGATGACAAGAAAAATTGTGTAAGACTTTCAAGCCCTAAAACATATTTTGTCATTTATTTACTGAGGTGTATATGAGAGAGACAAGATGCTTTGTGCTTGTTGAATAAACTGGCTTTGAAATTGTATATTTAAATCATGGAGGCAGGACCCAGAAGGACCAAAAAAAACCACATCAAATTGGAATACATGCTGAGGCAAGGGTGGTTTTAATTTTGCTTTGCTTAACGGTGTTTCCATGAGGAGGAGATGACAGAGGAGGAAGAGAAAAAAGAGAAGGGGAAAGGCCATGAGAAGGAGGTGTGACAAACCAGGAATGCCTCTGCAGGGGTGCTCTTTTGCCCTTTCTCTCAGTTCTTCCCTCCCTTCCTTCGTCTCTCTCTCTCTTCCTATCTTTGCTCTCTTTCATTTCCATCAAAGGTTATTGAGCACCCGCCAATGTACATGTGGTACTGGGTTCTGGGATACAATAGTAAAACAGAAATAGTGTCTGAACTCAGAGCAGGAAAACCGCAGTCAAGAAGCGGTTGCATGAAGTGCCTGAGAAGTCATACCATCCGAGATGTGAAGACTTCCTATGGGGAGCTGTGTTCAAACTGATGCTCAAGGGATGTGCAAAAGCGAGCCAGAAGAAGACGGAGTTGGGAAGAGAAAAGGTCATCTGTAAAACAGACGGAGCTCCTGGCACACGAGGGAAGTCCAGGCAGGCAGGGAGGGCTGGGTTGCTGCAGGGCAGGGCGGGCTGGGTTGCTGCAGGGCAGGGAGGGCTGGGTTGCTGCAGGGCAGGGTTCCAGGGAAGAGTTCACTGGTGAAGAAGGACACCAGGGCTTCGAGGGGTGGCAGGGGAGGCAGCTACTGCTTTGGAAACAAAACTAAAGACAGTACCTGGGAAGCTATTTGGGGGAAAGGTGTTCTTTTCCCTAAATCTCATCAAGATTAGTTTGAGTTCAAATAATTACATTATGTCTTTTGAAGTAGCTTCAGAACTTCAGAAAAGAGGACATTAGAGATTCAAGAATATACCAAACATTTGTACCCATGCATCCCCCTCCATAGATAGGGACCTCAATATGGGATATGGGCAGCCTGGCAGACTAGCTGGGTGTAATGGCCTTTACTCTCTCTGGAAACTAGCAGAGGCTCACCTGGTGCAGACAGATTTTTTTTTTTCTTTTTCTTTAAGGGCACTCATTTCAGCATCAGGCACTTAACAGCTGAGAGATACCGCAGAAAATGCCTTTCCAGGTATGTAGTACTTTTCATTCTCACTTGCAAACTTTTTTTTTTGGCTGGTAAAAGCCACAACAGTCATAAAAATGAATGTTTTCGCTTTCCCACACAGTGGGAGGATCAGTCTGTTGATCAGTGGAAATTAACGATCAGAGTCAGGAGCACATTTGTGTCAGCTCTAATGAGGTGGATGCAATGGCAAGCCACTCCAGTACTCTTGCCTAGAAAACCCCATGGATGGAGGAGCCTGGTAGGCTGCTGTCCGCGGGGTCGCTAGGGGTCGGACACGACTGAGCGACTTCACTTTCACTTTTCACTTTCATACATTGGAGAAGGAAATGACAACCCACTCCAGTGTTCTTGCCTGGAGAATCCCAGGGACGGGGAAGCCTGGTGGGCTGCCGTCTATGGGGTCACACAGAGTCGGACACGACTGAAGCGACTTAGCAGCAGCAGCAGTAACGAGGTGGATAAGCCTAGAGCCTATCATACCGGGTGATGTTAAGTCAGAAAGAGAAAGACCAATATTGTATATTAACACATATATATGAAATCTAGGAAGATGGCCCTGATGATCCAACTTGCAAGGCAGCAAAGGAGATGCAGACATAAAGGGCAGATTTTTGGATACAGTGGGGGAAGGGGAGGGTGGGCTGATTTGGCAGAGCAGCACTGAAAGATATACATGACCACACGTAAAACAGAGAGCCAGTGGGGATTTGCTGGGAACCCAAAGCCCGTGCTCTGTGACAACCTAGAGATGTGGGATGAGGAGAGAGGTGGGAGGGAGGGATCGTGTGTACACCTATGGCTGATTCATACTCATATGTGGCAGAAACCATCGCAATATTGTGATTATCCTCCAGTTAAAGATAAAGTTTAAAAAATGAAGGTCAGAGTCAAGATCCCCCTGCCCCTCCTCCTACTGGTGCAGAAAATTATCGCTGCGACTGCACCTGAAGACAAAAGGCCCAGTGCACCTCCATCCATCCGTCCATCCACATCTCCATGACTGACAGGAGACCAAGGGCCATTCAGCTTCAAGTGGAAAAGACACCTTGCTAGACTAGGCCTCCTGGGAGCCCAGCACAGTTCTGCCTCGTGGAGTTGTGACTTACTGCACATCAGGAAGGCCATTTGAGCCCGCATACTTTTCATGAATGAGCTCAACATCTCAGTTTACCGACATGCTTTTCTATCTTAGTTCAGCCCCTGATTTTGTTTTTGTTTGGCCTAATGAAGGCAAGTGGTTAGGAGACATATCCAAGGTACAGGTTCTAGACTGCAAATGTAAGAATATATTCTGAAATTTGGTTTGGAGAGTCAGTGCAGGGTCTGAGACCACCGTTCAGGTTCTGACCTTAATATTCTTTTATACCCGAAAAATTAAAGCCAAAATTTTCATACCAAAAACATTAAAAGTTGAAGCAGAAGTTATATGCCAAATCATTAAAGAGGCATGACTCATCCATGTTCTCACTGAGGCTGACAAATGCTTTGGGTACAGAGACAAGCAGAATGGGACCAGGGTCTTCATGCTTTTGGTTGATATAGTGTTTAAACATTTGAAATCATGTTTTCCTCAAAGGATATTTGGGAAAAAACTCTTTTGCTTAGACATATTTAATGCAGTTAGTTGATATTTAAATTTTAACTTAAAAGGGATTTTAAACTGAAATTGTTTTATACGGTACTAATACTAGCTATAATACTTTACTATACTATACTTATGATTCTAATACTATACTAATGGGCTTCCCTGGTGGCTCAAATTGTAAAGAATCTGCCTGCAATGCAGGAGATCCAGGTTTGATCTCTGGGTTGGGAAGATCCCCTGGAGAAGGGAACGGCAACCCACCCCAGTATTCTTGCCTGGAGAATCCCATGGACAGAGGAGCCTGGGCGGGGGTGGGGAGGGGGTTCAGTCCATGCGGTCACAAAGAGTCAGACAAAACTGAGTGACTAACACTTTCACTTTTCTTACTAAGTCTATATTTATATCTCTCTATCTATATTTGGGGGAGAAGAAGGATAGGGGTCAGGATCATGTGTGTGTTAATTCATATTCAAAGAGGCCAATCTGATATTTTGAAAGACTATGTCCAATTTCATCACTAACTGGACAGGCACATTTGTGAAATACCCCTTTGTGAGGCAGGAACATTACTGTGCCCCCTGGATCCCAGAACACTCTTAGAACTTTTTCCTGAATCTTCTACAGAGAAGGAACTCAAAACACACTTGCTGAACTGAATTAAATAATGGAGCAAGCACAGCTGGTGGCTAAGGATACTGAAATGCTCAGCTCGCACGTCCATGCCTGAACCCTGCTACTCCTAACTTCTTTCCTGCCTATTTCCTGTTCCAGATGGAAAAGTATCCATAACTGGGGTAGTTGACTCAAAATAGCAATGATGACAACAGTGCGGTAATGACCTAGATTGAGCACTCGCTATGCATCAGAGGCTGTGCCACGCACTGTGATTTTCTGTGATCCTTGCAGCAGCTGGAGGAGGTACGTTGCTATTATTATTTCTCTTTCATAACCAAGAAAGCCCAGGCTTAGAGAGGAACTGCTCAATGTCATGGGACTAGTGTGGGGTGGAGCCAGAGCTTCAAGTTGTTTTCTATGGTCTGATTCTTGATACCATGCTGTTAATCATTTCTCAAACTCACCAGGCCAGACCTTAAAGCACAGAAGGTTCTCCACAATCTAGAAAGATTTCCCTGTACCTCAGAACATCCAAAGCAAATTTAGAGTGGGAGAACTCTCCTTGGGGCCAATTCTTGCCTTCTTTCCTTTGTTCTTCCTTTTTCTCATGACTCTATTAAGCTCTGCCAGGCGCTGCAAGACACTTGAGTGGGTGTGGGAGGGCCGACTGAGAAAGACTCTGCTCGTTCTGATCTTCTGCCCTCTTCCTGTTCTTCCCACAGAACTGATGGGCTAAACAGACTTAATGCTTGGCTGTCAGCATCCCTGTGGAAGACTCCAGCAGACTACAGTTCAACTTTTCAAACCTACCTCTTTGAAATTCCTAAGTAGGAGTCTGCGCTCTGTTGTCATATTTCAGTTTTACAGTTTCTCTGAAATATTTTGATCCAAATATGTCCTTAGTGTCATGCTTTATTAATGCGAAATGACTCATATTAGTGACTGCTTGTTCTTGAGCCATATGCCCTGAATAAGTTATCGGGTTTCATTGTTTACCCTAAGTTTAAAAAAAAATTCCATGTGCTCCGACCTCGTGACACCTAAACCCTGCTCATGCAGTTAAAACAGGAAAACTAGTTATCTGATATCATGAAGGCAAATCAGCTTGTAGAAGCCCTCAAATGTTTCCATTTCCACTGCTGTGAAGGCATTGTGGGAGCCATGGATTATTCATCAAGAAAGCACAGGAGAGAATTTCTTGTTTGTTTGTTGATTTCCAAAGTAAACCCAAGTATGAAGAGATACAGCTACGGTGCCTTTACTTTTCATTGTTAGCACATATCATTATGTCATCCTGGAAGAACTGCCCAAAGAAATAGAAAAAAAAAATGACCATGTGGATTGCTTAATGGCCCTCCTCCTGCTTGCCTGCAGAATCGTCTGAGAAAGGAAAATACAAACGCATTAGTCAGGCCCTCAGGGTTAGAAGGCTTCTCACCACCAGCAGTGCCAGGTTAGCCTGGGCGTCTGCGGAGCAGGCTTTGGCAGGCCACCAGAGAGAGGGCATTTCATAATCAAGAACTTACCTGAGAGGATTCTGAGCCAACAAGACAGTGTTGGGAGTCAAAGGCTAGGGAAGAAGGAGCGCATTTATTCTGTGGACCAAAACCTCTGCACTTAAAGACATTTCCTTTCTAGTTTTGATTTCCTTTTATTTTAGCTTCTGCACATTTTTTTTTCCTCACCAGATTTCACAATATATCAACTGTTCTGTCTTTGGTGACCTGACTGAAGTGTTACACAAATCCATCACTAAAGAGTATACTGGCTATACATTGGGTGGTGGTGGTAGTGATGGAAGAGACACTGGTTTTCCTAATAAGATATAGGAATAACAAACATTTATTGAGCACTTTTACCAAGTGATATTAAGACATGCATGAGACAGCTCAGGTAATCCTCTGAACCCTAGCATTTGGGTACTATTACAAGCTAATTTCAGTTGAGGTAACAGAAGCATGGAAACGTTAAGTAATTTACCTGAAGTCACAGAGCAAGTAAGTCACAAAGGCAAGATAAGAAGCCCTGTAGCTTGATCAAGTTCATGGTCTTAAGAGAGACTCTTTGTTCCTCCAGATGGTCCCAGCTCTTCCCTTGGGGTCCACCAGGAGCTGTTGGCAGTGCCTAGGTCCCCATGTTTGCTTAAGGCCCTATTATGCAATAGGGCCTACGACGAGTTGACTCACTGGAAAAGAGTCTGATGCTAGGAGGGATTGGGGGTGGGAGGAGACGGGGACGACAGAGAATGAGATGGCTGGATGGCATCACCGACTCGATGGACATGAGTTTGAGTGAACTCCGGGAGTTGGTGATGGACAGGGAGGCCTGGCGTGCTGGGGTCGTGGAGAGTTGGACACGACTGAGTGACTGAACTGAACTGAACTGAATATGTCATTTAAAACTACAAGAGACACATTGGGTTGAAAGACAGTTTGGCAATTTCTTATAAAACTAAACACACTCTTCCCATATTATCTAGCAATGATATTTATTCATAAGAGTTGAAGATTTATGTCCACACCAAACTTTGCATATTGAGCATATATAGCAGCTTTATTCATAATTGGCAAGACTTAGTACTTTTCAAGTTGTCCTTCAGTAAGTGACTGGATAAACAAACCATGGCACAACCAGACAGTGGAATGTCATGTGACAATAAAAGAAATGAGCTTGTAGACAGACATGGGGGAAACTTACATGTTCTCTATTTAATTCCAACGATATGACATTCTGGAAAAGGCAAAACTATACAGCAGTAAAAACCCCAGATGTTTTTAGAGGCTTCATGGGGAGAGAAGGACAAATAGGTAGAACACATTTTTTGTTTAATTTTTTCTCACTTTTAAATTTATTCATTTTTAACTAGAGGATAATTGCTTTACAATATTGCGTTACAATATTTCTTCCATATATCAACATAAGTCAGTCAAAGGTAGACACGTGTCCCCTCCCTCGTGACCTCCCTCCCACTCCCCGCCCTTCCCACCCCTCTAGGTTGTTGCAGAGCCTCGGTTTGAGTTTCCTGAGTCATACAACAAATTCCCACTAGACAGCTATTTCACATGTGGGAATGTGTGTTTTTCCACGCTGCTCCCTCCGTTCTTCCCGCCCTCTCCTTCCTTCCCTCCTCCCATGTCCGTAAGTCTGTTCTCGATGTCTGCGTCTCCACTGCTGCCCTGCAAACAGGATCATCAGGACCAAGTTTCTGGTTTCCATATATATGTATTAATGTGCGATATTGGTTTTTCTTACCTACTTCACTCTGCATAATAGGGTCTAGGTTCACCCACCTCACTAGAACTGACTCAAATGTGTTCCTTTGTATGGCTGAGTAATATTCCATTGCGTATATGTATCATGACCTCTTTATCCATTCATCTGTTGATGGACATTTAGGCTGCTTTCATGTCCTAGCTATGGTAAACATTGCTGCGCTGAACATCGAGGTCCAAACACAGGGGATATTTAGGGCGGTGAAACTATTTCCTACAATGCCTAATGGTGGATACATGTCTTTATACGTTTGCCAAAACCCACAGAACATGCAACACTGAGTAAAGCCTAATGTAAACTATGATCTTTCGCTAATAATAGTGAATCAGTATTGGAGCATCAATTGTAACATATGTACCATACAAAAGCAAGATGGTAATAGCAGGGCAAGTTTGGGAAGCAATATGAAGGGATATGCAGAAACTCTTTATACAGTTCACTCAAATTTTCTATACATCTAAAATTCCTCCAAAAATGTATTAATTTAAAGAAAGGATTTTGGTGAACTTGGATGGGAGGGACTGGGAGATAGGAGGAAGTGTTTTCGCCCTTTCCTACATTTTACATGTCTATTCAAGGTAAATTAAAATTTAAAACCCAGTAAAGGAAAGCACAGGGGCTTCCCTGGTGGCTCAGACAGTAAAGAACCTACTTGTAATGCTGTAGACTTGGGTTTGATTCCTGGGTTGGGAAGATCCCGTGGAGAAGGGACTCACTATCCACTCCACTACTAGGCCTGCAGAATCCCATGGACAGAGGAGCCTAGCAGGCTACAGTCCATGGGGTCACAAAGAATTGGACACGGTTGAGTGACTAAGGAAATAATGCTCCACTTTAGGTATGATCCTGAGGCTATGGTCTATTCTGAATGGTGGAGTCCTGGGCTCCTGTATCCTTGATCCAACAAAGGAGCCATGCTCAGGAACCACCTGCTTGGACTGAAGGTGGCTGGGGTAGAGCCAGAACGTGTTAGGTTGGGAGTGATGATAGGTCTCCTTGCTGCCCACTCTGCTGCTGCTGCTGCTAAGTCACTTCAGTCGTGTCCGATTCTGTGTGACCCCGTAGACGGAAGCCCACCAGGCTCCCCCGTCCCCGGGATTCTCCAGGCAAGAACACTGGAGTGGCTGCCCACTCTGGCCCTGCTCAAATCTGCATGTTCATCAGAGATTTTGCAGAGCCCATTCTCCTGGGCTAGTTTGTATCCTGAGCTTGCTGACATGAGACAATGCTTGGGAGAAAGAGGCGAAGAAAAACAAAGTGGGATGCGAGGAATAAAGAACAAAGAGAGAGAGAGAGGAAGGAGCAAAGTAAGAAAGGAAGCGGAAGGAGAATGTGATTTTGGTGGGCCATTCTGAAGCCTGGTATAGCTTCCTACTAAAGGTCTGGTCTTGGCAAGTAATGCTGGAGAAAGAAGGAGGGGTGTCTTCAGGTTTTTCTAATAAAAAAGAACAGGGCTGGAATTTTTCCTAATCTCTCTCAACTTCAAACCTTGGAAGGACCGTTAAACCAAAAAGGGGACGAGCTCATGTCTGTCGCCATCTCCAGCATCCTCACCACCAGGCCTGGTTGATGCCATTAATCACACAAGGCGTCCATCTGTGTGCCTGTCACTTGAGCTGCTCCCTGTGGTCAGAAAAGCAGATGACAGGCAAATGCCAAACTCTTGCTTATGTGGGTGTTCAGTGGTAACTCTGGGTGGAGAACTCACTTCCCTCTGCCTACATTTTAATTTTCATTATTCATTACATTTTCTCATTTGCTTTCCAGAAGGAGGCAGTTATGTTTGGAGAGGATGGAATGAACCCAACTCCATTTGGCTCTTTGCTGAACTAAAGACATGAGAAGTTTAAATATACTGGGCAGTTGATACAGTAGAAACACACTCACACACCAAATCTCATAGAAGGATTCAAGTATAGGGGCTATCTGTACAAACTGGTTTTCTATATAATCATTTAAAGAATGTTTGGTTTTATATATAGAATCAGCTAGGTCAAGGATTTTATTTAGTTGTGTTACATGTAAATGATTTACTATTGGAAATTTCCAGTTCTTACCAATTCCCCATCTTTCTGGGAGATTATACCAATGAACTCTGAGGTGTAAGGGACTCTCCCAAGCTATGGAATATTATTTCCCACATGAAATTTTATTTCAGTATATGGGTCCCCCAAAACCCTAATAGCATTGAATTATTGACTCAATGGATTCTCAGGCGGCTCAGTAGTAAAGAATCTGCCTGCCAATGCAGGAGATGGAGCAGACATGGGTTTGATTCCTGTGTCAGGAAGATCCCCTGGAGGAGGAAATGACAACCCACTCCAGTATTCTTGCCTGGAAAATCCCATGGCCAGAGGAGCCTGGTGGGCTGCAGTCCATGCGGTCACTAAGTCAGACAGGACTGAGCGATTGAGTACACACACGCACATTGACTCAATGTGATATTCCCAGAAAACCAGGATTGATGACTCCTTCCCAGGCAGTTTTCTGAGAACTGTCTGACTCTTTCTGAAGCTGCTAGAGGTTGCTGGCTTCAGAGTCCCTTTAGGTTCTTTCAAGATGAATCTTTAAATGGCACGTGGGTCCATCCTTATATGCAAGCTCCAGAAATGTTTGATTCTATTTCTAGAAGTGGATTAATGATAACCATAAGGAAACAATACAATACATTCTAACTCTACAATCTCCTTCAGATTTTGAGACTCATTTTGGATCAGTGAGGCAGCTTCCCTGAGTTTTATTTCACCCACTTTCTTCATCAGAAGAGGTGGACTTGAGCTCAAGTCCAATTGGTACAATTTCTGATCCCAAAGCAATGGGTCAAAATGAACTAAAAATTAATGTCAGACTTGCAGAAATAGTTCATTAAGAAGAGAAGGGAAAAGTTAGAACCAAGGAAAAGGATTAAAGAATCTTGCAACTGGAACACTAAATTTTAAAGTCTGGAACAATTAAACATTCTTACTAGTAAAAATTACCCCAAATTAAATGTAAGTCTCCAGTATCAACAACAGTGACTGCTTTGGTCTCACAGTCTGAGGTCTTTTACCTTTTGTTTTCTTTTTTAAAAATCTTATACCAAACCTTAACTTTCATATTTGTGAAATTAAAGGTTAAACAATAAAAAGCATCAGAGTTTGAAGTATTACAATGATTGCCTTTTTCTTCAAGAATATGACTCATGTACTGTTTTATAATAACACTCAGGAAGTAGAAATTATTTGCATGAACAAATAGCTTGGGGTTGTAGGGATTATGTGTGAAAGTGAAAGTAGAGATAAATACTTTTACAGGTCTGATAGTCTTCACTTAGGTATAATACAATAAAGTATGATATTATCCACTAAGGACAAGAACAATACTTTCTACTTTGAGCCAGGTATCACCAGGTATGATTCGTGCAGTTTCTATTACCTCACATTCAGTATTAAACACATGCAAGTCATCTGACCTACAGAGGAGGGGGTGAAAAAAAAAAGATCCATTTTGTTGAGAAAAGAAAGATATATGAAAGTAATGCTTCCTTAAAAAAGTGTGAAAAAACACAACTCTCGGCTCATCTTACTTGTTGAGACTGATAAGAGCATCCTAAGCATCTTTCATGGATTTTTATTTGTGCATTTAGAGCGTGATGTGGGAAAGCACAAGATAAAGCCGCAGAAGAGACACAGACAGTTGCATATGGCGCCACTGGGAACCACAGGGTTTCAGCCAGCTTACATTCACAGACTTGAATCAACCTTTCTGCCTCCAGCGTCTCCATTTTGCCCCCTCCCCACCCACACATGTGCAGACATCACAGGCGAGAAGGAAGTCTATTCTCCATAAACAACTCGCTCTTTGGCCACTCTCTGAGAGTGCCAACCAGGTTGCCAATTCTGATGTAGACACCTGTCCATTTGGAACAGGAATGAAAACAGCCACTCATTTCCTAGAAACCATCAAACACCCTGTCAGGGAACAACAGCTCTCTGCTAACTGCAATCTGGGCAAGACATGAACGGGTCACGTCGATAGCCAATTACCAATCCTCTGAGCCACTCAGCTTCCTTCAGATTGATGCAAGTTCCTGATTCCTTCACTGCAATATAGTTTGAAGAGGGTTCTCTTTTAATCACTGTGATACTAAGCTGCTAAAACTTTATCTTGAGCAATAGGCTTTTTAAAACACTGCTATGCAGAACTTGCAAATGCAGGTACAAGGCAAACCATATTTTAAGGTAAGTGCCTGAATGGTGGCATCTTCATTGTTCAAACAACAACAAAAGTGATTTTTAACCATATGGCTATTGGACTCTGGAAATTTTGCATAATTTCAAATACAAGTGTGGACATTTTCCTGTGTGTGCGTGTGCACGCGCGCACACGCTGGAGGGCTCTTAGCTCTTTATCTTGTTCTTTGTCCTTTGTCCTGTAAGACACTGGCTTGGTGTCTCTAAGGATGACACCCTCATGAATCCTGGATGCAGACTATTTTAGGTTAGTGCTGCCTACGACTTTCAGATGAAATGTCACTACTGAAGTGAACTTTTGGAGAAGCCTGGGTCCCCAGTTTACGAGCTCCTCCCTGGCGGAGGCTGGAGACTAATGTGGGTTTAATGTTGTTATGAGCCGGGCGGCTGAGCGGGGTAACAATACGAGTCTGTTGGACATGTCTTCTGGGTTGTCACGTTCAATTTGCACATGACCTCCTGGCCAAAAAATGGGAAAGAAGTGGTAGAATGTGGGACTGAAAGCTCATATTATTGCTTTGACAGCTTCACTCATCTAGAAGTAATGCAAAATGCAATTTATATTTATACACTCTGACCTCCTGCGCAGAGAGGGAAAGTATCTAATGATGGGCCGAGGTACTGGAGGAAGAAATAGATCTCAATACAGCTGGAATTTGTCTACATTTTTGCTTTTCAACCATTCAATTACAGTCAAAAGATAAATGAAACACGAACAGCGCACTGGTGAGGTAGTGACACAATTATTTTATAGTGACTGGGTTCTGGCTTTGAGTCTTGGCAAAGGTGGCCACAACACGCCTTATTTCACTGGAGACAGATAATCTGTCTGCTCCCACTGGACAAAGGCCCTCTGCTTGTAGGTGCGTCATTACGCCCATCAGAGAGGAAAAAAGACACCAGCGAGTCAGTGACACTCCAGATCTGCATTTGGAAATTCTTGAGAGGGGCTGACACGTTAATCCTATTAACCAAGATAAATCAAGTCAGGCCTGGTGGTAACTGGGGCATTATTCACTTTCGAGTGGAAAGAGGCAGTAGGCAGAAAGCACCATTTTCTTTTGTGCATCGGGAAATATACTGGCTTTTACATGCCCTCAAATAGCTTCCTTCTGAATAGAGTCCACGAGCTAACTGGGGAGAATGGGACTATAATTTTCAGGATCTTCAAATATGTCCTGAGGATTTCAGAACAGGGTTTTAAATCCATACTGTTTCTAGGATCTATGGCCTCATATTCTCTCTAAAAGTAGGACATACAAGGAAAAGGAGTCTGGCCCTGTCCAGAGATTAAAAGGGACAGTAATCATTACCTTCATAAAGGCAGCAGCTCCTGCATGGCTGATGGCAAACTACCACTTGAACATGTTTGTGTCAAAGGTTATACAAGAGACCCACAGATCAACCTCGAGACATAAACAAAGAGAAACGGGAGACTGCAATAAACAGTGCACTGGAGTATTCCTACAATGACGGCTAAACAAGTGCATTTGTCTATATTTTTGCTAATTTTTTCTTAACTTTTATTCATTGGGGGATAAAGGGCTGTCACTGCATAAGTTTTCCTACGTGTGTTAAACTTCTCCCCACTACATAAGTTCTGATGCAGAAGACAGGAAGGCATGTTTTTTCTTAACTGAACAGAATGTTCTGTGTGGAGAAATATCAAATAACATAGAGTCTCAAATCAAATCTTTCTACTTTCCCTCTCTTATCACAGTTTATGACACAAACTCTCCACCATTACTTCCACCCCTAGGGAAAAAAAAAGGAGCTCACTTGCAGAGTTCAGCTGGTCAATTTCCGCAGGTTTCCTTTAGGGAACAGAATGTGTTTTGGGTTTTAAGATATTGTTTCTAAGGTTTTACTAGCTTCTCAGTACAGAAAAGAATTAGCAGAGAGGGTGTGAATTGGAGAGAGATGGACATAGGAAGTCTGGAACCCAAGTCACAGGACAGAAGCAGGGTATCAGTCTCTTGGGGATGCTCTGAGGAGGTAGGGTATCACACCTGGGGTAAGTTAAGTAGAGGCTGTTTCTGCTTGTCAACTGGATGAGAATAATCTCACAGCCCCTCTCCAGTTGTGGGTCTTTGAAGAGGAGTTTTGGTGTTGGACATGGGGCCCAGAGGTCACAGGGGAGACCATCTCCATGGGGACACCATCTTTATGAGGAAACTCCTTACTTCCTTGTTTAAACAAACTTGGGACAAAATGGCTTCCCTGGTGGCTCAGCTGGTGAAGAATCTGCCTGCAATGCAGGAGACCCAGGTTCGATCCCTGGGTTGGGAAGATCCCCTGGAGCAACCCACTCCAGTATTCTTGCCTGGAGAATTCCAAGAGGGGCCTGGAGAATCCCATAGACAGAGGAGCCTATGGTCCATGGGGTCACAAAGAGTCAGACATGACAGAGTGACTAACATTTTCAGGACAAAATAAAGCACCAGGAAGACAGCTGGTGGATTTCTGGTTTGGTCCTGCTTTCCCATGTACCTGCCCTCTCCCCACACTGGCTTTCCTTCTGGGTGCCATGACAGCCATTGATTCTCCTAGGACGAACTGAAAAATGGCTGGACACCCTGGCTCCATCAGCACGTGAGGGCATTCCAAGGTGACTTTTCTGGGGTAGGCAGGTAAGAAGAAACGGGCAGCTCTTTCTAAACACACAATGGTGGCAAGGAAGGGTGTTCCAGAGATTTGGGAAAGATGCTAAGCTAGAGGTCTCCTTCAGGGGCACTCATCCTCGCTTGGAACTCCACGGACCTGGTGGCCTGCGGGACACAGGACACGCCAACTCCTTGTCCTTTGCAGGTGGCGGCGGCTGGGGTTGGGTGGTGCAGAACTGGGTCCTGGGGAGCTCCTCATTTCTGCTGAGATGAAATGGCAATGCGTGTGAACTCTTCACGTTCACCGGCTGGAAAGGGAATCTAGAATAAACCTTTCCATTTTGATTTCAGGCTTCTGAAAACAGTTATAAGATGAGACCGACTAATTAAAGACATGATTTCAACCAGTTACATGACCAGCCACGTGAAAAGCTCATGGGATGCTGACGGAAGTGGCCTGGGCACCATTCTTCTATCTGCTCCCATCCTGTTCTGTTCCTCTGGGCAAAGCCCCCTTCCCATGAAAAAATGAACCCCAAAGTGCAACAGGGCTCTTCTCACGTTGAGATACACGTCTTCGCAGCACGTGAGCGTGCAGCCTCCAGACCCAGAAGACTCTGTCTTGCTGTCAGAGACGCAGGGGGCCAAGCCCGGGAGCTGGGAAGGCGGGTCCGCGGGACCCGGGTCCTCGGAGCTCTTCAGCGCGGGGCCCCAGGTCCCGGGGCCGGTCCCGCAGGAGTTAAACCCGGAGGCAGACAAAAGGGAGGCGGCCGCGGCTCCTTCTCTTGGCTCTCAGTTGAAAATAGAACGGCTGCCCTCTGGACTTTAACTCCCGCCAGAAAGGGCATTTTATTACAGGTTATGACAAGTTGCCGAGAGACACGCAGAACTCAATGAGAAGGATGAGAAAGATGCTGGAGATGTTTGGGAGACAGAGCGGAGATGGCTTCAAATGACAGCTGTTAGAGAGCTCGAGATGGAATCTGCGGGGCCGGCCGCGGGCATGGGGAGGTCGGGTCCCCGCCCCCCGCGCCGCCCGAGACCCCTGCGACCTCCCCTCCGCCTCCTCCCGCAGTCGAGCCTCTGCTGCGACCGACCTTCCCAGAAGGTTCGCTGCAGCCGCTCCGCCCAACTTGGCTACTGTGCGTTTTCCGAATCCATGCAGGGAAATCTGCACTTTCCCCCTCCTCCTCGGGTTCTGTTTCACTCTGAACCTCTGGGAGAACAGGGATGTTCCTCTGATAACCTGTGTGGTGTTCAGTACACACTTCCACTTTCGGTTTTTCTCGGAGTTTACCTCTTCCCATCTAGTTAACACAGAAATAAAGGACCTCAATCGGAGAATTCTATTTTTTTTCTGCCAGGTGGGAGATGCGCCTTTGAGGTTTTTGCTTAAGTCAGCTCCGCAGTCCTAACAGCTGCTCAGGGTCCCGCTGACCCGAGCTGATTCTGCAGAATGGGGAACACAACCCCCTTCTCCCCGGCCGCCTTTCAGATGCTTTTCATCAGTCCTCGCCCTTGGAAAATAATTCTGTCTCCCTGAGTGCTCAGACCTGCAGAGCCTTGTCCGGCTCTGAACTCGCGGTGGAATGGAGGAGCTCCATCAGAACAGAAAACTAGCGCCCCAAATGGAAGTGGCGCTTGCCAGATGTGGGTCGGTCTGAGGGTGGCGGCTGATCTCCAGGAGGGGCAGTTATCTAGAGAATTGCAGGAGGGGATGAGTGGGGGGCAACGTATTCCCAGAAGGGAGAGAAGTTTATCTAAATTCCATCTCCAGCACTCAAATTTAAGGAAGACGTGGTTAGTAGTTTCAGAAGCAAGCCTCCCTACAAAGTGCAGTAATTTGCAGGATTTGAACTCAAAGCCAGAAACAAGAAACTTTCTGGCAGAAATACGGAGCACACTATGGCAGATATTTAAAATGACAGATCTTTTTCTTCCCCTTTCCCCCACCTGCTTAAAAAAAAATATCTAAGGAAATAAGACGTGGAGGACCCTCTGAACCTCTGTTATTGAAGAGGTGAGGGAGCAGATAAGCCACAAATACACACCAAATATGTAGCTGGTATCCCTCACCATTTCCCATCCCGTGATGGAGGGCTGGGTCCCCTCAAGTGTATGAAAAGTAGCTCAAGTGCTTGCCTGATGGTCCAATCGGATAAATGTAACAACGTCTTAAAATTGGAGAGAGGCAGTTTCTTGGGGTGATGGTCTTGAACATACATGCCTCCTCTCCCCCAGCACCCACCCTGTGCCACAGACCCGTGCAAACACAACCGTTTTTCTCACCTCGATCCAATCTTTTACTGGAAGTTTCTTGCAGAACTATTTTTCCTCCTCATGTCAGTGTGCCTGATTTTTAGAGACTTTGCTTCTTGACTCTCCCCTGGAACTCTCAGTAAAGCCTCCCCACCCCTCAACAACTTGTCTCAGATGCACAGACAGACCTCTACCTCAAATTTGTGACAGAAGTTGGAGAAAGTTCATATGAAAACAGCTGAGCCTGCAGAACAAGTCCTGGGTGCTCATCATGTGCAGAGGAACTGCTGCAGAACTTACACCAAGCGTAAAGAGCCTTGAAAATGAGTGGGAAAGGCCCCTGGAAAAGAGAAACTTTGTGTGACATGAAGTCGCAAGATGAACAGAATGAGAGATGCTAGTCATTTTTCTGTCATCATGAGCCATAATAGTACCTTGAAGATAAAACCATCTTTCCCCAGAGATCTACTTATTTGTGTTATTTTTGTTTTAAACTTCTTCAGAACTTAAAAAAAAAAATAAAACCAGAATTCTTGTTCTTCAAATGACTGTCCATTGGAAACTCATTGGCTACACTTTTTGCGGAATTGTAGGACTCTTTTGGTAAAATATTAACATAGCAAAAAAATTTTAGCCCTCACAATGGAAAACCTTCCTCTAGTGTTTTGGTTTTAAAAAATTGGTAAAGAGAAATTGTAAACGAAATCACCCCCCTGGCTTGGTCCATGTAATTTGGGAATCCTCACAAAAATGCTGGAGGGAGAGGAAAAATGCAAATTGAGCTCAATACCTATTCTTGCATTTGGCAGAGTTTTAACAGATAAGGATCACTCCTTGTTTCTTTTTTTCCTCTCTCTTGCTTTCTGGAATGGGGTTATATATCAATTCATCTTTCAGAATCAAACTCAAATATGCTTAAAACTTCGTGGATTTTTATACATTCTTTTCTGTATGCTCTGTTCCCCGACCCCTTTCTGAAAATAGCAAATTGTTGAGAATAGAAAGAAAAACTGCACATCTCAAACTTTCCCATACACCCTGCTGAAAAGAAAGAGGATAGAGAGATGCAAGTAGAAGGAACATTATGTCTCCAGCAACACCCCAGAAAAAAATTATAAAAATAAGAAAGGTCATCGGTAAGTTAAAGCCAGAGCTGTCACCTGTAAGTGAAACTGCCCTGCAGAGGTGTTCTGTATTGTGGCCAGGGGCCAGGAGAAAAAAGAAAGGAATCTCTCCTTGGGAGTGAATGAGAATGAAGGTACTGGTGACGGGGGACAGAGGACAAATCTGTAAGAGATTCCCTAGGGATACTTTTTTGTACCTGTCTTCGTAAATCACCCTAGCAGCTTGGAGAAGATCTGGAAAGCGAGGCGAGCAAGGTGAGATGAGGAGCTCGGAGGGAGGCTGAGCGCGGCTTCACCCCTTTGTGAGATGTGCAGGGGCATCTCTTTTCACAGTTTTCCTCACTTCTGAGGCTGGAACAATAAACTCAAGTGGCCGCCCCTCAGCTCCTGTCCATCTTCTTTAGCAAACCTGACATAGTGGAAGAAATATGACATGTGAATTATTAAAGAGGAGCTAGTTGACTTTTAACCCTGATTACCTTTCTCAGACCCCATTACCTGCAAGTTTATCTAGCAATATACTGCCAGAATTACAGGGCGTGCCAGGCAGGGGGAAGAGAGGAGAAAGCAAAGCTGGGATTTTGTGCAGATATCAGGGAAAAGCAGAATGCTTTACCTTCCTATTGATGTCACTTTAAGGGATGAGTACTGTTACAGGAAACAAACCACTCCTAGTCCAAGAAAGAAGTCAATTTCTCTGAACCTGAAAGAGACAAAATTTAAAGAATCCAGCATTGCCCCTCTGATTCTCAGGTCCTTCTGGCCGAGCTTCCCAGGACTTTAATTTTTGTTACCTTTAACCTGATTTAAGTGAAGTCTTAACTTTATGAAAGGTAATCCTATAACCGGCTCTTCTCTGAATCCTCTTCCTCCTCCCCCTCCTTTTTTGGATACAACTTCTGTTTTTGCTCTGTTGCAAACACTTCTCAAAAGGGAAGCAACATTGTTCTATATGCTTTTAAAGATACCTCAAAGACCTTAAGTTGAACTCTTTCAAAACTTTAGAAAACATCCAGAGACTATTTAATTTAGGCAACGGATATTATAAAAATCAGCAATAATCATTCAGGCATTCAAACAAAAGTTTCTCTGTACTAATTAGGCAACCATTATTCTGGGGGGCTTGAGTAACTCGCCAGCTGCTGTTAGGCTAAAACAGGAAGGAGTTTTTGAAGACTTAGGGGTGTCTTCTTTTAAAATGAACAAGAGGAGAGTTGGAGTCAAAATAATAATAATAATGATTGCTTAGTGCTTTGGGCATAGATTTGTGTGTCCTGTTGCCAGGGTGAAGGCAATAATTGAATCTATCCCAAATCTGAGTGATGGAGTAGTCAGAAATGACTCCACGTGACAGAAGAGCCAGGAGGCAAGTGATGGATACTATTGTCCAAACGTGACCCTCCATTAACACCACCTATCAGCATCTGGATCCTGTCACTGTGTCCCAACCCGGAGCCAAGAGGGCTGCCTGGCATATTCCTAGCGCTTCAAGGGCTTGCAGGCTGCGCCAACCCTGCATCAACTAAATGGATGGGAAGACTGACCCAAACCTTGCTCTATCTCCAACTAGCTTTATTACCCCTCTCCAGGCCCATTGTTCGGCAGGTGCTGGCAATTTGCTCCTTATCTCGCCTCTGTTTATGAGGGCTTTTTATTAATAACAAAGGGAGAGATGGTATTAATATTAATTAACACAATAAAATGAAACAGTTTGGAGAATCCACCAAAGGAATCACCTCATCGTCTAATTGGAGCTGGAGAGAAAAGGGGAGGAGGAGGGGAACGGAGGGGAGTGGGGGAGGTGAAGGGGAGGGGGAGGGGAAGATACAGATGACCTACTGGGTGACAGGCACAGGTTGGAAGGGTGACATTTTATTGTAAGCCTCCCAATGAAAGGAAGAAAAGGAAGGGACCAGTCAATTTAATGCAGGGACCAAGAGTGCAAGGGTGTTGCTAAGAGACAGGGATGCTGCTAAAGTTCTATCAGAAGCACTACTCTGACCTTATGCAAATAGAGGCAGCCAACGCTTTGTGGAGCGGCTGAAAATTCCACCCCCTGTGTCACCAATACCTGGCATCGAGCCTTTTATTCAAATGTTCTCTAAAAACACACACAGAGGATGTGACAAAGCATGACACATTTAGGGGCTGTTAAAAACACACAGACAAAATGGGGGGGGGAATAATCATAATAGTCATAATTTTTAAAACCAGGGAGGAAAATCAACATCAGATCTTCCTGCGGAAATGTCACCCATCTTTACCTCCTGGCACTATCATTTCCTTTAGCTGAAAAGTAACCTAAAGATTCAGAAATTGTCTTCTCTTTGCAGAAATGAAGCTTATTAAGCACCACCCTGGCTTTCAAAGTAGTGTCTTAATTTACACCCCAGGGGTGTGGGGAGAGGATGGTGTGTATATGTGGGGGGAGTGGGCCGGGGGTGTGAAAGCCCGGTGCAGACTGGAGAAACTGCATCGCACGCCCTCCTCCACAACTAATAAAGTAAGCATGCTTTCCCTTCCGTTTTTACGATCCACCCTAGGACAAGTGTTAAGTGCAAAAGGCCAGAGGTTTGGAGACCAGTTGGGTCTTCCAGGAAGTTGACTGTCCTTGCAGTTGTATAAAGGGGGCATCGCAACGGGTGCCACTGGGGCACCTGCGGTTAATCGGCCAAGGCAGGGTGGGCATATATCCCACGCCACACCCCAGCCCCAGGCGCCCCACGAGGCGGGACTGGGCCCGGATGCGGGAGAAGATGCTGGCCCGCGGGGTCAGGGTCGCAAGGCGCGGCTGCGGTTTCCCGCCTGCCCCCGCCGCTCCACCGCGCAGCCCTGCAGAGGCGGGGACCGAGCGGCCCGCTAGGCAGTGCGGCCGCCGCGGGCCTGGGGTTGGCGCCTCTCTGGGCCCCTGCAGGCGGCTGGACCGGGGTCAGGTTTGTGCAGCCGCCCATGCAACGGCCCAGGCCAAACCTTCCCTCTCCATCTGCCTTCCTCTCTTCCTCTCTTGAGTCCAAATGAGCATCTGCCCTCCCCAGCCTGGTCACACACAAACACGAGGAAAAGGAACCTCGGTTCCCAGGCCAGTGGGAAAACCACTGACCTTAAGGGTGGCAGTCCTGAGACGTTTCAGACAGGCGACGCTCACAACTCTTTGTGGGGACTTTTAGTTCTCTGGGGCCACCGCACCCCCACCGCAGCAGCTTTGGGAACGTCTGGGGCTTTGGGCCGGTGGGGAGGGCAAGCTGGGAGCAGAGAGCCCCCCCGACACACCCGGGCCAACCCTGCACCCTCCACCTAGGACTGGCTGCAGCCAGAACCCAACGCCATCACCCGGAGTCTCCTGCTGATTCCTCCCTCCCCTGCTACCCTAGAAGGAAAGAGGCATCTGCGAGCGAGGGCAGAGCACACACGCACACACAGGCACACACACACAACTTTGCAGACTCGATTTAACCAGCGAGCTTTTTACCCACTCCGTTCCCTCCCTCACTGCTGACTTGAATATTGATAAAATGCACGCCAGTTCACGTCTTTCTGGAAATTGCTGCAAATGAATACATTTAACGACTGGGGTGGGGGGGGCGTTTCCTGGCTTCTGCGGGCGGTAACTTCCCGGGTAACTTCTCCTTAGGACCCTCCCACCTCCCTTCTTAATGGTGGGCCTTTTCATAATGGGCACACTACTATTAAAATTTCATATTAGCAGTGTGTATGGTGAACTTTGTAATGGGAAATTCAATAGCTGCTGTAAATATTAATGGAATATGAAATGAAGCCACAGCCTCGACCAGCCCTGGCAGTAAAACCCGGCGAGCATGTGGCGGCCCCGGGGCGAGAGGGGCCTTTCGTCTTGTCGCGCTCGTCTTATGACATTAGCGTGGGGCTTCCCGCGCCGGCGCGGCCTCAGAAGCCGAAGTGCTGGGTCACCCTTGACAAATGTCCCCGTGTCTCGCCAACAGGCCCCCGCCCGGCCCTGCCACTCCATCTGCCCAACAGGCCCCGGGAGAGTGCTTGCTGGTGTCAGTTTCAGGTAATGAACTCTGGAAAGCGCCACGTACCACCCCCCCCACCCAAAAAAAATTACAGGATCCCAGCGCCTCCTCCAGCATGGGCAGCCCCGGGTGCAGCCAGTGCAGGACGGGTCCTCGCCCGGAGATGGAGGGAACCCCAAGCAAGTTTGGCGGGATGGAAATCAGGGTCAAGGTTGGCCGGATCCATACCTCGCGTCCTCATCCCCATTCCCTCCCCGCCTCCCGCCCAGAGGACCCGGCTCAGCAAGGGAACCGGGGCTTGGTAGGGCGCCTGGGAAGGGACTCGGGGAAGCCAGTCCAGGCCGCGCGTTCGGGTCCCGCGTGTTCCCGGGGTATCGACGTGTCCCCACGTGCGCTCGAGTGGCAAAGGCCGCCCGGGCGATCCAGCGACGTGGTGGGGCCGGGTGCTCAGGGGGCGGTCGGTACTGATCTAAGGGCGCTCGGACTCCAGGAGCTGGGTCGCCAGTGCTGCCCCCGGGTTCGGGCGTGCGTCTTGGGCAAACCGGAGCGGGGGGAGCGCGTGGACGCCGGAGCAGCGGCGCGACCGCGGCGGCCGCCGGAGCCCAGGTTGGATCAGTTCCGAGCGGCCGTCGCCACCGAGGAGGGTCCGGGGAGGCGCGACGCGCTGACAAACGTGGCCGTCAACACCTCGGGCTGCCCCGGCGAGTTATTCCAGCAGGCTGGGAGAGGTTGGCACTTTGAGTGGCAGGCGACGCCTTTCCTCACTCTCCGTTTGTGGTGGACCGACAGCACTTCGGAGAGCTTAGCTTTAGATGGGACATTAATCTTGTTAAGAGATAACCTGTCAGCGTCGGCCCGGGCCTTTCTCTTTCTCTGACGACGACCCCATCCTTACCCCCCCACCTCCCCCGGCACCCCGACACTCCCCGCCTGGCCCGACACAGGCGCCCGTGGTGGCGGGCCCACGCGGGACAAGGGGACGCGCCGAGGCTAAACGGGGGCAGGACGAGACGCCCCAAGAAGGTTCAAGTCAAAATCGACTTAAATGACAGCCGAGCCTGGGTCCTGGCACCTTCACCACCCCACCCCCCGCCCCCATCATTTTTGCTTGTTTGCAACTGGGGAGAGGGGAAGAATTGATAAGAGCGGGGAGTTTGTTCTCAAGTCACCAAGCACGCAGGCGAGACCCCCTGGCTGCGAGGAACTCCAGGCAACTGTCTTCCTATTTTCCTTCGACTGACCCCCGCGTGTCATCGCTGTGGAGGCTTCCATCGCCTCCCCGCTTACCATCAGCCCTATGGGATCGCTTTTCTCTCCCGTTCCCCACTTTTAACTGATTTCCTCCCCAGTTATTCCCCCCGCCCCACTTAATCCAGGATAGTTTCTCATGCGCTCCAGATGCAACAAACTGCAGAGCTGAAATGAACTGAAATAAGAACGGAATTGACATCGCGTTGGTTGGTTTTGCACCAGGGGTGTCACTGCGGGAATAGTTGCAACAAGGCATCCGCGTTTTCCAGATCCATCGAAAAGCTTCAGGTGGGGTTTTGTATTCTCACCGAGCCTCTGAACAGTTCTCCCACCCTCAACCGCTGTTCCTTGTATCATCCCAGCCCCACCAAGTTAAATAGCGGTGCCTCACTGTTTCTCTTCTTAAATCTTCTTCCTTCCTCCAGGATAGTGCATCTTTTCCCTCTTGCCCTTAAAAGAGTTGCACTTTAAAAGAAGATTCAAAAAAAAAAAAAAAAAGACAAGAAATGGATATAGGTTTTGTAAGTGTTAAATAACTTTCTCAGCGTGTATTAAAGGAAGATTGTATTTTATCAGCAGCTGATTGATGCAGCCCTATGATCCTGTCGGTTTGTCTATAGTATCATATTTATTTAACCTGCTGGGGGACTGTGTTCAGGGGCAGCCTGTTCACGCTGACAAGAGCATGCACATTACACACTACTCCAGGTATTTTGATTGATTGTTCCCACCCCAAAGCCTTTGGTTCATAATTTAGCACAGCAGGTTTTGCATCACAGACTAGGTTTCAACAACAAAAAAATCCTCTAAGAGATTTCAATGAACAACTACCGCCAAGAAACCTTTCTCCACCTGCAACCCCCAAATATTTTAAATACCTCCTGAGATGGTTCAGTTGGTATAATTACAGGGCACACAACCTTTATTTACCCCGGTTCCCTAAGTGTGATCAGATTATTCATTTTAATTTGTAGCTGGACCAACATTTCCTTAACTGTGGGTGGCACGGAAGTGGGGTAGTGGTGGTGAAAATGTCAGATAGTGTGGGCTTTTCTTTTCTTCTCTTTGGCTTTCTTCCTTTCAATAACAGGTTTGAAAAGTGGAACAGTAGAGAGACGAAATGGCTCTTTTGCACAGTCTCCTGAGGTTGCTTTGGGAATGAGTTCATAGCATCCTTTGGCAGTAGACTAGATTTTTACTACCTCTAAATGTCCCCACTGTACCCTGTGGTTAAGGCAAGATTTTTTAATAAGTGATGTCCTGTTCAGTGTTTGGAATAAACTTCTTAATATTTGTGTCCTTTTCAAATAAATAATCCCAATGATCTGGGCACATCCTAGTGGTTCTGAAATTTTTGATCTGAAGTTAGCATTGCCTATTGAAGGACACATGAATAATTACTTCCTATGTGGTTTCTTATAAAAAGGAGACTTCCCCTTGACTTCTTTTTTAAACTAACAGCAACAGAGTATACACATATGTGTACTAACTAAACTAAGCTTGAAAAACAATATCTATGTTTTGCTACAATGAAATGGGACATATTTTTTGTGCATCTTCTTGGATTTTTATATTCTGGTTAGCAATGGTTTTGTGTGTGTGTGTGTGTAAAAGCAAACTTTCAAAATGTGTGTTATTTTCTACTAATAGAGATGTTGTTTGTTATGCTTGCTGTTTTTACATTTGTCCTTTAGAAACTCTTGGAATGACTCCTGAAGCCTGGAGAGGCAATCTTAGCACTGTATCTCTTTGTCCATTAGAGTCTCATTTTGTTGTTCTAGATCAGATGAGAAGATGTTTACCAAAGTGGTTTACTGCATATTTACATAATGCTGCACTGCTGGGGTGGGGGTAGGATTTAAAAAAGATGTCAAGTGGATAGTTGCCCCTCAATAACGCAATGCATTTAAAGTGTGTTTCCCCTTCAGCTCTTAGGTTAACACTGGGGAAAAATTATGTATTTGGTGATGTCAGGGATTCCAACATTTATAATTAACACTTTCTTCCCCATCCATCTATCCATTCATCCTTCACTTTTCCTCATTCTTAAATATGATTGCTAACAAAAGTGTTCCTTTTGGCTTGATTGTATACTTTATAATGATGGTAGAGAAATTAACCAGTGTGATCCGCACTTCCCATTCCAGTTAATACTTCCTTTTATCGAATGTCCCTTTTATTTGGAACAGGTTTAGAAGACCCTGACGGTAGATCTTCCTGGCTGATAGCATCATATTCAGCAACAAATTTTTATCCCTAGATGTTGCTATCTACCTTTAGTTGATGCTTGATGACAAAAACCAAAGTATTTACAAAACTCCAGGAGATGCATCTTTCTGCTGAGAAAAACAGCCATCATCGAAAATCAGTACAGACACAATATCCGGAGAGTAGGAGAAAGGGCAGGCTGACAAAGAAATATGAACCTCCGACTCAGCGGCAGCCAGGGCGTAGGAAGGCAGACCAAGCAAGGTGAAGAAAAGGCCAATTTGTTTGTGATGAACCAAACCTACACATTTTAATCACTTGAGCTAGGGAGTTTTGAGATAGCTTGTAAATCAACTTGGAGCCATGTTTCCAAAATGTTTTAGTGTTGCGATGGTTTGCATTGAAAATAAATCTTTTAAAGCCATCTACCACCATGTTTCTTCAATAGAATGTACATTACTCCTGACAAGGAAGAAAATACTTTTACATGTAGACTGTCTCCTGGGGACGCAAATAAATTAGGTCCTACTTCTTTTCAAGGGGCCCCTTTAACCATGCTCACACACTCACAGAGAGACACATATATTAATACAAAAGAACTTTGAAGTTTAGTCACTTCTTAGCTGTGCTGCTGCTGCTGCTGCTGCTAAGTCGCTTCAGTCGTGTCCGACTCTGTGTGACCCCATAGATGGTAGCCCACCAGGCCCACCCCCGCATCCCTGGGATTCTCCAGGCAAGAACACTGGAGTGGGTTGCCATTTCCTTCTCCAGTGCATGAAAGTGAAAAGTGAAAGTGGAGTCGCTCAGTCGCTTCTGACTCTTAGCGACCCCATGGACTGTAGCTGTGCAGCCCCAGACAAGTCACTTCATTTCTCTGCCCCTCAGTTTCCTCATCTGGAGAAAGTATAATAGTGCCTGCCTCAGGGATTGCTGTAAGCAGTGTGTTAACATGTGTGAAGACTGTAAGGAGTGTGTTAACATGTGTGAAGACGCTCTTAAAGCAATGGCGTCGCACAGAGTCGGACACGACTGAAGTGACTTAGCAGCAGCAGTAACAACATCATTACTGAAAATGATAGTTTTACTGATGGCCACCTGGATTGTTGTGACTGTCCTCCAAATTTGAAGTGGTTCTTTAAGGCATTGTGTTCAAATCTGCATTGTACTGAAGCGCAAAATTGTCCCCAAACCAGCAAAGTGATCACTGTGTTTCTGTTTCCCTAGGCCCCAAACACACTAAGGAGCCTTTCACGTAAATGCCAAGCTAAAGTGCCACTCCAGGGCATGGTGGGTACTGCCACTGAAGTGTTTGTGCATCGAATAACAAGAATATGCCACCAAAAGTCTGCAAAATGGCAAACATCTCTCCAGCCACTCTGGTAAGGCTGTCAGCATGCCCTTCATCATTTTATCTTACATATCTAAGCCCTTCAGAGCTTATGTTAATATCCTCTGGGTTTCAGAATATGGTTTTTGTACGTGCTGGCACTGTCCTCCGTTTGACTGTTGAAGGCAAACAGAAAGTGATGTTTCCTGATACTAGGTTAGGGTATTGATTAAAAACTAGAATCTTGATGAGAAGGTGAATGGAATTAAATAATAAAATTCAGGGGGGTGGAGGATTTATCCACATGTCAACTTCTGAAATTTAGACAAAACCAGTTTCAGTGGGGAATAACATCAGCATTACCTCCACCATGGAATATCTGACTTTTTGTTTTTGAGCTGATCTAGTGCCGCTTCAGAGAGTAACTTGAAATCAGAGCTAAAGTGAAATCAGAGTGCTTGAAAGGCTGCTAACAGCACGCCCCCCCACCTTCTCTTTAGGTTACCCCACATGGAGACAGAATTTGACTTGCCTTTGTTACTGTTAGATCACAGAACCTCAGATATGAATAGTTTTTATTTTATGCCACTCACCAAACTAAATCATGCAAATACGGCGGACAGGAGCTAGTGTTTTCTTACATGTGTTAACACTGACCTTGCCACTTAGAACCACACCCCTCAATTCCCTAAATCACCATTCCGTATCCCTTTCATACCTTTTCTTTTCAACCTGCTCCACAGTGTAAGACAGTCTTTTTCCACTCTACACACACTGAAAATCCATGAAGTTCTGGCAGCCAAACTTTTCACGAAGTTAAGAGTCCAATAAACAGGCATGTACTTTGCTCATCCACTGAAATATTTACTCCTAAATGGCATGTGTCGTCGACCTGCTGCTGCTGCTAAATCACTTTAGTAGTGTCCGACTCTGTGCGACCCCATAGACAGCAGCCCACCAGGCTCTGCCATCCCTGGGATTCTCCAGGCAAGAACACTGGAGTGGGTTGCATTTCCTTCCTATTTAATTAAAATAGTGAATCTCACATGTTTAAACTCAGCTTCAGTGTTAAGTATCTTCACATCTTAATTAATTTACTCTTTTAGGTCAGAGAAAGGTAACTTTACTGTAATAAACATAACTTCCAATATATCTTTTCATGATCGTTCTATAGGGCTAGAAGGACACTTTGGTTTTCTCATTTTTGGACTAATAATAGCTTCAAAGTTGCCTAAAAGGTACTAAACAAAGATATTAGAATGTCCCCAGAAAGGAAAACACATCACAGTGATCTGTGGTTTCCTGTCCACGAATGCTGAAATTTAAGGGAAAATATACATTCTTTTTTAAACATTGCTCCCTTTGAGATTTGCAAATAGTTAAACTAGTTTACACAGTTCTCGTTTTTTTAGCCTTCCTTTTAAGTGCAGCTCTTAAGTAAGCAGACACTTTAACTTGCCTCCCTATTAGACAGCTTTTTCTTTATTGGCTTTTCATAGCACAGCTATCAAAAATGAGATAATGCCCAAGATCTGGGACCTAATCAGCCTTCTAGCTGAGTGTAAAGAGCCTGGAGGCCGTTTAAAGGTAGCTCTGGTTCTGTGTGCCGGCCTACTGCAGTGTTTGCCCTGCCACATTTTGATGGAGAGGGTAATGTGTTTGCTAGATAAGGCGAAGGGGACTAGCCAAAAAAGCAAGGCTCTGTTTGATAAACCCTGACATATTTAGCCATTTTTCACACACATGAAAGGAAGCTTTAAAACCCCAAGGAAAATAGAGGTGTCCATTCAGGCACACTCATGTTTATCGAGACAAAAAAGGTAAATAAAGAAAATTGGCATCTTGTAGTCTATTAATTAGGTCTAGAGCTTATCATTAAATTGAAAAGCTGGATAAAATACAAGTCTATTTCTTGTAGTTGTTATTTGATGTGAAAAATCAGTTCTTTAAGTCAGTGTACTTTGGAAGGACAGTTATTTTGTTTGGCTTGCCTTGCCCTGGTGGAAGTTTTGAACTCTGTATAAAGGAGTTGATGAATTGAAGTTAAACTTTTAGAAGGTTGATCTGCATAGACTTGAGATGAGAACTCAGTCTGAAATCACTGTTAACATAGCATGATGACGTTCTTTACAAAGTGACTTATAGCCTGAAAACAGATTGATAAAGCCAGAATGAAAATATACCTTCTGACATCCAGTACTTATAATTAGGCTCAGTTCTAAAACTTCAATTAAAATAAGTTCATACATGGTGATGTTTTAAAGTAAAATAGCTTTACAATCTAGAATAATTAAAAATGCTGGAGGTGGACTACTGATTGCTTTATAATAATTCCCCTTTTCTAGAAGAATAAAGGAACAAAATATCAGGAAGTTTCACAAAATAGAGCTATTTCTCAAAATAAGGATTTTAATGATGTGAATATAAAGATAATTTGGGGCTCGATTTTTAGGCCGTGATCACTTTACATTAATTTAGGAGGAAATATGAGTTTTAAATCAACATCTTAGTAAAATTTTTCTAATTTTTTCCTTTGGGAAAGGTACCTTTCTGGTTTCTTATTTTTCCAAATCAAAAATATTTGGAAAACTGAAAATATGGCCTCAAAATATTAGTTCAGCTATAGAACATTTTAAAATACAATCACTTGAATCTTTAGAAATGTAGTTCTTCTATATACTAATCATTTAAAACATTTTTATGCCTTAGTGTTAATAATCTATATGAGTGTATATTTTTAGATGAATTTAGTGTCAACTAGGGATTAATGTGAATTAATTAAATTGACTGTATCTTCTTTAATGAGAAAAAAGGATTTAGTTTTAATACAATGATCTTAATAAAGCTTTTCTGTACTTGTCTGTATTTTCTCAACATTAGGAATTACTTTTATTAGAAGGTGAATTAATTCAATAATGGCAGAGTGGCAAAACACGAACTAAAACAAGTGATTGCAAACTCACTGTTATTGTTATGGAGATTGCATAATCAAACCAAGTAACTTTCAATTAAAAAGGAATCAATTTGTGTAAGCTATTTAAAAGTAAAAACACAAATTGGAGTTCACATTTAATTTTCTCTTCAGTCATCGGACAGAATTTTAAGTAGTATCTACAATGGAAGGCAAGTGTTCAACAAGCATGACTCTTTTCTCCAAAAAGTGAAAATTCACATCTCCGAAATCCTTTTCCAATAAAATTACAGTCCCCAAAGATGCAGAAATCTGTGAGGTCTCTGAGGCTAACTTGTCAGTACATTGACAAAGAGACACAGAACTCCAAACACATGTCCGGAGTGAACAAGGGCTCATGACACCTCCGTTATAAGATGTGCTAACTCTCTTCAATCGTGTCCGACTCTTGTGACACTATGGACTGCAGCTCACCAGGCTCCTCTGTCCATGGGATTCTCCAGGCAAGAACACTGGAGTGGGTTGCCATGCCCTCCTCCAGAGGATCTTCCCGGCCCAGGGATCAAACCCATGTCTCTTATGTCTCCTGCATTGGCAGGCGGGCTCTTTACCACTAGCGCCACCTGGGAAGCCCCTCTCATATGAGATAAGATTCAAAAAGAAGATGAAAACCAGTTGAACACACCAGACCACCTTATAATTCTCATCCTTTATTTTGAGGGGTACTCATTGGAATTATGGGCTATGTTCTTTTCAAAATTGAAATTGCATTTGGTTATCACTATATTTAGAACAAAGATGGACAAGGACTGGCTGGAATATAGGGACTAGCAAAAACAAAACAAAATTGAAGCCTAAACCAAAAACCAAACAGAACAATCTAGGCTCTTTTCCCTCCCCTTCCTTTTTTTTTTTTAACATTCCCAAATGCAACCCTCATTTTAATGGTCAAAGCTCATGTGTAGTGGCTGCTACCAGCTCCTCTTGCAGGCTGTCCTTCCCCCTATTCTGTTAGGACTCTTGTGTTTAAAAATCTGACAAGGTAATCTCCCAATCCCTGTGTCTCCAGGTGACTGTATGCAGTGGGTTATACCTTCAGCAAGCTGTTCCCGGCGTCTCCCAGGGTGCATCTTTCAACCAATCAGATAAAAAACAGTCTAAACAAGATTAGGCAATGCTTTGCTTCTTAACCTTAAACATGAAAATATAGCATTTTAGACCAAGAATCTCCCAATTAAAAAAAAATATTATGCCCAGATCTGGCCAATGAAATGTCAAACCACTCCAGTATTCTTGCCTGGAAAATCCCATGGACAGAGGAGCCTGGCAGTCTACAGTCCACAGGGTCATAAGAGTCGGACATGACTAAGAGACTAAACCACCACCACCACTGGCCACTGAAAGTTTCCAGGCCTGTAAAGAAAAGATTGAGGACAGGAAGAGATGGGGACAACAGATGATGAGATGGTTGGATAGCATCACCCGCTCAATGGACATGAGTTTGCTAACTCAATGAGATAGTGAAGGACAGGGAAACCTAGTGAGCTGCAGTCCATGGGGCTGCTACGAGTTGGACTTGACTTAGTGGCTGAACAGCAACAAAGTTTTTACTAGCATGACTGCTTCGGTCCCAGTTCTGGCTTTGCCAGAAACAGGTAGAAAACAGTCACTGCAGGTAGTGGATTTCAATTCCATAAGCAAGGGCTTTCCAATAATTAGATTAGTTTCAGGACATTACAAAAATGATCATGTCATCCGTCAGGGGTGTCAGAGGGAGGCTGCTTGGATTATGCTGGGGCTTCACAAATCAGTGTTTCCTAAAACTGCTTGCATAAAATGGGAAACTTTAAATATCCACATTACAAATACATTAGAAACATCTTGTCTTTCTGCACAGACATAAGCATACCATTTACAAGTGTAATTTCATGGCATTTGTTAGAAAGGAGACACTTTGACTATCTAATACCAAGATGGAATGCAGTCAGTGTGAGAGCAAAACTGTTGCCCTTTTTGATTGTTTGCTGCGAAACTCAGCAAATCACATTGTGTCTCCCTTTTCCAAAGAGCATTCCGATATGAGAGGCATCTGATAAAAATGCATATCAAGGATAATCACAAAAGAAAAAATATGCAGAAACATAATACAGAAAGTATCTCAAAAACTAACATCCTGGCCCAAATTATTTTTTCTTTTAATGAATAATATTGTAATAGTAGCTACCACTTATATAATACGTTATTCTGTTTCTAAATTAATTGCAAACTGATTTCACTTAAACTTTCTGATACTAAGGTTACTTTTCTGAATGGGGGGGTGTTGAAGTTGAACTAGATCAGGTTTGGTCAAGCCAAATGCTTACAGGGATCCAATGGGAACTACAGATGGATAATTCAGAGCCAACCAGGTGTGATGTGTGAGAGTCATGGGGACTGTGCAAACTGGGGAGCAAGGTCCTAAAGAGAGGCCCTTCCAGTTGATGCTTGTGAAATGTGGCCTTGTGGAAATGCATGATTCAGTTTTACCACAGCTTTTGATTTTTTAAGATAACATGGAAATGCAAAATGGCTTAGTACTTGCTGGATATTCACTTGTGGATTAATTTAGGGAGTCTCCCAGACCCTTCATCCCCTGCTTCTTTTATTTCCCTCCTTCCCTGTATTTACATGAGACCTTAGGATGTTTGTCGTTATTGTTCTTCACTAAGTCATGTCCAACTCTTTGTGACCCCATGGACTGCAGCACCCCAGGCTCCCCTGTCCTTCGCTGTCTTCAGGAGTCGCTCAAACTCAAGTCCATTGAGTCGGTAATGCTCTCTAACCATCTCATCTTCTATCTCCCCATTCCCCTCCTGCCTTTGATCTTTCCCAATATCAGGGTCTTTTACAGTGAGTCAACTCTTGGCATCAGGTATCCAAAGTATTGGAGCTTCAGCTTCAGCGTCAGTCTTTCCAATGAATATTCAGGATTGATTTCCTTTAGGATTGACTAGTTTGATCTTGCAGTCCAAGGGACTCTCAAGAACCTTCTCCAGCGCCACAATTTGAAAGCATCAATTCTCTGGTGCTTAGCTTCTTTATGGTCCAACTCTCACATCCATATGTGATTACTGGAAAAACCATAGCTTTGACTGGATGGACATTTGTCAGCAAAGTGCCATCTCTGCTTTTTAATATATACTGTCTAGATTTGTCATAGCTTTCCTTCCAAGGAGCAAGCATTGTTTAATTTCATGGCTGCTGTCACTGTCCAAAGTGATTTTGGAGCCCAAGAAAGTAAAATCTGTTATACTTTTCCACTTTTCCCCCTCTATTTTCTATGAAGTTATGGGTCCAGATGCCATGATCTTAGTTTTTTGAATGCTGAGATTTAAGCCAGGTTTTTCACTCTCCTCTTTCACTTCATCAAGGGGCTCTTTAGTTCCTCTTCACTTTCTGCCATTAAAGTGTTATCATCTGCTTATCTGAGGTTGTTGATATATCTTCCAGCAATTTTGATTCCAGCTTGTGATTTATCGAGCCCAGCATTTCACATGATGTACTCTGTACAGAAATTAAATAAGAGGGGTGACAATACACCACCTCGACCTATTCCTTTCCCAGTTTGAACCATTGTTCCATGTCCATGTTGCTTCTTGACCTGCCTAAAAGTTTCTCAGGAGACAAGGAAGGTGGTCTGGTGTTCCCATCTCTTGAAGAATTTTCCAAAGTTTGTTGTGATCCACACAGTCAAAGGCTTTGGCGTAGTCAATAAAGCAGAAATGGATGTTTTTCTGAAACCCTCTTGCTCTTTCCATGATCCAAAGGATGTTGGCAACTGGATCTCTGGTTCCTCTGCCTTTTCTAAATTCAACTTGAACATCTTGAAGTTCACAGTTCATGTACTGTTGAAACCTGGCTTGAAGAATTTTGAGCATTACTTTGCTAGCTTGTGAGATGAGTGCAATTATGTGGTGGTTTGAGCATTCTTTGGCATTGCCTTTCTTTGGGATTGGAATGAAAACTGACCTTTTCCAGTCCTGAGGCCACTGCTAAGTTTTTCAAATTTGCCAGCATATTGAGGCAGCACTTTCACATCATCATCTCTTAGGATTTGAAAAGCTCAACTGGAATTCTGTCACCTTCAATAGCTTTGTTCATAGTGGTGCTTCCTAAGGCCCACTTGACTTCGCATTCCAGGATGTCTGGCTCTAGGTGAGTGATCACACCGTCGTGGTTTTCTGGGTCATGAAGATCTTTTTTGTATAGTTCTTCTGTATATTCTTGCCACGTCTTGTTGATAGCTTCTGCTTCTGTTAGGTCCATAGCGTTTCTGTCCTTTATTGTGCCCATCTTGGCATGAAATGTTCCCTTGGTATCTCTAATTTTCTTGAAGAGATCTCTAGTCTTTCCCATTCTATTGTTTTCCTCTACTTCTTTGCATTGATCACTGGGGAAGGCTTTCTTATCTCTTCTTGTTATTCTTTGGAACTCTGCATTCATATATATATATATAATATTGCTAATTAAAACAAATTAGAAGCAAAGGAAGCAAAAAGGAAATGCAGATGGAGTATGACATGGCATTTCATAAAGTCCTGTTCCTTTACTAGTAGTGGGTTGTGAACTTGACTCTGAGCTCTTAAAGAAAAGATAGTCTCTTAGACACTGAGGATACCATGTTACGGGGTGAGCTATGCCATAAAAGGCAGAGAAGAAGCAAAGTGGATGAAACAGTCTCATTTCCCAAAAAGGGCCCTGACCTTGTCTCCATCCTTACTACAGGATGTCCTTTTGGGTTTGTGACTACCTGAAAAAAATACTGAGGATGTTCACAGATCTATCTACACCTAAGATCCATGGACAAATGATGGGTGATGCCAAAGAAGAAGACTTGTTGCAGTTGATCTAAAGTAAACAGCATGGGATTATAATCTGAAGCCTGGGATCTTGTCCACTTGATTCCATCTATGATTTTTCTGGCATAGCACTCCAGGTGGGTTTTTTTAGTTAAAACAGTGCCATCATATTGATGACAGTGCTTCAGGTTAATTGCTTTAAGTCAAGTGTCTGATCTTGTCCATCACACACTTCAACAGTTAAGTCCTTCTTTGGTCTTTCATTTGTTTTAAGGTTCAGTAAATTTGATTGGTTGAAACATAGTGAGGGCTTCAGTGTAGATGATTTCAGAGGAAGAAGAAAAAATAAGAGCCATGGAAAGAAACAAGATAAGCACAAAACAAGAAGCTTTTTGTTGCTGTTGTTGTTCAAGGGCGAAGAGTACATCATGAGAAATGCTGGACTGGATGGCTCACAAGCTGGAATCAAGATTGCTGGGAGATTTTTGATCACAGCTTCAATTTCAGTGTTTGTAATTGGGTTGTTCATAATTTCTATTTCTTCCTGGTTCAGTCTTGGAAGATTGAACTTTTCTAAGAATCTATTTCTTCCAGGTTATCCATTTTATTGCCATATAGTTGTTCATAATAGTCTCTTAAAATTCCTTTGTATTTCTGCACTGTCTGTCAACCTCTCCTTTTTCATTTTTAATTTTGTTGATTTGATTCTTCTCTCTTTTTTTCTTGATGATTCTGGCTAAGGATTTGTCAATTTTGTTTATCTTCTCAAAGAATCAGCTTTTAGTTTTATTAAGCTTTATTAATTTTATTAAACTTTATTAAGTTTTATTAATATTCAACTTTATTTAGTTTTATTAAGCTTTCCTATTGTTTCTTTCATTTCTTTTTCATTTATTTCTGCTCAGATCTTTATGATTTCTTTCCTTCTACTAATTTTGGGGGTTTTTTGGTTCTTCTTTTTCCAGTTGTTTCAGGTGTAAAGTTAGGTGGTCTATTCAGTGCTTCTCTTGCTTCTTGAGGTAGGATTGTATTGCTGTAAACTTTTCTCTTAGAACTGCTTTTGCTGCATCCCATAGGTTTTGAGTTGTCGTGTTTTCATTGTCATTTGTTTCTAGAAATTTTTGATTTCCCTTTTGATTTCTTCAGTAACCTGTTGGTTATTTAGAAGCATGTTGTTTAATCTCCATATGCTTATGTTTCTTACTTACAGTTTTTTCTTGTAATTGATATCTAGTCTCATAGCATGGTGGTTAGAGAAGATGCCTGATATGATTTCAACTTTCTTAAGTTTACTGAGGTTTGATTTGTGACCCAAGATGTGGTCTACCCTGGAGAATGTTCCATGTGCATTTGAGAAGAAAGTGTATTCTGCAATAGAATGGAATGTACTGGAGATACCAATGAGATCCATCTCATCTAATGTATCATTTAAGACTTGTGTTTCCTTATTAATTCTCTGTTTTGATGATCTGTCCACTGGTGTGAGTGGGGTGTTAAAATTTCCTACTATTGTGTTACTGTCAATTTCTACTTTTATGTCTGTTAGTTTTTGTCTTATCTATTGAGGTGCTCCTATGTTGGGTGCGTCGATATTTACAATTGTTATGTCTTCCTCTTGGATTGATCCCTTGATCATTAGGAAGCATCCTTCCTTATCTCTTGTAATCTTCTTTATTTTAAGGTCTATTTTGTATGATATGAAGATTGTTACTCCAGCTTTCTTTGCTTCCCATTTCCATGGAGAAATGCAAATCAAAACTACAATGAAATATATCACCTTACACGATTCAGAATGACCATCATCAAAAAGTCTAGAAACAATAAATACTGGAAAAGGTGTGGCAAAAAGGGAATGCTCTTGCACTGTTGGTAGGAATGTAAATTAATACAGCCATTATGGAAGACGGTATGGAGATTCCTTAAAAAACTAGGAATAAAACCACCACATGATCCAGCAATCTCATTCCTAGGCATATACCCTGAGGAAACAAAAATTTAAAAAGACACGTGTATCCCATTGTTCATTGCAGCATTATTTACAATAGCTGGAACATGGAAGCAGTCTAAATGTCCATTGACAAATGGGTGAAGAAGTTGTAGTACATACACACATTGGAATATTACTCAGCCATAAAAAGGAACACATTTGAGTCAGTTCTGATGAGGTGGATGAACCTAGAACCTATCATAGAGAGTGAAGTGAGTCAGAAAGAGAAAGATAAATATCATATTCTAACATATATGGCGGAGAAGGCAATGGCAAGCCACTCCAGTACTCTTGCCTAGAAAATCCCATGGATGGAGGAGCCTGGTAGGCTGCAGTCCGTGGGGTCGCTAAGGGTTGGACACAACAGAACGACTTCACTTTCACTTTTAACTTTCACACATTGGAGAAGGAAATGGCAACCCACTCCAGTGTTCTTGCCTGGAGAATCCCAGGGACGGGGGAGCCTGGTGGGCTTCCATCTATGGGGTCACACAGAGTCGGACACGACTGAAGTGACTTAGCAGCAGCAGCAGCAGCAGCAACATATATGGAATCTAGAAGGATGGTTCTGAAGAACTTAATTACAGGGCAGCAGTGCAGACACAGAGAACAGACTCATGGACATGGGAGAGGGGAGGAGAGGGTGAGGTGTGTGGAGAGAACAACATGGAAATACATCACCGTACGTAAAACAGACAGCCAACAGGAATTTGCTGCATGCTCAGGAAACTCCAACAGGGGCTTTGTATCAACCTAGAGGGGTGGGATGGGGTGGGAGATGGGAGGGAGGGGATATGTGTATACCTATGGCTGATTCATGTTGAGGTTTGACAGAAAACAACAAAATTCTGTAAAGCAATTATCCTTCAATTGAAAAAAAAGAAAACCAAAGCATAAAATAGAAAAAAAAAATGATTGCTGGGAGATATATCAGATGTGCAGATATACAGATGATACCACTTGATAGCAGAAAGTGAAGAGTAACTAAAAAGAAACTTCATCCTCTTGATGAAGATGAAAGAGGAGAGTGAAGAAGCCGGCTTAAAATTCAACATTCAAAAAACTAAGATCATGGCATCCAGTCCCATCACTTCATGGCAAATAAAGGGAAAAAAGTGGAAACAGCAACAGATTATTTTCTTAGGCTCCAAAATCACTGCAGATGGTAACTGCAGCCACAAAATTAAAAGATGCTTGCTCCTTGGATGAAAAGCTATGACAAACCTAGACAGTATATTAAAAAGCAGAGACATTACCTTGCTGACAAAAGTCCATATATATAGTCAAAGCTACGGTATGTATGGATGTAAAGATACCATACATACAGTATGGTATGTAAAGTCATGTATGGATGTGAGAGTTGGACCATAAAGAAGGCTGGATGATAAAGAATCAATGCCTTCAAACTGTGGTGGTGGAGAAGACTCTTGAGAGTCCCTTGAACTGCAAGGAGATCAAACCAGTCAATCCTAGAGGAAATCAACCCTGGAAGGATTGAAGCTGAAACTTAAGCTCCAAAACTCTGGCCACCTGACATGAAGAGATGACTCACTGAAAAGACCTTGAGGATGGGAAGGTTGGAGGGCAAGAAGAGAAGGGGGTGGCAGAGGCTGAGATGGCTGGATGGCTTCACTGACTCAAATGAACTTGAGTTTGAGCAAATTCTGGGTGATAGTGAAGGACAGGGAAGCCTGGCATGCTGTAGTTCATGGGGTTGCAAAGAGTCGGACGTGACTTGGTGACCAAATGTCAACAACAAGGGCAAAGAAGTTGTCTCATACTTGAAAAAATTTCTGGAGGGTTTATTTGCAAGTTTCCTCGTCTGAAAATGAGGAGGCTGGTGCTCTACTGGTGCTTGATGGAATCAGAGATGGGCAAAGAAGAAAGAGGAGGGTGTAATCCTCAGAATACTGTAATCAGCAGCTACTGAAGCAGCCCGTCTCCGTCTCAGCCTGTAGCTGTATTCTAAGAAGCTCGGCAGCTATACACTGCAAAGCTCAGCTGGCTAGCTCCTAACAAGGAGTTCAACCCAGGCTGGAAGGCATTTCCAAGGAATTTAGATCTTCTGCCAACCGGATTACTTGAGTCATCTCTCAACAGTGCATTCCAATTATAATGTTCATGCAGTGTTGTCAGGCATTAATAAGGAGACTGGCCTGGGTTTTGCTTTGGGCTTTGTACATCTGCCACATCCATGTTTCCTAACTTCATCTGGGGTTTCTGAAGATATTTGGCAGAAGCCATCCCATCAGCACTTGCTTTTTAAACTAAGATTGCAATAGTAAGTTTCTGATCTGAAAATATTTCCCTTCCCATTTTTGTTGAAACTTGTTGTCTGGTTAGTGCAAATCAGGTAAAAATAGGCACGGCGACAAAGACATGAAGCACCCTTTGAGGAATCCTCATTTGGTGGGTACTAGAGTTTGTTTTCACAAAATCGACTTCCGGCTTCCCGGATAATCTTGCTCAGCTACTTGCTAATTCTTCAGCCAACCATGCTTTGGGATCTCTGGGGGCACTATGTAGTTAGGTCTCTTCCACATACTTTGCTCTGGGGGCTATTATTTGTATTTCAGAATGTATAAGCATCTCAATGGCTAGAAGCACATTTTAACCAATGAGTATTTTTCAAAAACAACAAAATGAATCTCTTCAAAAAGAGATGGTATTAAACACAAGACATAAGACAAATCAAGGCATGTGTCTCCTCTAGTCTGTTTAACACAGTCTGGGGACTGTGTTTTTCAGGTGGTAGATTTACACTGTGGTACCCACCCCTCATCCTTCTGATTCTAATGTACACCCTGATTTCCTTGGAGATCCATCTCTTCTCCACAGTCTGTTCTTGGGGCTCTGATGGAGCTGCTTCGATCATAATTCCTGTCCCTGGTAGTTGGCCCAGTGTTTGGCAAGTGGTCCATCATAGCCTACAAAAGTTTTATCAGTTAGATTGCTTTTCAGGGAAAGACATAAAAAACGAGAGTGGCTTCAAAAAGATACATTTTATTTCTACCTTTTGGAAAAGTCCTGAAGTTGACTGTTTTGGGCTAGATGCAAACTCTCTTTCTGATTTTTTTTTTAAAATTAACATACTGATTCTAAAATTTATATGACAATGCAAAAAGCCTAGAATAGCCAAGAACATTTTGTGGAAGAAGAGTAAGTTGGAGGGCTTTTACTAATGATTTTTCACTGATTTCAAGACTTACTACAAAATCACAATAATTAAATGGTGTGTGTGGCATGGGGTAAGCCAATGGGACCGATAGACCGATGAAGCAAAGCAGAGTCCAGAAAAAGTCCCACATGGATGAAATAAGTTAATTTTCCACAAGGACACAAAAAAATTCAGTAAAAAATATGAAAATATTTTTCATAAGTGGTTCTGGAACAACTGATTAACCAAGTAAAAACATGTAAATACCTCAGCATTAGATTTGATAGAAGGCCTGAAGAACTATGGACCGAGGTTCGTGACATTGTACAGGAGGTAGTGATCAAGACCTTCCCAAGAGAAAGAAATGCAAAAAGGAAAAATAGTTGTCTGAGGAGGCCTTACAAATAGTTGAGAAAAGAAGAGAAGCTAAAGCAAAGGAGAAAAGGCAAGATATACCCATCTGAAGGCAGAGTTACAAAAAATAACAAGAAGAGGTAAGAAAGCCTCCTCATCAATCAATGCAAAGAAATAGAGGAAAACAATAGAATGGGAAAGACTAGAACTCTCTTCAAGAACATTAGAGATACCAAGGGAATACTTCATGCAAAGATGGGCACAACAGAGGACAGAAACACTGTGGACCTAATAGAAGCAGAAGGTATTAAGAAGAGTTGGCAAGAATACACAGAAAAGCTATACAAAAATGATCTTCATGACCCAGATAATCACAATGGTGTGATCACTCACCTAGAGTCAGACATCCGGGAATGCAAAGTCAAGAGAGCCTTAGGAAGCATCACTATGAACAAAGTTAGTGGAGGTGATGGAGTTCCAGTTGAGCTATTTCAGATCCTGAAAGATGACACTGTGAAAGTGGTGCACTCAATATGACAGCAAATTTGGAAAACTCTTCAGTGGCCACAGGACTGGAAAAGGTCAGTTTTCATTTCAATCCCAGAGAAAGGCAATGCCAAAAATTATTCAAACTACCACACAATTGCACTCATCTCACACGCTAACAAAGTAATGCTCAGAATTCTCCAAGCCAGGCTTCAACAGTATGTGAACCATGAAATTCCAGATGTTCAAGCTGGATTTAGAAAAGGCAGAGGAACCAGAGATCAAATTGCCAACATCTGTTGAATCATGGAAAAAGCAAGAGAGTTCCAGAAAAACATCTGCTTTGTTGACTGTGCCAAAGCCTTTGACTGTGTGGATCACAACAAACTGTGGAAAATTCTTCAAGAGATGGAAATACCAGACCACCTGACCTGCCTCCTGACAAATCTGTATGCGGGTCAAGAAGCAACAGTTAGAACCAGACATGGAAAAACAGACTGGTTCCAAATTGGGAAAGGAGGACGTCAAGGCTGTATATTGTCATCCTGCTTATTTAACTTCTATGCAGAGTACATCATGCGAAATTCTAGGCTGGATGAAGCACAAACTTGAATCAAGATTGCTGGGAGAAATATCAATAACCTCACATATACATATGACACCACCTTTATGGCAGAAAGTGGAGAAGAACTAAAGAACCTCTTGATGAAAGTGAAAGAGGAGAGTGAAAAAGCTGGCTTAAAACTCAGCATTCAAAAAACGAAGATCATGGAATCTGGTCCCGTCACTTCATGGCAAATAGATGCAGGAACAATGGAAACAGTATCAAACTTTATTTTCTTGGGGTCCAAAACCACTGCAGATGGTGACTGCAGCCATGAAATTAAAAGATGCTTGCTCCTTGGAAGAAAAGCTATGACAAACCTAGATAGCATATTAAAAAGCAGAGACATTACTTTCCCAACAAAGGTCTGTCTAGTCAAAGCTATGGTTTTTCTAGTAGTCATTATATGGATGTGAGAGTTGGACCATAAAGAAAGCTGATCGCCGAGGAACTGATGCTTTTGAACTGTGGTGTTGGAGAAGATTCTTGAGAGTCCCTTGGACTGCAAGGAGATCAAACCCATCACTCCTAAAGGAAATCAGTCTTGAATATTCATGGGAAGAGCTGATTCTGAAGCTGAAGCTCCAATATTTTGGCCACCTGATGCAAAGAACTGACTCATTGGAAAAGACCTTGATGCTAGGAAGGCAGGAGGAGAAGGGGATGACAGAGGAGGAGACAGGTGGATGGCATCACCGACTTGATGGACATGAGTTTGAGTAAGCTCCAGGAGTGGTGATGGACAGGGTAGCCTGGTGTGCTGCAGTCCATGGGGTCACAGTCAGTCATGACTGAGTGACTGAACTGAATAGAACCTCATATGTACAAACAATAATGCCAGATGAATTGTGGACCTACAATGAAAGCAAAAAGTATGAACTTCCAGGAAAAAAAAGAGTCTATCTTTAAGAATATGGGGTAGGCAAATTTTCAAAACTTTTTAGAAAAGATAAAAATTAAATTTAAAAAATGTATTACTCATCAAAATGTAAGTCCTATATATCAGAGACATTTCTAAGCAAATGAATGGATTTTTTTGTTTCCATTTTATAAAAATTTGGCATAACTTGAGCTCTTTAATATTTAGCAAAATGTAGACTTTTTTGAACACTGCTTCGGAAAAGTATACTTTAACTTGTTTTCTCTCCCTTGCTCTCCTTTTTTCACTGTAAGCCTAAACATTACTCTGGCTTTTAACTCTCAAACCCCGAATTTGCTAACTTCTGTATCATCAGAATATTATTTGCCTTACCACATGTAGGACGACTCAGAGCCAATTCATTCCATCTATGCAATTACCTCTCTGTCTATAAAGATCTCCACTGGGATTTACTTGGAAATATTTCAGTGATGGCTTCATTTTGCAGACAAAGGAAACTGAGAGAATAAAACATTTCCTGGAAATTTGACAGTCTCAGTGTTGAAAAGTTAAGCACTGTAAATTTAACAGATGCAAACAAATGAGTCCTCCTGATCCTGATATCGGAACATCCCCTGAATTCTTATTTGATTGCTGCTTCTGACACAGGCCTCATTGGAAAGCATTTCCCCTCCTTGGTTTCTTTCTTCGCAATAACTGCTGGTTACCAGTGAAATCTGTGGGAGAACTAATGTATGAATAGCTTTATGAAACGGGACCTGTATTTACCATAGCCTGAAGATATATATGCTTTCTGAATATATTTCTTAAAATTATACCTTTGCGATGATTAAAACATAGCGGTATTTAAAAAAACATAAAACAAAAAGAGAGAGATAGCAGATAAGGGAGTGATGGATAAGGAGCAAGAATGTCATGTCTCCCACCGATCATAGGTAAGTGTGGTATCTCCTTTCATAACAGGTATTTGCTGACACTTTGCGTCCTTATGGTGGGCTGTGTTTTATGAAGCATTTCCACAGACATAGCCTTATTCAGTCCTAGAATTCTGCTAGTTTATAATTATCTTCTGGCTTTATGGACCTTCTCCCCAGGTGAATCCTTCCAAGTACTGTGAGTGCTAAAGCCCCTGAGTGGGAGCTTATTCTAGTTTTCCCCCCAGCAACATTGATGCAATTATATCTGAGTTTCAAGAAGCTCTGTGGAGTCTTCACGTACTTGGCTGTGACCAGCCCGCCTCTGAGGTTGTCCAGAATCCACTCACACTCCACAGGCCCCGGTCCTAGGCAGCGTTCTGGGCCTGCTGTCTTGCCAGAGAAGTCCAGGGGGACAGACCCTTCTTTCCTCTGTTCCAGTACAGATGGGCTCGGGCGTGTGTCCCAAGCCTTGCAAACAGATGCAAGGAGAGGGAAGACTCCTTCCTCCCCGGAGGCCGTCTGCGGCCGGGGGATTCCTGCAGTGAGGGTGGGCCTCCGGGCCTGTTTCTGCTCTCCACAGCTGCCTCTGTTCCGACAGCTCCCAAGCCTGGTTCTGCAGTGCTCCCCCAATTATCCTCTGTCCCTAATCTCCTTCCAACAGATTTTCTTCACTTGACATTAGCCAGAGTAAATTTTTTTGTTGTCTTCCTCAAAGGACCCATCTATGGAAATTCAGTTCTGTTTTAGAAACACGAACCCAGCAACACCAGACCAAGTTTGTTGAAGTGGTTTTCTAGTCCGACTGAGAGAAACTTTCATAATACCTTGACTCCCTTGAGGAGAAAGGGGTAATTTGTAGGAGGAGAGGAATCTAGGGTTTTTACTAAAATAATGATACGTTTGCTTCTATTTTGAAAGTTTCCCTGAAAGTGAAAGTGTTAGTGTCTCAGCTGTGTCTGACTCTTTGTGACCCCATGGACTGTAGCCCACCAGGCTCCTCTGTCCATGGGACTCTCCAGGCAAGAATACTGGAGTGGGTAGCTGTTCCCTTCTCCAGGGGATCTTCCCGACCCAGGGATCAAACCCGAGTCTCCTACATTGCAGCAAATTCTTTACCATCTGAACCATAAAGTTTCTCTACTAATCATAAGAAGAACTAGGTTGTGTATATATATATATACGTATATATATATATATATATACAGGATGTCCCAGCATTCTGATTTAGTATCACATAGTGCAGGAAGCTGACCATTTCCCAAATCATCTAGGTAATAATCGTACCTAGAATTTTCCAGGTGTCATAACCAGCGTATGGTAAACACTATCCAGGCACCATCTCTTTTAATTCTGTAAGCATTACTATTACCTTCATTTTATTGATGAAAAAATACACTCAGAGAAGTTAAGTGAGCTACTGGTATGTGGCGGTGTCAGCATCCAAAAGAAGCTACCAAGCTGTGCTTTGTACCAACTACTATACACTAATATAATAATTGTGCCCTGGATCATAAGGCCCTGTTTTCTGATTACACAGATTGTGGAAATAATTTTATTCTTAGTGTTTATTCTTAGCTCCAAACACACACTTAATTAATAGATTTCACATTTATTTCATTTGTTTATAAAACTATGCTTCACTTTTACGATTAAATGACTAAGTAGCAGGGATGATAACTTACTTAATTACATGTTGCTTAATTGGTATATTAGTTAATTATATGGAGTTAATTTTTAAAATTAAATAATTATATTTTATAACATGTTATGGTTCCAACGTCAATCATATGTCTTTGTTAATTTTGAAACTTTGATTCAAGCATTATTAAGTGTGTAACAATTTAGTACAGGCTGTTAGTAAAGTTGTACACACACAATACACACAGCTCAAGTCTCTTAAAAATGTTTATAACATATGCAAAATATATTAAATATTAAGAAAAATTTGAAAATAACTTCTGAAAGGACGACTCAATTTTGAGGTGAGTTTGGAAAGTTTGTTATTTTATTTTAGCATTTCTTGGTCTTAGTCCTTTTATGTAAATGGAAATGAATCTAGGTTGAAAGCCTACTGGGAGAAAATGACTTAACTATGTTGTCAGCTTCTTTAGGACAGGGTCATTGTTTTATAATCTTCATGTGGAATAGCTCAAGGCACAACGAATGTTTGTTGAATTTGAATTTTGAGTTTAAGTGAAATGATGCTGAAAATTTTACATTAACTATAGACATCCATCTGAATATAAGCCAGCAGTTGCTATCTTGTATGGGAGAATCATTAATAATGTTTCCAGTGATATTATTTTGGTGACAGTACAAAATGAAATATTCCTTCTCCTTTGAGTGTTCTATTTCAATCATGCTTGGCTCAGTCTTTAGGCAAGTGTCTTTCATGCAAATAAAAATTATAAAATTTACTTTCATTGAAATTTCTGTTATTTATGGGATACAAAATTAATAAATTTAACTGTCTTTTATTTCTGTAAAGACAAAGAAATCAAAGCCCAGAGAGGTTGAGTCATTTATTAAAATCACACAGGTAGCTCCTGCTTGAAGTGGCTATTGAATGTAGTGGGCCTCAGTTCAGTATCCCTTCTACTGATGCTATCACAGAATCTATTAAATGGTTAGAGAAAAATTATCATTCATTATGGAGTAATACTAATTTTTATACTCATATTTGCTTTTATTAGCTCATGACTAAAAAAAAGAATCCAATAGAATATAAAAAATCAAATTAGCTCACAGACAACAATAAGAAACTACCAAATAGAAAATATTAGGCACAGTGAAAGAAGAGATATTATCCTTATACCAGAATATGAACATGGCATTCTAGGAGGGAAATTTGAACATAATAAAATTGACATACACCTGTCTAGCACATGGTTTCTTTTCTTTTTAAATACTTTTTGAATTTAATTTATGTTTTGACATTTTAAACTTTAAATTTTGTATTGGATATAGCTGATTAACAGACAATTTTGTGATAATTTCATATTAAAATATTGAATTTAACACTCCCTGGCTAGTTTCAATTTAGACCCTGATTTAATGTATAGAATACATAATAAAAATCATCTAGTGAATTCTTTTAGGATAAGAATTCTATGAAATATATGACACATTTCCAATGCTCAGGATATATATACACTATATATACTGGTGGCTCAGATGGTAAAGAATCTGCTTGCAATGCAGGAGACCCAAGTTTGATCCCTGGTTTGAGAAGATCCCCTGGAAAAGGGCATGGCAACCCACTCCAGTATTCTTGCCTGGAGAATTCCATGGACAGTGGAGCTTGGGGGCTACAGTCCATTGGGTCCCAAAGAGGTAGACACAACTGAGCGACTAATGCTTTCACTTATTTCATACCACTGAATGTAATGATAGTCTTAGCTGCTTTTTAAAACTGTCTGGAAAACTGCCTCTTTTGGGCCAATGGAAAGTCTTTTGAGTTTCTTTCCTTTCTTCCTACTCCTTTCCAACATAGCATCTAGGATGAATTTGTGGTGGACAGGAATGATGGGGGGGGGCAGTTTGCATGATACCTCTATGATCTTAGTGGCCTTTGTTCCCATATGAATTTTTTTGTAGTAGTATTCCTGTGTTTTCTGTTGGAATATATAGATTCAGGTATTTGCTCTTGGTCTCAAAATGTGACCCAAATGCGTTTTCTCCTTCTTTGCTAGTAAGCATGTTAGGCATATCTGAGATAACTGATATTTCTCCCGGCAATCTTGGTTCAAGCCTGTGCTTCTTCCAGCCCAGGGTTTCTCATGATGTACTCTGCATAGAAGTTAAATAAGCAGGGTGACAATATACAGCCTTGATGTATTCCTTTCCCAATTTGGAACCAGTCTGTTTTTCCATGTCTGGTTCTAACTGTTGCTTCTTGACCTGCATACAGATTTGTAAGGAGGCAGGTCAGGTGGTCTGGTATTTCCATCTCTTGAAGAATTTTCCACAGTTTGCTGTGATCCACACAGTCAAAGGCTTTGGCACAGTCAATAAGGCGGAAGTAGATGTTTTTCTGGAACTCCCTTGCTTTATTTTATGATGCAATAGATGTTGGCAATTTGATCTCTGGTTCCTCTGCCTTTCTTAAATCCAGTTTGAACATCTGGAATTTCATGGTTCACGTACTGTTGAATCCTGGATTTGAGAATTTTGAATGTTACTTTGCTAGCGTGTGTTCAGTTCAGTTCAGTTCAGTTCAGTCGCTCAGTCGTGTCCGACTCTCTGTGACCCCATGAATCACAGCACACCAGGCCCCCCTGTCCATCACCAACTCCCGGAATTCACCCAAACTCATGTCCATCGAGTCGGTGATGCCATCCAGCCATCTCATTCTCTGTCGTTCCCTTCTCCTCCTGCCCCCAATCCCTCCCAGCATCAGACTCTTTTCCAGTGAGTCAACTCGTCGCATGAGGTGGCCAAAGTATTGGAGTTTCAGCTTTAGCATCAGTCCTTCCAATGAACACCCAGGATTGATCTTTAGAATGGACTGGTTGGATCTCCTTACAGTCCAAGGGACTCTCAAGAGTCTTCTCCAACACCACAGTTCAAAAGCATCAGTTCTTTGGCGATCAGCTTTCTTCACAGTCCAACTCTCACATCCGTACATGACCACTGGAAAAACCATAACCTTGACTAGACGGACCTTGGTTGGCAAAGTAATGTCTCTGCTTTTTAATATGCTAGCGTGTGAGATGAGTGCAATTGTGCAGTAGTTTGAACATTCTTTGGCATTGCCTTTCTTTGGGATTGGAATGAAAACTGACCTTTTCCAGTCCTGTGGCCACTGCTGAGTTTTCCAAATTTGCTGGCATATTGAATGCAGCACTTTCACAGCATCATCTTTTTGGATTTGAAAGAGCATAACTGGAATTTCGTCAATAACCTCAGATATGCAGATGACACCACCCTTATGGCAGAAAGCGAAGAAGAACTAAAGAGCCTCTTGATGAAAGTGAAAGAGGAGAGTGAAAAAACTGGCTTAAAACTCAACATTCAAAAAATGAAGATCATGTCACCTGGTCCCATCACTTCATGGCAAATAGAGAAACAATGGAAACAGTGACGGACTTTATTTTTTTGGGTTCCAAAATCACTGCAGATGGTGAGTGCAACCATGAAATTAAAAGACGCTTGCTCATTGGAAGAAAAGTTATGACCAACTTAGATAGCATATTAAAAAGCAGGGACATTACTTTGCCAACAAAGGTCCATCTAGTCAATGCTATGGTTTTTCCAGTAGTCATATATGGATGTGAGAGCTGGACTATAAAGAAAGCTGAGCACCGAAGAAGTGGTGCTTTTGAACTGTGGTGTTGAAGAAGACTCTTGAGAGTCCCTTGGACTGCAAGGAGATCCAACCAGTCCATCATAATGGAAATCAATCCTGAATATTCATAGGAAGGACTGATGCTTAAGCTGAAACTCCAATACTTCAGCCACCTGATGGGAAGAGCTGACTCACTGGAAAAGACCCTGATGCTGGGAAAGATTGACGGCAGGAGGAGAAGGGGATGACAGAGGATGAGATGGTTGGATGGCATCTCTGACTCAATGGACATGAGTTTGAGTAAGCTCCGGAAGCTGGTGATGGACAAGGAAGCTTGGTGTGCTGCGGTCCATGGGGTCGCAAAGAGTCGGCCACAACTGAGCGACTGAAGTGAACTGACCTGATGTTAAGCATGTGGTTGTCTATCCAGGGACTAGATTTTCCAGCGATCTGTTGCAGGTATGTTTGTCAATGTGAGCAACCAAGCAGGACACAAGTGATATTATGCCATTTTCATGTTTTGTCCTTAAAAAACCGTGCCTACATTCCTCCTATTTTTCTTTCCTTTTCCCAGAGGCTGGAAAACTAATGTGGCTGTGACCCTAGCTTTAGCCTTGAAGTGATTATGAATGGAAGAAGAAATTTGGCTCTCCAGATGACCACATGGAGCTCAACAGCCATCCTCCCCACTAAAGATTGTTATGGAAAAGAGAAATTAAAAGAACATTCATTCTTAAAGTCTTTGCCTTTGGGGGGTATCTCTTGCTTCCTGTATCCCACATCTTTTTATTCATTATTTATTTATTTATTTCTTGGCCATACAACATGGCATTTGGGATCTTAATTCCCCGACCAGAGATGGAACCTCATCCTCTTCATTGGAAGTGTGGAGTCTTAACCACTGGGTGGCCAGGAAGTTCCTCCCCCATCTTTTAAATTTGTTTACTCTTTCATTTTAATGGAGCATAGTCTCTGATAGCTTTCTGAGAAAAGAGTGCAGGAGGTTATCCATTTTATATATACAGTGTGTACATACTGTATTGCACATGGGACTCTGCTCAGTGTTATGTGGCATCCTGGGTGAGAGTGGCGTTGGGGAGGAAGGAATACTTGTATTAATATATGTATGGCTGAGTCCCTTTGTTGTTCACCTGGAACTATCACAACATGGTTAATCAGCTATACCCCAATACAAAATAAAAAGCTTAAAAGAAAAATGAGTGGAGGAGGAAAGTTTTAGAGACATTTCTAAAAAATGTCTTTATTCTAGCCTTTAATATTGTACTTAGTTTGCCTGGGTATAGAAGTCCAAGTTAGAAATCATTTGCCTGAAAATTTTTGAAAACTTTACCCCACAGAATAAACTTCCAGTCCTTTTTTCCTCGGATGAGGATGGGATATTTTGGCTGTGTGATCTGAGGAGAAGATCTAGAAAACTGATTTATTCTTAAGGAGCTTTTTCAACCAATTTTCCTTATTTTACTGTTTTAATCTCCCTTCTTTCTATCATTCTTACTTTCAGAAATACTTGATGTGACCCGTAATTCCCTTTCTTGGAAATTTTGCCATGTAATTCACATTTGGTTCACATGCTTGCCTTATGATTCAGTTTTCTAGGATATCTGCTAATCCAGTTACTAGTTGTCCACTGGCTTTCCAGACTCAAAAGTTTCACTCCTTTCGTATTATCTTCCGTTCTCTCTTAGTAGGCGTATGTCTTAAAAATTCTTTTCTAACATTTGGTTGGTTAGAGGAGTGAGTTAAAGGTTATGTATATGCTTATGTGATAAGATTTACTTAAGAATTTGAAGTGATTCCTCATTTTGTTACTGCTAGATTTTTGCTGCATTTTAATTGTAAAATTTTATCATTCAAACTAATATTAAAAGCATATTCCCTCCTGACACCCTTAGCAGTGGGCTTTCTCTCTGACCCAACTGAGCTTTCTAAGGAAATATAAGAGTATCAATTGTTACCATTTTATGGATTACATGTGGGTTATCACATCCAGATTTCTGAGCCTTTGTTTTACCATCTGTCAAATGGAGCAAGTGAAGAGCTGTTTGAAGAGTTGGAACAAATAGAAAATGCCTAGCACAATGCCTGGTAGCTGACACTGTCGTTAATGGTGAGATTTTGTGGCCGAGGTCTTACCTGCTTGCTCAGGAAACAGCTATGTGTTTCTGCTTCCTTGATAAGTTAACCAGGGCTGCAGAAAGATAATTAACAATCATATATATTTTTTAAATTATTTATTTTAATTGGAGGCTAATTACTTTACAATATTGTGGTGGCTTTTGACATATTGTCATGAATCTGCCACAGGTGCACATGTGTCCCCCATCATGAAACCCCCCTACCTCTCTCCCCATCCCATCCCTCTGAGTTGTCCCAGAGCACTGACTTGAGTGCTCTGCTTCATGCATTGAACTTGCACTGGTCATCTGTTTTATATATGGTAATATATATGTTTCAATGCTATTCTCTCAAATCATCCCACCCTCGCCTTCTCCCATGGAGTCCAAAAGTCTAGTCTTACATCTGTGTCTCTTTTGCTGTCTTGCATATAGGATTATCATTGCCATCTTTCTAAATTCCATATATATGTGTTAATATACTATATTGGTATTTATCTTTCTGACTTACTTCACTCTGTATAACAGGCTCTAGTTTCATCCACCTCACTAGAACTGAATCAAATGCATTCTTTTTATAGGTGAATAATGTGAAGTCAAGTGGGCCTTAGAAAGCATCACTACGAACAAAGCTAGTGGAGGTGATGGAATTCCAGTTGAGCTATTTCAAATCTTGAAAGATGATGCTGTGAAAGTGCTGCACTCAATATGCCAGCAGATTTGGAAAACTCAGCAGTGGCCACAGGACTGGAAGAGGTCAGTCTTCATTCCAATCCCAAAGAAAGGCAATGCCAAAGAATGCTTAAACTACTGCACAATTGCACTCATCTCACACGCTAGTAAAGTCATGCTCAAAATTCTCCAAGCCAGGCTTCAGCAATATGTAAACCGTGAACTCCCAGATGTTCAAGCAGGTTTTAGAAAAGGCAGAGGCACCAGAGATCAAATTGCCAACATCCGCTGGATCATGGAGAAAGCAAGAGAGTTTCAGAAAAACATCTATTTCTGCTTCATTGACTATGCCAAAGCCTTTGACTGTGTGGATCACAATAAACTGTGGAACATTCTGAAAGAGATGGGAATCCCAGACCACCTGACCTGCCTCTTAAGAAACCTGTATGAAGGTCAGGAAGCAACAGTTAGAACTGGACATGGAACAACAGACTGGTTCCAAATAGGAAAATGTGTACGTCAAGGTTGTATATTGTCACCTTGCTTATTTAACTTATATGCAGAGTACATCATGAGGAACGCTGGGTTGGAAGAAGCACAAGCTGGAATCAAGATTGCCGGGAGAAATATCAATAACCTCAGATATGCAGATGACACTACCCTTATGGCAGAAAGTGAAGAGGAACTCAAAAGCCTCTTGATGAAAGTGAAAGAGGAGAGTGAAAAGGTTGGCTTGAAGCTCAACATTCAGAAAACAAAGATCATGGCATCTGGTCCCATCACTTCATGGGAAATAGATGGAAAAACAGTGGAAACAGTATCAGACTTTATTTTTTTGGGCTCCAAAATCACTGCAGATGCTGATTGCAGCCATGAAATTAAAAGACGCTTGCTCCTTGGAAGGAAAGTTATGACTAACCTTGATAGTTTATTAAAGAGCAGAGACATTACTTTGCCAACCAAGGTCCGTCTAGTCAAGGCAATGGTTTTTCCCGTGGTCATGTATGGATGTGAGAGTTGGACTGTGAAGAAAGCTGATCGCCAAAGAATCGATGCTTTTGAACTGTGGTGTTGGAGAAGACTCTTGAGAGTCCCTTATACTGCAAGGAGATCCAACCAGTCCATTCTAAAGGAGATCAATCCTGGATGTTCATTGGAGGGACTGATGCTAAAGCTGAAACTCCAATACTTTGGCCACCTCATGCGACGAGTTGATTCACTGGAAAAGACTCTGATGCTGGGAAAGGTTGGGGGCGGGAGGAGAAGGGGACGACGGAGAATGAGATGGCTGGATGGCATCACCGACTCTGTGGACATGAGTTTGAGTATACTCCGGGAGTTGGTGATGGACAGGGAGGCCTGGCGTGCTGTGATTCATGGGGTCGCGGAGAGTCGGACACGACTGAGCGACTGAACTGAACTGAACTGAATATTCCATTGTGTGTATGTACCACAACTTCCTTATCTATTTGTCTGCTGATAGACATCTAGGTTGCTTCCATGTCCTAGCTATTGTGAACAGTGCTGCAGTGAACATTGGAGTACATGTGTTCTTTCAATTCTGGTTTCCTTGGTGTGTATGCCCAGCAGTGGGATTGCTGGGTCATATGGCAGTTCTATTCCCAGTTTTTTAAGGACTCTCCACACTGTTCTCCATAGTGGCTGTACATGTTTGCATTCCCAACAACAGTGTAAGAAGGTTCCCTTTTCTCCACAGCCTGTTCAGCATTTATTATTTGTAGACTTTTTGACGACGGCCATTCTGACTTGTGTGAGGTGATACCTCATTGTGGTTTTGACCAATCAAAATTTTGATGCATCAGTTGATAATGAGCCTTATTGATACTTCAGAACTCCTGAGCTACTCTTGAAAATGCATATTTATTAATCAGCTTAGTGGAATGAAACCTCATTCCATCATAGGAATAGTAGGATCTTGGTGGAAAAGAGTACCACAAAGTGAAGGACAGGTCCAGCAAAGGTGAACACTGTAATCAGTCTTGAGTTTATTATTTTTTTTACAGGTATAAGACAAGCAGTAAAATAAATTAGGCACTTGAAGTCAGGTTGTTATATATCTGGGGAAAACAGCTAAAAAGGAGCCAAAAAATTGATCAGAGGAGTTATTTTATTTGCTCTGAAAGTGACTCTACATATTTATGTGGAATGAATAAGAGAGTGTCTTGTGACACCTGTAATATATTGAATACTTTTGTCCTCCCAAAATTAAGATTTTGAAATATTTACACACATTATGATGGTATTGGGAGGTGAGATCTTTGAGAGGTGATTTGGTTGTGAGGGTGGAATCCTCATGAATGGGATTAGTGTCCTTATAAAAGAGACCCCAGAGAGCTCCCTGGAAATCAATGAAATATTCCTTGGAAGAACTAATACTGAAGCTGAAGCTCCAATACTTTGGCCACCTGATGTGAAGAGCTCACTCATTGGAAAAGACCCTGATGCTGGGAAAGGTTGAAGGCAGAAGGAGAAGGAAATGGCAGAGAATGAGATAGATAGTATTACTGACTCAATGGACATAAATTTGAGCAAACCCTGGGAAACAGTGAAGGACAGGGAAGCCTGGCATGCTACAGTTCAGAGGGTCGCAGAGTGGGACACGACAGAGTGACTTAACAACAGCACAGAGTCCCATCACCATTCCCACCATGCAAAGATGCAATGTGACTCAAGAATCAGATTCTCACCAGACCCTGAATTTGTCAGTACCTCAGTCTTATACTTCTCAGCCTCCAGGACTGTGTAAAGGAAATTTATGTTTATAAGTCTATGAAACTCTGTTATATCACTCTGAATGGACAAAGACAATATCCAAGTGTACATGTATAGCAATAATTTCCAATAATCTTTCCAGCATGGATATATATATATATATATATATATATATATATATATATATTTATATTCTGAATCACTTGAAATTATTATTAGATAAAAGCAAAATTGGAAATTATCATTTTATTGACAATTTAAGAGAAATGAATGTTCCAATTACTGATGCTGGCTATATGAAAATTCATCTTCTTTGTCTTTCAGAATTTGACCTAGTGAGACTAGGCCATTTACAAATAAGGAAAGTAGACTTTATCTTTTATTTAGAGAAAAGATAGACTATATTTTAGAAGATTCTGTTCTTTAGTTTTTAAATAATGTTTAAGAATGTTGGGAAGTAATCACATAAGGTAAGGGAAAAATCAACTTTATTATTTAGAGTATAACTCCATATTCTAAATTTTGTTAAGAATCTGCATTTACATATAAGCATAGGAGGAAAAGTTTAGAGTTTGTGCTATAAAATATGTAGAATGGCTTTGATGAATACTTCATATTTTCTTTGTATTTGTCATATTTTCTATAACAAGCATATTTTTTCTTTGTAACCAAGAAATATTCTGTTTATTAGAGAATTTTTCTCTCAGTTTCTGCATACATCTTCAAACACATTATTTTTCCATTTTAAGTCAGGTCCTGGTTTTTACTAAATTAGAAATGGAGATTTTCATAAAGCCATTATACGTTGGTCCCAGCTTTAATAAACTCTTCTTCGGGTGACATCTTCTCTCTTAGATTATTCTTGATTTCTTAAAATAAGAGCCAACCCAATCCATGGAGACATCCCATTGGATCAGATAACAAACTTCATTTTCTAGCATCTGTTATTCCAAATCGATTCCATGAACCATTTATCACATCCCCAAATCATGTGACATAACTTGATGAGCTTATTTAGTAGAGGCTTCAGGTAAACAGTGGCTGTCTTTTATCATTTTGAGATGGAGGGAAATTTTCTTTCATTAACAAACTTCACATGAATTCTCTAGGCAACAAGAATGGGAGTGGGTTGCCATTTCCTTTTCCAGAGGATCTTCCCAACTCAAGGATCAAATTACAGGCTGATTCTTTTCCATCTGAGCCACTGGGAAAGCCCTAACACTCTGGCTAAAGGAGAATTTTTAATGTCTCAGCCACTTTAGTGGAGAAGGAAATGGCAGCCTACTACAGTATTCTTTCTTGGGAAACCCCATGGATAGAGGAATCTGGAGGGCTACAGTCCATGGAGCCACAAAGAATTGTCCTTCATCCTGTTTAGTCACTCGGTCATGACTGAACAACAGCAACACCGACTTTAGAGGGGTTACATACTTATTTATCATAAGCATTGAGTGTGGTAGTTCAAAGCCAGTGTTTTTAATCCTGAAAATGAGTTCATTCGTATCCTGTTTCAGTTTGAAGATTTTTTAAAACTTACTTGTATAAAAATAACTCTGGTTCCAGCTTCAGGAGTCCTGGGTTAGGGTCCATTTCCCCCACTTAATAGCGATATGAACTTGTTCAAGTTGTTTAACTTCCCTGGCTATCCGATGATAAAAGTTTAAGTAATCAACAGGGCATTTCACTTTTTAAAGGTTTTATACTTAAATTTGTCATTTTCAAATGACTCTCCCAGTTATTTTAATGAGAGGAAGTAAAGTATCACATTGTGTTTCTGAGGTGGAACACTTTATGTCCTCTGTCCTGTGTCTGTCATACTGACATATTGACACAAACACAGCTCCTCCTCTTGTTATGAACTCTAGGGTGACATGTTGCAATTCCTGATAGATGCACGCTGAGTGGAAGGATGAGCATCTTTTAAGAACCAGATGGAAACTGAGTTGGAAAAACACAGAAACCATCAGAATGAGAACCAGCTGAGTTGGGACGAGAACACAGAGAGAAAGCTAAGCAGTGCCTGTGCAAGGTGCAAGAGGATTGGTTACATTCACGTCATCTCTGTTTTCTCTGCTGTTGTGTGCTTATCACAGCCACCTCCCAGGACTGTGCACAAGGATCCTGGGAGGAGACAGAGGAAGGAAGGCTGAAATCCACCCCTTTGCCTGTCGCTGTGCTTGGGAGATGGGTCACATTACCCTAAGTTGTAGAAAGGTGTCAGATGGGTTAGTGGCAGAAATCGTCTACATTTCAGCAGAAACTACCATGAGTAAATACTGAGTCAGTGAAAAGAGTGGATTTTTGTTGTCGATTCGGCAGAGCAGAAAATGCCTAAATTATAGCAGGGGTTTAAGTTAGATCAAGGAGGTGTCTCCGGAGGCTTTGAACGTAAAGGCAGATTGCTATCTTTCTAAGATGCTTCTAGATCTGTGATAATGCTGGCTTTAGGAACCTGGCAGACTTCTCTGAGACCACAGAGTCATGGCAACAGAACTCTAAATCTTTTCACTTTTCTTTCTTTTTTTAAAAACACAGACTAAGTGATGCTCACTATTGAGATACACGATAAAACGTATCATTGCCAATTCACAAGTTTAAGAATGCCGAGTTTCAGTGATTCTGAAACATCACAACTAATATAGATGCTATGACCCAAAATGTAAAAGATACGATTAACACTGGAACTGAGTTGACTTTTGTGAGTGAGGTCTGGGGGAGCATCCTCCTTACTATGGACCTAAAATGGTTGTAAATGTCCTTTGGCCCCATTACCATCTAACTCCAATCTGTCAAAAGGGTCCTTGGTGCACTTCAGTTAGGAAGCAGACAAAATAAGGTCAAATAAAAGTCAGAGTAAGGTGGGCTGCAATTTTTCTTCTCATGCATTCCAAATTAAGAGGGAATGTAAGGGTTAACTATAAAGTATTCCACCTTGAACCCCTGCACTCTTTATCTAGCACACCATAATAAAAGATCAAGAGTTCCTACTTATTATCTTATTTTTCCTGCTTGCTCCACCAGGCTAAGGCCCAGTCTGGTTATGGATTAACACGGTGATCGATAGTAAAGCCTGCTGTCTCTCTCGGCAGGGGAAAATGAACTCAAAATGCAGTCAAACTCTTATTGATCAAGGATATAGGTCTCACTTTCATTACCTCTGTCTCCTGATAACCCACAAGTAATGTGATGAGTTGCTAATCTCTCTGATTTTCAATGGCCCCTTCACCCCTCCTGTCTGCACGTTGCAGCTTTTATTTTCATCTTGATACACACTCTGTGTAATTCATGGTGCACTAACTCGCACTCTCTTACCGTCAGACCTGGTCAATCAGAGCTAATAATATCCCTCTTCAGCGGGGATTCAGCTCCAGAGAGTTCAACATGTCGTCTTCAAACAAGGCGGGGAGAAGCAGCACTCAGCCGGTGACTTTCAGGGACAGAAAGATGCAAAGTTCTTCCTGGTGAAACCACATTCAACTTGGTAGTGACCTTCTCAGGCTCTGACCTGCGTCTCCCCAAGTAGCCCCCAACTCTCCCAACTTCACCATTCTTGTCTCTTGTGTGGCTGATCTCTCAGTTTCTGCTTCTCCGAGAACCCAATCTGAGGTGAATCTGACACTTTTTACTGCTGGCTCTCAGAGTAGACATTGTAAGTGTGTAGGACAGGGTCATCTTTACCCTTGGTCACTTAATGACCTCAGAAAGTTTCTGTTAAACAGCTGCCGAAAATGCCACAGAAAAATCTAGAAAAATCGAGGTATTTCAAATGTGATACAGTGTTGACTGCTTCAACTAAAGGTAGTGCGGTATGACAGAAAGTCCAGCTTTTGAGTCAAAAGTCCTATTTCCAGAATTCTGGACCATTTACTTATTTGATAGGGAAATGAAGCTGTTGTCCTTGGTAAAGACAGACCACTTCACTTTTGTCTAGAGAATTTCCATCCATTTTAAGTTAGGAGAGGAACGTGGAATCAGATCAGAGTTTTAGGAGAATAATTATTTTCAGAAGCAAAGTTACTTTTTGATTTGTTAACAGCTTATTACGAGTTTATTACATTTTTTATCTGCAACTTGCTAGTTTTTTTAAAAGCAAAACAGGAAAACCTCAACTTTTGTCATGCATCATGTCAGGGATCCAGTTTAGAAAGACATCCTCAAGCATAAAACAGCATCCATCACAGGTACTGGACAGACTGTGTTGAAATTTATTATTTTCCTCAGTTCAACTCTTACTAGAGTAAAATTAAAGCTAGCAACTGCTGCTTCAGGCTTCTCTGTTGGCTCAGACATAAAGAATTTGCCTGCAATGCAGGAGAGCCGGGTTCGATTCCTGAGTTGGGAACATCCCTTGGAGGAGGGCATGGCAACACACTCCAGTATTCTTGCCTGGAGAATCCCATGGACAGAGGAGCCTGGTGGACCACAATCTATGGAGCCGCAGAGGAGGACACGACTGAGGGACTAAGCCCCACAGTTGCTTCACCTGTCTGATCCAAATGCAGGAAACACTCAGCTAACTGAATTACTTCTGTGAGCAAAGTTACAGTATTTTCTACTCACACTCTGATGAAAACAAGCTGCAATGACACAGATAAAGTCCTCTTTTTTGGAAGAAATACCAGATGACCAATAGCAACTGAAGTGATGAAAGACTCTGTTTTGGTTCGGCTGACCGAGTCTGAATGGTGTTCTCCAGCTCCAGTCCAAACAATTTGTACACCTGTTGAGGAGAAAATAAAGTATGACAGTGGTACAGAGTCTGGGGGATTAAGGTGATTTGTACTGAGCTCTTAAAGCTGAGGTAATTGCAGGTCTCATTTTCTTCTTTCGTTCTGCAGAGCTGCATTTGAAATTTGACAAGGAAGTTCTCTCTCCCTCCCACTTCAGTTTTTTTTTTTTTTTCCCTCCAAGGGAATAGGTGGACATTTCACCAGATTTCACCTTTTCCTCTCTGCTGTTTGTCTTGTGAAATGCCCTGGTTTCCTTTGGCTCAAGAAATAAGATAAAGATAGGACCTTGTTTACTCAGGACTTCCGTGGGTGGCATGCTCTTGTACCTATTGTTTTCAAATCCTGAGGTCAGAAAGCCCGAGAGAGATCCAAGTGTGCTGGGTTTTGGCTGGTGAGAAAGCTTGCACCGTTTTGGCAAACACGGGGAGAGAAGGCACTCGGCGAGTCCCGGTCCTTCCATCTGTGTGTCCCCGTGTTGTGCAATGTCATATACAGTCAGGCTCCGATTTGCTCTACTTCTCAAGCTGTACGTATGCTGCTGAATACCTTTGATGTTGCTATAATTGTGTGTGTGATCTTCAATCACGGATGTCATCAAATTTTATTAAACGTAATATAGATAAAACCAAGACATTATTGATTAGTTCTGCCATGGAAACCTCCCAGGCTTCCTCGTAGAGTGGTTTTCTTCTGGGGAAGCTGTCTTTATCCTTTCGATAATACTCATGCCCTCAGAGCCGCTGTGGCTTCTGAGTTTTCTTTTGAAGCCCACATCAATCATATAATTAAGACGTCTTAATACAACTACAGCAATCTCGCCATATTGAGAGCCATGCTTTCTGGTCTGCTGGTGCAATTCTAATTCATGCTTCTCTTTCATGTGGGCATAATTACTGCTGTTCTTTGTGTAGGGTTTTTCGTGGCATATTTTCTGTTGATCCAGATTTAACCAGATAGACCCCTATTTGGATTTCACTTTTCTACCTTATTAATAAGATTAATTTGATTCTGACAAAGGACGCTGTCTCCTCTTGCCTTTCTCTAGACAGCTGCTCAGCTATGCTCTCTACAAATGGAGCCCGGTGGGGTCCAAGTGACACGAAACATTAAGGTAGAAAATGAAAAATCGTTGAAATTCCAACAATCTTCCAGACTTTCCAGATGATCAGATGTTTAGTATCATGTAGGCAAAGCATCAAGATCACTGACTTAAAAGCAGCTTTCATCGGGGTGTTTGGCATGAGGCAACCCATTCAAAGTTCCAACTTCCACCCCTCTGTCCTGTTTTCTACTCTATTACCCAGTCTTTCAGTCTCTTTGTCTTTGGTCCACTTCTTCTCTGCTTTGATGCTGCACTGGCAACCCGATCGTCTATATGAAACTGTGGGCTGGAAGGCAGGGAGGAGCAGTGTGGGGAGCACCATTAGGGGAATGAGCTCCGAGCAGGGGGCTGGTTCTGGCTGGATTTCCAGTTAGCTGTATCTTGATGGTATGGGACATACCACTTTGAGTCTCAACCAGGTATCTGTTTTTCTTGAAAAGAACTAGATTTACTTGCAAATGAAAATGTTGAGTCTCCCTGAAGAAAATCTTTCGTTTTTGTCCAAATAGGATTGGCCTCCCACTGAATCTGAAAAAAATCTCACTCGTTAAATACAAGCAATGGATTAATGGACTTCCCTGGGGTCAGTGGTAAAGAATCTGCCTGCCAAGCAGGAGACATGGGTTTGATCCCTGGATTTGAAAGATCCCCTGGAAAAGGAAATGATAACCCACTCCAGTATTCTTGCCTGGAAAATCCAACGGACAGAGAAGTCTGACGGGCTACAATCCATGGGGTCACAAGAGTCCAATGTGACTTAGCAACTAAAAAATAATAACAATGGATTGATAACCTTTTCCTTCTTTGTGTCTGATGTTTAAAGCATAGAGTTCTTAGCTTAAATAAAGTCACAGAACATCTTCACTCTAGGTTCTTGTTAGAGAATTATTTCACGAGATGTTGGCAATTCAGCATCTGCTAGAGGTTTGTTCAAACATCTCATATTCCTCTAGGATGTTAGAATTAAAATTAGCAGGTCATTTTGCTTGTCTTCCTAGAGTTAAGCTGCCCCTGAGTGAGTTGCCATTGATGGTATGAACCAGTCACACATACTTATCTGCAGGGGAACATTTGGACAAAGTGTGTGCATTGGTTTTTTAAAAACAGTAATGGATAGTGACATTTTCATAAAAACCATTTTAAAAAGGTAAAGAACCTGCCGGCCAATGCAGGATGTAAAGAAACGTGGATTCTATCTTTGGTTAGGGAAGATTTCCTGGAGAAGCGCATGGAGGCCCACTCCAGTATTCTCTCCTGGAGAGTCCCATGGACAGAGGAGCCTGGTGGGCTGCAGTCCATGGGGTCACAAGGAGTCGTACACAACTAAGGTGATTTAGGATGCAAGTACACTACTTCCTGAGTTTAGTTTGAAGAAGTTTTTGCCACTGAAAACTGATGCTTCTCCTTTCTTTTAGCAGAAAAGGAAAATAGTTTTCCCAATGTGTCCTATTGGACCTCAGCTACCAGGAAGCTGGTCTCTAATTTGTCATTCTTGCCGAGCCTCTCAGGGACTGAAGAACATTTGTTATGTTTTGGTGCCTTTGAAAAGTATGTTTTCAACCCTAGATATATGCTAGCATTTTCTGAGTAGTTTTTAAGAAAGGATAGTGACTAGACATTGAATGGTATTTAAGTCTGATATCCACCCCTGGATATCAGGGTGTGGCTAATTTGGTAAACCCTCTTGGAAGCTGGTGAAGGAGAATTATGCAATAAACAAGTTATATTAAATCATATGTTAAGAATAAGGGATATATATGTGTGTGTATATATATATATATGTATATATGTGTACATATATATGTATATATTTCCTGGTGACTCAGATGGTAAAGAATCTGCCTGCAATGTGGGAGACCCTGGTTTGATATGTATATATATGCAAAAAAAAATACCATAAACAAGCAAAAACCCCCCCAAAACACTGGCAGGTGGGCCCTGGACTTGCCACTTAACCTGCCTGGCTGTGCTTCCTCATTGTAACCAAGGCCTCACCTGCCGCAGGGCCGTGCAGGGGTCTGGGCTTGTCTGCCAGCCTTCCCCAGTTCTCAGCCTCTCATACTTCAGTTGGCCTATCTTCTGAGCCTCAAAAAATATTTAACACCTGCTGGTTGCATTGCTCCCTTCTCAAGACCCTTAAATGACCTTCCATTTGCTTCTCCTGGAGTCAAAAATGGCAACCCACTCCAGTGTTCTTGCCTGGAAAATTCCATGGACAGAGGAGCCTGGTGGGCTATAGGCCATGGGGCTGCAAAGAGTCAGATATGACTGAGTGACTGAACACACACAGAGTCAAATTATTACCTGTTGGTTTGAAGACCTTTAGTCGGGCGATCCTTTTCTATGTTACTTTTGGTTTCTCCCCTCCTGTTCCTTTTGTGGCTTTCAGAACCATCATCACCAAGCAATCTTTGTTATTTTCTTTCTCTCTTCTTCTGAACAACTGCTTGCCTCAGCCTATTGGAGAAAATTGTGCAGGTTGTGCCAACCTGACTTCAGCCATTCTTTCCATCATTCTAGTGATTCACTCTTCCAGAAAACCTCAGCTACCTACTGGCGCTTTTTAATCATATGACTGGGTTTTATTGGCCTGATGAAAGTCAGAAATTAACTGGGCAATTGTCCAGAGACCCATCGAACTCAAACCATGTAGAGATGAACAAAAACTGACAAAGGGATTAAAAAACACAAATGGTGTCATTTGTATTCTCTGCACACTATCCAGGTCACTTAGAGGTTCCCCAAAATCATTAATCAATAAATCAATTGTCCTCAGTCTCCTCTTGAGTATGTGTCCTTACCACTATTGAGTCTGTAAAATGGAAATAGAATCCAGCACCCTAGATTTAGAGCTAATGTGGTTAATTTTTTGTTGCAAAATATGTCAAGAAGGACTTCAAGGGCCAAATTGTTATTGCAACATGAATTCAAATCTCCTGAGATGGGTTTTCTAGTTTTCAAATGCCATTGATGATAGATTACCATGTCCCATTTTGAGTTTGTTTCCTTAGATAAAAGGGGAAGAAAGAAATTTATCTTAAATATATAGTAGTCTCTGGATATCTTTCCTTACACATAGTAAGCATTTAACATGTTTTGTGTGGATGAAGGAGAACCATTTTTTAAACTTTTTTGCTCCTTGGACTAATAGTAGCAGGATCACTTGTTAGGGACTGTGTGTGTGTGTGTGTGTACGTGTGTGTGTAGGGCATGACTGTTAAAGCTCAGATTATGAGACTTCACACGAGATTTACTTAATTTTAAAGCCTGCTGAGCAATTTTTATGTACACTAATGTTTGAAAGCCTTAGGATAATATTCAGATATGTGCTGTGCTGTACTTGTGCTTAGTCTCTGCCATGTCAGACTCTTTGCGACCCCATGGACTATAGCCTGTCAGGCTCCTCTGCCCATGGGGATTCTCCAGGCAAGAATACAGCGTGGAGTGGGTTGCCATCCTCTCCTTCAAGGGCCTTGCCAACCCAGGAATTGAACCCAGGTCTCCTGCACATAAGGTGGATCCTTTACCAGCTGAGCCACCAGGGAAGCCCCAACATTCAATAACAGAGTATAACATTCAGACATACTCTGTGACAAATTTTACTCAGAATTTATCAACATAAGGAGAGTACCCAATTATAGCCTTTTCTAACATTTTACATCTCTACCTATATCTTGTAATATGCAGTTACCAAGACTCTGAGAAATCAGTGTTGTACCTAAATCTTCCATTTACATCATTCATCACATTATAGGGATAAAATCAAAGTCAGTTTCAGTATGGTCCAGGTTGCTAGTGAGATAATTTGTATCTTTAGTTCTCTTTCAATCCTGACATCCTATCCTTGACCATCAAGTGAATGAAATGAAACACTATACTACACCAAGCATTTTAAACAATTTTTAGTTCTTAGAGACTTCGTATTTTAAAAAACAATACATAAAAGACAATACATTTAAAGGTATACTGATTGAAGCTAACAACTACAATATAGTAAGCATTAATATTAAGAAGGATGAGAATAAGGATTCTGATTGTTCTGACAAAATGTTCCTTTTTCTGTTGTTCTAAGCATGGGCTCATGCTCAACTGCAGATGGTGACTGCAGTCATGAAATTAAAAGATGTTTACTCCTTGGAAGGAAAGTTATGACCAACCTAGATAGCATATTAAAAAGCAGAGACATTATTTTGCCAACCAAGGTCCGTCTAGTCAAGGCTATGGTTTTTCCAGTGGTCATGTATGGATGTCAGAGTTGGACTATAAAGAAAGCTGAGTGCTGAAGAATTGATGCTTTTGAACTGTGGTGTTGGAGAAGACTCTTGAGAGTCGCTTGGACTGCAAGGAGATCCAACCAGTCCATCCTAAAGGAGATCAGTCCTGGGTATTCATTGGAAAGACTGATGTTGAAGCTGAAACTCCAATACTTTGGCCACCTGATGCAAGGAACTGACTCATTTGAAAAGACACTGATTCTAGGAAAGATTGAGGGCAAGAGGAGAAGGGGACGACAGAAGATGAGATGGCTGGGTGGAATCACCAACTTGATCAACATGATTTTGGGTAAACTCTGGGAGTTGGTGATGAATAGGGAGGCCTGGTGTGCTGCAGTTCATGGAGTCACAAAGAGTCGGACAAGACTGAGCGACCAAAGTGAACTGAAGCATGGGCTTCCTTGGTGGTTTGCTGCTGCTGCTGCTAAATTGCTTCAGTCGTGTCCGACTCTGTGTGACCCCATAGACAGAAGCCCACCAGGCTTCCCCGTCCCTGGGATTCTCCAGGCAAGAACACTGGAGTGGGTTGCCATTTCCTTCTCCAATGCATGAAAGTGAAAAGTGAAAGTGAAGTTGTTCAGTCGTGTCCAACTCTTAATGACCCCATGGACTGCAGCCTATCAGGCTCCTCTGTCCATGGGATTTTCCAGGCAAGAGTACTGGACTGGGTTGCCATTGCCTTCTCACCTTGGTGGCTTAGGGGTAAAGAATTTGCCAGCAATGCAGGGGACCCAGGTTTGATTCCTAGGTTGGGAAGATTCCCCTAGAGAAGGAAATGGCAACCCATTCCAGTACTCTTGCCTGGGAAGTCCCATGGACAGAGGAGCCTGGTGGGTCTCAAGAATCGGACACAACAAGTGGATCATGATAGAATAAATGAACCATTTTTACACCAATATAGAGGAATGCTTATCTTGTTTAATTTCTGGCCTGTGCTGGGCCACTTGGGACCACTCCACACAGTGGAGGTGCCTTTGGAAGAATCATTTGGGAAAGAAAAAGAAGCCTGAAATACCACAGTCACATATATTTACTTTGAAACCATGTCAATGACATCACTAATACTTTATAACCCTTGCTGCTAAGTCGCTTCAGTCATGTCCAACTCTGTGCGACCCCATAGACGGCAGCCCACCAGGCTCCGCCGTCCCTGGGATTCTCCAGGCAAGAACACTGGAGTGGGTTGCCATTTCCTTCTCCAATGCGTGAAAGTGAAAAGTGAAAGTGAAGTCGCTCAGCCATGTCCAACCCTTAGCGACCCCATGAACTGCAGCCCACCAGGCTGCCCCGTCCATGGGATTTTCCAGGCAAGAGTACTGGAGTGGGATGCCATTTCCTTCTCCGTTATACCCCTTAGTGAGTCCTATATTTGAAATAGCCACCCAGTGCTTTGGCTACTTGACCCTGCGTCCCTGAGGACTGACACTCTTATTGGGAACTTACATTGCATGTTGACCACCCTACTGGGAAATTCACAGTGTACTAGTGGAGTTTCTATCTCTTTAAGGATTTCTCAAAGACCTTTCGGAGAAGGCAATGGCACGCCACTTCAGTACTCTTGCCTAGAAAATCCCATGGACAGAGGAGCTTGGTGAGTTACAGTCCATGGGTCGCTACTAGTCGGACAAGACTGAGCGACTTCACTTTCACTTTTCACTTTCACACATTGGAGAAGGAAATGGCAACCCATTCCAGTGTTCTTGCCTGGAGAATCCCAGGGATGGGGGAGCCTGGTGGGCTGCCGTCTATGGGGTCGCACAGAGTCGGACACGACTGAAGCGACTTAGCAGCAGCAGCAGCAGCAAAGACCTTTATGACCTCGGACAAAGAGAAAGGCAAAATCAAATAGAGTTGCTTAAAATAAATGGCTTTAAATTACATTTGATGATTTATGAACTTTTAAAGTGTCGAATGAAAGATATCTCAGTTCAGTTCAGTAGCTCAATCATATCTGACTCTGCAATCCTACGGATTGTAGCATGCCAGGCTTCCCTGTCCATCACCATCTCCCAGAGTTTACTCAAACTCAAGTCCATCAAGTCGGTGATGCCATCCAATCATTTCATCCTCTGTTGTCCCCTTCTCCTCCCACTTTCCATCTTTCCCAGTATCAGGGTCTTTTTCAATGAGTCAGTTCTTTGCAGTAGGTGGTCAAAGTACTGGGGTTTCAGCTTCAGCATCAGTCCTTCCAGTGAAAATTCAGGACTGATTTCCTTTAGGATGGACTGGACTGGTTGGATCTCCTTGCAGTCCAAGGAATGCTCAAGAGTCTTCTCCAACACCACAGTTCAAAAGCATCAATTCTTCAGCGTTCAGCTTTCTTTACTGTCCAACTCTCACATCCATACGTGACTACTGGAAAAACCATAGCCTTGACTAGACGGACCTTTGTTGGTAGAGTAATGTCTCTGTTTTTAATATGCTGTCTAGGTTGATCATAGCTTTTTTTCCAAGAAGCAAGTGTCTTTTAATTTCATGGCTATACTTATAATTTGCAGTGATTTTGGAACCCCTCAAAATAGTCTCTCAGTGTTTTCATTATTTGCCCATTTATTTGCCATGAAATAATGGGACCAGATGCCATCATCTTCGTTTTTTGAATACTGAGTTTTAAGCCAGCTTTTTCACTCTCCTCTTTCACTTTTATCAAGAGGCTCTTTGTTCTTCTTTGCTTTCTGCCATAAGGGTAGTGTCATCTGCATATCTGAGGTTATTGATATTTTTCTGGCAATCTTGATTCCAGCTTGTGCTTCATCCAGTCAGGCATTTTGCATGATGTACTCTGCATATAAGTTAAATAAGCAGGGTGACAAGATACAGCCTTGGTTTTCTCCTTTCCCAATTTGGAACCAGTCTGTTGTTCCATGTCCAATTCTAACTGTTGCTTCTTGACCTGCATACAGATTTCTCAGGAGGCAGGTCAGGTGGTCCAAATTTGCTGGCATATTGACTGTAGCACTTTCACAGCATCATCTTTTAGAATTTTAAATAGTTCAACTGGAATTCCATCATTGCCACTATTGGGAATGATATACACATCATGAGGTTGTATGTGGTACACACGTCAATATCAATAGGGATAATCCACTGCAAGCTGCTAAGCACTGTGCATGGTATGTAGTGAACAATGGGTTCACTATTATTGCCATTTTTACTGCCATTTCTATTATTAACTACATCTTAAATGTACAAAAACACAATAGCGATTGTCTAGTGTAATTTAAAACTGTTGACTTTCCAAACTGAATACTCAAAAGCTTTAACAAATGACTCTCAAAGCAACCCTGGATTTGAACTCCATTGGTGCAGGAATGGGGTGTTCAGCCACCCTTTGAAAAACTGATAGAGTCTATTGTCTGCTGTAACTGGGGGAGCACCATTTTACAAGATGGTGGAAAGGGAAACGCAGCTTTGGGCTCTGGTTCTACCTGACTAAAGGTGGGAGTGAGTCCCTTAAAGTGGTGTTAGGCCACCAGAGGGGCAAAACCTCCTCTCTCCCTGTACATGGAATGACTTTCAATTCCAATGACTCCTTTATAGTCTTCTTTTATTTTCTTCAATGCATTGCTTTTATTTTTGTCAACAAACTGTGTCATTTACCATAGTAAGAAAACTCCTGTTATTCGAGGTCTTTATCAGAGTTCCTACAAATCAGGTTAATTGGTGATCAACAGAGCTTTTCTGCCTTTAATGAGGCCTAGTAGCCCAAGGCAAGGCCTACCTCTTGATAAGGGACTCCTTTTTTCTTATTCTCAACTCTTTGATCATTTAAAAAAAGAAAAAAAAAGAAAAAACCCAGGAAGTACAACCACCGGGAATGTCATTGTCTTTTAATTGCCTGATTACCAAATGTTGGAGATAAAAGATAGATGTTCTCAATTAATAACATTTACATAGATTAGCATCACTAACAAGCCTCATTAGTAGCTGCTGATTTTTGTTTAGATGGTGTCCCATGTCATTTGCTGTCTTTCTGGTTGTGCAATCGAATGCACCTTTCGTATGACAAAACATTGCCTTCTAATCTATTTCCATTAATCAAGCAGTAAGACACTTTAATACCTAGCCGGGTTTTTAATTAATTAAAAGTTAATATTACCTGGTGAAGATTTAACGAAAGATTTTATGTGTTAATAAAGTCTAGAAACTGTTTCTAAACTCTGGTTATATTTCATGGAACCTAATGACTTTTATCTGATTAATCACAACACAAACATCTGCATTCACATAGATGAACATCATAGAAATACGGTCCATTTACTGAGGGCCTGTAATGTGCCCCACACTTCACAGTTATCAACTCCTTCATCTGCCAACTATCCTGTGAAGACAGGAATATAAGCATCGCTATCATAAACACAGAAATGAAGGCTCGGAGAGTTTAGGAGACGTGCCTGAGATCTCTCAGACTCTGCTGTTAGTTTCAAGTTCATTAAACTACATACATCCTTCCATGTGCATCTAGAAAAAGAATTCACTGATTTTCCAAAGAGAAGCAAATGTTTAGAATAAGTATAACTAACCATGTTTTAAACCTCATCATTCTTATATCAGTTTATGAAAGAAATAGCTGTAAGTAGAAGGATTTAAGATAGCTAAATTTATGATCTATGAATATCAATAATCTAACAATCAGCAGTTTAAAGGTCACAAAATATATACAAATTTTATGTCACTACAAGTGGATAGGTATACTATGTCGAGAGGTTTACTCTCACAAATATTTTGGCTAAAATACAAAATTACTATCTTTTTACATTTTATGGGATTAAAAATATACATCTAATATTATGATAAATATTTCAGGCAGGAATAAAATGTCTCCAGACTCTAAGATATCTGTATTTCTTATAACAACAAATATAGCAGTCACAAAATGTATTAAGAAACAATCAATAATTGATTAAAGCTTCAAGAGAGGGACACATTTCAAAAGACCCAAGAAAAAGCATCCTAATATAGATCTCAATGTATAAAAAGTGCTGGTATTGGTAGTGCAAAAAAGGCAGGGTACAGATATTTCTAGTACTATTTCAAGAGGATCTTGATATAAACTACTGACTCCATTTAAACCTAACAGGTAAAACTTCACAAGTGACATATCATGTCTTTTTCTAAAGGATATAAGGTCTTTATTTTACTTATTTTGAAGCAGTGTTTTTGGCAACCATAAGAGGAGAAATGACAATTTTGAAATCCTGTACCCCAATCCTAAAATGTTTTCTATTTGAGTCTATAAAACCTGGAATGAGTAGCTTTAATGAGAGGCAAGCATATACTTCAAAGTGGGCATCTGGCCCATTGCCCTGTTGTAGAGTTCAGTTTAGGGTGGTTACAACACATTAGTGTATTTCCTTCCGCCTGGCAGCATCCATCAATGGCCGCTCTAAAACAATTTTATCTAACAGTTTTACTCTCTTTTTTATCTTCATTCCTACCATCTACTCAACTGTTCTTCTTAGGATCACTGATGAACTCCAAAAGGCGATGTCTGAGTACCTCTCTGTCCCCCTTTCTCTCTTGCTGTCTTTGTTTTGCTTGACCTCTTGGCAGCGCTTGACACAATTAATCATTCTCTTTCCTTGTAACACTTTCTTTCTTTGGCTTCCAGGCAGTCAGTCTCCGCTGGGTCTCTTTTTCTCTTCCTCATCTCTAAATGCTGGTGTGCCCAGTAAGGGCCCAGTCCTCAGCCCGCTTTCTTTTTGTGTACACTTGCCTTAGGTGACCTCGCTTACTGCCACGTCACGGTGTGTGCTCAGTTGCTTCAGTCGGGTCCAATTCTTTGTGACCCCGTGAACTGTAGCCCGCCAGGCTCCCCTGTCCAAGGGATTCTCCAGGAAAACATACTGGAATAGGTCGTCATGCCCTCCTCCAGGGGATCTTCCAGACCCAGGGATCGAACCAGCATCTCCTAAGTCTCCTGAATTGAAGGCAAATTCTTTATTGGTAAGCCTCTGGGGAAGCCCGCTAGTTACTATCTAAACCATTATTATTTCCAGGTTTTTCTCTCCAGCCTTGACTTCTCTTCTGAGATCCAGATGTATTATCCAGAAGCTCGAATTATATCATTTCTTGGTTGTCTTATTATTCTCTTCAAGAAAATTAGAGATACCAAGGGAACATTTCATGCAAAGATGGGCACAAGAAAGGACAGAAATGGAATAGGACCTAACAGAAGCAGAAGATATTAAGAAGAGGTGGCAATACACAGAACTGTACAAAAAAGATCTTCATGACCCAGATAATCACAATGGTGTGATCACTCACCTAGAGCCAGACATCCTAGAATGCGAAGTCAAATGTGCCTTAGGAAGCATCACTACAAACAAAGCTAGTGGAGGTGATGGAATTCCAGTTGAGCTATTTCAGATCCTAAAAGATGATGCTGTGAAAGTGCCACATTCAATATGCCAACAAATTTGGAAAACTCTGCAGTGGCCTCGGGACTGGAAAAGGTCAGTTTTTATTCCAATCCCAAAGAAAGGCAATGCCAAAGAATGCTCAAACTACTGCACAATTGCACTCATCTTACACACTAGCAAAGTAATGCTCTAAATTCTCCAAGCCAGGCTTCAATGGTACATGAACCGTGAACTTCCAGATGTTCAAACTGGATTTAGGAAAAGCAGAGGAACCAGAGATCAAATTGCCAACATCTGTTGGATTATTGAAAAACCAAGAGTTCCAGAAAACCATCTATTTCTGCCTTATTGACTGTGCCAAAGCCTTTGACTGTGTCAGTCAGTTCAGTTCAGTTCAGTCGCTCAGTCGTGTCCGACTCTCCGCGACCCCATGAATCACAGCACGCCAGGCCTCCCTGTCCATCACCAACTCCCGGAGTACACTCAAACTCATGTCCACAGAGTCGGTGATGCCATCCAGCCATCTCATTCTCCGTCGTCCCCTTCTCCTCCCGCCCCCAACCTTTCCCAGCATCAGAGTCTTTTCCAGTGAGTCAACTCGTCGCATGAGGTGGCCAAAGTATTGCAGTTTCAGCTTTAGCATCAGTCCCTCCAATGAACATCCAGGATTGATCTCCTTTAGAATGGACTCGTTGGATCTCCTTGCAGTATAAGGGACTCTCAAGAGTCTTCTCCAACACCACAGTTCAAAAGCATCAATTCTTCGGCGATCAGCCTTCTTCACAGTCCAACTCTCACATCCATACATGACCACGGGAAAAACCATTGCCTTGACTAGACGGACCTTGGTTGGCAAAGTAATGTCTCTGCTTTTTAATATACTATCTAGGTTGGTCATAACTTTCCTTCCAAGGAGCAAGCGTCTTTTAATTTCATGGCTGCAATCAGCATCTGCAGTGATTTTGGAGCCCAAAAAAACAAAGTCTGACACTGTTTCCACTGTTTTTCCATCTATTTCCCATAAAGTGATGGGACCAGATGCCATGATCTTTGTTTTCTGAATGTTGAGCTTCAAGCCAACCTTTTCACTCTCCTCTTTCACTTTCATCAAGAGGCTTTTGAGTTCCTCTTCACTTTCTGCCATAAGAGTGGTGTCATCTGCATATCTGAGGTTATTGATATTTCTCCCAGCAATCTTGATTCCAGCTTGTGCTTCTTCCAGCCCAGCGTTCCTCATGATGTACTCTGCATGGAACAACAGACTGGTTCCAAATAGGAAAAGGTGTACGACAAGGTTGTATATTGTCACCTTGCTTATTTAACTTATATTTGACTGTGTAAATCACCACAAACTGTGGAAAATTCTGAAAGAGATGGGAATACCAGACCAGCTGACCTGCCTCTTGAGAAACCTGTATGAAGGTCAGGAAGCAACAGTTAGAACTGGGTATGGAACAACAGACTGGTTCCAAATTGGGAAAGGAGTACGTCAAGGCTGTATATTGTCACCCTGCTTATTTAACTTATATGCAGAGTACATCATGAGGAATGATGGGCTGGAAGAAGCACAAGCTGGAGTCAAGATTGCTGGGAGAAATATCAATAACCTCAGATATTCGGATGACACCACCCTTATGGTAGAAAGTGAAGAACTCAAAAGCCTCTTGATGAAAGTGAAAGACGAGAGTGAAAAAGTTGACTTAAAGCTCAACACTCAGAAAACTAAGATCATGGCATCTAGTCCCATTACTTCATGACAAATAGATGGGGAAACAGTGGAAACAGTGACAAACTTTATTTTTTTGGGCTCCAAAATCACTGTAGATGGTGAGTGCAGCCATGAAATTAAAAGATGCTTACTCCTTGGAAGAAACATTATGGTCAACCTAGACAGCATACTAAAAAGCAGAGACGTTACTTTGCCAACAAAAGTCCATCTAGTCAAGGCTGTGGTTTTTCCAGTGGTCATGTATGGATGTGAGAGGTGGACTATAAAGAAAACTGAGTGCTGAAGAATTGCTTTTGAACTGTGGTGTTGGAGAGGACTCTTGAGAGCCCTTGGACTGCAAGGAGATCCAACCAGTCCATCCTAAATGCAATCAGTCCTGAATATTCATTGGGAGGACTGATTCTGAAGCTGAAACTTCAATACTTTGGCCACCTGAGGTGAAGAACTGACTCCTTGGAAAAGACTGTGATGCTGGGAAAGATTGAAAGCAGGTGGAGAAGGGGACAACAGAGGATGAGATGGTTGGATGACATCACTGACTCAATGGATATAACTTTTGAGTAAGCTTCGTGAGTTGTTGATGGACACGGAGGCCTGGCGTGCTGCAGTCCATGGGGTTACAAAGAGTCAGACACGACTGAGCGACTGAACTCTACTGAACTGAATAGGGATCTCCAACCTAATGTGTCTAAAACATAAATCTTGACTTTCTGCTATTATCCTCAATCTCCCATCCTGTTGTTCAGTTGCTAAGTCATGTTTGACTCTTTGCAACCCTGTGGACTGCAGCACATCAGGCTTCCCTATCATTCACTATCTCCCAGAACTTGCTGAAACTCATGTCCATCAAGCTGGTGATGCCATTCAACCATCTCACCCTCTGTCGCCCCCTTCTCCTGCCCTCAATCTTTCTCAGCAACAGGGTCTTTTCTAGTGAGTCAGCTTTTTGCATCAGGTGGCCAAATTATGGGCACTTCATCTTCAGCATCAGTCCTTCCAATGAATATTAAGGGTTCATTTCCTTTAGGATTGATGGGTTTGATCTCCTTGCACTCCAAGGGACTCCCCAGTACCACAATTCAAAAGCATCAGTTCTTTGATGCTCACCTTCTTTATGGTCCAACTCTCACTTCTGTACATGACTACTGAAAAAACCATAGCTTTTACTATATGGATCTTTGTTGGCAAAGTTATGTCTACTTTTTAATGTGCTGTCTAGTTCTATCATAGCTTTTCTTCCAAGGAGCAAGCATCTTTTAATTTTATGGCTGCAGTCACCATCCACAGTAATTTTGGAGACCAGGAAAATAAAGTCTGCCACTGTTTCCACTTTTTCCCAATCTATTTGCCATGAAGTGATGGGACTGGATGCCATGTTCTTATTTTTTTGAATGTTGAGTTTTAAGCCAACTTTTTCACTCTCCTCTTTCATCCTCATCAAGAGGCTCTCTTTTTTAATTGAACAACTGTATCCCAAAATGTTTATTAGTTTAGGGGACTTCTTTAATGCCAGGTTACAGGATTAAATAGTTGCTGTAGTCAACATTTTTCTAAAATGTAACCCAGGTATTGACTGCTCCATCATTCTTCTGTTCCATCATGAAGAGGCTATTTAGTTCCTCTCCACTTTCTGACATTAGAGTGGTATCATCTGGGTATCTGAAGTTGTTGATATTTCTTCTAGCAATCTTGATTCCAGCTGGTAATTTATCCAGCCTGGCATTTTGCATGATGTACTTTGCATAGAAGTTAAATAAGCAGGGTGACAATATACAGCCTTGATATATTCCTTTCCCAATTTTGAATCAGTCTGTTATCCCACGTCCATTTCTAAATATTGGTTCTTGTCCTGCATACAGGTTTCTCAGGAGGCAGGTAAGGTCTCTTTAAGAATTTTCCACAGTTTGTTGTGATCCACACAGTAAAGGTATTAGTGTAGCTAGTGAAGCAGATATTTTTTCTGTAATTATCTTGCTTTTTCAATGATCCAACAGGTATTGGCAATTTTGTGTCTGGTTCCTCTTCCTTCTCTAAATACAGCTTGAACATCTGAAAGTTCTCAGTTCAGGTACTCTTGAAGCTTAGCTTAAAGGATTTCAAGCAATACCTTGCTAGCGTGTGAAATGAGTACAGTTGTATGGTAGTTTGAACATTCTTTGGCATTGCCCTTCTTTGGGATTGGAATGAAAACTGACCTTTTTCAGTCCTGTGGCCATTGCTGAGTTTTCCAAGAGCATCATCTTTTAGGATTTGAAATAGCTCAGCTAGAATTCCATCACCTCCACTAGGTTTGTTTGAAGTAATACTTCCTAAGGCTCACTTGACTTCACACTCCAAGATGTCTGACTGTAGGTTAGTGATCAGCCCATCATTGTTATCTGGGTCATTAAGACCTTTTTTGTATAGCTTTTCTGTGTATTCTTGCCACCTCTTCTTAATCACTTCTACTTTTGTAAGGTCCTTGCCATTTCTGTCCTTTACTGAGCCTATCTTTGCATGAAATGTTCCCTTGGTATCTCCAATTTTCTTGAAGAGATCTCTAGTCTTTCCCAATCTATTGTTTTCCTCTATTTCTTTGCAATGTTCCCTCAAGAAGGCTTTCTTATCTCTTCTTGCTATTCTCTGGAACTCTGCATTCAGTTGGGTGTATCTTTCCCTTTCTCCTTTGCCTTTCACTTCTCTTCCCACCTCCCACCCTATCCTCCTCTGATCTTCCCTGTGTTAATAAATAGAACCACCATCCACTCAGTGGATTAGACAGAAATTATGTTATCCATGATTCTTTCATCTCTCACTTTCTCCATATCCAATCTGTCAGCAAGCTCTATCCCCTCCACCTTCATACTACACTTGGAATTGAACCACCTTTTGCCATCCAACCACCAGCTCCCCAGTACGGGACCAGAACCAAACAGCTGCCGTAGTTCCTTGGCCTTAATTTCCAATTTCCACTCTTGTCCTTCTAAAATCTTTTCTTCATATATATATATAAAACCTCTTAAAGATGCAAATTGGCTCAGGCTCTCAGCTTCTTCAATGGCTTCCCACCACCTGTGGAGCATCTCTACATGACCACCCCCCCAGCCAATTTCTCCCACCACTGCCCAGTGATTGCTGGATTCTAGTCTCATGACATTATTTCTGTGTGTTGCCCAAACTTACCAACCTTAGCTCAGGCTACTCTTTTAGAATTTCTTCTCGCCCACTCTTTCCTATCATTCAGAAATCTGCTGACTTCCTCAGAGACTTCCCCAACTATTTCTTCTCTCCCCTCCCACAAGCTTTAATGAGACATAATTGACATATAACACTGTGTAAGTTTGATGTTTATAGCACATTGATTCGATATGCTGATATATTGCAAAATGATTATCACCATAGCATTAGTTAACACCTCTCTTATTTCATTTAATTATTATTTCTTCTTTTTGTGGTGAGAAAATTTAAGATCTGTTCTCTCAACAACTTTCAAGTATATTGCACAGTATTACTAACTATAATCATGGTATTGAACATTAGAGCCCTAGAACTTATTCATATTGTACCTGGAATTTTGTGCACTTTAACAACATCTCATTTCCCTCATCCCTGATAATTACCACTCTGCTCTCTGAGTTCAATTTTTTTAGATTACACATGAAAGTGATATCATACAGTGTTTGTCTTTCTCTGTCTGATTTATTTAACTTAGTGCAATGATCACAAGGTTAATCTTACTTGTCCATTGTCTTTGTCCATTTACCCATGGCAGCCCTTGTTATTTCCATATCTTGGTTATTGTGAATAATACTGCAATGAACATGGAAATGTAGATATCTCCTTGATATCTTGTTTTCATTTCCTTTTGGATGTACACCCAAAAGTGGGATTGCCAGATAATACAGGAGTTCTATTTTTATTTTTTAAAAAATTTTTTATTTAATAAATGGTACAAACACAATGCCATAAACATTAACAGTTAAAATTTTACCAAATGAAAAAAATACTATAGAATACACAGTTGCAAAAAGCTACATCAAGTTATTTTACAACTGCCTCAAGCTGCAAAAAGAAAGTTTTTTAAAGAACTTCCACATGTTTTCCATAGTGGCTGCACCAATTTACATTTCCAGCAACAATGCAGAAGTCCAGGTCATTCCTTCTTTAGTCCATTCCCTTACTGTCCTTCATTTTTTAATGGTATTTATCACTATGCTACATTTTTTGTCTATTCTTACAACTCTAGCACCTAGAAGTGTCTGGAATATAGTATGTGCTAAATAAACATACTTTAAATGAGTAACTGAATGATTGCCAAGTTAGAGGAGAAGAAACGACTACACAAAGAAGTTGAGACCTTGATATTTTTGTATTATGGAAAAGCTTAGTATGCATTTACCTCTTCTGTCTTGATGGGCTCCGTCTAAGCCCTGGCACAGGTGCTGAGGGGTTGGGTACCCTGGAAAGAGCTCCTGCCTTCACAGCCCTGAAAACCACTCACTTTCAAACCCTGTTGAATTTGCAATGCTGTGAACCTGGATTCTCATTTCTGTCCAGTATGATGGAAAATAAACCTGCTCTAGGAATAAGAAGCTCATGTTCTCACACTCCAGCCCAGGAGCACAGTTCAGACTTGTTAGATCTAGTCGTTCATGTGTTGCGCTGCTTGGCTTTATGTTTCCATATGGTTAGACTTCTACATTGATGGATCCCATTTCCAACCAGTTCAGTTCAGTTCAGTCGCTCAGTCGTGTCTGACTCTCTGCGACCCCATGAATCACAGCACGCCAGGCTTCCCTGTCCATCATCAACTCCCAGAGTTCACTCAAACTCATGTCCATCGAGTCAGTGATGCCATCCAGCCATCTCATTCTCTGTCGTCCCCGTCTCCTCCCACCCCCAATCCCTCCCAGCATCAGACTCTTTTCCAGTGAGTCAACTCATCGCATGAGGTGGCCAAAGTATTGGAGTTTCAGCTTTAGTGTCAGTACTTCCAATGAAAACCCAGGACTGATCTCCTTTAGAATGGACTGGTTGGATCTCCTTGTAGTCCAAGGGACTCTCAAGAGTCTTCTCCAGCACCACAGTTCAAAAGCATCAATTCTTCGGCGATCAGCTTTCTTCACAGTCCAACTCTCACATCCATATAGTTAGAGAAATACAAAAATGCACTTGGATTTTTAACCTCCCTTGTAGGGTTTCAGTGTTAGCCTTACTTGATACAGTTATGGTATGGTGTCCATTTACAATGCTTGGTGCTCAATTTTTCTTTATTAGTGCATATTTGGGCTGATTCTGGTTCTAAATCTATTATAAAATATACAATTACTTGTTTTCACTCTAAAAGTTTGTCCAAGAGACATGGTATATTTTGAAATGAAAGATCATGGTTTTCCAGGGACTTTAAAAAATTTAGAAAGCTATGTGTTTCAGTTGATTTAACTTGGTATTTCTCTTTTGACTTGCATTTAAAAAATAAAGTTCATGTTTCATTATGAATTTCATATATGCTCATTTTAGAAAATAAGACAAAACAGCAGAAAATAGAAACATTAACTCCACTTAGTCTCACTGTGTTGCTGTGCTGTGCTCTGTCACTCAAGTCGTAGGTAGATAATCAGTATTAATAAGTATATGTATTTCTGATTGTTACTTTTGCTGTGTTTGAAACATAACTGTGATCTTATGAGACATATATATTATATCAGAGAAGAGAAAATAGCACTTATTTTTCTGATTATAAAAATAATACATAATTTTTGTGCTGCTGTTCATGGAGTCACAAAGAGTTGGACAAGACTGAGTGACTGAACTGATTGTATAAAATTTGGAAAATAAGTGAAAGAACTTATACATCCATGTTTTTAATTATAAAAGTTAAATATAATCATTACAGATATTAGAATATTTTATAAACACAAACATAAAAATCATCTTGAACTCCACTCTACATAATTATTATTTACATTTGATATGTTCCATTCTAGGCATTTTATGTTGCATATATTTACACATACATACTGCTGCTCCTGCTGCTGCTGTCACTTCAGTCATGTCCGATTCTGTGCAACCCCATAGACGGCAGCCCACCAGGCTCCCCCGTCCCTGGGATTCTCCAGCAAGAACACTGGAGTGGGTTACCATTTCCTCCAATGCATGAAAGTGAAAGTGAAGTCGCTCAGTCGTGTCCAACTCTTAATGACCCCATGGACTGCAGCCTACCAGGCTTCCCTGCCCATGGGATTTTCCAGGCAAGAGTACTGGAGTGGGGTTCCACTGCCTTCTCCGACATATACATACATCTATATGTAAATTATTTGAGCTATGAAGGAGAACATATCTTATATATAAATGTTTAGCATCATTTGTATTGCAAAATCTATGGGTCTTACTGAAAGATGACATGAAAAGGGGCTAAATGATAGAAATATTGACATATATAGTTTATCTTTTCCATGAAAACAATACTAATGAAATGGCTATACACTGTGAGGTTTAAAACTGTAGAAAATCATGACTCAAATTCTTTGGCAGTGAAATTAGACAGTCTGTCCTCCAGGTAACTCTTGTTTGTGGTGGGGAATTTTTTTGTCTAATGATTTTCTTAGTATCTTACATCAAGTTGTTGAGTCATTATTGGATTGTGTGTGTGTTTTTTCAGATATATATATTTTAGATTAAAAATAATCTATAATGTTCTTTAAGGCAACAACTGGTCATTTTTACATTTATATTCCTAGAACTTAGCTGAAACCTGGCTTAATACATATTTTCGAAATGAAAGGGTCAAATAAAATATCATTTTTAAAATGCTGTTGATCTTTATTGTCCTCTTTTTAATAATAAAATTAATGTATATTGATTGTCAAATTTCAAACAGTACAAGCATATTTAACTCTGAAGGTGAAAATACCTATAAACTTCAGTCACTGTGAATGCTTTGTTCCATTTCTTTAATCTGGACTCTGCTCACTAACAGAGGGAACCCCTAGGAGCCACACATTTTTAATTCTCTGAGCAGTTGGGCTTCCATGGCTACTCATGTTCATCAGTGAGGACTAGTGCATGAACCTGCTGCCTTTGACATCTTATCTCAGGGTCTTATAGGTCAGAGAATAGATCACTGCCAAGGTATCTAGGAAACTTCTGGCCCAGTTGCTTGGCCTGGGCGCACAGCTCACACTCCTCTCTTGCTTTCTCTGACACTAATATTTCACTTGCACAAATACTCTCTTTCTTCTAAAGAAAATAAAAAGAAAAACATTCTTTTTCAATCAATATGCTTCTCTGGAAAGAACATCAAATAATAAAAATAATAATTAAAAAAATACGAAATCCACTGTTGGTATGATAAATCTTTTTAGTTTTGTTAAATGAAACAAGCAGTTTTTGTGGTAGATGGTATACCCAAGATCTCTGTATATTATGCAAACTGGAACACTCTGACACTTGAAATTAGCTTGCTTCTTTAATTAGTTATCTAATAAAGACAGCAATGCTTATTCTCAAACTATAGTGTCAGAGGTGGACACAGAAAAACCTTTTCTAATTACTATTTTATTGAATGACCAGTTGCTTTAAAAACAGGAGGTTTCAAAATTGCCTGACAAAGAAATATCTATCTGGAAAGTACAAGTGTACAGTCTTCTAGAAATTCAAGGGGCTAAGTGATTTGCCTAAGGTCACTCAACCAAGATAAGGACCCAACTCTCCTGGCTCCTGGACAGTTGCACTTTTGCCTCTAACACTGGACTAGTTGCATTGGAGATTGTTATTAGCCGAACCTTGAAAATTTCTGGATCCATCATCAGGGTCTCTAGTGTAGGCTGTTGTCACAAGGTAAGTATCCATCCTCATGAAACCACTGGAGTAAAGGATGAAACTGACTGGCAAGTTTAAAGATGTTAAAAAGATATTTCTTTTATTAAGTAAATTCTACAGTTTGTGTGCATGTGTGTGTATGTGGGTGTCAACACCAAACAGATTGGATCAATTTTGTCTTCAGAAGCTGTAGTTTATCAGTTGGGCAATGAGATAAACATCTTTTTTATAGCCTTAGCCTCATCAACTTCCCTGTGACCACCTCCCACAATTCCATTACATTTAGGTGAGTTTTCAATAATAATCTATATTAATCTAGATATGTAGACTCAAATAAAAATTCAATTCAAATGGAATCATTTTACTGTAACACAATAAGCCTGGTTCTGAACAAGCTGTGTCAGGAGATGGTGAATTTGTGATGATCCTGGGTTGAACCTTCTAGCTTTTTCTCAAATTAGATGTTGACCTGAGGGAGTTACTCAGATTCCCTAAGTCTCAGGTTCCTTACCTGCAACGTGGGAGATTAATGATACCCTAGTCAGAAAATTATGACTAGAAAGAGACTTCACTTTCACTCATTGGAGAAGGAAATGGCAACCCACTCCAGTGTTCTTGCCTGGAGAATCCCAGGGACGGCGGAGCCTGGTAGGCTGCCGTCTCTGGGATCGCACAGAGTTGGACATGACTGAAACGACTTAGCAGCAGCAGCAGTCAGAGAATTATGGTAAAGATTAAGTGAGATATGGTGTATAAAGTGCTCAGCACAGCTTCATCCATATATTTTTCGCTCAATATGTACTAACTACTAATAAGTAACAATGGACAGCTCAAGATAGCCAATAATTAGTATTACTACAATCAAGTATTAGGTTATATGAGACAACTCCAGATTGCAACTTACTATGGAGACCCTGGTGGAAAAATCTTTTAGACTGAAAATTGATCAAAGGGACCAAATTCCTATTGATTCTATCGTTTAGGATGGCATCTATGGGATTAATGGGTTGCTGCTGCCATTTTTGGTATGGAGTATTGAAACTTCTAGTCTCTATTCTCTCCCTCCATCTTCTTGTGTCTGACATTTACAGAAGCTACGTCATAATTAAAATTAGCTGAAATAATTCTTATTCTTTCCTGGGCATGGTGGCTCTCTACTCTTCTATGCTTTCAGATCATTCATAGCCCTGACATCCATGAGTGCTCGTGCCTCACATTTCCACCCATTTGCCTGATAAGGGTATTTATTCAGTAATGACATTGGACTTGGAGGTTGAAAATCTTGCCTCAGGCCTTGGAGTTAGATACATTGAAGTCACTTGAATATGAAATTCTAAAATCTTTCAATTTATTTATTCATTAGTTTTGGATGTTTGGAAAAAATTGCTAATTTGTCAAGTTTTCTTAGAAAATCAGTCCACTTAAAATGCAGCTCTTGAGTGCACACAATTAAAAAAAAAAACACCAAATGGAATCACTCAGAATGCCGAGAAATGATCCCAATGAAATACAAAGGTTTAATTTCATCAGGGAATTTCTAATTAATGATGTTTGAGTGGGCTTTAAATTCCCCAACCACATTCCCACCATCTTTACTCACCACTTGGGGAAGGTTTAAGCCTTGGGGCATCCTTTAGATGAATACTATAGCCACATTTATGCTGAATGGAGCAGCACTAGTAACGCAATTATAGCAGAAAAAACCCCTGCATTCCCAGGATACTCACTCAAACCCCATTACAACGTCCCATCCATGTTTCTTTGTTTCATTGTATTAAAGAGTAATAGAACATAGCTAACACAAAGAACAAGACAAAGTCTTCATTTAATATTTCCCTTGAATCAAAGAGACACTTTCTTGTTTCTGTGTGGGTACTGTTTAGCATTGATATGTGCAACTATTATTCTAATCAACAATTTCAACAGCAGGCAGGAGGCTGTCTTGCCTGTAAAACTACATTGGACTGAAGCTTCAGTGGCAAATCTGGGTAAGATACATTCAGTTAATTCTGGAATTCTGTTGTAAGATGCAAGAGATTATTTCTAGAAGGGTCTCAGTGTCCTTGGAGAGCTGATTCCACTCAGCAGGGTGAGCAGCTCCCACATACAGGTCGATTCACTCATGCTAGGATTAGGTTTCTATTTTGGCTGCCAAGACTCCCTGAACCCTCCCACTGCTGCTGCTGCTGCTGCTGCTAAGTCACTTCAGTCGTGACCCCATAGACGGAAGCCCACCAGGCTCCCCCGTCCCTGGCAGTCTCCAGGCAAGAACACTGGAGTGGGTTGCCATTTCCTTCTCCAATGTGTGAAAGTGAAAAGTGAAAGTGAAGTCGCTCAGTCGTGTCCGAACTTTAGCGACCCCACGGACTGCAGCCTACCAGGCTCCTCCATCCATGGGATTTTCTAGGCAAGAGTACTGGAGTGGCTTGCCATTGTTGGTGCATAAAGGGGAGTTTTCTTAAGTTATATGGAGACTCAGTAGAAAAGAGATTATAATCAAGATGAAAGGGGAAAAATGTGCATGGTAGTTGAAAGGATTTCAGGCATAGGAGATGTCCACAGACTCTTCTATGCTCTAAACTTCTCTACAGAGGCATGTTTTTAGAAACTGCCACATTTATTACTTTAAACTTCCATGATTTCTGGTTCAGAGACTCATGCTTTGTAACATCCTAAAATTGTTTTTATTTCATTGCAAGGGTGCTGTGAAATTCTTAGATTGAAATAGATTAAAATTCTTTAAAACATTATCAATATAATGTATATACGTCCCTATGGATTCTTAATCATATTCTAGAAGAAGTTGTTCTTTTAAAGCCGCTAAAACTGAGAAGTCATGGTGGCATCATAAAACTTGGGTGACAAGTAGTCCTAATATAGAGAGATTATTGAAACGGTGATAAAACCAGGACTGCAGTAGGCAATTACAGATTTCAGTGATGCTATTGTTAATGAAATGCAAATTTGTGTAACTGATACAGTGAGGTTAAACCGAAATGTCAGAATTTGGAGTTGAGAAAAACTTACTGCAGGGCCAAGTAAGGAGATAATGTAGCTCATGCTCAAAAAACCTGGTTTCACTGTGGCTTCAGAAGAGTGAAAATAACTACAAACAGTTAGTGGAAAAATACTATTTAAACATATATGTATATGTTTGTATGCTGTGAAAAGTAAGACATATCTTTTAGAATATTTATTGACAAGAGGAGTTGCTAATAAGAAAAACTACACGGAGCCTATAAAATCTCCTACTTTCCATCACATTCAATTATTGTACTCTATCATGGCTAAAAGATGATGTTTTATAATATCAACACTTTCAGAGATTGCCCAAGACTGGAATCACCAGAGACAATGCGTTAGAGATTCAAAGTCACACCACCACATGTTCTGGAAATCCTGACTCAGTAGGGGGGACGAGATTGGGAAATGGATATTTTTTTAGAAAGTTCTAAAAATGTTGGTTCTGATGTACAGTTGGGCTCAACAATTTGGGCCTTGCCTCTTGTTAGCAAAAATTAAGAGCCAAAGCCCATCTAAACAAGGTTGTTCAGTAAGAAAATTAGGTCGTTTTATTTCTTCAACAAAGGACGTCAGGTAGCTTGGGAAATCTATTTGAAGAGATACTCAGAATAGCAAAGTAGTTACGTATAGTGACCAGTGAAATGATGCTTGTAATGATATGTAGGTGTGACTAACACACGTTGTTTTGTTAATTTAGAGAGCAGTAACTGCTTGGGTTACTGCCTGGGTATGTCAATGCTCCCCATCCCCCTGAGTTTCAGTTTCCTCAGCTATTGGGATGAGGTTGCTCTTCTGACACTAACCAAAAATGATTCTAGGAATTGATGATAGCGTACTCTTTTAACAATGGAAAAATGAAAGTTAGTGACTCCATTTACCCAGGCAAAGACTGGATGGAAATCAAGAGAAGATTTTGAAGAGAATATGCCTCAAGAAGAAGGAGGATGAAGAGGTGAAGGCAGAGAAGAAGAAAGAGGAAGAAGAAGAAGAGAGAAAGGAATATGCTAACAATATATTGAGCACTAACTATGTGCCAGATCCAACAGTAAGCACTTTGCTGAAGTTAATTTTAATCTTCATGTAGATCCTAAGAGGGCTTCCCTTGTGGCTCAGCTGGTAAAGAATCCGCCTGCAATGCAGGAGACCTGGGTTCAATCCCTAGGTTGGGAAGATCCCCTGGAGAAGGGAACAGCTGCCTACTCCAATATTCTGGCCTGGAGAATTCCATAGACTGTATAGTCCAGGGGGTCACAAAGAGTCGGACATGACTGAATGATTTTCACTTTCACTTTTTGGAGAAGGAAATGGCAGCCCACTCCAGTACTCTTGCCTGGAAAGTCCCATGGATGGAGGAGCCTGGTGGGCTACAGTCCATGGGGTGGCAAAGAGTCGGACACGACTGAGCAACTTCACTTCACTTCACTTCATATCCTAAGAGGTTAGGTAGACCTATAAAATGAGAAAACCAAGGTGTCGTGAGGTTAACCTATGTTCCTAAGGGAGAGTGACAGAGGGAGAGTTCTAACCAGGAAGGACAACTCTGTGCTCTGAACCGCATTATATTTTGGCATCAAAAATACACAACATGTGACAGTGGATTGGATTCAGTGGATAACTAGAGGCACTGCCCTGTGCTTCCTTTGGATGATGATACTGCATATTTTGAAGGAAATTCACAATCACTTTTTTCTGAGTTTCTCCTCTTTCCCCCTCCCCTTTAATACCTCAGAACTCTGGGAGATGATATGGTTCGAAAGCCATGTCTTGCTTGAAGTTTACCAACTTGGTTTCGGATATCAGTCTTTTTATAGTGCCCCTTGCTGCCAAACGGCATACAATTTTTTCTTTCCATCTGTGACATATTACTCACTGTAGTCGATCATGAACTTGTTAAGTTTGACAACTTTCTTTTTGATAATTATATTGAAATTATGGTTCCAATGATTGAAGAAGTCAAGGCATTAAATAACATGAGCACCATGAAAGAGGTAAAAATATAATTAGAGGCCTACCCTTCTATTGTTCCTTTATTTTCAAGTTCTGTGGAAATAGGATCCCTGCTGTTTGCAGTTTCTAGCTATCTTTATCCTCCTCATTATAAATTCCTCTTACCCCTCTCCTCTTAATCAGCCCCAGTGTTGTGTATTTGGAACCCTGGTTTTATTGCACATTTCACTATGGAGTCTAGGTGAGGACTTAGCCGGCAGCCAAGGTCAAGGGTATACCTCACGAACATTTCAGCTACATCTCACATACAGTGTATGCAACTGTTACACTCCAGTGTCAGAGTTCATTGAGAATTTCCATAAATCTGATGGGTAATGTGCCAGATGAGATTAGAGAGGGCTTCCTGTGATCACGGTCAAATGAAAATATCTCACGTTAATTTCCTAATACAAGCTTGAGGCAGGTAGTTAATACTTTCTATGAAGAGCCAGAGACATACATAGGGAAATACCCAAGCTGTTGTCTAAACAGAAGGATGAAGCATGTGAAGTTTCTAATAGAGGAAAATGTAGACACTGGCATTTGCAGAGTTTTACTGGTAGGTTTGAGTCTTTTCCCCTATGTTTTCTACATCATCTGTTGACTTTTACCCTAATTCCTACCTTAAAACGCATTTTTCACTTAAATCAATTTTGTAGATTGCACTTATATGTTTAGATGTCAACACATTCTTCAAGTTATTTTGCTGCAAAATAGAAAACCAAGAAGGGCAAAAGTATATGAGCAAATTGAGGGCTGTTTACAGATTTAATCTCTAACTGCTTATCCATACACGCATTTTTCTTTTAAGCCTTGACCTGAATCAACCCAGTTTAGAAAAGTGCATTTTAAACCATCCGTCTTGGAATTGATACAAAAACATTGGCTCACTTATATTTGAAAATAAAACAATATTAATATTTTAAGGTAATTATAAGAATAAGACTTAAGAAAACAGACGTGTCAGCCATCTCTGGCCTTCTGGTCACCCAACACTGCTGAGACCATGAAGTCTTAGTAAAACTAAGAAGTAAAACTAAGAAGTAAAACTAAGAAGAAGGCTAAAAGCCTTCTGTCTTCATTCAGTATGCTGGGAAACAGCCAGATATGAATACAATCCAAATAATAAACGCAGGAAGTGGAAGCAGCTGTTATTGATGATCGGGGTTGTTTGTATTACAGGAATTTAATTTAATCATGCATTTATTGAGCACCTACCCTCTTCCTCACAAGGCCTCTGGATTACTGATGCTGGGGAGAACCCTGAGAAGAATCAGATCACTTCTGCTGAAAGTCTGTAAAATCTCATTAGGGAGATAATGTCTTCATGAGAAACAAGTTAGTAAACAATATGAGAGGGCACGTGACTCAATAATGAAATGGCAAATACAGGCAGACCTGCTATAGGTCAAAACCAGGAAGAATCAGTGGAACTCAATGTCCTAGAAGAATGAAGCTTTAGGATGGCTTTGGAGGAAGGGATAGGATTTGGGCAAGAAAAGGAAAAATGACAAAGGCACTTTAGGTGGTGAGAAGAACATGAGATCAAGGGGGCAATGGGCCTAGTTTGTTCAAGATTTCAAGAGTTGTATAAGTAACATAACATGGAAGGAGGAGACCCCAGTTCCTGCCTAGCTCTGACACTTTCAGCCTGTAAGAATATTAAAAAAATTAATTAACTTATTTCTTTTTTCACTAAAATGAGAGCATCAGAGCACTGTCTCCCAGGTTCTTCACAGCTTTAAAACTCAGTGAGCCTTGATGCTAAATGGTTCTGATTTGAGATCTGGAACCAGAGAGAACTAGTTCTGGCTTTAACTAAATGTGATAACTAGTTTTCCAAATACTTAAAGTCTCAGTTGACTTATCTATACAGTGCGAACAACAATGGCATGACACCGGAAAAAAAAATACTTGGTGCCTAGAATGAGTTCAGTTCAGTTCAGTTCAGTTCAGTTGCTCAGTCGTCTCTGACTCTTTGCGATCCCATGAATCACAGCACGCCAGGCCTTCCTGTCCATCACCAATTCCCGGAGTTCACTCAAACTCATGTCCATCGAGTCGGTGATGCCATCCAGCCATCTCATTCTCTGTCGTCCCCTTCTCCTCCCGCCCCCAATCCCTCCCAGCACAGAGTCTTTTCCAGTGAGTCAACTCATCGCATGAGGTGGCTAAAGTATTGGAGTTTCAGCTTTAGCATCAGTCCTTCCAATGAACACCCAGGACTGATCTCCTTTAGAATGGACTGGTTGGATCTCCTTGTAGAAGGGGCTTTCAAGAGTCTTCTCCAGCACCACAGTTCAAAAGCATCAATTCTTTGGCGCTCCACTTTCTTCACAGTCTAACTCTCACATCCATACATGACCATTGGAAAAACCATAGCCTTAACTAGACGGACCTTTGTTGGCAAAGTAATGTCTCTGCTTTTTAATATGCTATCTAGAATGGTCATAACTTTTCTTCCAAGGAGTAAGTGTCTTTTAATTTCATGGCTGCACTCACCATCTGCAGTGATTTTGGAGCCCCCCAAAATAAAGTCTGTCACTGTTTCCACTGTTTCCCCATCTATTTCCCATGACGTGATGGGACCAGATGCCATGATCTTTGTTTTCTGAATGTTGAGCTTTAAGCCAACTTTTTCACTCTCCTCTTTCATTTTCATCAATAGGTTCTTTAGTTCCTCTTCACTTTCTGCCATAAGGGTGGTGTCATCTGCATATCTGAGGTTATTGATATTTCTCCTGGCAATCCTGATTCCAGCTTGTGCTTCTTCCAGCGCAGCGTTCCTCATGATGTACTCTGCACAGAAGTTAAATAAGCAGGGTGACAATATACAGCCTTGATGTATTCCTTTTCCTATTTGGAACCAGTCTGTTGTTCCATATCCAGTTCTAACTGTTGCTTCCTGACCTGCATATAGGTTTCTCAAGAGGCAGGTCAGGTGGTCTGGTATTCCCATCTCTTTCAGAATTTTCCATAGTGTATTGTGACCCACACAGTCAAAGGCTTTGGCATAGTCAATAGAGCAGAAATAGATGTTTTTCTGGAACTCTCTTGCTTTCTCCATGATCCAGCGGATGTTGGCAATTTGATCTCTGGTGCCTCTGCCTTTTCTAAAACCTGCTTGAACAACTGGAAGTTCACAGTTCATGTATTGCTGAAGCCTGGCTTGGAGAATTTTGAGCATGACTTTACTAGCGTGTGAGATGAGTGCAATTGTGCAGTAATTTGAGCATTCTTTGGTATTGCCTTTCTTTGGGACTGGAATTAAAGCTGACATTTTCCAGTCCTATGGCCACTGCTGAGTTTTCCAAATTTGCTGGCATATTGAGTGCAGCACTTTCACAGCATCACCTTTCAGGATTTGAAATAGCTCCATTGGAATTCCATCACCTCCACTAGCTTTGTTTGTAGTGATGCTTTCTAAGGCCCACTTGACTTCACATTCCAGGATGTCTGGCTCTAGGTGAGTGATCACACCATCATGATTATCTTGGTCGTGAAGATCTTTTTTGTACAGTTCTTCTGTGTATTCTTGCCACCTCTTCTTAATATCTTCTGCTTCTGTTAGGTCCACTCCATTTCTGTCCTTTATCCAGCCCATTTTTCCATGAAATATTCCCTTGGTATCTCTAATTTTCTTGAAGAGATCTCTTGTTTTTCCTATTCTGTTGTTTTCCTCTATTTCCTTGCATTGATCGCTGAGGAAGGCTTTCTTATCTCTCCTTGCTTTCTTTGGAACTCTGCATTCAGATGCTTATATCTTTCCTTTTCTCCTTTGCTTTTTGCTTCTCTTCTTTTCACAGCTATTTGTAAGGCCTCCTCAGACAGCCAGTTTGCTTTTTTGCATTTCTTTTCTGTGGGAATGGTCTTGGTCCCTGTCTCCTGCACAATGTCACGAACCTCCATCCATAGTTCATCAGGCACTCTGTGTATCAGATCTAGTCCCTTAAATCTGTTTCTCACTTCCACTGTATAATCATAAGGGATTTGATTTTAGGTCATATCTGAATGGTCTAGTGGTTTTCCCTACTTTCTTCAATTTAAGTCTGAATTTGGCAATAAGGAGTTCATGATCTGAGCCACAGTCAGCTCCTGGTCTTGTTTTTGCTAACTGTATAGAGCTTCTCCATCTTTGGCTGCAAAGAATATAATGCATCTGATTTTGGTGTTGGCCATCTGGTGTAGAGTCTTCTCTCGTGTTGTTGGAAGAGGGTGTTTGCTATGATCAGTGCATTCTCTTGACAAAACTCTATTAGACTCTGCCCTGCTTCATTCTGTGCTCCAAGGCCAAATTAGCCTGTTACCCCAGGTGTTTCTTGACTTCCTACTTTTGCATTCCAGTCCCCTATAATGAAAAGGACATCTTTTTTGGGTGTTAGTTCTAAAAGGTCTTGTAGGTCTTCATAGAACCATTCAACTTCAGCTTCTTCAGCATTACTGGTTGGGGCATAGGCTTGGATTACTGTGATATTGAATGGTTTCCCTTGGACACAAACAGAGATCATGCTGTCGTTTTTGAGATTGCATCCAAGTACTGCATTTTGGACTCTTTTGTTGACCATGATGGCTACTCCATTTCTTCTAAGGGATTCCTGCCCACAGTAGTAGATATAATGGTCATCTGAGTTAAATTCACCCATTCCAGTCCATTTTAGTTCACTGATTCCTAGAATGTCTACGTTCACTCTTGCCATCTCCTGTTTGACCACTTCCAATTTGCCTTGATTCATGGACATGCCACGCCAAGTTCCTATGCAATATTGCTCTTTACAGCATCGGACCTTGCTTCAGTCACTAGTCAGAATGAGTTAGTGAGTTGCGGGAAATAGATGGGGAAACAGTGGAAACAGTGACAGACTTTATTTTTGGGGGCTCCAAAATCACTGCAGATGGTGAGTGCAGCCATGAAATTAGACGCTTACTCCTTGGAAGAAAAGTTATGACCAACCTAGATAGCATATTAAAAAGCAGAGACATTACTTTGCCAGAAAGGTCCATCTAGTCAAGGCTATGGTTTTTCCCATGGTCATGTATGGATGTGAGAGTTGGACTGTGAAGAAAGCTGATCACTGAAGAATTGATGCTTTTGAACTGTGGTGCTGTAGAAGACTCTTGAGAGTCCCTTGGACTGCAAGGAGATCCAACCAGTCCATTCTAAAGGAGATCAGTCCTGGGTGTTCATTGGAAGGACTGATGCTGAAGTTGAAACTCCAATACTTTGGCCACCTCATGCGATGAGTTGACTCACTGGAAAAGACTCTGATGTTGGGAGGGGTTGGGGGTGGAAGGAGAAGGGGACAACAGAGAATGAGATGGCTGGATGGCATCACCGACTCGATGGACATGAGTTTGAGTGAACTCCGGGAGTTGGTGATGGACAGGGAGGCCTGGCGTGCTGTGATTCTTGGGGTGGCAAAGAGTTGGACACAATTGAGCGACTGAATTGAACTGAACTTGTAAATTACAAAGGCCTGGACTAGGAATTCTGTGTATTCCTGCCACCTCTTCTTAATATCTTCTGCTTCTGTTAGGTCCATACCATTTCTGTCCTTTATCGAGCCCATCTTTGCATGAAAAGTTCCCTTGGAATCTCTAATTTTCTTGAAGAGGTCTCTTGTTTTTCCTATTCTGTTGTTTTCCTCTATTTCTTTGCATTGATCACTGAGGAAGGCTTTCTTATCTCTCCTTGCTATTCTTTGGAACTCTGCATTCAGATGCTTATATCTTTCCTTTTCTCCTTTGCTTTTCGCCTCTCTTCTTTTTACAGCTATTTGTAAGGCCTCCTCAGACAGCCATTTCGCTCTTTTGCATTTCTTTTCCATGGGGATGGTCTTGGCCCCTGTCTCCTGTACAATGTCACGAACCTCCGTCCAGAGTTCATCAGGCACTCTATCAATCAGATCTAGTCCCTTAAATCTATTTCTCACTTCCACTGTACAAAAAAGATCTTCACGACCAAGATAGTCACGATAATGTGATCACTGACCTAGAGCCAGACATCTTGGAATGTGAAGTCAAGTGGGCCTTAGAAAGCATCACTAGGAACAAAGCTAGTGGAGGTGATGGAATTCCAGTTGAGCTATTTCAAGTCTTGAAAGATGATGCTGTGAAAGTGCTGCACTCAATATGCCAGCAGATTTGGAAAACTCAGCAGTGGCCACAGGACTGGAAGAGGTCAGTCTTCATTCCAATCCCAAAGAAAGGGAATGCCAAAGAATGCTCAAACTACCGCACAATTGCACTCATCTCACATGCTAGTAAAGTCATGCTCAAAATTCTCCAAGCCAGGCTTCAGCAGTATGTAAACCGTGAACTCCCAGATGTTCAAGCAGGTTTTAGAAAAGGTAGAGGCACCAGAGATCAAATTGCCAACATCCGCTGGATCATGGAGAAAGCAAGAGAGTTCCAGAAAAACATCTATTTCTGCTTCATTGACTATGCCAAAGCCTTTGACTGTGTGGATCACAATAAACTGTGGAACATTCTGAAAGAGATGGGAATCCCAGACCACCTGACCTGCCTCTTGAGAAACCTGTATGCAGGTCAGGAAGCAACAGTTAGAACCAGTCATGGAACAACAGACTGGTTCCAAATAGGAAAAGGTGTACGTCAAGGTTGTATATTGTCACCTTGCTTATTTAACTTATATGCAGAGTACATCATGAGGAACGCTGGGCTGGAAGAAGCACAAGCTGGAATCAAGATTGCTGGGAGAAATATCAATAACCTCAGATATGCAGATGACACTACCCTTATGGCAGAAAGTGAAGAGGAACTCAAAAGCCTCTTGGTGAAAGTGAAAGAGGAGAGTGAAAAGGTTGGCTTGAAGCTCAACATTCAGAAAACAAAGATCATGGCATCTGGTCCCATCACTTCATGGGAAATAGATGGAAAAACAGTGGAAACAGTGTCAGACTTTGTTTTTTTGGGCTCCAAAATCACTGCAGATGCTGATTGCAGCCATGAAATTAAAAGACGCTTGCTCCTTGGAAGGAAAGTTATGACCAACCTTGATAGTATATTAAAAAGCAGAGACATTACTTTGCCGACCAAGGTCCGTCTAGTCAAGGCAATGGTTTTTCCTGTGGTCATGTATGGATGTGAGAGTTGGACTGTGAAGAAAGCTGATCGCCGAAGAATCGATGCTTTTGAGCTGTGGTGTTGGAGAAGACTCTTGAGAGTCCCTTATACTGCAAGGAGATCCAACCAGTCCATTCTAAAGGAGATCAATCCTGGATGTTCATTGGAGGGACTGATGCTGAAGCTGAAGCTCCAATACTTTGGCCACCTCATGAGACGGGTTGACTCACTGGAAAAGACTCTGATGCTGGGAAAGGTTGGGGGCGGGAGGAGAAGGGGACGACGGAGAATGAGATGGCTGGATGGCATCACCGATTCTGTGGACATGAGTTTGAGTGAACTCCGGGAGTTGGTGATGGACAGGGAGGCCTGGCGTGCTGTGATTCATGGGGTCGCGGAGAGTCGGACACGACTGAGCGACTGAACTGAACTGAACTGGACTAGGAATTTGGAGTTGATCCAATGGGAAATGACGGCTATGACAAACTAATAGTAGGAGGTGTGAAAAAGGAAGTGAAGCTTTAGAAAGATTAATCTAGGGCGGGATTCATGGATTTGAGTTGGGGGAAAATTAAGCTGTTGAAGTCTGGTTGTGATATACTAGCGGTGGGTTATATTATTGAAGAGCGAGGTTTAATCAGAGCGAGGTGACAAAGAGAGAACTTGAGGACTCTTTAGGTGATGGGGAGAAACAGTATACTTATGATTCTGAGCTCTAGTGGCCAGGGGAGTGTTGAGAGCGGGCATAAACAGGGAAGGTTTAGGACCATGTTATCTCTGGTAGGACTGGGGAGGAAGCAAACTTAGATGTGAAACTACACAATTTCAGGTAATGGCTGGCATATTGATTGCCTACAAGTTGCTAAAAATATGGAATTGATTAATTCCATTGATTGTGAAGGCTAGAGATAGCAGACCCCGGCCTCTGTGTACCGATGTTCAGGGAAGCCATGGGAAGGGATGACAGTGGAGAACTGGGTTATCCAAGCTGGCTACATGCAGTAGTCCCCTGAGTAGTGTTGAAAATACTGATGCTTGGTTTCCTCCCTGGTTCTGATATAATTGGTCTGGGTTCAGTCTGGGCATGCGGAATTCTAGACCCCCATGGGTATAAAGAGAAAAGCAGATGAAGAGCTCAGTACACTCTGGAGAGTGAGAAGCCTCTGAAGAACATTTGCTCGTTACCTGCTTATTACTGGGTGTGGCATTGCATCAATATTCTCTTGTACAGTAGTCACAGCTGTTCTCTGGGGGAAGGACTCACTAACTCCTGCCTGAGATTCTGAAAGGAGGTGGACCTCAGGAAGTCTTGTGAGCTCTGACTCTCCAATCATTGTTTTAAGGGAATAAAAAGAAAATTAAAAATAGCTGCCTCACGTGTCCAGGTCTTACTAATAGCACACTTCAACTGTCTGAAAGCAAGAATCTAAATTTAATGTAATGTGATAACATATATAAAAAATCCAAAATCTGCTAGCTCTTTGCCTCACTCTTTCTTCAAAACTTTTCATGGTCTCACTTAGAACCTATATGTTTTAATTTACATCTTATTCTGATCAGCTTAGCAATCTGAGTAAATAAAGAATAATTTCAGAAGTGGAGGGCCTATATAGAACTAGATGATAGTCAGTAAGCCAAGAAATTTCATGGCAAATAGATGGGGAAACAATGGAAACAGCGAGAGACTTTATTTTCTTGGGCTCCAAAATCACTGCAGATGGTGACTGCAGTCATGAAATTATAAGACTCTTTTACTTGGAAGAAAAGCTATGAACAACCTAGATAACATATTAAAAAGCAGAGGTGTTACTTTGCTGTCAAAGGTCCACCTAGTCAAAGCTATGGCTTTTCCAGCAGTCATGTATGGATATGAGAGTTGGACCATAAAGAAAGCTGGGTGCTGAAGAACTGATGCTTTTGAACTGTGGTATTGGAGAAGACTCTTGAGAATCCCTTGGACTGCAAGAGGATCAAACCAGTCAATCCTAAAGGAAATCAGTCCTGAATATTCATTGGAAGGACTGTTGCTGAAGCTGAAATTCCAATAGTTTGGCCACCTGATGTGAAGAACCGACTCATTGGAAAAGACCCTGATGCTGGGAAAGACTGAAGGTGGGAGAAGAAGTGGACGACAGAGGATGAGATGGTTGAATGGCATCACTGACTCGATGGCCATGAGTTTGAGTAAGCTCCTGGAGTTGGTGATGGATGGGAAAGCCTGGCATGCTGCAGTCCATGGGGTTGCAGAGTCAGATGTTACTGAGCGGCTGAACTGAAGTGAAGAAAAGGCTTTGAAGTAGAAAGGTGACATTTATTGAGTCCCTATTGTGTGCCAGGCACTGTGAGAGATGCTTCGCACACCTCCTTGTTTAGTGCTTTAGTAGATCTATTGTCTTCCCAGCATCTGAACCCAGTCTTCCTTTGGGATATCCCTGGGATGTGGGTTTTGAGGCAGTAGGACACTGCCTCCCACTAAGAATGCCAAGAGGAGCCAGTTTGCTTTCCCAAGTCTCCATGCACAGGTGGTCTACTGTGGGAGGAGTGATGAGAAGGCAGAGAGGCAACCAGAGGCTGCGCTCTTGCCCCAGTTATGGTGTAGTGCTTCCTGGGCGGCACAGTGGTAAAAGATCTGCTGATGCAGGAGATGCAGGAGACGCAGGTTCCGTCTGTGGATTGGGAGTAGGCAACCCACTCCAGTGTTCTCGCCTGGAGACTCTCATGGGCAGAGGGGCCTGGTGGGCTGCAGTCCATGGGGTCTCACAGAGTTGGACACGACTGAGTGACTGAGGACCCGTGAACACAGAGGTGTGTCCTGTGAAGTCTTCTGACTGTCCAGCCTGGGACATGACTTCTCCTGTGTTTTCTGTTGCCTAACTTTTTGGTTCCCCCTCATTTACTTGGCCTGCTTTTCCATAATTTCCTTCAATTCCATGAGTTACCTAATATCTTTCCAAAGATACCCTAGATACTAGCAGAAATAAGATATCTCTGCAAGGCTTATGTCTCTTCTTAGAAATGTCTATACGTCTCTTCTTAGAAAGGAGGAAACAACTTGCCCAAGATCACAGAGTTAGAGAGTAGCAGAGCTAAGGTCTCAAACCAGATGTTTTTTGCATAAGCCATTATGTAAGGAATGAACATCCTTAAACCTTTACACCTCATGCAAAGAGTTGACTCACTGGAAAAGACTCTGATGCTGGGAGGGATTGGGGGCAGGAGGAGAAGGGGACGACAGAGGATGAGATGGCGGGATGGCATCACCGACTTGATGGACATGAGTTTGGGTAAACTCTGGGAGTTTGGTGATGGACAGGGAGGCCTGGTGTGCTGCGATTCATGGGGTCACAAAGAGTCGGACATGACTGAGCGACTAAACTGAACTGAATTGAAAACTTTACAAATCCTGAGGACTTCATTGGGCTTCCCTGGTGGCTCAGTGGTAAAGAATCAGCCTGCAGTGCAAGTGATGCAGGAAACACTGGTTCAATCCCTGGATCAGGAAGATCCCCTGGAGAAGGGAATGGCAACCCACTCCAGTATTCTTGCCTGGAGAATCCCCATGGACCGAGGAGCCTGGTGGGCTACAGTCCATGGGGTTGCAAAGAGCCGAACATGACTGAAGCAGCTGAACATGCATGTACAAGGACTTCATTATATTGTCTCAGACATTAAAAATGAGGTTCTTTTGACCTCGAGGTAGTGCTAAACAATAATCTATTTACTTTAGAGAAAAGAAAGAGGTTTATCATATATTTTAAGTGACAGAATTAAAACCTGTTTTAAAAGATTTTTCTTTTTAAATTGCATCGAAAGATAAATTATTCGCACACTTACAGGCAAATCTTTCAATTATCTGGAAAATCCTCTTATGCAGAACACCTTGACAGAGAACTGCAGTTTTTCATCTCACACGTGAAAAAAGAGAAAGGGGTCTCCAGCGTGTGGAAGGTGAGAAGTTTCATGTATTGGCCGAGAGGAGGTGTGTGCGCAAGGAGGGGAAATGCAAGTGGTCTCCTGTCATTCTGTGCGCTGGCTTTCAGGCAGCTCTGGAAGCGTGTGTCACGCTCCTGAAACCCTCAGATGGTGATTATGACTGATTACACAAGATGCCATGTTCCCTAATCATATCACTTACATCGCTGTGAACAGCGGTGACAAGGGTTTGAAGGGAGAAGATCACAGCTGTCTAATAAAAAAAAAAAATCAGACAAACCAGACAATGCTTCAGCCAGGAGATCACACACCGGCCAGGGTGGGAGTCTTGGCATGATGGGGTTCTGCCCTCTCTCTAACCCAGCTTAACCCCCGGCCATCCTCTTGTTTCCAGAACCCCTTGATTACATCATGACGGGTGTTGGGCAGGTGTGGCTCATACAGTGGGTTCATTTATTTATTATATTAGCTCCCTGCTCTGTGAAGTGATCATTGTCACTGGGGTAACTTTGGAGTCCGTCACCGCCAGAATCTAAATGGCTCTTGTGAATCAAAGACAAGTACCGCAGACATACCCCTCCTGGTGCTTCTCTGAAGCGGCCCTCAGCTTAAGACCACCTCTCCATTCGGCCACTTCGTTTTTAATCTGCCTTCAAAGAGAAAGCCAACTGTCTTGAATTAAACACGAAATGGTTCTTGAAGGCATGTGTGATGAAAGTGATTAAATAATTAATTCAAACAAAGGTGACTTCTGAGTCAGGTTGGGGGGTCAGGAAAAAAAGAAAAAGTCTTGATTTAAAGCAGCATTTACTTGGCATGCTATGGAGAAAAATATTTAACATGATATAAAATGACCATGCTGGAGAATATTAACCTGTCTCCTTTGCTTCCGTCACTCCAGGCACGTTGGCCTCTTACTGATCCTTGAACAGACCAAGGCTATTTCCCTCTGCCTCAGGGACTTTGGACTTTCTCGTCTTTTTGCTGGAAGACTCCTCTCCCTGATATTGATCTGGGTCTTGCTTCTCAGGCACGTAGGTCTTAGGTCCTCAGAGAGACCCTTTCTGACTGTGTTCTAGCTGTAAAATTTTTCCCTTCCCCCAACTTCTGTGTTTAGCCTGTACTCTTTTTTAATTTCTTTATGATCCTTATTATTGCCTGGCATTCAGCCACATGTCAGTTCTTTGTTTTACTGTGTCTTCTGCACCAGAATGGAAGGTCCATGAGGACAGTATTTTATGTTTTCCCCCCTGCACTATCCCTAACAACTAGAACAGTGTCTAACGCCACAATTAAATAGTTGTTCAGTCTTTTCTAAGATTAAAAGGAGCTGTCCAAAATGCTTTAAGCAATGAAAGGCACTACACATGCTTCTAAGTGTTAACTCATCCCCTAGAAATATAAATTCAGATTTAGGCACAGACTAAATTCTTAAAACACAAAATGGAACGAAACTAATGCTTTCCACTGGCTGCTTTCCGTGCTTTGAAACAAACCATTGGCCTTTTGAGCTTCGTTTTCTAAAAAGTCAAGGATGTTTATCAGAAGGCATGTATGGCTTCCATTCTGTGATGAAATATGTCCCAGGAGAAGCCTACCTCCCCTTGTGCTTTGCTGGGTGTGTATATCTGGTTTATAGCAAGTTAGCAGAAGTAGACATATCCTGAGCCAATGTTGTAAGTGTAAGTGACAGTCAGTCTGATGGAGACTAAATTGTGCATGTGAGCCTAGCTATACCTGTCTGTCTGGATGCACTGGATACAATTGTTTGATAAGCCCTTGACCCTCACCTGTCCAAAGCAGCACGTATATAAGTGGGTTTGTAATGGTAATTCTTCTGAACATCTCAATATACTTTCCCAATCTATGCTGTCTCTAGACAACCTGTCAACTTTTTCCAAGAGCTTAATCCTGATGATAAAACCCACAGTCTCTAAGTTCTCTTAAATCAGATAATCTGACCAGTTAGATGAAGCTGAGTTGTAAAGTAAGGGAACATTTTTCCCTTAATAAAGTCCTATCAGTGATTTTATTCATGATACTAAGCATCAGAACAAGCACTGAAAAAAATTCAAACAGTAATTGTGTGCAGGAATTAACAGCCCATAGAAAAATGAAAGTGAAGTTTGATCTTTCAAAGCTGCTGCCATAATTTGAGTGGACTTGAGTGTAAAGCACTCTTGGAGAAGCAGGAAGTTTGGACCAGGCAGAAAAGAACATAGGCATAAACGCAGAATGTCTGAAGGGCATGAGTTCTGGCCTTCAGGGCAGAGGGCAGGTAAAGCCAGGCTTAGAGTCAGGGTGCTAGTCACCAGGAAGATAGTGGGAGAGGGGCTCTCATTCCATAGACAGCAAGATAGAGGAACCATCGCTGCAAACAGTGTGGGTGAGGTTGGAAAGTGTGAGCTGAAGCCACACAGGTAGAAAATGACCATGTCTGCCTCATGATAAACCTGGGTTCTCTGCAATAGGATTATTTAGTCTGTCGGGACCCTATTAACTCAAAATGAAGGTAAACTCTATGAATCAAAATAGCTGTTTAAGTCGGAACTATGGGTAATTATTTCCTTTGAAAATTTAAAATTTTCAGTAAATATTTGTGATTTTTTTTAGTGTAGGATGACATAGGATAATTCAATAATTAGGCTTAAGCATTATGGCACGGCTATAACTACAAACACGATGGGGGAAATCATTACGAATTTCAAGATCAATGAATAAGATTCATTTTAAAGTCTTCTGTCTTTTTGAGAATTCAGATGGTAATAGTGTGGTTGGAAGGGACCAGAAATTGTATAAATGTTATGATATATAGAGACATAATTGCTGTCAATGTAAGTAATGTGGCTTTGCTGAGTAAAATAAGATGATTGCTTAGGGTTTCCAAAACCCTCTAAAATTGCTTCTCTACCACATGTAACCACATGTGGTATAAATAAAATGTGAGTCAAAGGAATGAGGAAAGATAAACATATAATTAAAAACAGCTCGGTAGATACTTGGGCTCATTCATTTCAGTGATGGCATCTGCAGTTTATGGAGCGGTTATAGACCCGCAATATATCGGCGTTGACTATACGCCATAAAACACATCAATGCAGCTTGGGCCTAAATTATTATACACAAACAATAAATCCATCCCATTAACAGAATAAATATGATAAGTGTTGATAATGTTGGGAAGTGGCAGAATGAGATCCTTAAGTAAATAGCTACGTGTTCCTAAGAAACAAAGATTACTTTAGCTTTTAGTGCCTTCCATGACTTCCGTTCTGTTATCTGTAGTTTGAATTAAAACAAAGATTGTGGCCTTGAAAGCATCTATGCTGATTACTGTTTGTGAATCTAATAAAAGACATCAGTCCAACCATTTATTTGTGAAAATGAAATCTTCATATGTTGAAGGTCGCTTTTAGTGGAAGTTATACAATAAGCAAAAGTCAAGGTTCCTTTGCCATTAAAACAGCTCATGGAGCAGATCTTTGGTATTCTACCCTTAACCTTGAATTGTGTTCTGTGTGTTTTAAGAAAGAGAGTAAATGCTCGCCACGGAGTCAGCATGGCTTTGGGTTTTCTCCTAGGAAATGGTTACCCAGATGGAAAACCTCTTCACAAACATTGTTAAATGAAATAGTCTGACAAAATATATCTGAATATGGATTAAGAATTAGTTTTTCATCAACCATAGTGCCATTTTGTCCTCTAAGAAATGGAAAGTTTTTGCCAGGGACTAGAATTAAAAAATGTTTGCAGGTGGATTGTTAGGGAAATACTGACAATACGAAATTATATACTATTGGTGTAAAGGAAATATGTAGCTATCATATTCTTCAGGGTGGAAAGGGAGTATATAAAAATACTATCAAAGACTTGCCATTTTACAAGTTGTTATTTTAGATAACTGGCATTTTATTCTATGTGACTGTAAAGTTTTTTTTTAATTAAAATATAGTGATTTACAATATTGTGTTACTCTCTGGCATACAGAAAAGTGATTCAGTTACATATATCTATATTTTTCAGATTATTTTTCTTTGTAGGTTATTACAAGATATTGAATATAGTTCCCTGTTCTCTATAGCAAATCCTTGTTGTTAATCTATTTATGTATAATAGTTTGTGTCTGTTAACCCCATACTCCTGATTTATCCCTTCCCCCACTTTCTCCTTTAACAATCATGTTTGTTTTCTGTGTTCTGTGAGTCTGTTTCTGTTTTGTATATAGATTAATTGGTATAATTTTTCAGATTCCACATATAAGTGATATCCTATTTATCTCTCTCTGTCTGACTTACTCCTCTAAGTGTCTTATGCTCTAGTTCTATCCAGGATGTGACAAATGGCAATATTTGATTCTTTTCTCACGGCTGAATAATGTTCCATCCCATATATATACCACATCTTCTTAAGCCAGTTATCTGTTGATGGGCACTTGGGTTGTTTCTATGTCTTGGATACTGTAAACTACTGCTATGAACATTGGGGCATAAGTGTTTTTTCAAATCAGAGTTGTTTTTTTTTTTCTTTTCTAGTTATATCCCCACGAGTGGGATTTTGGTTCATATGGTAGCTCTATTTTCAGTTTTTAAAGGAACCTTCATACTGCTTTCATAGTGGCTTCACCAATTTACATTCCTACCAACAGTGTAGGAGGGTTCCCTTTTCTCTACATCCTCTCCAGTATTTATTATTTGTAGGCTTATGATAGCCATTCTGACTCATGTAAGGTAATACCTCATTGTAGTTTTGATCTGCATTTCTCTAATTATTAGTGATGTTGAGCATCTTTTCATGTGCCCGTTGGACATCTGTGTTTCTTTTTTGAGAAATGCCTATTTACGTTATTGGACATATTTTGATGAGGTTGTTTGCTTTTTTGATGTTGAGTTGTATATGATGTTTCTATATTTTTTGATATTAATACCCTATGGTTATATCATTTGTAAATATCTTCTCCCATCTCATAGGTTCTCAATGGATGTAAAGGTTTAATTTCAAAAGTGTGGATACATATGTCTTGTAGGAAGGTATGGTGGTGGTTTAGTCGCTAAAAGTTTATTTTCTTTGAAGATTTTTTAGTCAGCTGTATCAAAATATAATTTACACTCAAGAAAATCACTGATTTTTAAGAGATGAGTCTTGAGAAATGCATGCAGTCATGTGACCACCACCATAATCATGATGTAGGGCATTTCCTTTATACCAAAATGTTCCTTCATGCTCCAGTGTCATTAATTTACTCCCTTTCTACTCCCCTTCTGGCAACCACAGATACTTGCTTTCTGTCACTAAAGTTTTGCCTTTGCTAGAATTTCATGTAAATGGAATCATACTATGTATAGTCCTTTCTATAAAGCTTTTACCACTCATTTAATGCTTTTGAGATTAATCCATGATGTTTTGTGCATTGGTTATTTTTCTTCCTATTGCTGAGCAATATTTCATTGTATAGATGCATCAAAGTTTACTTATCCATTCACCAACTGATGAGTACCTGGACCCTTTGTGTGGAAGTTTGTTTTCATTCTCTTGGAATAATACCAAAGAAGATGATTGCTGGCTCATAAGGTAGGTTTATATGTAACTTTTAAAGAAACAGCCAAACTCTTGCCCAAAGTGGCTGTATAATTTTTACCTTCCACCAGCAAGTTAAGATTCTTCCAGTTGTTTCACATACTTGCCAACACTGCTGCTGCTGCTGCTAAGTCGCTTCAGTCGTGTCCGACTCTGTGCGACCCCATAGACGGCAGCTCATCAGGCTCCCCCGTCCCTGGGATTTTCTAGGCAAGAACACTGGAGTAGGTTGCCTTTCCTTCTCCAACTTGCCAACACTAGCTATTATTTAATATTGTGGTTGTTCAGTTGTGTCTGACTCTTTGAGATCCCATGGACTGCAGAACATCAGCCTTCCCTGTCCTTCACTATATCCTGGAGCTTGCTCCAACTCATGTCCATTTAGTTGATGATGCCATAGAACCATCTCATCCTCTATCACCTTCATCTCCTGCCCTCAGTCTTTTCCAGCATCAGGGTCTTTTCCAACGAGTCAGCTTTTCACATCAGGTGGCCAAAGTAGCTTCAGTTTCAGCATCAGTTCTTCCAATGAATATTAAGGGTTGATTTCCTTTAGATTGACTGGTTTGATCTCTTTGCTGTCCAAGGAACCTTCAACAGTTTTCTGCAGCACCATGTTCCAAAAGCATCAGTTCCTTGGCACCCAACTTTCTTTATAGTCTAACTTTCATTTCCATACGAGACTACTGGAAAAACCAAAGTTTTGACTACTCAGACCTTTGTCGGCAAAGTGATGTCTCTGATTTTTAATATGCTGTCTTAGGCTTGCAATAGCTTTTCTTCCAAGGAGCAAAAAGTGTCTTTTAACTCCATGGCTGCAGTCACCATCTGCAGTGATTCTGGAGCCCAAGAAAATAAAGGCTATCACTGTTTCTACTTTTTCCATGTCTATTTGCCATGAAGTGATGGGACCGGTTGCCACAGTTTTAGTGCCAGATTATTTAATATTAGTCATTTTAACTTTAGCTATTCTAATGTGTGTGCAGTGGTATGTCATTGTGGTTTTGATTTGCATTTCCCTTATGACTAATGATGTTTAACATCTTTTCATGTGCTTATCTGTCATCCATATATCTTCTTCAGCATTTTCCATTTTTTAAAATTAGTTTTTCTTCTTATTATTCCTTTTTTCTTTTTTTGCTTCTTATTATTAAGTTGTAAAAGTTCTTATACATTTTGGATAAATTGTCAGATTTGGGTTTTGGACAAATTTTACACTAGTCTATGGTTTGCCTTTTGATATTTGAGAGATTTTTGAAGAGCAACAGGTTAAAAGTTTTTATGAAATCAAATTCATTATTTTTTTCTTTGGTAGTTTCTGCTTCCTGTCCTCTCCAAAAAATTTAGACTAACCAAATATCACGAAGAATGTCTCTTATGTTTTCTTCTACAAGTTTGATTTAGCCTTTACATTCAGGTCTACTACTCTCAGCTCTGGGCTTCCCAGGTGGTGCTAGGGTAAAGAACACACCTGCCACTGCAGGAGACCCAGGTTTGATCCCTGAGTCAGGAAGATCCCCTGGAGAAGAGAAAGGCAACCAACTCCAGCATTTTCACCTGGAGAACCCCATGGACAGAGGAGCCTGGTTGGCCACAGTCCATAGGGTTGCAAAGAGTTGGAGAGGACTGAAGTGACTTAGCATGCATGTACTACCAGTGTATGCTAATTTAGTTAATTTTGATAGTATGAGAGAAACATTGAGGTTCATTTTTCACATATGGCTGTCCGGTCGTTTCAATGCAATTTGTTGAGATTATCCATTTTGTAATAAATTGTCTTGGAAAAATATTTCATGGTATATATCTAGATTTGTTTCTGAACACATTTCTGTTCCATTGGACTAGCTGAGTAACTTTATGCCAAAATCATGCTATTATGATTATTGTAGTTTTATACTAAGTCTTGAGATTGTATTAACATGTTTTCTAAATTTGTTATTTTTTTTTCAAAATTGTTTTGGGTATTCTTGGTTAAATTTCCATATGAATTTTAGAATGACTTGTCTATTTCTACAAACATACCTTCTTGGATTTTGATGAGAATTTCATTGAACTATGTATTCATTTAGGGAGAGTGGTATCTTAACAAGACTAAGTATGTGAACATGGTATGCTGCTTCATTTATTTCAGTCAGTTCAGTTCAGTTCAGTCGCTCAGTCGTGTCCGACTCTCCGCGACCCCATGAATCACAGCATGCCAGGCCTCCCTGTCCATAACCAGCTCCTGGAGTTCACTCAAACTCATGTCCACAGAGTCAGTGATGCCATCCAGCCATCTCATCCTCTGTCGTCCCCTTCTCCTCCCGCCCCCAACCTTTCCCAGCATCAGAGTCTTTTCCAGTGAGTCAACTCGTCGCATGAGGTGGCCAAAGTATTGCAGTTTCAGCTTTAGCATCAGTCCTTCCAATGAATACCCAGGATCGATCTCCCTTAGAATGGACTGGTTGGATCTCCTTGCGGTACAAGGGGCTCATTTATTTAGGCTTTCTTTAATTTCTCTCATCAAGGTTTTGCACATTTTTTTTTGCATAAAGTTGTCCAAAAGTACCTCATGTGTTTGTGCTTTTTCAGAGATTATGTCTTTTATATTTCTGTTTACAGTTGTTTATTTCTAGTATGTGAAAATATAATTGACTTTTAGAATATTGATCTTGTGGACTATATGTTTGCTAAACTTGTTATGAGTTCTAGTAGCTTTAAAAATAATTTCTTAGAATATTCATGTAGATGATCATGTTGTTTATAAATAAGATATGCTTTCTTCTTTTTCAGTATGTGTGCCTTTTATTATTATTTTTTTCTTGCCTTATTGCACTTGTTAGGACCCCTAGCTGTATTAGAGTAGTCAGAATGAACATTCATTCTTACTGTTGTTGTGAGGGGGAAATTTTTCTCACCAATAAGTATATTAGTTGTAGCTTTGCTTTTATTTTTACGTTCTCTTTCTCCGTTTGAGGAAGTTTGATGAGTGATGAGTGGATGTTGGATTTTGTCAAATGTTTTTTTGGCATCTCCTGAGGTAATCATGTGGGTTTTCTTCCCTAGACTGTTCATATGATGAGTTACATCCCTTTTCAAATGTTAAACCAATCTTTCATTCCTGGGATCAACCCCACTTAGTCCTGATATAGTATCTTATTTATATATTTCTGGATTTTATTTTCTAAAAAAAAGTTTGATAATTTTGCATTCATGTTCATGAGAGACCCTGGTCTGCAGATATTTTTCCTCATAATTTTTGGTCTGGGTTTTATAATAATGGCTAAAATCGGGGTCATGATGGTCTCATAAAATGAGCTGGTATGGGTTTTCTCTATTTTCTGGAAGTATTTGAATAATCTGCTATTATTTGCTAATTAAATATTTGGAATAATTCATCAGTGAAGCCATCTGTCTCTGATTTTTGTTGTTTGTTTGTTTGTGGAAAAGTTTTTTAATCATAAACTTAATTTTAAAAGTATATATCAAACCATTGACATTATCTAGTTCTTGAGTGAATGAGTTTTGGTAGTTTGTATTTTTCAGGGATTCATCCGTATTCCAAGTTGTTGGCTCTCTTGTCATCAAACTGTTCATATATTACCTCATTGATATTTTAAAATCTCTAGGCTTTGTAGTGAGGTCCACTCTTTCATTCCTGATGACAGTAATTTGTGTAGTCTCTCTGTTTTTTTCTGTTTATTTTGGCTAGAGCCGTTCCTTTTAAGCAAACTAACTTTTCAACAACTAACAGTTTCCCTGCTTCCCATTTTACGGTTATCTTCTCCATCATTTCATTTTTTTCATTCATTAGGGTTTAATTTAATCTTTTTCTAGTTTCTTAAGGTTTGGTCTTAGATAATTGCTTCTTATTTCTTTTCTATTAATAATGTAAGAATATAAGAATTTAATTTAAATATCCTTCAAGCACTGCTTTAATGACATTGCACACAATTTGATATGTTTGGCTTTTATTTTTATTAGCTGTATTTTTTATTTCTTATTTTCATTGCAATTTCTTCTTTGACACTTGGGTTATTTAGAAGCGCATTGCTAGACAATTAGATTGTCTTTGGGTTCCCTGTTCCCATGTCGTGGACGGAAGACTGACTGCCTCCTGCCAGGCAGGAACGTGAGACTGGAACGCTGAGAGCACCTCACCTGTCCCCTTCTTTCAGGCATGGCAGTCCTGGCTTGCTTGTTAGTCAGCTTCTGAAAACCACTGCTTCACGTATTTGGTTTGGTTTTCTAATTGTTTTAAATAGGTGAGTAAATCCAGTCCCTTTTACACCATCTTGGCCTGAACTGAAAATTTCCTTGGTTGTCTTAAAAAGCAAATAAATATACTCTGTACAGAAGTATAACACACAGGCAGAATGAGTCCCTGTGGGTTTCCAGTTTTGTGGGTTTTCACAAAGTGAAACAAATGTGAAACTAGCATCTAGATCAATAAGCAGAGCATTGTCAGCACTCCTGCCACCATCTTTGGTTCTAGCCTCACACCTGCCCCAGTGCCAGCCATCATCCTGACTTCTAATTGTCTGTGTAGATTGCGTTTTTCTTGTTTTTGAAATTTATATAAATGGGATGTTGAAGTATTTAGTGTTTGGCTGCTTTTGCTAAGTATTATTTTTATTAAACTTTTTTCTTACATGTATTTGAAGTTTATTCCTTATCATTGCTATACAATATTCCTATGCTGACAAATTAATATTGAGGGAATTTGCATAACTGTTGAGTTTTAGTTATGGCTAAATGTACTACCAGAACATTTTAGGTGATATGTTTTGGTGAACAGGAGATATGCATTTCTGATGAACACAAACTTAGAAGTCTACTTGCTAGCTCATAGGATATGCACATATTTATCTTTAATAATAACTACAAAAAGGTTTTCAAAAGCACTACATCCACTTAACCAGCAGTGTGTAGGATTTCTGGTCATTTAGGAGTCTTTTATTGAAGTCTAAAATGCAAGCTATCTATATCCTTTGGGAATATATACTCTTGTTGACAAGACCAGTCAAGAAAGAAAGAACCCCATGTGTTGAACTATTCTATATAAATAGCAGAAACCTATACAGTCTAAAGGAGATCAATCCTGGCTGTTCATTGGAAGGATTGATGCTAAAGCTGAAACTCCAATACTTTGGCCACCTCATGCGACGAGTTGACTCACTGGAAAAGAGTCTGATGCTGGGAAAGGTTGGGGGCAGGAGGAGAAGGGGACAACAGAGAATGAGATGGCTGGATGGCATCGCCAACTCTGTGGACATGAGTTTGAGTGAACTCAGGGAGTTGGTGATGGACAGGGAGGCCTGGCGTGCTGTGATTCATGGGGTCGCAAAGAGTCGGACACGACCGAGTGACTGAACTGAACTGACTGATACAGTCAAAGCTACATTGGGAAAATGGCATAGCAAAATCTTCACAGAAGAGGTGAAACTTTGAATTGGGGCCTTGAAGGGTGAGATTGTTTTTAGAGGTAAGGGGAAGGTGGCAAAGATTCTAGGCAGAGATCCTGGCATAAGTAAGGTGGTTGAGATGCGGATATCATAGCAAGTCTATGTGTGTGTGTCTATGGCTCAGTTGTGTTTTATTCTAATCTAATCTGTTCCTTGATTCACCGTTTTGGGTTTCCTCCTGAGAGTCAGGCCATGTCTCAGATTCAAAGTGGAAAAAGATATGTCACCTCCCTCATGTTACTATCAGTTTACTGAGAAGGCCAATGCGTGCGTCACACCATTCTGTGTAGTGTTATGACTTAGGTTCTTCAAATGTGACATAAGTCCAGAGAGCAGAAAAACTCCTAAGACTCTGGTGTGGGCCATAACAATGTCCTGAAGGGATGAAGTTCAGGCTCAGGTTATGTGTGCCCCGCCTCTCCCTAGAACGCTCCCTCTGCCTCGTGTAGCTAGCAAGGTACAAGATGCTCAGCTGATTCCTACCTTGTCTTCCTCATCACCCCATGAGACCCAAGGGGGCCATCAGTGTTAGTGGCTTCTTCCAGCCACTGACATGAGCTCAGTGATTTGCTCCGGCTGGTCTTCTCTGGACTCATCTACAGCTTGCAGTCCCGCTTCCTCCTCAGAGTTGTCTGTGAAGTAGAGAAGAGGCTTTCAAATAAGACAGTTGGATGAACAGGCATCAGAATCAGATAAACTCTAGGTTCAAATTCCGACTGTGATCCTCATGAGCTGTGTCATTTGGTCAAATTCCCTAACGGCTCTGAGCCCCAGATTCCTTGTCTGTAAACGGGGATGTTATTAATCTCATAGGGTTGTAGTGTGGACTGAATGATATGCATATGAAGCACTCAGCATGGTGATTGGCACAGAGGAAGCATTTAATACATAGTTTATGATTCATTTTTTACAAAAACTTGAAATGGTCTGCTGCTGCTGCTGCTAAGTCACTTCAGTTGTGTCCAACTGAACATGCGACCCCATAGATGGTAGCTTACCAGGCTCCTCTGTCCCTGGGATTCTCCAGGCAAGAATACTGGAGTGGGTTGCCATTTCCTTCTCCATAAAATGGTCTGCTGCTGCTGCTGCTGCTGCTAAGTCGCTTCAGTCGTGTCCGACTCTGTGCGACCCCATAGATGGCAGCCCACCAGGCTCCCCCGTCCCTGGGATTCTCCAGGCAAGAACACAGGAGTGGGTTGCCATTTCCTTCTCCAATGCATGAAAGTGAAAAGTGAAAGTGAAGTCACTTAGTCGTGTCCGACTCTTAGCGACCCCATGGACTGCAGCCCACCAGGCTCCTCCGTCCATGGGATTTTCCAGGCAAGAGCACTGGAGTGGGTTGCCATTGCCTTCTCCATAAAATGGTCTAGGTGGTATCAAAATAGATATATGTGTGTGCAACTCAGTCTGCAGTGTCTGATTCTTTGAAACTTCATGGACTGTAGCCCGCCAGGCTCCTCTCTATAGGATTTTCCAGGCAAGAATATTGGAGTAGGTTGCCAGTTCCTTCTCCAGGGGATCTTCCCAACCCAGGGATTGAACTCACACCTCCTGTGTCTCCTGCATTAGCAGGTGGGTTCTTGACCACCTGGGAAGCATCAAAATAGGTAACCAGTAGCAACTGTATGCTGACTTTTCTCCACATCTCACCCACGAAGTTTGCAGAAGAAATGTGGGTCACCTGCTAATAACGGGAAATTCGAAAGATGTAGTTATGAGTAAGAAGTGTTGGCTATGGCAGGGACCACCAAATCACCTTAATTTATAAAATGAGAAACCTGGAACAGAATTGGTTGAAGACAAAATGTATTGGCTCGGTGAAAATGGAATCTTCATTCAGATCATTCAGAATGAATTTTCATTCAGAATCTTCATAGAGAATTCAACTGGCCAACTTGGGGGTCACAGTGGGAGTCCGGTGGAGACAGATCTATTAGGTAACCAAAGGTCAGATGTTCCAAATCCCAAACTGAGACACTAGTCTTGTAATAACAACATGCCTTTGGGTATCCTAGAGTAGAATACTTGAAGTAAAAACTGCCAGAAATGTTCTGTTACTGCATCTACATAGATATTTATTGGGCATATTTATTACCTTTTATGTTATGGAGCTTCTTTGAGGCATCTTATAGTTTTAACTTGGATAAAAGTACAAAGTGACTTCTCATCTAATTTTATTCCAGCATCATTCTCCCTAATAAGTAACCCAGTAAATCTGTTTTTAAGTGTCACATATACACACAATACTTGGAAGAGGCCCTGACTCCTCACTGGATTTTTAAGTTAAAAACAAACCTAAACATGAATGATGAATCCATAGATACTTATTCTCAAAAACAATTAAGGATTATTATCATAACTTTCAATTTCTGGAATATAGATATCTTTCTTAAATAAAGTGGGCTATATATTTAGTCCCTATAGTTTATTTTAGAATAGTATTGTTATAAGCTTCTTATTCTTTCCCAGAATCTTCCTATTAGAAAACAGCTATCAGACCAACTAAAGATAAAAATAGACACGATGAACTTCTGAACCTCAAATACTGTAGACTTCAGGCTAAAAGAAAAGTTTGATGAAAGATTTTCAAAATAGGAAATTTGCCAGGTGCTTGAATTTTCTAGAATAAGAAGGAAATTGTGGAAGTGTTACAGAAATACCAAGCATGAAATAAAGTATTTAGTAGTCTTAAGCATGAAAATAACTCATTTTCCCCTTTGACTATGGCAAATAAATATAATAGGAGCTGACATTTATTGAGCATGAGGGAGTGTGCTAAAGGCTTTTAGGTGTATTATCTCACTTAGCTCTCACAAAGCTCTAGGAAGTTGGTAATATGATGACTCCCACTTGGTAAGTGAGGAAATGGACTCAGGGAATGTCTGGATCTGGTTGTGGTTCCTTATGTGGTCAGCAGCAGAGTACAGACCTGATTCTGGTCTCCCTTACCCCAAATCACCAAGATCCTTAGCAGGTGGGGCTGGAGGAGAGACAGCTCCTTTTATACTTCTTGACTTTCTCTTGAGCTCCTACTTCTGTTCTTCTCTACTAGTACAACTGACCTTCCAGAGGGGATGAGAGAAAGGATTCTCTGCTGAAAATCTACATGTTTCCTTCACAAACACTCTTGGATAAAAACCACGGGTTTGTCCAGTTTGATCAACTCCATTCCCAAGCCACCTCGTGCCTCAGTGGAGCCTTGATCTGCAACTAAAGCTACCTAGAAGGGTCCAAGTACCAGCTCTCATTGGGGTCACAGCATTGTATTTGAGGGAGGGAGCCTGAAAGGCAGAAAACTTTAGTAACATTGGCAAATTAAATGCTTGAATATAGAACAATTTCCTTCCTTTAAAAATCGATGGGCTTCACTTCTGGAAACCATTTTAACAAAATTAATCAAAAATGAAATTTTGATAGAGGGCTGCATGAGTGTTGGTATTTGTCAAGACTTACTAACTGTATACCTAAGGTTTGTATTTCATTGTATATAAATTTTACCTCAAAGTAAGAAATTTAAAATACAGAAGTCTACCTAACCATCCGCCTGCTGAATTATTTGAAATGCATTGCATTGTCTGCAATTAATTTGAAATAAATTTTACAAACTAGGTAGATTGTTGATGAATCAGTTCAGTTCAGTCACTCAGTCCGACTCTGTGACCCCCTGGACTCTAGCAAATCAAGCTTCCTTGTCCATCACCAACTCCCAGAGTTTACTCAAACTCGTGTCCATTGAGTTGGTGATGCCATCCAACCATTCCATCCTCTGTCGTCCCCTTTTCCTCCTGCCTTCCATCTTTCCCGGCATCAGGGTCTTTTTCAATGAGTCAGTTCTTTGTATCAGGTGGCCAAAGGATTGGAGCTTCAGCATCAGTCCTTCCGGTGAATATTCAGGACTGAGCTCCTTTAGGATGGACTGGCTTGATCTCCTTGTTGATGAACAGAGGATGGTAAATGCATAGATATGTGACAAAACAGGTGCACTGTATCTACAGTATTAATGGTAGAGTCTAGGCTTAGGTGTATGGATGTTAACTGTAAAATTCTTTCATATTTGTTGTATCTTAGTTTTTTTCCAGATTTTTAAAATTAAGATCTATGATTCATTTTAACTGGAAAAATAGCAGGATATTTTTATGTGATAGGAAGTTTTTATTAAAATTACTAAAAGAAAAAAACACAAAGAAAACTGTAATGCTTTTAACATCAGTTCAGTTCATTTCAGTTGCTCAGTCGTGTCTGACTCTTTGTGACCCCATGAATCACAGCACGCCAGGCCTCCCTGTCCATCACCAACTCCCGGAGTTGACTCAAACTCACCTCCATCGAGTCGGTGATGCCATCCAGCCATCTCATTCTCTGTTGTCCCCTTCTCCTCCTGCCCCCAATCCCTCCCAGCATCAGAGTCTTTTCCAGTGAGTCAACTCGTCGCATGAGGTGGCCAAAGTATTGGAGTTTCAGCTTTAGCATCAGTCCTTCCAATGAACACCCAGGACTGATCTCCTTTAGAATGGACTGGTTGGATCTCCTTGCAGTCCAAGGGGCTCTCAAGAGTCTTCTCCAACACCACAGTTCAAAAGCATCAATTCTTCGGTGATCAGCTTTCTTCACAGTCCAACTCTCACATCCATACATGACCACTGGAAAAACCATAGCCTTGACTAGATGGACCTTTGTTGGCAAAGTAATGTCTCTGCTTTTTAATATGCTATCTAGGTTGGTCATAACTTTCCTTCCAAGGAGCAAGCGTCTTTAAATTTCATGGCTGCAATCAGCATCTGCAGTGATTTTGGAGCCCCCAAAAATAAAGTCTGACACTGTTTCTACTGTTTCCCCATCTATTTCCCATGAAGTGATGGGACCAGATGCCATGATCTTTGTTTTCTGAATGTTGAGCTTCAAGTCAACTTTTTCACTCTCCTCTTTCATTTTCATCAAGAGGCTTTTTAGTTCCTCTTCACTTTCTGCCATAAGGGTGGTGTCATCTGCATATCTGAGGTTATTGATATTTCTCCCAGCAATCTTGATTCCAGCTTGTACTTCTTCCAGCCCACCATTCCTCATGATGTACTCTGCCTATAAGTTAAATAAGCAGGGTGACAATGTACAACTTTGACGTACTCCTTTTCCTATTTGGAACCAGTCTGTTGTTCCATATCCAGTTCTAACTGTTGCTTCCTGACCTGCATACAGGTTTCTCAAGAGGCAGGTCAGGTGGTCTGGTATTCCCAACTCTTTCAGAATTTTCCACTTTATTGTGATCCACACAGTCAAAGGCTTTGGCATAGTCAATAAAGCAGAAATAGATGTTTTTCTGGAACTCTCTTGCTTTCTCCATGATTCAGCGGATGTTGGCAATTTGATCTCTGGTGCCTCTGCCTTTTCTAAAACCTGCTTGAACATCTGGGAGTTCACAGTTCACATATTGCTGAAGCCTGGCTTGAAGAATTTTGAGCATGACTTTACTAGCGTGTGAGATGAGAACAATTGTGCTGTAGTCTGAGCATTCTTTGGCATTGTTTTTCTTTGGAATTACAATGAAAACTGACCTTTGCCAGTCCTATGGCCCCTGCTGAGTTTCCAAATTTGCTGGCATATTGAGTGCAGCACTTTCACAGCATCATCTTTCAGGATTTGAAATAGCTCAACTGGAATTCCATCACCTCCACTAGCTTTGTTTGTAGTGATGCTTTCTAAGGCCCACTTGACTTCACATTCTAGGATGTCTGGCTCTAGGTGAGTGATCATGCCATCGTGATTATCTTGGTCGTGAAGATCTTTTTTGTACAGTTCTTCCGTGTATTCTTGCCACCTCTTCTTAATATCTTCTACTTCTGTTAGGTCCATACCATTTCTGTCCTTTATCGAGCCCATCTTTGCATGAAATGTTCCCTTGGTATCTCTAATTTCCTTGAAGAGATCTCTTGTCTTTCATATTCTGTTGTTTTCCTCTATTTCTTTGCATTGGTCGCTGAGGAAGGCTTTCTTATCTCTCCTTGCTATTCTTTGGAACTCTGCATTCAGATGCTTATATCTTTCCTTTTCTCCTTTGCTTTTTGCTTCTCTTCTTTTCACTGGGGATGGAGCCAAAAAAACCAATACCCAGTTGTGGATGTGACTGGTGATAGAAGCAAGGTCTGATGTTGTAAAGAGCAATATTACATAGGAACCTGGAATGTTAGGTCCATGAATCAAGGCAAATTGGAAGTGGTCAAACAGGAGATGGCAAGAGTGAACGTAGACATTCTAGGAGTCAGTGAACTATAATGGACTGGAATGGGTGAATTTAACTCAGATGACCATTATATCTACTACTGTGGGCAGGAATCCCTTAGAAGAAATGGAGTAGCCATCATGGTCAACAAAAGAGTCCAAAATGCAGTACTTGGATGCAATCTCAAAAACGACAGCATGATCTCTGTTCATGTCCAAGGAAACCATTCAATATCACAGTAATCCAAGCCTATGCCCCAACCAGTAATGCTGAAGAAGCCGAAGTGGAACGGTTCTATGAAGACCTACAAGACCTTTTAGAACTAACACCCAAAAAAGATGTCCTTTTCATTATAGGGGACTGGAATGCAAAAGTAGGAAGTCAAGAAACACCTGGGGTAACAGTCTAATTTGGCCTTGGAGCACGGAATGAAGCAGGGCAGAGGCTAATAGAGTTTTGCCAAGAGAACGCAATGGTCGTAGGAAACACCCTCTTCCAACAACACAAGAGAAGACTCTACACATGGACATCACCAGATGGTCAACACCGAAATCAGATTGATTATATTCTTTGCAGCCAAAGATGGAGAAGCTCTATACAGTTAGCAAAAACAAGACCAGGAGATGACTGTGGCTCAGATCATGAACTCCTTATTGCCAAATTCAGACTTAAATTGAAGAAAGTAGGGAAAACCACTAGACCATTCAGATATGACCTAAATCATATCCCTTATGATTATACAGCCGAATTAATAAATAGATTTAAGGGACTAGATCTGATAGATAGAGTGCCTGATGAACTATGGACAGAGGTTTGTGACATTGTACAGGAGACAGGGACCAAGACCATTCCCATGTAAAATAAATGCAAAAAAGCAAACTGGCTGTTTGAGGAGGACTTACAAACAGCTGTGAAAAGAAGAGAGGCCAAAAGCAAAGAAGAAAAGGAAAGATATAAGCTTTTAACATATTAAAAACCAAATGAGATCACAAAGCACATAGTATTTTGAAATGGTTATTTTTACTTCATAGTGGAAAATTCTTCAAGAGATGGGAATACCAGACCACCCAACCTGCCTCCTGAGAAATCTGTACGCAGGTCAAGAAGCCACAGTTAGAACTGGACATGCAACAACAGACTGGTTTCAAATCGGGAAAGGAGTACATCAAGGCTGTATATTGTCACCCTGCTGATTTAACTTCCACGCAGAGTACATCATGTGAAATGTCAGGCTGGATGAAGCACAAGCTGGAATCATGATTGCTGGGAGAAATATCAAGAACCTCAAATACACAGATGACACCACCCTTATGGCAGAAAGCGAAGAAGAACTAAAGAGCCTCTTGATGAAAGTGAAAGAAGAGAGTGAAAATGTTGGCTTAAAACTCAACATTCAAAAAAAGAAGATCATGGCATCCGGTCTCATCACTTCATGGCAAATAGATGGGGAAACAATGGAAATAGTGACAGACTTTATTTTGGGGGTCTCCAAAATCACTGCAGATGGTGACTGCAGTCATGAAATTAAAAGACACTTGCTCCTTGGAAGAAAAGCTATGATCAACCAAGACAGCATATTAAAATCAGAGACATTACTTTGCCCACAAAGCTCCGTCTACTCAAGCTATGGTTTTTCCACTAGTCATGTATGGATGTGAGAGTTGGACCATAAAGAAAGCTGAGCACAGAAGAATTAATGCTTTTGAACTGTGGTGTTGAAGACTCTTGAGAGTCCCTTGGACTGCAAGGAGATCCAACCAGTAAAGGAAATCAGTCTTGAATGTTCATTGGAAGGACTGATGCTGAAATGGAAATTCCCATAGTTTGGCCACCTGATGAGAAGAACTGACCCATTGGAAAAGACCCTGATGCTGAGAAGGACTGAAGGCAGGAGGAGAAGGGGATGAGAGAGGATGAGATGGTTGGATGGCATCACTGACTCGATGGACATGAGTTTGAGCAGGCTCCGGAATTGGTGATGGACAGGGAAGCCTGTGTGCTGCAGTCCATGGGGTCACACAGAGTTGGACACAACTGAGTGACTGAACTGAACTGGTCAGTATTAGTTGCTTAGTTGTGTCTGAGTCTTTGTGACTCCATGGATGGTAGCCTGCCAGGTTCCTCTGTCCATGGAATTCTCCAGGCAAGAATATTGGAGTGGGAAGTCATTTCCTTCTCCAGGGGACGTTCCTCACCCAGGGACTGAACCCAGGTCTCCTGCATTGCAGGTGGATTCTTTTCTATCTCAGCCACGTGGGAAGCCGATTTCATAGTATATTATCACCAGTTTCAATGGCATTTCCTTGTATTTAGCCCTGGGGCGGATTCATGTCAATGTATGGCAAAACCAACCAATATAATATTGTAAAATAATTAGCCTCCAATTAAAAAAAAAAAGGAAAAAAATACCTGCATATGAACCAGATCACCACATTATGGTTGCAATAAACAAATAGTGTTTTGTTGAGAACCTGCCATGTCTCAGGCCTGCATTAAGCAGTTCACACGCACTTGCTATTTTCATGCTGTCATGAACTTAGATCATTCTCTTTGGCTGGACCATTTCCTTTACTTCTTTAAAATGGAGCTAGAACTACTATTATAAATAATCATAAATGTGCACAAAAATTTAACTGTAAGAATATTCATCATACTTTTGTTTTATATGAATAAAAGATAATTTAATTATTTTATTTTATTTTTGTTTTTGGCTACACCAAACATCTTGTAGAACTTTCCTGACCAGGGATTGAACCTGTGCCTCCTGCAGTGGAAGAATGGAGTCTGAACCACTGGACTACCAGGGAAGTTCAATAAGAGATATTTTTTAAAATGAATTTTCTAATTAGAGAGGCAGATAGTTGTGGGAAGCAGGATTGACTCAGAGTTCCTGTAAGTAGCTACTTCCTCTCCTAAATCACAAAGCTGGATTGTGGCCATTTGGAGGCTGGGGACACTCTGAGTCCCTTGAAACTCTGTGAAATTCCATTTTAGGGTAATCACAGAAACATTAAGCACACTTCTGAGGGAGCCTTCTCTTCCCTTTCTACATTAAAGAAGAGTGAATGGAGATTCAGTTTAGTTCAGTTCAGTTCAGTCACTCAGACGTGTCTGACTCTTTGTGACCCCACGAATCACAGCACACCAGGCCTCCCTGTCCATCACCAACTCCCGGAGTTCACTCAAACTCACCTCCATCGAGTCGGTAATGCCATCCAGCCATCTCATTCTCTGTCGTCCCCGTCTCCTCCCGCCCCCAATCCTTCCCAGCATCAGACTCTTTTCCAGTGAGTCAACTCTTCGCATGAGGTGGCCAAAGTATTGGAGCTTCAGCTGCAGCATCAGTCCTTCCAATGAACACCCAGGACTGATCTCCTTTAGAATGGACTGGTTGGATCTCCTTGCAGTCCAAGGGGCTCTCAAGAGTCTTCTCCAACACCACAGTTCAAAAGCATCAATTCTTCGGTGATCAGCTTTCTTCACAGTCCAACTCTCACATCCATACATGACCATTGGAAAAACCATAGCCTTGACTAGACGGACCTTTGTTGGCAAAGTAATGTCTCTGCTTTTTAATAAGCTATCTACTCCCTAAATGTGTAATGTTGAAAACTTCTGGTTAATTCTTAAAATGAAATGAGTGTCTGCCCTATTGCTTTGTTTAGTATCATTTCTGAAAGAAGAGGGGACTCCCTGGTGATTCAGCTGGTAAAGAACCCGCCTGCCAATACAGGAGATGCGAGAGACATGGGTTCAATTCCTGAGTGGGTCAGATCTCCTGGAGGAGGGCATGGCAACTCACTCCAGTTTTCTTGCTTGGAGAATCCCATGCACAGAGGAGCCTGGTGGGCTACAGTCCACGTGGTCACACAGAGTCTGACAGTAGCACAGTCCTTAAAAATACTTTGCCTTGGGGTTGAAATGGATACTCTCATGATGCCAGCTACTTGTTGCAGGCTTCTGATGAATTCTTAAGAAGAAATAAGTATCAGCACAGTTGTTTTCTTCAATATCATTTCTGAAAGGAATACAATCCTGAAAAATACCTTATCTTCAGGTTGAAGTGGATACTTTTGGATACCAGCTACCCTGTAGGTTGCCTGATTTCACACAATGTTATTATTTCACCTGTGCTCCGTGGGCAGATTGGGAGACAGGGAAACCCGATTGTGCTGCAGCCTGCACTTATAACCTCGAGGTCCGCTTTCTTTTTAAAAATTAATTAATTATTATTACTTTTGCCATGCCTTGTGGCTTGCGGGATCCTAATTCCCTGATCAGAAATTAAACCCAGGCCCTTGGCAATGAGAGCGCAGCATCCTAACCTCTGGACTGCCAGGGAATTCCTGGAAGGTCAGCTCTTGCGAGAGTGGTATATCCATTTTTCCGACCCCCACTCCACCACTGCACTTGGCAAAAGCGATTTCAAGGACAAAGTATGCTGAAGACTAACATTGAATGGACTCTAGAATGTCATGATATGGAAAGCTATGTCTGTGTCCTGAGCTCTGCAGTCACCATGAAGAATGAATTTTTCTACTCCTCCACCAGGGAAGATCATCCATTCCTTTGGCTCAGAGCCTTAGTGAGAAAGGAGACAATAGACTCAAAGGAATGCAATGAAAATTGGTCAAAATGACTCTCATAATCATAGTAAGAGGTTTTTTTTATTTTTCCTTTCTAAATTTCATTCTCTCATGAGTATACAGTGGGACTTTCCAGAGTCTGCAAGTTATGTGATATCACATTACATAAAATGCAGAAGCAGCCATGTGAATTCAGCCATTTTTTTTTGTATTAAACTGAAGTTTAAATGGATTTATTAAAACATAAAACAATCCTACTCTTCTCATTGCTTTTGTTTTGTTTTGCTGAATATTACCTTTCATTAAAAATGCCTTATTTATGTTAACATATGATGGTTTATCTTGGTTATTCTAATACAGATTTAAAATTAATATTTTAAGGACTTCTCAATTTTATTTGCTAATTCTGTAAATATTGTCACATCTAACCTATATTAAAAAAGAACCTTTGAGTTTTTAATTTTTAAGAGCCTAAAGAGGTCATGTGGAGAAGGAAATGGCAACCCACTCCAGTGTTCTTGCCTGGAGAATCCCAGGGACAGGGGAGCCTGCTGGGCGTCCGTCTATGGGGTCACACAGAGTCAGACACGACTGAAGTGACTTAGCAGCAGCAGCAGCAGCAGCAGCAAAGAGGTCATGAGACAAATAATTTGAGAGTCTTTGATATAATTAAAAAAAGAATAGAAATTTACAGCCAAACTTTTGGTGATATTGGGGTCATCTAGTCAAATGCCTAGCTTTGGGTTTCACCTAAGAGATTGTTGCTGTACAATGCACGAACTCCCAGATGGTGGCATAGTCCAGGAAAAGGTATCTGGGGTAATAGGCGTGAAGGATGCTTCTAATGAGAACATTTGAGAGCAGCACATGTATGTTCTGAATGATGTAATATGGTGTGTTCACCAAGGCAGTGAGTATGTGAATGCAGGGCCCTACAAGTGGAATGAAGTTATGCATCTGTCCAGTCTTCCTGAGGTCAGTGGTGGAAGTGATCGTCCCTCAATCATATCTGACTCTTTGTGACCTCATGAACCGTAGCCCACCAGGCTCCTCTGTTCATGGGATTTTCCAGGCAGGAATACTGAAATGGGTTGCCATTCACTTCTCCAGGGGATCTTCTCGACCCAGGAATCATACCTGGGTCTCCTGCATTGGAGGCAGATTCTTTGCCAGTGGTAGGAAAGGAATAGAAGCTTCTCTTCTTCATCCTGGCTTCCTTTCATCACCCATAATGAGCAGTTCTTACTGGGCTCTTACTCCTTGACTTAGTCTTTGAAACACTGCCACTTTCTGGAAAAAAAAAAAAAGGATCAATCATCTGCCTCAGAGTTCTGTCAAATATGGTGGTCATATTTGACCAGATACTTGCTTCCAGATACTGGTCAATAGAAATCACACCCTCTGAACCGGTAGAAGGTAATGTTCCAGAGGACCATTCTAAGATAACTTCTTTGCTCACGGCTATATATTTACCTGCTCAGCCATCACTCTGAGACATATGAGTGTTATCAATATAGAGAAGACTCTGGCTAGATCTCTCCATCTGGGGACTTGAGAGACCTCAGGCATATAAGAATTTCTAAGAGAGCCCTGCCCTTCTTACTTATTCACTGGACAATCTGAACATCTTCTCTGGTAAAGAGTGGAGTGAGATGGCAAGAATACTGGAGTGGGTTGCCATTTCCTTATGCAATATATTGTATATATTTTGCAATCTTCGTTACTGTCGTAAGAGGCTTATGAACAAAGGAAGAGCCACGGAAATAAAAATTACATGCAACACTCATGGTGGCTGGACAGATAGCATATATATTCAATGGCTGAATACATTCTATTTTACCTTAAGATCTTTTCTCTTCATTTCCATTATGGGCTTCCTAGGTTGTGCAGTGATAAAGTATCCACCTGTCAATACAGGAGACACAGGTTCCATCCCTGGGTTGTGAAGATTTGCTGGAGTAGGAAATGGCAACCCACTCCAGTATTCCTGCCTGGAAAATTCCTTGGACAGAGGAGTCTGGTGGGCTACCATCTATGAGGTCACACAGAGTCAGACCTGACTGAGCCCTCACTCACTCAAAAACCAGGACTCTTTTTTTCTAAAACAAAGCAAAGATATGCAAACATAAAACACAAAACAAACAACAAAATTACTTATTAAGGCAGAGGACAGGGTGATATTTTTATGCTGGCCATTTAAAAAAAACCATGTAACACTGTGTGTGATACCCCTGATCAAAATAGATGGCCATCTGAATATCCCCTCCAGGCCCCAATTTATCTCCAGTGTCTCCATCAGCTCAGGCCGATTAAGAGTTACTCATATGCTGTGTGTGTAAATGCAGGTGATGCACTTTCCACCTCTGGCCCAGGGATTTTTTATTTTGTCTGTGTGGGGGCCCAAATGAGAGAATCTGGGGCAAAGTAACACCACACTTCCCTTTCTGGCTGTAGTTTGAAAAGCAGGGCTTCCCTGGTAGCTCAGCTGGTAAAGAATCCGTCTACAATGCAAGAGATCCCAGTTCAATTCCTGGTTCAGGAAGATCCCCTGGAGAAGGGAACAGCTACTCACTCCAATATTCTGGCCTGGAGAATTCCATGTACTGTATAGGCTACCCATGCCCGTATTCTTGGACTTCCCTGGTGGCTCAGCTGGTGAAAAACTCACGTGCAATGTAAGAGACCTGGGTTCGATCCCTGGGTTGGGAAGATCCCCTAGAGAAGGGAATGGCTACCCACTCCAGTATTCTGGCCTGGAGAATTCCATGGACTGTATAGTCCATGGGGTTGCAAAGAGTTGGGCATTACTGAGTGACTTTCACTTTCACTTTTGAAGAGCAAAGCTTGCTCATGAGGATCTGAAAGTCCCTCTCCCCTGTTAACATCTCCTCTCATTATTGCTATTGGTGTGAGGGGACATCCATAAGCCTGTAGCAGGTGGCTGGCAGCCTTCTGACATTTTCCCTGGTCTCCCTTTGGAACAGTTTCTTGCTGTTCACCACCACCATAACCACAGTGACTGCTGGCAAAGTGTGAGCCATAAGAGTTCCTGCTGGCTGCCACAAAACTGGGCTTAGGGCCATCTGTTGGGCCTTTCTGTCCTACTCTGCCCATGGCATTGTTTCTTCTCTTGGTAAGGAGTTGGAGTACCCTTGCTGCTGCTACTGCTAAGTTGCTTCACTCATGCCCAACTCTCTGTGACCCCATAGACGGCAGCCCACCAGGCTCCCCTGTCCTTGGGATTCTCCAGGCAAAAACACTGGAGTGGGTTGCCATTTCCTTCTCCAATGCATGAAAGTGAAAAGTGAAAGTGAAGGCACTCAGTCGTGTCTGACTTTTCACCACCCCATGGACTGCAGCCTACCAGGCTCCTCCGTCCATGGGACTTGCCAGGCAAGAGTACTGGAGTGGGGTGCCATTGTCTTCTCCAGGAGTACCCTTGAGGCAGACATTACTGGTTGTCAAACAATAACCATCCCATGGTGATTATTGGGAAATGTCAGATACTTGCTTTCCCAGGCTTTATTGTGTGATTCAATCCTAGAGCGAGGTCTGGAGAAAAGATTTTGTTTTGTTTCAGTTGGGTTAGGCAGGAGGAGGGATGGGAGCCTTGGTCAACTTCTGAGAAAAATGATTCTTCCTGTCCTGGTCTGGGTCCCAGCAGGAAACAGATGACTAATTCCGGCAGGGTAATTAAGAAGATTTTAATAAAGTGCTATTTATAGAGATCCAAGCTGGGTAAGGATTAAGGGAAGCTTACAAAGGATGGTTAAAGGGACTCACTGTAGGACTGAGTCATGGGGAGTCATTACCACTCAGAGATTGCAAGGGAGTATAGGAAAAGGTTTCCAGAACCTGGACAGAGTGGCTCTCACTGGGCGAAAGGGCCACCCAACAGGAGCTGTGGCCTTTGGTTGAGGTACGCAGCCCACTAAAAGTGGGACCCAGTGGAGAGGGAGCCAAATGCAGTTGAAAGACAGAGGCCAAGGGAAGCTACCCAGGTCCAGGAAGATAGGCCTCCAGGGAGCAGAGAAGGTGAAGGAGGGAGGGAAGACATCAAAGTGAGAAAAGACACATCCAAGGTTCTGTTCTGTTTGAGACACTCATACACACACACACAGAGCAAGAGAGGAGAGAAGTCCCTTCCCTGCCTCTCTCTGCATCCTTCAGCTGTTGCCTGGGAGATGGATGATGGAAGCCATGGCGATGGTTTGTCCCTGTGTGGGGAAGGTGGACAGAACCTCATGCAGATCCATCTGGGGGGCTGGGCCCTGTACCACCTCCTCCAATATCAGATTATGTGACAGAAATAAGCTTCTGCTGTGCAAACTCATTTAGTTAGGGGTTTGCTTGTGCCAAAAGCATCATCACTGATGTGGTTTCTGAAAATGAGGTAAGGAGACTATTATTTCCTGAGTGCATATTACGCACTAGAACTTTTTCTCAATTTGATCTAGTTCTAGTTCTAGATCTAAGCCCGGTGGGTAACAATCATTGCACAATTTTCATTTCACCAACAAGAAACTCAAGTCTGAGAAGAAGAGAGTCTCTCTCTCTGTCTAAGCTGTGGTCATGCCCAGGGCCAGCTCGTGATTCTCTTTATACTCCCTGCTTTGATCCTTTGGATCCTGGATCTTTCTCTTTCTTGGGTCAAGAAAGTCATCCTGACCTTGGGTGATTTGGGAATTGACCTCAGTGAAGTCTACCTGGACCCTACCTCTTCCTTTCAGAACTTTCTGGAGTCTTCACCCACCTCATGAGCTAGAGATTCTTGGTTTTACAGCTTTGACTTTATTCTTCCAGGGAGAACACAGTCCCAACCGCTCAAAGGGCCACTGGGGGAATGCATTCTCCCTGTCTCTGAGTTGGTGAGACAAAGCATGTGCCAGGTCACCTCGTAACTTCCACCACTGATTTAAATAAAATAGTTCTTGAGTCCTGGCTATGTTCCAGAAGATATCTTAGCTGTTGAGGGTCCAGTAGGGACCAGTCAGAGCTTGTGCACTAGTATGGGGTAGAAAGCAAGCAGGCAAATAAACAAGAGCACTTCACACAATGATAAAGCGTCTAAAGAATGCGCTGTGAGAAACAGACTGGAGGAAGAAGGGGTGCACGTTGATGGGGTGTCCAGGAAAGTTCTCTGAGGAGGCGATATTGGAGCTGAGACCCCACAATCTGGGGGAATGTCCAGACAGAGAGAATGGTGGGGGAAAGGATGCAAGGAGTGACTGTGATAAAGGACCCAAAGAACGCCTGTGTGGCTGGGGCACCAGCAGTGAGGGGACAGGACTGAGGAGGAGCCAGTGGGGAGGGTTCGCAGGGACCGGTGGCGATGGGCCTGAGAGTCCATGGAAGAGCTTGAGATTTCCCTCTAAGAGTAAGAAGAGGACATTGAGTCCCCAAAGTAGGGGTGGTCTGATTTTGATTTTACAGATAGCACTCTGGCTGCTGGGGGAGAACAGATGGGACTGGGGCAGAAGTGAAGTCGGGAGGCCCAGCCATGTTCAGGTGTGAGCCTGGACCCAGCGGCCACAGAGGGAGTGAGTGTGGGGGTTGAGTGTTGGTGGTGGAGAAAAGGGGAAAGATATCCATATTGCCACAGGTTTTCGGTTGCAACAAGCACCCCCTAGATTGAAAGCTTCACCGAGATCTTGTTTGTGCGTGTCCCTGACAACTGAAGTCTTCTCTGCCTCTGAGCCAAATCTCTGCTGAGGCTCTTTGCAAAAGTGGGAGTTAGGTTAGTACCATAGAAGTTTTGATTTGGAAGAGATAGCAAAGCTTTTCCAAGCCAGTCCTCTTAAGGGTTGAGAAGAGGTAGTATGGCAAGACTAAGAGTTGTACTTACAGGAGAAATGATCCAGAGCTAGGCAGGATCTCAGGGCTGCCTGCTCAGAATATTTTATGAGGGTTTTTTAAACTAAAAAAATGTTTTCCAAACTGATCGTTTGTTCTCAAGTAGGAAACAGCACTGAGATTTAAGAAGCAAACTGAAAACACCAACTCAAGAAAAGTAGGTCCTGAATCTCAACTGCTAGCAACTCTGCCAGACACTCCAAAAATCTTAACAATTTGCACTGATTCCTTTGCTCAGTAACACAGCTTGCAAGTTTCACCAGCTGACCGAAAAGAGGGCAGCTGCCTGTTCTTATCTGCCCAGATAAGTGTAAAAAGTGGAAACAAGTTGATTCCACTTGTAACTAAGTGATGCCAATTCCAGACACATTCTTCTCTTTGTGTCTTGGCCAAATCCCGAGTATTGATATATATATGATGTCAAATGGGCAAAACACTCCTGGCAAAGAATCACTCACTTTATGGCCGAGTATCAAGTGATTAAAATGCCAGTCTGTAATGGCTCTTTGGAATCAGGGTTGAAAAATGTGTTGATAATTTTAAGAATCTTTAATCACATAATTAGATGGTCAGTAATAGCTGCCACATTTTGCATGCCTATTGTGTTTTTGTGCTTTATTACCTTAACTCATTTGAACATCCTTATAAGAACCATGTAGAGAGGGGCAGAATGAAACACTTGCTTATGTTAATCTTCCTGGCCATATTTACTATGGGTGGAATATACTTCTCCATCCCATTGATATCAGACTTGGCCAAAAACGTTGCTTTGGTCCATGAAATGGGCATAGAAGTGTCAATGTTCCCTGTAGGCACTAAGGCTCTGAAAGAATTCATGCATTTCACTTTACGCCCCTTGAGATTCTGGCCCCTTCCATGAGATCAGTGTGCCCTGTGCCCCAGGAGGAAATCACAGAGGGCAAAACTCCATCTTGTTCAAGTCTGAAGTCCAGCTGAGCCGACCTATGGCCAGCTCAGAGCAGCAGAATCTCAGCAGATTTATAGACTCCTGAGTGTGAAATAAAATATTGTGCCATGAGCTATGAGGAAACAGGGAATGTTTGTTACAGAATACTGTCACAGCAACAGCTGAGTAGTACATTAAGTGCGTGCTGTCACTCCCTTGTTATGGATGGTTAGACTGGAGATGTTAATGGCCTGCCTCAGTTTACCCACTGTTAGGGTGCTTCAGTAAACTGGGTCCCTTCAAACTCTTGTACCCTCTTCCTTCAACAAACTGTGCTTCCTCTGCCACCATATGAAGAGAGGAAGAATGTTTATCATTTGGTCTGTTACTTTGTTGGTGGTGGTATTTCTTATAAGGTAGTTTTTCTTTCTCATAAGATCCACAGTGGGGCACGAAGTAAAGGAGCTGTTAAAAATGTACAGATTGGTATAAAAGGTTGCCTACAACTTTTATGTGTCATTTCTACACTCAATTATATTGTGAGTCAGGAGTGAAAAATGGTTTCTCTATTTTGTGGAAATATTAAATTTAGCCTTTAAAAATTAGCACAGTGTCTATGCATGATGTAAAAACAATCATCCAGAGAAGTGAATATTATTCTCCTCAGTTCAAAGGATAAATTAAAACAGGCAAGTGATTCACTTATTTTTTCTTCATATCAAGGTAATATATTGATTTCCCCCTTCTTTCCTTTTAAATCCAAAGAAAAATCTCAAATAAAACCTAATAACATCACTCTGATTCTAAATGCTTATGGAAATTACAGAGCTATCACTATTAAGTACACTTTACCACCACTTTGGATATCTGTTCTGCCCAGACATAGCTCTAATGTTACTCTGATTTTGGGGTAAAAAAAAAACTGAAAGTGGAAGTTTTGTCTGACTCTTTGTGACCCCAAGGACTATACAGTCCATAGAATTCTCCAGGCCAGAATACAGAGTGGGTAGCCTTTCCCTTCTCCAGGGATCTTCCCAACCCAGGGATCAAATCCAGGTCTCCTGTATTGTGGGCAGATTCTTTACCAGCTGAGCCACAAGGGAAGCCCAAGAATACTGGTGTGGATAGCCTATCCCTTCTCCCTGGGGATCTTCCTGACCCAGGAATTGAACCAGGGTCCCCTCATTGCAGGCTGATTCTTTACCAACTGAGCTATCAGAGAAGCCCCAGTTTTGGGGTAGTTGAGCTCTAAATGGTGGTTATTGTGGATTTTCTAATTTGCTTATGCTAAGTTGGCTGAGATTTTTAAGTGTGAAATGGAAATTAGGCTAGTATTTATGTTTGTTTTTTTTTTTTGATGTAGGCCATTTTTAAAGTCTCTATTGAATTTGTTACACTGTTGCTTCAGTTTTACGTTTTGGTTTTTTGGCCATGAGGCATGTGTGATTTTAGCTCCCTGACCAGGGCTGGAACTCGCACTGGAAGGCAAGGTCTTAACTACTGGACCATCAGGGAAGTCCCCTGAGCTGCTATTTAAAGGTAAAGGTATCCACATAAGAAAATGGAAAGAAAACTTAAAGGAAAGAAGTTCGCTGAGTTAAACTGACTCAGAAAGAGTAGGTTTTCAGGAGAGTGTGGGTGCCTATATGGTGGGGCTTACCAGGTAGTTCCAACCTGCCCTTTGCACAGATGTGATCCTAACCTCCCCCACCCCCAATTCTTTCACAATTAGGTTCAGAGGGCCTCCAGGTGAAATCAGTTCATGACAGTCAATTCATAAATGAACCAGGGAAATGCTAATCAGCTACAGCAGTGACAGTGACATGGATTGTTTCTCCTCGGAGATTAGGACTGCGCTGGGCACAGTTCCCCCACTCAACCCCTGCTCCAGTGCTGTGGGAGAGCCATGTCAAAGAGAGACGGAAGAGGGACCAGTTCCTGTTGAGAGAGCTTCGGTTTGGCGGTTCTGGAGCAGAGCTCTCATCTCAAGGAAAAACAGGGTGGGGAAATCATTGTGGCTGAAAAGGAGAAGCAAAAGGCTGGACCCTCACGGTCTGCTGACTTCTAATCCTGGCTCATTAAGAGACATTAGGCAAATCCTCCATTAGCTGCCGCTCATAAAAAGGAGGAGGCGCTGAGAGACAGGCGGCTGACATGCACAGCCCTGGCTTTTGAAAAGGGGGAAAGGGGATTTTGCAAACTATAGACCTGTGAGCTTAATGTCAATCCTGAGTGAAATTCTAGAATGGATTATTAAGAGGATGGTTTGTGAGCCCTTGACAAAAGGAAGTGGTGGTCTTAGAAACGAGATGGATTTGCTGAGAATAAATCATGCCAGATTAATAACTTCATTTCCTTCTTGAGTACAGTTGCAAGTCAGGAAGATGAAGTAATGCATGGACTTCAGAAAGACAACTGAGGCAGTCTTTCACCAAGCCTCATCAAATAACATGGAGAAATGGAAATCAGAGAGCAGTGAAATTAGGGACTGAAGAATTGATTGCTTTTGAGAGTGCTGCATGAAGATGTATTGCTATTCACCCTGAAGTGGCCTTTAGTAGTATGACATGAGGCTCTTTTCAATCCACTCTCTATGACAGAGTAGGTCTGGCTAGTTTCTGCTGGTGAGAATGGTTCAACTGGCCATTTGATCTAGAATTAAACCGACTACTGAGATGAAATCTGGTCCTGGCAAGCAGAGCACTCCAGGGGCTGGAGGAGGAGTAAGTCAGCTGGCAAAGGCGATGGTGATTGAGATTGAGGCCAGGCAGATGCTTAACTCTGCTGTTGGAGGCTGGTTTACACAAAGGTAAGTGATAGTTAGTGGATAGTCAATGTCTACGTCTGCACTAACACCTGTTCACCCATTTATGAAACAGCACAAGGTTTCAATTTGAGGATCCATCTTATCCCTACTTTATGTACACGTGGCTTCTGTAGAATTCCCCATCGAGGCCCAGGAAATATCGTGTGAACCGTCTACCCAATCAAAGTGGCAGATCTCGTGAGAGATGGTGGTGGGTTCAGGAATGCACATCTGTTTGGGCTGGTTAAACAGAAACTAGGAAAAAACCACTCAGCAATTTTGACTGATCTGTGTAGGAATTGGACTCACTAACTCCCTCTGCCCCAGAAAGATTTTGATATGATAATGTGAGTCTCTGTCTTAAGCTCCTAACAGGTGGAGCCTAAGAATGAAGCTAATAAGGGGCTAGACAGAGCCCAAGAGATGGAGAAAAGTTTTGATGACATAGTCTGAGCTGTGAATTCAGAACTAAATCTACATCTGAACTATGATGTTACACGAGATAGCAAATTTCCTGCCTTGTTTAAATCTCTGTGTGTGGAATTTTCTGTTGTCTGTGACAAGAGTCCTGATTAATGTATGAGATCTTCTGAGCTTGTCAGTGGGAATCTAAGAGGAGGTGATAATAAGAACTATGGCAGAGTAATAACCTCCAATGGAAAAGAATCTGAAAAAGAATCTGTATATATGTGTACTGGAGGAGGAAATGGCAACCCACTTCAATATTCTTGCCTAGAAAATTCCATGGACAGAGGAGCCCGGTAACAGTCTTCTGTAGTTTCAGGGCTACAGTTCATGGGGTCACAAAGAGTCAGACATGACTGAGTGACTAATATTAATATGCATGTATATATGTATAATGGAGAAGGCAGTAGCAGCCCACTCCAGTACTCTTGACTGGAAAATCCCACAGGCGGAGGAGCCTGGTGGGCTGCGGTCCATGGGGTTGTGAAGAGTCAGACACAACTGAGCGACTGCCCTTTCACTTTTCACTTTCATGCATTGGAGAAGGAAACGGAAACCCACCCCAGTGTTCTTGCCTGGAGAATCCTAGGGACAGGGGAGCCTAGTGGGCTGCCGTCTACAGGGTCGCACAGAGTCAGACACGACTGAAGCGACTTAACAGCAACAGCAGCAACAGCATGTGTGTATAACTGAATCACTTTGCTATAACACATGAAACAATATGAAAGATATTATACTTAAATTTTTTTAAAAAATTAAAAAGAGCTATGGCAGGCAGGAAGCATCAGAAAAGTACAGTTCTCATCCACATGCTTGGTTTGGGGAGGAATTAATCCCAGAAGAAAAGATGAAAGAGGCAATGAAGGACAACAGTAGTAGCAGAAACAATATTCTGGGCCCATCAAGTCTGATGGCATTTTCTTCTTCTAAGACACACAAAAGTTTTCACTGCTGTTAGATGGGGGCCTTTTCTCAAGTGCTGACCACAGAGCTCATGGGAAATGGCTAGTGCGTCTTCTGGGAGGCAGCATCCAAGAGCGAGTGTGGACTTCCTGTGTTCTCTCTCTTGCCACATGTTGAACTGGTAGTGACGATTTAAAAGTTCAGTTCAGTTCAGTCGCTCAGTCGTGTCCGACTCTCCGCGACCCCAAAGTTAGTCACAAACTAAAAGTTGAGAATTATGTTTCATTTGCTGGGAGTTTTTAGGACTTCAAGCCTGGGAGACAGTATGGAGAGTAAGCCTGAGAAAACTACTCCAAGGACATGAGAGCGGTGGGAGAGAAGTCAGGTTTGTTTGCAACAAAGGGCAGGTGGTCCATACATCAAAAGATTACTGTTAATTAAGAAAAACCAGATGTCGCAAGTTAAGGAATTTAGCACTTTTCTATGTATGGGATCAATGCAAAGAAATAGAGGAAAACAATAGAATAGGAAAGACTAGAGCTCACTTCAAGAAAATTAGAGATACCAAGGGAACATTTTATGCAAAGATGGGCACAATAAAGGACAGAAACGGTATGGACCTAACAGAAGCAGAAGATATTGAGAAGAGGTGGCAAGAATACACAGATCAAAAAAGATCTTAGTTACCTAGATAACCATGATGGTGTGATCTCTCACTTAGAGCCTGGCATCCTAGAATGTGAAGTCATGTGGGCCTCAGGAAGCATCACTACAAACAAAGCTATGGGCGGTGATGGAATTCCAGTTGAGCTATTTCAAATCCTAAGATGATGCTGTGAAAGTGCTGCTCTCAATATGCCAGCACATTTGGAAAACTCAGCAGTGGCCACGGGACTGGAAAAGGCCAGTTTGCATTCCAATGCCAAAGAAAGGCAGTGTCAAAGAATGTTTAAACTACCACACAATTACACTCATCTCACATGCTAGTGAAGTAATGCTCAAAATTCTCCAAGCCAGGCCTCAATAGTGCATGAACTGTGAACCTCCAGATGTTCAAGCTAGATTTAGAAAAGGCAGAGGAACCAGAGATCAAATCGCCAACATCTGCTGGATTATGGAAAAAGGAAGAGAGTTCCAGAAAAACATCTACTTCTACTTTATTGACTATGCCAAAGCCTTTGACTGTGTGGGTCACAAGAAACAGGAAAATTCTTAGTGATGGGAATACTAGAGCACATTACCTGCCTCCTGAGAAATCTGTGTGCAGGTCAGGAAGCAACAGTTAGAATTGGACATGGAATAACAGACTGGTTCCAAATCAGAAAAGGAGTATGTCAAGGCTCTATATTGTCACCCTGATTATTTAAATTATATGAGTACATCATGCAAAATGATGGGCTGGATGAAGCACAAGCTGGAATCAAGATTGCCAGGAGAAACATCAATAACCTCAGATATGCAGGAAAGCGAAAAAGAACTAAAGAGCCTGTTGATGAAAGTGAAAGAGGAGAGTGAAAAAGCTGGCTTAAAACTCAGCATTCAAAAAACGAAGATCATGGCATCGGGTCCCATTACTTCATGGCAAATAAATGGGAAACAATGGAAACAGTGAGAGACTTTATTTTGGGGGGGGCTCCTAAATCACTGCAGATGTTGACTGCAGCCATGAAATTAAAAGACACTTGTTTCTTGAAAGAAAAGCTATGACCAACCTAGTTCAGTTCAATTCAGTCTCTCAATCATGTCTGACTCTTTGCGACCCCATGAACCTCAGCATGCCAGGCCTCCCTATCCATCACCAACTCCCGGAGTCCACCCAAACCCATGTCCATCAAGTCGGTGATGCCATACAACCATCTCCTCTTCTGTCTTCCCCTTCTCCTCCTGCCTTCAATCTTTCCCAGCATCAGGGCCTTTTCCAGTGAGTCAGCTCTTCACATCAGGTGGCCAAAGTATTGGAGTTTCAGCTTCAACATCAGTCCTTCCAATGAACACCCAGGACTGATCTCCTTTAGGATGGACTTGTTGGATTTTCTTGCTGTCCAAGGGACTCTCAAGAGTCTTCTCCAACACCACAGTTCAAAAGCATCAATTCTTCAGCACTCAGCTTTCTTTATAGTCCAACTCTGACATCCATACATGACCACTGGAAAAACCATAGCCTTGACTAGATGGAACTTTGTTGGCAAAGTAATGTCTCTGCTTTTTAATATGCTGTCTAGGTTGGTCACAACTTTCCTTCCAAGGAGTAAGCATCTTTTAGTTTCACGGCTGCAATCACCATCTGCAGTGATTTTGGAGCCCAGAAAAATAAAGCCACTGTTTCCACTGTTTCCCCATCTATTTCCCATGAAGTGATGGGACCAGATGCCATGATCTTAGTTTTCTGAATGTTGAGCTTTAAGCGAACTTTTTAATTCTCTCCTTTCACTTTCATCAAGAGGCTCTTTAGTTCTTCTTCACTTTCTGCCATAAGGGTGGTGTCATCTGCATATCTGAGGTTATTGATATTTCTCCCGGCAATCTTGATTCCATCTTGTGCTTCCTCCAGCCCTAGACAACATACTAAAAAACAGAGACGTTACTTTGCCAACAAAAGTCCATCTAGTCAAAGCTATGCTTTTTCCAGTAGTCATGTATGGATGTGAGAGTTGGACTATAAAGAAAGCTGAGCACCAAATAATTGATGCTTTTGAACTGTGGTGATGGAGAAGACTCTTGAGAGTCCCTTGGATTGCAAGGAGATCAAGCCCGTCAATCCTAAAGGAAATCAGTCCTGAATATTCATTGGAAGGACTGATGCTGAAGCTGAAACTCCAGTACTTTGGCCACCTAATGCGAACAACTGACTCATTAGGAAAGACCCTGATGCTGGGAAAGATTGATGGTAGGAGAATGGGACAACAGAGTATGAGATGGTTGGATGGCATCACCAACTTGATGGACATGAGTTTGATTAGTCTCCAGGAATTGGTGATGGCAGGGAAGCCTGGCATGCTGCAGTCCAGGGGGTCGCAAAAAGTCAGACACGGCTGAGTGACTGAACTGAACTGAACTGATGTATGGGAAGATGCAAGAGTCTGGGCTCACTGAATTCGTTCCTGTCATATGCATCTCAGCTATCTGTGTCCACTATCCTGCATTTTTTCATATCTGCCGCTCCCAGCTCCTTCCTCAGTGTTCACTATGGGGAGTGATAGATGGCTGCCGGATAGGAGGAACTGCTCTTCCTGGGTGCCCTCAGGGCTCAGAAATTCACATTTGGAGGGCCAGAATTGCTGATGGCTGTGATATCCTTATGTATTGATATGGCAGGAAATACTCCATTTCTCAGTAGAACTGTACGATGAAGTCATTCTGGGGATAAACTCACCAACTTGCCAAGAGTGTGAAACAAACTTGTAAGTTCAACTGATAACTTTAAGCATTTATTTGTTCCTGCACATATATGTTAATTGAACTTACATGTCCTCATGCAGCTAAGGGACTAAATTAATTACCAACCCAAGAGCCAGAGGACCAAGGTAGTAGCCCAAAGTCCAGGAGATCAGAACTGGATAAAATAGAGTTACCTGATCCTCAGATCATGAGTTTGATGATCCATAAAAATCTCTTTTCAAGGATCAGGATTAATTCTAGATGAAGAGGCAGGAGCATCAGCTGATGAGGAGTCAGAGGATTTTTTTTTTTTTTTTGGTGGGGAAAGATGGCTTAAAAGGAAAACCAGCCATGAAAGAATTTTCTTCCATGGTAGGAGTAAGATCATGGATGTCCGGCTTCACCAATTCAAGAATAAAACAAAGGCAGAAAGGGTAATGACTCTTTTCATGATAGACTGCAGGATCTTAGTAGGCAAGACCATACATGGGCTTAGTGTAGGTTTTACTAGGGATGAAGTCCTGCCCTTAGGCCTTGGAGCTACTGTTGCAGCATCGCAGGGGTTATGAAAACCCATACAAAATGACCTAGAGCTTTATTCCTCCCAACTTTGGCATGAGTCAGTACTGTAACCAGACACTCAAAATCCTAACACCATCCCGTGCTGCATTAAGAGTAATACAGCTAAGACTGTAAAGAATCTGCAGGCAATGCAGGAGGTCCGGCTTCGACCCCTGGTCGGGAAAATCCCTTGGAGAAGGAAATGGCAACCCACTCCAGTCTTCTTGCCTGGAGAATTCCATGGACAGAGGAGCCTGGCTCCAGACTACAGTCCATGGGGTTGCAAAGAGCTGGACATGACTGGGTGACTAATACACAACAGCTTTTCCTAGAAAGAACGTGCTAGTCTTACCCAAATTAAAAACCATGTCACACATGGAGATTCCATTTTCCTTTGGCCCCACGCTCTGTAAAGAATTGTGAAAAGTTGCCACAATTTAAAAGAGGTGTTTAATAACTTTTGAAAGTCTGCTATTGAAGGTTGTATTGATCACGTCCTATATCTTTTAACTTTTATAGATGACTCACTTAAGGACAGACACTGTGTTAGGTTTTGAGGAAATGGGATGAGTGAGAAATGACTCCTGCTCTAGAAAAGCTTGGATTTTGAGGCCAGAATCTCACATCATTAGTTACAAGAAGCTGTTAAAGAAGGGAGAAAAAGAAGAGGAATTTAGCTGGAAGGAAGTGAAAAAAAGTGAAAGTGTTAGTAGTTCAGTCCTGTCTGACTCTTTGCAACCCCAAAATCTGTATGAAGCGTGCCAGGCTCCTCTGTCCATGTAATTCTCCAGGTAAGAATACTGGAGTGAGTAGCCATTCCCTCCTCCAGGGGATCTTCCTGACCCAGGGATCAAGCCCAGGTCTCCCACATTGCAGACAAATTTGTTATCATCTCAGCCACCAGAGAACCTGGAAGGGAAGAGGATTTAAATAGAGAGGCATAAGTAACGTCTTCTGATGGTTCCAGGGTTTCCATATGAAGGAATAAACCTGGTCTTCAGGAACTTAGCAGGCAGTATTCCAATCAAAGGGCAGAATTTCAGCTTATTTCACTGAGGCATAATGGGAACTGTGTTAAAATAGAATTGACTGCTCTGGGCAGTACTGAGCTCCTTGTTGTATTCAAATGGGAATTGGGTGACCCATTGGGGAAACAACAGAATAATCCACATTCGAATTCCAGCTCCTCTTGATTTGGCAAATTATTTCATTTCTCAGTTTTTTCATGTGTGAAATGGGTAAATAACACCCGAGTTGCAGAATTAATGAGCATATGAGTGGGACAGTGCTTAAGGAGGGCTGAACATAGGCACCATTTAATTAATGCTCTAATAGTGGTCCTGACGCTGAAGTTGGTGTTACTGATGCTGAAGCGGATAAGAGAGTGGGGATCTGATCATCCAAAGAAGCAGCAAATCGGACAGTACAACCTCTAAGATCCTTTCCAATCCTGAACTTCTATCAGCTTATAATTCTGTATTCAGTTTATTATCTGTAATAGAAAAGAACTCTTGTCAAGTCTTGAAAACTAAAGTAACTACCCCATTGCCTGGTCACACACACACACACACACGGCTCAGGCAGGATCCATGTCCTCCAGCCGATGTATCCCAGATATGAGTATTTCTCTACAATTGGCTCTGTCTTGCCAGACCGAGCCTCTATCTGTGAGCTGACGTTGGTCTCAGAGCTGAACTTACACTGAGGTTTTGTCTTCTCTATAATCCCTTTTAAATCTTTTTGAAAGACTTAAAACTCCAGCTAGCTTATCACAGCCCCTACTGGTTTGGCCAGAGGGAATCTCTCTTTTGGTTTGAACTTTACAACAGCTGCCCAGAGATAAGTACAAGGGCCCCTGGTTAGAACCTGGACTCCATCAAAGAAGCTCTGTATGTCGAGGGCAGACGCTTAAGATCCGAGATCTCCAATTTGGTGTTTTAGGAATTGATTAAGAAAATGGCACAGGGTCTTTAATCCTTTTGGTGGTCTTCTACATTTGGAATGCTCTGCTTTGGGGATAAATAAAGAGCTTTCCAGTGATGTTTAAGCTTGGCAGGAGATTTTAGGGTGCCCAAGTGAACTATACCAGTGGAAATGGAAAAATAATTAAATTAAAAGCTTCTTCTCATCATGTAGCATGCTCCTATAAACATAGCTCTGTCAAACAAGCTGGCATTTGACATTTGATTGTACAACCCTAAATATCAACGCACCCTGAGAGCCTGATCCTCCCCAACAATCATCTTATTCCTCCAGTGAAAAATGTAAGCCATTGATGACAATGGAGGCGTTTCCAGAACTCTCTGCAAGAGGCAATTGAATCAAAGATTTAAGATGAGAAAAGTTTTCCTTTTCCAATACGTTGTGGTTTTTCTTTAGCTCACAGAGTGAAAATACCTCCAAATCTGATACGAGCTTAAACGTTCTGAATTCTCTGGCCAGTGAACAGCGTGTACTTGCAGCCAAGCTGCTCCTCAAGTAGGAGGTGTCAGGGAAAGGTCCCAAGTACCACTGGCACCTAGTATTATGTACGATAGATTTCTTTATGCCAAAAGCCTCTTATTCAGCAGAGAATAAACATATACCATACAGATTTTTTTTTTCTGTGTGAGTCACAGTTATGGAATATTTTCAGGCCCAGAGACTAACAATTCTGGTTTTGCTCTGCTTTATTATTCTCCAAAGGTGGTTATTAATAGGTGTCAGAACAAGGGTAACTTTTTAAGCTCACAGTCCCCCTGAAGCGCTGCCTCATGGCCCTGGATTATCTAGGTCCGCTAATGTAACCACACTGGGAAAATGTTTTAAATGCACTAACATTTCTAAATGCCATTTGTTCATCAAAATATTTTCCCCTGTTTGGTCCACCAAGCTAATGCATTTATGTGACACCCACATTAACTCGGCAGTCACTTTGCACCTTGACCCCTTCCTTCTGGTCAAAGCACAGTCTGATGCTATGGAGTGGAGGCCTCTGAGAAAGAGGGAGGCAATTAGGTAAAAAGTAATACCTGGGTTTGATGGTCTTTGTTGTTTAATCCTAAAGTGGCTTGCAAATTGTGCGATGCATTAGGCAACAAGCAAGGATATATAAATGGCTGGGATCTGTACCTTTGTCTATATCCATGTGGATATCTGTATCTGGTGGGAATCGATATCTACATCCTATGTTCGGAGAAGGCAATGGCACCCCGCTCCAGTACTCTTGCCTGGAGAATCCCATGGACGGAGGAGCCTGGTAGGCTGCAGTTCATGGGGTTGCTAAGGGTCGGACATGACTGAGCGACTTCACTTTCACATTTCACTTTCATGCATTGGAGAAGGAAATGGCAACCCACTCCAGTGTTCTTGCCTGGAGAATCCCAGGGACAGGGGAGCCTGGTGGGCTGCCGTCTATGGGGTAGCACAGAGTCGGACACGACTGAAGTGACTTAGCAGCAGCAGCAGCATATCCTATGTTAATCATTTCAGTCCTGTAGGTTAAGACAAATCAGTTGGACCTACTGTTTAACATCCTAATCTCATACGAACTTATAGGTACAGGACTTTGTATCTATAACTTTCACTTTGTAATTCTAGTAACCTAACTGAGCCAGGGAAAAAAAATGGAAAACATGTTTACAGCTGAAATATGATCAGACAGCAGATGTAATGGGAAATCTGTGCCCTTTACTTTTGCACTTTCTTTGTGTTCGGTTCTGATGAGAATGTATGTGAGGGTGGGGTGCTGAGACACCCTGAGTTTCTTTGCTTTGAGCAAAATGACAAATATTGTCAGAAGGAGAATGGAGACACAGAGAAATGATTGGAGGTGGCAAGGAGAGGAAGAAAGTGGTGCTGGCAAATTTACCATCCATCCTCCTATTCTCCGGAGCTGAGTATCTACTGTAACCCAGGGAGGTGGAAATACAGAGAAAACGAAGACCTCGACTCAGAGGGCATCACTTTAAGTGTAAGAAAATGATTTCAGCAAGGCACAGAAAATTGGGGGTGAGCGTGGGGATGGCATGGATAAAAAGGAAGATGGTGGAATGTCGTGCCATATTGTGGGTGTAATCTGGCAGGCTGGCTTCACACGATTGCATTGATGTATCATGTGCATGACCAGGACAGAAAGTCCGAGTCTGGTCTGAGGGCAAGCCATCAGGAGGGACGTTTTCTAAAGAAGCTGATGTTGCAGCAACATTGGATCCTAGAAGCGTTGATTGAGTTTGAACATAAAGAGAAGCCCCTCTAGGTAAAGAAAAGTCAGAGTTGGGAAAGTGCTGGGTGTGTTTGGAGAATGCAAATGTCTACTTTAAATTTCAACATCAAGAACCAAATTGGTAGATGTTTATTGAATGTCTATGTTGTAAGTACAAAGGGTCAAGTGAAATCTTTCCTTTCCCACATGCTCTGCCAGGAACTTAAAATAAAGGGAAATAATGTTGTTTTCAGAGTATTAAACTGTTAAAAAAATTCATGAACAATGGACATGGTGGACCATCTGTGAGAGTCAACCAAGACATCTTCTGTAAAGGGAATAGGAAAGTTTGAGAATAGCCAAGTGTCCATTCCAGCTGAGCCTGCAATTCTTTCAACAGGAGCCAGAACTGCAGGTAGGAATGTGATTCTATTCAATGAGGAAAGACCCATTTTTTCATATTGTGTTTGGAGAGAGAATTTCTGAACAGGAGGGTCATGAGAAGCTGGAAGACAGTTTCCCAATGTAAGGGAAACAGGTCCGATGAGAGTTATTTTCTTAATTACCAGCTATCATTCTGTGAGACACCAGTGAGTTTTGTGTGTATGTTAAAAGTGAGTGTTCAAATCTAAAAAGGTTGCATACTACCAGTATAGAGACTGATAAAAAGACACACAAAGGGCGAGAAGTCAGTAGTTTTCCCTAGTATTGTCCAGGGAAGAAAGTCAGTATGAATCTTCTGGTTCCACTAAAGTACCATTTATTTTTAGAATAAATCATCAAAACCTCACCATGACTAACATCATCAATAGCTGTTACAGAGGATGCTTGATATGCTTGGGACTTTGTACACATTATTTCATTTAATTTCCAGATCTTGTGAATTTTACCCATTTTTAAAAATGAAGAAACCAGGAAGCTTGCCCACACCTGATGGTGGGCCTGGAGTTGACTTATGTCTTGCTGGGTTTCCAAGCTCGTGTGTGGCATGCAGACACAAAAATACTGCAGAGGAAAATGGCTTTGGGAAGGTAGAGTGGGCTGGGTATAAAGCGAGCACTGAGCCTGCAGCTTCCACAAGCAGGTTTTGAAATAAAGCTTACATAAATAAGAAACCCACTGAGACCCAGGGTAAGATAAATCTGAAAGAGAGTGGGTGTACTTCTAGAGGATGCATTGTTGAGTACTCACTCGTGGGAGAAGAGGAGAATCAGAGAAACAAGTTCTTAAGCCAGCTTAATAAAAATCTTACTTTTGTTGGCTGCTTTCTTTCCTTAAATAGTTGACATTTTAGACTGTGATAGTGTACAACTTTCATTTGGTTACATTAAAGAAACATGACAGGCTGAACATGCATATAAGCTCTGTAGGAGGTTAGAGAAGCTAAGAGTCAAGAGTTCCAGCTTTGAAACACGCAGATGCAGGTTCTGATCCAAGGTCTACAGTTCATCAACGCCGAGGGCCTGTCTCTCACCTAAAAACATGAACAAACATCCTTAGCTCACAAGATTGTTGTCAGGATTAAATTAGAAAATGCCTAGTCCTTACTGTTCAACAGAGGCAGTTGGTGTCTTCTTTACTTTTGTAGAATTATAGGTAATTTTTATTTTCTTCATTATGCATTTCTATAACTTCAATCTTTCAGACAATGAACTTATGTAATTAGCAAGGGGAAAACTGGTGTTATTTTTTAAAATTTATTTTTAATTGGAGGATAGTTGCTTTACAAAGTTGTGTTGGTTTCTGCCACAAATCAGCATGAATCAGCCATAAGACCCCTCCCTCTTGAATCTCCCTCCCACTCCTCACCCCGACCCACCCCTCTAGGCTGTCACAGAGCACTGGGTTGAACTCCTTTGCTGTTGTTCAGTCACTTAGCCATGTCTGACACTTTGTGACCCCGTGGACTGAAGCATGCCAGGTCTCCCTATCCTTAACTGTTTCCCAGTTTGCTCAAACTCAAGTCCATTGAGTTGATGAGGCCATCCAACCATCTCATGCTTTGTCATCCTCTTTACCTCTTGCCCTCAATCTTTCCCAGCCTCGGGGTCTTTTCCAATGTGTCGGCTCTTCACATTAGGTGGTCAAAGTATTGGAGCTTCAACTTCAGCATCAGTCCTTCCAATGAATATTCAGGACGGATTTCCTTGAGGATTGACTGGTTTGATCCCCTTGTTGTCCAAGGGACTCTCAAGAGGCTTCTTCAGCACCATAGTTTGAAAGCGTCAGTTCTTCGGCACTCAGCCTTCTTCTCTATGGTCCAACTCTCACACCCATTCTTGACTACTGGAAGAACCATAGCATACAGACATTTTTTGGCAAACTGATGTCTCTGCTTTTTAATATGCTGTCTAGGTTTGTCATAGCTTTTCTTCCTAGAAGCAAGTGTCCATGGATGCAGTCACCATCCACAGTGATTTTTGAAGCCCAAGAAAATAAAGTCTTTCACTGTTTCCATTGTTTCCCCGTCTATTTGCCATGAAGTGATGGGACCAGATGCCATGATCTTAGTATTTTGAATGCTGACTTTTAAGCCACCTTTTCCACTCTCCTCTTTCACTTTCATCAAAAGGCTCTTTAGTTCCTCTTTGCTCTCTGTGTATTAACATTGAAAGTTAGTCGCACAGTCATGTCCGACTCTTTGTGACCCCATGGACTGTAGCCTACCAGGCTCCTCTGTCCTTGGAATTCTCCAGGTAAGAACACTGGAGTGGGTTGCCATTTTCTTCTCCAGTTAACATTGCTTATGTGTATTAACTCATTTAATCCTCCAGTAACCCTAAGAGAGAGGTATTGTTAGCTTCTCCATCTTATAGAGGAGGCCAAGCAAGCATGAAGAGGTTAAATATACTGTCCAAAGGCTCACAGATCGAGGTGGAGCTGTTGGTATTTAACATCAGGCAGTCTGGTTCACAGCATGTGTCCCTCTTCTTACCTACCTGTTTCCCACCAGATCAGCGAATATATCAGGATGGCTATTTGGCATCCTGATCCCAAGAGAAAGAGACAAGAACATGAAATGGGGTGAGCAGAATCAGGGCAGGGACAGACCAAGAAAAACGGAGGTGACATGAGTATGCCAGTCACAGAGGAGGGCCGAGATGCTGGGGGGCAGGAGGGCTGAGTATTTTAAGGGAAGTGGTTTGAGTTGACAAATTTTAAATGAATCCATCTTAGTTTTTCCTAGGACCAGAATAAATGCATACGCAATTTATTTGTTTTCCTTGATAGACACTGTAGTTCGAGAATTTCGGTGGAGGAAGACCTTAGGAATTTGGTTGGAAGAAGCATTAATGGAATTCACTGGAAGCTGTGATTGCAGATATATATTTGCTTTAAACATTTTTAGGGTGACTTTGTGGAGAAGGTGCTGGCGACCCACTCCAGTACTCTTGCCTGGAAACTCCCATGGACGGAGGAGCCTGGTAGGCTGCAGTCCATGAGATTGCTAAGAGTCAGACATGACTGAGTGACTTCACTTTCACTATTCACTTTCATGCATTGGAGAAGGAAATGGCAACCCACTCCAGTATTCTTGCCTGGAGAATCCCTGGTGGGCTGCCATCTATGGGGTCGCACAGAGTAGGACACGACTGACGTGACTTAGAAGCAGTAGCATGGTGACTTTGGAGGGACTGTAGGAATTATCGGAGGGATGGCTGAAGCTCCTTTCATCTGTCTTTGTACCAAAATGATATCTACTTATCAGTTCAGTTTCATTTTTTTCCTTTCCATGAAATATGACTGGCTTTGTTGGAAAACAGTTGTTATGCATTGCATATTTTCAATAAAAAAGGTTTATTTCCATTACATATGAGTTTGCAGATGCTTTCTACGACCTTGCACAATCATCAGCAGCATGGAATCAAGTCCTTTGTATTATCTATTTGAGTCTTTAAATTTGGTATTTAGGTTAAATACAAAATATGGTTCTTAGCATTATTCCAAGGTCACCATTCATGATGGAAAAAAAATGTTAAAAGCATAGAAGTAATGCATGAAAAATCCATTATTAAGAGCAGCACCCCCTTATCTACAATAGCAGTTACTTGAACACGATTTCCTTGCATTGTAGTGACATGCTATTGCCATCATTGCTAAAGCCCTGTTAGTGTTCCATTATACATCTCTATTCAGCATTTCCACCAGTTTATAATTCAATGTATTCTTGGGTTAAACTTTGGTTTATGGAAATCTCAGTTCTAAAACTTCCCTAAGGAAATTAAAAACATACAAATGAAAATGTGCAGACCATCCCAGTTCTTGTATACTGGGGAGCGAAACACCTTCTTATTTGGGGGATTCGAGTGGGAAATTGATTTTTGTCTTTTAATCAGTTATGATCAGGATTATAATGTTATTAATGTAAAAACATGCTGAACTAATTAAGAACCAGAGAACTGGAAAGGATCCTCAAAGGTTGCCAATAAGCAAGGTTATATAAAAACCTTCCAGACCAATGGGGTGCAATGTCCAAAGAGCCCTGGGAAACCCATTCTCCACAATTGTTATTGCTAACTTGTTCCATTGTTTAACAACCCCTACCGTCAGGAATTTTTTCCTTATGTCTAACTCAGATCTTTGCAGTTTAAGCCAATTTCCCGCTGCTTTCAGGGGAAATGGCAAACAGCTGTCTGACATCACAAGGATAAGAACTTCTCTTATTTGATATATACCACTATTGGAGCCCTCCTAGGCTCAGCCTCCCCTGCCCCCAAGTAGACAGTTACCTTCCTAGTTCCGGTTTAAAACTGAATCATTGTTACTGTCTTCTTAACTGTTGGAAACCCTTACTGTGCCCTGATCTAGCAAACTCCTCCTATTAATCTTTCCTGCCCACAAATACACACTTATCTCATGATTTCCATATGGTCAATGAAAATTGTCCAGTGCTTTTCTTGCTTCAGAAAATAAAATGTACCTTGTGTTTTTATGCAAAGGTGTTTGTGAACCCAGATTATTGTCTACATCATTTGCAAGAAGCTACTTGTCTCTGCAAAGTGCAGATCTGAATGCAGAGACAGGGTTTGAGCTCAGGTCTCTCTCATTTCAAAGCACTTTTTGCTGACCTGTGGTGGATCCACATCAGAGAGTTTCAGGGTCAGAATCTGACCGATAAAAAAAACACAGAGACTTGTAAAGATGCCAATATACGGTATAGCATGTATTCTATTAATTTATCCTTCCTCCTGGAGCTGCCTTCATCTTGCCTATAGCTGCTTTGTTGACCTGGGTGCCATCATTACCAGTTGTCTTCCATTTATAGGTGGCAGGATCTTATCTGTGTCCCCAGAATTCTGCACTTTCACAGTGCTGTGCCTGTGTGGATTTTTCATCCGTTATATCCGACATTCAGTGTGATCTTTCCATCTGGAAATCTATATCCTTCAGCTCTGGGGAAAAAAAGTCTCTTGAATTACTTCTTTGATGATTTCCTTCCTTCTCACTTCTCTGCTTGCTTATCCTGGAACTTCTGAACTGAGATATGAAAGGTTGTAGGTAGATCTGGTTCACATATTTTCTTTTTGTCCCTCTGCTTTATTCGTTTAGATTTTGTCAGCTTTAACCCCTAATCCTTCTATTTTAATGTTTTTATTTCTGCTATTATACTTTTAATTTTTAATAGTTTTTTCTTGGTTAGTTTTTTAAATGTTCCATTAAAAAAAAAGTACTATCTGACAGGATTTCATTTTATTTTGCTCCTAACTTTCAAAAAAATTGCTTCTAATTGCATCATTCCTCCTATTTTTGAGGGGTATTATTTGATCTTTTCTGTCCTCCAAGTTGCTTTTCCTGTTTTTGTGTTCTCATTCCTTGTCTTTCATGCGATAGACTTTCCTGGTGTCACCATTTCCCTATGTCTTCTTGTGTTCAAGAGAAAAGAATTTTAAAAGCTTACTGAGCTTGCCACCTGGGAGCTGGACTGTGGTGTGGTGTATCTTGGCCATTTAGTTGGGGCATCTCCAATGTTAGCATCTTTCAGTCTTTCCTTTGGGGAGAAGGTAGTAACCTGTGGAAAAGGTCATTTAACCTCTTGCCCGAAAGTCAAACTGCCTGCATTCTGGAGCCATGGGGCCTGAGGGGCTGTGGGCTCCCCAGCAGACGGTGTTGGAAGCCCCCTGGTTTGCGTGTGATACCCACCTTCAGATGTATCTCGTACTCTCCCAGTTCAACGACCATTTTGTGCTTTCTTCAAAGACCGGTGTTCTCCAGATGTCCCTGGTGGTTCATGGTTAAGACTCCACCTTCCAATGCAGAGGACATGGATTAGACCCCTGGTTGGGGAACTAAACCTTCACACTGCAAATAGAAAGCCTGCACACCACAGCTACTGATGCCATGTGCTGACCTGATGCTGCTAAATAAACGCACTTTTTCAGTTGTTGAATTGTACCCAACTCTTTGTGATCCCATGGACTGTAGCTCACCAGGCTCCTCTGTCCATGGGAATTTCCAGGCAAGAAAAATAAGTAAATGGATACTGAAAAAAAAGATTGACGTTCTTATCTTCTGGGCTTCCCTCATAGCTCAGTTGGTAAAGAATCCGCCTGCAGTGCAGGAGACCCTGGTTCAATTCCTGGGTTGGGAAGATCCCCTGGAGAAGGGATTGGCTACCCACTCCAGTATTCTTGGGCTTCCCTTGTGGCTCAGCTGGTAAAGAATCTGCCTGCAATGCGGGGGACCTGGGTTCAATCCTTGGGTTGGGAAGATTCCCTGGAGAAGGGAAAGGCTACCCACTCCAGTATTCTGGCCTGGAGAATTCCATGGACTGTATAGTCCATGGGGTCCCAAAGTGTCAGACATGACTGAGTGACTTTCACTTTCACTCTTATCTTCTACCATGGTGGAGGAGAAGAAATAATGATTTGGGAGATGTGGTCGTTAGGCAGAGAGGGAGAGGTTTCCCTGATCTTGGACCGTGTGTCTCCCGGGTGCGGCTGTTCTTCCTTCTGGGAACACAGCAGTGAACAAAATAACAGCAGTGTCTTCTTAGATCCTGCATCTAGAGGTTCTGTAGTCATGTGGAGACTCCTGTCAATATTTCCTCCACCCCTCTAGAAAAATCTTATGGCAATTACACTCATCCAAACCCATTCCTGGCTGTCAAATGGAGCTTCAATCAAGCCACAGGGAACTCAGGAGTGCAGCTGCGGACCGAAGCCCCCATCTCTGGCGTTTCCTTACGTTAAATTTTCTATGTGCTCACAGCCTCATCTCTTCACACCTCTTTCAGGTGGGTAAGAGAGTCTTCCACCAGGAGTTAGGGCCCCCTTACCTCTCATTCCAGCAAGGGCAGGGGAGTTGGGTACACATAATCTGTTGCTAATCTAGAAGAAAAGGGTTGCATTTGGACCATTCTCCAGGATAACGGCCTTCCACATCTTTACCACAGGGAGCCTTGTAGCCAACTTACTGACTTGCCACCAGGCCCTGCAAGATGATCGCCATAAAGAAAATCCTTTGGAAAAGAAGCGCATACCTTCTAAGGAAGAAATGGTCCATGCATTTGGGCTGACAACTCACAAAAGAGGTAATACCACTTCCATATGTCTCCTGCAAAGCTGCAGTAAGCTCATGCTGCTCGCATCAGAACCCTGGATGGTATATGATTTCCTGCTCAGTGGGAGGATGTTTAAAATTCCAGAAGGAAAGTACTTGGCATCAATAATCTCAAGTGTGCGTGCCACGGTGGGATGAAGAGCAAAAAATCTGTTTTGCTCAGGGCGCTGTGCTCTGTGGTATGCCCTGTGAGCCTCTGCGGCTGTTCTCCTGCATTTCCCACAACTTTGCAGGGTGCGAGACCCAGGGTGAGGAGAAGAAAGCAGGACACAACGCGCTACGTCACCCTACCTATACAACTTGCTCTCAGATATCTTTGCAGCTCGCTCCATGACTAAACACATGCAAAGCCATGATCAGTATTTATCCGTTTTGCTGAGCGATCTATAGCCGGCTTCTGGGCTTGAGTCTTTTCTCAACTAGGAGAGGCTGTGTCTGTGCCTACTTTCCTGTGTCTCTTGTTTGACGCTGAATATGTGTTCATCTCTTGCTTGGATCACTTAGGGATTTCTAACGCCATATGCGGAACAGTCGAAGATTTTCCAGGCACAATATCTGGTGGAGAAAGCAGTAGGAGTAGAAACTGGGAAATGAGAAGTGATAACTGACACAGCCCTTTTGATGTTCGGTCACTAAGTCGTGTCCGACTCTGTGACCCCATGAGCTGCAGCACGCCAGGCTTCCACGTCTTTCACCATCTCCTGGAGTTTGCTCAAACTCTTGTCCATTGAGTCAGTGATATTATCTACCCGTCTCATCCTCTGCTGCCACCTTCTCCTCCTGCCTCAGCCTTATTCTTTGCCTCTTCGGGACCCAGCCAGTGCCAAGTACGGCTATATACTCCACTGTAATTTCTCATCATTTCTCTGTCACTCCCAAAGGCTGCAACAGTTCTTTGAGGACTGGAATTACAACAGGTTCACTGTCCTATCTCTCGAGAGTGTCTCTCTCTGAGCAGGCTAAATGAATGTCTTATGAGCCAGAAGCAGAAGGACAACAGATTCTTTCATGTTGTAGAAGGAGCACTGAACAAAGATCTCAGCCACGTGGGTTCCCATCTCCCCTTCACTGGTTGCAAGTTACCGACGTGAGCAAGTTCCTTCTTCAAAGGCCTCAGTTTCCTCTCCTGACAAAATAAAACAGGGGTCTGTCTGGATTTTTTCCAGCTCTAATGTTCGCAGACCAGGGGACCAGGAGATCCTGCAGATCCTGGTGTGGATTTGTAAATATCCTAGGCTCGCACAGTTCTTAGTCTGTATGGCTAGTGAAAGTAGTGAAGGGTATGGATGTTTTAAACTCACACTGCGGACCCACTAGGTAGGTACATGTCACACTGCTGTCCCACAGAGTCAGCAGCTGGTCGGGGTACGATGGTCCTTAGCTACCCCACCGCAGGCACCGCGCACAGCTCCCAGTGCAGGTCTGACGACAGTTTTTAACTTCCCCTCCAGTTGGAGTGGCCTGTTGTGTAAGTGCCACAGAGGCCTGTCTTCAAAAAGAACTGGAAAACGACTCCCTCATTCATTCTCTCCCAGAAACAGAGTCAGCTGAGGTTCGACATTCACCATATGCTTGTCGAACACTCTGTGAGCCCGCTAGGACAGGGAGGCTTGTTCTGCTGGGCAGGGAATCAGCCTCTCTCTTCCAACCGCATTTCTCTCTCTTTCCCCTTTTAACCCAGATGCCTCCTGACGCTGGGACCGGGGTTCAAGCCTGAGAAAACTGCTGGGGTTTCCCGACACGCCCAGGCCACCGCGCTCCGTTCACCGGCCGGCCCAGGCTTGGCGGAGGTCATCCTTTCGGTCACGAAGATGACTCTACAAGTCTCAGCTGTATCAATTAAAGCACCGCGATGTGAGAGAGGCCTTGTTTTCTCTCTCAGGTGTCTTTGCCGGCTCAAATACGGACTCCTCTGCCACTCGTGGCCTTCCTCGCAGCCCTTGCTGCCTCCCTCCTGTGTATTTGTGCGTGTTTCTGTTACGCCGTGCTTCCATCTAGATTTGAGTAACATGCCCCTCTGACTGTCCACTCTTCCCCAGAGACAGCGAGCTCCTTATGAGCAGGCAAGGAGCCTCACCGGCGTGTGTGCATACCTCCCAGGCCTGCTACAGCTCAGTAAATATGCTTATTAAACTCAGCTAACATCCTCGCCCCTCCCATGGTCTTTCAGGCTGCATCGGAATTTGGGTATCTTCTATAATCATCCTAGTTTGTCTGTAACTCCAATAATTTATGACTCTGTGTTAAAAGAGAAATGTAGAAAAGGAAACGCCAAGCCAACAAGCACTCTTAGCTGTCAGAGAGCCCTGCTTTGGTTTCATCGAGCATTTGTAGAGTGTCACTAGATTTTCCTGCACTTGGAATTTTTTTTTTTAATTAGATTTTCTCTAGCTTGGTCTTCAGTTCTAAATGTTTCTTAGAGTGCTTTTCAGTTTCCAAAGGACTTCATCAATTTCACAGACTATAGGTCCAATGTGCACAATACAATCCTTTGCTCTTTTATAAATGTGGGCTTTTCGCATGAACATTTGAAAAAGTCAAAATGTATGTCACTTTTGTTTTAAAGATGTTACCGCGTTTCTGTTACTCAAATGAAAGGGAAAAATGCATTAGACTGTTGAGATCTGATGGAGTTGAAACCCTCCTGTCTTAATACCGTGTTGGCAAGCCTATGTATTCTATGCCATTTGAATCCTTTTGGAGGAATCTAAAAACACATGGTGTAAAGGGACACTGCACATTTGAATTTAGAAGGGGAGAAAGAGTTAAGTGACCATCACCAATTACAGCCTCAGAGGGGGTGATTAAGATCAAAATTGCAGGGAGGTTTTTAATTTAGCTGCCTGCAGAAGCAGCCCCCATTGAGCCAAACTCATCAGATCACACACACGCTCCATCTCTTCGCCCCGTACTGCCATTGACAGCAATTGTATCAGAAAGGGCACCAAATAGACTGTGTGGCCTGATACCCTTTGCCTGCTTGTCTACCAGAGTCCCTTGACCATTTTACTAGAGACAGCGAGACGGAGCAAATCAGGGAGAAATGTGAAGTCTGATTACGCAGTTTGTTCAGTTTGCACAATTCCTTCTTGCCGCCAATATGTATAAATATAGCTGTGGATCGTGTTAAGACACAGGCTTTGGTTTGTTGCTGTGTACTCTCTGCTATAGAGTCATGTCCCAAGCCATCTACAAATATTTTATCAGAAGTGCATTCACCCCGCACCAATTTTCTCCCTTATGCTAAGTATAAGCCTAAATGGCAATGCATATTATACTGATAAAATATGTGATGGGTGTGAGGGGGTTACTTTGAAGATGTGTGTGAGTGAGTGAGCTCCCTTTGGACTTTGTATGAGTGCTTACCAAGAGCAACCTTCTAGTAACACTGCTGATAATTCCTTCCTCTTCTGCGCAGCTTACTGTGTGCCTGGCATTGTGCTAAGGATTTGGCCACATCACCTCTGATGCTGAAAACACCTGGACTGCAGTTCTCTTATACCTCGCCATGCACTGATTGTGGACGTAGATGAAAATGCCAAACAATGCTTGCCTATACACATTCTTGGAATGTTATGCACTGCTTCTGAGATACACTGATTGATAGGGCTGCACATCCATTATTTATATAGATAAGGCCAATATAATTGAACTTCATATTAACATAAAGCCAGTATAAATATTTATAAATTAACATTTAATTAACATGTTGGCTTAAGTAGGTTTCTATTGGTAGTACATAGTCAATGACATTGTAAAATTTCAGAATGGTATACAGAGTAAGTGTTTGTAAAGCTAAGAAGACTATTTTTCATTAAAAAAAAAAATGCAGGTTGAAATCAGGACCCAATGCACCATTTCTTATGATTTTGCTGATAATATATCTTTGAATATGAATGTGGGCCCATAGTTAAGTGTTCAAGTCCTCTTAATTTAATTAGGAATAATGAAATATTTTCAGGATTCCCATTAAGAACATTTACTGACGAATACAGTTTATTCTTTTCAGACTGGAGCTTGACTTAATTCAACATTATGGTTACATTGCCCAAGAGCAGTAGGGTGGTCTCCTCAAAATAATGATAATCCTCAATTCACGACTTTGAAAACAACCAACTTTTCTCCTTGTCTAATGGGCTCCAAATCAGTAAACTAAATTAATCAGAAAAGTCTTTGGCTCAAGTAATAATGCATTTTCAATTCAAATTTTTACTTTGTAGATCTATTCATTATGTGTTCCAAAGGGAGATACAATGGCAATGAGGTCATTTAACTCCAGCCCAACAAAATGTCTGAAAAGATTTATTTCATACAACCTTACTTACATTGTTGAATGTAAACTATTTTCACACTTTAAAAGCTAAAGATTTTAACTGCTCATATTGCAAACATTAATATTAAGTATATAATATCTTATAAAATATAATGTATACATATATGTATACATGAAATATGTGATATGCAAAGATATAAAACCACTGAGCCTATTAAAAATGTTAGTAAATGTCTTAAAAGAACGACTTCTGTATATAATAATCCAAGGAGTTTATAGCCTTTATTATGTCAGAAAACTTCCTCTATGTTTAATTGCCTCTTTTTATTTTTGGAAGATTCTGTCTTGTTTTTCATTCTAGAATTTTCTCATTCGTTACTATACAATCTCTTCCTGACCAAGTAACTCAGACCAGTTTATATGAAAAACTTTCTAATGGGGGAAAAAGTTAAAGTTAAGAAAAGTGTTTTTATTCCTTTCAAAATTTGATTCAACTGCAATCTGTGTAGATAAATAAGGCAGTAATTTATAGTTAAAGTTTATTCTGTTGCTTTTTGACAAACCTGAAAATGTTCATGAAGCGTATACTGCAAGTCTGATCATTGTTAGAATGTGGACTATGGGACAAAAAGCTATTTAGTGATTTCAAACTGTAGCGATATATACTTATATGGTAAAAACATTAAAATAAAACCAACATGAATCACAGTTAAGAATTAGATTTTTGACATCCTTTTCTGTCAGTTACCACAAATAAAATACAAGTCAATACATTCACCTATAATTGGAGCTAGTTACAGTTTGCATATATTTCAAAAGATGTATAAATAAATAGTAATGTAACACAGACCACCAAAATAAGAAGAAAATAGCCTCAAATTTTAATGCTGTAGACTCTTATTTAAATAGTGAGCTATATTTCTTTAAAGATTGAACATTTCACATGGCAATGTAACTTGTATCCAACTAATTAAAAAATGACAAGACTAAAATATTCATGTCTATATTTTTCTTTAAATTATAATATTTTGTCTGTGCCTTAGGACTTCTTTAAATATGAAGCAATCCATCTCAGTTTGCATTTGAACACATGGCCTAAGTAAGTATTTTTCACAGTTTGATACCAAAGAAAATTCATTTATGAAAAAAATTACAATGGTATTTTTAAGTTTCTCAATTTAAAATTAAAATGAGTCTTGAAACACTTCAATATGAACAATGAATCCTTTATTTTAGTAATTTAAATTTCAAGAAAGAGTAGAAATTCTTTTGTCCTCTAGCATTGCAATTTGTTGAGTAATTTTTCATTAACTCAAATGCTAATTATCATACTAATATTTATTTAAAAGTATTTTTAAGAAATATCTTTAAGTTGCATAGCTAAATGAAATAGAATTCAAACATTGTCTTTAATATTTTAAAAAATCTAAGTTTTGTGAATCATTTAATTTTATGGAAGTTTTTGACTTGAAACAATCAATTAGACATTTAAGATTTATTAAAATAGTATTAAATTAAGATAATTAGAGTTTAAGAACAACATTGCTTTAATATAGTAGAATTTTAATTTTCCCTGTCAGTATTGTCGGTATCTTGAAGATTTATTTTAGATATATCCAACTATATTTCTGTTTGTGGACTAAAATACAATAAGAATAAAACTAAGCTCAGGCAGATTTCATAATTTTTACATGGACTATCAGTATCAGAGATATTTTTAGTGATAATATACTTTATATTATATTATAATTTATGAAAAAAATCTTCTTATAAATCCATGTAATAAAATTTGACTATACAATATAGTCTAAGGGCAAGAAGAATAAGGAAATATTTTGCTTTAACATATTGTAGCAGTCACCTTAACATCAGAAATTTCAGAAAAGTTAAAGAGTTTTGGGTTTGATTTTGATTTTATAATTCATGATAAGTCATTTATGATATTAAAATATGCTATATCATAGAAAACTATAATAAAATGTCCTGCTTCCGTTTCTGTAGGTGATAATAAATGACAAAATCAAGCAAAGCAACTCAAATACAGCCAGACCCATTATATAGGACTTATTTCTTTATTCTAAGTCATTTGTACAGACCACACAATAGTTTATAGTTAATAAAGATTGAAAAATATTTCAAAGGTATAATTTTATTACAATTTAAGTCACTATCATGATTAAGTAATAAGCCAATGGAAAGTTCAGCATCTTAATCTCAGTTATCCTTAAAAAGAAAATTACTATAGCAAAGAGTTTTGCTCGAAAGGGAAAACACTGAGCAGAATGAGAGTAAATTTTCTATTTCTCATCAATTGTGTCAATGTTGGAACTAGTATAACGCGGTTTGCCTTCTATTTTTGTTGTAGTTGGTAAAATTATTTCACAGAAGTCTGCAAGATTCATTTTATTTGCTTTGTGCATTTGAAGACTTACTTAAGTATTCTTAGTAAGCTCTTATGAAGAATAAGAGCTTTTTAAAAACAGGTAGTAAAAATTCAGTAAAGAACAATATTTTTTTCTTTCTTCAATTTTTATAATTTTTGGCAAATGTTGATTATATTAAAATACTTTTTAAAAAGCAGAATCTCCAGAGGTGGATCGCATCTTTTGCCATTTACTCTTCCCTGTGCTTTAATTTTAATTTTTAAACATAAGAATCAACTTTCTTCATAAAAATTTATTTAAACACTTTTACTTTCTTTAAGTGCCAATATTTACAAATTCCCACAGCCAAAACAAAGCAAAATATAGATATCTGGTCTTTTTAGGTGCATTAGTTTGGTAGTTTAATGTTTAGAAACATTGATAAATACTAAACTAATATTTCAGAACAGATACCTGAATATTTTTCATGTAAAGTGAACATTCTATGCTGAAAAATAAGGATTACTGACACCCTAAGACAATTTTAATTATTTCATATCAAATCTATCACCAATTTATGAGTTAAACTTAGGTTGCTCACAGTGTAAAAATTTTAGTGAAGTAATTAATGTAATTAATTAATTATTCCATAATTGAAATGCAGGTTAACAAACTTCTATATATAAAAGTTTAAAAAAAAGTCCTTCATTCAAACTGTGAACTCTAAGCCTATAAAACTCTTCAAAGAACCCCAAGATATCAAACAATCTTTTATTTAGCTAAACCTACCCCCTACCTTCACTCTTATTCATACTTAAATACTCAGTATGCTTACAGCTTGGAAAAAAGCTAGAAAGCCTTAATGGATCACTGATTTTAACTAAAGAGGTAGGTGCATATCCCTTATAAAACAATTTTTGTTTTAGCATTAATAGTTTTCGTCAAATGAAAACAAGCTTCTTAGTGTTGGAGAGGAAAGTCTTGAATGGGGCACTTATTTACATATCTTTTATTTGAAACTCAAGGACAAATATTCTAAAACAATATCTATTACATTGGAACAATGGTGCATCCTCCCCCCCCCCCATTTTATAATATTCTAGCAGTGGACTTCTTTCAAGCAAAGAGTAAGATAACCAAAGTCCAAACTGAAGGATTCAGTAAAAACAGCAGGAATACATAAAATCAATTTAAGGAAAACAATATTTAATCTTGTCATAGTTGAAAGCTAATGGGGTAAATGTGTTTTAGGCCTTCATTTCTCATGAGGTGTATATTCTCAGTTTATGTGGTATGTCACTGAAAGTGTATTTACAGTTAAAGACAATGAGGTAGAGATTTGAATTTTCATCTGGTCAATATAAAGGTAACCTGTTTTAAAGATAGCTATGCATTTTAGGTCAAGTTATTATAATCAACAGAAAGAATAATTTCCTATGTCAAGGAAGTTTCTCAAGATTAAAAAGTGTAAAAATCTGGAAGGGCTTTACTGTTTTGTTCTGCATAATCTCCTTTAGAAGACACACATATTGTTAAATGTATGTCTCTTTTTCTCCGAATAATCTCAAATGTCAAACATTTCTTTTAAATAATTTTTTCTAGGCTTGGTAAATGGATGACAATTGGAACTAATGATGAAATAATGTATCTTGACAAAAACAGTGAGAAGGACAATTTCCATCTTTAGCTAATGGAGGAACTTCAACAGAATTAAATCAGGGCTTATAAAAATCACTCTAAAATATTCCAGTGTTCTTTTTTCTCCTTTCTAAAAAGGGTACTAAAAATTGTTAATATTGGAAAAGCAAAACCAATCATAAAACAGAGATATAATGATTTGTGTAATGTTGATCTTGTAATTATCCCTCTGAGGACAAAAATGTAATTTTTAAGTGCGATTGTGAGGTGTTATCAAAAGAAAATGTTTGCAACAAGTGTCATGATTCTTTAAAAATCATTTCCATATTAACTATGTAAGATTAATTGCTGAATTGTGACAAACTTTTTTTTTCCACAAAAACTACAACTTTTGCTTTCTTTTCTTTCAAATGGAGTTTTAAAGCTGCTGTTATTGATTGCGCTCATTAAAAGACTTCTATTTTCTCTGCACTCTTTGTGTTTATTACCTTGATACCTTTTAGTATTTGGTTTGGGAGTTTTCTCGAAGTGCCCTCCCAGCTTTTTGACACATCATTCCAAGGATTGTCAAGTTCAACCTAAGCAGTAATCAAACATCCAGAAAGACAGTAGCAGCTTCTTTTTTTAACCTTCCCAGTGAAAACAGGTAAGGGCATGAACAAGTATATTACGACCCCAGTGCATTTGTGGCTTTTGAGTCTGACACCTGTCAGATAAAAACAAGCTAGAGATGCTCTTATCAATTACAGGAGATCACTGATAGCACCAGGATGTTGGAATGATGAAGGTTTACTGCTTTTTTTTTTTTTTTTTAAAGGATACCATCTATAGCTATTAGAAGGGACTGAGAAAGAGACTTTTAAATGCTTATAGGAAAAAACATCTAAGACAAACAGTGTTGAAAGCATCTAGTTTCCCTTTCTGTGACATATAGAGCTTTAGGAATCAAAAGCTTCCATTAACATCTAAAGGCTATAGTCAGATAACAGAAAATAGCATAATATAGCAAAATAAAGCACCAATACCGATAAATCTTAAAGATCTCATCTATCCCAGTTAACTAATTAAATATCAACTGTTGAAATATTAAGGAATATACTGAATCAAATATAATTTATTTTCATATTATTTTTCTAGAATCAAATTTTATTCCCTAACCTTGTTACAGAAAGCTAGTAAAGGAGATACTTTTCTTGAAGTCTGTAACAAGGCAGATACAGTTCTTAAGGGAAAGGAAACTCTACTGCCAGTGAAAAAGAGAAAATTGTGTAGTCTGTCCTCTCTAATTTACATGATTTCTTTTAAATAAAATCATTTACTCAGTGACAATAAATGTAACCAGCAGATGTTTAGTTATTTGCTGAAGCAAGACAGTATATTAACTGATGGAAGGATCAATTGCTGTTATTAAAATAGATGCTATTTAGGAGAACTGTGGGACTCAGAAACAATTATTCATATAATTAGAAATTGGAAATGAGTCAACAGGAATTGTTTTGGCATAAAAAAAGACATTTGAAATGACTTTAAGTATGGTTCTACCAAACTATTTCCAATGCATATAATGTAAATATCAAATTTGCTGTTTTATTTCTAAGATCATGTCTTTGAGACAGAGAGGGTTTGGTGCAAATAAAAGTTCCTGGTAAATGACATATATCTTATGGCAGCAAGTTATTTGAATATCCTCAAGGCTGGATATACTTCAAAGTTTATTTTTTTCTTAATATCTTTCCTATCAATTTGATCAAATTGTTGCACATAATTTAATGGAACTCATTTACAGATAAGACATTTAGGATTTGCTCATCTGGACAATTATGTAATTTTTCCTCTTGCCTTTAAAAATATAGCATGGGAGAGACTATCAGAATAGGCGTGTGCTAAAGGAACTCAGAATACATTATTACATTATGTGAGACCAGGGAACTCCCTGTGAACATATTCCCTCAGAATTAGCATCACCACTGAACTGTTACTTGACTTCAGCCCATCTGAAAGATTTGAAAACTGCTTTGCCTGACCTAACTCCATAACACACACACACACACAGCACCATCACCAACCTCTGAAAATTAACAGCAGTTTTGTTAATCAAGGATTTCATCTCCACATGAAACCAAGGCCAAATTAGGAAGGCTGTGATACTAAGACACACAGAAACATTTGTTAAGCAAAGTCAAAATTAATGACAAACAAAACCAAGTTTCCTTTGTGACTGATTTTCAGGCAGCTGCATCTAAATATAAAAGAGCCATCAAAGAAAGATATCCATTAATTATTAACTCAGAACAACTTCAGAAAGCAGAGCCCTTAAACCGCCATTGACATCATTCTGCCAGACTCCTAATCTCTGCAAGTTGTTGGTAAGAGTTGCATTAAACACAGCATGTCACCAATCCCGCCTTTAACAACTGCAGCTCTGGAGCTGTGCGCGGCAGCCTGGAAGACCACACGAGAGAAGCTCTACTTTCTATAAAGACATCTTTAAGAAACGTTTACAATCTCACATGTTGAATAATCTCCTGGGTTACTTTACCTCTCTCAACCACACAATAGACAGTCAATAGTCTAATGGCAACATGCACGATCAAGAAACTCATCCCTTTTATTTTTTTTCCCCTCTGTGGAAGTACAGAGCTAACTGTCATGATTAAAAAGCTGTGACACCCTATAGATTAACGCAGTTCAATCTATAGATTGTTCCCAAGGTTTTTCATTACAGGATAGAAGAAAAGGCTCTAGTACAGTGATGCAGAAGAATATAAGGTTGTTACGTAAGCTGGTGAAATAATTTAGGCTATTAAGTATTACTATTAGTTTTCATATTTTGTCATTGAAGTTAGGTACTTTTCAATTTGCAAGATGTTTTGGCTTTAGTGCAAATATCAAATAAAATTTAATTTCTATGAAAATAGCTTTTTAATCTATGTTTATGACTGTATGTTTACATTTTGACTCCGGACTTATAAAATTCTGAGGCCAAATACAGAGACACAGCTTTCCTGTTCATTTTGAATTTTTCTAATTTGGCACCATCACAATTGACTAATTTACTATTGTGCCTTAGTCCAAAGAACAGAGGAACAAAACTCTCATACAGCATGTTTCCAACCCAAATACTAACCTGGGGGGAGAGAAGGTTCTTTTTTTTAAAAAAATATGTTAAAATGGAAGTAAAAATGAACATATATATATATAAAAAAATCTAACATTTTGAACTTTGAGGTTACTTTGCAGATACCTCTCCATAGAGAGAAAACAGCTGTAATGCAGCAGAAAGAGACATTATTTTCAGGCCCTTTGGACAAGCTGTGCTTTGCTCTTATCCAGTCTTCATCTTTTTCTCATTCTCCCTGTCTTTTAAAAACTTATCAGACTACAGACGAGAATCACCCAACCACAGTAAGTCTTTAACAATCATTATACTTCATGGAAATTAGCACCACGTTTGAATAAAGATAATGAAAGCAATCAAAAATATTGAGAGCAGATAAGAAACGTGTATTAGATCAAGTTGATTTGCCATAAACTTTCCAACCTCGTTAGTTATAATCCATTCCACTACCTGCAAATTCTTCAGATCATCTTTTTCTACCAGAGAACTCAAATGATTGAAAATCAACATGTTAAATTTTCAAGCAGATATAAAAAGAACAGGATGAGGAAATGTGTGTATCTGTGTGATGATTCACATTTAAAGGTTTTATCTCTTTACTCTGTTTGATTAAAGGCCTTGTATTGAGTTAAACAGCAAATCCTGGAGAATAATTAGAGGCTGTTGGTTTTGTCCACCCACCTCCCCCTTTTAAATGAAAGCTTAAATGGGGAAAATGGAATGTCAGTCAGAAACTGGTTCATACCAATCATAATAATTATAATCTATTAGAATTAAGCCATAATCATTAGAATTTCTTCTTTTCTCCTACCTTTGATGGCCTGTTTCATCTGTTTCATTAAAGCTGTGATTTTTACAGATGCTCTTGATGTTCCTATGTTTGCATCAGTGTCTAAGACAGCCTAAAGGGAAGAAATAGCTGTTTGCCTATAGAAATACATGTTAATACATTAGTTACTTGAAGCAAGCAACTTTGGCAATATGTATGTCTGCGTGTCTATAGTTGTCTTTATTTGGGCCTGTCCAGCATTTTGTTGTGTTCCACTCCTGCCCGGCAGCTGGACCCTGACCTTCAAGTTCTTTTTTTTTTTTTTCAAGAAAAAGAAAAAAAGAATTCTTTTCAGATTCCAAGTTCCCCCCTTCTTACCCTCCCACTGACACCATCCTCTTCAGAACTGGAGATAACTTTATTCATCTGCACATCATTGTGTCAAATTCAATAGCAAACTGCTTCAACATGCCTCAGAGCCGGACAGGACAGTTATGTCTTCATTCCCCAACTCCCCCCACCCCCAGCCACCAGTGCAATGAGATTTTTACCACCGCCCTTTTCAGGCATGAAATGAACACGGTTACAAAAAAATAATTTTCAACAAGTGTTTCACTACTCTGTTGGGTAGCCATAGATTTACTTCCCTGCAAACTCCTCAACTGGATGTAATATCTGACTGCCAGACTCTGTTACTTAGAATCATCTCTAGATAATGCATGTTGGAAAGGAAGAAGGGGATCTGTTTACTCAAGTCCCATAAACTGCTCATGGAGATTTTGATGAAAAAATGTGCTTGCATCCCAAGTGTTTGCTTTCACCTGAAATTAAAAGCATCAGATCTGATAAAGCGACACCATTGCACAGATGACACGAAGGGAGAATTCCGCTATCCCAGCAACCAAAAGCAAATATCCTGTTCTCAGGAAACAAAATATTATGTCTGTCTTCTGATCGATTTCGGAAGAGAGAGGAATTAAAGCTTTTTTCCCCTTAGGCTCTACAACATTTTGATTTTACTTTTGGGAGGTTGGAACTGTTAAAGAGAAAAATGGAACTTGCTTAATGTCAGGAACATCAAATAACAGTTTGATGTTGGCCACTCTTGCTACAAAATCGGTCTACTGCCTTTAGTCAGGAGGACTGGGTATCAGATTAGTGTTGGGGGTGGGAACCGGCTCTCATATGTGGATTCTCAATGAAGCAGGCAGCAGGCTGTTACAGACAAAATAGTCAGTTTCTTCCAAAGTTGGGTTTTTTTTGAAAACTTCCGAAAGAGTCCTTTTAAAACAACACCTTCTTGGATTCTCATGTTTTAAAAGGCAACAACAAAAATCTTGGTCAAAGCAGGGCTAAACCCGATCATGTTTCCTTATCCATCCCTGGGACTCCCCGCCCCCATATCAGCTTGCAGAGTCTGAAAGAAAGTTGAATGGTTAAAATGAAATAGAGCATCTAAAGTGCTTAGCTAGCTGTTATAAAGCCTTCTAGACCCTGAAGATAGAAAAGGAGATTTTTTTTTTTTTTTAAAAAAGAAGACTTGTACCCTTGACTAGGTGTTTTCTACTCTAGCTCCTATATATTTGTGTAGATAGAGGGTGTTACAGACATTTGGAAGGATTTGGGAGTTTCAAAAGAGAGAAGTTTATACATTAGTGCTGCAAGTTGCAAAACACTGTTGATATTCAAATGTTTATTGTGCAAAATCTGGGATAAGCTTCAGCATGAGGGCCCCTTTAAGTGCCTACAACTCTTGCTAATTCCCCTCAGCATTGAGGCTCGCACAAAGGCGTTAATCCAATTCCACTTTTTTTCAGAAAGCCTATGCTATTTTCTCTCGCAAAAACTAACAACACTACCCCATCACACTGCAGAGTGGGTCAAAGAAAAAGCAGTCTCTGTTTATACTTCACCAGCACTTTGTACTTCTTGGGCAAGCATGGCAAGGAACTTTAAGTGGTTCCCTATGCCCCATGACATGTTTAGGGGGAAAAAAACCCTTCAGACTTGGAGGGGGTGTTTTTTAAGGACAAAAAAATGTACTGGGGTGTTGGGCCTTCTCCTCCTGTGTTTTCTGTGAAGAGAAATTGATCACCAGAGCCTCATTCTTGCAGTTCTGATTTGGATAATAGGAGTCAGGCTTGCTTTGATGAGGTAGCACGTACCTTTCAATGAGGTGGTATTATTTTTCGCTGACTGTTGGTTCTGCTCCTTCCTTCCTCTCTCTGTACCTTCCTTTCAATCCACCCCCCTTCACCCCTGGTACAGTTGCCTTTCCTGTGGGTTTCTCGAGGTCATATAGATGATTCGCACTATTTATGTTCTTTTGGCTACCAGATCCCTTAAGCAAAATGAGACATTGATTCAACCTTAATTTTCAGCATCTTCTCTTTCAACACTTGTAATTTTGATGGGTCATTTTTAATTTCAGGTAGAAATTCTGCTAACGAATAATTACACCTGCTGTTGGCACTGGAAATCAGGCATTTGCCTCTGATTGTGAGTACACAAGTGACCAATTACTCTAGTAATTAAGCTACTGTGGTTGTAATTAGAAATGACCATGATTTTGCCCCAGAAGTGAATTAGAGAGCTGGAATAGGAAGCCAAAATGACAACAGATATCTGTCAATTTTAGAGTTGTGCTTTGGCTATTGATGTCACCAAAAATTAAACTGCACAGAACTCTGGGTCTTCATTAGGGAAAATGATGTCTTGTTCCTATTGATTTCTGTTCAAGATGTCAAACTGAGGAAACTCACATTGGCTACTTTTGGGCGTTTCCATATTTCCATAAACCCTAAAGAAGCAAGTTTGGTGTACAGATTTGAAGTTCATGTGTTGAGAATTGAGGCAGCAAATCTTAACAGATTTGTTTGGAAAGATGACTCTGATTGATAAGCTTCTACAATAGGAAACAGGTTACATTTGATGCAGGACTTTATGTATCTTGTGTATGTGTATATGTTAGTCGCTCAGTCATGTCTGACTCTTTGTGATCTCATGGACTATGAGATAGCCCACCAGGCTCCTCTGGCCATGGAATTCTCCAGGTAAGAATACTGGAGTGGGTTGCCATTCCCTTCTCCAGGGGAATCTTCCCAATCCAGGGATTGAACCCAGATCTCCTTCATTGGAGGCAGATTCTATATCATTTGAGCTACCTAGGAAGACTTATATATCTTAAAGAAGCAAATCTTTGCAGGAAGGGAACATTGCCACACAGTACAAGATTAACCTATGGTGGTATTTGGTCATTTGTCTAATGAATCATGCCGAACATTTGAAATGGTGTCTCTCTTTAACTAGATTGCAAGAGCTAACATCAGTTGTCTCCAAGACTAAACCCTCAAACAGTTGGAAGAAGACATTTTCCAAGACGAGTTTGTATAAGAAGAGCATAATCAAGTCAATGGTGTCTAACAACCTAAATCAATCCCATGTTAAGACTGGTACAACAAATCCCCTTACTTCTGAGATTGTGCATTTATTTAAGTGTGAGAACCACAGTGTAATTTTTACTTTTAAGATTCCCTGATGATCTGTATTTTTGCAATTATTTTCATATGCTTCTAGCTAGTGAAAAAAAAAAACCAAACAGTCTGTCATAGAACAGTGAAATGGTGAACAATTGGACAGAAAATTCCATTTGAATCTGGTCTGTGATCTAATGGTCAGCTATTACACTATCAAAATTAAATCACTTATGTAATTAGCATGGTTTTCATGCTCACAGGCCTTCTCAGCAGACAGGCCAAAGACCTGAATGAACATAGAAATGGATTTCTCCTTTTGCCTCATGAGGTCACTATTGGAGCCACAGCTGCGTTGCAGTGAGTGGGACCAAATTTCCTCTGCTGGGAAGGGGTAACAGGGTCATAATTTCTCATAAAAATGATGCTGATGTAGCTCAAAAATAGAGACTATGAAATGATGCTCTTTGGGCATAATTGAAAAGATTTCTGGTTTGTAACAAACCATAATATGTAGCCTAATAGTGAATAGCTCAATTGTGAGTGAATAGTACAAATTCTATTTGAATCTGGCCCGCAGTGGTCAGTCCCTTGGATGGTTAGCAAGAGTACATTTCTTTGAGGTTTTTCATTAGTTGGGCCAAAGAATTGAATGAAACATTCCTTTCTTCAGGGAAGAAAAGAAAGAGGAAGAAACGAAGGAAGGAGGGAAGGGAGAGAGGAAAGAAAAACACATCTGAAGACAAAATTCAAACATTTACTCACCAGAATCTACCAGAAAGAATAATTGAAAGACAAATAGCAAGTTTGAGCTACTTTATTTTTAATTGGAGGATAATTTACCTTATTGTGATGGTTTCTGCCATACATCAACATGAGCTACTTTGTTTGGAAAGACAATTTCACTTTCAAGTAAACTTCACCAGGTCCATGTAACTAGTGAGATGGAGTGAAAATAGAGTTAATTACAGGGAGTCAGGATATTCCAAAGCATTGTCACGTTAGCCTCTACATCATAATCTGAAACTCAAATGCCTTCATGGCAGGCAGGTTGCAAAGCATATGGAGCTTCTGGTTGGGACCAGAAAGTAGAGAACGTACCTCTTACATAAAGTATAAGTGTAATTTTTGTTTGTTTGTTTTTCTACTCAAATAAAATAAAACCAGTCTTCAGTTGGGCCAGAGGACAGCACTTGTTGGCATGGAGAACCCTTAAAATGCCTAGTGTTGAAGGTTTTCATGTATAAAGCAGTCATCAACCCACACACTTAAAATTGTAGCTTAACAATATTCTCCCACTGAAATGGACCACTTGTTTTCTTCAATTTAGCATCGAATGTATCTTATTAAAAAGACAGTGATGAACCCCCCCTTGAAGGGGAACACAAGTACACCCAGGGTGGATTCATGTCAATGTATGGCAAAACCAACCAATATAATATTGTAAAGTAATTAGCCTCCAATAAAATAAATAAATAAAATAATAAATAAATAAAACTGCAAAAAAAAAAAAAAAGACAGTGATGGAGTGAGCTACAACTTAGTCAACAAACTGCATAAAAGAGTCCTCGTTTGTTTTATTTCCTTTTTGTTAATTTAGTCCAAGACCAGCAACCATCCTCTTGGTGGTCAGGCAGTCTCGGCCATTGTGGTTTTTTACACCAAGTTCCCCATTCTCCCGGGTTACCCAAGGTTTGGGTTCTGATGTCCAGGCCCTGGGAAAGCCCTTTCAGCCCCTGTCACTGGTCATGGGCTCACACCTGAATGCTAACATACCACACGCCCCCTCATGGGCACTTCTGCCTGATAGCTCTGTGTCTTTTCTATCTGCTCTGGGACATGGGTCAATCAGCTCCCCTCGGGCTCTTGCTGCCCTGAGGATGGGCAAGGTCTCCCCCATCAGAGGCCCTGCCCCCAACATTCGGTGTCTTTCAGCATCAGGAAAATCTCCACTCTATCTTTTCCTTGAAGTACACTCCGAGGAAATCAGCCCTGAATATTCATTGGAAGGATGGATGCGAAAGCTGAAGCTCCAATCCTTTGACCACCTGATGTGAAGAGCCGACTCACTGGAAAAACCCTGATGCTGGGAAGCATTGAAGGCAAAAGGAGAAGGAAGTGGCAGAGAATGAGATGGTTAGTTAGCATCAACAACTCAGTGGACATGAATCTGAGCAGATTCTGGGAGATAGTGAAGGACAGGGGAGCCTGGCATGGTGCAGTCCATGGGGTTGCGAAGAGTCAGACACAACTGAGCGACTGAACAACGAAAAATCTTTCTTTTCTCTCCGAGGACACACAGGATGATGACTTCATGAGCTTCCAGGGATGCTGACCCAGATTCCTTAAGGAGTAAACAGGTAATAAGTAAGAGAAGTGAGTTAGTGTGAGACAGTATGGATGGGGATTTTAGTGAATTAGAGAGTAATTGATTGTCTAAAGCCTCTCACATTCAACCCATGCATGTTAGAATCTCAGTTTTAAATCTTTCGTTTAATCTTTCACAGAATACAGGAAGAACTCTTGAATATCTACTTTCAAGTTTACAAAACTCCTTGAGGTGGAAAAATGAAAAAATAAATGAAAGATTGGGATATCTACTCTGCTTGAGGTAACAGTGTTGGAGAAATTCAAGGGGAAATACACACAATAATATTTCAACAGATTATTAGGCAATAAAAGCAGTAATGGCTACTTTTGCGTTTTGCTTTTTTTAAAACAACTATGATGAATGAACACAATTAGAAATTTTATTCAATATACCTTTGGGTGCTTACTAATTACTTTGACCTCTGGTAAGGAGTGAGGATTATACATATATATATGTATAATATATATGTATTATATATATTATATAATACAGTCACAGCTCATAAGAAATCTTTGCAAAATGAGCAATTTACGTGCAACATTTAATCCTCAAAACAACTAAGGAGGGGTGATTATGACACCCATTTTACAGATGAGAAAACTGGGGCACAAATAAGCTTAGGAAGTAACTTGCTCAAGGTTGCAGAGCTGGCAAACAGCATAGATAGGAGTGGATTGTTGGTTAGTCTGATCTCATTTCCTGGGAATTTTCACTGTCACTCTGACTCTAATTATCTACATCAAAATATATTTTGAGGGCTACATTCTGTTTTTCAAAAATTAGAGTGGCAATAGCATTAGAGTTGGGCAAAGAGTTATTTGCTTGAATTTATGCTGATGTGAATGTGATAATCCATCTGTCCAGATTCTGAGATGGCCCCAACCCCTAACCTTAGGTGGCCACCAAGTCCGTCCCCCCAAAGATGTCCCTGCAGTGCTCTCAGTTCCACAGCCACTCCCCCTTTCTAATTGCAACATACCAGTTCTATTCACAGGTGGATCGACCAGCAAAGGCTCATTGAAACCCTCTCAACCACTTTCTCCCACCTTCTAAACTCGAAAGGGGGCAGAAACGGACTCACAAAAGCCTCTTCTTCCTGAAGCCCTTGTAATAGGCTCATTAAGCACCCGCCTGGGCTTGTTATAAAATACTTTGGAAGCAGCCCGTAAGTAGCTGACTGTTTGTAACAGATAATATCAAATTGGAGAAACATGTAAAAGCACATACAAAAACAGTAAAATGAGATGTACTCTAATGATACCAGCCAAACAAGCAGGGAAGTAATTAGTCACTCCATGTACATAATTTGGGATGTGTAGCAGAGCTAATTTTATGTGAGGCCATGTCAGCTTCTAACTTTGGTGTTTTGTGTATGGGCTAAATAAAAGATGTTCCATGGAGAATTCTGTAGCATAGGAAACTGAGCAAGGCTGCTGTCTCATTATGTAAGTTATACATCGTATTTATTAAACACTGTTCTTAAGCCTCTCTTAAGAATGCTGTAGAGTGTTTTGATTATTTATGTTTTTCCTTTCATCAGATATGAATTTATGTTATGTAACCTAATCTAATTCTAAATAAAAAAATATTTATCTATAAAACATAGAGTGCTACTATTTCTTATTCATGATGTTAATGCTAAAAATTGGTTTTTTGATCTAGAGTTAATACTCAAAGTATATCTTCTATGGAGGACATTGAGATGAGTGATATACAAACGCGCAAAGACTGTGGATTACCTTGTGGAAAACTACATTTGAAGGGAGCTGTATTTTAAGGAAGAATTTTTAAATTTGGGGAGATAACTTGTTTTTCAATTATTATCTTTAAATAATCCTCAGCTTATGTAAAATATTACTATATTCATTTCAATAACTTTTGCTCAACAAAATCTTTTATTCCTTAGAAAACTACAAGTATCACCTCTGTGGGAAATGAAACAATTTCTATGTCTAAAAGTATAAAAGAGATAAAAAGATATTTTTATGTACCTCATCAGAGTAGAATCATTAGTATTGATATTATTGATACAACTTTGGATCCTGTAAAAGCTTGTTGTCAAGCATAATTTATTTAGGATCTTACTGATTTAATAAATTTGTCAGGTAGATGAATACAAGAACTACACCTTCTCATCTTTGCTACTACTCCCCCTCCCATTGTAAGCTGTTTTATATAAGTTTAAATTTTGCTCTGTGGCCTCTGGTTTGGGCTTCCTGGGGTTCCAAGAATGGGGAGCAAGCAGTCTTGTGTGGAGAAAGACACCTGACCCTGAATGAGGACCCTGGACAATTCTACACCTTCCTCTTTCACATACATCCATGGATGGATCACCATGTGTTCTCTTCATCCTTTTAGGTCAAATTAGTAATTCCTATACTAACTTTCAGTCCCCTAGTTCTGTTTTTATACTTTGATCTGAATAAAGTGTACACACACAGGAGCTATCATAGTTATCCAGGCTGAGCAAACGTATTTAATTAATAAGTGCTATAACTCTGGAAGAGAGGATGACTCAGTAAAATACTGTGAACAATTAAAAATTATAGGACATTTTGCACCAGGTGACGGTGGATGGTGAACAGACTCCTCCCTTTGAAAATTGTGATATAACATCATAGCTTTGGTTTATAGTATGCTTTTTACTGGAAAACTATGTTCACATCTGAAGATCTCCTTTCGGACAACTGGACAAAGAGTGGACATATCCTTTGGCCCAATAAATCCACTTATAGCCATTTTTCTTATAGATATAAACACACATGTGCAGAGATGTCTACTTGAATATAGACACCGCACCATTGTTTGTGAAAGCAAAAGATGGGAAAAAATCCTACATAAAATAAACAGCAAGGACCTACTATAGAGCACAGGGATCTACATTCAATATCTGTATTAACCTACAACGGAAAAGAACCTAAATATATATAAGTGTGTGTGTGTATATATATATATATATAATTGAATCACTTTGCTGGGCACCTGAAACTAATACAACATTGTAAATCAACTAAATCTCAATTAAAAAAAGATTGGAAACAATCCACTTGTGCATCAATAGAGATCTGTTTAGTAAATCATGATATTTAAATTTAACAAAACACTGTGTTTCGTTACTAAAATAAGTAAGGCATCTTTATAAGAACAGATAAGGAACTATCTTCAAGATAGATTATTAGATGAAAAAAACAAAATGCAAAAAATGGTACATAGAATACACTACCATTAATTTTTTCAAAATGTATAGACACACATATCACACATATATTATATATTTGTAATGTCTCTAAGAGTCTACCTAAAAGTATGGTGACCATGGGTCCAGGGCTACTGACAAAAGCCAACTCAATTTTTCCTGTGTGCTGATTTATACCTTTCAAAATTTGTACTATGTGCATCCAATATTTATATTATCAGAAGCAATAATAAAATTAAATATTAAGTGTGCAGGATATACCAGGTATTGTTCTAATGCCTACATGAATTAATTCAGTGAATCTTTATCATAAAGATTTTTATGAGATTAGAACTGTTACTGTGATCCCATTTAGCAGATAAGAAAACAAAGGTAGGAACAAGGTTATCCAAGCTGACATAGAAAATGAGTAAGGTTTATAAGCCACTGGGCCATCTTCCTAAAGGTCTCTCTCTAAAGGTTAAGAAGCACTTTCACAAATGCAATATATATATATATATATATATATATATATATATATACAAACAATATTCAGGTTTGTGGAAGTCTCCTGACTTTGATAGATCCATCCTTCCCCACTATAAATGTTGCCCAGTCAAATAAAGTTATGTGTGGTTTTGTCCAACGTCAATGGTTAGTAGTGGTCCTTTGGCCCGTCCAATAAAAGCTAAACCCATATGGAGATGCCTCTGTCTCAGGTGCAATTATTCTCCACTTGGATTCTCAGTGTTCCCCTACTTACTTGAAAGTTCAACTTTTACTGCCTGCATTTTGGCACAATGCACGTCTGTTCCGTTCCATCGCTCAGTCGTGTCTGACTCTTGGCGACCCCATGGACTGTAGCCCACCAGGCTTCTCCGTCCATGGGATTCTCCAGGTAAGAATACTGGAGTGGGTTACCATTTCCTTCTCCAGGGGATCATCCCGACCCAGGGATCAAACCTGGGTCTCCCACGTTGGAGGCAGACGCTTTAACCTCTGAGCCACCAGGAAAGCCCACAATGCACGTGGCTTTTTCCAAATGCTGCAGATCCCACCTCACCAATTTCACAGCTTTTTAAAAAATTGAACACATCTTTTTCTAAAATATTATCCCAAGTGTAGGAGCACCCAGGTAAATTCTATAGACTACCTGTTTTCCCAGAGGCAAGTCACTTTTAATTTGGTCATAAATACAAGTATAAATAAAAGTCAATGCCCCCCATCATTACTTTCATCTTTCTCATAACCATCGTTAAAGAGAACATCTCATTATTTACCGATACACTACTCACAACCTTAATAGAAATTAAAAAGAAATCAATTTCGTTAATTGATGGACACAGAACTCTGTGCATTTAGCAATGATGAGCAAACTAGTGAGAGTGGAGGAAGAAATAGATGAATTGTTTAACCATTAGGAAGGGCCGTTTGTCTTTTGTCTCTCTCAGTCTCTTATTTAGGAATTGCCTTAATAATGTGAGACTGCTTCTAGGTTATTTAATTATCGCCAGCCATTGCTTCAGCTTCCAGTTGTCTGCCAGTCAACTTCTAAGTTCAGAGACTTACTTCCTGCTGCTTCCCTCCTGAACATTCTAGAACACTTTCGCTCTTAGATTTCTCACCTTCAATGACCTATAGCTCAGTTTGTCATTAAAGACACAACAAAATAATACAACAAAACAAAATAGTCCAGAGGTCAACACCCTTCAGGTGTGAGTCTGGGACCTCGCAGGGGGTGACAATGAGAGTTCAGCTGTGTCCTGAGGCCGAGAGATTGAAAAGGAGAAAGTTCACAGCCCTGAAGTCTGCTTCTCTTTCCAGAACATAACTTTTAGTCTTTTGACACCTCACATTCAGTGAGTGGAACAAATCTGTCTGAGAATGTTTTAGAGGGTAGACCAGAAGTTTATTTGTTTTACTAAGTCTTGCAAAAATACGTTTTCTTTGGAGAAACCTGAAAAGTCCAGTTTCTTTCCATTGCCTCAACTCCATTTACAGTATTTCTTGAGATGTAGGGCCCTTGAGGGGATTTATTCTTTTACCAGGCTTGGTGTCTGGAAGTTGCTGCTATGAGCAGTGAGGTTTTGGATCTCATATCAAAGGGTTTAAAGTTAATGATTTTAAGTATGGTTGGATTTTATTGCTCCTCTGGTGGGCTAAAAACTTCAGCCACTCTTTGACCTCTGCTCAGTCAATTCAATTCCATCTAATGCTCTGTGACTAATATGGTGGATATTTAATCTACTTTGCTGCTGAAATTACTTTTAGAGTCACTATTTTTTTTCCTTTGGAAAACTTCCTCCTGAGAGAAATTGCTTATCATAAGCTCCAAATATGTTGCATATTACATAATACATCTTTAAAAGCTTTTCTTCCAGAGACAATTAAACCTTATCACTTATTTTGCTATCACATTACAAAAGAGACAGGAAAAATGATATTATTCTAGAAATAAAAGTAGAATCAAAAGGAAGAATGACCTGAAAGTGCCCTGATCCTGGTATTAATGTAGATATCATAAGCAGTCATGTCTTAGTCAAATATATCCCTCAATGAAATTAAACTGGGAGACAAAAATCAATGAATCACAGGGTTATGCATCCAAGTGGGTTCCTTTCATCTATTTCCTTGTTCAAAACACACGTGGCTGCTTTTCAAGGCTCATTTGGTGGAGAACGTGGCCTGTGTTGGAGAAGGAAATGGCAACCCACTCCAGTGTTCTTGCCCGGAGAATCCCAGGGACAGCAGAGCCTGGTGGGCTTCCATCTATGGGGTCACACAGAGTCGGACACGATTGAAGTGACTTAGCAGTAGCAGCAGCAGTGGCCTGTGTATTCAACAGGCAAGAAGATGACTGCTTCAGGCACTTGGGAAGGTGTGGTCCAAATAAGGGCTGAATGGAGACAGACCTGACATTGTCCCCGGGGAGCAAGAAACTGGGTCTAATCTTTCCCTGGTCCCTAATTACTGTTGTGACCCATTGGGCCAACTGTTTAAACCTCTGTTCCTAACTAGAGGGTCTGCAAGGTTTTCTAGGGCTACCCATCTGTAGTCAACTTAGACCAATGCTGTGGTCATACTGAATCTGATCTCTGATGAAGGTTCTTAGGTAGTCATTCAGGACAACCAGGTTCAGTGTGAAGTAGGCAGAGCCCTTTCTTTTCTGTGGCCAATTTTCATTCCTCAGTCACTTAAAAAGGTTACCACCATTAATCACATTAAGTGAAAAAGTCTCTTCCCAGGAAACTTTGCATTTAGACAGGGATCAAAGCCTTAAACTAAGGAAGAGTGTGGAAGGTGGAGAAGACCCTGTGGCTTCAGAAATAAGTTTCTGGTCCCAATTTTACCATTCACTCACTTGATACCATCACCTCTCTGGGCTTCAGTCTCTTATTGAATGAGAAGAGAGAGCTGTAATGATCTCTAATCATCCTAACTAAAATGCAGCCATTTAGAAATAAAGACCGTCTTCATGTGTCAGAAGTCAAGGCCAGTTTGTTTTCTCAAGTCTGGTCATAGCCTTAAACTTCCTCCCCAGTGACATGAGCTATACACGGCTGAGCATCCAGTAGTGGGGGCTGTGGTGAGAAGAGACCCGTATTCAGGGAAGCCACAGGCAAAGCTTCCTGCCTTGGTTCAGTTCGGTTCAGTTCAGTCGGTCAGTCATGTCCAGCTCTTTGTGGCCCCATGGACTGCAGCATGCCAGCCTTCCCTGTCCATAACCAACTCCCAGAGCTTACTCGAACTCATGTCATTGAGTCAGTGATGCCATCCAACCATCTCATCCTCTGTCGTCCCCTTCTCTTGCCTTCAATCTTTCCCAGCATCAGGGTCTTTTTCAAGGAGTCATTGCTTTGCATCAGGTGGCCAAAGTATTGGAGTTTTCAGCTTCAGCATCAGTCCTTCCAATGAATATTCAGGATTGATTTCCTTTAGGATGGACTGGTTGGATCTCCTTGCAGTCCAAGGAACTCTCCAGAGTCTTCTTCAACACCACAGTTCAAAAGCATCAATTCTTCGGCTCTCAGCTTTCTTTATAGTCCAACTCTCACATCCACACATGACTACTGGAAAAATCATAGCTTTGACTAGATGAACCTTTTTTGGCAAAGTAATGTCTCTGCTTTTTAATATGTTGTCCAGACTGGTCATAGCTTTTCTTCCAGGGAGTAAGTATCTTTTAATTTCATGACTGCAGTCACCATCTGCAGTGATTTTGGAACCCAAAAAATAAAGTCTGTCACTTTTCCCACTGTTTCCCCATCCATTGGCCATGAAGTGATGGGACCATGATCTTGATTTTCTGAATGTTGAGCTTTAAGCCAAAATTTTCCCTCTCCTCTTTTACTTTCATCAAGAGGCTCTTTATTTCTTTGCTTTCTGCCATAAGGGTGGTATCATCTGGATATCTGAGGTTATTGATATTTCTCCCAGCAATCTTGATTCCAGTTTGTGCTTCATCCAGCAGTGATTTTGGAACCTCCCAAAATAAAGTCTGTCACTGTTTCCATTGTTTCTCCATCTATCTGCCATGAAGTGATGGGACCAGATGCCATGATCTTAGTTTTCTGAATGTTAAGTTTTAAGCCAACTTTTCACTCTCCTCTTTCACTTTCATCAAGATGCTCTTTAGTTCCTCTTCACTTTCTGCCATAAGGGTGGTGTCATTTGCATATCTGAGGTTATTGGTATTTCTCCCAGCAATCTTGATTCCAGCTTGCGCTTCATCTAGCCCAGCATTTCGCAGATCCTGCTTCAGTTTCTTGAAATATAAACTGAGGACAGTAGTACATAGCTCATCAAGGAGTTATGATGACACAATGAATCTGGATGGTGTCTGGCATAGAAGATTCTTGATCAGTGTTAATTTCTCTTTAACCATCTCTCTACCCTCCACCAATATGTCACTACTTCTACTATTCTCTCCCCAAAAAGTCAGATGAGGGACTAAGGAAGATTGAATTCCTGGCCCCTGTTTTTGCATCTTCCTATCCATATTCCATTCACTAATGCCTTGTAACTTTGCAGTTTCTTCAACAAAAAGCAGAGTGTGCCCTTTTGCCAAATAGGCTAAAATGCTGAACGAGCCACCTCAAAGTCTTAGTGTCTTAAAACGAGATGAGGTTATTTTTTGCTCATCTTACAATCCAGTGTGGTCATCAGGGAGTTCTATTCTGTTCAGTCAGTCCCAGCGTTTTTTGGCTGGAGCCTCCTCCCCACTCTGCGTACCTGGAGTTCTTTACATCAGCCCGTGAGTGACAGAGAGCAAGGACAAATTGACAGGAGGCTTTTATGGGTCAAGCCTATGCAGAGAGACCATCACTCCCACCTCAGTCCATTGTCCACAATTTAGTCATGTGTCCCTCCCTTCGAAACTGCAAGGGAGCCTGGGAATATGTGGCTTAGTTTTGTGTCCAGAAAGGGAAGGAAAATGGTTTAGTGAACATACATAGCAGCATCTGCCTTGACAAGTCAGAGAAGGCAAAGGCACCCCACTCCAGTACTCTTGCCTGGAAAATCCCATGGATGGAGGAGCCTGGGGGGCTGCAGTCCATGGGGTCACTAAGAGTTGGACATGACTGAGTGACTTCACTTTCACTTTTCACTTTCACGCATTGGAGAAGGAAATGGCAACTCACTCCAGTGTTCTTGCCTGGAGGATCCCAGGGACGGGGGAGCCTGGTGGGCTGCTGTCTATGGGGTCTCAGAGAGTCGGACACGACTGAAGCGACTCAGTAGCAGCAGCAGCCATGGCAAGTACAGACTGAGTTCATGAGCACACACGCCTCTGTGAGAGGTGCAAGGCCATCACAATGCAAAAGGGAGTAACAGCGACTTGGAGGGCCAGAGTGGGGACACTCATTCTACAAGGGCATTCCCATGTGGACTGGTTTACCAGATCTTTCCGTTTCTGTAAGCAAATGTTGATTTTGATGTGAAGACCACAAACTTTAGGATGTTAAGTTCCTTTCTGGAAAAAAAAAAAGTGTGCTAATCTAAAGCAGATACCTATAGGTCCTGTTTGGTGTGTAAAAGTCAACTAGTCTGGATGTGTCTCTGGTCTGGATACATTGAGGGTCTGAGTTTCTGAGAGGTAGGGGTATGGATGCTTGGTCTTTTCAGAGGTAAGTGGGGGTGTGTGTGGGGGGAGTATTCTGTGATAGTATTTGGGTTCCCTGAAGGCAAAGAGAAAATGTGTGCATTCTGAGAGCAGTGGAGACTGTAGTACCCATTGGCGGAAGCGTACTTTGATAGGCAGGGGACTTAGCACAGGGCTAGGCGTTAACTACCTGCTTGACCTCTCTGCTCAGCCACAGGAGTGGACGGATGGTGGCTAGCTGGGAATGGTCATCGTATTCTCCATTCGTTTCAGTGCCTGACACCTTCGTTAAGTGCTTGACAAGTATCTTTTTCTTCTTTTTTAATTAATGAATGATTGCCTTGAACTGAGGGAATAAATGAACGCAGCCCCCAAAACAACAAGGAGCGTCAAGGCAGCGGCTCATGAACGTCTGTGTGCTCTTCTGGGGCTTTCCCTACACTCCCTAGGTCACTTGTATTATCTCCCGAGAGGAAGAGGAGGACCTCTTGTTAACCCTGGATGTGGAAGTGTGAATTACATTGCACTTGATTTAAAGAATAAAGGAACAAAAATTTTTTTGCATTCTGAATTTTGGTACACAATTCAGAGCTATTTGTTATTAACATAGGTGTTAAATGGATCAACAACTATGGACCTTCCAGCTAAGTCAGACAACTGCTGTGAGTTTGGATAAGGCAGGGAAATGCACCAGGCGGGCCAGCCAAGTGGCTTATTGCTGCAACTTGCAACATAAAAACAAAAGCGAGTGGTTTAGAAAACTAGGGTTCAAGCAAAGATCAATGACTAAAGTACAATCTTGGTATGTCTGTGTCTGTGTATACGCTCAGTAACATCCGACTCTTTGTGACCCTGTGAACTGCAGCCCACCAGGCTCCTCTGTCCATGGGATACTCCAGGCAAGGATACTGGAGTGAGTTGCTCTTTCCTCCCCCACTTGGTATGTGTAGCACTTTGATAATGGCTCTAAATCTTAGGCTTAAGGTCCATCTGTAAGTAAAATAGGTTCAAAATAACAGTGGCTTAAAGAAAATAGAAGTTATGAAAGTATGTGAGGCATACAATAGAAAGCTAGTGTCTGGTTCTTCCCCATGAAGTCTTCAGGGACCTGGCTTTCTTCCCATCTAGGATGCTACCTGCCCTGTTCCATGGTCCCAGATGATGGTTCGTGCTTCAGTCATCACAGCTGCAGGTCAGGGGGCAGATAACGGAGGTGAGGGAGGAGGGAAGATAAACCAGGTGATCATACCAACCAACTTTTAAGAGAATGTCTGTTCCAGAACCTGCCATGCTTTTTTCCAGTTCCTTGGCCAGAATGTGCTCAGAAGACCATGTCTAGCTATAATGGAGTCTGGAAAAAGTGCCTGGCTTAAAACAATGGTAACTAATACTCTGTGCATTAGTTAGCTCTTCCTGCCGAGCAAATCATCTCTGAACTTAAGTAACAACCATTTTATTTATGTCACCATTCTCTAGGTCAACTGAGCTTCTTTTCCTCTGGACCAAGGTGAATGACTTCAGATTGCAGGGCAACTTCATCGTCATGTGTGCTGGCTGGCTTTGTTCACCTTCACATGGGTTCTTTCCCTCCAGCAGACTGCCCAGGACTCATCACATGATGATATCAGAGCGGCACATACAGTCAAACGGGATGCGTCCTAATGCAAGCCTTGTCAAACCCCTGCTTGAGTCACAGTTATACTGCTGCTCCATCATCTAAAGTAATTAAGCTTGATTCAGGGGACAGAGAAATGTATTCTCCCTCTTGATGAGAAGAGAAGCCTTTGTGGATATTTATTGTGATCTACTGCACAATAGAATAGGAGGACAATGGAGAATGTAGACATTTTACCATCAGAAATAGTATACTGCCGCCTCCAACGTCCATTGTTCCAGGGTGGTTATGACTAACTTCTTGCATTCCATCTTCACCTGGGTGTGTCCTGAGACATCTAAAATGCAAAACACTCAAAACATAACTTATAATCCGTCTCCCACACATAAAGAAACTAAGCAAATCTTGTCCTCCTACATCATATGACACTGCAACCCTTCTAGTTAGTTACTCAGTCAAAATAGGTAGAAGTCATCCTTGATGACTCCTTCCCTCTCATGCTCTCAGACCCAAATTATAACAAAGTCTTGCTGATTTCATCTCCTGTTTGTCTCTAGACTCCACCCACATGTCTTCATCTCTGTTGCCACTGCCTTAGTCCAAGAGACCAGGCATTCTTGCCTTTTCCGATCTATTTTTCACATGACAGCTAAAGTGATGAGAATGTAAATGCCATGTCATGTCACTCTCTAGTTTAAACGTTCCGCTGGTGTCCTCTCACTCTTAGCATGGAGATAAGCTCTTGACATTCGGCCTGCGAGATCCTGCCTGATCTGGCCCCTACTAATCTCTTTCTCTCAACTCACTGCTATGTATGACTTCAGAATAAGGCATGAACGTGTACTTTTAACAATAATTTCCATAGCATGACCCAAGGCTTGATCACCTGCCCCTCGGGATGCTAACACCATCACACTCAAAGGTTTGTCTATGTGCTACAGACTAATCATAGGCCCTCTCTTATGGGCAACTGGAATGATATTTCTGAGCATTTTAGGTGTTCTTCCTCATCCTTGGGTGGTGAAGTAAGGGAGACTTCTTTGCAGGCTTATAGTAATGTTCAAAGGCACTTTTGGAGTCTCTATGTGTGATTGTAAGTAACAACTAATAAAATGGCTGATATGTATTGGACATTAAAAAAAAACTTTTTTGGCATACAGTTGCTTTATAACGTTGTGCTAGTTTCTGCTGTATAGCAAAATGAGTCAGCATAGATCCCCTCTTTTTTGGGTTTCCTTCCCTTTTAGGTCACTGCAGAGCCTCGAGTAGCATTCCCTGTGGTCTAGAGCAGGTCCTCACTGCCTATCTGTTTCATACACAGCAGTGGATGCATGTTAATCCCAGTCTCCCCGTCCGTTCCATCCCTCACTCCCCCGGGTGTCTGTATGCTTATTCTCTCCATTCGTGTCTCTATTTCTGCTTTGCAAATAGGTTTATCTGTACAATTTTTCTGGATTCCACATAAATGCATTACTAGATACTTGGTTTTCTTTTTCTGACTTGCTTCTGTCTTAATGATTGTCTGTAGTCCATCTATGTCTCTGTAAATGACATACCTTCATTCCTTTATGGCTGAGTAATATTCCATTGTATATATGTGCCACATCTTCTTTATCCATTCCTCTGTTGATGGACATTTAGATTGCTTCCATGTCCTTACATTCACAATTTAATTGAAGTCACAGAACAATGAGGTAGGACTCTTGTCATTCCCATTTTACAGATAACAGATTGAGAGGTAGAGATGTTAGTAAACTGTCCAAGGACACAGGTAACTATTATTAGTTTCAGATTTCATATCTGAGCGGTGTTAAATGAGAGTCTATCTCTAAGAAGTGAGAATTTTTAACAGCATACTCAACTGCCTCCCTTGACTCTTATTATAGTGCCAGGGAGCTGGTTCAGTGTTGGGGGCCAGTTACATGAGTGAGCTTAGACGGAGGTGCTAAAAGGTAGAGGGCGTTCCACCTGGGACAGTCAGCATGGGATCATGTAGACAGGCTCTCTGAGCTGGAGGCAAAGTGAAAGAAACCACAGTTTGTCCCAGAGCTAGGACAGAGGTGGAAGATGAGGGAAAGAACCAAAGATGAACCACATCAGAGGAGAATGGGAAGGGTCCAGGTGGGAACTTGGTGAAAGAAAAGATTGCTTAGTTAGTAAGGGCCTTCTCTTGTGCTTCCAGACTACTTTCCTTGATGGCTTAGTTTTTGGATATTTTGCAAACAAATATTAAGTAAGGTCAGGTATCTTTTCCCAGTCCTCATCTAACCCACCTGGCCTGGGGTAATCTAGCCTCTGCAGTGGGTCCAACCAGCAGCTCTGCTCCTCAGGTGTTAGCTGGCATGTCCAGCCCAGGCCTGTCCCTTACCTGCTCTTAAATGAGTTTAAAGTTGATTCTCAGAGTCTCCTGATAAGATTTTTGGCCTGTGAAACCCAGAGTAGAGACACCAGCCAAATTCATGCGGACTGGGAAATAATACATTTGCATTGTTTTAAGTCTCTGAACTTACAGTGATTTGTTATGGCACTAATAAAATAACTAACACAAATCTTTCCCTTGGATCCTCTTTCTGACAGGGTTAAGAAACCCACCAGGCCTTGAGGGATAGGAGAAGTTTCTAGGCACACCCTCCCTTGCTAACACCGAGTTGAAATGACTTTTCAGAGTCTCCTTGGGTAGGGTCTGTCATGAGGCAGAGAGAATGGGCCCGAGATGACCCTCAGCCAGCAGGAACCTCTCCATTTTGCTCACCGCCATCAGCTGGACCGTGTCAAGCTTTCAGCAGTTTACCAGGAGGAGAGCAGATGTCTGTCAGCTGTTGGACAATGTGCGAAGGTGTCGCTCAGGCAGGGAGTCAATGTCACTCCTTGGAAAATAGTGGAAGGAGATCTTCATGGAGAAAAGCCTATCTGTGCAGACAGCATTCCCAGTGAGGTGAAGGGTTTTCTCCAAAATCTGGAGAGACAAGTTTAAAGGTGGGACACATTATAAAAAGATGCAAGTGTGAGTATTAACAGTGACCAATGTTGGCTGCTAAGAAGGTTAAGACTTTTTTTTCACCTGAGTCTCAGCAGCAGTTACATTACCTGGCATTAAGGCAGCTTCATATTCAAGGATGGACTTCCTGCCTTAAAAGCAGTAATCTAGACTATCACCTTTACCAGGCACCTGGATGAAAAGTGCTTGGAAGTCACAAAGTTACTCTTTACAAAGCATCAAGTGGATTTCCTTTTTTTGTTGTTGTTAAGGATAATCTGCGGACTGCATAGTAGCCATTTCCATTAAATAGATAGCTTAAGGAAAAAAGAAAAAGAAAAAGCTTTGACAACTTTCCTTGCAATATCTTTTCATTCTTTCTTTGATGTATTTGGAGTGAGGAGAATACATTAGTGACTTTTAGCTTGGCAGCCACTCTCTCGCATGTAAGTAAATGGAAAAGGATTGACTAGATGGGTTACTTCATTTGCAGAATTCTAATGTCAAGGCTGTTTCTTCAAAAGGCAAAAAAAAAAAGTTTTAAACAATGCCTTTTACTTCTTATCAATAGTCAACTTCAATTAAACAGATGCTGTCATGAAGGAGACTGTCTTTGTCAGTCCTTGGACCATAGGACCCATGGACAAGGTGATGGCTGCATTGGTACCTAGCAGGCTTGGGGGAGATGGGCTTCAGGGAAATGTGACCAATAAGAGTTAAATCAACTCTATAGCAAAAACCATGTAGACATCCATAGCTGGCCTCATTCAGGCAGACTAGAATATATCCTCGTCTGGCCACTCTCCTCTGCCCCACGAGATATACAGAGTTTTGCTGTCACGTGATCGCCCACTTGAGAACTTGAGATAAGACCTCTCAGACTCTCTGAAGGTTGGGTGTCGTCAACGGAATATAAATGAAAGCAAAATGTTCCACTTCCAGATCTGGACTTTAAAACTCTGCAATCCTCCCTTTTGTCTCTCGTCTCCCTCAGGATCCAGAACATGTTCCCACCAGTGACCCAGGTCTTTCCACCCAGAGGAAGGTGACACCCGAGGGGACAGTGGTGCATCAGATAGAAGGAGCCTGAGGCCACAAATGCTCTCGAGGCTGAGGGTTGTTCTGCCACGTCAACTTCTAACCTACAGCTACGGGACAGAGACACAAACTTTCACGTTATTTAAATCACTATGCCTTGGCATCTCTTTGTTTTCACAGCTCAGCTGTTACCAAGTCCTCAACCCCTTCCCTCGTACCAGAGTCTTTGGTTGCCTCGATGCCCAACCCTTAAATGCCCTCACCTAGATCTATGTTCTCGCTAAGCCCCCCTTTCTTTTTTAGAGTGAAGACACTTCTGTTACAGAGCAGGCACCATGTTTTGCTCCGGGAATAAGTCATGCCAGCCCCTCTGGGGTGTGCCTGTGTTCCATGAGCAGTGCTCTTAGGATCTTCAAGTCAGATCTTCTGATGGTTCATTGCTCATGTGCGTCTGATGGGCAACTGATTGGCCCTAACCTTGACCTTCTGGGCACCACTTTCACTTTCAAGAGCAACTCTTTTGGTGGGGAGTTCAGGACAAGTGGAGACAAGCTTGCATCCCAATGAGCCCTTGTGGTGCCTCTCAACATACCATGCCCCAAACTGTTGTTTCCTCTACCTCCAAGGTTGGAATTTTACCCTCCTTTCCACTCTCAGTGTTTTAGAAGACATATATAGGTTTTGAGTAAATCTTAAAATTTTGATGGTAAGTAAGATTTCACTTTTGATTAAACAGCTAAGATTGGACTTAAAAGTAATTTTTATAAAGGAAGTAACTCATGGATACAGAGAACAGATTGGTGATTGCCAGAAGCAGGGGGTAAGAGTGTAAAATGGGTGAAAGTCAAAAGGTGGATTCCACCTATAAAATAAGTAAGTCATGATGTACAGCCTGGTTACTCTAGTTAGTATTGTAGAATATTGTATATCTGAAAGATGCCAAGAGAATAAATCTTAAAAGTTCTTATTACAAGGAAAGTAATTCTGTGACTATATGTGGTGACGGCTGTTAATTTGACTTCTCATGGTCGTTTCACAGCATATACAAATATCAAGTCACTATGCTGTACTCCTGAAACTAATAAAATGTATGTCAATTATACCTTCATATAAAAGGAATTATTAAAATTAATGAAAATTGTGACTAAATGCATTCTCAGCCTCCTCAAGCCCAGCAAAGTTTAGAAATATAATGCAGGGCTCAAAATAGACACAAATCCTTGGGTTACAGGATGTCTGACTCTCAATAAAGCTGTTTCATAATTTTAAAGTGGTGTTATATGGTAGGATGTATAAGTAATGTTCATGTGTGATAAAAATAAATGTTTTAAAATCTAGTAATACAAATGTTTTAAACCTTTTAGAATTTGTCATATTAAAAAAATTCAGTCTTAGAAAAAGAGGTAGCTGCTTTTTCAAAAGTATGCAGCACCAGATTTCTTTCAGAGGAAACTTATGTTGTGTTTCAGTATCATTTAATTTATAAACCTTAACTTATTGGCAACTCCTGGGAACATACACAGACATAGAGTGTCCCCTGGAATCGAGGGTGAAAAAAATCTTCCTTCTATAAATAACTGCTTAACACCTTACAGGACACACACCCACACACAATTTTGTAGATATGAATTTTTTTTCACACAAAATTCTACAGGGTAAGGGAAGATTTTTCTACCAACCTGGTATAAATGGTGGCAAATCTGAAGAAAATGTAGGTAGACATCCTTAATGCTATCTACTTATCCAGTGAAATGAGAATTCATTTACTTATTACAAGTTTATGTGTATTAATTTTAAACTATTTTAAAGAAAATACAGTTAAAGTACATAAACCATTAATCAATCAAACAATTGTTTAACTGGGTGCTACTAAGTGCTAAGTACTATTCTAGACAATGGACCTTCAGAAGTGAACCTGACTTACCTTGGGGCCAAATCCATAGGATTTTATTTTCTTGTAAGGTAAGTTGTACAGCTCAGCAAATGCTAACAATAACAAAAAGGAGTTGACCAGGATCATTGTGTTCTTGTGCTAGCTGCTCACTCATGTCTGAGTCTTTGCGACCCCGTGGACTGTAGCCCACCAGGCTCCTCTGTCTGTGGAATTCTCCAGGCAACAGTATTGGAATGGGTTGCCATTCCCTTCTCCAGGGGATCTTTCCAACCCAGAGATTGAACCCATGTCTCCTACACTGCAGGCAGATTCTTTACAGTCTGAGTCACAGGGAAGCCCTAAGTATCATCAGCACACAGAAAATATAGTTTCAAGACAGCTGGGTGTGTGTACCCACATCTTCCGCACTTTTTCATGTCAGTTCCTATTATTTCTCCTCTGCGTCACTTCTTGCTCTCTCTGTCTCTCTCCCTTCAAGCAGTAATTTAAAACTGAAAACAGAGGTTAGCGCCAATAGCTAGATGACCAACTGGAATACTGGATTTCAGTTCTGTGCTCTTCATGGATAAAAGTCTCCTTTTAGTACCTAGTGGAACACTTGGGGATTCATCTGAGCTTGGAGAATGAGGGGGGTTACAGAGCATGAGCTGCCTGGGAGGGTCACTCTGGCCTGTGTGTGTGGCGGGTGTCTTGGGGTAAATCGCGAGGGGCCTGAAGAGGGCAAGCAACTTATTACCTGCTCCGGCATCTCTGCCAGCAAGCCTGTTAATCCGGATAATCGAAGAGAGAGAGAGCCTAAACCCAGCCATTTCAGACTGTAACTCTCTTTGTGAGAGCCATATACATAGTAGTGGGGAAGGAAGCAATGGTCCTCCAAAGAGTGCTGAGTCTCCATCCTCTCCTCCCAGTTCCAAGCATGCAGTCAACCCCACGTGCGTGCCAAGTCACTTCAGGCACATCCGACTCTTTGCGACCCTATGGACTGTCGCGCGCCAGGCTCCTCTGTCCATGGGATTTCCCAGGCAAGAATGCTGGAGTGGGTTGCTGTGCCCTCCACCTGGGGGCTGTTCACAAACCAGGGATCGAACTCCCATTTCTTATGACTCCTGCATTGATAGGTGGGTTCTTTACCGCTAGCGCCACCTGGGAAACTCAGTCAACCCTACAGTGAAAGTGAAATTCGCTCAGTAATGTCTGACTCTGCGTCCCCATTGAATTCTCTAGGCCAGAGAAAGTCCATGGAATTCTCTAGGCCAGAATACTGGAGTGGGTAGCCTTTCCCTTCTCCAGGAGATCTTCCCCACCCAGGGATTGAACCCAGGTCTCCTTCATAGTAGATGATTCTTTACCAGCTGAGCCACAGGGAAGCCCAGTCAACCCTATATTTGGAGCTAAAATCTACTACTTACGTGGATGGGCTATAACCCAGCCTCGCATTGTGATTTCAAAGGTAGCCTACTTGTTAGAACATAGATGCTTTTTACGTTGAATCTATAAAAAGCTGCCAAAAGCAAAACTAGTATCAGAGGAGCTGTTGTCTTGGGAATTACAGTGTGACTGCAGGGAGTTTCCAGGAACCAGCAGGTGATGTGGAGAAAGAAGAGCTGCTCCAGGTAGAGTCTGTGGTTTGTCTTTGCATCAACCAGGAGAGGGGGCATTTCTAATAGTGCAAAGCTGGCCTTTCTTCTGAAGATGGAAACCGAGGACAAAGTTAGCCTTGCGCTGCGCTCTTTTTCCTTGGCTGGGATGTTAGGAAGCGTATGGGGGAAGGCAGTGCCTCTTCTTGTTTTCTTGTTTCTGGTGAAATTGTAGGGTGGTTGTGATTTTACGCTGCTTATCTCACCAGTTGGAGAGAGGGGAGGGCCGGAGACAGAGGAATATAGACAGAGATAGGAAGAGAGGTCCATGATGGCTCCTGCATCATCTTTTGGAGGAAGTCCCTGCTCATATTCAAAGTGAGATAAATCTGCTTATAAGGCAGGCTGAAGGCTGCTTGGAGAAATATAAATGTCTGTTGTCCTCCTTTATGGCAGAAGCTGGCAACTTTATTTCCATCCAGCCACCCATCAAGGCTCTGTCGTGTCAGACATGGTTACCACACACATTAAGTATCCCGGAACTTGGTGAGCACGCATTCCACTCAACTTAACTGTGTTCCTCTGGAATACAACTCCTCCTAATCGAGAGGGGAAAATGTATTCCTGAATCTGTTGATCTCAACCTCTCACAGGAACAACAAGAGCCAAATATTCTTCAAGAATTTAATGACTCCATGACCACTCCAATAGGAAGGAGTGCAAGAAATTTGTCCCATGTCAACCTCTGTGGCTTTCTTTTTAAGGTGATTCTTATCTTTATTACTGCAGCAGAAAGAATGCAGTGTACAAACACGTACATGTGTTCGTGTATATGCCTGTCATTACACAAATGTGAAAAAAATTACTTCTTCTATTCTGTATTTCCCGTAGCAGTCAATATGAATCATTCTCTATTGCCGCATCACAACCTATCCTAAAACATAGGGATCTAAAAAATGACAATTATTTCTCATGATTTGAGCAGGCATTTCTCCTTCTGTGCATGCTGACATTCAGGTGGTGAGATGGCTGAAAAGTCCGAATGGCCTCATCCACATGGGTGATGGTTAGTTAGTGCTAACTGGGTCCTACCTGGGGCTGTGGGGTGGGACCCATCTCTCTCTCCTCCAGGTGTATAATAAACAGGTTGCTTGGGCTTCCGCACAGCATGGCAGTCTGAGGGGTCAACTTCTAACCTGGCAGCTGGCTTCTGAGAACACAAAATTTGCTTCTGCAACTTAACAAGGCTTTGGTATAAAATACCACTGCAGGCAGCATCACTTCTGTCATAGCTTATTGGTTAAAACAGGTCACAGAGCCAACCCAGGCTTAAAATAAGGCATGGATATTGGGAAGAGGGGTCTCCTGGAGGGTCACTGAAACAAGCATGTACATCTATCTGTCTCTCGTCTATCATCTATTTATCTATCTATAGTTCCAAACACTTCACATGTTAAAATGTGGTCTTTATCTTTTAAGACATCTATTCGGTGTGCTAAATGTCTGATCTGAGACTAAAGGACTGAAGTATCCACTGTGCTTAGTCGCTCAGTCATGTCTGACTCTTTGCGACCCCATGGACTGTAGCCCATCAGGCTCCTCTGACCTTGGGATTCTCCAGGTAAGAATACTGGAGTGGGTTGCCATTTCCTCCTCCAAGGGGATCTTCCCAATTCAGGGAGCCAATGCAGGTCTCCCACGTTGCAGGCAGTCTTTTTACTGAGCCACTAGGGAAGTCAGGAGGAAATGGCAACCCACTCCAGTGTTCTTGCCTGGAGAATCCCAGGGACAGGGGAGCCGGGTGGGCTTCCGTCTATGGGGTCACACAGAGTCGGACACAACTGAAGTGACTTAGCAGCAGCAGGGAAGTCAGGAAGTATCCACAGATGATAGCATTTCAGAGAAAGATAAGGACTTGGAGATGATCTAGTTAAGCATCTTTCTTTTCAAGTGAAAGAACTAACATTACTCAACACTCTCTTCACCAGACTACACGTCATTGGCCCTGTTTTTCTTTTGACAATACTAAGCAACTACTTTGTCCTGATTCAGTTGTTTTGACATCAAAGGTATTGAACAGTAAATGACTGTAATACTCAATCATGCAGCACATTCACAACGTGATCATGACTCTGGAATCTTGCTAATGATCCAGCTTCTAAACTGGAGTTATTACAAGTGAAAACTCTGAACTCTAGAGAAAAACAGTAAGAATAACTTGATTTCCAGGGAGAATGGAAATCAGCATATGTTAAAGAAACCTCAACTCTTGGTAGGAAAGAAAATTCTCCCTGGAAAAATGACTTTGCTTAACTGAACAAGAAAAACCGTGTGCATTTTTAAAACCCCTGCTGCTGCTGCTGCTGCTAAGTCACTTCAGTCGTGTCCAACTCTGTGTGACCCCATAGACGGAAGCCCACCAGGCTCCCACTTCCCTGGGATTCTCCAGGCAAGAACACTGGAGTGGGTTGCCATTTCCTTCTCCAATGTGTGAAAGTGAAAGTGAAGTCACTCAGTCGTGTCCGACCCTTAGCGACCCCACGGACTGCAGCCCACCAGGCTCCTCCATCCATGGGATTTTCTAGGCAAGAGTACTGGAGTGGCTTGCCATTGCCTTCTCTGTTAAAACCCCTAACAAACTCTAATTGACTTAGAAATATTGTTCCATTCACAAGTTGAATGTAAATATGAGTGTTGTCTTTAGGTAAGTTGATATTTAAACTACCCATTTAATTTACATTAGTCTATTTCAATCTGTATTCTGTTCAGTGATCCCCAAGATCCTAGATAGTTGACAGATGAAGAAAAAAATATCTATGTCCAACTGTGTGTAATTAGTTATGACACATCCACAGATTTACCACACATTTATCATATCAGAAGTTATAAAAGAATATTTTAAGAACTTTCTTGAAGTATAATTGATACATAGAAGATTGTGCATCTTTCATGTATACAATCTGATGAATTTTGATACATGCATATACTCGTGAAACTATTACCACAATCAAGGTAATTAACATATATAGAAAAATATATAATACAGACAGAAATGTTCAGGAGGAGTATCAAAGTGAAAAAGAATGCTAAAGGCAGCAAGATGAAAACAAATGCCTAGTGTAGACCAGTGTTTTGAAAAATAATCTTTATCCATATCAAAGAATGACAAATGTTAATAGATTATTTCTGGTTCATGGGCCTGAGGTAATTTTTTCCTACATTTTTCAAATTTTCCACAGCCAATATATGTTTGTCAATATAAAAAGGAAATAAAAAATATTTTAAAGTACAGAAGACTGTTTATCTATTATCTGTCTTCTTTGTTTCTTGTCTGTTTGGCTATTTTTCAACTTTTAATTTTTCTCTATTTGCAATGTTCCAAAAGGCAGCAGTAGTTGTATAAAAATTTCAAGTTTCCTAAGAAATATATAATAAGCCATGAAAATTCTAGCACCACCATGCATTTCATTAAAACCAGCCTGGAGGACAAAAGCTGATGTGTCTGAGTCCACTGGTAACTTCCCCACCCTTGTGGGGAAGGGCACACTCAGGACACCTAATCCCGACCTGTGCCTGTTGCACTTGAATATCATCATAGCATAATGCCATTTGATCCCAAGCCATCTTTGATCAATGTTTAATGATCAGAGTTTATGTAGCAATCAAAGACATTATAAAGCAGCAGATATTTATAGCTTATGGCCAATGGAGGCTCTGCAAAAACAGCTTTTTCTGTGGTGCGAGACAGTTCAATTGATGCCATTGGCATTCCACAGCACCACAGAAACATATCAAAGAAATTTGTTATGCTTTGAGCATGAAAGTGAAGTAAAACACAGATAATTTGAGAAACTAGAAAACTTATCAGGGACGGGATCCACAGGCTGCCTGTCAGTTGGCAGACGCCGGGCCATGGAGCACTTGGCAGGACAGCGCATGCATGCAAATGCAGACCCGGAGCGGCAACAGCAGGTTTTCCTCCAACTGGAGGATGTTGCTATTCAAGGGGGCTGATGAATGAAACCAGAATTGCATCAACCACAGTGGAAAGGCGGACAGGAGCAGGAGACAGCTGCGCGGGTGACTGCTTTACAAGCAGAAGCTATCAATCAGAAGGCGTGAAAGGCCCAAATCCAGGGAAACCAGGAGCCCACCCCCTTGATACCAATCCTAATAGAGTGTCAGTCATTGATGCAAATACCGGACTGAGGAGCATGGCGACAGCCCCTGCCTTTCCCGGAGGAATGATCTCGGCCAAAGTTGGCTCTTGTCCTCATTTAGAGACAGGTCACACTGCAACTGAGGATATTTTTATATGCCAGAGGTTGTTGCTGACCTTCCTTGGAGGTGTTTAGAGAGGCCTGTTTGAGACGTTTCTCCAGGTGCTGTTGGAGTATTGACGGTATAACTGTCTCCCATCAACCACCCAGCTCAGGGTATCCACAGGGAAGGAGCCAAACCATCAGGGATTCGGGGGCTCATGTCTAAGGGAATATAGCACAGGAGTTGAGAGTACAGCTTCTAGAGCCAAGCTGCTGGCTAGATTCGGATCCCCAATATGATCTCAGTGAACTCGACTTTCTCATCTGGAAAATGGGTTGATGACAATTTACAAAGACTGAACTCAAGAGCAGGGCTACCCAATAGAAATTTTACTTGGGCTACTGTATGTGATTTCCTTGCACCTGAATTTAAAAAGTAAAGAAAAGAAAATGTGACATGTAAATATTTTATTTAGCCCAAACTGTCCAAAATATTGTCATTTAAACATATAATCAACACTAAGATTTTACTAATGAGCTCTGGGTTTTTTTTTTGGACTAAGCCTTCAAAACCCAGAGAGTATTTCAGCTTTATGGCACATCTCCATTTAGACCAGCCTCATTTCAAGCTCTTAGTCAGTCATGTTTGGCTAGGTGCTACTGTGTTGAACAGAACAGCTTTAAATCATGAGACACATTATATTTATGGTCAGCATAGAAGCTGGCGGGGGCGAAACTAAACTATTTAAAAACATGTCATGAATTTAACAGACAATCTCCTTGAGATCTAGGGCTGAGAAGGTAAAAGCTTATAATTCCCTCTGCCAGTAAAAGCAACATTAGCTTTTTTTAAAAAAGTCTAAAAATAAGTACTTTGATATTTATAATTCTGAAAATTCTATCCCTCTCAATCTAAACTGTCTGTGTGAGATAATAGACCAATTATTTTTAGAGCTCTTTAAAATAATGTAGTAGACATAAATATACACGTGGACACACAGCTGGTGTACACAAAAAGTCAGCACCAGACACAGATAAATAATTAACCAACATGGAATGCTAAATTCCAGGGATCCAAGTGGAATCATCAGAATGAACCGCAGCCTTACCTCGTTATGACACTCATACTCATAGCCATTAGTGGCATTAATAATATTAAAAAATACATACATGGATCCTAAAACATTAATAATGGTAATCTTGTCATCTTTTAAAATTATGAGACGCAGTTACTCTGCACAGTGAGATGCAGATATTATGAAGAAAAATAATTAAAATATTAATTACACATTGGATAGAGCATTGCCTATCATTATTATGTTATCGTTATTATTGTTATGTTGCCAAATATTGCTTTATGCAGATTTTGCTTTATAAAGCCTTTATGAGACATAAAATCTTTTATGATTTTCATATTTACTCTATTAGCAACTTAAGCTCCCTGGGACATTAATGCATGAGATATCAGATGGAGACGATCAGATTCAGCAACCAGGAAATATATTAACCTGGCTTTGCTGTGGGCCTATGCTCATTAATCTGAAATGTTCAGCATGTAACGTGTGTCCTTGAGTCAAATGGATGCTTGGATGGAAAAATATGTGGAACATCCATTTTAGGCATGCCTCTTGTTGAGTTAATCATAGGTAAACATTTACCCAAAGGTGGAAAGTTCTGTCAATCCAGGTTTCACCTGTCTCTGGTACTCAGTTCTAGGGTCTCACCTATTTCTGCCGTTACAATTTCCTCTGCATTCTAGACTATGGTGACCAAAGGGAAATTTGTCATCGACAGTATATGGGCAATATGGGTTAGTTCAATAAAGATCTTACTGTGATGTTTAGCTCTTCACTTCTCATGTAGTAAAATGCAAAGCAATCTTGTGTTATGACTTCAAGATTAGACATCAGGAAGCAGAGTGTCTGTGAGAAAGGAAAGATGAGCCTGTCACCATCGCTAACATCTGTCCAGGGAGGAGCAAGTTCTTGTCCTTGACCTGCCATTTCCCGACTCCTCTCAGCCTTGAGGTTCATTTGTATAAAATGCTGGGGAGGGCGGGGATTACCACCCCTACTGCGCAGTTTTGTGGAAAGACCAGAGTCCAAGGCCCTTAAATGTACATGCACGTTATATGAACAGTAGAAGTGTCCGATATTATTCTTCTGTGATTATTTAGCTATGTGAAACCTGTCCACATTCATTTCGAACTTTTTACAGGTTTTTGACTGATTTTTTAACTTTGTATTTTACACTGGAGTGATTAACAATGTTGTGTTAGTTTCAGGTGTAGAACAAAATGACTCAGTTATACAGATATATGTATCTGTGAAGTGAAAGCCGCTCAGTCCTGACCGACTCTTTCCGACCCCACGGATTATATAGTCCACGGAATTCTCCAGGCCAGAATACTGGAGTGGGTGGCCTTTCCCTTCTCCAGGGGATCTCCCCAATCCAGGAAATGAACCCAGGTCTCCTGCATTGCAGGCGGATTCTTTACCAGCTGAGCCACAAGGGAAGCCCAAGAATCCTGGAGTGGGTAGCCTATCCCTTCTCCAGCGGATCTTCCTGACCCAGGAATCGAACATGGGTCTCCTGCATTGCAGGTGGATTCTTTACCAACTGAACTATCAGGTTGTATCTAGTCGGTAACTATTCTTTTTTCAAATTCTTTTCCCAATTAGATTGTTACAGAATATTGACCAGAGTTCCCTGTGCTGGGAAAGATTGAACAGAGTTTCCTGACGCTGGGAAAGACTGAAGGCTAAAGGAGAAGGGGGCAGTAGACGATGAGATGATTAGATAGTATCACCGACTCAATGGACATGAATTTGAGCAAAATCCAGGAGATAGTGAAGGACAGGGAAGCCTAATATGCTGCAGTCCACGGGGTCCCAAATAGTCGGACACAACTTAGTGACTGAAAAGCAACAGCATACAGTAGGTCCTTGAGGTTATCCATTTTATGTTTCCACAGCTATTTAAAAAATATTTTTAATTGGAAATTTTAAAAATTAATTAATTTCAATTTAAAAATTAATTGAAAACTTAATTTTAATAAAAGCAATTATTATAATTGCTTTACAATGGTGTGTGGATTCCCGACATCTGACAATGTGAACCAGCCATAAATGTACATACGTCTCCTCCCTCTTGAGCTTCCCCCTCACCACCTTTTCCTTCCCCTCTAGGTTATCACAGCACGCCAGACTGAGCTCCCTGTGGTAGATAGCGACTTCCCATAGCTCTCTATTTTACACCTTGTAAAGTATATATTTCATGCTACTCTCTCAACTTGTCCCATCCTCTTCTTCCTCTGCTGTGTCCACAAGTCCGTTCTCTATGTTGGTATCTCTATTCTTGCCCTACAAATTGGTTCATCAGTACCATTTTTCTCAATTCCATGGACATGCACTAATATAGGATATTTGTTTTTCTCCTTACAATAGCCAGGACACAAAAGCAACCCAGATGTATATTGACAGAAGAATGGATAAAGAAGCGATGTATTTATATATAATGCAATATTAGCCATAAAAAGGAATGAATTTGAGTCAGTGAACTGAGGTAGATGAATATAGAGCCTGTCATACGGAATGAAGTAAGTCAGAAAGAGTAAAATTAATATTGTATCTATTTTAAATGTCCCAGGGTGTGAGTGTTAATCCCCAACTCCCTAACTATCCCTCCCCACCTTCCCCACTGGGAACCATAAGTTTGTTCGCTAAGCCTATGAGTTTGTTTCTGTTTTGTAAATAAGTTCATTTGCATCATTTTTAAAAAAAGATTCCACATATAAATGGTATCATATGATATTTCTCTTTCTCAATCTCTTTTTTAATAAATATTTCATAGGGGCCCATTTATATTAAGGAGGTAGAGCTGGTTAAGTCAGGAGGAGGAAAAGGTCCCTGTTTCCAGGATTGTCAGTCTGAGGGGGAGACAGACGTACAGACATACATGACCCAAGGCCACGGCAGAAGAGGTGGGTGATGGTAACTATGCATGGTTGGCATTCTCCCCGCCTCCTTTTGGGCGAGGAACCCTGCTTTTTAATTTTCTTGTGTGGAATGCAAAGAGCAACGGGTTTGGAAATCCTAAGAATGGTGATTTGGTTCCAGTTACTACTTTTAGCTGCGTACACTGGACCTGTATGTAGGTACGTGTCTAACACAAAGTCCAAGCCATGATGGTTACTTTGCTTTTGTGTAGTATTAATGTTTCTTTCTGTGGATCTCTACTTTAATGGCTTCTTTAACTGACTACTAATTTCCCAGGAGCACACGGGGAGGGAACAGGCACAGAACATTTCTTTCCTTCTGGTCTCTGCTTAAACGGTCTTCAAACAAAGAGTGCCTGACCACTCAACAGAAACAGCCCTGACTCCACTTCTACTGGCTTTAGACTCCTGTTCTGCTCATCTTTTCTTCCTAGCTGCTATTGCTACTTGAGAATTGATATGTGATTTGCTACTCCCACTTAGAAAATGAAGTCAAGCAGGGTGGAACTTCATTTCGTTTGCTGCTATATTCCTAGGGCCTAAAATGATGCCTGTCTTATGGATGGCTCCTGATAAATATTTTTTGAAAGAATGAATACATGAAGAAATAACATAATCCTTAAAGGAAGAATGACGTGTATGTAGGGGAAAGCACTTAGACTTCAGAAAGAGATTCTCAGGTTTTCATTCTGACCTTTTGGCTTTCTAAAGGTGCAAAGGTGGGTGTATTATTTCTTTTTGAACTATAGTTTTCTTATCCATACTCTCACACAGGATAGTAAGAGCTCTTTCAAAATTTCATTCTTTGTAGCTAATTATCTCATATAGGAATATGAGATAATTATTTAGTTATCTACTTATTTAGTTAACTGAAAGGATATTACATGATTGATTAATTTTGGAAGCCATTGTGAGAACTGAGATAATACAAGCAAGACCATGAAGTGAGGAGTTTCTCCAACATTAGTTTTAATTCCCAGGTGTTATATTTGAAGGGATTTATTTTGCTTATCCCTGGAGAAGGGCATGGCAACCCACCCCAGTATTCTTGCTTGGAGAATCCTATGGACAGGAAGCCTGGGGGCTACAGTCCGTAGTGTTGCAAAGAGTCAGACGTCCCTGAAGCAACTTGGCACAGTGCAGCACAGCATGTTTTGCTTATAAACTTTTGCTTTGTAAATCATCTTTAATCAATACAGGCTAATCAAATGAATATTAATTTCAATCAAGGGAGCAGAAATGTCTTTTCAGACAAGATAACTAGGAAAAATCTTCTATATTTAAAGTTTATTCAGGACCCTATTGACAGCATTTGATCTTCAAAAATTATTTTCTCCATGTTTGGTCATTATTTAAGTTCACATTTATTTTTCTGCTTACCCAGAGCCTATACCTCTAATGTCTTCCTTCTCGATATTTGGCTGTTGTGGGACTTAATATAAATTGAAAAAGAAAAAAATAATAGGAAAGGAATTAAAATTCAAAGTAAATTTCACCCATTTTTCAGTTCAGTTCAGTCGCTCAGTTGTGTCTGACTCTTTGCGACCCCATGGACTGCAGCACTCCAGGCTTCCCTGTCCATCACCGACTCCTGTAGCTTGGTCAAACTCATGTCCATCGAGTCAGTGATGCCATCCAACCATCTCATCCTCTGTCATCCCTTCTCCTGCCTTCAATCTTTCCCAGCACCAGGGTCTTATCCAGTGAGTCAGCTATTCACATCAGGGGGCCAAAGAATTGGAGTTTCAGCATCAGTCCTTTCATCTTAAAGGACTGATTTCCTTTAGGATGGGCTGGTTTGATCTTCTTCCAGTTCAAGGGATTCTCAAGAGTCTTCTCCAACAACACAGTTCAAAAGCATCCATTTTTCAGCGCTCACCTTTCTTTATGATCCAACTCTCACATCCATACATGACTATTGGAAAAATTATAGCTTTGACTTGACAGACATTTGTTGGCAAAGTAATATCTCTGCCTTTTAATATGCTGTCTAGGTTGGTCATAGCTTTTCTTCCAAGGAACAAGTGTCTTTTAATTTCATGACTGCAGTCACCCTCTGCAGTGATTTTGGAACCCCCCAAAATAAAGTTTCTGACTGTTTCAATTCATTTTTAGTTATTTTCACTCATTTTTACTCATTTTTAGGTAAGATATAATGTTCTTGGAACAGAATAGTTAGAAATAGTTAGTGATAACTATTATTAGAATAATAGATAACTATTCGGAGAAGGCAATGGCAAGCCACTCCAGTACTCTTGCCTAGAAAATCCCATGGACAGAGGAGCCTGGTAAGCTGCAGTCCATGGGGTCACTAAGAGTCAGGTACGACTGAGTGACTTCACTTTTCACTTTCACACATTGGAGAAGGAAATGGCAACCCACTCCAGTGTTCTTGCCTGGAGAATCCCAGGGATGGGTGAGCCTAGTGGGCTGCCATCTATGGGGTCGCACAGAGTCAGACATGACTGAAGCGACTTAGCAGCAGCAGCAGCAGATAACTATTATTAGAATAACAGAATAGTTAGAAAAAGATAGTGATATCTTTGGGTTTAAATTGTTAGAAATATTTGTAGTAATTTTTAGGTTTAAATTTTGAGTACTTTTATCTGAATTTCAGGTACTAGAAAATTTTCAGCAAATCCCAAAGTGGTGTCATCTAAATTCTAAAGGAACAGAGACTTATACAAGACAATCAGTCCATTTCAACAATTTAGACAATTGCTCATTCATTGGAAATATAGTCCCATGTAAATCAAATCTCTGACTTGATCAGTCTGTTTGATGAATCTCTTTCTGTCATGTCTGTTTTACAAATGGGAGAGAAATTCATATGGAGTTAGGGCTTCCCCATTCAGTATCAGCCTTGGCTAAGGATGGGCAAAGGCACTACCTGAGTCTGTTTGTCTGAAATCCCCTAGTATAAAGTCAGGGAATTAGGAGAGCTGGTTCTGATTAGCCTATATGGAGAGTCCAGTGTAAATGCTATTAAAAGCTCATTGAATGGTATAGGAACTGATTACTTACCCAGGGAGTTCTAAGTAAATCGAAGCAAATTGCCTGAGATTTAATTTAACAAACATTTACCAAGCATCTGCTCTGCTTGCAGGGCTGTGCTCAGTGCTATGGGAGATGCAAAGATGAAACAGAGGTAGGCTGCCCTCCAGGAGCTCATCCTCTGCTGTGTGTGACACAGCCCCGGAAAGAGCATACATCTTCAATTGTAGCCAGGGAACATTCTACCCACGGATCAAAATTTGGGGCAAATTGTTAAGGATTCATGGCACACAGCTAGAGAACAACTGACATAAGAGACAATGTCCGAGAGTACTAAGGAGGGTTTCTTGGAAAACATGGGTCTTAAATGGCCCTGTGTCCTCAACAGGCATGCCCTGGAGGGAAGGCCTTTCTAGGTAAGGGAAGAGTGGCTGAGTAATGCTGAAAAATAGCAATAATATTCTAAGCTCTTTTCATGTCCTAACCCACTTGTTTTACACATCAGCTCCACGAGAGTAGGTTCAGATACAATCCCTAGTTTACAGATGAAGAAACAGAGACATAAAGAGGGTAAGTAACTTGCCCATGGTAGCCCAGTTAGGAAGCAGGGGACTGAAATGCCAGTTTGTTCTTCATAGTATTCCTGTGCTGCTTTTCAAAACCTTGAGATTGGGAAAGATATGCAAGGTTAGAAGATAGCTTCACATAAATTTCTAAGAGCTCTGGTTTAAAAAGCAGGTGGGAACACAATACTGTAAAGCAATCATCCTTCAATCAAAAATCAATAAAAAGTGAAACAATAACATTTTTCAATAATAAAGCTCCAGTCATGCTAAGTAAATGTTAGTTGCTCAGTCGTGTCCTACTCTTTGCGACCCCAAGGGCTGCAGCCCGCCAGGCTCCTCCGTTCATGGGATTCTCCAGGCAAGAGTACTGGAGTGGGTGGCCATTTCCTTCTCCAATGGGAAATATTCATTCAAAAAGAAAAGACAAGAAAAGAAAAGTAGGTGGGGAACAAATCTGAAGATACTCTGTAGGAAATAGAAGCCATGAAAGTTATGGGCAAAGCCCCTCTTTTAGGAAGAAAATATTGCCAGCTTAATATTGAGTGTAATAGAGGAGAATGGTGTTAAAATCAGAGAGGCCAATGATGAGTTTCCTGCACTAATCCAGGTGACAGGTGGGTAACAAAGGACCCAGACATATGGTGGGGAAAGAAAAGAGACATTGGGAAGACAAACTTACATGGCCATGGTGACCTTCTCTGCCCTACACAGTGTCTTAGGGCTTCCTGCCTAGCGAAGGGGCTTCCTAGGTGGTGCTAGTGGTAAAGAGTCCCCCTGCAAAGAAGGAGACATCGGTTTGATCCCTGGGTCAGGAAGATCCCCTGGAGAAGGAAATTGCAGCCCACTCCAAGTATTCTTGCCTGAAGAATCCCATGGGCAGTGAGGTGGCTGGCTGCAGTCCACAGGGTCGTGGAGTCAGACCGGATTGGAGTGACTGAGCACACACGCATGCACACCCAGGGGGCAAACTTGTGGAGACCCCCCCCCCAGCGCCATGCTAAAGTCTCAGACAAAATGCTTGGTCTGAAATTCAGCCCTTTGTAGCACAGTCTAAAATGACTTCTGGAACATTTTTACAAACAGCACTGAATGTGACCCTGTGGTCCCAGGTCACAAGTTGACTATTGAGAATCTAGTCCTTTGAGGGTATTGTTTCTGAGTTCTGGGGCCTATGAGTAAGAAGAAAAAAAAAATGAGTAAGGAATTAGTCACTTAAAAACCTGGATTTCATGATCCCTAAAGCTCTTTTTAATTTTTCTAAATCTTGTGTTTTCTAATTTCCCGAAATCTTTCCAAATTTTTCCAAATCTTGTGTTTACATTGGTATCAAATGAGTTAAAGTGCATTTAAGTGCATTTTCTTATACTATCATTTATTCAAAATGCTTTGCCTTAGGTGTAAAATGGGAGCACATGCTGTCTTGATGCTATTTTCTTTACTAAAAATGAAAATAAAACTTTAAAGAAATGATACATGAGATGGTATTTTGGCTTCCTCAGTGGTTCAGAAGGTAAAGAATCGCCTGGGTCGGGAAGGTTCCCTGGAGAAGGAAATGGCAACCCACTCCAGTATTCTTGCCTGGAAATTCCATGGACAGAAGAGCCTGGTGGGCTACAGTCTAAAGGGTCGCAAAGAGTCAGACATGACTCAGTGACTAACACTTTCACTTTTCACTTCTAATAGTGAGGAGGTTTCAGGCCTGCATGCTGCTGCTAGGCTAAGCAGTAGTTCTGCTACAAATACTTAAAATGGGAACTTATTTGGATAATTCCTGATATTGTTATTATTCTAACAAGACATTAGCACAATATTTTTGAAGCAGTGGGTGTCCGAAACCACCACTGGGAGAATAATAAGAAGGTCATGGAAAGGAAGCTAGAGTTATGAATTCTAGTATCCCAAAGTTGCCCCAATGGTTTCATAAGGGCAAAACTGTCATTACAGATCCTGAATTATTCAGACCTGTGCTTTGGAGGAACACGACTTTAGTATGCTGAAGATGTTGTTTAAGGCTTCTGGGGTCACTGCAGATATTAAAAATTGGTACCAAGACACTAGACTACTAATCAGACAATACCGGAAGGACTCAGACACACTGCAGAATTCCTAATAATTCAAACAGGATCTGGTCCACCACATTTTTAAGTACAGAAGCAGCACATCCGCGTATAATTAGTGATACATTTGTGCGAAAATTTGTGCATCCATCTCAACTTCCTATAAGTGATGAGGAAATAGAGCTTTGGTGTGTAAGAAAAAGCATTCTAATGGCTAGCCTGATGATAAAGTAACCCCTACAGTGAAGTTATAATTACAGTTTTGTCAAGAGAGTAGGGAAGTCAAAGTTTCACAGGGGAAAAAAAACCTATTTACGGAAAAATATTATGCTTTTCATTTGATAGAAAAGTAATTATTGCAAAGGGACTCCTGGAAGATCTTGGAGACAGTCACCCCCTCTTTAATAAGTCCTTGTGGCAGCTAAGTGGGGATCAGGAGTATTCTTTATCAGGTTTGCATTCAAGTAGCACTAAATCTATGCAGGTAGGAATTAAATAGTATCTGAGTTTAATTAAAATTATAAAAAAGGAGAAGAATGGTTGGTAGACTGCTCGACTGCATTTTAACCAGTAACCTCAGACCCTAATTAGAAATGCTTTTCATATCTTCTCTGTGCAAGGGCTTAATCTGACGTGAGTCTGTGAGCGAGGGCTTGGGGACCGGTGTTAATTCTGTATTCGATCTCGGTTTGTATGGAGGCGGGCGGCGCTGATTGACCGCACCGAAGCACGGATCCCATGACCTTGTGGGGATTTTCATGTGAGGTGTTAATTGAGAGGGTGGGTTAATCTGTGAGCATCATTGTCCCCAAGCTCTGGGCAAAGTTTGTGCTGCATTTCCTTACTCGACAGTACATTTGATCTCTACCTTGTCCCTCCATGACAGTTTCATAAGCCCACCACAAACTCTCTCTTGATAAATTTGTTGGGGGAAGATAAGCTCTTGCCCTCTTGTTTGATTTCATGAGCTTGTTTCTGTGCCCAGCTCAAAAGGGAGAGGAGTGTCTCCCTGAATTATATTCAAGTCCTACTTAGAGACAGATAAATGCACACACAGTAAAGATCTCGGCTTCTCCTTCCTGCCCCTCTGCCTGCTGCTACCCCTCCCCTTCCTGGCTTGGCTCAGTCTCCCAGGGAAGAAAAGAAAAGCTCATCTAATGAGAGATAAACAGCATCAAACACAAGAAGGAAGCAGGAGGCAAATTTGAAGGAGAGGTTTCAATGGTATTCCATCTGAATGTTGTGAAAATGTGAATTTTTTTATTCTTCCAGTGCAGAAAGCATAGAATAATTAGAAAATCAGGGAGACTATAATAGGGGATAGTACTTCTGTAATAACACACACACAGCACACACACATACACCTCCACACACGAGTTCTCATCTAGCTCTTGTGTAATGCACAAAAAGACAGCCCATCACTTTTGCTTTTTTAAAATAAATAATGAATGACTTTTTTCATGTGTTATTGTACAGGCCTGTCATTCCTCTCGTGAGGAGTAAATTTTTACTCGAGGCAGGATTAATGTATACGGGCTGACCTTAAAAATGACTCCCAAGTGAGCAGGATGGGAGTTAAAAGAAGCAGAAGTAATGTTGCTCACACCGGAAACAGAGGAAACAATGATTTTTTTTTAAAAAAAGAATTATAAAAAAGCACAAATGTTAGCTGTCCTTGACGTGCAATGCCTTCTTGTATTTGTTTCATTACACCAGCTGTAGATGAGTTTAATTACAATGCTTCAAGACCTTTTCTAGCGCCATTACTGAGATGCTGAGAGAGGCGGCGGAGCAATGCTGGGGATGGGCGGATGCAGACTGCGCCCCAGGGGCTTCGGGAAGGGGCGGGGAGCTGTCGCCTCATCTGATCCCCGGCAGGCTTCTTCATCGTCTTTTCTGGCACCGCAAAGCAAGGGTGAAGAAAGAGGTGAGGGCAGGTCGAGGTGGCTGGTCAGTAAAAGTTGTCACTTTCTCTGGCCATCACCAGAAATAAGATATCATTGCTCCTGTCAGGATGACGGCCTTCTTCCCCAGCAGCACCCCCGCCCTGCTCCTGCCTGCCCCTTCCTCCTTTCTGCAGACTGGCTTTTAATGATTTTGAATGGTAGAGTTAATTAATATAAGGGGTAAAAAAAAAGCAAAACCTCTGTTATTTGAATTGAGTTCATTTCAAAGAATATTGATAAAGTAATATTCATCCTCATCCTCGAAATAATAAGTTAATGACTTTCACATTTAAAGATGTTTCATGGTTCTGATAACACAGCTAACCTTTGGCCGGCACAGTTCCAGAATTCTTTGCCCGCACTGACTGATTTAATACACTGAAATTGAATCATTTTATTTCCTTAACGAATTCCTGGATATTCAGATTCCTCCAAACCTTCCAGTTGTAGTGGCTAGAGAAGTCGAAACTGTTTCTAACTTGCCAAACACATGACTGAGTTTCTGTGTCCATGTTCTCTTGAGGGATGAAACCTTTATCCTTTAAAACCTGTTGGTTCTTCAGAGACAGTATCATTCCCCTTTATTAGACTTTTGACTCCTTTGCAAACTCAGAACCTATATTTAATATGCGGAGATATGGGTTTCACTCTAGCCAGGGTTAAAATACAACAGACCAGTCTCAGGACACTTCCATTTCAACCATTCATCAGGCATTTGCCTTAAATGAAACCCAAACCCTATAGCTTCATCAGCGTTGCAATCACCTCCCTCATCTCCAGGCCTAGAGTCTGGGTGAGTTAGGGCAGTGTCACGGGAAAAATCAATCTTTAAAAACCTTTTCATCACTAACTGCAAGTTCAGGAAGGCTGCTGCGGAGAAAGGCAGTCTACCCTCAACTTCCCTGTCGCTGCTGCTGATTTCTGAGCCTCGCTTTCAAACTAAAGTTTTACTTCGGCTTCTTGAAGGAAAAAAATTTCAGAAACTGGGTAAACAGCTTGGGCCTGCAAAAGGGAATAAAGACAGAGAGCCAAGAGTGGAGGGAAATTGAGGATATGACAGAGGCCATAGTGAGTTCAAACAAAATTTGGCCTGCAGAATGCAGGAAAAATCCCCCGGTGACAGGTGCCATCTTGTGGGTCATTCTGCTACTCTGCCTCCTGCCACTTTTTATAACAAGAACTTATAAAGGAGGACGAGATTCTTGGAGTCTTAGAATTGGAAAAGTAATTCAAAGATATGTGAGTGGAGCTGGCTCTGGGATTTCCATGATACAGTTAAGCAGCAATGCTTCGTTCCTCAGCTTGGAGTACTATTAAGAAACTGGAGGGAGTATATAGAGAAAGCAATGCTTGTATAAGGAAAAATTTTCTAATTTAACTGTAAGAAGTGCAAGAAATAGAATTTTTTTTTTCTTTCAGTTTGATAGAAATGTAATGGACAGAGGAGCCTGGTGGGCAACTGTCCCTGGGGTCGCAAGAGTCAGATACTACTTAGCGACTGAACAACAACAAAACAAATATGACAAACAGCCCTGTTTTCATTTAAGGTGTAATGACTTGACTTACATGCATCGTGAAATGATGGTCACAATAAGTTTAATGAACGTCTGCACAGGTACAACATTAAAGAAATAGAACATATATTCTTTTCCTTGTGATAAGAATACTTAGGATTTGGTCTTTTACCAACTTTCATGTATAATGTGCAACAGTGTTGATTACATCCCAGTACTATTTATCTTATAACTGGGAGTTTGTAAGGAAATAATAATCTTTAAACACCTTGAAATGTTTGCTTCTTTAACGACATATGCAGAATAAGTTCTTGCTCAGGCAAGATCCAGACCCCAAAAGTACTTCAGTTAAAATATGTCAGTTCCAAGGAACACATTCCTAACATCTGTACACACATTTAGTTTATGCAGTTATTCTGTTTAGCAAATTTCTTTGAGATAATTAGTTTTGAACTGGCTCCCATGTGATACACAGGCCCACAAAAATCAGATCTCCTCCCTTTATCTTGAATTGGACTGTCTAATGGTAAAGAAATAAGCTACACTGAATGACTAAGAGGTGAGCATTACCAACTAAGATTCTGGTTCATTCTTTCATCCATGAAGTTCCTGTTTGTGTTTTAGCTGTTTTAGAGGCTATCATGCTCTAGAAACAGGCAGGAAGAAACGTGTTTTATTGTGGGGTGGTGGATGAATAAGCATTCTAGATTTGACCCCAACATTTGTGCTACAATATGCAAAAAAAAAAAAAAGAACTAGTTTGCTCCATAACGAAGTGCTTTCCTCATGATAAAATTACTTGGGAAATAGGATCCCCAGTCTCCACGTTGTACCAGTCAGTACGATTTTATTACATTTAATACAACTTTGTCTTTATACATTTATATTAAAAAAATCTCATTATTTTGTAGACAATTGCATTTGGACTGTAAATTTCATTGTCCTGTACTTAAGTCTCTGGATAGGGTCTGTGTTTCTTGTGCTTCAAAGGACAATTAACTTAATAGTGAGCTGCTGTGGGCCTTTCTATTAGCTTAGTTCAGAAGAAAATCGCAAACTGTCTAGTTTTCCCTTTGGTTATAGGGTTCAGGGATACACTCCTGACAATGAGATCATGCTGAATCATTGTAGGATTCCTCAGCAAGCATTTGGGTACTTTTCTGGAACCCTAAATTGTCTGCTGGTGTGTTATTTTTGAAATGGAACATGAAGCTAATTTTCAAATGCTTCATAGGAAATTCTGACATTTTAATAAGGGACCATGACAACTTTATGAAAGGATCATAAAAATAAGCTAATTTTAAATATGGCCCGTTCTCTGCATCTGGTTTGGCTGGCTCCATCCCCGTCCCCGCCCCGCGCCCCCCCCCCCGCCCCCCGCCGCCTTCAGGAGCAAGAGATACTGTGTTCCATTATGAACCAGGTTTGTGATCCCAGCCCAAGGTTTTTATCCGAGCATAAACCATCTGGCTTTTCTCGGGGTGAAAGGGTGTCAGCTCTCCCCCAAAATTTCAGCATCAGGCAAAGGGGCGTGGGCTGGGAGCCTCTGTTGGAGAGCTAGTCTCTGCCCTTTGAACTTCTCCCCGCTTCCCACCAGTCCCCCCCAAAATAACTCCGGGAAAGACAGGAGTCAGCCCCTGAAAAGCATACCAGGCATTTTTAAAGACAACCCTGACATTTCCTCAGCATTTCCAGAGCTAGGACTCTTCCCGCGCGCAGTGCCCCCTCCACCTGCCTTCAATCAAATAAGGCACCCGCTCTCTCCTGCTACTGCAAAGAAGGAAGGAAAAAAAAAGTTGGCAATTTAATTCAAACAAAAGAAGCTTGAAATCTATAAGCACAGCAACTCCGAGGCTTCTGGCAAATAGAATTCTAATTAGTATGCTGCTATTTTTCTTTTAGACAGATGAGCGATGCCCCCTATTGACTCTAGCAGGCAGACTGGTAAGGGGAAAAAAAACGGAGGGGGGCAGGTGGGGGCCAGCCAGCAAACACTGCAGATTGCAAATTATATTGCAAACCGTGCCAAGTCCTGGCTCTTGGCATCAGATTTTTAATGACACCCTGGAAAAGGGAAAAAGAAGCCCTCAGCTAAGGGATAAAAATGAAGGGTTTTACACTGTGATAAGTCTTCGCTTAAAACCCAAATGGCCAAGTGCACATTAGGGTTTTAAAATATTCATAGATAGAAGTGAAAATGAGGATACGAGGAAGTACATTTGTTGCTTGGTCAATTGACAACTCATTCTGCATATTAATACAGAGTGATGATCTAATTTTAAAGGGATAGCCTATCCTTTCTTTTCTATTATTTTTTTTTAATATGACTTTTGATTACTCCGAGACTGAGGGCAAAACATCACAGAAAAGTCTAGCAATGACACAGAATGCCACTCTCTTTTGATGTAGACCTGGGACTAACTACTTCTTTGGTCAAGAATTCTGGGGGCTTGGAGACTAGGCTTCCCTTCTTGTGTAATCTCTCTGATGTATCTCGACTGAGCACTTTGATTTTTTTTTTTCCCCTTTTCCCCCCTCTTTTCCTTTTTGCAATGCATGAGGCCTTTCACAGTTGTAGGATTTTATACACAAATAGACAGACCATCACAGGCAGGAAGGCCATTCTTTTAATAATTAGGCCACCTTCTGTTTCAAGGAGCCACTTTCAGCATATCTGCTCCCATGTTGGAGGTCTGAGCACTAAGAAAAAGCAAAAACATGTGAAAGAGGAAGACATTAGCCTCGATGCAGGCCTAGATACTATCCTGCATGGAGCATTAAGGTTCTCATGAATTACTTTTAACTGAAAATCCTGAAATGCATATTCTAAGATCTCCATCCAGAGAATATATTGCAGCTACCCAGGATTGCGGGTGGGGGTAACAATGAATCTATTTTGATCATTTCTTTGGGCACATTTAAATTGGATGTTTTCTTTGCAGAATATCAGAGTGCAGGAAAAGCAGTTTGAAGTTCTAAGAACTATTTTGACTTTTCTGATTGATTAGCATGTTTTTTACGACTTATTTACATGCCTTTGTCCTAGGTGGGCAAAAAGACATACAATGATGCTGTGAAGCAAGGTAATTTTCCAATGCAAAATGGTGTGAAGCCTTCAAAAAGGGTGATGAGTATGGAAGCAAAGTGCTAAGCTGTGGGCAGTGCAGGGTCCTGGTGTGAAATATGAAAGATGGAAGGAGGCAGGATATGTCTGTGGTCATCTTAGCCTAGAAGAAGAGACAGTGTACTTAGAAAGACTGGTCCAAGCTACCTAAGGAAACAAAGTTTCATTCAATTCCCCCAAGAATGTATGTGCTCAGTCATGTCTGACTTTCTGCGGCCTCATGGACTGTAGCCCACAGGTTCCTCTGTCCATGGAATTTTCCAGGCAAGAATACAGGAGTAGGTTGCCATTTCCTGCTACAGGGGATCTTCCTGGCCCACGGATTGAACCTGCATCTCTTGGCATCCACCTGCATTGGCAGTCAGATTCTTTTACAACTAGCACCACCTGGGAATGCCCTAAGGATTAATGGGGTAGTTTAAAAAGATACTTTTCAAAAAAGAATCCTACCTTAGGTGTTCCAGAATTCTTTCGCCATTGTAAGAGGAAGGTGACATTCCCTGTTTACTGATGTCCTTAGAATCAAATTTTTTTTTTTTTTTTGGTGGAAAAATCAGAAAGAATGACACTAGGTCCCACAAGCAATAGAAACTTGATTTAGGCAAAATAAACCGGTAGGTTATTTAGTTTCAAAAGTGGATTTTTCGTTATATATAAAGTTACTTAGAACATTTTATTTAAAGCAACCCCTTCTCAGGTCACTTAGGAAAAGTTCAGAAAGACAGACACATACATTTGTGTTTTTTTCTATTTTTTCACAACTTACCTGCAAATCTTATCGTATGATTGCTTTGGGTGGTAGGAAGTTCACACCCTCCGTTGTTGGAAGCTGCTGAAAAACACAGGGCTGTCTAAGTTTTAAAGAAACTGTGAAAGTGTTAATCACTCAGTCGTGTCCAACTCTGGGACCTGATAGACTGTAGCCTGCCAGGCTCCTCCGTCCATGGAGTTCTCCAGGCAAGAATACTGGAGTGGTTTTCATTCCCTTCTCCAGGGGGTCTTCCTGATCCAGGAATAAAACCTAGCTCTCCTGCCTTACTGGCAGATTGTTTACCTTCTGAGCTACCGTGGAAGCTCAAGTTTTAAAGAGTCACCCTTAAATGCCATCCTGCTCCTTTAGTGGTGAAGCCAGTATTTTAAGGACAGTGTTTCATATATTCAGAAAGGGAGGGAAAAGACTGGTCAAGGCGTTAGCACACGAGACCGGACCCTAAGTTCAGGGGCTTTTCATGAAGGTGGCGATGGGGAGGGTCAAGTGTTGCTTTTGAGAGGGACTTGGCCATTGACCAAAGGGGCAGTTTCCTATCAATTATCAAAACTTGCAATTATTCCTGACAGAGCTGCATTTCTGTGAACAACTTTCTCCCTCATTCTCCTCCCCCCTCCACCTTACATACTGGTTGAATTCCGTTTCAGGTGAAGGGAGGTGACAAGCAATTTTAGCACCCAATGGCTTAAAGGAGTTCAAATGACCACTGAAGTCATATTAACTTGTCAAATTGACCAGTATTTTCTGTCATTGAAACATTAGAATGAATAGCTCCAGACAATAAAATTGTTTCAATTATACTGCATTAGGCCTGGGCACAAGTAAGTAAAGACGCAGAAGGCAAAAGAGGCAGCCGCGGTCTGCCCGCTCTAGAATGCTGACAGTAGAATCCCGCTGGAAGCCATCTAAATGCACACTTGTTAGGGGCACAGAAGGCAGTAGTTGGATATGAATTTCCATTAGGAGAAGTGGGAAAATAATTCCACACCAGTCCAAAGAAGGAATGGAACTGTTTATTCTGGTAATACTGGCTATGGATATGAAATATATTGAAGTTACCTTGAGTTATTAAAGTCACCATAAGTTGGGGCTAATTATGCTAATTGAGAATTGATTAAGATTTTTCTTTGATAAATAGCAAGGGAGGAGAGGTTGAAAAAGGAGCACTTTTCCCAGTCTGAAATGAATACAGTGCTGTTCACCCTTCTGTTTGCACCAGAGAGGGTATTGATCCTTTGCAATCTCGCCTCTTTTGTTTCTCTGAAGATGGAAGCTGCCTGCAGGAGCGAAGATGGGAAGGCAATGTGGATTCCTGCAGTGTTGCGGGTTGCTGCAGAGGGGGATGGCCAGTTCCGTTTCCCAGTGGGATGGGGGGTCTGTGGATGTGTGTGTGTGTGTGTGTGTGTGTGTGTGTGTGTGGCATTGCACAGACTTCGGCGCTCTGACTGCGCCAACAGCCATCCTCACATGATATCAAGACTCTGGCTCTCCCACTCAAGCAATGCTCAAGATGATGGACTTCTCCGAAGCCAGGAATATTAGGATTGGGGGCCAGGCAAACGGCAGACAGGACAATTGAACAAGCAGCGTAAGTGAGGGGCAACATGTGATGGGTAGATTGATACCGTCTCTTCTTTTATAGCAAGATCCTTCATGTGCTCAAGAGAGTTATATATCTTTGCATATCTCTATAAGGACATTTTTCTTCCACATCAAGGAAGAAAAGGGCCGCCAATCAAAAACTATTATTATAAGAAAGTATTAGTACATTCTTACTGTGGACTTAATTTTGTTCCTCTAGAATTGGAGTTACTGTAGCTTGTTGTTGCTGTTCATTTTTGTTTTTAAGCCAGGCAATCTGGATTCTGGCCTGTCCAGGTGTGGCCAGAGTTCACGATACTCAGTATTGTAAGTAAAGATGCTTCTGTAACCTGTTCCATTTAGCTTTGCCATTGAATCTGACAATGTTTATTGACCAGATGTTATGTTTCCAGCACTGTGCAGAGAACTGCAGGGGATGGAAGAACGAAGAAGAAGACAGAGCCCTTGACTCCGTGAGGCTCACAGTTGCCTATGTGTGTGCGTTCGTGTGGCATTGTGTGAGCTGTCCAAGTGTGCATCTAATCCTGGTAGCGGGTAGCTTATGATTCGCCCCTGTCACTCACCATGCCATTTAGAAACCTCCTGTTAATCATTGCCTTTCCTTGTTTTTCTTTTACCCACGTGTAATGACAGGCATGCTAACTGCCATGAAACTCTTCCTTTTGAAAATTAAACCAAGATGATACATTGGGCACCAGTGGCAGCTGCTCACCGTGGTGGCTGCATCTCTATTTTGCAGTAATCATGAACTGAGGTAAATGGCATTTATGTGGGCTTTCCAGTAACCTGTGTAAAAACCCATTGAAAATTTTACATTCTGCACTAAAAGTCATAGAATTGTCTTAAAATATATCAGTTTCCTTTTGATTCCAGTTATTTCTTAGTTCTTTTCCAAACATGTCTTGTGTATATACATTATGCATGATTAAAAAAGCCCATACACATAATGATTTACTGCATATTTATGCTACAATCAAATCCCAAGGTAATTCTGTAGTCAGGACAGACCACACTGTACTCCTCTGTAACTACTGGCTTGATACAGTACATTCAAAAAGAGAGCATTGGTGGTGAACAGTTGCCGCTGAAAGGGAAAATCAAGAAACAGTAGTAGCTCTGCTTTTGTCTTCAGCTTGCTCTTCAAGATGTGAGAGTCTCCACTGGGTGGGAGACCTGCATTCCACCTCCCAATTCTGGCGATAACCCTGCTGGTTACACTTTACAATTACCTTTTTAAAATGCCAATTAACCCATTCAGTGCTGTTTGGCATCCTGTGAGCAGTCAGAAAGAGCCATTCTGGACACACTAGCTGGAGAGTAAGAGACTCACATGCAGACGCGTGCACACACACACACACACAGAAGTGAAGGGCAGAAGCGGGGAGGAGGCTGGCCCCAGAGTTTGGGGTTGCTGCAGCAGCCCTGGTAGGTATTTATCGTGGTACTTTGTGTTGCGGGAATTTAATATTTTCCCATTGACAAAAATCAAGAATAAGCAGATGCAATGGGATTCCTATGCCATGAAGTCTCATGAAGACCTGAATGTACAGATAGTATTCAGAAGAAAGAAAGCGGTAAATGAGATTTGGCAATATCTCCCTGTTTGTAATTGTCTCTCACCAGCTTTCAAAGCAACTGCAAGTTAATTTTAACCATATCGCTTTGGCTGTTATATTTAGTGTTTACTCCGAAGAAAGTAGCATTGATTTAAACTCCACATTTTCTATTTCGAGGCAATTAATAAAATTACTGTTTACTTCCATGGCATCTTCTGCCTCCAGCTTCAAAACACTTCTCAGCACTTTCTCGTTCCTTCTGCCTCATGGGGGCACACCGGGCAGGAGATGGGTGTGTTTATTTTGTGAGTGAAGAAACAGAAGTGCAGAGTTCTCCCTACCTGGGTGCACAGGGCACATGCAGATGGAGCCTTCCTAGAGGATCTTGTTGTCAAGGTGAAGATGCAGTGCCATCTTGGAGTTCATGGGGTGGCTGTCTGGAATTCTGGACTTCGGTGGGAACATAATCAAAGAGCATAGGGATTTTGACTGACTTGCCAATGAGAGAGGATGTGGAGAGGGGGAAATACTACTCTGGAGGTAAGATGCACTTTCACAAGCAGCAGGGGTTTTCCTTTCCCCAGGTGGGCACAGCTGTATTCTTCAGGTGTGCCTTGATGAATTCACTGCAGGAGATCATTCCCCAAATCCTGAGCTTGTTCCTGTGGAATAAAATGACGTGAGCCAATAGTATGAATGAAATGGCAACACACATCCAAGTTTCTCCAGCCCCAGTGGAATTCCGACTCAATGGGTATAAACAGACAACTGTTAGGGAGGCGAACACAGGTAATATCAATTCTCTCATCAAATATAAATACCTAAGAGTATGCGAGTTTGTCACACTCAAGCTTTTACCTCTTCAAGACTGTTTTTAGGGTAGTCTTGTGTTTGAGAAATTTTAAGCAACTGTCCATTAAAACATTGATTTGAAGAATTGCCCAAGTTGAACACAAAGAGAGTTGTACATTTCACACAGTTAATGCATATGAATTTTGTTTTATGAACTGCTGTAACTTTGCACCAGTTAAATGGCAATGCTTTTCTGCATTTGAAATGTTTTCAAAGTTCCAGAAGTGAATTCCCAGGTGGTAGACAGTGACTTTTCTCAACTAGCAGAGTTGAGTTGCTGACACACTTGCACTTTTCTGTCGACCGCAACACAGATGTGATTGGTTGGTGTTTCAAGTAAGCTTTAGCTTCTGTCAGAGTATCATTTTTCCATTGTTTGTGCTGCAAGAAATAAGAATTTAAATGGACTCTAATTTTTCTCAATAACGAAGAGGGTTAACAACCCATGAGTGGAATTACACAGGCTTTGAATTATAGCCAACCAGCCATTGCTAGTCATGTTTGCCTATTTAGCTCTTAAACTTGAACATTTATCCCTAAAATGAAAAAAAAAAAACAGTTTATAATTTCTGGTTTTAATAAGGCCCTTTGAGTCTTAGAGGGGTGTGGACCTTCTAAGTCTGTCTTTGAACCACAACAAACAGAACAAATAAAATCTAATGCAAACTTTTCCACTGGGTCCTTATACTTCGTATTTTAAAAATGCTACAAAACAATAAAATAGTTTTAGGCAGAATTAGTGGCTTCTGCAGTTTTAGAAAGGACAGTGTTTCTTGTTCTAGACAGTTTGGAATGCTCCACAGTTTAAAGTTTTCCCCAAGCCTCAGTGTGTATGTGTGTGGGTGTGTGTGGTTAATATGGGATTTAACCTGAATGAATACAAAAGGGGATGCATTTTGTATATGCGAAAAAATGTATAAAAGTGGAAGCATTTAGCATTCACAGGGGAAACAAATTAGAAAGGAGAAAAAATTAGTTATAAGGACACAATCAAGCCAAAGTCTATGGTCTAAATCAATCTAATCCAAAATGGAGATTTAAGACTGAGAGCACCCTGGAATTTACTGTAATATTACTGTCTATTGTACAAAGAATGGACAAGAAAAGGAGCTATAATTCACGATTTTCTCTCTCTTTCCCTGTCCCCATAATTTTCTTTCTCTTTCTCCCTCCTTTATATGGTAGATCAAAATTTATCTTTAAGGGTAATTCACTGTTTTCTGGTAGTACATGCACAGACAATTAAATGTATCATGGAAACAACTATAGAAATTGCAATTTAATATTAATTTTTTTCCAAATATTCTTTTTAATATATCAAAAAACAACAAGGCTGGGTGTGGAAGAATTGTTTTATATGCAATGGTCTATTGCATCTATCAACTGGGGAAAAAAATTGCAACTAACGTCTGGATCCTGAAGCACCTGGAGTTTTAACAGATGTTCTTTGGACAGTTAAAGTACAGGCAGTTGACATATTTAGGGTGATGTGTCAGAGTAGAAGGAGACAATGTGGATTGGAGGCTCTTAGATTTTAAGTAACATAAATGTGATTGTCGAGTTGGGTTGCAAGGACACAGTGACATATTTTAAATATTGCTTGTTAGCTTTTTATGAAGGTTAAATAATAAAACAAGGGTTAACTGGGGTTCAGCCTGTTACCAATCAATAAAGTCAACTTTATTATATCTACATCTATAGAGATACAATACATATGTATGTATGTATAGGTCCATCCATCTTTTTTTTTTTCACTATCTTTCTAAAGGACACAAAGCATCCTCTAAATAAATAGAAGATGGGATAAAAAATTCCTTGGTGAACTTCTGGGGAGATTGCCTTTTCATGTGAATTTGCACAGTTATTCTAGCATATATGTACAAATGTACTAAGAAATAAAGTTTAGTGGGAAATCACATGAATGCCTTCCCTCTGGAAGTTTTCTCAATTACTTTTCCACCCAAAGAGAGGACAGTGGTTGAATAGTGTACGGCACTCAGCATAAGTATCTTAAACACATGAAGAGTGTTGAAACAACAGAATGAAAGCAATAATTTGGAGGACACTCTCCAGAGGGCACGGCTGCGACATACCTGCCTCCTGATCGTAAAGTAGAGAGGAACAGTGCACTTTCCTTCACTTGATGGTAAAAGGTGCGCACGAGATTTTTTTGAAAGACAGTTTCATGGCCACACAAAAAATCTGAAAAAATATGATATGGGAATAAAATTCGGGACTTTCTCTCTTCTCGATCAGCGCTTTGCACATTGGGAATGTATGTGTAGCACTGTAGGTGCAAGCTACATTAGGTGGATGGATATTTACCCAAGGAAATTTGAGCCACGGCCTTTCATTTTCAGAGAGCTGCCACCTAATCTCAGCGCACCATCCGGACAAAAGACACCTCATTCCTCTCGTGCCTGAACTGCGAACCAACGCTTTGTGAACCACCTAAACGATTAGAATAATGGTCTGGGGGGGAGGAAAGATAAAATACAAATTTCACTCAGATCTGCATTGGATTACTTCCTCGTGCCCCTGCCTTTATTGAGCGATTTGGAGTTTCATTAGGATTCAGAATTCCTGTGGAAAGAGAAGCCACAGTGGCAGGGACATCTCTTTCAAGGGGATTGCAGGCTGACCCATCAAAATGAAAAGGCTCAATGTTGTGGTGACAGGTCCCCAAGCAGCCCTGAGTGACAGCTTCATTTCAGGAGTTCTCAGATGAGGTTTGAAGCGAGGGGGGAGAGGTAGTGCTGGGGACACTTTGTTCCCTAAAAGTGTCAGAGTCGACTCCGCGGTTCACAGACCAGGGGCGGAGGTACAAAAGCAAGCAGAAAAAGAGTCTCTGCTCGCGCATCTCCAAATTTATTATTAATGTCTCGCCAATATTCACTCCACACAAGGTTTCATTTAAGACTTGAGAGTTCTTACCTGGAGATTCTTTCTTTATTACAGATGTGGGGGAGAAATAAAAAAGAGATAAGAAAGAAAGCTCTGTGAGGAGATTACAGCCAAAAGGCACAATGCCCTACCTGGATATTTTTACTGAAGGCATCATGATTTACGTAGGGCATTTTCCCAAACACTACTGCAGTGGAAATCTCATCAGACCATGAATTGAAGTCCAGCTTCAAAAAGAGAAGTGTAAGCTATTTCTCCTTTGATATGATCTGATTTGAACCACAGTAATAATGAAAATCAGTAATGCATAATGGTTCCTCATAATTGTGCATTCGCTATCCTGGGATACATTTTGTACATCTTTTCTGGAAATAGGACACCTGATAACGTGAAGTGGCTATCTACAATTCTGTGGATAGAAAGTGATCAGGTTTTTATATATTTCCGAGCCAGTAAATATTCACTGAGTCACAGTTCCCATCTTCCAGTGCCCTAGTCACTAATGAAAGGCAGCTTAGAAGAAGCAGACAATAGACAAAATTCAGCTGCCCCATACGGCATTTTTCTCATGATGCTGTCCCATTTGTATTTTTCATCTCAAGAACAATAGTTTCATGGATAAGGGAAAATTACAAATTTATGCATACTTTCTTAAAATAATACTCATAATTTTGAAAAGCCTTTTTAAAAAAAGTATAATAAATAATTTATATGAAATGCAGATAAAGAACTCTCTTTTTTCCCCAACTACTCAAAATTCATGCATTGTCTCTGGGTCACATAATAAAACCATAGTGTAGCACTGTCCTTAAGAGGCATGTATTATTATTGTTTTTGTTACAATTTTGTTTATGGAGCAAAAGAGCCCAGAGTGACATAAATCTATTGAATTAACAAAATATGAGTTGGGGATAATCTTAGAAAACTTTACCCTTTTTTGCCCACTTTCTTAGGTTTTACTTTTTCCTTCAATAAATGTGTACTACACATTAGGACTGTCTTCAAAAATACCTTTTAATTTGATCCTATCTTCCTAACAATTTGCCATATTCTGTGTCCTACAAAGTTAAGAGAACAGAGAAATTTATCTTTTTTATGGGAAAATCTTTTAAAACGCACGTATACTTTTAATCAATCGATATATTAGGCTTCCTTTGATTTTAAAGGAACCTCATTTGTGTATAATATGTGTGTTAATAAAATGCAAAATATTTTTCAAACATTAATAATGTTGGACTTTTCATTCCATGTTTCTAGGAAGGGTGGATTCCTGACAGTTTTTGTTTGGATTCTTTTATTTTGGGCTCCCACAATCTTGTGGTCTCTGAGCAATTACCAAACATCCATGTGAAATAGTGAGCAAAGAAATTGAGTGAATCCAGCAAACCATAATCAAATTATTTGTAAAATATATTTGTTTCAAGGATCTGGGCATTTATATGTAAATAGTTGAGTAATAGTATGCTGACTTATCCAGAAACATAGATAAGGTTTCAACCTCACTTCGCCAGTGAGAGGTAACTACCAGTTTAATTCTTCAAGGTTACCTATATCTCTATGGCAGACCAGCAGGAAGAAAGTAATATAAGCTGGGGAGTGTCCCGCTTGACCATGATGCTTTTATTTTCATCCCATCCTTCCGACAGCTATTTATTCAGCACTTGCTATAATCATGTTGGAAGCCTGAGAAGAAATAAGCCTTTGATTCTCAATAGAATGGAGGTACAATCCAACTTCCACACAAGGTCACTGTTCTCTGGACTTGTCTGCTTTCTCTTCACACAGGAAGTTCTCGCTTAGGAAATGAACATTTATTATTTTTCCTTATTCCTATTAGTATCCTAATGGCAGGAAAGTACCAGATTAGATTCTAGATCCTTATGGTATTATTTTATCCTTTCTAGATGGACTCCTAATATATTGATAGGTTCTATTAAATAAGAGTTTCGGTGGTGTAAGCATATCAGAAAAGGAGGCAACTGCAGATGAGATGGGATATAGGGAGAGGGCAAAAAAGTAACCAGTGGTTCTAGAAAAAACAAAACAAACACAAAAGGAAACTGCAACGTTGGGAAAATTTCAATACATGTCCTAAAAAATAAAACGCTGCTGACTGAAAGTCTACTCATGGCTCTTTCTTTCCCTGGGTCATGGTGCGCGGGAACATCACACAGAAATTCAGTTCCCTCTTCATCTCCACCCAGTTCACTGCAGAACCAGTCCTGATAGGTTGTGAAAGATACTTTTACTGAGTGAATGGAATAATATATTCTGTATGTTTGCATAAATAGAATAATATATATATATATGTATTCATGTAATGATACATGGTTAGATAGAAATTCATGGAAAACAGATCTATATTAACATTTTTATAGCTGCATGATATTCCACCACAGGGGTGTTATATGACTTATTTAATGTGTACTTAGCTTGTTTCAAAATTTTGGTATTCGTAAAATACCAAATAGGATACAAAAACACCCTTGTGTATGTTCGTTCATTTCCTCTCTGATTATCTCATTGGAACAAACTTTAGAAGTGAAATTATTGGGTCAAATTGAATGACCATTTAAAAATTTATATATATATATAAATATAATATTTATATTCTAATATGTGAAAACTTAGATTGCATGTTTTCTAAAACTTGCGTTTCTTTCCTTCTTGGTGAGTTCAGCACTTTTCTCTAATTTCTCGTTTATATGAATTGTTGTTATTGTCTTTTATCTCCTGTATGCAAGTTTGTTATGCATTTTATAACCTTATTCATGACCTAGTTTTCATAATTTTCCAAAGGAATTTGACTTTTTTTGTTCAGGATAATCAATGCTTTGGTTTTAATTTTATCATTGCTTTTTGAAGTGATTACTTTTCTTTTTTTTATCTTGTTGCTTCAGCAAATTTAATGTAATTCACTTGTGGATATTTGAATGAAAAGTCAGATACAGAATTTAATCTAGATAAACTATTTCAAGATGTTATTGTAATTACTATCCCCTCTGAAGCACAGAGGCAGACACTGGCTATGTGATTTGTGATTAGCTGTATCCATTTGACGATCCTGACCCCAAATTGTCTATATGATCACTATTTATTCAGTAAGTGGTGAATAAAAAAAAGAGTGCCAGCTGCCTTTTAAAAGAGTCTTAGAGAAAGAAATAGGTCACAATTCTAGTGGTTTGAATAATAGTTTTAAAGCTGGGACAATTTGGAAGAAATTAAGTTCAGATTCCATGTTCATTCTATAAAGTAAAGGTCTCTAATGGCACAAACTCTAAGAAAAGGCTGAAAAAACCCTACAGCCTAATTGGTGACTTAAAATATTGCTTAAAAGGGAATATGTTAAAATTTTTTATCTTAGATTATATGCAGCATGTAAGAATAAAATTAAAATACCTTAATAATTAGAATTAAAGTCACCAGAAAAAATGATGACAATAAATCACTGAAATGATTTCCAACCATGTTTTGACCTTTTACACTAGACACTAATTTTTGACGACCTTTTGAAAACTGAAACAGAGTATGATTTAAACCATCCACATTCCTCCTGACTTGAGCTTTCACAGACCAGAATGCTGATTGGAAAATCCTGCCATTGCTTCTCCAAAGAAAAATGGTAATAATGACTATATTAATATGACATTTCGACATGCAACACCATGCGAAACAAGGTTAAAACAAAAAAGAAGAGAAGAAGAAAACTAGCCCGGAACACCAATTGCTCTGGATGCAATTTTAGCCTAGGGTGGATTTTATTTGCACCCCATTACTCATAAACACCCAAATGTAACTCTTTCACTAGAACTCCTTTTGAGTTCAATGTGATAATGAATGTGAAGGGTCTGTGCGGGGGAGGAGGAGAGGATGGGGGAACTTTGTGATTCTGCAGGTTCACACCAGATAGGCATTTTTTATAGCCTGAAAGGGGATGTTTTCTTTTGTTAATGGCTTACAATCCGATGAAAGGACTCATCACTCTATTTTAGTGCTCCACCACATGGCGCGTATCTTTTATAAATTACAGGCTGGCGTTGTGGGCACTTGGGGAGAGAAAGGTTGGTTTTTCTCGCTGTGAGCCATCCTGCCTAATTGTCGTATGCAAATAAAAGCAATTATAAGGCTTTTAGGGTGAAGGGATGACAGCTGAGTTTGGCAGTTGAGAAGGCCTCACCCACCTTGTTGGCATAGCAACAGGGAGGAAAAGGACAAAATGGTGTGTATACACAAGAAATACATATGTTTTGGTTCAAGAATTTTAAAATATATATCAATGTTGAAATGTAAATGTCAATATGTGTAATGAATGCCTTTGTTTGAAATATTAAATTAAACTCTATTTCTTGGCCCTTTGAATGATCCTTGTCATGTAACTACCATTTATCTGCTATCATTTGTGATTTTAGTTGCTACTTCTAAAGTTCTGTGCAGATCATAACAACACTTTCAATAATTAGGAGATTATAAGTTCTTGATTTTAACAACCTTTGGAAATACCACTGGGTGGAAGTTTTATGCAAGGAATCCCAGGAAGGAGATGATGTAATGTGGGAAAATGGTGCAAAGTATGCAGCTATCAGTGCATAAAGTTCAATATTAAAAAAAAAAATGTTTGTGCTAAAGTGTTAAACAAGTAGAATAAATAGCATGCTACTAGCATAGAAAATTAAAATGAGTCACAAATGGATATCTTCTATGGCAATTTATTTCACAATTACTCTTGTGGAAGCTTTCATGAATTAAATATGAGTTCTGTCTTGAAATTAGGTGTTATAAGGCTAAATTACAAGAGGCAGGCCGTAATTGAGGCAGCAGCAACACGGGGGCTGGTGAACTAATCTCCTGCCGTGTCACGTGGCCCACCGTCAGCCAATGGGAGGCCTTCCATCACAAAAACAGAGGCAGCTGAGAAAAATTGATTTCTCATCTGAGCCATATTTGATAGCTTTTGAAATCGAAAATTGAAATTAACTAACCTAAGCCCCGTTGTAACAAAAGAGCAAATTAAATATGCAACATCGTTTCCTATTGGAAGTAAGAGGGCCTGCCAAGGTAAATTTGTAAATAGAGTTTAAGATGCAATTCTGTTCCCTCTCTTTCAGTGTAAAAGTGTAAGTGTGTAGGAGCTTTATAAATTATTTATATATATAAAAAAAAATCATCAGCTGCAAATGGCCACTGTGGTTAAAGACTTCCATGGAGAAAATCATTGCATTAGGAGAGCTCATTGAATGAATCAAAATTAAAAATCATCCTCAATGATTCACAGACATTACTTAAAATGAAAAGAGGCAATATTTTAAACTTCTTTTTCCAATTTTTTTTCTTGTCTTCCCCAAAACTCAAAGAACAAATTATCACGATTTACTTAATTTAAAAAAAAAGTAAAAAACAAGAAAACAACCATCCTATAAATATCACCAACCAATCATCTTGTGAATAATGATAAAAATTAATTTTGGCTTGAAAACTGTTTAAAGCAAAGCAATGGCCCCATCGTATTATATGGGAGGCTTTTAAAAATTATTTTAAAATAATTTCCCAAATGAGTCCTGGTGATTCAGCAGGTATGACTATTGATTTGTAATTTATAAATATACTCGATCAGATGAAGGAAATGGATGTTTCAGAGGCTGTATCCTAGATTATCCAGGCATGACAGTTTTTAATTTATTTCACTCCTGCCCGTGCAATAGGATGCCTGCAATAATATTTGTATTACCACAGAGAGGGTGTTTTTGGCTTCCACTTCTCATTAAATTTGTAAGTAGGCAAATTAATTTTATGTGTTTAAGACATAGATGATTGAAGATAAAAATCGTGAAATCATAGTAAGTCCTGTTGTCCTTGTTCAGAGCTGAACCATATAGAATTCCATGACAAGTGTAGTGGAGGATATTATACTTAGCCTTCCTGTCAGCCCACAGATCCCATAAAATCATTTTCTGTTCTAATTTATTATTTTTAGTGTCAATCAGGCTCTGGTGAGATGAGTAATATCATTAGGTCCCAGGATCAACTACTCAGCACTTTTTAAATGCAGTTTAAGTAGCTGTCATTATCTGTACTAGAAGATGCAGTCAGGGTTCAAGATTTTTTTCTTGTTCATTTTGGCCTTGCTGTGCAGCTTGCAGGATCTTAGATCCTCGACCAGGGATTGAACCTGGGCCCTGTCAGTGAAAGTGCTGAATCCTAACCACTGGATGCCAGGGAGTTCCCCTCAAAAATTTTCTTTTACATAGAAATCTTGTTGGAGAAAAAAGTCTTAGAAATATAAAATCTAAAAGCTTAAAAAAAATCAGTTCTTTGTAGGAATCAAATTACATTGAGGGACCAGGATGCGACACATCATTTCCAAACTGTGCAGGTCTCATTTCCCCACAGACCCCCTACCCGGAAGGCTCTTTTTCATGGCCATGCAGACGGTGGGCTCCACTATCACTGTCTTCACTTTCCTTCCTCTCTGTCAGAGGTGCCATGGAGAAGAAGGCACCCAGGATGAGCAGCCCTGTTGGAGAAAGAAACCAATGATAAGCTCAGCCTAGCCCCAGAACGTTAACTGCCTGATCATTTTCCTTCACCCCCATAGTTGACTACCCTAAGATACGCTTTTATAAGTAATACTTCTATTTATTACAAACTCCACTCTAGGAAGGCATTTGCTCCAGACTGATAAATTGCATCATCCAGTGTTTTGACACACTCAGACTTCTTTTAACCAAATTATCTGATTGAATTTCAGAACTCGGGCTAACTAGATAGAAGTGTGTGGTATTGTCTCCATTTTGTGGATGATGCATAAAAACAGTCCAGAAAATCTATGGATTTCATGGTAACTCATGAGTTTTAATTCATTCTTTCTCCTGGAGTTGAGAATTTAAATTTTTAGCTTCAGATCATGTGACATGGATTTGAATCTCCTTTATTTCCTGAAATGAGATATGAAAAATTTTATATGTTTAAGTTTATGTCAAATTTTATGCAGGGAAGGAACTATGTATACAGCTATTCTTTTGTTTAACTGGTATGATATTCAAAGGGGCTTCACAGGTGGCTCAGTGGTAGAGAATCCGCCTGCAATGCAGGAGACACAGGAGGCGCGAGTTCGATCCCTGGGTTGGGTAGATTCCCCTGGAGACGGAAATGTCAACCCCCTCAGTATTCTTGCCTGGAGACGCCAACTGACAGAGGAGCCTGGTGGACTACAGTCTGTTGGGGTAGTCCACGGGGTCGCAAAGAGTCAGACATGGCTGAGCGACTAAACACACGCATGACACTCAAACTGTTTAATAATTAATGGCCTGCATATTGATCAATAAGGAGGGATGCAAGCTGTCAATAAATGGTGTGCCTATGGCATTGTGTGGAGATTGACTATCAGTTCTGGATTCAATCAGTTTTCTTTTTTTTATGGGAGTATAGTTTGATTTACATCATCATATTAGTTTCAGATGTACAACATGGAGACTCAACATTTTTATAAATTATGCTCCACTTAAAGTTACCACAAGATAATACCAAATTTCCCTGTGCTTTACAGTACTCCCTGTGGCCCACCCATTTTATACATAGTAGTTTGTACCTCTCAATGTCTGTTCCTCTCCCGCTCCCTGATGGTAACCACCAATCTCCTTATACCTGTGAAGACTCAACCTATTTTCTTTTTCCTTTTTTAAAAGATTATTTTAAAAATTATTTTTATTGAAGTATAGTTGATGTGCAGTATTATATGAGCTATAGACATACAATATGGTTCAACCGGTTTTCTTGAGCATCTACTATGTGCTGGGATCTATGCCTTCTATTCACTGTCTTTGTCATATTCTCTTTCCTGTTTACGTCCTTAACTTTGCAACATGCTTTCTGATATCTGGACATAAACTACATTCCCCATTTCCCCCTACATCCTTCGAAACAGTAACTTTCTCAGAAAGAGGAAATACTTCACACACCTTTCCTAGTGGGGAGATCCTGGCGCTCTTAGTGCTTACAAAGTGTTCACATGAAACTTGTCTAGCATCTGTTTCTTGGCATCTCCTTTCATGTCTTTGCACCAGACTCTTCAGCTCTATAAATGGAGAGGCTAATATATTTTCCCTTGTAGGTTTATTTTAATGTTCAAAGCACTTGTAGTGTCTGATTAAAGAATCTGCCTTCAATGCAGGACACTCAGGAGATGTGGATTCAGTCCCTGGGTTGGGAAGATACCCTGGAGGAGAGGATGGCAACCCACTCCAGTATTCTTGCCTGGAGAATCCCCGTGGACAGAGGAGCCTGGAGGGCTACAGTGCATGGGGTTGAAAGAGTCAGGCACAACTGAAATGACTGAGCTCACTCACATTTGCAAGCTCCCAATATATGGTTGCATTTATCATTTCAGAAATTCAGATTCCAGGTCAGAGTACCCAAGTTGACAATGGATAATAGGCGTGTTTTTTTGGAGGGATTCTTACATCAGAGGGAATGGGTGGTAATATTTGTTCAGGGCCTATTGTATGCACTCTTTAAGGACATTTCACATTGATTTCATGTCTTATTTAATCCTCACAATAACCCTGAGATAAAGCCATTAGTCTTAAAACGCCCTTTTTACAGATTGGTAGGTTAAACTCTCGGAGGTTAAGTAACCAGGATTCGAAACAACATTTGTCCAATTCACATTTTCCTTATTCTGCAAAACTATGTTACCTAACAGATTATGCCAGCATTGTGTTAGCATCAAGCTATTCTAAGCATATTCATCAAATAAGAGAGCAGAGAATAATTCTTATCTTGTTTTTACAGGTTATCTTTTTAAGACTGTGACTTTTTAATACTATGATCCATGGGGTCGCGGAGAGTCGGACACGACTGAGCGACTGAACTGAACTGAACTGAACTTTCATGGCAACCCACTCCAGTATTCTTGCCTGGAGAATCCCATGGAGAGAGGAGCCTGACAGGCTACAGTCCATGGGATCACAGAGAGTCGGACACGATTGAGTGACTAACAACAACAACAACATTCATGCTATTAACGATTGGTTGTGTAGACAAACAGTGAGTGTATCAGAGACACAAGCTTCAGTTAAGTTCTGGAAAAGAAGAGATATTGAAGGGAAAATGCTTTAGATGCATATTCTAATATGACTCCTTTAGTTTCCTTTCTGAGCAAGGTCAGATTCCTACATGTTAAGATCTGATAAGCACACAATCTGGAGAGTCCTGTATAATCAGGTCCTGACTCTTACCACTCAAATAGAAATTTTTTGTGGGGGTATGGGGTGGGGAAGAGGTGAGATCTTGTGTTTGCACAGAGTGTCTTTTTGAAAAGTTTTCTGCACATCAAATTTTTTTTCCTAAGTGAATTGAACTTGGAGCAAGTCATTGTGAGATCTGTCTTCTCCCTTTGGAATGCTGAGGCTGCAATCTCTTTCTGTATTATCCATCACTGCTTCCCTGAGCCAGTCATGCCCTGAGATGCTGAGGCCACCTCTGAAAAGAAGAGCGGTGTGGTGCCTGTTCTCACTGTGTTCCTCTCTCTTGGTGGATACAATGGAAGAACCAGACATTAGGATACAATGTAACATGTGCAACCATGGAAATAAACAAAAGGCATCCAGAGAGCATCTAGAAAATTAGAAAACATGGGTGTAGTCTTAGCTGAGACCTGGAGATGGACCCGGAATTGCTCAGGTGAGCCTGGTGGTGATGGGGCCACCTCCATGTATGGCCAAGAGCTGGGCAGAGAGCAGGGCCCCTCCAAGAACCAAAAGTGGGAAGTACAGCTGGAGTGTAGGGTGTGTGAATTAAGGAGAGAAACTAAAGTGGGACTGAAGAGCAAAGAAAAGGTCATATTATAAATGTCCTTCAGGTCATGAGAAAGAGGATGATTTGAGAACTTTAAGGTTCTTTGAACAGGAGAGGCTCATGGCTGCTGGCTTGTGAGCTCTCAAAGCAAAGAGGGAGGCCCAGTCTCTGAGCTGAGACCAGAGACCAGATTCAGACTTTGTAAGTTTGCATTACTAGGCTGCATCTGCTCCGGAAGCCCCGTCAGGCAAGTTTAACTTCATTCACATCTGCCCTCATCATTTTTATGTCCCACTTTTCACTTTCATGCATGGGAGAAGGAAATGGCAACCCACTCCAGTGTTCTTGCCTGGAGAATCCCAGGGACGGGGGAGCCTGGTGGGCTGCCGTCTATGGGGTTGTAAAGAGTCAGACACGACTGAAGCGACTTAGCAGCAGCAGCAGCAGCAGTACATTCACACATGGACAGCAAGCAATGGAAAGGTTTAGGCTTGACAGCATTGTTCAGAAGTTTGTAATTAGAACCTAGGGATATATTTCAGCAAAAATACAATTTTAAATCATTTTTTGTTTATCAACTATAAATGTGTTGCCTTTAGGGGAGGATGCCATTTTAACGCTTTAGATCCTGCACCATCAGAGGGGTGTACTAGGTTCAGGTCATGGTACAGGGCAGAGCTATGCAAATCAGCATGCTAGCTGATAATGTTGTAACTTCATATGTTTTTGGATCTGATTTTTTAAATTTTTTTTAGCTTATTTATTTTGAATTGAAACATAATTGCTTTACAGTATTGCATTGGTTTCTACCAACATCAGCATGAATCAGTCACAGGTTTACTAAACCTATGTCCCCTCCCTCTTGAAACTCCCTTCCACCTCCCTCCCCACCCCACCCCTCTAAGTTGTCACAGAGCCCAGGTTTGAGTTCCCTGACTCACACAGCAAATTCCCATTTGCTATCTGTTTTACATATGGTAATGTATGTTTCCATGTTACTCTCTCCAGGACTCCCACCTTCTTTCCCCCCTAGCTGTGTCCATAATTTTGTAACTTAATATGTTTGCGAATCAGACTTTCTAAAAACAAGTCCCCCTTGAAGGACATGAACAGAAAACAATGGAGATGGTTTCAGGTTTTTTCTGAGACATGCAGGAAGGGTGGTGGGCACTTGAGAGACCCAGCCAGTCTTGATCTATGACATCTCATGTAAACCTGGCTCTTTCTCCAGACACGAGGCCTCTGCAGGTGAACCAGAACGGATTCATTCCCGAGTTGCTCTAGTGCATTTCAGTCCTCTAGGTCAGCCTTAAGCCTCATAAACTGGTTTTCTTTTTTATAAGGACTCAGTCCACTGGTAGCATCTGCGTTCATGGGAGGGACAGAGAAAACTGTTTGCTTCTTGTTACTATACTGGCTCCTACAAATGACATAAACATGCATGCAATGGTTAGTTCCTAAACTTTACAGTCCTAACTCTGGCATCCAGAGTTTAAGTCTCTGAAACCATTTCAATCTGATTGACTCCGAGATCTCATGAGCATAGAATGCTTACCTAAGCTCTGTGCTTTCATGGTCTTCTTCCAAAAGGAGAAAATAAGCAGGAGACCAGTAATTTCAGGAGACTTCAAAAATGCTCACGGCAATAAAAATCAGAGTGGAGACGGATCTAGACTGAGACAATTTCTGTAGAACAAATTCTGCAGAGAATATTCAGCCACTGGACAAAGTTGATAACTCTGGGAAGCCTACAGAGGCATTTAATCTTAAAACTGCCAGTGCAGAGAAGAAAGCATCTTTCTGTTCACGCTTCAGATCTTTGAAACAGGTGTTTTTTTTTTTTACTACTTTCTTTTCTTTTTTTGTCTAATTCTCCTTATAAAGATTGGAGCAAAAGAGAGTTTAAAAATAAGTGGGGTAGGATCTCCCAAATAAAAACATGTGACTTGATTATCTGAAACTTTTCTTTGCCTACAAAGATTAGAACACTGAAAAGTTTCTTAGAAGAATGCTAATTTTATTGAAATGTATTTTGAGGCAAATGCTTTTTAAAAATGATGCAGATTTCAGCAGAAGGAAGCGTTAAATGAGATTGCAAATGCCTTAAGGATTGACTTCCTCTGGAGAAGCAGAAACATCATATGACTTCCTCATATGAGGAATCTAAAAAGACATGATGCAGAAGAACTTGTTTACAAAACAGAAAGAGACTCACAGACTTAGAGAACAAGCTCATGGTTGCCAGAAGAAAGATGGGGGAGGGGATTGGGATAGTTAGGGAGCTTGGGATGGACATGTACACACTGCTGTATTTAAAATGGGTAACCAACAAGGACCTACTGTATAGCGCATGGAATTCTGCTCAATGTTACATGGCAGCCTGGGTGAGAGGGGCGTTTGGGGGAGAGTGGATCCATGTATACGTGTGGCTGAGTCCCTTTGTCGCCCAGCTGAAGCTATCACAACATAGTTAATTGGCTCTCAGTTCAGTTCAGCTCAGTTCAGTTCAGTTCAGTCGCTCAGTCGTGTCCGACTCTCTGCGACCCCAAGAATCACAGCACGCCAGGCCTCCCTGTCCATCACCAACTCCCGGAGTTCACTCAAACTCATGTCCACAGAGTCGGTGATGCCATCCAGCCATCTCATTCTCTGTCGTCCCCTTCTCCTCCTGCCCCCAATCCTTCCCAGCATCAGAGTCTTTTCCAGTGAGTCAACTCATCGCATGAGGTGGCCAAAGTATTGGAGTTTCATCTTTAGCATCAGTCCTTCCAATGAACACCCAGGATTGATCTCCTTTAGAATGGAATTGGCTATACCCCAATGCAAAACAAAAAGGGTTTTAAAAAAGAACTGATTTTCTCTTCAACATTTGTCATTTAGACTCTGAAATCTGTGTTAGAAAAATCACATATCCACATATTGCAATAATAATCGATTTATTTTCCCGTGAAGGGAAAATACAGAGAATTGCTCTCTACAAAAGAGTAGATCGAAACACGTATATTATCATATGTGAAACAGATCACCAGTCCAGGGTCTATGCATGAGACAGGGTGCTCAGGGCCTGTGCACTGGGATGACCCTGAGGGATGGGATGGGGAGGGAGGTAGGAGGGGGGCTTCAGGAACACATGTACACCCGTGGCTGATTCATGTCAATGTATGGCAAAAACCACCACAATATTGTAAAATAGTTAGCCTCCAATTAAAATAAATTAAAAGAAAAGAAAAAATTTTAAAAAGTAGGAAACAAAAAAAGTAGATTGATGAAAATATGAAGGAACATATTATGGAAGGATTTGAAACATCTTTTAAGAATTTTGAGGTATCTTAGTCCCTCATCTGCAGTGGAGGAAAGATTTGTTCACTTGTTTCCAGTCTCCCAAGTTTCCCTCAAAGACCCTACGCCTGTAACCTCACCACCAGCACCCTCTCACATGGCTGCAGAGACCTCAACCCACCCAGCACCTACAGTGGTAGCTGGCTGCAGGCTCTGTGGATATCTAATATCACAGAGAAAGAAGAATTACATTATTGGAGTTGCTGGAAGGCTGCATTACAGCTATTTCATAAGAGAGATTTATAGCAGTGTTTAATGAATGCAACTAGTTTTGTTATCAGCAAGTAACCATACCTTTGTTGTGCGTATGGTAAGATTAAATGAACTCATTATAATAACCTTACCAGAGGTGACTATTTGGTGGTGGCAAGTCTGGCTAAAGGAAATCACATTAGCTCGATGACATGGCTTTATTCCTTGTGACACAGGTTGTTGGTCAAGTCTGCCAAAAATGTGCCTTATAATTTTTAGGCATTTTCCTTATTAAGGAACATGATAAGGTCTAGCTTTAGCCTGCTTAAAAATATCACGGGCTAAAACTTTGGAGCATGGTTCTTTTGAAAAATTAAGGTTTTCCACCTTGGAGTGATTTTCACACATTTACTTTTATCGGGATTTATTTTTCAGAGATCATTATATAAAGGGTCATTATATAAATAAGCTAGAACACTGGAAGATACAGAATGTTAATTCAGATTTTTAAAGAGTTGCTAAGGGAAAAAAAATCATTTGAAGAGAATGAAAAATTATCAACAGACAACCACAGGCTATTTTAAAGTCTTTAGCCCTAGCTACCTGGTAATTTATATATACATGTAGTTCTGAGGGACTTTTGTCTCATTATTACAAAATTTCAGAATTAAAATTTTTAAATTGCTGTTTTCCTTCATACTGATATTTTCCCATTTTCTGCTGATTAAACTTGAAATAATCAAGATTGCCAGGAGAAATATCAATAACCTCAGATATGATGACACCACCCTTCTGGTTGAAAGCAAAGAGGAACTAAAGAGCCTCTTAAAAGTTGGCTTAAAACTCAACAGTCAAAGAACTAAGATCATGGCATCTGGTCCCATCACTTCATGGCAAATAGATGGGAAAACAGTGGAAACAGTGAGAAACTATTTTTTGGGCTCCACAATCACTGCAGATGGTGACTGCAGCCATGAAATTAAAAGACACTTTCTCCTTGGAAGAAAATCTATGACAAATCTAGACAGCATATTAAAAAATAGACACATTACTTTGCCCACAAAGGTCTATCTAGTCAAAGTCATGGTTTTCTAGTAGTCATGTATGGATGTGAGATTTGGACCATAAAGAAGGCTGAGTGCCAAAGAATTGATGCTTTTGAACTGTGATGTTGGAGAAGACTCTTGAGAGTCCCTGGGACTGCAAAGAGATCAAACCAGTCCATTCTAAAGGAGATTTGTCCTGGGTGTTCATTGGAAGGACTGATGCTGAACCTGAAGCTCCAATACTTTGGCCACCTGATGCAAAGAGCCAACTCATTAGAAAAGACCCTGATGCTGGGAAAGATTGATGGCAGGAGGAGAAGGGGATGACAGAGGATGAGATGGTTGGATGGCATCACCAACTTGATGGACATGATTTTGAGCAAGCTCTGGGAGATGGTGAAGGACAGGAAAGCCTGGTGTGCTGCAGTCCATGGGGTCACAGAGAGTAGGACACGCCTGAGCATCTGAACAATAAATCTAGGCTAAAGGGCTTCCCAGGTGGTTCAATGGGTAAAGAATCCACCTACAATGAAGGAGATACTGTTTCGATTTCTGAGTCAGGATGATCCCCTGGAAGAGGGCATAGCAACCCTCTTCAGTATTCTTGCTTGGAGAATCCCATGGACAGAGGACACTGTTGAGCTACAGTCCATAGGGTTGCAAAGAGTCGGATACAACTGAAGCAAGTGAGCATGCATGCAATCTAGGCTAAAGAGAAAAGGTGTATTTTTTTGACAATTTTCAATGAATATTGGGGAAGGTCAACAGTATACTGTTAGCATTTTTATTCTGGCAATGTAATTACACATAAGGTATACAGAGGAAAAAAATATGAAACTAGATAAATTGTATGGCAGTATTTTCTAATGGCAAGTATGAATACTTAGCTATTAGATTCTTGTTTTGTGCAGTTTAACAATTTTAAAAGTCTCATCTTACAACTTGATGTGGCCCCTGGCTCTCCCAAGGGACACGCGATCCTTAGAATTGATCCTGAAGCCAGCAGGGTCAAAAGCTGAGCTCAGCTTCCTCCAAACATTCTCATTTCCCTCGTTAACCCAGAAGAGGGGTTATGAGAAATTCAGGGCAAGTTAAGAACCACCTGACCACATGTGGTGTTAGCAGGGGTTGTTAATGTCTCCTAATCTCATTTCTCAGCTTCAGATATTACTTCCCTGACACTCAGACTAGTAAAGCTTCTCGTACAGTCTCATTAGCTCCCCTTCCTTGTGATTTCCATAAGGTCTGTAATTATATATCTGCCTAATAATGCTATAAAAGTTTCTCTCCCCTACTCTACATTTTGTTGCTCACCTTAACATCCTCAGCACCTGCCTTAGCACCGTCATGTATTTTATTGTGCTGTTGTTGTTCAGTCGCAAAGATGTGTCTGCCAAGCTTGCGACCCTATGGACTGCAGCATCCCAGGCTTCCCTGTTCCTCACCATCTCCTGGAGTTTGCTCAAGTTCATGTCCATTGAATTGATGATGCCATCCAACCATCTCATCCTTTATTGCCATCTCCTTCTGCCTTCTATCTTTTCCAGCACCAGGGTCTTTTCCAATGAGTCGGCTGTTTTTATCAGGTGACTGAAGTATTGGAGCTTCAGCATCAGTCCTTCCAATGAGTATTCAAAGCTGATGTCCTTTAAGATTGACTAGTTTGCTCCATAACTGCTTGTCTTGTGAATGAAAGCGTCCATTATACAGATGTCAGACCAGGGGTTTGTTCAAGACAGAAGACCCCTCAGTGTTGAGTTAGTCCTCTTTTGTGAAACATACTTTCAAAGTGTTTTTAAACTTATTTTACTTACGACATTGACCTAGAGAAAGAGGACTTTGGGAAAACCCTAAGTGTCTTTGAGCAAGGTTTGTTTGTTAATGTCACTGAAATATTTCCATCAAGCAACACTTTGAAATTTATTTATGTACATAAAGGGACCCTGTCCAAGATCTGAGAATTATTTCTGAGCTGAACAGATAATACAGGCAAAAGAAAAGGCAGAAGGTTCTTCTGTAAACAAAATGGCTTGTTATTCATTCCTTATAAGATGTTCCTGTAAAATTTGAATAGCCAAACAGCAGGTCTCATTGTAAAAAAATATTCACAGGTAGATTAATTTGAAAAATACTTGACTTTATTGAACATTTCTCTTCTTTCTTTAAACACTAATGAAATTCTAATTTAAAATAACCAATCTGCTTGTAAAACAATTATATACCATTTAGAAAGTGACTTCCTAATAATACCTCTGAGTTTTTCTGTTTTCTGAATATTTAAGTATTTCCATATACATTACTAGCCCCTATTAATTTTACAATCAGTGGACGACTTCAATTTTATTTTTAGCTAGAGAACTGCTCCTGCCTCAGGATCCATTTCAAGATAAAATTAATTTTAACCTACTGACAGAAGGTAGAATTTTAAATCACATATAAAATTTACATTTTAGCTAGTGCTTCCTTTACATATTTTCTTCAGAGTATATATTTAATATGAGATTTTTATTTCTTTTCTCTTTATAGACTCTTTGGCCTCAGCTTAGTTAAAGTTTTAACATTTTATTGTGTTTGTCTAATAAAAACATAGTAGTTAAACATTTGTGGATTTTTAAAATCATAATCCCATGATATTAGATGACCCTAACTCTTTTCTAAAAATTATCTGAAATTGTGAACCATGTTTTCACATGGTGGTTAGTTTCTTAGTGATCAAAATAATCAATTCATGGATTTCAGAAAAGTTGATTAGTATTGTTGGCAGTAAGCTTTGCTACTAAGTTTCTTATATAATAGGCACAAAGTATTGTATCTCAACATTGTGTTAAAATTAAAGTAAATCTTTAGAATTTTTTCAAAGGTTTAAGACTTAAGGAGTCAGATGTAAATAACCTAGGAATACTCTGCCCCGCCATTGTTGGAATGGTATTCCATAGGGAATATTGTTAATGTGACTGACAAGTCAATTATATCCCATTCACAAATGTTTTGATGTCTGCAATATTAATAATACTGCATTGCCCATGAGAAGTGCTACCCTAACTACTGGCATGGAATACTCACAATAAATGGCAGCAAATGTAATTCTGACCTCTGACTCTGCGACAAACAGCACGGGTACTCTCTGCCGCTCTGCCTTTAATTTCAGTGGCATCAAAGGAAAACTCAAGCGCCTCGGAAAATAACTCTAGCCCCATGTCTCTGATAAAATAAAATGCTTACCCACAGAAATAAATTACCATGGAAATAAAAAGAGGACCAAAAAAATTACACAGTTTCCTAATGCTCTTAAATCAAAGTAGCAGAGGGAGCGGGAGGGCTGAGAGCAGAGCACATGTATTATGCAGGCTTGCTGCTCAGTGAACAATCTTTGATGGCTTTAATCCAACAGGTTTGCTCAGTTGATGGTGGGAGGGAGTATTATTCATAATTCTCAAGAACAGAGTACTTTATAATCATCATTTCTGTGGATGTCCGCTTGGAAATTTTTGCTATGGGGGCATTATAAATTAGAATTCAGTCAATAGAAGCCAGAACGGTAAGTTTAATAGTCACAAAACTATTGACTCAGTGGGGCTCAGGCAGCAAACGCCATGACAGGCAGCCTCCCTCCCAGCCTTGAAAATGTGAGTTGCCTGCTGGCCATCTTTCCTTTCCCCACTCCTTCTTAATTTCCTTCCAAGAATTCTTCTTATTTGTACAAGATAAACAATTCTCTTTTTAAATAAACACAAGCAGTATGCATAAAATTATAGCCCTCCTTGGCACCCACTCCTTTCTCAGAGATCACTGTTGCAAGTGGTGGGTTTTAGATCTTTGTGGGTCTTTTTTCCTGCCCAAGTGCGTACAAAAATATAATGTAGTGTGTTTTAAATCACACGTGGACCAAAACTCTGCCCATTATTTGAAATTTTTAGATATTTGATATGACTTACAGGATTGTATATGTCAGTATATAGAGATTTGCCAAATTCCTTTAATAGACTGCATAATATTCCATAGTACAGATACATCATAATTTATTTAAATACTCCTTCCTTGATAAAAAAATATATGTGCTGTGTTCACTTGCTTCAACTGTGTCTGACTCTTTGCGGTTCTATGATCTCTGGCTCGCCAGGCTCCTCTGTACACAGGACTCTCCAGGCCAGAATACTGCAGTGGGTTGCCAGTACCTTCCCCAGGGGATCTTCTCACCCAGGAATTGAACCTGGGCCGCCTGCATTGCAGGCAGATTCTTTACTGTCTGCTGCTGCTGCTGCTAAGTCACTTTAGTCGTGTCTGACTCTGTGTGACCCCATAGACGGAAGCCCACCAGGCTCCCCCGTCCCTGGGATTCTCCAGGCTAGAACACTGGAGTGGGTTGCCATTTCCTTCTCCAACGTGTGAAAGTGAAAAGTGAAAGTGAAGTCGCTCAGTGGTGTCCAACCCTTAGCGACCCCACGGACTGCAGCCTACCAGGCTCCTCCATCCATGGGATTTTCTAGACAAGAGTACTGGAGTGGCTTGCCATTGCCTTCTCTTTACTGTCTGAGTCACCAGGAAAGCCAAAGAAAGTCAATACCTATTTGCACAATTTACCTATCATCCTTCCGTGGCAGCCACTAATCTGTCTCTAACGATTTGCTTATTCTGATCATTGCATGTAAATGAAATTATTCAATATGTGGCATTTCGTATCTAACTGTTTTCACTGAGTGCACTATTTTCAAAAGTCTCTCACACTGTAACATGTGTCAGCACTTCATTCCTTTCTGTGACTGAATACTATTCCATTGTATGGCTGTACCATTTTATCTCTCCGTTCATCAATCTGTGTACCTGTGGGTTGTTTATACATTTTGACTATTATGAATAATACTGTTCTGAATATTCATGAGCTAGCTTTTGTCTGAGCATATGTTTTCAATTTCCTTGGGTATGATTGCTGGGTCATATGAGAACTGTGTTTGGTATTTTGAAGGAATACCAGATTGTTTTCCCAAGTGTCTGTACCATTTTATGTTTCCACCAGCAATTTATGAGGGCTCCAAATTCTCTACGTCACAGCTAATACTTGTTATTATCTGCCGTTTGATAATCGTCTTCCTAGTGGGTGTGAAATAGTACCATATTGTGGTTTTGATTTGCATTTTCCTAATGAATACTGATGCTGACCATATTTTGTATGTGCTTCCTGGAATTTTATATATCTTCATTGGAGAAATGCTTATTCAAGTCCTTTTCCCATTTTTTTGAACTGGGTCTTTTTTTTTTTTTTTTAGTTGCAAAAGTTGTTGTTGCTATTTTTTGTTCTAATATACAATGTTCATCAGACGTGTGATTTGCAAATACTGTCTGCCATCCTGTAGGCTGTCCTTCCACTTTCTTGACTGTGCCCTTTGAAGCCCCCGGTCTAATTTACCAAAGTTTTATTTTGTGACTTTAGCTTGGTGTCATTGTGATACCAAAATCCAAAGTCACAAAGATTTTCTCCTTTGTTTTCTTCTAAACGTTTATAGTTTTAACTCATAGTAAAGGTGTTTAATCAGTTTGTAATTAATTTTTGCATTTAATTGTGAGGTAGAGTTCAAATATCACTCTTTTGCTTATGAACATCTGTTGTCCCAGAACTATGTGTTGAAAAACTATATTTTCCTCATCAAATAGTCTTGCAGTCCTTGTTGAAAACCAGTTGACCCTAAGTGTATGGTTTGCTTTTTCCTTGAAGTCTTCCTTGTATTGCTCATATGCCCATGCTTGTGTTAGGCCCATACTGCATACTGTCTCGACTATTGTAGCTTTGTAATGTTTTGAGGTCATAAATGTCAGTTCTTCAATATTCTTCTTCTTTTTCAAAATTGTTTTGGCTAATTTGGTATCAATTTTTCTCCTGGGTAAATTTTCTTTATCATATTGGCCTATAGGAATTCTTTTATATTCTAAATAATAGTTTTTCACTTTCAATAGTCAATATTTCTCTGAGCCCATCGCTTGATGCTGAATTCCACTTATTATATTTCTCATATATTACAGATTTAATGAAGCCAAATTTATTGATTTTTAAAAATTTTGGTATCTATAATTTGTATCTTAATAAAATATTTTAAAATAAATTCCTTCTAGAATTCCTGATAAAAATTTGGCTCTTCCTTCAGTTTTTAAATTCATCTGTATTTTGAGTATTCTCCATAGTGTTATATCTTTTCTGTTTTTCCTTCAATTGAATACACAATGTTCTCAATAACATTTATTGGATATTCTGCCACTTCTCCATATTTCAAAATGCCTCCATAATATATTCCTAAACATACAGTTATATCTATACCTACCTATATACATCCCTATGTTTATGCATATATAGGTATCTATCCATATGTATACATTTGGTTTGGGTTTTCTATTCTCTATAGTAATTTATTTACTTAAGTCAGCACCGACAGATACTTTTACCTGTTGTGGCTTTATAATATATTCTGCATTTCATGGGGTGGTTGTCTTTTTTAAACTTCCTTGGCTATTCTTGTGTACTATTGTTCTTTGAGATAACTATTAGAATTTAAGTTCCAAAATATGTTGCTGTTTTGTTTTGGCTTTGATTAAATTTGTAAATCAGTTTGGCAGGGTATTGCTATAATTATAGTCTTCAGCATTGCTATCTATAAGTACAGGATGTCTCTATTTAAATTTTCTTTTTTTTTTTTTTTAATTTTCCTCTGTTAAAAAAAAAAAAAAAGAACTGTGACACAGAATAATAATAACTGCTAATGTTTATTAAAAAAAAATAAAATAAATTTTCTTTTATGGCTCTGTAGCAGCTTTTACAATTTCCTTCATATAGGTCTTGCAAATTTTTAATTAGTGAGACTTGCTTCAAATGTAGACTTGATTGCTGATTTTTGGGAACTGGAGCCTAATTTTCTGTAAAAATGATGTAACCGATAGTGGTAGGTGCCCAGACACAGTGTTAGTCATACCAGAGGCAAGCAGTGAAGCTTAGGCTGAGCCCCAAAGTTAGATAATCTGGGGACCTCTTCCTGACTGTGTGACTTAAGCACGTTGCCTTCTCTTCCTGTTGTGGGGATTTATGTCAGATACAGGGGAGGTTTTCAATCAACATTAGTTATCATTATTAACTTATAAGAGGACCTGATTTGAGGTCCAATGTAGGCCATACGTTAAGGCAGACACCTAGTTTCTTCTTTGGCTTTCAGTTTTGTGACTGAAGCAAAGTTATAAGGAATGGATTTGTTCTGGTTCATGGAACTGGGACACTTGGAGACTTCCAAGTAGGGGAGGGAGAGGAGGAGCAGCATGAAATTTAGCAGTGGACATTCAAACATGGGAGAAGGCAATGGCACCCCACTCCAGTACTCTTGCCTGGCAAATTTCATGGACAGAGGAGCCTGGTAGGCTGCAGTCCATGGGGTCACTAAGAGTCGGACACGACTGAGCAACTTCACTTTCCCTTTTCCCTTTCACGCATTGAAGAAGGAAATGGCAACCCACTCCCGTGTTCTTGCCTTGAGAATCCCAGAGATGGGGGAGCCTGGTGGGCTGCCGTCTATGGGGTCACACAGAGTCGGACACGACTGAAGTGATCTAGCAGCAGCAGCAGCGTTTGAACACAATGAGCAATTTGGCTTCCAAGGTGGCTTAGTGAAGAAAGCTTTGGTACATATACACAATGGAGTATTACTCAGCCATTAAAAAGAATGCATTTGAATCAGTTCTAATGAGGTGGATGAAATTGGAGCCTATTATACAGAGTGAAGTAAGCCAGAAAGAAAAACACCAATACAGTATACTAACGCATATATATGAAATTTAGAAAGATGCAAATGATAACCCTGTATACAAGACAGCAAAAGAGACACAGATGTATAGAACAGTCTTTGGGAATCTGTGGGAGAGGGCGAGGGTGGAATGATTTGGGAGAATGGCATTGAAACATGTATATTATCATATGTGAAATGAATCGCCAGTCCAGGTTCGACACATGATACAGGATGCTCGGGGCTGGTGCACGGGGATGACCCAGAGGGAAGATAAGGGGAGGAGGGAGGTGGGAGAGGGGTTCAGGAAGGGGAACTCATTTACACCCAGGGAGGATTCATGTCAATGTATGGCAAAACCAACCAATATAATATTGTAAAATAATTAACCTCCAAAAAAAAAAACCCAAAAAAAAAAGAATCCACCTGCTAATGCCAGAGATGCAAGAGATGCGGGTTCAATCTCTAGGTTGGGAAGACCCCCTGGAGTAGGAAATGGCAACCCACTTCAGTATTCTTGTCCAGGAAATTCCATGGACAGAGGAGCTGGTGGGCGATGGTCCATGGAGTCACAAAGAGTCAGACATGATTGAGTGGACTGAGCATGCACACTCATGTCCTCTGCAGAGCAACGTCACCATCTGCAGTGATCATGGAGCCCAAGAAAATTAAATCTGTTTAATTTTCTATTTGCCATGAAGTGATGGGACCAGATGACATGATCTTTACTCTCTGTTCTGTTCTGTTCTGTTCAGTCGCTCAGTCGTGTCCGACTCTCCGCGACCCCATGAATTACAGCACGCCAGGCCTCCCTGTCCATCACCAACTCCCGGAGTACACTCAAACTCATGTCCACAGAGTCGGTGATGCCATCCAGCCATCTCATTCTCCGTCGTCCCCTTCTCCTCCCGCCCCCAACCCTTCCCAGCATCAGAGACTTTTCCAGTGAGTCAACTCGTCGCATGAGGTGGCCAAAGTATTGGAGTTTCAGCTTTAGCATCAGTCCCTCCAATGAACATCCAGGATTGATCTCCTTTAGAATGGACTGGTTGGATCTCCTTGCAGTATAAGGAACTCTCAAGAGTCTTCTCCAACACCACAGTTCAAAAGCATCTATTCTTCGGCGATCAGCCTTCTTCACAGTCCAACTCTCACATCCATACATGACCACGGGAAAAACCACTACTCTCTAGTGAACTACAATTTCTTTCAGTCCTTTCCTCCCCATCCTCACTCTTTTTTCTGAATCTTTGGGTTTAAAGCGGAGACCATTTCCCTCTGAAGAGCTCCTTGAACTCTGGTTGTTCTCCCTACTGGATAAATCTTTATGGTTTGTTGCTTAAATTATTTTCTAAAATATGATTCTCTTTAAGTAGCTTCTAAAAGTGTTTGTGTATTTGGCAACTGCTCATATTATGTCTAGTGAAATATGTTTTGAAGGCAGATGTGTTACACAGATGCACAAATGTGTTTCCTACCCCTAATCTCATGACCCTTAGCTTACCACACAGAAAAGTGGTGGAGGTAAATACTGTAAAATGCCTAGAGATTGTCTATTGACTTTCTAGTTAATTTATATCATGCTAGAGTACATAAAATACTGCATACACTTTTCCCCCCAGACACACATTTTAGGCTCCCACAAAACTTAATAAAAGCTTCAATATTGACTGGAAGGTAAGCGGTTAGCCCTAAGATTGCCAGTAGGGTGTGGATGCTGAAAGGAATCAGAAGATGAACCTGAGCTTCCTAATTATTTCTGTTAAAGGGCAGACAATGATTCTGTCTGCTCCTAGTCAGGACTGACCTCAATTCTGATTCCAGTTTTGGTCCAAATGGGCTTTTGACCCAGAGTGGGTGTGGAAACTCTCCCAGGCTTTGCTTAGTTACCCACCTGTGAACTGACCAGCGGGTCTTCCTAAGTGCTCCAAGCTTTCATCTAAGCAAAAAATACTGTCAGTTTGCACCTGTCTCCTGAAAAGTTTATAGATATGTACCGTGTTCTGAACTGTGTAGTCCTTGGTGAAAGAAATTGGACAGAAATGAAACAAAATGTCTGACCCTTACCTTTTAAAAATGTGCCATCTATTAGAGAATTAAGTGATACCATTTACTTTATTTATACAAATAACTAAATAAATGATAAACCATTTATTTTTCCTTCATATTTTGGTGTCTTGGTTTTGGAGAATGAACTATTTATTCAAAATCCAAGTACCTATTTTATTCTCTCATCCTCAAATACCTTTGTGAACACATCCTTTCCCACTTCCCCAAACCATTCCCCAGTACCACAGGACACATAAAGAGAGCTTTGTGAGAGAGGTGGGTTTTGAAGCAAGGGGAGAGGCAGGCTTTACAGTGAATGCATTATTCCAGGTCTCAGAACCCATGCAGAGGAGTATAAAATCTGGAGTGGGAAAATCAAACCCGGAGAAGTTTAGCTTGGGGAGGACAGACGGAGCCTGAGCGTGAGGATCTTCAGAACATGTGGAGTGCAGAGGGAGGAGTAGAGACATTTTTCCAAACAAGATTAAATGGCAGCTACCAAAGAAGGGAGACAAAGACCAGCATTAATCTTCAAAAAAAAAAAAAGAGCAAACTGAGACACAACGTAATAAAGATACTAAGATGACTCAAGCACTCCCTCTCTTTTCATCCATCGAAGGATAAAACTGGGTGAGTTCCCAAAGTCTACCTACGAAGTGGCTGTAAAGGGAGACATTCCGTACCCATCCCATTGTATCTGTATGGTCGTCAGCTGAGCATCTGTTCTCTCATCAAAGCAATGTGACATTTAAGACAGAGTCAAACAGATGGCTGTATTTTGCTGAACTGGACTTTAATGAAAAAGTCCAGATTCTTTTGTTGCAGAGCAAAGGGATTATTGCCTTAGAGGGTGTTCATCATAGGGGGGAAAAGATAATGCTACATCAAAGAATTGAGATGGAGAAGGGAATCCTGAGATGATTTCACCTCTCATGAGAGAGAGAGAGAAAAAAAGGAAATATAGATAATGTGAAATAGTTCAAATTCATCAAAGAGAAAGCTAAAGCCAGGGTCCATTTAAAATCCCGGGTAGCCTAGTTAAAATGAAGGACATTTCAGTTGACCTGGTTCAATACAAGAAATACTGAATGAGGTATGTATTCATTCTACTAAACACAGAACAAATTCAAAGAGGCAGGATGAATACCAAATTATCACTAGAGGGAAAACTGCAAAAATTTAAGTTTTCCGAAAAACCTTAGCCTTTTCAGCTGAACAGTCCACAAATGGCTGCGGAGGTCTAATTTTTAACAAGCTGTGTGCTCTCCTCCTCTTCACAGAAAATTTGTTAGATGCTCCTTAATCTAGGCTGCACCTTCATGGGTTTGTCAAAGGGAAGTTACCCCAACAGATATATCTCATGATACCTTGTCAGAGATCATCACTTGATATCTGCTCCTTGCTGCTGCTGCTAAGTCACTTCAGTTGTGTCTGACTCTGTGCAACCCCATAGACGGCAGCCCACCAGGCTCCGCCATCCCTGGGATTCTCCAGGCAAGAACACTGGAGTGGGTTGCCATTTCCTTCTCCAATGTGTGAAAGTGAAAAGTGAAAGTGAAGTCGCTCAGTCTTGTCCGACTAGTAGCGACCCCATGGACTGTAGCCCACCAGGCTCCTCTGTCCATGGGATTTTCTAGGCAAGAGTACTGGAGTGGCTTGCCATTGCCTTCTCCGATCTGCTCCTTACCAGTCACAAAAACAACTTCGTACACTTGGAGATCTTCCTCTATTTAAATGGTTCTAAAACTTTGGACATTGAAATTGCTATTTCCCAAATAATTATCTTTATAACATTTTAAAAGGAAAAGAGTAGAGGAGGATTACTGATGGGGTTCTTTCCCAAAGCTCGTTAACTGAATGCAAATAAATGAAAAACTCAATACAGCACAGGGTGCTTTAATTAAAAATGGGAACATGTGACATAATAAAAATAACAAGAGAGTGAACTGTACCTAGAATTTGATAACCTTCAATAAAAATAGCTCTTAATCAGTAGCAGAATTTAAGTATTGTTTGTTAATGCAGACAATTTTTCAGTACTTGTCTTTACAAATATAGTCACACAGAGGAAGATTCACTTGTTGAGGCTTAGAATTCATTGATTATACACCAAAGTCGTGGGCTGCAGTCTGTCATTCTCTCAGAGTACTATTCAGGATTCTAAGAACTCAGTATCTCCAAAGAGTCTTTCGTTAGTTCCTTCAGCACCAACTCAGTATCTCAAGACACAGGTTATTTCAAATCAAGGATTTCAGGTGCACCTTCTACAAACTACAGGCAAAGGAAGAATCAGTTTGCTCTCCTCTAACTCATGAAATTGTCAGATAAACATAAAAGGAAGTGATCAGTGAACTTGACTCTGACAAATACAACAGGTTCTTAAGCAGCATATGTGAGGATGATTACATGTTACCTTGGACCTGTCTTCTTCAAAGGAACATTTTTCCCACTTGATATTTGAGTCCCTTTAGTTATAAAACATAAAAAAGGCAATTCCCCGTTCTCTTTTCAGAAAGATGAATAGAAAATCAGTAGAGTTCTTTAAAAAAAAATACTTTTGGTATAGACTTTACTGCTGTTAATGGTTCGTGTATCTCCCTCCTGTTCTTTCTGTGTGGAGGTATCTTTTTCAGCAAAATGAGATCATGCTATACACAATGCTTTGCAATCTGCTTTTTTCAGTCAGTGTGCCACATGTTTCCATTTCAGTAAATTCATGTACTGATACTCAGGCTGTGCTTAGATTACACAATTGACCCAAATACTCTATAGAGGGTGCACAGCAGGACCACGCACTGAAATTGGCTGGTGTGTCCAAGCTCCTTGCAGTTTAGCACATTCTCTTTCTCATGACCATGCTTATTAGAGAGAATGGGCCAGTTTGTCCGCAGAATGTTCCACCTTTTGGATTTGTCTGCTTGTTTCCAGTTCTGCTTTTTTTTGATCCATCATAACAAAATTCTTTCACTTGAATGGAATAATCTAAAATTTCACGAGTAGTTGCAATAGCTGACAAAATGGTCAGAAAGCTGCATTAAAATTTTCACAGTACTGTTGCATGGTCCCCTTGGTTCCCTTTCTGGCAGAATCCTAAACATCCCCCATTTGGACATATGGATTGAAAAGCAGCCTTATTTCAAGATCTCCTTTCCTATTCTCTTGCTTTCAGAACCACATGGATAAGCAAAAAAATTTGTTTATAACCTTTAATTTAAAGAAAGAGATTGATGATTCAATTCCTGATGGTTTGCTTAGTTTCCAAATACTACTTCTGATAAGTGGCCAGCATGAATCTGGACTAATATATTATAATAATTTGATATCATTTTCACCATCTTCATTCCTGTAGAAAGTTGTAAGGTGCTCTTCTATAGTGTACTTCTGATAATTGTTCCAAAATAATGATAAAACTCATTTGAAAAGACCCCGATGTTGGGAAAGATTGAGGGCAGGAGGAGGAGGGGACAACAGAGGATGAGATGGCTGGATGGCATCACCAACTCAATGGACATGAGTTTGGGTGGACTCCAGGAATTGGTGATGGGACGCCTGGCGTGCTGCAGTCCATGGGGTCACAAAGAGTTGGACACGACTGAGTGACTGAACTGAACTGAATCATAAAACAGTTCAGTAAACTAGGTGTCCATCACTTTCTCAATCCTTAAAAAGGAAATTTTCTTCTGCAGTAGGATTTAATAAGCCTTTTTACTAATATTAACTACATAACTGCAATTATAATTAGTTAAGAGCTTTCAGTCTATTTAATACTTATGTATTCCTTTAAAAGTCTTTAGAAAGCAACAAGTTTATATGAACATGATTGTCTATCATGTATTAGTCATATAAATCTATCATTACTCTCTGGAATTAGATACTAAGACTCATTTTAACAGGCTAGTAACATTTGGTGTTCATTGGAAGGACTGATGCTAAAGCTGAAACTGCAATACTTTGGCCACCTCATGCGACGAGTTGACTCACTGGAAAAGACTCTGATGCTGGGAAAGGTTGGGGGCGGGAGGAGAAGGGGACGACCGAGAATGAGATGGCTGGATGGCATCACCAACTCTGTGGACATTAGTTTGAGTGAACTCCGGGAGTTGGTGATGGACAGGGAGGCCTGGCGTGCTGTAATTCATGGGGTCGCGGAGAGTTGTACACGACTGAGCGACTGAACTGAACTGAACTGAACTGAACATTTAAAAATAGAAAACATTTATTGAGTGCCTACTATAGGTCAGGCACTTGAATAAGTACTTTGCAAGAATTGTTGTTCTTAAACCTCAAAAATTCTTGTAGTATAGTTACTCATTTTCTATCTTATACTTGATACTAAAAAAAAAAAAAAGAAAAGAAAAAAACCCAGAAAAGTTAAAATGTGTTTTTATTGGGAGGACAGGTTTTAAAAGTTACCTTTGTTAAAGAAACAAATGCAGAAATATGCTCAATGATTTGTGTCTGTGTGTCTGCTTTAGAATAGTCCTCTGGAGAAGTTGTCTTCCATAGCGCTCTGCCATATACTTGAGGGGGAAATACCTACCTAAGGAGTAGCCTTATATTCCCAAAATAGGAGGAGCCAGGAAATCCATGTCAGGTGAGCACCATCAACTCAGCCTCCGAGAGTGTGCGGATGGCATTGTTTTGTCTATTACCAAACTGGTGGACTGCCAGCGAGGGTCCTAGCCTGGCCCAGACACCCTGTCTCCACCAAGGAGGTTCTTTTTCTGATCAGAGTCTCCCAGTTAGTAGCGAAACTGATGCTGATATTGGAACAGCACAGGCTTCACTCAGTGGCCTAAGAATGGAGAAGGGGGAACTTAATTCTCAAATCAACTCCTCACTCCAATTTGGGTGGAGGCACCAAATATATAGGAGGGGTGACATCAAAGGGAGGGATTTGGCCTTCCCTGAGAGCTCAGTTGGTAAAGAATCCACCTGCAATGAAGGAGACCCTGGTTTGATTCCTGGGTTGGGAATATCCCCTGGAGAAGGAAAAGGCTACCTACTCCAGTATTCTTGCCTGAAGAATTCCATGAACTGTATAGTCCATGCAGTCACAGAGTCGGACACGACTGAGCGTCTTTCACTTTCACTTTAGAAAAGTGCAAGGAGTATTCATGCGTTATTTGAGACCACGCTTGTGGTTTGAACATGGGATTGATGCAACTCTCCCTTTCAGTCCTTCTGTGGGTCCAGTGTTGTCATGGCAACTGTCAATGGTCGTGGTACTGGTGAATGCATCACTTAGCATGCTAATTTATTATAATGAGTGTATAATGAGGCTCAAGCTCTACTGGAAGTCCAATCTGCCATCTTGGGCCTTGTTGGTTCTGATTCTTGTTCCTTTTTTTCCTCTTTGCAGCTTCCTCCTGAAACTTGAAAATTGCTCAGTTGTGTCCATCTTTTTGCAACCCCATGGACTGTAGCTCGCCAGGCTCTGCTGTCCATGGAATTCTCCAGGCAAGAATACTGGAGGGGGTAGTCATTCCCTTCTCCAGGGGATCTTCCCAAACCAGGGATCAAACCCGGGTCTCCTTCTTTGCAGGCAAATTCTTTACTGTCTGAGCCACCAGGGAAGCCCAAATTGAGGGAAGTCCTAAAACTTAGGTAAGAGTAATTGGTTTCCATTTGAGGGAAGGGCAGGGGTATGATTCTGGGACATCAGCCTTGGTAACGCATCCTGTCACAGAAGATATGAGACAGTTTTGATTAGATAGCTTTTGGAGAGTCATCATAACAGACAGCATCCAAAGGATCCTCTATCCCCCAAAACCCCAATTTTACTTGTATTGATTCTACTGGGTTTTTAAATTTACTGTACATATCTGCTGATGCCAATATTAATGGACTGATTCATACAGTGGAAGTGTTTATTTTGCAAACAGACAGGAAAAAGGGCATGTAAATGCCACCCATTAAAGGCTTTTAGTTTGATGGTCTATTTCCTTTTGGAATAAAAAACATAATACTTTGATTCTACATAAATATCATATGGGAAGTCTAATTATCAGGTATCCAGAAATGAATAATCTGACTAGAAGAATAATGTATAGTTTTAGCCATTACTATAATGCTTCAAAAATTTTAGGGTTAAATTAAATTAATAACTGAAATATATGAATGTTAGAAAAGAAAACTGTTCAGGAAATAAATATTCTACTTAGTTCCTAGAATAAAATATTTTTGGACTACACTCATTTCCATATTGTGCCTTAATTTCAGAAAACAGACTAGTTGTAGTGTTAGGTGGATACTAAGTGTATTCTGGACACGGAAGAAATAGTGCCTTCATTTCCAGAGCTTGGATGTGAGAATGCTGTAATGTTTATCGCAGCACTGTTTATAATAGCCAGAACATGAAAGCAACCTAGATGTCTGTCTGTAGACAAATGGATAAGAAAGCTCTGGTACATATACACAATGGAGTATTACTCAGCAATTAAAAAGAATACATTTGAATCAGTTCTAATGAGGTGGATGAAACTGGAGCTTATTATACAGAGTGAAGTAAGCCAGAAAGAAAAATACCAATACAGTATACTAATGCATATATATGGAATTTAGAAAGATGGAAACGATAACCCTGTATACGAGACAGCAAAAGACACAGATGTATAGAACAGTCTTTTGGACTCTGTGGGAGAGGGCGAGGGTGGGATGATTTGGGAGAATGGCACTGAAACATGTATATTATCATATGTGAAACGAATCACCAGTTCAGGTTTGATGCATGATACAGGAGGCTCGGGGCTGGTGCACTGGGATGACCCAGAGGGATGGGATGGGGAGGGAGGTGGGAGGGGGGTTCAAGATGGGGAACACATGTACACCTGGGGCAGATTTATGTCAATGCATGGCAAAACCAATACAATAATGTAAAGTAATTAGCCTCCAATTAAAATAAATAAATTAAAAAAAAATAAAAGTGAAAAAAAATATGGAACAAATCCTTGCAGAAAAAAGAAAAATATCCAGAGTCAAGAATATATCGATCAATTATGTAAAGCAATATTGAACATGTTATTTAATAGTGATTACAATAATACCTAGGGCTTCCCAGGTGGTTCAGTGGTAAAGAATCCGCCTGCTAATACAGGAGACACAGAGATGTGGGTTCAACCCTTGGGTTGGGAAGATCCCCTGGAGGAGGAAATGGCCACCCACTCCAGTATTCTTGCCTGGGAAACCCCATGAACAGAGGAGCCTGGCGGGCTACAGTCCACGGGGTCACAAAGAGTCGGACACGACTGAGCAACTGAGCACGCATGGCTGCACAATAATTGTTACCATTAACTGGGCTCTCATTTTATGCTAATACTTTACCTAAATTAATGTAATGCACACAGTAATTAGTATTATTTGCTATTTGCAGATGAGGAAACCAGGCCTAGAGATATGAAAGTCAGGTCTTTTAAGGCCAGCTTTCACAACCAAGACTGGCTATTAGTTTATTATAAACAAATTATAAACAAACTGTTTATTAGCAGTGTGAATTTCTGATTTTAGTTTCTTTTTATGGTGAAAGGGTGACAGTGGAAAGGTGCAGAAGTCACCAGTCCTCCAAGTATGAAGGCAACAAACACTTCTAATGAACAAAGTGTGTCCCTGTCATGTGTAGAACAAAATCAGCAGAGATAAATACTGGGCATAATTTTATTGCGTATCCCTCTTTCTCCAGTTTCCATTGTGACTGAATAACCAGATTTGTAATTGTCTTTCTGCAAGTTCCCTAGGTTTTATTTCCTTATTCAGCCATTAAATGGAGTAGCTTTGTCACATGTTGAAATATACATTTATTGCTCTAGCATGATGATATGCAATTTTACATTTATCAAAATCCAGAGAAAAGTGTGTTAAATGTTACCATTAACATTTAAAACATGAAAAATTGTCATCAAATTTTATAGCATAATGAAAAATCATGGGAAGGTCTTAATATGTTAGTAGTATCTGAAGTTACTGCTTGTATAATACAGACATGTAGCTTTTTTCCTCTATTATCCATCTCACTAGTTTCCTTGCATTTGGAAAGTATTGGCGTTTATATTTTTTCCAGTATATTTTCTGCATAAAGAAAAATGAAGGTTCTCACAATCTCTGTTTCTACATAAATTCCTCATTACCTTTAACATCAAAAGAAGTCTCTTAATGGAGCCTAGGAAATTGAGTGATTATTTACCCATGAACCTAAGATGTAAATGCTGGGAAAATGTGAATATCTAGGTAGGTTTCATTAAGAGAAAACAGTGGGAAGGTGCAAACATCACCAGTTCTCAAAGTATGAAGGTAACAAATGCTTCTTATGGCCAAAATGTGTCCTTGTCATGTGTAGAAAGAAATCAGCAGAGTTAAATAAAGTTTCTTAGTAGCTGCATAATTTAAATTCTCTGCCAATAAACTTCATGCCCCCGATGGGCGTTGGCCAGTAAACCCCAGTATACAGCATGGCATGTAACACAAATAGATGTTTTGTTTTTAATAAAAAAACGCATAATTGACACTAAGAAACCCTGAAGTTTGTGTGTATCTTCACATGCATAATGAGTCATGTATGCTACTTTAAAAACTTTCTTATTCGGGGATGCTTCAGTATATCAAAAGAGCAAGACGGGCTGCAAAAACCAGAACTGCTGTCATGATTCAACTTTCATTTTGTACTTGACATTCCGGATACTGAAAGTTTGTAGATGAATGACTACAGAACCTAACACAGTGAACTCCAATCCTGGGTCATAAATGGAGCCTCATCTGGGCTTTGCACCATCACCTTTTAAATGATTACACAGCGGATTGCATAGTGTAGATTTGTGTGGCTAAAATGCTTTCTACACACTGAATCTAAAATGTAAACAGTTATTCAACTGGAAAGAATTTCACTAAGTCAGTTCACAAAGGGTTGGTCCAGTTTTCCGACTGGTCTGCACGTAGACAGGTTGAAGGTGAATTTCATTTGGGTTTCCTATGTAACCAACAAAAAAATGGCATGGAGGGAGGGCAGATATGTGACTGCACACACTTCCCTGTGTCCCCCTGGTTTCTCACGATGTAGGCTGAAGTTTGGTGGTTTAGTCACCAAACAATGAGTAGGCTTCCAGGTTAGAGAAACCAAGAAAGCAAAGACTCACCCACTGCGGGGGTCAAGACCAGTCAGTACTGAAGACTCTGCCCACAGCAGACATGGGATTTCTTGGCTCAGATCTTGCTCTGTCCTGCTTCCTCTTCTTCCTCCTTTGCTCAGTCTTGGCCTGGCTTTTTGCCAGATTTCCTTTATCACCGTGCTTCATTTTTGGCAAGAGAAATTGCAAAGAACATGTATATCTAATAACAATAATAATAAAAAGAACCAAAAATAAACCTCTTGCCATAAGACAGTGGGGGGTCAACTTAAATTTTCTGTATCTGAGTGTTTTATCTGAAAATTGGGACTAAAAATAATTCTCTTCTCTTAAGACTTTCGACTAATGGAAGAATATAATACATGTAAAAGGAACCCAGAGGCATCAGTAATCAGATATCATTCTTCCTATAATTATAATCAGTCATCCATAGTAAGGTGAACTTTGCTTCACTTTTACTGCTGACTGAGCTTCCAAGGCTGGAAGGGTGCCTAAGGACTCACCTGTAATGGGGAAGAAGCTTTGTATTTTATTACAAGTTAATCACTAAAGGGATGTTGCCTGTATGTTTGTGCGTGTGTGCTCAGTTGTATCTGACTCTTTGCAGCCCCGTGGACTGTAGCCCACCAGGCTTCTCTGTCCATGGGATTCTCCAGGCAAGAATACTAGAGTGGGGTAATGACCATTCCTGAGAATCCTGCTTCCCAGGTAATGACCATTAAGTTAAAATGCCTTTGTTTAGCTCATAGAGAATAGCATCACCAGGCCTACCTGTGAACAGCTGCAGAGGGGAATAAATTAACCGATTGCCTCTGGAGACTGACCAGGACTAGGGAATGTCTGACTTTACTCCCTTCCTTGTTAGTATAAAAGAAGCCTGAATCTTAACTCAGGCAAGATGGCTATTTGGGGGCACTAGTCCACCATCTTCTCAGATTCCTGTCTTTCTGAATAAAGTTGTTATTCCTTGTCCCGACAACTCGTCTTTTGATTTATTGGCCTGTTGTGGGCTTCCCTGATGGCTCAGATGGTAAAGAATCTGCCTGCAACGCAGGAGACCTGGGTTTGATCCCTGGGTTAGGAAGATCTCTTTGAGAAGGCAATGGCTACCCACTCCAGTACTCTTCCCTGGAGAATTCCATGGACAGAGAAACCTGGTGGGCTAAAGTCTGTGGAGTCACAAAGAGTCAGACACAACTGAACGACTAACACTTTTCACTTTCACTTTTTGTGTGGCAAACAGTGTGAGCTTAGACGTGGATGCCACCCACTGCAGCAATCCATGTGGTAGGCTCCGCATTCCATTTTTGCCCAACAGCAGTTGTTAACTATGGCCTACATTTTAAGCTATTAATTTCCTCTCCTTCATTGTTGGACTCTTTTCCTTTGGCTTTTATTAAAATGATGACAAAAACGAATAATATTGTATATTGTACAAAGCAGCTTTACGTACAGTATCTCTTCTGCTGGTCCAACAGCCTGCGATATCATTATTCTCATTTTATAGATGGAAAACTGAAGCTGAGTGATAACAGGAAAATTACCCACATAATTCAGACGATAGTGTTGGACTATTAGGTTTTCACCATGCCACTGTTGACTGCTTCTCTGTGTTTTACATTTTTTGAGGTTGGTTGGTTTTACATGATAGCATAAGTGAGCAAGGGATTATTGACATAAAAAGAGTAAGATTTGAGTGTGAAAAAAGTGGAATGTGCACAGAGAGTTGGGATCTACAGAAACACTCTCTAGAACTGAAAGGACTTATTTGACCTTGAAGTTCACAGGGGTATAACAGCTACCCACCACTACCATCACCCCTTCCCTGACACCTTTTCAATCTGTAACCTATGACTCTAGAATCCAAGTTCACCAATTTTCACCCACCTTGATGCATTTCAACTTCTTTAATAAAGAAAATTTCCTTTGAAAATCAATCAGGGGCCTGTACATAGGAAAATATGTGCCCAACATAATCCATGAAGAGAGGTAAACTCGAGTCCAAATGACTGCCCCTTTTTCCCACTGACTCTCTTTGATTACACTAGGCCAGCAGACATTTTTCTAAAGTCTTCCAGCTGAGTAAAATACTTGAAGGGTTAATGCATAATGACCAATTCTTTCATTGTAAGACCGACTACCATGTATCATTAAAAAGAGTAGGGGGCCATTTATCTGTAGCTTTCAAAAATTTTTAAATACATACTGTATCTGAATCCTCACACATATTATAAATGCAGTGAAATCAAACAATCATCATTCATAACTGGCCTTTGATTTTTATATCCATGCATGTAAAAAAATAAAAGAAAGAGAAGGGAAAACCAAACATGTGTGCTGCCTTTTAATAAAGATCATATTAAAAATTCAATAAATAGCAATATCTCTGATCTCTTAACAAAAGCTTCTGGTGTACAGGAAATTAAATGAAAAAAAAAAACCTTGTTAATCCTTTTTGATTTCTGTACATTGTAGCTAGAAGCAGAATTCTTTAACTCACAGATTTCTCTCTTTTTTTTTTTCTTTTAAACATTAAAAAAATCTTTTCTTACACCAATGTCTGGGCAACACTAAAAATGCAGCTTGATTCTTGGAAACACATAAAAATAAAGGCGGGGGGTTGCAGGGTGGGGTAACGGGCGAGCAGTTGTGTCATCGCCTCATCCCGGTGGCCTTGCAAGGGGGAAGCCACCTCGAACCAGGTGATAACCCACTAGACTTTATCTCGTCTTCTCCCGCCCTCCCTGAAGCCTGCCAACACTTCGGCTGGCTGTTAGGCATTTTAAATATCCCCCCTGAGCCCTAACCTCACCCCCTCTCTCTTCTTGTCAGCTGGAATGTCTCAGAGCTGTCAGAAGCTTGTTGCTTATTGATGTTTCCGTGTGTTTTATGTCTTTTCTGAGCTATGACAGGCCCTGACACAGCGCTGATTTCAATCAGGCTGCTTCTGGAGAGGCCTAAGTTTTTAGCTGCACAATCCACGTCTCCAGCCTACTTCAGAGGCCCTGGTCTAATGAAAATGTTTCAGGAGACCGAAATAAAGGCCCTGGGCTCAACAAACAGCAGCTGAGGAATTCACAAGGCTTGGAAAAAAAAAGTGTGTTCGCGCATATGCACACACACACACAGGCAAACACACACACACCATGGTCCCCCCACCTCCTTTTGTTATAAGAAAAGCAAGAACAGAAAGTGACCTCGGGAGCCAAAGGTTCTGACACTGAATCAAATCCCTTTAGACCTGAACTGACAGGCTAGGCCTGGCTTTAGATTACGTTATCACATCTTAGAACAGGCTTGTATGTACCTCAGGATTCCCTCCATATAAAGAGCTGGCGGTTTTACCCCTGCCGCCTATTAAGTCAAGTTCTGATGTCTTGTCGGGAATGAAAGCCTATCACACAGAGGGTGGGGGTAATGGGGAGGGGGCAGGGAACAACCAGCAGAAATGAAAATAAAATGTGTGGCTGGTGGCGAACCCATTTCTGCTATTTACAAGACTGGTCATGAGCAGATTAAAAATATTAGGAAATTGCCCTTGGTAAATCGCATGTGATTTCCTGAAACTTATACAAACAACTCATTTTATACCATGTTGGTCCTATTTAAGCTAGACAAATGAGGGTCTTTGGAAACCAAAGGCATTTTTTTCTAGCTCAGATGAGATCAGCACATGTATTTGAAGGTCGCCGCCATCAAACTCATTCCCAGACACTTGAGCATAGAACTCCTCGTTTTGTGTATGTGTCTGGCAAGTTGGACAAACCTGAGCTAGTCAAATGACCTCTGTGTGCCTATTTCTTCAATTTAAAATGCTGTAGCCTTATTTCTCAGAAGTAGGGCATTTTTTGTTATCGGGCTTCTTGACTTCAAAAGTCAACCTCCTAATTTCTCCTTTCTCCTGACCTTTCCCCTTGGTAATCTTAAATTTGTTTTCTAAGTCTGTGAGTCTGTTTCTGTTTTGTAAGTAAGTTCATTTGTATCACTGAATCAATCTGCTGTACATCTGAAACTAACAGATCGTTACCCCACATAAAATAAAAATTAAATTTAAAAAAGTCAAGCTATTGATAAACAAGATCCCACCATATAGCACAGGGAAATATATTCAATATATTTTAATAAACCATAATGGAAAAATATGAAAAAGAATATATATATGTATTAATATATCAGCTTGCTGTACATCAGAAACTAACATAACACTGCAAATCAACTATATTTCAATTAAAAAAAATAAAAGTTGTTGGCAGAGCTTCTAATAAAGTGACAAGGCTCCAATGATGAAGACTAAATTTAAAATTTCTCAGGGACTAGCATTCTGCTTTTCTCCATGGCAAGGCACCCCTTGCTGGCCTGCGATGAATATTTATGATACATTAAGACTTTCTAGTAGAGGAACATACTTAAATCATAATATTATGCTAACAACATCTAGAATGAAAATATTTCTTGAAGGATAAATATCCAAAGTGAAACAGATGTTAATAAAGAATCTCAAAAAGATTTTGGTTTTGTTTGGATATGGACAGGGGGCTTCCCTGGTGGCTCAGACGATAAAGAATCTCCCTACAATGCGAGAGACCTGGGTTGAATCCCTGGGTCGGGAAGATCCCCTGGAGAAGGGAATGGCAACCCACTACAGTATTCTTGCCTGGAGAATCCCATAGACAGAGGAGCCTGGTGGGCTACAGTCCATGCAGTCCCTGGGGTCACAGAGTCAGGCACGACTGAGCAATAATACTGGAAACATACAGGATGACCAAGAATACAGGCTTGAGAGCACAGGCTTCCAGATTCAGGCCTGATCCACTTGTGCTAATGTGTAAAAAGTGAGATTTTATATTCAAATATGGATATGGAGCTCTTTGCAAAAAAAAAAGAAAAACAATCAGCCAGTTTGGAAATGGCAACAGTCAGCTGACTGAGTCACAGCCCGCTCCTTAGACCAGCCCTGTATTCTCCAGGGGCCACAACTGAACAACTCTTTTTTTTCCCCCTCTATATTTAGGGTCTGGCTGCTGCAGCATCTGATTTACGAACCCTAATTTGAAGTCAGGCAGTGCTGTGTTTGGATGTCAGCTCTTCTGCCTCCTGGCTGAGTCACTTCAGACAACTTACTTTACTGTCCTGGGTTTTCTTAGTTCCAGAAGGTGAAGAATAAGTTCTGCTTCAAATGCTATATTGATGACTGACATCACACATACAAAATGCTTGACTCGTTAAATAAAAAAAACAACAAACCTTCAAAAAATGTGTTGCATCTTCCCATCTCTTCTTTGGAGGGAATAGAAATGTTGTTGCCCTTGTGCCTGCTTGGTTTCCAAGTGAGTCTTCGCTGGGCTGAGTTACAGTTTTCGTGGTTTTAGCTTAAAAAAAAAAAACCTCTCTGCCTCTCAGCCACATTGAGTGAAAATTATCGCTAAAAAAGGGTTCCTCCACCTCCATTCCATTTTTTAAAAAATGTTATGATATTTTTAACAATATTAATATAATAACAGTAGCATGTGTTTATTGGGTTAGTCTGTATTTTATGACTTAGTATCGAATTTATGGCTTGTTTTTACCAGTACTGTCACTATTAATTTTTGTTCCCATTTTTTTCATCTGCTGGAACATTGTCATAGGACTATTGCCTGCCCGTGATAAGCAGTCTCTGCTATTATTATTTCAGGTCTGCTTATCAACAGTCAACACATCTCCCCAAATTATTTTTTTTAGAACAACTATGTTATCAATTTAACGCTTTGGTCACCAAAGCACCCCTTCCTTGCAGCCACTCAGGAGAATTCTGGCACGCTAGGTTCCAGAGTCGGAGAATTAGGGGAGCGGTCAGAAAGAGCTGTCACTGCGAGAATACCATGGGGCGTAGAGCCTGTTTTCACAATATGACTTTAAGATAGGGCTGCATCCTGGTCCTGACTCTTGACCTAGCCCAGGCAAACTGCAGTCGGGATCCAGGGCCACTCATGACCCTTGGAAGGGCTGGGTGAGAGAGAAGCACCGTCTGGGAACTCCCAGGGATCAGAGACTTGCCAGGCTCTCTGAAAACGACTGCCAATTTGGCCTGGTCTCAGCTGACTGCATGCCCAGGAGGGAGGGGCAGCAGTAATAAAGCAGTTTAGTGGAGAAAGATATTGCTTCAAGCTCCCAAGGCTTCTAGTCTATTTAATGACAACATTATTCACTCACACATCCATACACACACACGCGCCCGCACACACACACAGACACACACACACACATGTGAATGCTCATATGATAATCAGAATACGTACACTCTTTGGGGCAGAGAATGATTGATGGCCAAACTGGAAAGGTTGCAGTTGAAAGCTAAGATTCAGATGATCCCAGGAGTGATAGAACTCTTTAGAGTTTTTCTTTTGAATGAAATCTTGGCGGAACATTTGTAGCATCACCCCAGCAGGCTGCATTTGGACTGAGGCCTGGGGTACATTGTCAACCCCCTACGACTGGTTATCTCCGGCAGCTCTCCCAGGACCTCGTGCTTTAATTGGGAGGCACAGTTGACTCTTGATGGTGATCTAAGGGGTCCAGGTCTAAGAATCCTTTGAAACTTTTCAGAGATGCTGCTGCTCATATAATCCGAGTTCATATTTATATATATACAATATGTGACAAGATATACATGTACGTCATGTCAGGATATTATTTTAAAATTAGTTTTCCTCCACTAAAATTTTTCACTGTAAAACAGTCATGTTCTTTTTTTTAAACAAAAATACTACAATTCTGAAAATTCATAGGAGAGAAAACTCCCTGATGCCTTGGGAGAATTTTACGTTTTTTTACGGTAGTCCCATTTGAAGAGCTACCCTAGTGACTCAGATAATAAAGAATCTACCTGCGATTCAGGAGACCCAGGTTCAATTCCTGGATTGGGAAGATTCCCTGGAGGAGGAAATGGAAACCTACTCCAGTATTCTTGCCTGGAGAATCCCGCGGATGGCCTGGTGGGCCACAGTGCATGGGGTTGCAAAGAGTAGGACACAACTGAGTGAGTAACACTTCCTTTGAAGAGCAAATATCAAAAGTACATCTTACTGTTATAGTGAGAAAGATGCTTTATAATGAACAGGAAGAAGCAAATTTTACTTAATGCAGTAAGAGAAGAAATATTTACCAAGTGCTTAGATTGTTCAAGCATCTGTTTGTGAAATCCTCAGAACCACCCGGAGAGGTAGAGGAATCATTGTTCCCATCTTATGGAGGAGAATACTGAGGTTAGCACGTCCAAAGCCACACAGTTGGCATATGAGAGAGCTAAGGGTTTAATTCAGACTTTCAGGTGTTTTGTCTCTAATTTTATTAAGCTTCGTAAGTCCACTGTTTGAATTAATTTAATAAATGTTGAGGCCATTTCTAGAGGTTTTTTTTTTTTAATTTAAGCACCTGGAGCTACCTTAAATAGTTGATACACAGTTCTAATAGGAGTGCATTTTTTTAAAATAAAAATAACGGTACCTTTTAACAATACACAGAAAAACTATAATAGAATTTTTTGCAAAGATGTCCTTGCAACTTGATTGTTATAGAGTCTCCAGGACAGGTAAGGAAAGTAAAACCATTTCTAATCCATTTAACCAGATGGATTGTTTCTCTTCATATTTTCTAGAAATTGAGATTCAAGTTTAAAGGTTTCATCTACAAATTTTTAAGGGAGATAATTCAGTCTTTCCTCTTTTGTTAAAGTAACGGCATCTACAATTGACTAATTACAGGGAGAATTGGGCATTCCATGAAGATTAAGGGCAAGCAGCTAATTACACCCACAAGTGGCTAACAGCAGCTACAATTAGCTGTTTATAGGCACAATTATTGGTGTAGCCAATTTTGTACCCCAAAATAATTACAGGTGCAAAATCTCACATGCCATTAGAAATGTTCTCTTTCAGAATGCTGGCCCTGTTGATGTAGATTTCTCCATTTATTCTCCTGGATAGAAAAATAACCAGGAATTTAAAATTTAAAGTGCCAACATGGTATCAACTATAAAACTATGTTTAATAAATTTATTTTTATGCTTGAAAAACTGTAAATTTTACTTCATATTGTCTGTTAATACTTTAAGCATTAGAAAAATACAAAAATAAAGAAAGCTTAAAGGGGTAAGTTTTAGTTCTACTTTGTGAGAATAATTCACTAGTTTAAAAAGATTTAAAAACATGTTTTGAAGTAAGATCAAACTGCAGAATATACTAAAATTATTGTTACTGTTCCAGTTTCTGTGTTTATTCCTTGACCTTGAGGCAGCATTGATTCGTGGACTTGATAATTATTTCTGAAATTCCTAATGTGTTTTAGTATTTTCTGGATGTGTGAACTTGAAATGTTCTGAGTGTGTGTGCTCAGTTGCTTAGTCGTGTCTGTTTTGCCTGTCAGGTTCCTCTGTTCATGGGATTCTCCAGGCAAGAATACGGGAGTATGTTGCCACATCCTCCTCCAAGGGGATCTTCCCGACCCAGAGGCTGAACTCTTAGCTCTTGCATCTCCTGCGTTGGTAGGCAGATTCTTTACCATAGAGCCACCTGGAAAGAGAAACGAAGGTACCCATGGGTAATTCTCAACCTTCCCAACTCCCTTGAAGTTTATTTCCTGGTCTGGGCAGCCTAGAAATACAGCTATGATCAGAGTTTCTTTTTTGGCTCAGATTTGAAGCCAGTGACATCTCTCCCCAAATAAACAAATGTATACTGCCATCCCCAAACAAACAACAAACTGTAGAGAAACAGTAAACAATCATCACTGCATTTTTGAAGTTTCCATTTTGGCTTCTGAATTATAAAATAACATGATTTAGAAAATTCTAAAGGAGATCAATCCTGGGTGTTCATTGGAAGGACTGATGCTAAAGCTGAAACTGTAATACTTTGGCTACCTCATGCGATGAGTTGACTCACTGGAAAAGACTCTGATGCTGGGAAAGGTTGGGGGCGGGAGGAGAAGGGGACGACGGAGAATGAGATGGCTGGATGGCATCACTGACTCTGTGGACATGAGTTTGAGTGAACTCCGGGAGTTGGTGATGGACAGGGAGGCCTGGCGTGCTGTGATTCATGGGGTCGCGGAGAGTCGGACACGACTGAACGACTGAATTGAACTGAACTGAACTGAATGGCTATATTTTAATCTTTTTATATAAACCAGGAGTTTCTTACTTAAAAAACCAAAAGCAAACATATTTCAAATATGCCATGGAATGCTGGAAAAAAATGAATTTTGTAAACCAAAATAGTCCATAAATTAATTTCCTATTCATCAAAGAGCACGGAGAAGGAAATGGCAACCCACTCCAGTATTCTTGCCTGGAGAATCCCATGGACAGAGGAGCCTGGTGGACTCCTGTTCATGGGGTCATGAAGAGCCGGACACGACTGAGTGATTAAGCACAAGCAAAGAGCACACAAATTATAACATTACTAATGTAAATTTAAAAGACAAACAATTGCTGTCTGTTATCATGTTGTTCCATTATGGATTATTTCAATCATTGTTTCCTTGGAACCACAGTGCAGACATTAAACAGTCTATTCTGAGTCAATCGTGAGGCATTATCTTAAAACTGGAATGCCTGCTGGTTTTGTTTCAAAAGTCAAGCTTGGAAGCATGCACCTTACTAAGATTCTGATTTATTTTTATTTTTTAATATTTATTTTTATTTATGTATGTATTTGGCTACTCTGGATCTTAGTTGCAGCATGTGAACTCTGAATTGCAGTATGCTGGGATTTAGTTCCCTGACCATGGATCAAATCCAGGTCCCCTCCATTGGGAGCATGGAGTCTTAGCCACTGGACCACCAGGGAAGTCCCGTGATTTATTTCTTCATGACTGTATGTTTCCAGAAATCAATTAAATTCATGAAAAATTCCAAATCTTCTTGTTTGAATCACCTAGAGAAACATTTGCTTGATCAGTAAATGGGGTTATTTGCAGTAAACAGGGAATTTAGCGTAAAAGAATAGAGTGCTTGGTCTGGGTGGAAGCACACAGCCATGACCTGATGGAGATTTTGAGTCCTGTTTCTCTCATCTCTCTCTCTGACCTGCAGGAGCATTAAGGTCTCTTTCTGGAGGCTTGGGTTTGGGTCTTGGGTGAAACCCAAGTGAGACTTGGGTTTGAGTCCAGCTCTACCTCTTACTGGCTATATGGCCTCTTGTAAGTGCCTCAGCCTCTTGGAAATTCAAGTTTCCTTATCAATAAAACCCATAAAATAAGGGTTATAATTCCTTCCCCATGGGTCTGCTCTTAGAAGTGAAATAAATTAGCGAAAGTGAAAAAGGGAGTAGCCCAATCACATCTGTCTCTTTGCAGTCGCATGGTCTGTATCCCACCAGGCTCCATTGTCCATGGAGTTCTCCAGGCAAGAATGCTGGAATGGATTGCCATTCCCTTCTCCAGAGAATCTTCCTGATCCAGATACTGAACCCAGGTCTCCTATATTATGACATCCTTAAATAAGAAGGATAAATGTCATTATCTCCCATGTTTCCCAGGTCGCTCAGTGGGTAAAGAATCTGTCTGCAGCGCAGGAGACACAGGAGATGTGGGTTTGATCCCTGGGCTGGGACGATCCCCTGGAGGAGGAAATGGCAACCCACTTCAGTATTCTTGCCTGGAGAATCCCATGGACAGTGGAGCATGGATAGCTACAGCCCATAGGGTTGCAAGGAGTTGGACACAACTGAAGCAACTGAGCACTCACAATCTTAAGAAAATGAAAATAGTAAACACCCTAAAGTTCTCCTAGACTCATTTTCTCTCTTTACAAAATGTTATTCATGATAGCTAGCCCTGCTTGGATCACTATAAATTAACTCACTCATTCCTTCTTTGAATTCCTTCATTAATTTAGTGGGAAAAAAAAAAACAGTATCTAATACTTACAACCCTTACTGTGTGCTAGGTGCTCTTATAAACCTCTTTCGTATGTTAATCTTTATGACCACACGTGTAATAGATACTTTTATGAAGCCCATTTACAGATGTGAAAACTGAGTCACAGAGAAGTTAAGGAATTTGGATAATTTCACACAGATAGAAAGTGGTAGACCCAGGATCTGAACCCAGTAGTCTAAAAATATATCATCTCCTATGTCTAGAGTGCTCAGGGGTAGGTCTAGACGTACACAAAATCCAGACAAAGAGAAGAAGTGTCTCAGAATCTTTCTCTTTGTTAGAGAGAGGGCATAGCGGGTCTGCACAATGGGGAGATGTCCTTATTGTGAAAGGTGACCTTTGCAAGCATGATAATTACCGCCCCTCTTTGTCGTCAGAACTTGTCATCTGTCTTTCAGGTAGACTGCATCCCCTGAGGCTTCTTTCTGCCTGTTGGCTGCTGCACACCAGTTCCTGGTGCTCAATAAACACTTGGGGAGTGATAGAAAGCATGCCGAGATTAAACACACCTTATCCTCTCCAGAGGTTAGCAAAGTCCCTTGTTCTCCAGCAGAGCGGAGCACACCAGCTCTACTGGAGCTACGTGTGAGATCTACACAGGAATAAGAAGTCGGTAATATACAGCACACTGCCTTGTTCACTCTAGAAGTACACTAACTAAATGCTTAATTAATTTAAAGCAGCATTCACTTTTAGAGTGAGCTTTGTGTCTGTATTGTAAAGAGTGCTTCAGGAGTGAAGGAAAAGTTCACTGGATTCTTTTCCCGGAGCAAAACTATGATTGCAAATTGTAGTGTCTGTTTCAGGTCCTTGTTAACAGTTAGTGTATTAATAGAGAGAATGACTGGGGAGAAGGCGGGACCTCGGACAGGACTCCCTTCTTAACTGGAACTCCCAGCGTGGCGCTTGGTATGGCTAGGTCAGGCTCAACACACATTTCTCACTCCCGCTTTTGTGGAGATCATCATGTGATTTTGAACAAGGTTGGATTATATGTGTCATGTTTCCCCACCTTAAATGAACCTTGATTGTAACAGAAACAGATCAGGTTTGAAATCTTTTTTTCTGTGAATGTAAAGCTTAGTGTCTTTCAGAATCAGATTTGGGACTAGAGCCAGAAAACATTGGATTGAAGAATCAGAAGGCTGAAGCCATCACAACAGAATCAACTTATGGGAAATTCAGCAAACATTTCACTGCCTTCAAAACAGTGGGATCATCATACAAAGCTGGAAACATTTAAAAATTTTAACTTTTAGGTAGTGATGACCCCAAATGAATATCTGGCCTAAGGAGAGACAAGAACAGCAGTGAACTTATTTACACTCTGGAGCTCTTTAGACCACCAACTAAGGTTTGCTACCTACTAGCAAACTGGTGTGCTTATTTGCATTATAGAAGACCATAAAACTATGAAAATATTGACTTGAAAGCTAAATTTCATATTTATCAGTAACACAAGATCAATGCTGGGCTTTCCTGGTAACTCAGCTGGTAAAGAATCTATCTGCAATGCAGGAGACCCCCCAATTCAATTCCGGAGTTGGGAAGATCCACTGGAAAAGGGATCGGCTACCCACTCCAGTATTCTTGGGCTTCCCTGGTGGCTCATCGGGTAAAGAGTCTGCCTTCAATGCAGGAGATCTGGGTTCTATCCCTGGGTTGAGAAGATCCTCTGGAGAAGGGAATGGCTACCCACTCCAGTATTCTGGCCTGGAGAATTCCATGGACTGTATAATCCATGGGGTAGCAAAGAGTTGGACACGACTGAGCAACTTTCACTAAGATTAATACTAATATATCTACTTAAAAATAATATTTTTTTAAATTAGAAATGCATAGCTACCCATTTGATCTGAGTTACCATTAGGGATGAAGACTCTGAGAAGTTTTTTTCCTTCCTGATAAATATCTTTTCCATGAAGTCTCCTCTGTCCATGGAATTCTCCAGGTAAAGATACCGGAGTGGGTTGCCATTTCCTTCTCCGGGGGATCTTCCCGACCCAGGGATCAAACTCACGTCTCCTGCGTTGCAGGCAGATTATTTACTAGCTGAACCACCAGAGAAGCCCCAACACTATTAAGGATGGGGACTCCGAGGAGTTTTTACTTCCTGATAAATATCTTGTCCAAGAAATGTGGTTTGTGCTTGTTCCCCGTCGTGTGCAGGAGCTTCATGTACAATTACTCCTTCTTCCCCAGGACAGCCTACTCCCAAGCCCTCTTGTACTCTTTTTCTTTTAGCTTTGGATCTTGAGAGTCTGGGAAACCATGAACCTGCAGTTCTGGGCCGCTGTTTAGGGCTCTCCCATACCCCGAGTCCAGGCCAGTCCTTCTTTTGTGGGAGGACATGATTCTGTTCAAGCATGAGGTTCTTCCTCCTACAGTGTTGGTGGGGAAATAAATTGGTGCAGACACTATGGAAAACAGTATGCTGCTGCTGCTAAGTCGCTTCAGTCGTGTCCGACTCTGTGTGACCCCATAGACGGAAGCCCACCAGGCTCCCCCGTCCCTGGGATTCTCCAGGCAAGAACACTGGAGTGGGTTGCCATTTCCTTCTCCAATGTGTGAAAGTGAAAAGTGAAAATGAAGTCGCTCAGTCGTGTCCGACCCTTAGCGACCCCACGGACTGCAGCCTACCAGGCTCCTCCATCCATGGGATTTTCTAGGCAAGAGTACTGGAGTGGGGTGCCATTGCCTTCTCTGGGAAAACAGTATGGCGTTTCCTTAAAAAACTAAAAGTTGAGTTACCATGTGATCTAGTAATCCTACTCCTGGGCATTTTTGTTTTTCTGGAGAAAATGCTAACTCAAAAAGATGCAAGCACTCTAATGTGCATTGCAGCATTGTTTATAGCAGCCCAGACATGGAAGCAACCTAACGAATGGGTAAAGATGTGGTGTATGCATATACATGCACACATACACATACACTGCTGCTGCTGCTGCTGCTAAGTCGCTTCAGTCGTGTCCGACTCTGTGCGACCCCACAGACGGCAGCCGACCATGCTCCGCTGTCCCTGGGATTCTCCAGGCAAGAACACTGGAGTGGGTTGCCATTTCCTTCTCCAATGTGTGAAAGTGAAAAGTAAAAGTGAAGTTGCTCAGTCATGTCTGACTAGTAGCGACCCCATGGACTGCAGCCCACCAGGCTCCTCTGTCCATGTGATTTTCTAGGCAAGAGCACTGGAGTGGCTTGCCATTGCCTTCTCCGATACACATACACAGACAATGGAATACTGCTCAGCCATAAAAAAGAATGTAATAATGCTGCTTGCAGCAACATGAATGGACCTAGACATTGTCACACTAAGTGAAGTAAGTCAGACAGGGAAAGACGAATATATGATATCACTTGCATGTGGAATCTAAAATACGGTATAAATGAACTTATCTACCAAACAGAAACAGACCCACCAATATAGAAAACAAATTAATGGTTACTAAAGGGGAAAGTGGGGAGGAATAACTTAGCAGTTTGGGATTAACATATAAACACTGCTGTACATAAAACAAATAAAGAACAAGGATCTACTGTATAGCACAGGGAAGTATATTCAGTGTCGTGTATTAAACCACAACAGAAAAGAATATGAAGAAATATATACATATATGTGTAAAACTGAATCATTTTGCTGTATACCGGAAACTAACACAACATTGTAAATTATCTCTACTTCAATTAAAAAAAAAAGAGTGAGGCTCTTTTTTAGTGACTATGGACCTCATTTCCAAAGGATTCAACAAAATCGTGTGTATTCATCCCAACTTTTATTCTATATTTAAGAGTATTCATGACCGTTTCATGATAGACTGTGTTTCATACAATGACATGTTGCTCCTGTTCGTGTGTCCCTTGCCACTTCTCCAGCCACTCTGTCATTCAATGACTGAACTTCAGCTGAATCTCATTTTAGGCTATTATTTTTCCCTTGCTGTGTCGCATTCTCGGTTTACCTCCCTGACCGTCAGCATTGGTTGGCCTAGAGAATTCCAACAAGTATCACAGTTAGCCTGAACCAGAGCAATCAGGAAGAGTTATCTCTGAAAATATATGGAAGGCTTTCCCAACCCCTAGCAAAATTGCTTCTATAATTTTCACTAGCATGCATTATCACGCTCTGGGAGCAGAGAATTCTCATCTACGACGAGACTTTTTCCAGCTCTTCCTGCAGAAAAACAGAAATACAGAGTCCCTGGGAGAATGGGAGTCTTGTCACAGAAGGCTCCCAGCTGAGTTTCACTTAGAGTTTCTTGTGTGGGTAGGAGCCTCTGTGCAAGGGTTGTTCAGAGCAGGTCTATGGCTTCTTTCTTCAGGTGATAATTCAAAATTCAGAGAATCTGACAAGAGATACAATCATGTTACCTCCTTGTGTGTTAATTGTTCGGTAGTGTCCAACTCTTTGCAGCCTCGTAGACTGTAGCCCATCAGGCGCCTCTGTCCAGGGAATTCTCTAGGCAAGAATACTGGAGTGAGTAGCTATTTCCTTCTCTAGGGGGTTTTGCCAACCCAAGGATCAAACCCAGGTCTCCTGCCTTACAGGCACATTCTTTACCATATGAGCCACCAGGGAAGCCCATTGGCTGGTGCGTACAAAAATGCCATGGTTGCACACTGCCCACAGATTCCGTGGTGTGAAATCCAAGGTCATTCACAACCGTGCCTACTTGGTGTCGGCATGCGCTATTCTTGACCCCTTTCAGTTCCTGTCCCACCTCTACTAAACTACCTACTTTTCAGTCTACAAATCGTGTGCTTGAGACTTTCTATGTCTTCTCACGTCGTTACCACTGACTTGCTGTAAGCGTTATGTTTTTATGTTGTTAGGAAGTAGAACTTTACCTCCTATATTTGTTTGGCAAATATCCACTCACTCTGCTTGGCCCATTTTTCCTAATGAGATATAATTTACCTATAACACTGGGTAAGTTTAAGGTATACCACCTGTCGATTGGATAAATTTATATAATGCAATATAATTGCCTCCTTAGCTTTAGTTAACATCTCTATCACACCATGTAATTATAATTTTTTTTGTGGTGAGAACAGTTACGATCCAGTCTCTTAGCAATTTTGAAGCATATAATACAGTATTGTTGACTGTAATTCCTGTGCTGTGCATTAGAGCCCCACTTGGCCCGTGTTGAGTGTCAGTCCTTCTCTCTGCTCTCCCATCTTTCCCTTTCTCCTCCCCTCTCTGGGGCCTAAGGGATGCTCCAATTTGTCCATACTGGTCTTGCTTCTTGGGGGGCCAGGTGGGGGTCTCAACGTTACTCTTCTGGAGGAGACTGCCAGCTATCCACCCCAATCCATCCACCACCCTCCTTTACCACCGCAATGCAGTTGTAGCTGGGAATGAGATTGTTCGGTGAAGAACTGAACTGGTGACAAGGGGAACCCCCTTGGGACAAGGGGGGCAGAGTGACCAGGTGCTGGCCAGAGACACGTGGGTGGTGCATCTGTGGTCCCAAGTGTGAGCAGGGCTGGAAACCTCTCCATTACCCCTTTCCCACCCCCAACTTTAGCCAAACTGATGAGAATGGGGGACGGCAGAGAGCCCCGAGGAAGGACCAGGGAGTCAGGATGACCAGTGAAGCCACTTACTTGGCAAAGCTGCCGCCCAAGAGAAGAGTCAACCTCATCATCTAATCTGTGGCTTGTTAGATTGCTCCCCTCACCTTTTATATATATATATATTTTCCTCCTTTCCTCTATGATGTGTGTTTTTATTTTCCCACAAGCACTTAATCTATTACCCAGATATCACTATTCTATGACCATGGACAATTGACTTAAACCTCAGCTTCTGAATCTGGAAAATGGAGACAATAGCCTCATGCAGTTTTGAGAGGATTAAATGAGTTGATCCCTGGAAATGACTTGGCTTGACAGTAAATATGAGATGTGATGGTGTTTATTGTAACAAACATCCCCCCCAGATATTTCTGTGTGTGAACTGGGCTCCCTGCCTCAGACTTGGGCAGGTGCCATGTGATGCTTGTTTGCTGTCACCCTACTGTGGACACTAGAGTGCTTGTCTGAGTGCTCAGTGGTGTCTGACTCTGTGACCCACCAGCACGATAGCCCGCCAGGCTCCTCTGTCCATGGGCTTTCCCAGGCAAGAATGCTGGAGTGGGTTGCCATTTCCTTCTGGGGATCTTCCTGGACCCAGGGATCGAATCCACATCTCCTGCGTCTCCTGCATTGGCAGGCAGATTCTTTACCACTGAACCAACTGGGAAGCCTATGGAAACAAATTGCCAACATTTACTGTGGTGCTGGAGTCCCTTGGACTGCAAGGAGATCCAACCAGTCCATTCTAAAGGAGATCAATCCTGGGTGTTCATTGGAAGGACTGATGCTAAAGCTGAAACTCCAATACTTTGGCCACCTCATGCGATGAGTTGACTCACTGGAAAAGACTCTGATGCTGGGAAGGATTGCGGGTGGGAGGAGAAGGGGACGATAGAGAATGAGATGGCTGGATGGCATCACTGACTCGATGGACATGAGTTTGAGTTGGTGATGGACAGAGAGGCCTGGCGTGCTGTGATTCATGGGGTCGCAAAGAGTCAGACACGACTGAGCGACTGAACTGAACTGAACTGCTTACACAGATCTTTGAGGAAATTAAAACTGGGACTTGGAAGAGTGAGCTTGAGTTCTGGAGAGGCACACATAGTTCAGTCATTTCTTTGACTTTCATTTTACAAATATCTGGAGATTTTCAGAGTGTTTATAATTTATTCTGTTCACAATATAAGACTAAACAAAATGAAAAATCTTGAGAACATACAAACAAAATTTGTCATAATTCTACTTAGGTGAAAAACATGACTCTCTGTTGGGATCACATTCCATTGGAAACTGAAGAAGGCTTTGATTTGGAGTTGAAGGAAGGGAAGGAATTTTCTTTGTAGCCTGAGTTCTCCAGAAGATATTAATATATTGGTATGCCAAGGTGACTTACTGTTATTTTTATTTGTCATTTTTAGTTTTTGCTCATTTGCCATCGTCACCCTCTCCAAATTTTACCTAAAGCTGCGTGGAAAGAGAGAGGGAGACCCACTAGCCTTTTTGACACTTCGTCCAAGTGCTGAGCTAGCACAAGCCCACCTGGTTCCTTTGGTCCCCACTTGGCCCTTTTTCCTTGTTAAAACCACTCCTCCAACCTAATGCTTAATAGGCAATACAGACAACCAGTTGCAAATACTTGTAGAGAGAACAAAGGCGGAGGGCTCTCTCAGTGACCAGCTGGGTTGTACACAACTGATGCTATTGCTTCCTCCAACCTGCCTGTTAAGATAAAGGTGGGTGTATGCGGATGGTGGGAGGGGTCACTGTTTGGAGAAGAGGAGGATATAGCATCTGCTCCACTTTACTGAGACTCTGCTCAGACTCTCCTCCCTGCCCCGGATTCAAACTAACCCTGTAGATTCTTACATTTCAAAGTGATTCATAGAACGAACATACTTTAAATAAAAGCGTCCTTGTTTGCTTAGAATGACCCCTTACTGTCTACTCTTTTGTTAGTGGAATTTCACTCTGCCACTTCTGTAGGGCACAGAAATTGATGTGAAGTTTTGCCAGGAGCCTGGTTCAGATTTTTAGGTATTGTGGCACCTACCAAAAGTGCATCTTCTCAGAAGTGGTCTCACCTGCAAGGCAACTCTTCTGCCTGACTTCCCGTGTATGTGGCTGCCGGTGACTTTTAGCCACTGCTGCCCTAGGCTCACCTCGGGGAGGTTTCAATGATCTAGTCAGACCCCGAGAATTTGTTTTCATGGGCTGGGATGAGGCTGAACTATTAACATTTTTAAAAAAGCGTTCTAGATGATTTCAATATGCTTCAGGTTGAGACTCTCTGCATGAAGACTTTTTTGAAAAACAGAACGCATTAACAAGGCTTTCCCCCTTATTCTCCAATTTCAGTGCCTGAAGATGGCATTTTTATAAGTCCCTGCAGACGAGGAATAGAAAAGGGCCTGTTATCTAATAAATTATTGCATCAGGCATGCAATGTATCAACTTTCAGAAGGACCTGGTAAAAAACGATAGCTTCTAGATTGAGTAAGTTGCTAATCTTAGTTGCCTCAAATACTCTTCTTTCCAATAAAAAAGCCAAGGTTCTTGTTTTAGCAGGATTTTAGGGTCTTTAGTTTTATATAGCCTTGCAGATGAGCCAATGAATGATCCTTTTGCAGTGTGTGCACTGAAGGGTTTCTGAGGTGGTAAATAAACAGATTCCCTAGAGTTATTGCAGAGAACACTGTGTTTGACTGTCAGGTACATAAAGAATCCCTCAGAGGCAGACACAATGCTCTTCTTCATTTACACTAACGGCTGAATCCCTGGTAGGTATGTCTGTGGTTGTTTATCTAAAGTAGCAAATAAAGGCCAGTGTGGGTTTTAATCACTTATCTACGAAGAGTTGGGATTAAATGTAAATCCTCCTGAAACACTGCCTCACTAGTTTTATTTTAAGGCCTGGTGAGTCTTTTTCCATTCTTCGGAAAATGAATTTAGGTGTGTGAAAAGTGATAAGCAACAGTGTGTGAACTTCTCTGCTTGACCACCGCACATACACACTATGGATAATTGGCTATTGCAGGGCAAATTTTCCCATCACAATACCCTACAAAAGTGTTCAAAATCCCACAGAAGAATGAACAGAAGGCATGAAATCCAGTTGTTATGGAAATCTCTCCTTGGCCTCTCAATTAAGAGAAGACAACTGGACCCATCTAAGTTGAAAACTTTCACTGTTGCCTAGTTGGGTTTTTGGTGTGTGTGTTCAGTCTCTCAGTTGTGTCTCTTTGGGACCCCAGGGACTCTAACCTGCCAGGCTCCTCTGTCCATGAGATTCTTCAAGCAAGAACACTGGGGTGTTCAGAATACTAAATTCCTTTTCCAGGAGATCTTCCCAGCCCAGAGATTGAACCTGTGTCTCTTACATCTCCTGCATTGGCAGGCAGATTCTTTACCACTAGAGCCACCTGGGAAGCCCGGTTTTTGATGACTCCTAGATAAACTGCTTCCTTGGTAGCTCAGCTGGCAAAGAATCTGCCTGCAGTGCAGGAGACCCCAGCTTGATTCCTGGGTCAGGCAGATCCCCTGGAGAAGGGATAGGCTACCCACGTCAGTATTCTTGGGCTACCTTGGTGGCTCAGATGGTAAAGAATCTGCCTGTAATGTGGGAGATCTGGGTTCGATTCCTGGATTGGAAAGATCCCCTGGAGGAGGGCATGGCAACTCACTCCAGTATTCTTGCCTGGAGAATCCCATGGACAGAGGAGCCTGGTGGGCTACAGCCCATGGGGTTGCAAAGAGTCACTCAGTCATGTCCATGACTGAGCGACTAAGCATAGCACAGCACAGATAAACTGCCAAGTAACATTTATTGCTACTGAAGTAGAATCTCCAGCTTAGAAGGAACCTCTCTTCAACAGTTCCCAAAATATATTACTTTCCTTCCCTGAGGACACTGCTTGAAGCTTTCTCTTTAGCTCACCTCATCTGGGGCACTTTTAAAAACAGATTTTTTGGTAAATGAATGGGACTCTCTGGATTGAGGCCTGGGGGTCTGAATGCTTCACAGGGCACTCAAGTGTATCTTACGAGTCTGAAGGGAAGTCAGCGCTAGCTTAGACCTCGTTCATAGGGTCGATGTCAGACCACAGTGGGTGGATGGGCTGGACCCCAAGATCCCTCCCTCCAGAGTCGCTAAGATCCTTTCCATTCTGCATGGCTTGGGTATTTTCTTAAAAAAAAAAATGATCTGAAGACACGTCTGCCTGTAGAAATTACTGACTAATAAGTGGATGATGGCTGCTTGTTCTGTCCTTCTTTTGGAAGCTGGTTCGATTAGGATGGTGTGATTTTTCTGAGATCTTGTTTGTGGTGTGTCCTGTGTCCAGCTCTGAAGAAACTCTGTCATCACTGGTCCCAGAGGAACTGAGTGCCTCCTAGAGTTCTCAACAGACTTGCAACATGAACAAGATTTTACTTTAAAAAAGCCCACCAGACCCTGATACAGGGGGAAGGATTTTGCAAGAAAAAAGTCTTTAACGTAGAAATAACCTAGCTTTGCACCAATGAGCCGTAGGAATAAGTCCTTTCCCATTTTCCTCCTCCCTGCTCTTCTCCCGCCCCTGCCCTGACTTCCTGCTGGGGCTGGCTGAGTCACACTGTGGAAACACTGAACTGTTCAATGATGTGAGAACTCAGAGTTACAAGAAAGAAAGAGACAGCAAGCAAAAACCTTAGGGGAGCAGCCAGCAGAGTGTTTCTGTAAAAATGTGTTTACATAAAGATCTAGAATGCCTGCTTTTCTTGAAAAAGTGAAAAAAAATCTAGCAACACTGGGACTGCTCCCATGGGGCAAGGGCTGGCCACTGATGAGCTGGGTTGGGCACTGTGTGACTGGCTGTGATTCTTTTCAACCCCTGAAGTCCTTTTCCTTAATTTTATTTTTTACTGAAATACAGTTGCTGGGCAGTATTTTATGCTACAAGTGTACAATATAAAGATTCACATTTTTAAAGATTATACTCCCAGATATCCTGAAAAATGATATTACAGGTGTGATTTCAGATTAGACTCTGTGATCTAATGTAGAACTTAATGCTCCTGTAATGCATTTTTGCTTCTGTACTTTGCTTGCTGCTCGTAAAACCAAAGTTACTCCATTTTAAGATAAGGTTGTTTTTCAGTAAAGATTCCTAAAATTGTTTTTGAAAAATAAAATAAAATAGATGGAAAAAAATAAAGATTATACTCTAATTATAGTTATTATACATATTGGCTATATTCCCTGTATTGTAAAATCTATCCTCATAGCTTATTTTACACCTAATAGCTTGTACCTTTCACTTCGCTCCTTTACCTCTTTATTGACCACTCTCCACCAGTGGTAACCACTAGTTTGCTCTCTGTATCTGTTAGTCTGCTTTTTTGTTACATTCACTAGTTTGTTTTAATTTTTAGATTCTGTGTATAAGTGATGGATGGCATTTTCATTTCTTCTTCTGACTTATTTCACTTCGCATAATGCTCTCCGAGTCCATTCATGTTGCTTTTCCCGTAACTTTTGAGTTTTGAAAAAAAGAGTGTTTTTTAGGGGTGGTAGGTAAAGATCAAGAGAGAGGAAAGTTTGAATTGGGAGCGTGTGAAGAAGGCTTGGAGTAATGCAAAGCCAGTGGATGGAGGGCAGCGGTTGTGAAACGGGACAGGTGACAAGCTCTGTGTGGAGTTTGACAAACTCTGTGTGGAGTTTTACTTGTCAGCTTGGCTGGGCTGTGGTGCCTAGTGGTTTGGTCAAGTTTTTTTTTTTTTTAATTTATTTTTGTATTGAAGCATAATTACTTTACAGAATTTTGTTGTTTTCTGTCAGACCTCAACGTGAAGTGTCAATGTTGCTGTGTGTATATTGCAGATGTGACTAACATCCATAATCAGCTGACACAGTGGCAAGAAGACTGCCCTCTTTAACGTGGGTAGGACTCACTGAGTGGTTTTAAAGCCTCAAGAGCAAAGTCTGAGGTTTCCCGGAAAAGAAGGAATTCTACCCCAAATGTGCTTGAGGCTCCAGTTTGCTGGTCTGAATACAGATTTTAGACTCAGGGCCATAACATCAATGCTTGCCTGAGAATTCAGCTACTGCCTTGTGTTTGGGATATCATAGTTGCCAGCCTAACAGTTCTATAAACCAGTTCCTGAAGAAATACACACACACACACACACACACACACAAATCCTAGTAGTCGTTTCTCTGGAAAACTCTGACCTATACAAGTGTCTATTTCCATATTTGTTCGGGGGTGTCCACATGACTACAAAACAGATCCGCAGACTCTCTATGCGGCCCATCTTCTCAGCGCCATGATTCCATTACATGTCCACCCAATCGCGTCCTGTGGTCTGTCCTGGGATCCCAATACTTCCCCCATAGAAGCAATATTATGAGCTGCAAACAATTTTAAAACCACCATTTGGAAACGATCTATCCTTGGACTGAGGAGTACCTAGAAAGCATGAATGAGATGATGTTCCAATACAGAAACTGGGACCTCAATGCCTGCCTCTCCAGGGTTGGGCACTCACTTCATCCTTTGACGTGGTCAGGACAACAATTTTTTCAGCACTGCCTATGGTATGCCATTAGAAAGCTGGCTTTGTTATTCCTTATTTGCATTAGATGTTTTTAAACTTGAAATTGTTTCTGTCAAGTTTGACTATCAAGTTCTTATTTTCTAGTCCTGTCAGTAAATTATTTTTGACTGATTCTGAAGTGAAACCTAATATTTACATGTTGATTTTATGCCCCTGAGGATTTTCACAAGTATGTATGAAAGTTGAGACCATAAAGTGAAAAGTGAAGTCGCTCAGTCGTGTCCCACTCTTTGTGACCCCATGGACGGTAGCCCACCAGTCTCCTCTGTCCATGGGATTCTCCAGGCAAGAATACTGGAGTGGGTTGCCATTTCCTTCTCCAGGGGATCTTCCCAACCCAGGGATCGAACCTGGTTCTCCCACATTGCAGGCAGACGCTTTATCTTCTGAGCCACCAGGGAATCCCCCAAGGAGAGTTCCAAAATTCTCTAAACTATATGACTAAGCAAGTTAAAACAAGTGACCGTGTTGTAAGCATCTCTGAAACTATGTCTTCATCACTTATTCTATTCCAAGCACCATCATTATATCACTTTATAGTTTACAAAGCAATACATGCTTTAAAAGGTGATTCAGGTGGTCTTCATGGGTCAGGAAGTATACAAGATGCTGGCATTATGAAATGTGCAAGGGATACAAAGATAATTCAGTCACTACCTTTTAAGAATATCAACTTTCCAATCTATTCACCCATTGATCCATCCGTGCCTCTGGTTGTCATTCAGTGCATTTCTTAAATACCTACTGTGAGTCACAGACTTTGTTTGATGCCAGTCATACAAAAGTAAACAAGGTAGATAAGATAGCCATCATAACTTTCTTTCTGGATTTGATGGAAAAGGCAGCTAAAGTAGACATAATAATAAAATACAAGTATGGTGACAAAGGAAGAGGAGAGTGCTGAACGAGCTGGGAGTATGGGCAAGGACATAGGGCTACAGGTGCTGGGAGGGTTTCCTTGGAGACTAGCATACCTCTGCTGAGACCCTAAGGTATTCATGAGACGAAACAAGATGGCCTCGCAAAATATAACGTTCAAATCTGGCTCAAGAAGTAGAAAAATGATAGAACAGATATCTTAAGGAAAATCTGGGAAGATAATCAGTGATCTACCATTTTTAAATAGATGCCACATCCAAACAGCTCTTTTGGCCGACTGTGATGTGAATTTTAAAGAGTGGGTAGCCACTGTGTTATTTATACCAGTGCTCTTCAAATTTTAATGTACACACTAATCACCTAGGGATCTTGTCAAACTGAAGATTTTAATTTAGCAGGTCTGGGGAAGCAAGCAGTTTTGCAGTTTTAACTGCCCAGGCAAGGTCAACGCTGCTGCTGCTGCTGCTGCTAAGTCACTTCAGTCGTGTCCGACTCTGTGTGACCCCATAGATGGCAGCCCACCAGGCTCCCCCATCCCTGGGATTCTCCAGGCAAGAACACTGGAGTGGGTTGCCATTTCCTTCTCCAATGTGTGAAAGTGAAAAGTGAAAGTGAAGTCGCTCAGTCGTGTCCGACCCTTAGTGACCCCACGGACTGCAGCCTACCAGGCTACTGGGCTAAAAGTCATGCTTTGAAGCACAGTGCTTTGGACCAATACAAACCAAAGTTTCTCAATTCAAGTTACAAAGCTTGAAGAGCCTTAATTTCAAAACCTGATAAGACAGTGCAATTTTGTTAAAACTCAACTTAAAAAGGTACTAACAAATTAAGTTTGGCAAGTATTAAAAGAATAATATACTAACAGAATTTTTAAAGAGATTCAACATTAACTATGTCAGCAAATATTTTATTCAATCAATGGACACCCACCCAAAAGGCATTTTCTTAAATTCAGAAACTATTACTCATAAAATCTTTATGTGAAAATATATTCAACTATGATAAAAGTGTATATATTAAAAGCAACATAAATATTATATTAAATGATAAAATACTGAAAACATTTTATTAAATTCAGATACAATGCATTACTCTGCTACTAGCATTACTATCATTATTTAGGGCTTTTTCAATGGCTAAGTGGTGAAGAATCTACCTGCAACACAGGAGACGCAGGAGATGGCGGTTTGATCCCCGGGTTGGGACGATCCCCTGGAGCAGGAAATGGAAGCCCACTCTAATATTCTTGCCTGAAAAATTTCATGGACAGAGGAGCCTGATGGGCTATAGTGCAAAGGATCACAAAGAGCCAGACATGACTGAGCAACTCAACACACATGCATCATCATTTAACATTCTTTTTTAGGTTTTAACTAATGCAATAAAGCAAGAAGATGAAAAAACTTGAATTACTCATTGAAAAAGAAGAGATAAATTTATCCTTTAGCAAAATATATGATTGCATCCTTGGGAAACCTGAGAGAAGCCACTAAAACCTAGCTATTAAAATCTAGAATTAATAAGATGATATAAATAATTAAAATTAATAAAGTAATATGGATTAATATTCATAACTTCTCAATTATAATAATCATTAGATGAATGTGGGGAGATAAAAATGCATTAAAAATAGTAAAACAGAAAGTAAAATTCCAAGAAAAACTTTAACAAGAAATCATAGTACTTATGTGAAGAAAATTTCAAAATCTTATTGAAGGTCAAAAACAAATGGAAGAGAATAGTGAGGAATATTTTTATTATGCAATATCATAGAATTTCAAACATTCTCAAGTCAGCATCTACATTTGATATAATTATAATTAGAGCTCTAACCAGTTTTTTTGCTGATGAGTCAGGAATGTGACAGAAGGAATTTGAAGTTCACATGGAAAAATAAATATTGAAACTTGCCCAGAAAATATTCCAAAAGGGAAAGGAAGTATAAAAATAAACTAATTAGACATTCAATGAAGAGTTGAATAACCTTAGCATGGGAAAAGGCCTTCTCAAGAGACTTAAGGAATCAAGAAGCTCTAAAGAAAACAGAGATAGCCTGGGAAGATATATTTGTAATACATATGACAGACAAAGAATTAGTTTACAAATCCTAAAACCTTATGAGAGACAAACAATATAAAGATGAGAAATTGATATGAGCACAAAGCTCAAGGAAGAGGAAATCCTGACAGACAATAAGCATAGTAAAAGATGCTGAGCTTATTTCACTCTTGCAGAAGTTACAAATTAAAATAAGACAATATTTTTATCCTTTTTACTGGCAAAATGAAAACAGCACTAAAAATAACATTAAAAAGTAGCAAAATATAATATTATGAAAGACTACACAAAAAAGGTCTTAATGACCTGCGTAACATCACTCACCTAGAGCCAGCAGTCCTGGAGTGTGAAGTCAAGTGGACCTAAGCCAGTATTACTGTGAACAAAGCTAGTGGAGGTGATGGAATTCCAGCTGAGCTATTTCAAATCCTAAAAGATGACGCTGTCATAATGCTGCACTCATTATGCCAGCAAATTTGGGCAACTCAGCAGGGGCTACAGGACTGGAAAAGGTCAGTTTTTATTCCAAACCCAAAGAAGGGCAAAGCCAAAAAATGTTCAAACTACCCTATAATTGTGCTCTTTTCACATGTTAGCAAGGTAATAACTTCCCTGGTGGCAAGGTAATAACTTCCCTGGTGGCAAGGTAATGTTCATAACCCTTCAAACTAGGCTTCAGGAGTATGTGGACTGAGAAGTTCCAGATGTAGAAGATGGATTTAGAAAGGCAGAGGAACCAAAGATCAAATAGCCAACGTTCACTGACTCTTAGAGAAAGCAAGGGAATTACAGAAAAAACATCTACTTATATTTCATTGACTATGCTGAAACCTTTGACTGTGTGGATCACAACAAACTGTGGAAAAAACTTTTAGAGATGGGCAGAGCAGACCACCTTACCAGCCTCCTGAAAAACCTGTATGCGGGTCAAGAAGCAACACTTAGAACCAGACATGGAACAACAGATTGGTTCAAAACTGGGAAAGGGGTACATCAAGGCTGAATATTGTCACTCTGCTTATTTAAGTTTTATGCAGAGTACATCATGTGAAATCCTGGGCTGGATGAATCACAAGCTGGAGTCAAGATTTCTGGGAGAAATATCAACAACCTCGGATATGCAGATGGTACCATTCTAATGGCAGAAAGTGAAGAGGAACTAAAGAGCCTCTTGATGAAAGTGAAAGAGGAAAGCAAAAAGCTGTCTTAAAACTCAGCATTCAGGCTGCTATCAAAAAGTCTACAAACAATAAATGCTGGAGAGGGAGTGGAGAGAAGGGAACCCTCTTACACTGTTGGTGGGAATGCAAACTAGTACAGCCACTATGGAGAACGGTGTGGAGATTTCTTACAAAACTGAGAATAGAACTGCCATATGACCAGCAATCCCACTGCAGAGCATACACATTGAGGAAACCAGAATTGAAAGAGACACGTGTACCCCAATGTTCATCACAGCACTGTTTATAATAGCCAGGACATGGAAGCAACCTAGATGTCCATGGATAAGAAAGTTGTGGAACATATACACAATGGAATATTATTCAACTCTTAAAAAGAATGCATTTGAGTCTATTCTAATGAGGTGAATGAAACGAGCCTACTACACAGAGTGAAGTTAAGTCAGAAAGAAAAGCACCAATACAGTATATTAACGCATATATATGGAATTTAGAAAGAGGGCAATGATAACCCTATATACAAGACAGCAAAAGAGACTCAGATATAAAGAACAGACTTTTGGACTCTGTGGGAGAAGGCGAGGGTGGAATGATTTGAGAGAAAAGCATTGAAACACGTATATTACCATATGTGAAACAGATGACCAGTCTGAGTTTGATGTATGAAACAGGGCACTCAAAGCCACTGCACTGGGACAGCCCAGAGGAATGCAATGGGGAGGGAGGTGGGAGTGGGGTTAGGGACAGGGGGACACATGTACACCCATGGCTGATTCATGTCAATGTATGGCAAAAACCACCACAATATTGTAAAGTAATTATCCTTCAAATATAATAAATAAATTTAAAAAGAATGTTTCAGAAGTTGATATGAATTTACTAAGATAAAAAAATTATTCTAAACATTGAGAAAAGAGAGACAAATCTTGGCAATGATATGGTGGTATATTTAAATATCCAGAAGATTATATTAAATTAAAAAACTTACCAAAAAAAAAAAAAACCCCTCAGCATTCAAAAAACAAAGATCATGGCATCCAATCCCATCACTTCATGGCAAATAGAAAGGGGAAAATAGAAAGCAGTGACAGATTTTATTTTCTTGGGCTCCAAAATCACTGAGGACAGTTACTGCATCCATGACTTTAAAGGACACTTGCTCCTTGGGAGCCATGACAAACCTAGACAGTGTATTAAAAAGTAGAGCCATCACTTTTCTGACAAAAGTTCATATAGTCAACACTGTGGTTTTTCTAGTCGTCATGTACAGATGTGACAGCTGGTTCATAAAGAAGGCTAAGCACCCATGAATTGATGCTTTCAAATTGTGGTGCTGGAGAAGACTCTCTTGAGAGTCCCTTGGAAAGCAAGGGGATCAAACCAGTCAATCCTAAAGGAAATCAGCCCTAAATATTCACTGGAAGGACTGTTGCTGAAGCTCCAATACTTTGACCACATGAGGCAAAGGGCTGACTCGTTGGGAAAGACCCCATTGCTGGGAAAGATCGAGGGTATGGAGAGTAGGGAGCCACAGAGGATGAGACAGTTGGATAGCATCGCACTCACTCAGTGGACCTGAATTCGAGCAAACTCCAGGAGACAGTGAAGGACAGTAAGACTGGTGTGCTGCAGTCCACAGGGGGCAGAGTCGGACTTGACTTAGCAGATGAACAACAGCAATGATGAAGGATACGGGCAAATGACATCATTTGTTGCTGATGGAAGTATAGATTATTACAACCATTTTGGGGAACAAGCTAGAAATATCTATACATTTGAAAGTACGTGTGCCTTTAGACTCAGGATTCTCCCTTTGGGAAGCCTATACTTTCGAAATAAAGGCATCAGTATATAAGGACTCACAATCAAGAAAATTTGTAATAGCTTAATTTTCACTTGCAAAGATAGAAAAAAATAAAAGCAAGGAAAGAAAAAAGAAAACAAAAATCTTGAATATTTAGTAAAAATGAAATATTTCAGTAAATGATGGTGTATGTGCAGCATGGAATATTTTGCAGCATTGAAAAGAATGTGTTGTGTTTCTTTTGATCTAGATAATGTTCATGACACGGTAAACTGACAAGCGCTAGTTGTAGGGTTTCATGAATAATGGAATCCTGGGTCTGTAAAAGATAAAGACTTCATATTTGTGTGTGTGTATATATGTTTGCATAGGTTTGATGTGAGCATGGAGAAAGCTGGACGAATTCAGAGAAAACTCTTTTGACCCGATTATCTCAAAGAAGTCAATAATGCAGGATTATAGGGGAAACAGGTGAGATGCTTCTTTTCCTGAAAAAAAAAAACACAAAAAACAATCATTACAACAGATCCCAATGCAAACATAGCATCATGACTCACTGTTAGTTAATAAGAGAAAGTAGGGCAGCATTCCAGGTAAGGGGGACCGTCCAGGACACAGCTTCCGGTGAACATTGGAATCAGTTGAGAATGGGTAGAATATATCTTAGGAACAGCCTGGTAGAGCAGGTTGGTGAGTCTGGTCTGAGACTGAAACCAGAGATAAATAAGCAGTTGACTCTTTTTAAGCCAGGGGGAAGCCAGACCAGATTTGGCTTTCAGAAATGTTTCTGACAGTGGGGCGAGGAGTGGACTGAACGTGGCAGGGAGTGAGAGCTGACCAGTGCGAAGTCTGCCGTCACAGTTCATGCCAAAGATCTGGGCAAGCGGTCGGGGACGAAATGGCAGGTGGACACGGAGGACCCTTTTGGAGGTGAAATCTACAGCCTTTGTGATGAGTTGGATGTGGGTCCTGTGGGATAAGAAAAAACGGAAGTGAAACTGGCTACGTGGCTTGATGCATTAACAGAGGCACGGGAGGAACAGGAGGAAGTGGGGGTCAAGTGGGGAGGAGAATGACTTCCGTTGGCTGAATGGTCTCTGTTCTGTTTTCCCCTTTAATGTGCAACCTCCTTGCCTTCACTGCTTTGTCTCCTCTGACAGTGGCACCACTGGAGTATTTGATCCTCGTTTGAAAGGTTTGGGTCTGATGTGTCAGTTTACAAATCAGTCGCCCTGATTTACACACTCTCAAGTCTTGGAGGAAACATCCATTGCAGTGGCAAGTCTGTTGGCTTTTCCTTGCAACATGCAGACAACATCCATTGCTGGATGCCCTTCTACCCCAGGGCAGATTTTCTAGCAGCTGTAGCCATTTCAGCTCAGATAAAGCAGCCCCGCTCGCCCCAACACACACACACGCACAAACACACACAAACACTCCCCTATTCCTTCCAGAGATGAGCCCCAGTGCCATCCTGTTGTGCTGCGGGATCCAGGGTGAACACTGCCCACGACTCAGAGAGGAGACCTGTGTTATCAGTGTCTGCCTAGCAACTGAAAGGTGACACGGGGGGCCTTCTTTCCATCCTATTTCCTCTTGATGAGAAGAAGGGATTCTCCTGCGAGTTATTACCTGAAATAATACCATATGGTAAAATGTAAACAACATCTGCATATTCATGTAATAATTTCATCTGTTTAATTAGTTCCAGCAAAGCAGTTTACCCTCTGAGGCCCTTGCTGTCAGCTCGGCGCTCATACATCCAGGGCTGGCTGTCGGGCTTGACAGCCTTCTATTGTTCATTCCCGGCTTGCACCCCGGCAGCCACCGTAAGTGAATCTTCCACGGGGTGGGGCGTCTGTCCCCACCAATCCCCACGTGGAGGTGGGGAGCTGTCAGCTTGGCATAGGACTACTAAACACAGACTTGAAAGATCAGGTGACGCCGGAAGGAAAAGACAGATAAGGTATTTATTTCTTGTACTTCCCTAGTTTGAATGTGAGCTTGAATGAGCTCGCGTGGTGAAGAGATTTCAATTCTTGGCACATTTGACCCTTTGGAAAACATCGAGTCTGACCAATGACACCTCAGAACTAGGGTCCTCATCCCATTTTGGTCCATCTCAGGCATTTGACAGCACGTTCCCTGGTGGCTCAGCTGGTAAAGAATCCGCCTGCAATGCGGGAGACCTGGGTTCAGCACCTGGGTTGGGAAGCTCCTCTGGAGAAGGAAAAGGCTACTCACTCCAGTATTCTGGTCTAGAGAATTCCATGGACTATATAGCCCATGGGGTCGCAAACAGTTGGACACGACTGAATGACTTTCACTTTCTTTTTCTTTTTTAGCAAAACATGTGTCCCTACAAGCTCAGGGCATCCATGTGGTGAAGAAGCTAAACACTGGAAAGTGAACACACATACACATGAAAAATACAGACGTGTTGGCTGTGCTTTTATTTTATTTTTATTGCTCATTTCAAATACACTATCAGTTTTATTGAGATGCAATCGACAAATAAAACTGTAACATGTTTAAAATGTGCAGATGATTTGATGCGTTTATGTCCTGAGAGGATTCCTGTGTGCTGTGCTGTGTTTAGTCGCTCAGTCGTGTCCGACTCTTTGCAACCCCACGGACTGTAGCCCCCCAGGCTCCTCTGTCCATGGGGATTCTCCAGGCCAGAATACTGGAGTGGGTTGCCATATCCTCCTCTAGGGGATCTTCCCAACCCAGGGATTGAACCCAGGTCTCCCTCATTGCAGGTGGATTCTCTACCATCTGAGCCACCAGGGAAACCCCAGAATACTGGAGTGGGTGGCCTGTTCCTTCTCCAGGGGAGAAAGGGTTCCTTCCACTGAGTTAATTAAGATATCCATCTGGACTGTCTTTTTAAGTTTAAGCAGTTTGTCTTTCCCTTTCCACCCTAGAACAGAGTTGAAGTGATGTTTCAACTCTGTTCTGTTTTTTATTATCTTTTAGGGTATTGGAGTTTGTATTTATTCAGCTGTGCTGGGTCTTAGTTGTGGACACACAGGATCTTCTCTGCATCACGTGGGATCTTCTCTGCATCATGCGAAGGCTCTCTAGTGTGTCATGTGAGCCCCAGAGCTCATGGGCTTCAGTACTTGCCTTGCCTGGGCTTAGCTGCTCCGTGGCAGGTAGGATCTTAGTTCTTGGCCAGGGATGAAACCCTGTGTCTGCTTCATTGCAAGGCAGATTCCTAACTGCTAGACCACCAGGGAAGTCCCTTGAAGTTTTTTCAGGTCTGAGCTTATCTCCCGAAGGTCTTGTTGAGATGCAGATTTTGATTCAGGTGTTCTGATAAGGAGTCTGCGATTCTGCATGTCTAACAAGCTCTCAGGCGATGCCAGTGCTACTGGTCCGTGAATCACACCATCCATAGTGAGGATGTGGACACCATGCTCATTTTATAGATGAGAACAAAAAACGGAGGGTCTATGAGTGGCGTCCAAGGTCAGCCAGCTCATTAAAGATCAAATATAACACTTTATTTGAAACCCGCAGCTCTTCACTTATGGCTGTTATTTATAACAAGAAAAAGAAACTTTTTTTTTCTTTTTTTAAAAATCTCTTACACATGCACAAAAAGTGCAGTGCTATTTTATCTTGAGAAACATAATTAACATATATGTAGCAATAGATATCAGCTTTTTAACAGTCAGTGGTTTCTTTTCATCCATACTGGCAGGTTCACATAAAAAAGAGGGGTGGTAAACTTGATCACTGTAGTTGCTTCCCTTTCTGAGAAGGATTCCAGGATATGATCATACGGCAAGAGATGAACAGTTCTCACGTCAGAGAATCTGAAATCAGCTAGAAACCAGGAGATATCTTGAAGCAGCCTGTGAAGAATCTCAGATATTAGCTCTCCACTTTGACATCCCAGTCAAATTATTATCCATATATGTTTTGAACATCTTTTGTAAATAATAGGGAAGTAATTGAAACTTGGGACATTGTGTGACAACAGGCTAAATGTTTCTTACTTCTAATTTCTTTCTTATATTGACCCAAAGTAACTCCAACATTTGAGTGTGATTCTACTCCCTGGAACCATAATAATTACTTGAAATTGGATGCAAAATTAGTAGAAATTTGCTGTCTTTTCCTGGAGAAATGGTGACATCCAAAAAGATAAAACCCAAGGGCCTAGACCTAGAGTTGAGTGATTTGATTTATTTGCTCTGTATCCACACATTCATCTCGAAAGCAACATTACTTTAAATAGTATGTTTATACCATAGCTACTTTATCATGGATCAGGTTGGTTTCAACTTCAAACATAAAAAGACCATCATTCTTGCATGTCAGCCATGAGGATTGGACCTATCCATCTTCAAACTAGCTTGAAGTTATGACTTCATTGTCACTGCACTGGGCATTTTCAGTGATTTTTTTTTCCCTATTCTAGGAAGAAATTGTACCACTAATGGAAATATTATTTTTCCCCTCAAAGTACAATAAAATCATTCTTTTACGTTTCTCCTTCCATTAAGTGACTCATATGTAGAGATTTTTAAGCAGTCCTAAAGTGATGCCTAAATTAGTGCTCAGAAAAGTCAATTATACTTTTAAAGCTATGGTCTGTAATTGTTCTGGTCTCCTTGTGCATGTATCCAAATTGTTTCTAATGGGCATTTCAGGGCATGAGGGTTAATGGTATCTTAGCCAGGCAAAAATGCTGGCCAAAGCAGGGTTAATTTATCAAAATAACTTTCCATGGCATTGTTTTCGAAGCAGTTTTAGTGGTCTCCAGGTCTACTTAACTCAGATCTTGTCTTTTACAGTGTTTTTAAATGGAGATATACGATTCAATTGTTTTAGATTAATACAGCTCTTTTAGATGGTTCAGTATTGAATTTATCCAAGTTACAGATTTTACTTCTAGTTTTAAAAGTGAAAAGAATATCAAAGATGAAAGCATATCTAATTAAGCTATGTTTGATCTCTTATTCTTTCAGTTCTTTGCTTCTTTTCCTCCCCTCCTAATCTTGACAAGGAAAACTCCCATGTCCTGATTTCCTGGTCTCTGACTAATCCAATGGTGTTCACCATGGCATTGGCCATGATCAATAACTAATTATTAAACCAGCATTTCTTTCCAGGGCTCCTTGTTAAAAAATTGCTTTTGGCTGAGAGAGAAGGAAAAAGGTCGTCACTCTGACATGGTCGTGAGTCTTTCAAAATCCAGTGGGCCATCCAATTGAATTACTGTCCTAAACTAATTGATATAAATTTGAACCGAAGAATGCTTGTTACTGCAGAATCTCATAATGATATCCTTGGCAAGAAAACGTTGGGGAAAGAAAAAATCCCAGCACCAATTACAAAGCTTTCACACTCCACTTTAGAAGAGAAATCAGAAAGACATCAAGTTGGGGTGAAGGAGCAGCTGGACACAGTCTGATGGCAGGTTTAGACTTATCATACCTCTGGTATTATGAACACTGAGCAAGTTTCTCTCTTCCAGTTTTGTAGTCATGAAGAGACAGAGAGTCTTTTGATATATTATTTAACTTCTGTGCTGATTATAACTTGTGAAGCATTTGAGTGATAGCTGTCATTTCATTTTTACCTAAGGCTATGGGTTTGGCCCAATCCCATAAGATGTTGCCTTCTGAAAGACAGTACTTTGAAAAACCGAGATTGTGGAAAGATCAATGCAAAAGTATCACAAGCATTTAAAAATACACTATTTCTCCTGGTCACCATCCATCCCCCTCCATCAAGTGGCGAATGACAAGAGTCTGAATAATGTTAGCTTCCTGCGTGAAATCTTTTATGTTTGCCTATTGATTTAAACATAACATTAGAATAAGACATCCAGCACATAGGTTTATTTTGATGAAGAGTTTCGATTTGAAGGAACTGCTTTAATTGAGCTGTAGAGTGAGAGATACTTCTACTCCTTTACCACATTGTGAGTAAAATCTGTTAGGCTGGTGTTTCCAATCGTGTTTTGGGAAAGGATTTGCTCTATAAGAATCATGCTTCCTCTGTTATGGCAATGTTGTAGGGCTGACTACCCCATCAGGTCGGGTCAGGTCAGCCTCTCTCCCAGTTTCAGCCATTCTCCCAGTACTTACCCTGGACTAAGATGGTAAAGAATCTGCCAGCAATGCAAGAGACCTGGGTTCGATCCCTGGGTTGGGAAGATGCCCTGGAGAAAGGAATGGCTACCCATCTCTGGAGAACTCCATGGACAGAGGAGCCTGGTGGGCCACAGTCCATGGGGTTGCAGAGTTGGACACGACTGAGCGATTAACACTTTTACTTTCAAGTACTTACCCTACTTGAGATGGAAGCTCCTAGAAATTTCCTTCTCTCTCAGTTACTCTCAATCCTGTCCTGAGAACACTTTGAAAATTCACATGCATTGGAGTTCCATTTTCTTAAGTTGCATAATACTCTTTCAGTTGTTTCCTTCTTCCCTTTTTTTTCCAGTTCTAAAAACAGATTTTCAAGTGATACTTACAGTGAAAGTAATCTGTAGCACATAATCCTATTTTGCTATGTCTTAGCTGGTTCTCTTGATTCTGTGGTACCCTGTGATATGACATAATTCTGGGGGGGAACTATTTTTAATTATGCAAACTTTATTTTGAAAATAAAAATCAGTGTTCCTTTAGATATCCTTTGAGTGAAGTTTGTTTAGATAGCATGATCATTTGATCACTATAGAAAACTGAAGATCATGGAGTTATAAGGATTTTATTATATAGGCTTCCCTGGTGGCTCAGACAGTAAAGAATCTGCCTGAAGACACCTGGGTTCGATCCCTGGGTTGGGAAGATTCCCTGGAGAAGGGAAACACTATGCACTTCAGTATTCTGGCCTGGAAAATTCCATGGACTGTATAGTCCATGAGAGGGCAAAGAGTTGGACATAAGTGAGCAACTTTCACTGCACTTCAACCATAATTACAGTCAACACTTAGTCAAGAGGGAGGGTTGGTCTTTTGCCCATATTTTAAAATTTTACCTTAAAACAATATGATAGGCACACACTCTATTCTACTTACAGAGATGAGGGAACTGAGAGCTATATGCTGTGCTGGGCTGACTCTTTGTGACCTCATAGACTGCAGCCCACCAGGCTCCTCTGTCCATTGAATTTTCCAGGCAAGAATACTTGAAGGGTATTTCTTTCTTTCTCTGGGGGATTTTTCCAACCCAGGTTTCGAACCTGTGTCTCCTGCATTGGCAGGCGGATTCTTTACCCCTGAGCCACCAGGGAAGCCCTGTAAGTATTTTTTTAAGATCCTAGAGGTCACAGTAGCAAGGTGTGAATTTGAACTCAAACCTGAGCAAGCCCAGAGCCTCGGTCCATAGTGTATCACTGTGATTATAAGCTGAGGACTCAGGAGGTTCAGTCACTGGGAGAGGCCAGGTGCCAGTGGACAAATATTTCCTTGAGCTGGATCACTGGGATGGGGCTGGAAGTGGGCACAAGTGTATTAGAAGCAGGAAGATGGCAAGGCAGTAAGGTCAGAACAGGCTTGGTGTCTAAGAGAGCATCTGTGCGAGCATCTTCAGGAAAAGGATTAGGGACTGGGATTAAAATAGAGATTCTCTGAGTTTTCAAAAGAGTCTCTGAGTCCCCAAGACTGTGGGTCTCAGATTTCCGTTTTTCCAGAGGGAAAGGCTGTTGACTGAAAAATATCTGTCCCATACCACCTGACATATTCCAGCTAATCAATGACCTGTTACCTAGGGAGTTTAAATAGAGACTGAAGTAACTGACCCTTTGGAGAGAATTCGCTTGTTTCAAGGTCATCTCCAAGTAAAAATGATGCTAACGAGGGGAGGAAGGAGACAAACAGTGAGCAGCATGTGGGAGAGGGAGTCAGAGGGGTTGGGGGTTGCAGGGGTCACAGGAGCAGAGAAAGAAGGAAAGCCCCCAGAAGTGACAAAGAGCCTCAGAGAAGGATGGGCTAGTTGCAAGTATTACTTTTTCCTGTTCCTAATTCTACACTATTTTTTTATGGCTCCTCTCTCCTAGAAGTGGTACCCAGCTTGGAAGAGGGGCCCATGATTTATCTGAGAGCCTGCAGTGGTGGGTTAAGATGGAAAATAGTCCAAGTGAAAGGTGGGCTACATTTATTGATAGAAATAAGACCAAGCATATGAGTTACATCACCTCACTTGCAAAAAGATTGCAATTTCTTATACAAAGAGGACTCAGATTTAAAATAAAATGCAACCTTGGGTTATTTACAAGAAACATACATATACTACCACATGGTAACAACAGCAAAAGGAAAGGAAAAGTTACATCTGAAAAAATGCAAAAGGAAGAACAGCAAAGCCTTTAATTTTAATACCAAAGTGCAACTAGGTGTAGGGACTGAGGGGAGAGAAGAAAGGAGGCCATGATAGCAGGAAAACCACACTTAAGATGTAATGATATGAACCTTCAAATCTGGAGAACACTGTTTTGACAGCAAATGTATATATTTATACAAGGAACAAAGTCTGTGTAAAATATAAGAAAGAGAATCGTACTGGGGAACTGTAACTCATTAAGCAGGCAAAAATAAACAGTGTTGAAAAATCAGAACAATATTGATATTTCAAGGCTATGTCAAAGCAGCCATTGCATATTAAAAACCTAATGTTCCCAAACAAAATTTTAGTAATTCTCAAAGAATTTGGTCTCACCTTCCACTTAAACTGGAGTTAATTGCTTAACTGTCTCTTCTACTAGATTCCACAATTAAAAAAAAAAAAAAAGAGAGAGCAGCCATGTCATTTGTATGTGCGCTTCCTTGTGGCAACCAGCTCTATGCTTTGTACAGGAAAAAGGACAAAGAAGTGCTTTTATACCCAGAAATTTAAACCACTATGAACCCACGTGTCAGGAATAGCATACAAATGGCACAGCTGTTAGTACTTCTTTCTGTCAGTCCCCCCTCATATCGAAGAAGGCCACATCTTTCTCCAGTGAGGTGGCTTCTGCATCATGTCCAACCTCACTGCACACCTCCTTCCCACTTGCTTCACATGAGTTTCGTTCTGGCCTATTTCCGGGATATTGACCTGTGGGCACCTCTCTGCAGTTTCTTGTTTTTTCTCTTCCAAAACTATCTCCCTTTCATTCTTCAGATGCTGCTGTACACAGCACCTTTCCTCAGAAGCCTTTCTTATTGTTTTTTAAGTGGATCAGGTCTTTGTTTTTATCATGGCTCAGATGGTAAGGAATCTGGCTGTAATTCAGGAGACACGGGTTCAATCCCCAGGTCAGGAAGATCCCCTGAAGAAGGGCATGGAAACTCATTTCAGTATGCTTGCCTGGAGAGTTCCATGGACAGAGGAGCTAGCAGTCTACAGTTCATGGGGTCACCAGGAGTAGGACTCGACTGAGCATCTTTCCCTTTCACTTCGTTTGTTTTTATCAGGAATGGTAAGATATGCAGATATGGAAGAGAATGCCATGAGGGAAGAAGTTTGGACTCGCAGACGCTGAAAAGGCAGGCCATGCCATGCAGGGCCACAGAAAGAAGCGCCAGTGTCAGCAGGGGTCAGGCAGAGGGAGTGAGGAGACGTGGGCAAGGCAAGCAGGCTGCCCGGGCTCAGGTTTGCCCGGTGTGAATGACTCCAAGGGGCTCTGGGCCACATTGGCTTTCTGCATTTGTCTGGTACCCGGTCCCTGGTTGGTTAGGGTGAGTGGATAGTGGCTTAAGAGGAGCTTGAGAGCCAGATACAGGGGACAGTTGAGGAGCATGGCTTTGGATTGCTTGGTTAGCATATGAAAGTAGGATTGGCTATCCATGAGAGAGACAGTCTCTCCAGCTCACCGAGGCTCCAGGTGAAAATATGTGTGTGTATGTGCTCAGTCGTGTCTGACTCTGTGACCCCAGGGACTGTAGCCCACCAGGATCCTCTGTCCATGGGATTTTCCAGGCAAGAATACTGGAGTGGGTTGCTATTCCCTTCTCCACTAGGTGAAAATAAAAGGGCACGATTAATATACCATCATTGGTATGGTTCATTGCATTGCTGTTTTTACTTTCTTCCTAGCACTTCTCATATGATGTGTATTTAGATGTGCTTCTTCAAGATTTAACTGAGCTTTTTTTTTTAAGTTTTCATCCCTGCCTGCACATTAAGACCATCCAGGGAACTTTTACAGAATTCCATTGCCAGAGACCCACATAGACATTTGATTTCTCTGGAGTGGAGAATGAGGGTTTTGTTTCATAATAGGTGACTCATGCGGTGCTACAGTTGAGAATCGCTACCCAGCCAATGAATGCAGAGCATCTGATGATCAGTTACAGAAATTTTTTAAGTATTGATATTAACTCAGGGACAAGCAAAAAGGTAGTGAATATTTACATAAATTAGATGCATTTAAGAGCATTCATTTACTCACTATTTCAAAATTAAACTTAGGGTGACATTAAAGAAGTTTCTATTTTGTATCTAATGCAATGCATTACTCTTTTTATGCATTTATTAGAGTAATTTTCTTAATGGTTGAATTTTATGCATTGCAAGCACTTACTAACTTAGACTTTCAAAAGTTTTGGGATGTCATCTAAAAATGCCTGATTCATATTGAGAGAACTCAGAAAAATTAAAGACGTACTAATAAAATGTTAAGAGGGGAGTTAAAACAGACTGAATTGGAAATGAAATTCCTAGATGACAATGGATGGAGAATATTGAAAAAGAAAAAAAAAACAATTGGAAATGAGAAGGGGAGAGAAACACTGTTGGAATAATGAAGTGAAAGTCCTAGATTCCAATAATGAACATAGTGAAATCAACATGGACAAGCCAGACATAGGAAATATGAATTACATACAGCCAGGAGCACTGCAAGATATTGGGGGCAAGAGTTAAACGCATCAAATAATATATCAACTGCTATCCTGACAGAGAGGTTTCACTCAACCTGCTGTCAGAGGCCCCTCATCCATTATGATTGCTGCTCACAGCTGAAGACGAGCTAGCACTCAAGAAACCCACGGCCAAGTATAGCACAACTTGAAGACGCTCGGTAGTTCAGGGAGGCCAAGATAAAGACACCAGCCAGATCTTTAGAAGATGACGGCTAGTTTTATTAAATATTGCGCATAATAAGCAATGTTTTCATTGTGTATTCATTACTACTTGAATACTGTGTGTGAAGTATTCAAGTGGGAGCTGGTTGGTAATTTTTTTGTTTATACTTTTTTTTTGGTCTGCTTCCCCCCAAAATGATAAACTTCCTGAGAGCACAGAACATAGCAGTATTCTCTCTTTAGTGCCTGCTGTACTATTTGGCACCTGGTGAAATGTTCCATAAACGTGGGCTATAATGTGATATGATAGCTATTCCATAGGACTTGACTACAGGCGTGTCATAAATGTTTAATGCAAGTAGACAAGAGAGAGAGGATATGGAGTTGGGAAGGAGGGCATGAATAATCCCACCTGGAGTTATGGGAAAGGTGTTGGGGAAGGTGGTAACTGAAATGGCCCCAGGAAGCTTTTGAAAAGCAGCGATTTAAGTACACTGAGGTTGCCATTCTGGACTCAGTCCAGGTTTCCCCAGAACCACGTGAACAGGGGTCAGTGCCCTGGTCTCATTACCTTCTGTTGGAATCACCTCACCTTCTCCTTTACATTTCCTGAATCCAGGCCACCTGGAGGATGCCACTGGTACAGCTCTCTTGTGGGATGGCTGTATTATTTTCTGCGTGTTCTTCCTCGCCAATTCCAGTACAATACTTCTACTTTGCTTACCTGGCTTCCAAAATTGAAGAGAATTTCCTAGAGCTTGTCACTCTCGTGAATACATCCAGTGAATTAATTGTATAATTTTTGTACTTTATCCTCTCTGTTTCATCATGTCTCATCCATGAATCCATTATGTCTCATGTCTCAACCGGGCTTCCTAGTGGCTCAGATGGTAAAGAATCTGCCTGCAATGCGGGAAGCCTAAGTTCGATCCCTGGGTCAGGAAGATCCCTTGGAGAAGGAAATGGCAACCCACTCCAGTATTCTTACCTGGAAAATCCCATGGACAGAGGAGCCTGGTGGGCTACAGTCCATCAGGTCACAAACAGTCGGACACAACTGAGCGACTTCACTTTTCCATCATGTCTCAAGAACAGAGGCCTCTAAGATTCTGTTAGAAAAGAGAATACAACTTTATCCTGCTGTATATAAGTAGAGTAAATCTCATTATTCTGGGAATTACTCACGCTTACTTACTGCAACTACTTACTTACTGCAACTAGTCAAAAAGAGGGAATTGGTACATAATGAATGAGGAAAGAAATGATTTAATTCATAATCTTTTGTTGCTGATGTTGAGTCACTAAGTCCTGTCTGATTCTTCATGACCCCCATGGACTGTAGCATGCCAGGCTCCTCTGTTCTCCACTATCTCCCAAACTTTGCTCAAACTCATGTCTTTTGAGTCGGTGATGTTATCTAGCCATCTCATTCTCTGCCATCCCTTTCTCCTCTTGCCCTCAATTTTTCCCAGCATCAGGGTCTTTTCCAATGTGTCAGCTCTTCGCATCAGGTGGCCAAAGTATCGGAGCTTCAGCTTCAGCATCAGTCCTTTCAATAAATATTCAGAGTTGATTTCCTTTAGGATTAACTGGCTTGATCTCCTTGTAGTCCAAGGGACTCTCAAAACTCTTCTCCAGCGCCACAGTTTGAAAGCATCGGATTCATAGTCTTGCCTATTACCAAAGATTTTGAGAAACTATTTTTGACATGGTTACTGACATAAATGAGAACACTGTATTTTCATAGTTAAATGAATGTCTCTTATTGTCTAAAAATTTCTATTCCAGCTTATTACAGAAATCAAAAGTGAAACCAAGTAGCTTTAAGTAAGAAGATAAAGAATTAAGCAGCTTGAGCAGCTCATAAGGGCCCTGGATAGCAACATAGAAATATCACTGTTTAGCATCTTATCAGTAACCTAAATATGAAGGTATCCTATGGTTAGTTAAAAAAATCTCCCTCCCCACCAGCTTCCCAAATTTTTCACACTACATCTACAGGGACAGGGTGCTGTTGTTCAGTCACTCAGTTGTGTCAGAGTTTTCGCGACCCCATGGACCACAGCATGCCAGGCTTCCCCGCCCTGCACTGTCTCCTGGAAATTGCTCAATTCTGGGACAGGGTGGAGAGGGAATAAAAGTCTCTTTGGGGATTTACAGTATATACAGCCAATACTATATTGGCTCTTAAAATTACAACCTGGATTCTACCTTGGCTGGTCAGTGAAAACAACATTGAAAGTACAAACAAATGTATGTAAACAGCTTATTTTTCAAAATAGAATCAGCCTATTGCCATCTCTTCCTAGAGTGTGACCTTATTTTAGGGCTCTGCTTCTTGATTTTAGATCTGAAAGACAATTTTAAGCTTCTAGCTGCCCTTTCATAGTCAATCCAAAAGAGTCATGGAAATAATTATTAAGCTGGATAATTATTTTACAAAATAGAAGATGCCTTCCTTATCCATTTACATTTCAGGGCCATTTGTTACTTCTCTGAATACTAATCATGGTGTTCAGCCTTGATCACTTGTTTTAAGGTAAAAGGTCAGCCAAAAGGATGGAAGGAGGGCTGCAGACATTTGCAATGTAAAAGAAACCTTCCACAGAAGAGTGAAATAATAAATGCAATCTTAAGATGCTGGGACTTTGCGTTTCAGCCAAATATGTGCAGGAGAACCATGAATGTATCGTTATTGGTTGTCTACTTCTAGAATTGCTATATTAAGAGCAAGTTACCCCAGAGCTTCTCTTCAAGGTAGAAATTGTTCTCTAGTTGAGAAGTGAGTAAACAGAGGACAACCTTTTATCAGGATTTGGAAACTTCACAGGATTTTTTACCATCTCCATATTTTTTCATGGAGTGCTGAAGCCAAGTTTTCGCCTTGCTGTTATGATTTCTGTCTTCACACAAAGTAGGCTGTTTGGGAGACTGAAGTTTTCCTTTCCTAGTTCTGTGTATCTGGCTTCTGGAAGCATTCAGCTCAAATTCTTCAACAGATGAGGCCCTTTTTTAATCACTGGTGACTCTTTATTTTAGAATCTCTTGTTTTGCATGGGGACATAACTCGGTGCATGAATTAGTCTATGAATTGATCCCAAGGTCTCCCTTGCTTTTGGAAGTTCAAAAAAACGTGTAATTGCTGCAAAAATCTGGGATAAGAACCAAGACACACAGACCTCACTCCATCTGTAGTTAGACTGTGTGAGTCTAGATTTCATTGATTTGGGGCTTCCTTTAAGTTCTGGAGTTCAGCACTATGGAATGTTAGTAGCTGCAGTGGTGAGATGATTTTGAACTTAATGTTTGTCTTCTGGGTTATGACTTGAGGCAAGCTGTGGAAAAGAGGGAATTAGCATGCTGTAAAAATTGCCATGTGTTTTCACAGGGCTCTTCTTACTTCATCCTCAAAACAACTTTGTTATGTAGGTTTTCTTATAATATTCCGTTCACAGGTTGTAGAGACAGAGGCCTGGTGGGAAGCTGAGCCTGTGACCCCTTGACTCCAGCCTCTGTCTTTGCTTCTCATCGCACACTTTTCCCATCTTGTGCACAAGGCCCTACAAGCATCATGGCCCTCTCCCCTTCTCATACTCCTCCAGGGACTGTTAAATTAATTTTTCCATTTTAAAATTATGGCATATGTTACTGGGTGTCTACTTATAATCCCTCCCTTGCAGAATTCCCCAATTTTGTTCAAGGCAACAGTGAAAATGAATTTTGCATTTTATTTTGCAGCCAAGAGAAACCACGTCTGTTTGGCCAAAAAATAAGAGCTGAATTCTGTTGGTGGCATTTCCATGAAAGTTATTATTTCTCAGACTTTTAGGGACAGATGCTGTCAGCCTTTAACCTCTGATCCTTCCCCTTTCTTTCTGCCTTTATAGAGATTGTTCCTCAACTCATACAGCACAGTAACTGTCTCATCAATACAAAGCTGAAAGTGACATCTTGAGAGTTACTGAAGCAAAAAAGGGTGCCTGAATCTGATAGCATTATAGAGCTACTATACCATCCTATACCTACTTTGGGATTTCTTAATACAAAGGAAAATAATTTCAGTTGGGTTTCTGTTACATGCTGCCAAATGCAATTCTGAACCACAAGGCTAAGTTTGTAATTAAGTTAAATGTTTTCTGTAATAAATTATCACTGAGAGGCAGTTAAAAGGAGACTGTTAGGGTTGGAACAGTAGGAATTTAAGTACTATGAGAAAATATTGTGAAGTCAGTGGTCCAGTTATCAACTGCTGTGTAACAAATCATCCTGAGCCGTGTGGCATAAAGGGAAGTGAAGTTGCTCAGTGGTGTCCAGTTCTTTGCGACCCCCTGGACTGCAGCCTACCAGGCTCCTCCATCCATAGGATTTTCCAGGTAAGAATACTGGAGTGCGTTGCCATTTCCTTCTCCAGGGGTGTGGCATTAGGAATCACCTCTTATTACGCTGACAACTTCTGAAGAATTTGTCAGAGAAATGGAGAGGAGGTGGAGGAGGGGCAGGTACAGTATCTGGGCTTGGCTTGGAAGGCTCAGGAAGGGTCTTAGAGACTATGAGCTGGAATCATCTGAAGGTTTGGAGGCTGATAGTCTGTCATGGCTATCTTGGAAAATTCAATTTGCTCAATCATTCAGTGGAATTTACCAAACACACCAAGGAATACTAAATTCTCTTTAGGTTACTTTGGATGAGAACAGAAAGAAAAGGCATAAAAAAAAATAGCAAACACAACCTTTATCTTTTTAGTTCCTTTCAGTTTTATGTGTTTGTGAAAAAGATTTAAGATACTAATGAATAACAGCTTCCCAGTTCCTCTGGGCCAGGCACGATATTAAGCTCTTTACATGCATCGCCACTTTTAATCTTCACAATACTTATGAGGTAAGAATTACTATTCCCAGCTTAGAGATGAGGATCAAAGAGATTGAATAATTTTCCCAGTCTCTAGAAGAGCCGCATTGTTATTCAAATCCGAGTCTGCCAGTCTGTGATGCACTTTTCACTTTCTTCGACTTTCCATCACGTAAACTAGAAACTGGGCATTCTCAGTGGCTCAGCAGTAAAGAACCCACCTGCAAGGCAGCAGACTTTCAGGAGACACGTGTTCGATCCTTGGATTGGGAAGATCCCCTGGAGAAGGACCTGGCAACCCACTCCAGTATTCTTGTCTGGGAAATCCCAAGGACAGAGGAGCCTGGTGGGCTACAGTCCATGGGGTCACAAAGAGTCAGACATGACTGAGCGACTAAAAAACAAGAAACTAGAAACCGCCTATCCCATCGCCTGCTGCTTTAGCTCGAGATGCTCATGACCGACTCCTTCATCCCAGCTTTCTCGGAGTCAACTCATGGACTCATTCTTCCAGCTGTGCCCCTGGCTTTTAAATAGCTTCTGCTGCCTGTCTGTATTTCCCTTCATTTTGGACCTTATGCCTTGGGATTTCCAGCCCTGACTGCTCCCCGGTATTTTGAATCCTCACTTGCCTCATATGGGAACATCCTACTCAGCTATTCCAACTTGGAGGTTACTGGATTGCCCTTTCTTCTGCCTTCTTTTTGGGGAGGAATTTAGACATATGTAATTGACTGGATAAGAGAACCTTGTTTGAAAATTCGCAGCTTGCATTCTCCTGTTCATTTATGAAGAAGCCAAATGTCTTTCATGCAAAGGCATGGTTTTAGTGCCAAGCAGTAGGAACAGGCTTAAGTAGCAGCTGCATGTACGGGTTTAAAATTGTCCGAAAAATGTTTTGGGGGAGTGCTCTCAAACTTTTAAGTGCGTATGAATCACCTGGAGATTGTGCTAAAATACAGATTAGAGGACTCACATTAGGTTTGCATGAAATCTGAGATTCTGTGTTTCTAACCAGCCAGTCCTGCAGGTCCTTGTACCACAGGTTGAGTTGCCTGGTTCTAGGACAGATTCTCATCCTTGGCTGTATATTGCACTTGCAGGGGTGGGGGGGTGTTAAAAAAAGACTGGCGCCTTCTCACAGCACCAGCAATTCTGATTTAACCGGTCTGAATGTGGCCTGGACACAGGCCTTTGAAAGTGTCTCCAGGTGATTCTAGCATGTTGCTGAAGTTGAGATCCACCCTTCTAAAGGGTTGTGCTCATTCACTTATGACATAATTTTATGTGGACCTACTGTGTTCCAGGCTAAGTAGTGAGGTGCTAAGGAGGAAACAGTTTATAAGAAAGATGCAGAATCAGGAAGGAGAAACATAATAAATAGAAAAACAAACTCCTAATAAGATGTCTTAATTCAATTTAAAGAAACAATGTGATTTCATGTATGAAGCATTATCTTAATTGAAAGAAAACCAGTTCTGAAGGTGTTTGCAACAGGCTCCTACATATTTTTGACAAACATAAATTATATAAATACTTTAAGAATTATAAAATTGTCCATATCCTTGGATGCAATAACTTCCCTCTTAACTTCAGAGAGACAAGAAGAGATAGAAGTGGAAAACTATTCATTGACACATAATTGAAAACAACAGTAGGGAAATAGAAAATTAATTACGAATCAAAAGCTCTTAGCAAACATGGATGGCCTCAAATAGACATAAATATTTGCAGAGAAAGCAAGACCAATGCCTTCATCATAAGATGACTTAGATCAAATTTATCCTATTTATTATGAGATAAACCATAAAGGAAAAAGTGAACGGCATTCTTTTCACCTGGTGAAATGAGAGAGCTGAGGTCCAGAAGCATTTAGGACCTCCTTCAAGTCACGCAGCTATTTAGCAGGAGGCTCAAGGCTAGAGCCCTGAAATCTAGTACTTGGCCTCAGCTCACTGGAGACACCTGTAAATTAAGAGCCACGGTGCAAGAGGCAAGTTAACGTCTTGATTCTTAATTTTGGGCTCTTTCCCTTCCTTGCATACTTTCCTGCTTTGCACACCAAAGATCACCTGATTGAGCCAACCGAATACTTCCTCTCGAAAAAGAAATGTGAAATTTGTGTTTGTTTACACATAGGGCCTATGTATTTCCCTGACAAAGTAGTTCATGCCTGGTGGTAAAGAGTTAAACAAAAAGAAAAAAAAAAAGCATGAATTAAAAAAAAAAAATCCGACCATCCATATAAGGCCTTCTCATTGCTATAATGATATCAGTTGCAACAAGTCCAAGGCCCGACCTCATTACAAGGGTTTAATTGCATTGTTACACAGTCTCACTTCTCCTTTCTGGCCTCTTTCTCTTTATGACAGCTTTAGAAAGAAATTTCAGCTCAAGGTCAAAGGAAATTAATTACTGCTTTCTTAATCTGTGCTCATCTACATTTAGAAAACTTTGGGCTTTCTACCAGCATATTCTTGTCTCCTATTTGTATAGACCCAAACTTATAAAAGTAACACCTCAGACCTTTGTTAAAAAAAAAAAAAAGTGCACAAAAGCACTTAAACAGCGCATATTTAATGTGTGGATCACATTCCAAGAAAGCGCCAGGTGTAGAAGAGAAATTCCTTCCATTTTAGCAAAGATTGCAGGGCTTTAAAAGTTGAGAATTATCTTACATAGAAAATTGCATCGAATAATTAGACTAGAGGCTATTAGACTGGAGTGTTAATAATGGTAACCTCGTAATGCCAGTGAAAAAGGATGATCTAAGATAAAAGGACGATGAGTGACTGTATCGATTGGTAATAGAGTGACGTAGCTACAGATTTAAACATGGCTTTCTGAGGAGCATCTCCATCTTCAGTTGGTTTGAACATTAGCAGGAACTGATCGTTTTCATCATTGCACTAAAATTTAAAAATGTCCCTTCTTTTCCTTTCTTATTTCTTCATTGACCAGGGAGATGCCTAATCAATGGATGTAAGTCAATGAATGTAAAGACCATATGTTAATGCATATATGTGGACTCTAGGAAGATGGTACTGACGATCCTACATACAGGGCAGCAAAGAAGACACAGACATGAAGAAGAGACTTTTGGACTCAGTGGGAGAAGGGAAGGGTGGGATGATTTGAGACAATAGCATTGAAACATATACATTGCCAGATGAAAAATGGATAACCAGTGCAAGTTTGATGTATGAAGCAGGGCACCCAAAGCCCATTCTCTGAGACAACCTGCAGGGATGGGGTGGGCAGGGAGGCGGGAGGGGTGGTTCAGGATGGATGTGACACATGTATCCCTGTGGCTGATTAATATTGATATATGGCAAAAACCATCACAATATTGTAAATATCCTTCAATTAAAATAAATAAATTTAAAAAAAAGAATTGGAAGCCTGGGTTCTACAGGTAATCAACGAATATAAATGTTAAGTCAGGGAGGGATGATTACAAAGAACTCTACCTGGGTGTGTCTCTTGCCTATCAAGGGTACCTTTTCAGGCCTGATAATGGCAGGAATCAGGAGATCTGGATTCTAGTGGCAATTCTGGCACTAGCCAGAAATAGGGTTGGGTGGCTCATTCACCTATTGACAGGTCATTTACCTATTGGTAGAACCTTTACTTCCTTTTATCCACATGAAATAGTGGGGCTAGATACTCTCCAAAGCACCTTCAAGATTTAAGATCCTCTGTGCTCATTAGTTTCAGGTAAAGACAGCAGCTAAAGTAAGAAGTGGTACTTATAGTGCAGAAATTAAGCATGCCTCTGGGGTCTCAGCTTCCCTGGAGGCTCGGCTGGTAAAGACTTTGCCTGCAAAGCGGGAGACCTGGGTTCGATCCCTGGGTTGGGAAGATCCCCTGGGGAAGGGAAAGGCTACCCACTCCAGTATTCTGACCTGGAGAATTCCATGGACTCTATAGAGTCTGCAAAGTGTCAGACACAACTGAGCGACTTTCATTTTCACTTTCTGGGGTCTCAACCCTAGTTCATTACTTACAGTTTGGATGACTTTAGGCAAGTTTCTCAAGCTCCCATTTTCATTTGCCTCCTATGTCATTGGAAATCATCTAGCAGATTTGTTGCAAAAACCACATGCTCACAAATTCCCATCATTTATTCAGCACCTGACTAGGTAGGGTTTATTGGTCTCCAGCTAGACAGAAGCAACTCATTTTAGGCAACTCAATGAAAAATAAAATGAGAGGATGCGGGTAAGTGTTGGAATCAATGGAAGACTGAACTGTCAAGTTTCCAGAGCAGTGTCCTAATTTTAACACGCATAAAAATAACCTGGGGTAGGGATTCCTGGTGGCTCAGATGGTAAAGTGTCTGCCTGCAATGTGGGAAATCCAGGTTCAGTTCCTGGGTTGGGAAGATCCCCTGGAGAAGGAAATGGCAACCTACTCCAGTACTCTTGCCTGGAAAATCCCACAGATGGAGGAGCCTGGTAGTCTACAGTCCATGGGGTCACAAAGAGCCAGACACGACAGAACGACTTCACTTTCTTTCTTTTCTTTCTTGTTGAATGCATAAGTTAAATCTAGACTGCAGCCTGAAAAAGTCTGCATTTCTACCAAAAACCCAGCTGAGGAGATCCTGCTGGTCCTTTGAGTTTAGGCTTCAAAGGACAAAAGCTAAGGAGCTCCAGGGACCTGGGAAGGAACAACAAGTGATAGGCCCTTTCAGACAAGGGCGTTACTGTTTGCTTGGATACCCTTTTGTCACCAAGCTCAGTATTAACACGTCTGGGAGAATCCGTTGGCCTCAGATTGGGTCACCACACTGCCACATACTCTTAGCTAGTAGAGGATAGGTGATAGACTGACAGTTTCACTAAGGTGGTCTGCGCCAAGGGAGGTCAGAGTCCCTAAAGCAATAGTTCTCAAAATGTGGTCCCCAGGCCAGCAGTAAATACAAATTCTAAGAAGCCATCACAATTCTGTTATCAAAAGAAGAAGGAATAAATGTTGGAAGATACTATGAATTGAATTGTGTGCTCCTAAAATTCATATATCAAAACCATAACCTCCAATGTGACTGTATTTGGAGATGGGGCCTGTGAGGCAGTGATAAGAGTTAAATGAGGTCATCAGGGTAGGGTTCTAATCAGATAGGGTTTGTGCCCTCTAATCAGAGGGCACGCCAGAGATTTTTCCACCATGTGAAGACCCAGCAAGAAAGTGGCTGGCCATAAGCCAGGAGGTAGGCCAGCAGGAACTGAATGGGCCAGAACATTGAGCTTGGGAATTTCAGCCTCCAGAACCATAAGAGGTAAATCTCTGTTTATTAAGTCACCCAATGGAAGTGACAGTTAGAACTGGACATGGAACAACAGACTGATTCCAAATAGGAAAAGGAGTGCATCAAGGCTGTATATTGTCACCCTGCTTATATAACTTATATGCAGAGTACATCATGAGGAATGCTGGACTGGAAGAAGCACAAGGTGGAATCAAGATTGCTGGGAGAAATATCAATAACCTCAGATATGCAGATGACACCACCCTTATGGCAGAGAGTGAAGAGGAACTAAAAAGCCTCTTGATGAAAGTGAAAGAGGAGAGTGAAAAGGTTGGCTTGAAGCTCAATATTCAGAAAACAAAGATCGTGGCATCTGGTCCCATCACTTCATGGGAAATAGATGGGGAAACAGTGTTAGACTTTATTTTTTGGGGCTCCAAAATCACTGCAGATGCTTATTGCAGCCATGAAATTAAAAGACGCTTACTCCTTGAAAGGAAAGTTATGACCATATTAAAAAGCATATTAAAAAGCAGAGACATTACTTTGCCAACAAAGGTCTGTCTAGTCAACGCTATGGTTTTTCCAGTGGTCTTGTATGGATGTGAGAGTTGGACTGTGAAGAAAGCTGATCGCCGAATAATTGATGCTTTTGAACTGTGGTGCCGGGGAAGACTCTTGAGAGTCCCTTGTACTGCAAGGAGATCCAACCAGTCCATTCTAAAGGAGATCAATCCTGGGTGTTCATTGGAAGGACTGATGCTAAAGCTGAAACTCCAATACTTTGGCCACCTCATGTGACGAGTTGACTCACTGGAAAAGACTCTGATACTGGGAGGATTGGGGGCGGGAGGAGACGGGGACGACAGAGAATGAGGTGGCTGGATGGCATCACTGACTCGATGGACATGAGTTTGAGTGAACTCCGGGAGTTGGTGATGGACAGGGAAGCCTGGCGTGCTGTGATTCATGGGGTCGCAAAGAGGAGTCAGACACGACTGAGCGGCTGAACTGAACTGAACTGAACATGTAATTTTGTTTATAGCAGCCTGATCGGACTAATACAGAAGGGCAAAAGAAATATATTCAGGAAGATCTCCTGGATGAGGAAATGGCAACCCACACCAGTATTCTTGCCTGGAAAATCCCATGCACAGAGGAGCCTGGGGTGCTAAAGTCCATGGGGTTGCAAAACAAGCTGTGAGATAAGCGGTTAGTCAGTATGAACAAAGTTTCACACAAATGGCCTTGTATTACCATTGTTTTCTTAAACATAAGTTTTTGTTTATTTTTTTGTTCACCAAACATGTATTAAGTTCTACAGGCACAAGACCTGTGGATTCAAAGTTAAGTAAAAGGAGGCCCCTGCCTTGATGCTGCTTAGAGTCTGGTAGGGAAGATGGAGGAATGATTAACACCCAGAGTTTAATTTGAAAGTGGTTTGAGAAATATGTAGCTGTGCAGGGGTTTTCATTAGTTCTGGAGTAGGAATGTGGTCAGCTAATTGTGCTTTGGTGAATGAAACTAAATAGGGTTAAAACCAAGATCTGCATCTAGGAGGAAGATGCAGCAAAGGAAGCAGCCCACAAGTCAGCCTGGAGGTTGGTGTGTGTTCAGATGCAATGAACACATAATTCTGCAAGATTCCACAGGGGCATTTCCTTTTGAGGAATGGCTAGAGTTAAAAATAGCAGGAGTCAAAGTAATAGGGTCTCTGTACTCATCTTTACTTTAGTCTAAATCTTGAGGTAGTGTATGTGAAGTAGACTTTGATTAAAGTTGACCTACTATTTGGAAAATAGGAAAAGTACATTATAGTTTGAAAAACACTGCTTTGGGAGACTTCGCTGTTTTGTCTCTCTCTCAATTCTATCAGATAAGTTCAGTAGCTCAGCTGTGTCTGACTCATTGCAACCCTATGGGCTACAGCATGCCAGGCCTCCCTGTCCATCACCAACTCCCGCAGTCCACCCAAACCCATGTCCATTGAGTTGGTGATGCCATCCAACCATCTCATCCTCTGTCGTCTCCTTCTCCTCCTGCTCCCAATCTTTCCCAGCATCAGGGTCTTTTTCAATGAGTCAGTTGTTTGCATCAGGTGGCCAAAATATTGGAGCTTCAGTTTTAGCATCAGTTCTTCCAATGAATATTCAGGACTGATTTTCTTTAGGATGGACTGGTTGGATCTCCTTGCAGTCCAAGGGACTTTCAAGAGTCTTCACCAACACAACAGTTTAAAAGCACTGATTCTTTGGTGCTCTTTATGGTCCAACTCTCACATCCATACATGACTACTGGAAAAACTATAGCTTTGACTGTATGGACCTTTGTCAGCAAAGTAATGTCTTTGCTTTTTAATATGCTGTCTAGTTGGTCATAGCTTTTCTTCCAAGGAGCAAGCATCTTTTAATTTCACGGCTGAGGTCATCATCTGCAGTGATTTTGGAACCTAAGAAAATAAGGTTTGTCACTGTTTCCATTGTTTCCCCATCTATTTGCCATGAAGTGATAGGACCAGATGCCATGCTCTTAGTGTTTTGAATGCTGAGTTTTAAGCCAACATTTTCACTCTCCTCTTTCACTTTCATCTAGAGACTCTTTAGTTCCTCTTTGCTTTCTTCCATTAGGATGGTGTCATCTGCATATCTGAGGTTATTGGTATTTCTCCTGGCACTCTTGATTCCAGCTTGTGCTTCATCCAGCCCAGCATCTCACATGATGTACTCCGCATATAAGTTAAATAATCAGGGTGACACTGCACAGCCTTAACCTTTCCCAATTTTGAAATCAATCCTATAAGCCTCCCCTAATCCTCTCAATACATTTTCCTTCAAATTTCCAAAAATATTCTATTCAGTTCAGTTCAGTCGCTCAGTCGTGTCCGACTCTTTGCAACCCCATGAATCACAGCACGCCAGGCCTTCCTGTCCATTACCAACTCCCGGAGTTCACTCAAACTCATGTCCATCGAGTCAGTGATGCCATCCAGCCATCTCATTCTCTGTCGTCCCCGTCTCCTCCCACCCCAATCCCTCCTAGCATCAGAGTCTTTTCCAGTGAGTCAACTCTTCGCATGAGGTGGCCAAAGTATTGGAGTTTCAGCTTTAGCATCAGTCCTTCCAATATAGCTGGCTGCAAACAATATTAACTAATATGATCAGAACAAATCATGTGTGCCAACATTCAATTAGTGTTTATTGCTATGAGCACAGAGCTTTGCTGTGTACTTTCAGTAGGGTAGGGAGTGTGGTAAATACTTTGTACTGTTGGACAAAATGTTGAGTATGATCAAGTATGATGTTGCGTATGAGCAGGACCAGTCACCTGCCCCAGGCAGACTGAGAAAGACTGTTCAAAGAACCAGCCTGATCATCCACTCCGTGAATATAAATTGAAATGCATGAAGGAATTGGGGTGGATGGGCTGGTATTGGAGATTTGAAAAAAGGTGCCCACATCAAGAGTAGGGTTGGAATGGAATAGGCTGCCACCCACCTTTGACATGACAAGGAAGTGTGAGTTCAGTTAGGCAGGTGTGGTAGGAAAAAGACTATTTGCACAAATAACTAGAAAACAGTGAGGCAGATAAAACTATTAAAGAAGTAACATGACATTGTAAAGATGTCTGGGGAATGGATTATATATTATTGTAACGATAAGAGTAAGCTTCATGGAAGAGGTGAAATTTGAGCTGAGTTTTGAAGAGAGGTCAGAATCACACTCTTGCAGGCTGGTGTGGCTGGTGGTCAGGCAGAGAACAAGGCAAGGTCCAGAAATGGAAGGACATTTTTGTAGCCCAACAGGGAGTTGTTTGGATGAAACCTGGAAAAAGTGGGAGATAATACAATCTTGGATCCGATGGTAGAGAGTCTTGGATGCCATTCTGAGGCATGTGGATTACAGTCTGGGCTAAGGGACATTGCTGGGGTTTCTAACTTGGGCACTGATATGATCCATATGAGTCTTCTCAACTTTCTCATGCCATGATATAGATACATGATGACAACTTGTGTATGTTACATTGGAGGAGAGGATAGTTCAGTTCAGTTCAGTTCAGTCGCTCAGTCGTGTCCGACTCTCCGCGACCCCATGAATCACAGCACGCCAGGCCTCCCTGTCCATCACCAACTCCCGGAGTTCACTCAAACTCATGTCCACAGAGTCGGTGATGCCATCCAGCCATCTCATTCTCTGTCGTCCCCTTCTCCTCCCGCCCCCAACCTTTCCCAGCATCAGAGTCTTTTCCAGTGAGTCAACTCGTCGCATGAGGTGGCCAAAGTATTGGAGTTTCAGCTTTAGCATCAGTCCCTCCAATGAACATCCAGGATTGATCTCCTTTAGAATGGACTGGTTGGATCTCCTTGCAGTATAAGGGACTCTCAAGAGTCTTATCCAACACCACAGTTCAAAAGCATCGATTCTGCGGCGATCAGCCTTCTTCACAGTCCAACTCTCACATCCATACATGACCACGGGAAAAACCATTGCCTTGACTAGACGGACCTTGGTTGGCAAAGTAATGTCTCTGCTTTTTAATATACTATCCAGGTTGATCATAACTTTCCTTCCAAGGAGCAAGCGTCTTTTAATTTCATGGCTGCAAGCAGCATCTGCAGTGATTTTGGAGCCCAAAAAAACAAAGTCTGACACTGTTTCCACTGTTTTTCCATCTATTTCCCATGAAGTGATGGGACCAGATGCCATGATCTTTGTTTTCTGAATGTTGAGCTTCAAACCAACCTTTTCACTCTCCTCCTTCACCTTCATCAAGAGGCTTTTGAGTTCCTCTTCACTTTCTGCCATAAGGGTAGTGTCATCTGCATATCTGAGGTTATTGATATTTCTCCCGGCAATCTTGATTCCAGCTTGTGCTTCTTCCAGCCCAGCTTTCCTCATGATGTACTCTGCATATAAGTTAAATAAGCAAGGTGACAATATACAACCTTGACGTACACCTTTTCCTATTTGGAACCAGTCTGTTGTTCCATGTCCAGTTCTAACTGTTGCTTCCTGACCTGCATACAGGTTTCTCAAGAGGCAGGTCAGGTGGTCTGGGATTCCCATCTCTTTCAGAATGTTCCATAGTTTATTGTGATCCACACAGTCAAAGGCTTTGGCATAGTCAATGAAGCAGAAATAGATGTTTTTCTGAAACTCTCTTGCTTTCTCCATGATCCAGCGGATGTTGGCAATTTGATAAGTCAGCTTCTATCAGACACAGATACTCTGGGAGCTTCCAATTCTGATCTTCAAGATCTGAGCATTGCGAGGATGAATATGTTCAGTACATCTGGAGCAAATTCATCACTAACTGATTGCCTGCTATACACCAGACACTATTTAATTTTGGGGATACCAAGTGGACAAAACAGAAAATTTCCTACATCTTAACAGGAGAAGCAGACAATAAGTAAAAGAAAAAATTGATGATAATGCCAGATAGTGATAGACACCAGGTAGAAAATTAAAGCAGAATACACTGGAAAAGACTCTGATCCTGGGAAGGATTGGGGGCGGGAGGAGAAGGGGACGACAGAGAATGAGATGGCTGGATGGCATCACCGACTCGATGGACATGAGTTTGAATGAACTCCGGGAATTGGTGATGGACAGAGAGGCCTGGCGTGCTGCGATTCATGGGGTCGCAAAGAATCGGACACAACTGAGCAACTGAACTGAACTGAACTGAAAGGAAAGAAAGCTGTAGAAGGCAGTGTTCTCTGGGAATGTGACATTCTAACAATTTTCTGAGTGAAGGGATGGAATTAGTTAAAGCTCTGGAAGAAAAATATTATAGTTAGAGGGAACAAGGAACCACAAGAAGAAGCATGAAGCTCCACATGGGAGCGAAGCAGAGAATGGTAAGGGAGGAAGTTGGAGTTGTACTCAAGGTCAGAACACGTAGAGTTTGGCAGCTTTTGGTAAGAAGTTCATTTTAAAAATAATGGAAAGACAATAGTGAGTTTTATGCAGAATGATGTCAGCATTATGTTTTTAAGAGCATTTGAGTGCTATTCAGAGAATAGACTATAATGGTTAAGAGAGGAAGCAGAGACAGCTTTCCAAGTCTATGCCCATGGTCCTGATCTGTATAGGTTGTTAGTAGTGGGAGTGGAAAGAATTTAGGAAATGCTTTGAAAGAAACAGAGAGGAGTGGAATTGTAATATGAGAAGAAGGGAGAAGTCCGAGTGTAAATTGTTTTTATAATTTTGGCCTAAATACTAGATGAATACTGACATGTGGAGGTCTGAGGGCTAAGTGGATTTAAGGTAAATTCTGAAGTGTCTTTTAGTCAAACAAATGGGAATGTTAAGTCACTGGTTGGATATATAAATCTGAGAGAAGAAAACAAACGAATGAATGAATCGATTTCGGAATCTGTTTTCATAGTATTTAAATCAAAGAACAGAATGAAAGAAACTAACAGAAAGTGAAAATAAAAAAGAAAAGAAGCGAGGAAGGGAACAACATTTGTTTCCTTTCTGCTAATTGTTAAGCTTTATGCTTGTATAGATGCTTTTACTTATATCATGAGGTAGATGCAATTAGCCCCATTTAATATTGAGGACATGGAGACTCAAAGATATTAAGTAGTTCAAAGTCGTACAGAAAGTAAATAGAATAACTGGAATTCAGCCCTCAATCTTCTTGAGTTCTAGTTTATGTGACAACTTTAGTCCACAGGCAAAATAGCGTTGAACCAATTAGTGATGGCAGTGTGGGTAAGACAAAACGTATCATGGAAGCAGTTAAGGATGAGATGGAGATTTAAAGTTTGAGCAATCAATAAAATGGTGAAAGATTAAACTGGAGAAGTCAATGCTTTGCCTGAAATCAAAGAAGAGAACTTCATGCTTGTTCCTTAAGTCACCTTGCCAAGATATGAACTGGTGGAGTCATGACAAGATGGAAAGGAAATGTGCCCGTGGCAATGATGTGTCATGAAGCTGAATTAGGTCTTGCTGATAGTTGATGCTTGGTTCACAGATGCTTATCCTATATGGGGTCCTTGAAATTGCCCATTCTGAAGCAGAGACTAAATTTCTGCAGCAAAACAGTGTCCCATGTCCCAAGACATTATGATTTGTAAGGAGATACAAGCCTCTGAAGAAAATTCCATCTACCTTGGCTTCAAAGGACATTTCCAACATTTCAGAGTAATCTGGTAAAACCTGGGTAAAATGATTTGTTTATTGGTATGATACACTTTCTGTGTTAGCATACGGTTGCTCGATGCATAAACACACTGTGACTTTCTGCCTTCTATTCACCAGCTGAATTCCTGCTGCTCACATCTGAGTCAGTCCCCTGGTGGCACCTATGTTTAATGGTGTTCCATTCCACTAATGCTGTCTCCCCAGCTGACATTGCAAGCTGACATTTTTATATTACATGCTTGATTATTTAAAGCTGGGCTGTCCAATATGGTAGCCTTTAGCCACATGTGGCTCTTTAAATCTAAATTAATTAAAGTGAAATGAAATTTAAAATTCTACCCCTTGGTCACACAACCCCCATTGCAAGGACTCAGTAGCAACATGTGGCTAGTGTCTACTGTTTTGGATGGAGCATGTCTGGAGTATTTCCATTATCATAAGAAGTTCTATTGGACAGCACTGTTTTAACTCAGTGTTCTGCTTATCTGCAGATCCTGTTTTGTAACTCTATCAATTCTACAAGAACTTAGTTCTTTGTGGTAATTGATCCAAAGATCTCCTCCCAGTCTTTAAGCATACACATGATGATCAAAGCTCAGTTGATAATGTCATTCAAAATAACCAGCAATAGGAAAGTAGCAGTCAATGGTAGTCAACTTGAATAGTGGAGAAAGATTGAGCCAGGGGAAAGGGGCTGTCCAGCAGAACTAAAGGACCATGTGAAGAGAGACTGCATCAATGGAAGGAAAGTTTATAATATCATGACATGACTGCTGCACTGGCTGAAGCAGCAGGATCTTTAATTGGATTTTTAACTGGTAACTTTGAAGTAGATAGAAAGAATGTGATATTGGCAGGTGCACGTGTGCTAAGGCGCTTCAGTCGTGTCCGGCTCTTTGCAACCCCATGGACAGTAGCCACCAGGCTCCTCTGTCCTTGGGATTTCCCAGCAAGAATGGCAACTGGAGTGGGTTGCCATTTCCTGCTCCAGGGGATCTTTCTGATCCAGGGATCGAACCTGCATCTCTTATGTTTCCTGCGTTGGCAGGTGGGGTCTTTACCACTAGCTCCACCTGGTACTGACTCAGGAGAGTGCAAGCGAAGCATTTAAACCTTGGGAATTCAGGCGTGGTTAATATGGGTCAATGAATTTGAATATTGATTTGCCTGGAATGGAGACTCATACTCCGTAGCAACACCCTCCTCCCTGCTCCACCCCTCACCGTTCTACCCAGGTCAAAGCTGTCTTAAACATCTAGATGCCAGCCCTCTGAGATCCGCTCTTTTTCATACCCTAAGAACAGTCATTTGCATAATGGTGTTCATGCAAGGACTGAAATTTTCAGCTCATCTTCAATTCTCACAAATTTGAAGTCAGTTATGAACCACCCTAAACTAGTAGCCTACACTTAATATTTTATGATTCTCGTCTGTGGGAGAACCAAAGCACAAAACAAGATTGATCTAGAAGTTGACTTTCACGGTAATAAATGGAGAATTCTTATGTATTATTTTTTTCGCAAAAAAATCAGTTTTTACAATGAAACTCAGATTTTGAAATTGAAAATGGTTTTAAAAATGTAAATTAAATTTTGGTTGAAAACTTTTGTGAGACAAGTCTTTTCAGGTGGGTTTACACTGTTTAATCACTAAGTTTTGTTTGATTCTTTGCGACCCCATGGACTGCAGCACACCAGGTTTCCCTGTCCTTTGCTATCTTCCAGAGCTTGCTCAAACTCATGTCCACCGAGTTGGTGAAGCTATCCAACCATCTCATCCTCTGTCGTCCCCTTCTCTTCCCGCCTTCAATCTTTCCCAGCTTCAGGGCCTTTTCCAATGAGTCAGCTCTTCGCATCAGGTGGCTTAAGTATTGGAGCTTCAGCTTCAACATCAGTCCTTCCAATGAATATTCAAGGTTGATTTCCTGAATGATAGTGGAATCATTATTCTCAGCTGTTATATATTAATATTGCTGTTCTTAGCACTTGTCATTGATTCTGCACCAAGTGAGGAACCTGAGGCCCAAAGAAGTCACTACTTCACCTTTTATCCCCAGTAAGTGGAAGAGCTAGGATTTGTTGAAGGTAGCTTACTGTCTCTCTCTTAGAACATCCTTATTTGGTAGAAAGTTGAAATCAGGATCAAGAGTAGGGTGACCCAAAGATCACTCAAAGAAGTTCACATTTTTGAGCAGATATGATGATTTGTTAGAATGAAATTACTAGAGGGCCATGGGAGAAAGTAAACTAGCTTTACCTGTACCTGTCAGAAAGCAAAGTACACATCAAAAATACACGAAACATATTTGACTAGAAAGTACCAGTTTTTCAGCACTGAGTAGTTTGGTGAATATCCCTGCAACTTATTTTTTTTCATGTTCTAAAGCAGCGATTAAAAAACAAACAAACAAACACCTTGTAGGTTCCGGTGAGCAGTTGTCTACTGTTAATGCTAGGTGTGGGAAATACTCAGGAAAGGGGAGGGAGAATAAGTAGTTCAAACTTAGAAAAGTTTAGATCCTTTCATTGCATTTTCCCTAGCACTACTCTCTCTGCCCCCTACCATTGCCCACAAGCCCCTGCATGCGTTCATTGCTAATAGTTAACCGTTTCCTCATCCCTAGCACACATCACATGGTGCGTGCTAACATTTTCCCTTGTCTGGGGCCACCACTCATCTGTGAACTCCTCCGCAACATCTTTGTGTCTCCCACCAGACACACGGTAGAATCTCAATAATTACTTGATGAGTAAATAGATCATTCAATGGTGTTTGTTGTCATTAGAGATAGATAATTAACTCTGCTCAAAGGTGGTTTTGATCATGTGGGCAACAATAGATCATCTGACCCACCCAGGAATCTTGAAAATTTCCCAGCTGTGTTGGGGATTATCTGACCTTTAGAGTCAGTGCTTTGAGGCTCTTTTCTTGCTTCTGGTGGTCGTCCTGCCGGAAGCAATTCTCTTTGCAAAGGCTTCCTTAACAAACACTTGGTAAGGATGCCAGAATTATCCTAATGGTATACAATAAAACTCTACTTCATAACATCTCTTGCCATCTCTCTCTTGATTTCTCTCTCACTGAACACAGGTTTTCGTTTTGTTCTTTGTTTTTTTTTCTTTATTATCTGAAAGAACCTGCAGTACAAAATTAAAGACTATCAAACAAGGGGGGTCTGGCCAGGTTAGACACTTTGGCTAAGCAATATAATTCTATCTACCTGCAGTGTAATTTTCCAACTTACAGTGATTCAAGATACACAGAATTTCATGAAAGCCTTTGACCTAGGAAGAAGCTCCAATGTTTAAATGAATTTCAGTACCAAAAGATCATAATTATTAATTACAAGCCAATAAGAAATATGTTCAGATTAGAAAATAAGAATTTGAATGACTACACTTGGCTTTAAAATAATGATAACAGCTGGTGAATGAAAATCGTAGGTGATAGAACTGGTGGCTGCCTTACAAGTAACTTCACAAATTAAAGGCTAAGACTGTTTCTGTGTGAGCTTAGAAATAGAATACAATTCTTTCGACTTCACTTGTAGTGCATTTCCTATTCCCTATATGTAGGCTTTAAGATTTCTCCTCCTTTTTCTAGTCAATTTTGGATAACTCTTAGTAATTAATATAGCTAGTTTCATCCAGAAATCTCTCTTAGATTTAATAAAAATGAATACAATGTCTTCTACTGATGAAAACCAGTTACAGTTAAATTAGAGTTTCTCTTAAGGCTCTCTTTATTTTCGTTACAATATATGATTTGAAATCATACTTTGAAATGTATGATCTTTGGCTTTTGGGTTTCCACCCAGAGCTACATTTGAAGTTAAGTGTTGAGAATGGAAGCCAGTGAAGGGACACCCTTTATTTAAGAAGAAAGACCCACTGACGTCAATGAAGGTTTAAGGGACTAAGCTGAACAGAGGTTAAGGTTCTGAGAATTTCTGGGTCCCTATAGGAAGACTATTATAGAAAGAGGATTAACTAAGAGTTAAAACCTACACATAAAGTAATACATCAAACTGTCACAAATAACTCACAAAGAAAGAAAAGGAAAATAGGCTTTTTAACACAAATTGCTTATGCTATTAAGCCTTAAAAATATGAGAAGTCAGGAAACATAAATTAATTGAGGAAACAAAAAAAGAACAGAAAAAAGCCTCCTGCAAATGAGTTCCAAAGTTAAATCCAAAAGAAATATTTTTACTTTTCACCCTTCAAATTTTTGAAATCAAGATGTATCTTATAATTTAAAAATTAATGGCTAGACTGCTTTCTTTCTTAGTGATGGATATTTTATAATCAGTGATCTCTCTGTTTTTTTGCTATGGACCATTTTTGAAGTCTTTATTGAATTTGTTAAATATTATTTCCATTTTTTGTTTTGTATTTTTGGCCATGAGGCATGTCAGATCTTAGTTCTCTGACCAAAGATTGAACTGGCAACCCCTGTATTAGAAGACAATGTGTCAACCAATGGACCACCAGAGAAGTCCCTCAGGGTTTCTTAAATTCACTTAAAGAGATATTTTTTGTTTTTGTTTTTATGTATGAAAGAAAGGTCAGTTATAAAGTGTGCATTTAGGAAAGAAAAAGAATAGAGAAAAGTACGTATTGATTTTTTTACTCAAAGATTGAAGAGCAGTCATTCTTTTAAAATTATACAAGACATATTAATAAAAATTGTCCAAGTTCTGGGCAAGACAGGAAGTGTCAGTAAATAGTAAATAACTAATATTACACAGAACATGTTCTCTGACTATAAACCTTTAAAGACAAATAAGAAAAAATAGTCAAACAACCCCCCATATTTGGATCTGTAAGCATTCCTTAAATAATTCATCAGCTAAATAAGAAAACAGAGAAAATTAAAATAGATTTAGATATGAGCACTAAAATAGTAAAGATCAAATTATATGGGCTGTAGATAAGACAGTACTTAGAGGGAAATACACAGCATTAAATGTTACATCACAAAGGATAAATGCTGATAATTTTTTAGCTAGGCATTCAGCTAAACAATCTAGAAAAAGGATAGATTAAGAAAATGGTTAAGAAAGGAAAGATAGAATTAAAAATTAATAAAATAGCAAACCAGAAAAGTAAAATTAATCAAAAGAGCCTTTATTAATATTGATTGAGGAAAAACATGAACCTGTAATAAGAAAGTATAGAATGAATGTAGATAGAAAAATTGGAATATAATGTAGAGCTGAGCGACAGTCTCATACATAGAAACATGACACATAACAAAGATAATATGGTAGATTAGTGGAGGAAAAAAGGAAAATTCAACAAATGGTATTGCGTTAACCAAGGATTTTTGTGAAAAAAATTAAATAAGATTCTCAAATGCATTAAAAAATTCTAGTTAAGATATGGATCCAAATATGAAAATCAGGATCCAAAACTTTAAGTATTTGGAAGAAAAAATAGGTAAATATTTTAAGATATTCAGATAGAAATGTATTTCTTAAATGACAAGATAAAAGATAAAGGAAAACACTGATAAATTTGATTACATGAGAATTAAAATGAACAAAGTTAAAAGACAGCATAGAAAGTTAAAAGGGGATGTTACATCCTAGGAGAAGATATTTACAGCATATATGACCAAAGACTTAACATCTAGAATAGTCAAGGAGCCTTACAAGTTAATAAAGGCTTAACAACTTATTAGAAAAACTGACTAAAGATATATAACATGCTGCTGCTGCTAAGTCGCTTCAGTTGTGTCCGACTCTGTGCGACCCCAGAGACAGCAGCCCACCAGGCTCCCCCGTCCCTGGGATTCTCCAGGCAAGAACACTGGAGTGGGTTGCCATTTCCTTCTCCAATGCATGAAAGTGAAGCTGCTCAGTCGTGTCCGACTCTTAGTGACCCCATGGACTGCAGCCCACCAGGCTCCTCCATCCATGGGATTTTCCAGGCAGGAGTACTGGAGTGGGTTGCCGTTGTCTTCTCTGATATATAACATGAATGGCTCATAAATGTATGAAAAGAAGCTTAACCTTACATACTGATCAAAGAAATGCAAATTAAAAACACAAAAAGATAGCTGTTTTGCAAGAATTAGTACAAAGTTTTGATGAGGATGTGTAGCAGAAACAGCTTATTTAAAGAACAATTCGGTAATAGTCAAATCAAAGACATGTATATGTACTTTATTTCCAAGCACTTCCAGCTCTAGGTTCGTGTGTTTGTGTTTAGTCGCTAAGTTGTGTTGGACTCTTTGCAACCCTATGGACTGTAGCCAGCCAGGCTCCTCTGTCCATGGGATTTCCCAGGAAAAAACACTGGAATGGGTTGCTATCTCCTTTCACAGGGGATCTTCTGGACCCAGGGATCGAACTTGCAGCTCCTGCCCCATCAACTACATGGTAGGCAGATTCTTTAACCACTAGGCCACTGGGGAAGCCCGGCTCTAGGTTTTGGGCAGTCATTCTCGAAAGTGGCTCAGACTGTGAGTAATCCACCAGTAATGCAGGAGACCTGGGTTCCATTGTTGGGTTGGGAAGATCCCCTGCAGAAGGGAAAGCTACCCACTCCAGTATTCTGACCTGGAGAATTCCATGGACAGAGCAGCCTGGCAAGCTACAGTCTATGAGGTTGCAAAGAGTCAGATACAACTGAGTGACTTTCACACTTTGACTTCTCAAATTAGTCTACATCGTAATCACTTGTGGAGTTTGTTAAACTCTGCAGACGTGACCTCAGAATTTGAATGGGCAGTAATTTCCTGGTTAATGCCAATGCTGCTAGTCTCAGGGCCATACCTTAAGAACCACTGTTCTAGAAAAATGGTCCCAATGTGCCCAGGGAGACACAGTATTATTCATTGCATTGATGGTAACAGTGAGCAATTGGAAGCAACCTCAGTGTTCACCACTGGGACGGTGAATTTACAGATGTGAGTCACACTTAAATAGCACTTACAATTAATCAGCTGGATCTAAACTAAATGTTAATTAGAAAATATGTACAATATGATACAATTTTAATAAAGTTTAAATATAGGCAAATTAATAGTGCATATTGTTTGAAAATGTGTAGGTATATTTAAAGTACAAGTAAAAATATTAAAATATGATGGGAAAAATACAAGAAGTTGCATGGTAATAAGAGAACAATTACAGGACAGTGTTTACCTCTGGGTAGGGAAGAGAGAAAGCAGAATATAGAGGAAACACATGAGGGACATCAGGTGTGCCTGTGATGCTTTGTTTATTTATTTTTATTGAAGAAGAGGCCTGAAGCAAATGAGAAAACAACAAGATGTGGTGAGTAACAGATGCTCGTTATACTATTTTCTAATTATTTTTCTATTTGAAATATTTCATAATAACACTCATTTAAAAGGAGCTAGAGATACACTAACTAAACTCAGAAAGCTGGTAGTCTGTCACGGACAGAATGCTGGGTTGGATGAATTTTTCATGCGACTTCATACTGAGTTTCTGTCAACATTTCTTGTCATGCAAAAGCAAGGGAAAATAATAAGTCAGGTGTTTCAGAAAAAAGACTGGGCTTCTAATCAGTTCAGAGTATATAAAATGACAATAATTTTATATTTTATACTTAGTATTCTATCGATTTATACTCTACTTTCATAGATATAATATATTCAATTACATTTAATCCTCTCAACAACTCAGGAACAAGCAGAAGGGAAGTTATCATCCCCATTTCATGGATGAGAAAACTGAGGCTCAGGGAGGCTAAGCTATCAAAAGTGTTAGTTGTATCTGACTCTTAACTGTAGCCTTCCAGGCTCCTCTGTCCATGACATTCTCCAGGCAAGAATATTGAAGTGGGTAGCCATTCCTTTCTCCAAGGGATCTTCCTGACCCAGGGATCGAACCTGGGTCTCCTGCATTGTAGGCAGATTCTTTACCATCTGAGTCACCAGGGAAACCGTCAAAAAACTAAGTAAAAGTTCCAGTCAGGGGTAGCCACACAGGTCTGCTGACACTGTTCTCTGTCCTTGCTTATAGGCATTCAGGATAGGTAGGAGCTTTATCCATAGCTGCTGCTGCTGCTGCTGTGTGTGTGTGTGTGTGTGTGTGTGTGTCAGTCACTCAGTCCTGTCTGACTCTTTGTGACTCCATGGACTGTAGCCCATCAGGCTCCTCTGTCCTTGGGATTCTCCAGGCAAGAACACTGGAGTGGGTAGCCATTTCCCTCTCCAGGGGATCTTCCTGATCCAGGGATGGAACTCAGGTCTCCTGCATTGCAGGCAGATTCTTTACTGTCTGAGCCATCAAGACCAACTTAGTTAGGGATAAAATCTTTTCCTTCAAATTTATTTTGACTCTGACTAACAAAAACTCAAGGAATTCCTTGTTTATTAAAATTGCTTTCAGCCAATGACCTGTTCTGTGTACATAAAGCTCTTGGGTTTTCTAGGAGAAGTTCCTGGAGGCAGATGGGTAAAGCCTAGATTTTGTAGTTTGTGTGGCCTCTTTCAAGTCCACATTGCATTGCTCTTTAGCTGTGTAAAGTGGGTGACTTTATCAGCATTGAGGGACCTCAGTTTTCTTATCTGTAAAATGGGGCCACCTCACGGGTGAATATTGTAGGATCTGCTGTATGTTCAGGGAACAGCTCAATAAGTGGGTGCTAGTTATTAAATCACGGTTACTTTTATTTGTTGAGATACTAATGATGTGAATTTTTTTCTCTTTCTCTTTTACTTCTTTCCCTACAGGCTCTATTGCATCAGAAAGGAAACATGGAAGTCCATTTTTCACTAGAGTTTGCCCTCTGTTTTGCATACTGCCCATTTCACATTAGCGACTTGAGCATCCATGGATTTTGGGATCCACAGGGGTCCTTGAACCAACGCCTCTCCATAATTCCACAGTGAGGATGACCTCAGTGGTTTCAGGATGGAGGAGGAAGATGGGAAGAGGAAAGGGAGCGGGGAGAGAAAGAGGAATTTCACTTTTGAAATTTCTGAAAAGTTTTGATTCTGCAAAATAAACAATTGCAAAGTAAAATAAATGTCACAATATGAACATAGGCTATTCATATATACTTACTGAAAAATGCGACCTCTGTTTAGACTATTTGTTTGAAAACAGTGTAATTAAAAAAAAGTAGGCTGGTGCTTTCGTATAATCATCACTGTGATTTTAGTGTAACACAAATTACTTGTAAGTTGCCACAAACACTGAGAAATTGCTGGTTTCTTAAGTACAGATATTTTGTTTAAAAATGCCATATAGGTAAGAAGACTCAAGAGAGTAAGGCTTCTAGAAAGTGTCGGTAAGTGTGGCAGTCCTACCAGTTCACTGAGCTTCTTGCTTAAGCCTTTTCCTGGAAATAATACATTTAGAAAGAGATGCTGTGATAAATAGTAGCAAGGTTTAATTTGAAGCATCACCACCAAATAATATTTAATAGTGGTCTTTGGGTAGGGTTGCTGTGAACTGAAGGAAGTTGTTCACTAGGAGACTTTTGAAAAGGGTGGTGCAGGGAGCTTGCCGTCTAATGGCTGGTGCCCTCTCCAATTTCCCCCCAGTTTCAGGAGAGGTTCTGGCCTTAATCTGCTGCATAAGGTAAGGTAAGGTAAGGTGAAGTCGCTCAGTCGTGTCCAACTCTTTGCGACCCCAAGGACTGTAGCCTACCAGGCTTTTTCCATCCATGGGATTTTCCAGGCCAGAGTACTGGAGTGGGTTGCCATTTCCTTCTTCAGAGGATCTTCCCAACCCAGGGATCGTACCCAGGTCTCCTGCATTGTAGGCAGACGCTTTACCATCTGGGCCACTACGGAAGTCCAATGTGTTGCATACTCGTTTCTAAATAAATGACCAGGCTTTCCACTTCTGGATCTTTGCTTACACTCTCTGCTCTGCTCTCTCCACCTCTGCCCCTTCCGCTGGAGAATTTCACTCAACAGTTAGGGAGCTAATTTAGGGATTTCTTTTTTTAAAATTGAAGTATTTTATTGTGTTAGTTTCTGGTGTGCAGCGAAGTGATTTGGATTTTTTTTTCCATTAAAAGATACCGAATATAGCATGACTTTGTTGTTTGTCTGTTTTATATAGATTAGTTTGTATCTGCTAATCCCAAACTCCTAATTTGTCCCTTCCCGTCTTTCCCCTTTGGTAGCCATATTTGTTTTCTGTGTCTGTGAATCTATTTCTATTTGTAAATATGTTCATTTGTATCAGTTTTTATTTATTTATTTTTTTTATTATTTTTTTTAATTTATTTTATTGGAGGCAAATTACCTTACATTAATATATTAGTTGGTTTTGCCATACATTGACATGAATCCTCCCCGGGTGTACATGTGCTCTCCCTCCCAAACCCCCCTCCCATCTCCCTCCTCCCCATATCCTCCCTCCATGTCATTCCCGTGCACCAGCCCCAGGCATCCTGTATCATGCGTTGAACCTGGACTGGTCACTTATGATAATATACATGCTACAATGCCGTTCTCCCCAATCATCCCACCTTCACCCTCTCCCACAGAGTCCCAAAGACTGTTCTATATGCCTATGTCTCTTTTGCAGTCTCGTATACAGGGTTCAGGTTTCCATCTTTCTAAATTCCATATATATGCGTTAGTATACTGTATTGATGTTTTTCTTTCTGGCTTACTTCACTCTGTATAATTGGCTCCAGTTTCATCCACCTCATTAAAACTGATTCAAATGCATTCTTCTTGATGACATGATCCTCTACACAGAAAACCCTAAAGACTCTACCAGAAAACTACTAGAGCTAATCAATGAATACAGTAAAGTTGCAGGATATAAAATCAACACACAGAAATCCCTTGCATTCCTATACACTAATAATGAGAAAATAGAAAGAGAAATTAAGGAAACTATTCCATTCACTGTTGCAACGAAAAGAATTAAATACTTAGGAATATATCTACCTAAGGAAACAAAAGACTTGTACATAGAAAACTATAAAACACTAGTGAAAGTAATCAAAGAGGACACTAATAGATGGAGAAATATACTGTGTTCGTGGATTGGAAGAATAAATATTGTGAAAATGAGTATACTACCCAAAGTAATTTATACATTCAATGCAATCCCTATCAAGCTACCAACGATATTTTTCACAGAACTAGAACAAATAATCTCACAATTTGTATGGAAATACAAAAAACCTCAAATAGCCAAAGCAATCTTGAAGAAGAAAAATGGAACTGGGGGAATTAACCTGTCGGACATCAGGCTCAACTACAAAGCCACAGTCATCAAGACAGTATGGTACTGGCATAAAGACAGAAATATAGATCAATGGAACAAAATAGAAAGCCCAGAGATAAATCCACGCACCTATGGACACCTTATCTTCGACAAAGGAGGCAAGAATATAAAATGGACAAAAGACAGTCTCTTTAACAAGTGGTGCTGGGAAAACTGGTCAGCCACTTGTAAAAGAATGAAATTAGAACACTTCCTAACACCATACACCAAAATAAACTCAAAATGGTTTAGAGAGTTAAATGTAAGACCAGATACTATAAAACTCCTAGAGGAGAACGTAGGCAAAACACTCTCTGACATAAATCACAGCAGGATCCTCCAAGACCCACCTCCCAGAATATTGGAAATAAAAGCAAAAATAAACAAATGGGACCTAATTAAAATCAAAAGCTTCTGTATCAGTTTTTAGATTATGCGTATGAATATCATATGACATTTGTCTTCTCCTGTCTGACTTACTTGACTTAGCATGATAGTCCTTAGGTTCATCCATGTTGCTGCAAATGGCATTATTTCATACTTATTTTTATGATTTAGTAATCTTTTACATCACTGCACACACACACACGCACTCACATGTGTATATCACATCTTTATCCATTCATCTATTGGTGGACACTTAGGTAGCTTCCAAGTCTTGGCTCTTGTAAATAGTGCTGCTATGAACATTGGAGTGCATTTTTTTTTTTTTTTCAAATAATGGCTTTCTTTGAATTTTCCTGGAGTGGGATTGCTAGATCATATGATAGCTCTATTTTTAGTTTTCTAAGGAAACTTCATATAGTGTTTTAGGAATTTCTTAAACAAACTCCAGTCCCCAATAGTATTGATGAGTTTCCACTCAGTTGCAATAATAATAGTGATGATATAAGATAATAAACTTTTATTAAATATTTTTATGTTTGAAACATTGGTCTATGTATTTTACATAACTCAATCTGCACAACAATTCTATGAGGAAGTTATTACTGTTAAGAGTCAGGGCATGACTTCAGACTACTCGATTCTATTAGCTACTATACTCATGCTTATCATTATCTCTCTGATAAGGTTTCTCCAACTATATATATATCTCCAGTAGAATATTACTGTTTTCCAAAATATCAACAGCTAAATATAAATAATAAAAGGGAAAAATACAATTTTTTTGGCAAATAGAGTCTTAGTGATTCATAATACATAGTCCTAATTCCAATGCTCTGAGAAATCCTATACTAAGGAAAACTTTAATTTTCCTTCTCCCAGAATTTAGCCCCTGAAACCAAGCCTGGATTCAGGTGTATTGTTCTTTCTTTCTTCTTCTCTTCTTTTTCCTTCTTTTCCCTCTCCTTCACGTCCAACCCTCCTTCTAACTTACATGGGATAAACATGCTCAAATGGTCACACGTAGTTTTCTCCTGTAGTTACTTATTTCTAAATGCATTTCTTGTATTAGCCTGAGAACTTCTTAAGGGTGAAACTATCTTATTCACTGCTCTATTTATAGCTCTGTTCACTGTGATGAGGATGTGGCAGGCAGGTTTCTTGTCTGGTTAAGTTTAGAAACACGTCTGAGATAGTGGTTCGTCTGAGAAGGGAAACAAAAGACATATTGGACTTCAGTGATGGGTTGGTCAAATTTCTGTCCCCACCAAGCCAAAATATAAGATACAGTTCGGTGGACTTGCTCTACACCAAGATGGTGACGACTCATGTACGAGCTCTCCAGTAACAGCATGTCTAGGTCCATTTTATGAAGATGTAAAGGAAAGTTTTTATTTTGGGGGGCTCCAAAATCACTGGGGATTCTGATTGCAGCCATGAAATTAAAAGACGCTTGCTCCTTGGAAGGAAAGTTATGACCAGCCTAGATAGCATATTAAAGAGCAGGGACATTACCTTGCCAACCAAGGTCAGTCTAGTCAAGGCTATGGTTTTTCCCGTGGTCATGTATGGATGTGAGAGTTGGACTGTGAGGAAGGCTGATCACCGAAAAATTGATGCTTTTGAACTGTGGTGCTGGAGAAGACTCTTGAGAGTCCCTTCGACTGCAAGGAGATCCAACCAGTCCATTCTAGAGGAGATCAATCCTGTGTGTTCATTGGAAGGACTTACGCTAAAGCTGAAGCTCCAATACTTTGGCCACCTCATGCGACGAGTTGACTGAATGGAAAAGACTCTGATGCTGGGAGCGATTGGGGGTAGGAGGAGACGGGGAAGACAGAGAATGAGATGGCTGGATGGCATCACCGACTCAATGGACATGAGTTTGAGTGAACTCCGGGAGTTGGTGATGGACAGGGAGGCCTGGCGTGCTGTGGTTCATGGGGTCGCTAAGAGTCGGACATGACTGAGCGACTGAACTGAACTGAACTGAACTGAAAGGAAAGTTTCTAGGATTGACATTATTTCTTCCTGAAAGTGAATTTTTAAGATTAGTGAATGCAAGACCAAAAATTCCTTGGAAATATTCCTCTGAGTCAATCATTTCATTGAACATATGAGAAAGTGGAGACATAAAGAGAGGTAGCTGGTGTAACATCACCTGTCAGTGTCATAGTTTGACTAGAATGACCTGTATCACCTGTCAGCAAAACAAAGCAAACAAAAAATCCATGGAACTCTGGTCATAAAATAAATCCATAGGAGTTGAATGACATTTTTTATGAAAGAGGGCAAAAGCCAGCACAGATGCCTGGGCAAACCATGAGGGTCAGGACAAGGTTTGGCTGAAATAGCCATTGATAGAGTGTCTATAGAATATCCATTTGGCAGTCTAGAGGAGTAAGGCCACTTGGCAATTTACTAGCTAAGAATACAGACATGGATACGATGGGAGTGGTCCAACCAACGAGCCAAGACTGGATATGACCCAGGACACCAGAAGTCTACATAACAAAACTTGCTGGAAGAAGCTTTTCCAAAATTAATCTTGTTATATGGAAAGGCAGTATGGTATCGTTGGCTGAAGTGGTTTTGATTGGAGAAGATATACCTGAGAGGTTTATTATCTCTTATTCAAAGACTGCAAGTAAAACTTGTTTACTGTAAATTAAAATGTATACATTTTCAAATATGAGATAATCATTACTATTTGTTGAGCACTTTCTGTAAGTGTTTTTTATATTGAGAGCTTGCATGCTAAGTTGCTTCGGCCATGTCCAACTCCTTGCGACCCTATGGGCTGTAGCCCACCAGGCTCCTCTGTCCTTGGGATTCCTCTGGCAAGACTACTGGAGTGGGCTGCCATTTCCTCCTCCAGGGCATCTTCCCAACCCAGGGATCAAACTCAAGTCTCTTATACCCACTGTGTTGGCAGGCAGGTTCTCTACCACCAGCACCACCTGGGAAGCCCACTGTTTATATTCTAACTCACTAACTTCACAAAGTTTCTATGATTATTACCCCATTCTACAGATGAGGAAACAGGTACAGAGAATTAAGCAACCAGTACAAAGTCAAATAGCTAGCAGTTAATGGAGTTAGAATGAAATAATTCCTGGTTTTGTTTCTTTCATTTATTTTGCATTTCTTATGCTATAATAACATCTTATATTGTGAGCGACATTTTTGTAACTTAGAGCTGGTCAGATTATCGTACTGTTCTGCATAGGAGTTTGGGCAATAAAATGGTGACCCTGGGAAGGGTGACCAGGAGACTTACAGCCATGGCATCATTGCCATACGTGTTAGAAAAGCCAACATGGATTTTGGAAGAAAAGGAAGATGAGAAAATTCATACACCACTTTGATTTGTAAATCTTGCCTCTTGTGGGATAGGAAAGATAACAGGAGGGATATATAAGATGACAGACTCATTCCTTTATCAAGGTCTCCCCCTCTCCCTTTGAGAGAGCATCTGCTTTGTGCAAAGTGCACACAAGTCTTAGGGAAGGTGACCGACATTCATTCACCCCTCGGATGGTTTATTATCCAGTAGTCCATGCACACAAATAACATGACAGTAGTGAAGGAGCTCAGAGAAAGGAGATTTTAGGCTCACAGTAGGGACCTGGGGGGCTGGTTATATAAGAATGGATCTTTTGACTGGAATTTGAGAGAAGGAGTTTTGATTTGTAGCAAGAGATATTTCGTGTGTACCAAGAAGAGAGAACCAAAGTCCAGAGCTGAGAAGGCAATACCATATTCAGAGAATGCTCAGAGACAGGGCTTGCAGAATGGATGGAGAAAGGATCTCCAAAGCCTCTGCCTGAGCAGAGGGGGTAGACACCCTGAGCAAAGTTCTTGAAAAGCCACGTGTAAAGCCATTTTAATATCTCTGCAAGGCTGGTTTCAAATGCCTGGCACACAGTAGGTGCTCAATGAATATTTATTGATAAAAGGAGTGAAATGCACAATGTTAAAGGTAAAGTGATTTCATAGCATCGTAGGGTTACCCACCAATTAGTCTGAAGTTGAATCGTAAGCATAGTTCTAGAACATGTTAGCCATCAATTCTAAGGCCGAATTCCAAACATTAAAATGCTGGACTTGCTCTCAGAAAGTGACCAAGGATGACCCCGCGTGCTTGTAGTAGGCTCCCTTATGTCTAGCCTCTATCTGCTGATACGAACTATCTTTGCTTGGACTGTGCGAGGTCTTTTCTTGTTTGAATTGAAAATGACAATGAGAACTACAAACGCCAGCACCTTAGATTTATCCATATATCCATAAAAGCCTAGCAACCAAGGGTATTATCTTTATTCAGAAAAAGTAGAACACTTTTTAGGTTCAGAAATATATATATATAAATTGGGTTCTGAAATGGTCATTTTTTCCCCCCTAAGCTATGCCATTATAGTGATCAGCCAAGCTTCGGTAAGGTAAATACTTTTGGAAAATAAGTGGAAATTTGCTGCAAATCAGTCCCTTTTGTGCATGGCCGCGGGAGCATGTTGAAATGTTTGGACACTAATACCCATTCATTTTCTTGGCTCCATAAATAAAAGCCGCCAGCTCTGTGGCGGCCGTGAAATGGTATTCTTCAGGGCCCAGCAGGAACCCCCATCCTTATTACCACTGCAGGGGGCAGGACAGGCCCAAAATAGCAAGACAACTAAATCAAGACATTTCCAATGTCTAACAAAATGACTGTGTTTTAGAAAGAACCAAAAGGTTGGAAAAAATTGGACAGCTTTTGTACTTAGTGTAATACCTTTGTTAAAAGAGTTCAGACGGGAAAAAGGAATCTTTTAAAAATGCATAAGCATATTTCTGAATATCATTTAAAATCTCCAAAGATCTTATGAAACTGTAAATCGGATGCACTGATGTAAGTCATCAGAGGATTCAAGCCGAAGACAGATTCCATTCAGGGACCATGAATTATCACGGGGGCTGGCAGAAGAATTGGGTCTGTCTGATTATGTGTGTAGGTTTGATGAGGGGGAACTTCAAAAGGAGGTCAGGGAAGCTATTGAAGGAATCTGAGCAGCCAGTTTGGTCTGCAAATCTTTCTCAAATTAAAAAAAATAAATAAATAGTCTGGTAACGTGTTTTAGCCACTGCCTTCTTATTCCTCCAAAAGAAAAATTAGCAGAAGTATTTCATAAGAGTCCTAATGGGCTGAAAGGGGACCATTGGAGAAAAAAAGTGTTTGGAAGGTATTTCTGGATTCTCTTCCTCTCCCTGCCACCCTGCCCTGCCAGTTAAGAAGTACTGTTCACCCACTTTGAATAAACGATTAATTCCTTTTGTCGTCATATATTCCATAAACAAGTATCCAGTCCAATGACAATTAGTACTGAATTCTTTTACACGGTGCAGTGCAACCCGGCTGACATTCTTATAATTAAGCATATAAATGTAACTCATAATTCTGACACAAACCAGTCATTTTATGTAGTATAACTCAAAGGGTTTCCTCAAAGTGTAAACACCATAAGACTCTTGCCAGATTCCTCAAAGTTAACATGCCACTCAAATCTAAAGCACAGGTCTTTTGGATTTTTGAAAGTTGATAAACAAAGAGAAAACTCTCTCCCGCTCCCCACCCCTTCCAATCTCATCCTCAGTCTTTTATGACTCAGACTTTAATGAGAGCCATAAACATTACCTTGCCTAATAAAAATTCCAGTATTTCAGAGATGGCTCAGAGAATGTAAACCACATCTGGTGACAACTGGAGCTAATTAATATCTTTATAGGTGTCTTCCATCCGCTAGAGTTTAAACAGAAATAGTCAGGGGTGCTTACATCAAAGCCCGAGGCAATCGAGGGCTGCTTGCTTTCCAGTCTGAACTGATAACAAGTAGACCAATTTTTACAGGATTGTAAAAGCTAAGTGTGGAGATGGTTCATGCAGAGAAGCACTTTGCCCCACTCTTCTTGCTGTTCTGTCCTCATGTGCCTGCTTTGGACTAGCCTGGCTAGTGACTTAGACATATGAACAGGCAACAGGGGAAAAAAATACAAAAAAGAGGCGGGGAAGGTGAGGAATAGCTATGCTTAGGTTTAGACAAAGCACACACTGACCCACACAAACCAGATCTTCTTGCCGAGATCTTGAAAAATCTGCTCTGTGAAGCATTAGCTTGTGGCACAGATAAGGTTTATCTAAGAAGACCAAGTGAAAATTTAAAAGCGAGATGAACAAGCCCAACTGGTGCTAATCTGTGTTTTGAAGCATACCAATTGGCCGAGTGCAATGTCACAGCCCTAGGCTAAACGTGCAGGTGGTCAAGGGACTTCTTTTTCAAAGGTTACCCTACAAAGAGCATGCCAGCCTTCTCCGTCAATGTGGGCGAGTACCCCAGGAGCTCCCGGACAATCAGAAAATAATGACATCAACCTGACCATGGTTAAGTACATAACATGCTGAAGGTTCACGGATGTGTAGTCTGGAACAATAAAGAAAAAATAAAGACGCTTGCTTGGCGGGCCCCAGCTGTTATTAGCCATGCTGTGAGATCAAGGCAAGGTATGATATGGACTGCCATTTCAATTGGGACCAGGTTAATCTCTCAATTGGAGGAGAAGAAAAACAACAACAGAAAAGCAGCTCTCAGAATGAACAGAAGGGACAAATGACAATATCTTTATTTGCATAATCTGTGTTTAACCCTTTACTAATAGAGACCACATTTCCTTCAAAGAAGCTTAATTTTCTTTAGACTGGTGGGCAGAGAGCTCTAACACCTCAAAGTTCAGCCAATGAGCACACTATCTAATATTCATTTAATATGTATTGCTGAGACTTAAGGCTTAGTGGGGGAAACTCTAACCGTGTAGATTAAAAGTGACAGGCATCTCTTAAGGGAAATACCACCATTGGAAGGTATTCTGGTCTGGCTTCCACTGCTGACTTTGTGATCTTCAGAATGTGGCTTAATCTCTCAGCTTTAGCTTCCTTACTTGGCGAAAGGGTTAGATTTAAGTAAGAGAGTTGGAAATTAAGTAAGCCTCCCACAAAAATATTGTTTGAGAAATTTATTTAAAAGCCCAAGGAGCTGTTTGTGTGCTCAAAAGGAAAACAGAATTGCTAATGGCACACTCTAATGTAGAGGCAATACTCTGTGTGTGTGTGTGTGTGTGTGTGTGTGTGAGAGGGAGGGAGAGTGTGAGACTGCACATTCTAGAAGGTGAGGAGAATCATGGGAGATGGGGACAGCAAAGAAATATGTGAGTTAACATCTTGCAAGAGTGTGGTCAGTGAAACTGGAATTGCTTGTGAGGAAGGACTCAGTTTTCAGGCCTTGGTGTTTGTTTCTTTGTTTTTGGATTTACCATTTCTTGCACCATTTCTATCTAAGTACGTCTTTTACTTCCAAAATAAAGAATGAGGGCAAGGAACTTTGCAAATCTAATCTACAATAATTCGCGTTATGATTTAGAAACTAGAGAAAGATGTTTTAAACTTGTTTCTAGTTCAGCAGAGGAGCCTGTTTTCAGGGTCCAGTGCTACTTTCCAACTTGGTTCATCGGTTGTGTTATTCTGGATTTGTAAAGAGGTGATGGGCTGAAGACAGGTGCACATACCAGTTGTATAACTTTTTTTTATATCATCAACTGTGGTCGCATCTCCACAAAGAAACTGCTTTGAGTAATCATGTGGAAGAATTCTTTTTTCTCCAGTTATCTACTTTTGTTTACTAATAAAGGTATTACAATGAAAAGTATATGTGGGTAGAAAAGTTTGCATAATCTTAGCTTCCAGCTCAAGGAGGATAACTGTTTTGACACAGTTATTTATCCTTGTATTTTATTTACTTTATTGATTCTCTTCTATTTATCCTTGTATTTTTATTTTTTATAGAGTCAAGATCATGTCATATGTAAAGTATGCTATACTTTTTTCTTCAGTCAATATTACATTATATAATATTATATATTATTAGAATCTTTATAAATATATTTTTATTTGACCACTTAATATTTCATCTTCTGAACATTTTGGGTTATATAAAATATTTTATTTAATACTAAAATAATAATTCTATAAATAATAATGCAATTAAATCATTTTGTTTAAGGCCTTTGTTCATCTGAGATTTTTTTCCTTAAGATAAACTTCTGCTAGAAGGGCAGAGTCAATTCTTTAAAAGCAACAGATTTAGTTACTAGAAACCCAAACCAATGGGAAAGAGACCAATGACTTAACACAACCTTGTACATATATAGATTCCTATATAAAAACCTCAATAACCACAATATGATCCAGCAATCGCACTCCTGGGCATACACACTGAGGAAACCAGAATTGAAAGAGACACATGTACCCCAATGTTCATTGCAGCACTGTTTATAGTAGCCAGGACATGGAAGCAACCTAGATGTCCATCTGCAGATGAATGGATAAGAAAGCTTTGGTACATATACACAATGGAGTATTATTCAGCCATTAAAAAGAATACATTTGAATCAGTTCTAATGAGACGGATGAAACTGGAGCCTATTATACAGAGTGAAGTAAGCCAGAAAGAAAAACACCAATACAGTATGCTAACGCATATATATGGAATTTAGAAAGATGGAAATGATAACCCTGTATACGAGACAGCAAAAGAGACACAGATATATAGAACAGTCTTTGGGACTCTGTGGGAGAGGATGAGGGTGGGATGATTTGGGAGAATGGCATTGAAATACGTATGTTGTCATATGTGAAATGAATCACTAGTTCAGGGTTGATGCATGTTACAGAATGCTCGGGGCTGGCATGCGGGGATGACCCAGAGGGAGGATAAAGGGAGGAGGGAGGTGGGAGGGGGGGTTCAGGAGGGGGAACTTATGTAAACCCGGGGCGAATTCATGTCAATGTATGGCAAAACCAACCAATGTAATATTGTAAAATAATTTGCCTCCAATAAAAAATAAATTAATTACCAAAAAAATAAAATAACCACAATAGATGCACACATATAAAAAATAAAAAGCAACTCAAACACAACATTAAAAATGGTCATCAAACCACAAGAGAAGAGAACAAAAGAAGGGAAGAAAAAAGACCTGCAAAACCAAACCCAAAACAATTAAGACAGTGGAGACGGTAACATGCCTATCAATAACTGCCTTAAATGTAAATGTGTTAAATGCTACAGCCAAGAGGCAGAGACCGGCTGAATGGATGCAGAAACAAGACGCGCGTATAAATCCTATTTTGAAAGCACGCACACAAATGTCTTAGCTTTAGCTCCAACAATAGAAAGGAAAATATTATAGTACTTCAAAAACACATTTAAATAGGCCTTTCCGGCCTACTTGTCAGAATAGGCAGTATATTACACAGACAGAAAAAAGCCTCTGTGAGAACTGTCCACCTCATTATTGGAAACAGTGTTAACCAATCTGCTAGCCAGCCAATGCCTAGACTTTTGTTCATTGGCATAGTTGCCTGAATATTTAATGAAGCTTGTGGTAGAAGAGAACAGAAATGTCTTCTACTGTGCTTATGGTTAGATGTGTCCAGGAAAGCCCTATTTAAACTTCTTGTGGTGTAGGAATCTCTTCTACTATACTTATGGTTAGATGTGGCCCAGAAAACTTCTGGGATTATGAGGGACTTTATATATATATTTTTGACTTTAACTCACAGAATTATACTTAAGAGTGTTTTTGGTTTTGATCTCATGATCATAGCCTGAGAACATAATGGACAATTGTATTCAAAAGATGTATGCTGTCATTTTTATAAATTCCTTCTAAAGAAAACAAATATTTTTTGTTTGGGCTTTCCAGCATTTTAATTGTCTCAAGTAGCTTTGAATCTTTAAAATCTTCATGTGCCAAAGCCAGTTATCTGGTTACATTAAACATTCATGAAACATTTGACAGGTTTATCCAAGATGGAAGTTGATTGTGGGTCAACAGTTATGAATATTCCAAAACACAAAGACTGAACCCCAAGGACTGTAAGACTCAATATGATGAGAAAGAAACCCACAAATAATATGTTTTTCTTTGAACAAAAGAACCAGAGCTTATCTGTTTGAATAGTGCCTATTAAAGCTCTCTTTTAACATTATCTATTAGATAAAAATGTCACAAATTAGGTGAAAGAAACAGAAGAAAGATGGGGAGAAAAACTCAGAAGTGAGGCCCGAGAAGTACCATTTTGTTTTTTGGAGGTAAAATGTAAACCCTTAGAAGTTTGTTTGTTAAAAAAATAAATTGAGGCATGGATGGAATTAATTTTTAGACTCTTTGTCTAAGGATTTAAAAAAGAAAAACATGTTGAAATGGAATGACAGAAACAACTATCGTTAGTCAGACTTTCAGTTCTGCTAATTAAAGAACAGATGATCAGTCTTTTACTTCTGTCCTTGGTGAAAGTCTCACGGAAAACAAAAAGTTGAATTTCTGACATCTTTGACCAAGTCTCCTGTTAGAGTAAATTTTAACATTGATAACTATGGAATAAAGTCTTTGGAGGACTCTAAAGACCAATCTTCAGCATAGTTTAGCTCTAATCAAGGATTAGTCAAATGAGTTCTCTTATGATGCATACAATTGAACCTGCGTTATTTCATCAGTCATTTCAGCTGCTCAGTCGTGTCTGACTCTTTGTGACCCCATGGACTGCAGCACGCCAGGCTTTCCTGTCCATCATCAACTCCTGGAGCTTACTCAAACTCATGTCCATAGAGTCGGTGATGCCATCCAACCATCTCATCCTCTGTTGTCCCCTTCTCCTCCTGCCTTCAATCTTTCCCAGCATCAGGGTCTTTTCAAATGAGTCAATTCTTCGCATCAGGTAGCCAAAGTATTGGAGCTTCAGCTTCAGCCTTTCCAGTGAATATTCAGGACTGATTTCCATTAGGATTGACTGGTGTGATCTCCTTGCTGTCCAAGGGACCCTCAGGAGTCTTTCTCTGTTATTTCATATGGAACTATTATTTCACAAAATTGCCATTAAGTCATTCCATTAAAAATGACTATCACCCTAAATTAGAAGAGGTTTTGTATTATAAAAGACATAAATTATGTAGGTTAAAGTAGCGTCTCTCAACTTTCTCCTATTTCATTTTTACCAATTTTCATTGTCAGTGTGCTTTTCATTTAAATGGGAAATCAGACAAAGTTTAGTAGTTAAGTCACCATTTTGCTTCTCTGGCAAATAAACTAATTTCAAAAATACATTAAATCCTATCTTATTTCACACAGAACTTATATATAATCACAATTTGGTGTTGAGTGATAGGTAAACCACATAGTATCTCTAAAGAAGTAGGTCGAATCTGAAATGACTCAAAACCATTCTGGTCTGGAAACTTCACAATTATGTTTCATCATGAAGCCTTTATTATTATTATTATTATTATATATATAAATCATAAGCATCTTCAATAATTATGTCATGCTTAGTTGTGGCCTGGAAACTTTACAAATACGTTTCATCATGAAGCCTTTAGTATAATATATATCATAAGCATCTTCATTAATTATGCCATGCTTAGTCTCTCAGTCGTATCCGACTCTTCACGACCCCATGGACTGTAGCCCATCAGGCTCCTCTGTCCATGGGGATTCTCCAGGCAGGAATACTAGAGTGGGTAGCTTATCCCTTCTCCAGGGGATCTTCCTGACTCAGGGATCGAAGTGTGGTCTCCTGCATTGCAGTCAGATTCTTTACCAGCTAAGCTACCAGGGAAACCCTCAATAATTAAAACATTGTCTGATTTTTTTCTCATTCATTTATTTTTTTCCTCAGGTATTTATTATTGAGGAGTTCTATTATCAAGTTCTATACTGGAAGAACAAAAGTAATTATACTACTATATCTTCTATTATCCAAGTGGGAATTTTGCTTCATTAACTAAATGAAGAGGTGGGATTAGAGGTGAGCAAAAATAAAAAGAGGACCAGAAGAGGATGACTTTTATGGAATATGTACTCTGTTTTAGAAACATATACACTGTCTTATTAATAGAATTCTCACTGCAGCACTTACGCATCAGTATTGTCACCTGTTTTAGAGGCAAAGAAACAAATAATCAAAAAAGTGAGGTCGCTTTTTAGAGGTCAGAGTTCCAGTGCTCAAACTGGAGTCCAGAAACATTTGCCTGAGTTCGAAATCTTTTGTTCCATTAGCATATTACCTTTTAAACAAATCACTGACGCTACTTAGATTTCTAGGGAGTATTGTGTAACACTCATATTGTTTTTCTACTAATAAGATGATGAAGATTCGAATTTATTTTCTAACTGGATTCACTATGACTTTCAACATAGCAAATACTGACTGCCTTTCTATACTTTAAAACTTTCTTGCATCGCCACTACTTTGAGCAAGGACACTTGTATCCCCTGCCATCCCCCCAACACATAAATAATACCTCTCCTGAAAAAGCATTTCTGAAGTCAATGCACATAAAAATCAAGGCCCAGTCTAACTTCTTAAAAACCAGAGGACTTGTCCTCATTTAAGTATCTCCTCTAGCCTCTCTGTAATTACCTGCAGAATTCTATGTATGGGAGGTTAATATAAATGATTAGAAGGAACTGAATCAATTTTTGTTTCATCATTCGGCTTTTCATATTGGCAAACTTCTATCTAAACACAACTTTCAATTTTTACAGAAATAAGATATGAAGGAAAAAAATCAAAGATGATGGGCTTTTATTGCTTTTCATCTTAAATCACCGTTTGCAACATACTTCCTTTTCTTTTGAAAGCAAAAATTTGTAGCCTTAGGTTTAAAAGGATCTGGAAAACTGAGTGAACCAAGAACCGAGTCCAACCAAGAATGCTGAGAATAGAAAAATCTGTTTATCTCTATCTGCAAGATTCCACTGCTCCCTGGACAATCCTCCCCCTCACCCCCCATAAGAGGCCACCTGTAAGAGTACAAGACCTTCAGCCTCTGGGGGCTATTTTGCCTCTATCCTCTACAGTCAAACAGCCTGTGCACATTCTGTGCTGTGCTAAATCTGATGATGGCTTTTCTGAAGTGTACACCTGTCTATTAGGAATGGCAACCAGACTTCCAACTCATTTTACATAGGCTACTGCACAGCAGCGGATGTTAATGACTTTGGAGTGTTTTGTCTTAGACAACAAGCTGGAATCTTGACTATGCAATTGACTACGACTCCATAAATTGTTCTTTGGAATGAATCTTAATATATAACACTTGTGTATATGAATACAGCATGCTGCACTTTCCCCATACGATCATGGTTGTTAACATTCTACCCATTTTAAGTGAGCAAATTTGAATAAAATGGCTGCGTAATACATTCTGTGTTAACATCAGCTATTTAAAAAGCCCAAGGATTAAAAGTTAATTCCATCCTTTTAATTCAAGGGACATATAAATGGCATTATGGGTAGAGCCAACTCCTCTTTTATCAGTCCTTTCATGCCGTCTCCTCACTAATTCTTGGTTGTTCAAATGCTACCTACATAATAAAAGCCTTGAGTTAATTTACTAAGATTTTACACCAGTGCAAATGAAAGAAAGGAAAGTGCTAAACAAGGCAATTAGCACTCTGTTTAGTGCACTCCCAAAATAAATGTAGGCAATTTACAATTTGGCAAATGGCACTCGATCCAGATCCAACTCATTTATGCCTAAGGGGGTGGTACAGTTCATTAGGGGGAAAAAGTGTTTATATATATTATGCTATTGAGGCCCAACCCATTTTGTACTCCAGCAACAGATGTGACTCCTCCTGAGGTTTATTAGTGTTTCTTGCAGAAAAATGCCAAAGTACTATCACGCTTTCAAATAAATGGTCCAAAAAAAAGTGCCTTTTACTATGGAATCTTAGTAGCTTGCTTTACAAGTTGAGGGGAATATACATGTGTGGAGGGGATGGTTAGTGAAACTTAGAGTTATGAGTTGGAGTGTCTTTTGTGGCTCTTGAAGGCTGCATTTCCACTCGGATTCCAGTTGCCATCAGGTCTGCTGGAACTGTTCATTTGAAGTACTACTGACTGCTTCTTAATTGACAGGAAGGTTGCTCCAAGCTTTTCATGTTTATTCTTGTAAGCCTCTTATTAGTGCAAAAATAATAGATGTTGTTCATGCAGAATCACCACCAACATTAATATTTAAGATGCTAGAATGATAAAGGTTAAACATATGTTTAGATTACTTCTGAACAGAGCTCTACAAAATAGTTCAGAAGCATAACAATGGGCCAAACTTGGAATTATCATGCCCCCGTCCGAGGCTCTCATGCTTTGGAATTCACTCTTTCTTTTGGGAAGGTGAAGTTCCTGCATTTCCCTGTCACTTATTACTGCCATCAGGAATTTGGATTCCTGCTGGAAAGAACATATGAAGACACTGACATCTGAGGAAGGAAGGTGCCATAAATCCACCAGCTTTCCCTGTATTTTTGTTTATTTCTGAGTCTATATAGTTCCATTCCGTGATTAAAAAAAAAAAAAAAGACAAGGCAAGGTAAAAGCATTCTTTTGTGCCCTCTAGCTGCTGGAAGCATACATGGAAAATAAAATTCTCAGATGATTAAATTCACCTAATCTGGCTTGGGAGAAAAAAAACAAGACAAAACTACTATTCCTGAGTGAAAGTTTTTTCCCTTTATTAAGAAAAAAATACCAAAAGAAAAAAGTTTACCTTCTTGAATTAATTGCACTTTCATTTTCACAAGATGAAACAGAATAATAATTCAAGAGGGATTCTCAGAAAATGAAACTGGTATTTCACTTCTCTCAAGCAGCTGATTAATAAGATGGAAATTTTGGACAATGGATTGCTTTGACTTTTGAGCGCTGATTTTAATTCTGTTTCTAAAGGAAGTTGAGAGCAACTCTGGTTTGTTTGTTTATTTTAGAAATATTGCAGTGCCTTTTAGAATTGATGACAAAGCTAGGATGCATATGCCTGCTTATGAAAATGAATGGCGTGGGTGTACTTCATTTATATATAATCTTCTGCTTTAAGGTCACACTTTGAATGGAATGCTGTTATCTAAATGAGTCCTTCAGAAAATGTTGAGTTTGTGGGTGGCAGTCCTGATAGCAGTTTGGGCTACAAGTCTTTAAATCTAGGCTACATTTCCAATATAAAAGTCAGCACGCACATGGCTCCCTCGCCACGGAAGAGGACGACATTTGGTGGAGGTGGAATAAATGGCTTACTTGGGGGAATGATTTCACAAAGGAAGGATCCGAATGCCCTATTTACTACACAATTCATGTGTGTAGAAGAAAACTCTTGCAGCTTGGCACATGCATGCTGCCCAGAATTGTGGGGAGAAGAAAAAAAAAGAAGAAAAAAAAAAAGAGGAATAGTTTGAAATTTGCGAAAGTATTAAAAAAAAGAACTCTCCAGATTTCCTAAAGCAAGCGGTTTTCCAAGTGCCCTAGATCTTTAGGTGTGTCTTGGAGGGTGTGAGTGTGGGGGAGGGGGGAATGGATGGGAAACAAGTTGAACTGTTTAATGATTCAAGGAAATATATCAGAACATTGCCACCCCAGCCCCCACCCCCCACCCCCTAAAGTGAATGCCAGCACAGAGGACATAGCTGACGGGTCTCCCAGCCACTCCCAGTAATTCCTGAGACAGCAGAGAGTTCACCATAAAGGGCTCAATCTCAACAGATGTTCTAAGTGGCACCTCCTGAGTCTCTCTTGTGTGGTGGAGAAATACAGAAATCAAGCTAAATCAAATTAGTCAGCAGAGGAAGAAAATAAAGGTCAGGTCCACCAGCATCTGAATAAACAGCCTATGCCAATATGGCCATCTTCAGTCAGGAACTAATTAAGGGCTGATTGTCCTTCTCAGTGAAACCTCAAAAATGCATGGTGCTGAATTATTAAAAACAAGACACACACACACACACACACACACACACACACACACAAAATACCAAACCCCCACTCTCTGCAGCTCGACAGATGTAAAGATAGGGGACCATAATATCCTACGGAATTGTGTCTCTTGGCTACAGATAGTCCCTCGGTCGCCAGCTCTCTTTGTTTTGATGACAATTTTTCTTCCTTTAAGAGAGCAGAAAGTGTGCGCCAAGCCTGTCTTGTGTTACAACGCCTTTACCTTTGTCTGCCTATCCCAGCTGGTATTTAATTGGTCAGCAATAGGAGGGAAGTCTCCTTTGAGGTAATGAATATTGACTGTTTATGTTGAAATGTCACTGTGAAAAGAAAGCCCAGCGCCAAAGAGGGAGAACCCAGTGTGAGCGTCCCCGACACAAAAGAGACACCAGTGAAACGGAGGCATTGAAAAGCAAAGCAGCTGAAATTCAAAGAACAGATGAAACAGAAATGGCCTACATGTGTGGGAATTTTAAGCCAGCCGTTGACAGGTGAAGAAGTCATTATTTTACCTGTTAGAACCAAATGGGACTATGTGCTTTTCCTAAAATGACACAGAGGCCGTGACTCACAGAACTGTTTTAATTGAGAAACCCTCCTCATCTTTGAAGGAATAATTTTTGTTTCGTAAAGGGAGACGGGGCAAACTGAACAGTTAATCATTATATGGATTCCACCCCGCAGACAAGGAAACAGAGGGGAGTTCTGTGCAGGCAGAGCTCTCTCTTGAAAGGGCGAGGTTCTGAATTTTCACAGGAACCTCTGGATGCAAAAAGTTTTGTCTGTGGTAATCAGAGATTTGAAGGTTAAAAAAAAAAAAGGGAGAGGCGAGTAGAATCTGCTCTTTAGATCAGATGGGCTGAAAACATTATCATTTAATACTTTGGGACATTATATTTTGGTGTAATTTGACGGTGCCCCTGAGCTGACAGCTGAGACGGCGTCTCTTTAACCCTTTCGGCTCTGGGCAAGCACGTCCACGTTTAAGGTGGGTTTTGCTGGCAGGCTTGGCTTTATTCACCCATGATGGATTTTATGTCATTGTATGAACTGGATTTTCCATTCTTCTATTTCCCCCAAATGGTGACCAGCCAGTGAGTAATATCAGAAAAGAAACGCAGCGAAGCAGAGAATTTTGAAATGATTTAAATGCGTAGGAGGTTCGGACCGGTACCAAGTTTTAAAATCTGGGCCGACTCCTCTCCACCCCACTTTGGGCCTCAGGACCCTTTTGCAAATTCATGATGGCTACAAGTATTGTATTTCTTGCCGTTTTACAGTGTAAAAGAAGAGGGAAGGAAACAAAGAGACAACTATGTAACTATTGAGTCACACTCATGGGAAAAATAAAAAGACTGAAGAAGCGAGATAAACAGAAAACTTGAGTTTCTGGTCCCATGAATAGGCAGTTGTATTTACAGGGTGGCTTTACCATTTACAGATTTAAAGTTCACATACTTGAACTTGATCATCATGAGGACCCCATCATCGCAAATATCTGAGGAAAGAGCTCATTACCTTTCTCTCCAGATTGCTGCCAAATACAGAAAGGGTTCCCTGTTTTTATTGCCCAAGCATTAGACTTTTTTGTTTTAATCCAGTAAATAAAATATGACATCTTGAGTCACACCCCGTGTCATGCTTGAACCCTAACCCGTGACACTCACCTAACTCGAACTAACAAGCTGCCTGCCCCAGTAAGAGCGATACTTCTTCATTAGCAAGATCCATTTCACCTTTAAAAACCCTGGCTTCCTGTTTGCATTAAGCCAGATTGAGATATCTTGGGTCTCCCAATGACATTTAGGAATCCTCCAGGACAAAAAAGGAAGTCATTACGTCTCCAGTTCACCTGAAAGGAAGATGTCATTAAAAGAGGAAGCAAAATGAAACCCTGTCAACTTGTTAAGGCCCAAAAGGTAATTCTGCCATCAAATGCGGAGTCGGGGAGTGATACAGACTCCTACTATTACTGACACGAAAGGACCTACCGGTGTCGAAGGTGTCCGGGGCCAGAAAAGTTCAGGTGTTGCTAAATTCATTAAGGTGTCAGTTTGAGAAGATGCGATGTCATTCCTGTTGTCTGCGGAGATGAAAACTGGAATCTGCTTGCTCCTGTCAACACACTATCATCTTAATTTCGTTTGCTCTGCACCTGATTTGCCATCTGTACGGGGTTAAGGGCCATGGGCGATGGCTTCTTAAAAGGCTACTAATATTTGACATATATCATTTTAATCTACCCTTTTCACCACCACTCCCACCTCTCCCCCAAAAAATGTTTCTAAGTCAACACTACTTGTGATAGTTTGCTGTCTAGAATTTTGCTAATGAGGGTGGAAGAAGGACAATAAATCTCTTAAGTTCTTTTATTTCTAATATTAAGGATAAATGTGTTTCCTTTTCTTTATAAGTTTATGTGCTTCCCTATCACTGTGATAAATTTTGATAGGAATTTGACATTTAAATCTGCAGACATTGGAGAGGTTCTTTCCAGCTTCATTTATGTACAGTTTCTTCAAATTGTATTTCAATAGGTTCTTTTGAAAATGTGAGAGACTTCATAAAGGATGCAAACGACTGGTATGCATTTGACACGATAAAGAATGTTTATTTGGTAACTTTTATCCAAAAGTATTAGGTGGGTACAGTATAGAAAGCAAAATATGCTATAAATCATTTTGTGAATAAAACAAACCACATTTAATATTAATATATCATCAGAAGATATAGCACTTATTTTTCTAAAGATGTGTGTTACAGATGATGGTTTTAAAGAGAGACTGCTTTACAGTAAGTTATTTTTTGTAAATATCAAATTTGAACTATCTTACCAATGTAATCAACTTTCAGTAAATTCTGGATTAGTTAAAAATAGTGAAATTACCATTTTTTAAAAGATTTTTTTGATGTGCACCATTTTTAGTTTTTGTTGAATTTATTACAATATTGCTTCTGTTGTTTTATGGTATTTTTTTTTGGCCCTGAGGCATGTGGGATCTTGGATCCCCAACCAGGGATTGAACCCTCAGTCCCTGCATTGGAAGGTGAAGTCTTACGCACTGGATTTCAAGGGAAGTCCTGGAAATAACCATTTTCAGAGTGTTTTTATGCTTAGTTCAAGGCAATATTTATTCTCTTGATTTGTTTTTCAAAGGATTGAAGGGAGGTTGTTTTTTTTTTTTTTGCAATTTTCTTCTATAAAACATCAGTGGTTAAATAATGATGGGGAAAGGACAAACACCCATCCTAACCAAGATCATAGTGTAATTTCTACTAAAGTAACTTGAATGATTTTCTAGTTTGGGCTCTTCTAAATATTACTATTTGTTTTGTTTGCAAAGAGTTGGAGCTTAGGAAACACACCATATCACTATTCTCATACCTTTGGCATCAATCGAACATAACGTTATTTTGTACATAGGAAAATAATACGGTACTTTTAAAATAAGTGTACAGGTCCACACTGCTGGTAAATGTGGAATCTGGTTGCCCTCCTTCATGTGTGTTCAGATTATATTTCTAAACTTCCCCTATCTCCCTCCACTACCGTGTTCTTCTATCACTCTTCTTTGCGTAGAAGAGAAAAGCATTTTCTTAAGGCACGGAAAAAAAGCCACCTGCAAACAAATATATTATTAATGTTCACTAAACCTTGTCTTTTCCTTTCTCCAACTGTGTCCATTAAAAATCCAAATATGTTCCTAAGACTGTCAAGTCTGTTTCTAAAGGGGACTTCCCCAGTTTTGAAACATGAAAATTTTTATTTCTAAGCAGTCTATTTACATGTTAAAGCAGTCTGAGTGTTAAAAACGACCATAAATAATATTTGTAAGGTGCACATACATGTACGGCTGCATTAACGATCTCCTGATCAATTAAACACTTTGTTATTTTCACCGCAGCCCTAGACCAAGATGTGATTTTCAGACCCCCATACCAAAATCCATCCTGAGTGTCCATGAGTGTACTATTATGTGGCTTGTAGACTTTCTATGCAGGAGACACGGAGGGTTGCAAAAATTGAGCTTTTTGCAGGCAGCTGCTGTGGGAGCTCGGGTTAGCAGGGCTTGCTTTCATTGATATATGGAGCACTTAACCTAGTGAGAAGCACAGAGGTGGTGGGAAGGCTCCCGCTGGACGAGTTTTTCAAGTTGATCCTGGTGGTTGTATTGTCGGTCCCTCTGGGTACCAGGCGGGGGGGCTCACACTCTGGACTTTCACTTGTAGGAAGAAAGAAAATCAATCTTCGTGCCCCAAAGATGGAACTGCTGAAGCAGAAAGTCACTGAGGCATTGGAGTCTTGTAGGGAAGACTCTGAGGAAATGGCTTCAGGCTTCAAGCAAGATGCTGAACTCCATCAGCAGTCTCCGGAGACACAGGGGGGCTACAATAGAAATAGAAAGGGTGTTTATTGGCCCTGAGTTGGTGTGCTTTTTGATTGAGAAAGAGGAAAAAAGTAGCTGAAATTGGAGATGGATCTGTATATTGGAAAAATAAATATAACTGAAATGCTTTTTTCTTTATTCGCTAGAATGTGACTTGTACCCTACTCAGGAAAAAAAAAAATTCATGCTCAGATTACATCAATCATTTTCCAGAAGGGTTGTCATAACTCTTTTGATATGTATCAAAGTTTGCATAGAGCGCTTTTTGTTTAAAGGTATTATTTGATATTAGTGATTGTTTGATGTAACATCCCTCAACCTGAAGACTGCCAAAGCATTCTGCAGCTAAAATCATTAACAAAATATTCTAAATTACGTATCCTAATATAGTCAGTGGCCGAATTGCTGTTACTACTTGGGAAGGCAATGCATTTATTGAAAAGAACCATTTTAACTAAGGGATCATCTTAAGACCAAGAATAAAAGGTGCAAGAGTTTTTCACAGTAGTGTTCAGTGTCAACCCTGGCCATGTTGCTGAATTCTCTTGCTCTTTGAAAGCCCAACCATTGTTTTGGGAGTGCCCATCTGTGACACAGGAAGATGAAGTCTTCCAAGACCCAGATGAGGGTACCTGGCTGCCCTTTAGATTTCATTTTTGGTTCCTACAAAACCATCCACAATTATGCAAATTCACTGGCTCCATCTTTTCAATATAATAAAAAAGAAAATTGTTTGTGTAGTCAGTAATAGCAACCGTGATGATCTCTAAATTTTTCCACTCTGCTTAGAATTTCCAAAAGTCTTTTACTTACCCAACTGCTCTCAAATCTGCTGCCCTATAACAACTTAGAGGGGTGGGGTGGGGTGGGGTGGGAGGTGGGAGGGAGGTTCTAGAAGGAGGGGCCATATGCCATATGTATACCTCTGTCATGATGTGATTCATGTCGATGTATGGCGGAAACAATCACAACATTGTAAAGCAAATTTCCCCCAGTTAAATATAAGTAAATAAGTAATAAAGAAGGGCAGGTAATCAAGAAAAGAATGCTATTTTCATATTATTTTTAATAGTTTAAATCTGTTTGTACTGTCCTACTGAGAAAGGTACAAGGAAAGTGTTTTTCTGGTGGTGCAAGGAGAAAATTTTTTTTGGTTCTTAAGCCAGACAGGTGAAAAAGTTAATTGAAACCCACCTTTCTTTCACTGCAGCTGTGCTCCTATCAAAGGATCCAAGAAGAGCTCTGGAGGTGCTGATTTTTTTTTCCCACAGTAGGGAAATCTGAGCTTTCAGGAGCATGAAAAGACCGAAGCAGGTAAGACTTGATGCTGCCAGGGCATTTTTTGCTTTGACCCCCTCTCTACCCAAACCTCATCTTCAGACTTGTCCCCAGCAAACCAAACATAGGAAAGCAGTCCTCTGAAAGCTGTGACATGTAACCATGGCTCCCCCAGACCGGTTTAGAAGGAACATATTCCTTGCTCCATTAATGTGGGTTCACGGGATTGAATGCAAATTCTACTTTCCTTAAATTCTGTGAATCACACTAGTGACCACATTTCCATTCTTATTCCGTGGGAAAGGGTGACCCATTTCTTTGTTTGTTTCTATAAAATGCAGCCACTTGACAGAACGTAGAAGGTCAGCAACGGGATGATCTAGTTAGGACACTGGCAGAAACCCATAGTGTATCAAGCTGTCCTGATGCTGACGCTGGAAAAAATAGGGCATAAGCCTCAAGTGGTGCTCGGTTATTGCTAGCACTAAGCTGTGCTTCTGACAATGGCTTTGAGGAGGGAATTATGACATTTAAAAGAATCTCCCCAGCTTTATAAAAAAAATGTGAATATCTATAAATATTGATCCAAAATGAGTGCAATGAATAATTTATAGTGAAATATACTTTCTTTGTCTTTCGGTTTTTAAAGCAGCTGGGTTTTTTTTCTAAAATATTATGGTTAGACAAGCATATTTTTCCTCTCTCATTTTAGAGCCATTTCTTATTTTTAGAAAAAAAAAAAAAGTGTGCTATTTTCAAAAGATGTTTGAAGTTGGGAGAAAAAAAATTCCCAACAATATACAACATTACCAAAACGGAAACATATTGTAGATGTTTTAGTTTCAGGGAAAAAAATATTACTTGAGATTTAAAAAAAGTTTATATAATTTGTTGTTATAATTTTGTTGTCTTTGGTGCATATCCTCCTTTTGCAGAATCATTTAAACAACTCATGTTTGCTTGAATAAAAACAGAGATTTCATTTGTTGGAACTAATGATTCCAACCGAAAATATACTCTTGTGTAATGAGAGGAAAATAAACAGGTGCACTCAGCATCTTTCACAGTGTGCCTGACAAGGGGGCAGATTTGGAAGATGCATTAAATATTCTCAAACCTCACCAGGAGTTGGGCTTTAATTGATCATGATTCAGGGTCTTTTTTTCGAATGTCTATCAATATTTTCACAAGGGGTCAACATGTATTTCTTCTTTCTCTCTGTAACTCTAGACAGATTCAGAGAAATGAATGCTCACAGTTTTCTTGGAAAAGCCATTGGGTGTTCTTTCATTAGGCTGATAATATGGCTCTAAATCCACTTAGAGAAAAGGGTTTTATTTTGTTTCTTCCCTGTTGAGCTTGTTGTCTCATTCATGTTTGTTGTTTCATTCATGTTTGCTCTTTCTATTGTTTTAATTTTGCTAGATTTTTTGTTTGACTCATGCAATGGAAAGGATGACAGAAAGAAAGACTTTACTGAGTCTGGAAGTTGTCTCTTTTTGGAAGACTTTGACAATTGTGGGTTTTTACACCACAATCCAGCACTGTTAGTTCATTTAGTCTGGGACCCAGCAATCCAAGTAGTGTGTTGTGTTTTATACACCAGTGATTTGTGAAATATTGTTTAGAAGCACATGGAGTCTGGTGAAATCGAGAGGCCATTCATGTTACCCCAAGGAACAGAAAGAGAGGACCTGGGGTTAGATTCATGAAGCAGCTGGAAGCCTCTGGACCTGAATATGTAATCCTAACAATGCCACTGTTTGTTAAATTGATTTTGGGAGAAATTACACTTATCCCTTTGAGTCTCTGTTTTTCTATCTGATCAGTATAGTACTAAGGAGGGGGGTTCTTTTGAACATAAATTGAAATGATACAAATACTTCCTGGTGGCTCAGATGGTAAAAAATCTGCCTGCAAAGTGGAAGCCCCGGGTTCGATCTCTGGGCTGGGAAGATCTTCTGGAGAAGGGAATGGCAACCCACTCCGGTATTCTTGCCTGGAGAATTCTATGGACAAAAGGGCCTGGGACCAGGTGGGCTACAGTCCATGGGTTGCAAAGAGTCCAACATGACTGAATGACTAATGCATACACACAACACAAGTACTTAATAAGGGCTTCCCTGGGGGCTAAGTGGTAAAGAATCTGTCGGCAATGCAGGAGGTGTGGATTTGATCCCTGGGATGGCAAGATCCCCTGGAAAAGGAAATGATAACCCACTCCAGTATTCTTGCCTGGGAAATCCCATGGACAGAGGAGCCTGGGGGACTCCATTCATAGGGTCACAAAAGAGTTGGACATGACTTAGCAACTAAACAACAACAAGTACTTAATAAGTATTTCTTAAATCTGAAAAAAAAAAAAGAAGCACATTGAATTCACGTTTCTCCTGAAATCTAGCAACCCATACAGGACTATTTTTATGGCATCTTCTTCTAAGTCTCTAGGTAAATTTATTTTTTTCCAAAGGACAAAAAGGAAATCAGAAAGTTCTCCTGGCTTGAATAATTATAAAACTAAAGCACTATACAGTGTTTTTCCTGAATAGCAAAATAGAAATGGTATGAGTGTATGAGCATGCTGGCTCTAAGCACTGCCTCTGTTCCCCAGAGAGTTTTATGTGCAAGATGATGGAGCCAGAGCACAGTTGGGTTCAAATACAGGCTCGGGTCCTGGCTGACTGTGGCAAGTAACTTCATCTCCTTCATAATGTTTGTGAAAGAATAACAATATCAACAACCATAGTAACAATGCCTGCCTCTTACAATTGTTTAGATGATTGAATGAGAGCAAATGTATATATATGGGTGGGTGGTCTATAACTCAAAGGTGAGGATAAGAATAGTAACACACTGACATTACTGCTCAGTATTCCGATTTATTAAAAAGAAATCAGTGAATCCACTCTTGAAAAATCAGCCTAGAAAATAACATAAATATATATACTATGGAGGAGGAAATGGCAATCCACTCCAGTATTCTTGCCTGAAAAATCCAGTGGACAGAGGAGCCTGGTGGGCTACAGTCCATGGGGTCACAAAGAGTCAGACACGACTGAGCGACTTCACTTTCACTTTACATATACTATATATACATATATGTATACATACATGTATATATATAGTAGGGAAGAGAGCCCCCTAAAAGAGACATCCGAGTATATAACTTCTCTGCTAAAAATCTCTCAGACTCCTAGTTACTCACAGAATGGATCTAAACTCCTTAATTGATGCTCAAAGTACCCACCACATGCCCCAGTCTTCCTGTCCTGGTCTGTCTCTCTGTTTCACGTACATTGAATTCTAAGCCAATCAGTGGTGTTCCCTCTGTACCCTGGTTCCCTTTTACTGCTTTAGCGCCATGGTGAATTTTCCTAATCTGGATTCATTTCTTTCTCCTCTCTGCTCACATAGCAGTTTGAGCCTGAAACAGTCTTCCCTTCTCTCTCACTTGCTGCATTGTAAATTCCTTAGGGTTAGGTTCTTAGTTCTTTGTATGGAGCCACTCATATCTAGCAGGTTATGTCATTGCCTTCATGTTGTGACTGTCAGAGTATACCTCTAGGTAGAATGATTACATAATTTATCGTCTGAACTGGTGCATTTGTCCATGAAAGAGTCTAGACTTGATGAATGCTGGGTGGTCCATAACTCAAAGTTGGGGATAAGAATAATAACAGATTAACATTGCTGCTCAGTATTCCAGGGATTTAAAAAAATCAGTGAATCCACTATTGAAAAAGTAGCCTACAAAATAATTCTTCGTCACTTCTTGGCTTTGGCTCTGCCTTTGTTTAGATCGCTGCTTCAGTGTGACTCTATCTCTGTAGGTGTTGAGTGACTTTGGTCATTTTCTCAATCCTGCAGACCTATGCATGCTAACAAAAACCTGCTTTCCAACAGTGGGTTGAACTGATATCTGTGTTTGAGGAATGGAATAGGAGTTTAAGAGTTTAAAAATTGGGTTGGTGGCACCAGTATGTTCATAGCTGGTTGAAATTTAAGCATGTTCACCGCGGATGTTTGCTGGGAGGAGGTTGACTTTGAAAACTATTTGATGACATTTTTGATAAATGATTGGGTTTCAGAAATGATTAGGACACACATACAAGATATTTAGTGGGGATCATTGCTCCCAGAATACGTCAATTTATGACATAAATGACCACCAGGGGAAGCTTCCATATTCCCTTTAGTAATGACTGTGGCAACACAGGGTAAGCTGTTTTTGTTCATGTTATTTAAGTCTTGCAATAAATTTGGAGTTGACTACTTGATGAAGTGATTGTTATGTTAAGGAAAATTATGTCTGTGATCCAAGCATCAGGCTTTCTTAAAATCTGTAGTCTTTCCTATGTAAATCTTGTTCTTACTAAGAAAGAAAGTTCCTAATGTCTTATGTTAATCCCATTATCTCTCGTGGAGTGACTGTTTCTACATGTGGAGGCAGGGGTGGGGGGCATCTTCTGTTAAGACTCTGCTACTTGAAAATACTTGTGATAGAATGAAAATGTGACAATTGAACAATGCAATTTGCACCATATTTATCTCATGTCTATATCCCATGCATGGATGTATTGTTTGCATAGAAAGTTTGGACATCAGACAACCTTCTCATTTTTTCTTAGCTGTCTGCTTTAGCAGAGGCAAAGCCTAAAGGACATAAATGTCACATCCCTCAGACAATTGTGTGAATAATTCTCCCTGGGTCCTTTCCTTCTGGGTTTTGGCCTTGGCTCCTTGTGTTCACAGCATTAAGAGGGTTAAAGGTTCTGGCATGGTGAATTTATTGTTGACATCTCACAGTCCTTAAAGGCAGGATCACTAATGGGTGACCTTGGGGTTCGACTATTCCAGACCCAAGAAGATCAAGTCTCACCCCCTCTGCAAGTGCGGTGACCCCTCTATTCTCACTCTCCTCAGTCTAACCTTTAACTCACTGATCTTTGACTAAAATATTAAGCAAACACCTGCTTGGGTCTGTGGTCAAAGACTGTGGACTTGAATATCTCCCATAATTTCATGTGAATACGTTGTGGCGATAATCATGACATGTAGACCAGATCTGTGGACACGTTTATAGTAAGTAATTATTTTGTTACTGACCATATGCAACACAGATTCAGTAACAACCCATGTACATGGTGAATCAGTGTTAATCAAATTGATCAGAGTATTAATGAATCGTCTGTGGATACTCTAGGGCTTCTGTTATTTGCATTAACACTAACAATAGTGCGCCAATATTTATTCCTTATTACTGAAAGAGGACCAAGTTTAAAATTAATTTTAGAATTTCCCAGATTTACCATTGACAGTAATGCAAAATGCACTAATGTTTAACAGGGATACCAGGTATCATTTGAATGAAAAAATATTTGGTGAGATCAGCTGAGATAAATTCTATGCTTTGCAGAAAGAAGGAAGGGATGTTACATTCAAAATGACTCTGAAGAGTTAAAAAGAAGTGTAGTTTGTGTTACTTTTAATTATTCCACTGATATTTTGTAGAAAGTGGTTTCACCTGATATGATGAGATGTCCTAAAATGTGAAATTACATCAACAAAAGTTTCTACAAAAGATGAAGGTTTTCTTTCACTATGAACGGTTAAAGTGTTATCGCGAAAAGGTGTATTCACTAGGCTTCATTCATCTACTGTAAACTGGTAGGGCTTGTTGTTATAATTCAAGATAAAACTAAATAAATTAAAAAGTAAATTTAACCAAATACTTAAGAGTTAGCTATTGCTTATCCAAATGTTTTAAAAATAAATTATATGTTTATGCACATGTTATATGTTTGCATATGTGCTCAGTTGCTCAGTCAAGTCCAGCACTTTGCAACCCTTTGAAATGTTGCCTTCCAGAAACATGTGTATTATCATATGGGAAATGAATCGCCAGTCCAGGTTCGACGCATGATACAGGATGCTCGGGGGTGGTGCACTGGGATGACCCAGAGGGATGGGATGGGGAGGGAGGGGGGAGTGGGGTTCAAGACGGGGAACACATGTATACCCAGGGTGGATTCATGTCAATGTATGGCAAAACCAATACAATATTGCAAAGTAATTAGCCTCCAATTAAAATAAGTAAACTAAAAAAAAAAAAAAGTTACTGGAGTGAGTTGCTATGCCCTCCTTTGGGGGATCTTCCCAACTCAGAAATCGGCCTACGTCTCATGTGTCTCCAAGGGATCTTCCTGACCCAGAAATTGATCCCACCCCTCATGTGTCTCCTGCATGGCAGGCAGGTTCTTTACCCACTGAACCATTGGAGATCCTCTCCTTGGGAACCTTTCATTAACTTACAAGTCTGTTCGAGCAGGTGAATAGGACTTCGCTTCCTGAAAGCACTGACTGGCTTCCCACGTTTCATACCAACATGGAATTTTATAAGCGACAGCAGAAGCTTTACACTTCATCCCATATTTACAGATTTATTTAATACTTTATATTTTTCCTTTTGTATTTTTCCTTTTTACTTTTACTCACATACTTTTAAAAGTGTTGTGTATACTTTTTTCTTTATACATAGCTTTCACTGATTTGAATGTTTTTAAGTAATCTCTCTCTCAAAGTCACTTAGTCATGTCTGACTCTTTGCAGCCACATGAACTGTAGCCCACCAGGCTCCTCGGTCCATGGAATTTTCCAGGCAAGAATACTGGAGTGGGTTGCCATTTCCTACTCTGGAGATTGTCCTGACCCAGGGATCGAACCCTTGTTTCTCGCTTCTGCACTGGCAAGCAATTTTTTATAACTGAGTCACCTGGGAAGCCCAGGAGTGGTTAGATGGCACATTAACAAATGGATTTCTGATAAATTCTAAAATACCTCCAGGAAAAAAAAATTTTCAACTTGCTCACTTTATTTCAGAAGTTCAGCCAATAGGTTCTAAGTTTCAAAAAAAAACAGAGGTCTTAGAAGCGATATGGAAATTATTGGAGGCTTGAGGAAGGTGAGAACAGGGAGGAAAAAACTGTTGATCTATTCATTTCCTTTTGTTGTAGGTGGTAGATAAACCATGGTATCTGTTTCATCATAATGACTCATTATAAACTGATGGTCTGGCAAAATCCAGAGCCTGGAGAAGGACATTATGAGTTACATGATCAAAGCTTAAAAACACGTGTGTCTAAACCCTGGCTCATTTGCCTCCATGAGAAAACTTTCAAATACAAATTTCTGCACCAATACTAGAAAGTGGTTCCTCTTTTCTCAAAGTGTATTAGTGAAATGATTCAGTAATTCAAATTTTGTGAATTAAATAAAAGTGGCTGCTACTAATACTGTAGAGGAAGCCTGAAAATATATTTAGCTAGAACTCATCATAGTTAGACAACAGTATGATTTCTTCTCTGGAAGAAAAGATTTTTGAGTCTATGCCTATGGCTAGGGGAAAGAATAGTGCCATTGCTTATTACAAGCAGCTTCAGAAGCATAAAGGGTTCTGAATTTTAACATTAGAAAATTTTAAAAGAAACCAACAATTGAAAACTTTCTTAATGACTATGTATGTATACCTATATATCGACACACACGTGTGTGTGTGTGTGTATATATATATATGAATGTCTTTTAAAGAGCCATAGTTTAGAGTTTTCAAAGAGAAATTCAATGGTATAGGAACAATTTGAAAAGAGCATTCCTGAATGGAAAATGTGCATCAGTCAAAAGCATCAGTAAATATGTCTTTTTCATATGCAAATGAAAATTTCTAAAGTAAAAAAGGCATTGTTTTATAAATAGTGAGATAATATTCTTGAAAAAGGTTACCAGTGATTACATAAGTTATCTCCTTCATAAAGAAATTTAGAGCTCACAGTTGCTCTTTTCATTAAAACAGGCTTCGCATCCAGACTCATGCTGAAAGCCAAACTCTGAATTTTAATTAGAGATAATAAATAATTATATCACTTAGGAAACTGAAACTATTAAAGGCTGCTGGTACCATACTACTGTATTTGATGGGTGGGTAGCAAGACACAAATCATATTAAAGGCAACACATTGTGGGTGGAAAATTGGTAATAAATGTGGATAAAGTCTAAAGCTATCCAGATAAAAAGGAAGCAAGCATTGGGTCTGCCACTGTTTTGAGTCCATAAGAGCTCAACTCCTTATTTTGGGGTGATTATAACATTCTCCATTCCCCAAATAAGGTGGTTTCTCTTTTTATTTTTGTTGGGGGATTGAAAGGGAACGGGCAGAGTGAGGTGTAATTTATATTTCCTCCAACCAGAAAGATTAAACTTTTTTTCCCTTCCCTCTGCTTTTTTCCCCCCTCTTTTTAAAAGAAAGCACATTGACATCTCAAGAGTAATTACTACCTCAGAGTCAAGGGCAAAAAAAAAAAAAAAAATACTGGAGAGACAGACTTCCCCAACCTACACAGCCCAGAGGGACCAGCTGATGCAGAGAAAGCAGACTTGAACCATTAGAGCCTGGATCGGGGCTGACACTGACCTGCGGCGACACCGGCTTTGTCCCGCCATCTGCACAAATGTGAACTTTGCCTCCCAGACTTGGCTTCTCAATTAACATGTCCAGCTGGGGGAGAATTCCGTCATTTCCCTCATATCCTTATTGCCACTGGTCTGACATATTAATATTAAAAATATACGTGCACAGATCAAGGATTTTCTTAAGCACTTCTGTTTTTATTGCAAATACTAGGCAGGAGGTGAAAGCAGACACAATATAATTTGAAAAGCATAACCCTGATTAGGCACTGATTGGAACGCTGTTATACCTTACATTTAAAACCTTTTTATTATTAGAGCTAGCTGTCAAAACCGGGCTCTGAATCTCCTATGAGATAGATGCAGGGGGCAGGTGATGCTTCGCTGCTTTAGTGCAAATAAATTTATAGTTCAAAGTGGCATTTTCTTTGAATACGTCCTTAAGTATCAGAGACCTGTCATGTGCATTGCAGAGGTGTTGGTAAAGATGTGTCGTCCTGCTTTAATTTGCTCTCTTTTAATGGACACTCATCATTATTCTCAGTTATTGTTCATTTTAATGTGTGAGACATTGACACACATGGTAAAGAAATAAGACCATAGGATCACTATTTGATGATAAATGGACAATATTTGTGAGTGTGGGGAGACAGAGAAGTTATTACCTCTAATCTTGAAAGGGAAGATGGTTTTCATTCAGGCTCAAAGTTAGCAGGGCCATTCAAGGCCTCTTGGATAAAAGCAGGACTTCTGATGCCTACTAGCTGGACTCAGATCCAAGATCTCAATTCAAGCAAATTCGTCTCGCTTCTAACCATCAGTTTTATCATTTTTCAAATGGGATAATATCCAGGTTTGGGTGTTGTTGGGAAGATTGAAACATGTGGAAAGCCTCCAGGAAAATATCTGGTACTGTACAAGCACTCAGTCATACTAGCTGCCATTTAGGTGCCTGACTGTGTTCTAACAATATCTTTAAATGATCTCCAAAACTTCTACTTAAAATACTTGTCACCGTAAGGAGCTCTCTGGTTCCTTTGGGGAAACTGTTGCACAGTGTTACCTGTTGAATGCTCCTTCAGGTAGTCTTAGGTGCTTCTTATCTGTGTCACCCGTTCACCTCATTCTGTCCTCATCATCACAGAGTTGCTTCTGAAAGAATATTCAAGAAAAGTAGCAGGAGAAAAAAGCAGGAGAGCTTTGAGTCCTGATCCTTTACATGCTCTCTTCTCTAGGCTAATTCTCCAGGCTTCTCAGCTCCTGCATCCTCCCGATGAAAGTTCCTCACTGTTCAGCTTACCCAGCCCAGTCGTATTTATCAATGGTCCAAAATTTTTCTACAAACTTAGTTGCCTTTGGCAGAAGAGCCTGAACAGTATATTTTTGGTGATGGCTGAGGCTTTGAGGTCCATGGCTATTCAGGCTCTTCTGCTAAGGGCAACTAAGTTTGTAGAAAAATTCTGAACCGTTGAGGAATACGACCGGACTGGGTAAGTTGAATAATGGGGAACTTTCATCTGGCTGGGTTTGGGCTTCCTTAGTAGCTCAGTTGGCAAAGAATCTGCCTACAATGCAGGAGACTCTGGTTCGACTCCTGGGTTAGAAAGATCCCCTGGAGAAGGGATAGGCTACCCACTCCAGTATCCTTGGGCTTCCCTGATAGCTCAGCTGGTAAAGAATCTGCCTGCAATGCAGGAGACCTGGGTTCGATTCCTGGGTTGGGAAGATCCCTGGAGAAGAGAGCGGCTACCCACTCCAGTATTCTGGTCTGGAGAATTCCGTGGGCTGTATAGTCCATGGAGTGGCAAAGAGTCAGACACAACTGAGCGACTTTCACTTCACAGAGTTGGGTTCAAATCTGATCTCTACTACTGCTAGCTGTGTGACTTAGGCATGGGAGTAAACTTCCACATCATCATACTATTTGTTTGTAAAGTAGAAATGATGTCTCCATCCTTGCTGGTCTGCCATGAGGATGGATGGCAGAATGCCCAAGAAACTTAGTAGGGCATCAAAGCATGAGGACAATTCCTCTGAATCACCTGCTTTTCGTCATTTAGAGCTGGATTCTCTTTTCCATCACATCTGAACGATGATACAGTTTATTCCTTCTTATGTTTCAATGATAATAGGATGCATATAGCATAAATTAGCTCTAAGTTTGAAAGGAGATGTTGACCTTCAAATACAGCACATAGTGGAACTATGTGAGAACTAAGAAAGAACAGCAGAAACTCCAGCAGGCAAACTTTCACTCCCAGGGGAATGCTACACAATGTTTCATAGGCCTGACCCAAATAAAGGAGGGAGACATCCAGGGATTAGCGACCGAGGCCACATAGAGGCATTGCTTTACGGAGAAAATAAAATCAAAGCTAGGTTGATGATCCAGTTAGGTTGCAAGCCAGAGACCTGGAAATCTGAGTGTAAATGGCTTAGTAGGAGAAAAACTGGACAGGCAGATTTTAGTGGGCAGTTGTTAGGCCAAGAGGACACACATCTTGGAGAATTTTCTGAGTTTCAGAGAATAACTGCAGAAGTCATTTATAGGGAGTCCAGGCAAAAGTCGAGAGGAGGCTGTTAGGATCACGACCAGGGTTCTGTGTGATGTCCCCCCCGGCCTGTTTGGACGTCTTCTTGCTGACTGACCTATTGCCTCCCACCTGGGGAATGAGACCCAGGAAAAGGAAACTAAAGTGAAAACTGAAAACATAAGCCAACTAAAGCTGAATACTGACTGCCAGCCAGCTCAGTTCACCTGTCTCAGTTTTCTGAACACTTCTCCAGTTGAGATAGTTTGGAATAGCTTGAGGAGACCTATTGATACCAAGCAGGATGCTGGTGGGGGGTCCTGGGCACAAAAGCCTTCTGTGTCTCCCCTTTCTTGATTACAGGGAATAGGCTTCATTCAGCCTCCATGACCTTCCCTGAGTTCCAACTCATCTGATTAGGGGATGGAGGGGATGTGGAAACAAGGGAGGAACAGTCAAAAAGAAAAAAAAAAAAAAAATAGTACAGCCTCAGGGCAGGATCCTGATTCCTTCTTAAGGGGTATACATAACAATATCTTTGAGCCGTTCTGCAGATGCTGAAGCCCCTACCTGATGGGAGAAATTAACTGTATGCTGCCCTAAAGCTCTAGATTTCAACCAGTTGGAATCAGAAGGTTGATGATACTGACTCCCAATTATCTCACCACCAACCGGTCAGAAGAATGTCCATGAGCTGATCACACCCTCTTTGAACCATTATAATAAAACTCCTTACTACTCCCTCCAGGTTGGGCCTTGCAGTTTTAACCCACTGTGGACCCCTTTGTCTGGTAAAGCAATGAAGCTATTCTTTTCTCCTTTGTCCCAAACTCTGTCTCCAGGATGTAGCTCCTTGAGGGATACAGAGGCCTAACTCAGCTGCACTGTTTCAGTACACAGGGAAACTAGCTATCATGCCTTTCTTTGGTTCAAGAAATAATCATGGAGTGTTACTCTAAAGAACATTATGTTTTTATGGATCTTGACTCAGTGGGCTTCAGTTATATTAGTTATTATTTTTGTTGTAGTTTTGTTCCTCATGGTGATTGTTTTTGTTTTATTATCTGAGATCATTTGTATTGCTTCTCTCCATTTATATTGAAATGTTAATGAAGTTTACATCTTGGTACCTAACTTTCACCATTGTTCTCTTGGTAAGCACATACCCCTTGCATGTATGGATATGCTGATCAAACAGAAGACGTATGCACATATTAGGGCTTCCCTGCTGGCTCAGTAAAGAATCTGCCAGCAACGCCAGAGACCAGGGTTCAATCCCTGGGTTGGGAAGATCCCCTGGAGAAGGAAATGGCAACCCATTCCAGTGTTCTTCCCTGGAGAAAGTGAAAGTTGCTCAGTCATGTCTGACTATTTGCCACCCTATGGACTATAAGTCCATGGAATTCTCCAGGCCAGAATACTGGAGTGGATAGCCTCTCTCTTCTCCAGGGGGGTTTCCCAACCCAGGGATTGAACCCAGGTCTCCTGCATTGCAGGCAGACTGTTTACCAGCTGAGCTACAACGGAAGCTAGAGTGGGTAGCCTATCCCTTCTCCAGGGGATCTTTCTGACACAGGAATCAAATTGGGGTATCCTGCATTGCAGGCAGATTCTTTACCAGCTGAGCCCCTATCTATGGGTAAAGTTACTGAATTTTGCGTATATATGCTTCTATCTATTCTCTATCTACCTATCTTTCTACCTGTCTGTCTGTCTATCCATCTACCTATGTATCATCTATGCAAATTTTCAGACAGACAGAAATGCTGTTATTCACATTCCAGGAGTAGCTACGGAAGAAAGAGACAAATTCTCATCATATAGAACCAACTGGGACTACAGTGGGGGAAAGGGAGAGAGGGAAGAAGCAAGTACGGGTCAAACAGCTGCTGAGTGCCGTGAATCATGCCAGACAATTTTAACTATTATTTCCATTTCATTCTCACAGCAACCCTAAGATGCAGATATTATTATCTTCAGGATGGCAGTGAAGAAGGTAAGGAACTCTTGGAGGTAAGGAACTCATGGAAGATGATTCAATTTGTCCATGACAGGCCAGGCTTTGAATGCAAGACCTTCTGACTCTAAAAGCTTATTATCTTTCCACGATAGCCTGTGCCTTACTAAGAAAATAAAACAAGCTGCCAAGAATACACAAAACTCCAACCGATAGTAATAAGCCCTAACCACTGTCCATAACAGGCAAGAAAGAATATATCTACAAGCAGGTGTATCATATCATATTGACTTCATTCAACTAAGTGCCCTTGAGCAGGCTGATGCCCTTTAAGAGCCCCAATTTCTTTATCTGTAAAATGTGGAGTTTGCACTGCATTGTCTCTAATGTCCCTTCATCTCTAATCCTTGATAGCTTTTTCATCACGTCCTGCCTTACCGGCCCAGGCATGTGTGCCCTCTTGCTCCCAGGAGCTCTCTCTGAACATCACGTGCGGGTTTGCCTCTGCGTGACATGCCGCATCCTGAAATGTAAACCAGGGAGTTAGCCGCACACGGTTTCATTCCACCATGCCCACTAATGATGCCTCATCAAGACACAATCTGAAAAGTAAACAAACCAACAGCTCCTTCGTTTTTGTGAAGTGAGGACTAAGGGTTATTGATTATTCTTCTGACCCAGGACTGATCTGTATAGATCTGGGGAAGATAGATAGCTCTTTTGATCTGAGGATCAGCGAAGCCTGACAACACAATGGCACGTTAGGACTGCACCGTCAGGACAGCACCTGACTGGACTCCAGCGGCTCTCCCCTTCCTTCACAAAACTCCAGTCAATGATACCTGTCTCATCACAAGGCGTGTCATCATGAAGAGCTCTGCCTTCTCAACTGGGGCACCTCTGACTCTTAGGAATTGAAAGATAAATAAAGAAAGACATTTTTTTCCCTAAGCTTTATCATTCATATTTTCAAAGCCTCATAGATACAGTGCATTTATTCACAATAATATGTTCCAGGTTCTTTGCTTAACTGTGGCTGATTTCTCTGCATTGTATTAAAGCAACACATGACAGACCCGGGAATAATGTCGTCCATCGTGTATTTTAGGAACCCTGGGTTTTTTTAGTACTGATATCTCCTGCACTCAGTTGCTGGGAGTACTACCCCAGGGTACAACGCAAATGGATAACTGCCATCATGGGTATAAGGAGAATTTAAAATCGATCCTGGGTCCTGCGGCCAGGTCTCAAGTATGCTGGGGGGAGTCTCTAAGAGATCTGTTTATGGCCTCACGGGTTCTGGGGCTAACTCACTTCCTTGAAGAGCATCACATCCCTGGCAACATCTGAGTAATGGAGTCTTTAGGACCATGACACTTCTGCCTGGATTTGCCTGGTAGCTAAGAAAGTGTTTTCAAGAGGAACACGGTCAGTACCAAAATACTGGTCTGACATCCCAAACATTTACCTGGAGTAATTTGGAGATATTGGAAGTTAAAAATATCTTCTTGGTATCTACTTGATTGCAGCAAGGCGCCTTACTGCATTTAACTGCTAAGTAGTTGGCCACAATACATGATACGTACGTGTGTTGGCATTAGTAGTAGTAGCGCTAATCACTTAATCGTGTCTGACTCTGTGCGACCCCATGCACTAACGCACCAGGCTCCTCTGTCTGTGGGATTCTCCAGACAAGAAAACTGGAGTGGGTTGCCATTCCCTTCTCCAGAGGATCTTCCCGAACCAGAAATCGAACCAGAATGCAGGAGGATTCTTTACCATCTGAGCTACAGGGAAGCTCACTGGCATTAGTAAATATTATATATATATATATGTATAAACATATACTTTATATACATATATAGCAAACAATGTATGTATATAATAAACACTTGATATTTTTATGCACAATTTCCCCCAACGTGATTGTTTTCATCTAACGAGAGACCTGACACCGCAATAGTTAACTACTCTAAAGAGTTGGCCACAGGTTAGCTCAGCTGTGTAGCTAGGATTTGAGAGACGTGGGAGGCAGGACTGGAGAGGGGAAGGGGGAGAGGGCCATCCTCCCATTCAAGAAATATTTCTCTCCTGCTGAATGTTGGCTATCTGGGGGCCAAGAGTTTGGTTAAGGGTTTGAATTACCCTTGGTCCCATTGTCGTTGAGTCAATGGCCTTGTCATAGAGACTGGATTGTGTCCACATCTTCCCGTTGCCAGCCCACTGCCTCTCTCAGCTGCCAGGCTGCCTCCAGATCTTTGAGATAAGTTAGAAGGGGATGCTTCCATGTTAGGGTTAGCTCAGCAATGGTTTCCCTCACCCTGCACTTCTTTCATCACAACACATTGGGTGGCATCTGGAGGCCCTCTGATTATTTCAGAGATCCCAAGGAGCAGCCAGCCAGTGCCGCTGGGCTGCCAGCGCCATCAGTAGGGGATTGCTTGCTGGGCCTGGCTGCAGCAGATTCTCACCAGGGACCCGTCCCTGGCAGTCAGCCACCTGCAGAAGTCAGATGTGATCTTCGCGTGGCCAGAGTCATGTCACTTACAAACACGGAAAGTGATACACCTTCCATAAGGTGTCTGGACTAACAGACTGTTTTGTCTATTGGCACAATTGTAGGGAAATACTTTCAACCTGGAATATGGCCAAATACACTAGTCTGAAGCAAATATGCTGGGCTGACGTGGTTTACAAAGTGGCTTCAAGTTTCACCAGGAAGCAAAAGCACCATTCTTCCTTCCAAAATGTTCCTCAAGCACTTTTCTTCAATCTCTATTTTATTTCTTTGTTGTTGCTCTGTCGCTAACTTGTGTCTGACTCTCTGTGACCCCACGAACTGCAGCACATCAGGCTTCCCTGTCCTTTGCTGTCTCTCGGAGTTTGCTCATCATTGAGTCAATGATGCCATCCAATCATCTCATCCTCTGTTGCCCTCTTCTCCTCTTGCCCTCAATCTTTCCCAGCATAAACTAGAAGTAACTACTGTGAACATAGCAATAAACCACTAACAACAAATGCATGAGAAAAACTTTAAGGGGAAGAAGATGAGAAAGTTTTATAAAGACTGAGAAAAGCTACAGAGATAGATCACAATACTTTTCTGTGAGCTTCCTAATGGCCAAGGCAAAAAGAGAAACTGGATTGACACTTGGCAATGAAAAGAAATCTGTCTGCTTATAAGGAGAGAGAGAGAATTTCCTGGGTTATATTACATTTAAAAATAAAAGCAGGAGGTGGGAGGCAAATTGCATAGAGACTTTGAACATTTAATGTCTTTAATGCAACTTAAATAACTGTTACTAGAAAATATGGCTGAGCCAATTTATGCCACTTATATAGGAAGACTTTTCATGAGAATAATTAGCTATGTGTTATGGATTTATGGGGGTTGAAAGGGTCTCTCTGTCCTCTTCATCCCCACCCAAATTATTTAATTAGACAGTGTTTGAAACTGTGATCTCCAGGCCAATGCCAACCCACCTCTTGTTTGTGTATATAAAGCCTATGGGAATGTTGCAGGAAATAAAGTAGGACCTGAGAGGACTGGTCATATCCCAGGTCTCAGGTGAGTCTCTGGGATGGCCACTGAATGTGGGTTTTTGGCTGTGGGCAGGAAAGAATCAAGAGCAAGCCATAGCAAAGTGAAAGAAGGTTTATTCAGGGAGATGCACATTCCCTAGACAACTCTATGTGTGCCATCTCAGAAGGCGAGAGGCCACAGGATACAGGGTTGTCCATTTTTATGGCAATTTATAGGATGTTAGCTAATGAGTGGGGGGGTTGTTCCAACTCATTAGAATTGAGGAAAGGGAGGGAATTTCCAAGAATTGGACCACTGCCCACTTTGGGGGTTCTATGGTCAGCCTCTAGAACTGTCATAGAGCCCGTGGGTGTGTCATTTAGCTTGCTGTTGCATTATGTCTCAGTCACTCAGGCGTCTCTGACTTTTTGCCACCCCATGGACTGTAGCCTGCCAGGCCCTTTTGTCCGTGAGAATATTGGAGTGGGTTGACAGGCCCGCCTCCAGGGATCATCCCAGCCCAGGGATCAAACCCAGGTCTCCCATATTACAGGTGGATTCTTTACCATCTGAGTCACCAGGGAAGCCCAAGAATACTGGAGTCGGTAGCCTATCCTTTCTCGAGGGGATTCTCCTGACCGAGAAATCAAGCTGGGGTTCCTGCATTGCAGGAGGATTCTTTACCAGCTGAGCCATCAGGAAAACCTGCTGATGTATTACAATGAGTGTATACTGAGGATTGAGGTCTAGCAGAGGCTAACTGTCTGCCATCTTGGACCTAGCTGGTTTTAACTAGTTTAGGTAGTGCCCTCAATGGTTGTCTTTTTTTTTTTTTTTTTAAGGTTGTGCCCTGCCCCCTTCCTGTCTCAGAAAAACTGTCCGCCAATCTATCTTTGGTCTGTGGAAGATTTCAAGCTGCAATGGCAGAGCTGAGCAAACCAAGCAAATCATCTTCAGTGTCTAAGACATTATAACCTGATCTTTTATAGGAAACATTGACCCATCTCTGGTCTGGAGAAAGATCTGAAAAATGTGTCCTTAAAACTAAGCATTACTTGCTTGAATTCAGTTAGCCTAGCAGAGGTAACCTTCTAAGTCATTGTCAGCCATTAAGAATCTAGTCTAAATCAATCTTTGTCTGTACATCTACATGCGCCAACTAATAGAATGAAGAGAATGGGGGGAAGGGGACACAGGACAAATCAGTTTTACTCAGGAAGACAGTAAGAAAGAAACAATTGAGGCCCTGAGGCATTTTCAGGGTGGACAAGGCTGGCTGATGCTTCACGGTGAGGCATCTGGAAGGTCAGTAAGTACAGTGAAGGCAATAGATGGCCTTGGAGTGAAGGGAGATGGAGAAGTAAGATGTTGTTTGGAGGAAAAGTAGATGTGAAGAAAGGAAGCATGAAGCACTGCTTTTCTAAATTTTACCCAAGAACAGCTCTATGGAGATGTGCTCACTTTCTCCCATTTTCATCAGCTCTCCAAGTAGCCTATTAGTTGTCCATTTGTGGGCAGTTGTCCAAGAAGAAAGAGTCTGAATTATCAAGGAAGCTAATAATCAATATGGTGGCTTTAGGATTCGACATGGACTTGTAGGTCACATTAAGTTTAGTATTAAAAGGTATATATTAAATTTACCCCCAAATGTCAATGGAACAAGTACACTTTTACCTATTTTTACTTCACATCAAATCTAGCTCTCGTATCTGTGTTGTATTTGTAAAATTAACTGAACAAGCACACAAAACTGAAAATATAAAATGAGATCTAAAGGTTTTTTCCACTTAACATTTTTATACTCCTTAAATGTTGAAAATTTGGAGTCTGGTGTTTTTCTTCTTGAAAAAAGAAAAGTCAACTCTATTCAATATGTACACATTTATATTTATAGGTATATATAACCTTATATATATATATATACATATATATATTCTGTCTATTAGTGACCTTGTGGTCTTCCGACTATTGATTTAAAATGTGTGAAATATGCAGGATCACTTTCCCTAATTAGGGAGAAAGAAGTTTTTAATTCACATATGTATATTTTTAATGTCATGGGCACATTATATTTTGCTTAACAAAATGTCCTATTGAAATGGATTTTTTCTAACATGAGAATCTTTCTTTTAAAAAATTGTCATTTTTTCAGTACTTATTATGAAAAATCCTTCTGCAGCTTTAATGAATCTAGAATTGAGTAATTAAAAAATAAAGAAGACTCTGATTTAGAACTTAACAAAAAGAAATGCATTTATTGAACTCCTCCTGTCTGCTTTATGTTAGTTGCCAGAAGAAATAAATGAAAGAAATTAACCATTCTTTCAGGTTTTTCCAAACAGTATGGGCAATCAGACCAAAGAAATTAAAACTAGAAAATCAGTGTTTGCTGAGTAGGTGTTATAACACATACCATACGCTCAGTAGAAAACCTAGATTGGTAGAAGTTGATTTGGGATAAGCCAGTTGGATAAAATGTGTGAAAGACTCAAGACTGAGCATTATGATTAATAATAGAAATTAATAAAGGTGAATATTAAAGATTCATATAATCTACCTATTGCAGGAAAATGAACATACCCTCTTAGAAACAAATAATAAATATTATATTTCCCCAAAATGTTTTATTAGTGGAGACAGTTTGAATATATGGTGAGAGAAAGATACTGACTACTCTCTCACACACTCAACTTTCAAACAAAGGAGAGGGTCTCTGTGACTCTTGGAAAGATGCTGAACTTAAAGTGACATGAAAAACAAGGTCATTGCTCAGACAATATGCTTAGAACATGCTGTGCTTATTTATGGCTAATCTCATTTTATAGTGTTATTAGTTCTGCTGCTTGAGGCAAGGATTTTATTGTTCTTGCTGTTTTGTTTTGTTCACAGGTGTATTCTCAGGTCCTAGAACTGCCCCCAGCACAGAGTAGGCAGTCAATAAATATTTATTGAATTAATCAAGCAAGAGTGGAAAATTCTATGAAGAATTTCGAAGAAGAAAATTCCATGAACTACAAGGGGCCATAGCATGAGCCACAATGATGGTGAAGTCAGATGAGTGGCCCCTTTCCTTGTGTGAAAATATCCTCTCCAACAACCCCGATTCTCCAGACAGGTAGCAGATATTGATGCAGACTGGAGAAGGGATACGGACTGCCTAGAGACAGGCTAAAAAACTGTGGACTGATGAGCTTAAGGGACCTATTTTTAAATTTGATGCTTAATATAGAGGAAAACAGTGGAAACAGTGTCAGACTTTATTTTTGGGGGCTCCAAAATCACTGCGGATGCTGATTGCAGGCATGAAATTAAAAGATGCTTACTCCTTGGAAGGAAAGTTATGACCAACCTAGATAGTATATTAAAAAGCAGAGACATTACTTTGCCAACAAAGGTCCGTCTAGTCAAGGCTATGGTTTTTCCCGTGGTCATGTATGGATGTGAGAGTTGGACTGTGAAGAAAGCTGATCACCGAAGAATTGATGCTTTTGAACTGTGGTGCTGGAGAAGACTCTTGAGAGTCCCTTGGACTGCAAGGAGATCCAACCAGTCCATTCTAAAGGAGATCAATCCTGGGTGCTCATTGGAAAGACTGATGCTAAAGCTGAAACTGCAATACTTTGGCCACCTCATGCAGCGAGTTGACTCACTGGAAAAGACTCTGATGCTAGGAAAGGTTGGGGGAGGGAGGAGAAGGGGACGACAGAGAATGAGATGGCTGGATGGCATCACCGACTCTGTGGACATGAGTTTGAGTGAACTCCGGGAGTTAGTGATGGACAGGGAGGCCTGGTGTGTTGTGATTCATGGGGTCACGGAGAGTCTGACACGACTGAGCGACTGAACTGAACTGATATGTATATATCAAAAGAATAGCTGTACCCAGTTATGAATTTTCATGCTCTGAAATTTTGTGTTCAAAAAGATTCTTTTTTTTAAATCTGAGGCTTTTTGACTTCATCAACAGTGAAAATTAATTAATGGGGATTAATTTGAAATTGCACTCACTCTTTTTAATCTCTACTTACAAAAATATAAAGTAAAAACTTTCAATCTCTACCTATTCAGAAGGAAGCAGGGAAATATTGTTTGGAAGGGGTCTCAAGGACTGTGCTTATGAGCATCAAGAAACTGATGAACCAAAGTGTAAAAGTATAAATGGTGAAATACTGTGCTCCAGGATGAAAGGGGAACAGAGCTCAAAGCTGAACAGGTGTGTACAGTTCAGAATGAAATTCACTGGGAACACTCTGCCTACTCCCAATCCCCTTCCCCACCCCGGACTAAGAAGCATGCTTTCTTCTTATTATGCCCAGTAGGTATTGGCTTCCCAGGTGGCACAATGGTAAAGAACCTGCCTGCCAGTGAAGGAGATGGAAGAGACGCAAGTTCGATCCCTGGGTGGGAAAGATTCCTTGGAGGAGGGTGTGGGAACCCACTCTACTATTCTTGCTTGGAGAATCTCATGGATAGAGGAGGCTATGATCCATAGGGTCACAAAGAGTCGAACATGACTGAAGCCACTTTTCACACATGCATGCGTTCATTCTGAGACACTATAGGTTAGAGTTGCCCATTTAAAAAAAGAAAAACAAAAAGAGCTGTCTTCTCAATCCTTTTTAATTCACACATTTCCGCTTTCATTTGTTTCTTCTCCACTTCATCTGATTTTTTTCTCCCATTACGGCTGCTCTGTTGAAGAACTTGGACACTGGACCCATATGCAGGATTTTCCAACAGGAAGTTCGGGAAGATGAACATGTTCCTTGGGCCTCTGTGTCCCCTACAAATTGGCAACTGGATTCAGAGACTTGATCAAACTCACATTAGGTCCCTTTACGTTCTTTTATTAGGAGCTCATGTCTGCTGTCTCTCTTTATATGAAGGTAACTGCTGTTGGTGGTCAATACCTAGATATATTAATTCACTAGGAGCTGCAAAATGATATTATGTCTTTTTTTTTGCAAAAATTTACTTGTTTCTATGTGCCAGCAATCAATAAATTAAAAATAGAATACAAAGAAAAATTATAAACTTTATAATAGAATCAAAAGAACCAGCAAACACTCAGGAATAAAGGCAATGAAATATATGAAAACCCTCAAAATGAAATATTGTATTTAGCCATTACCTATGTGTCACCACTAAATATACTGCTGATTCAGAAGCAAAACTTTCAGTAGAATTTTAGTCTTAAACACTGTGGGGGAAATGCATTTTTTTCAGAATTATCCATTATTAACACAACACTGTTAATCAACTATATTCCAACAGAATGTAAAAGTTTAAAAAAAGCATACCGCTAAATAAGTAACACAAATTTAAGATGCCTAGAACTGAATAACAATGAAAATGTTACATGGCAATATTTGAGGGATAAAGCTAAGGTAGAGTTTTGAAGAAATTTTATATTTTAAATATATAAATTAGGTAAGGAATCTTTAAAATGAATGAGCTAAGAATCCATTTTATGAAGTTACGAAATGAAGAGAATAAACAGAAAGGACAAAAGAAATACCTGAAAAAGAATGGATTTCCACACTCACAGAAAAGACTCGCTGGGATTTTGTGATTATATTGACTCTGTGGACCAGTTTTGAGAGCAATGACATCTTTGCAGTCATGAATCTTCTAGTTCATAAAATGAGGTATCCCACCGTTTATTTGTTGCTTCTGAATGACATATGCACTACATAGTGCACGGGGATGTCAAGAGTTATCTATTTAAACACTACATGTTTTAAAAATCTCACCCCTTTGGCAATTTACATGATTAAGAAATGTGAATTTTACATATGTAAAGTTTTTAGGATATCAACCATGACTTTTGCCACAAACTCCCAAAAGTGTCAAACTCAAGGATTTCTAGCTTATGAAAACTGTACAAAACTGAGTTTCAAACTATTCATATCAACCGGATGCAATACAAACTATATCTTATGCCACAGTCATTCCTTTAAAATGACTCAATAGCCGAGCTTTTCTTTTTTCCCGTTTGTCTGTTGTTATTTTAAAATAAGGAGATGCAATAAACACATTCCAATAAGTCAAAAAAATAGTGCTGATCATATTAAGACCTCGGAAGTTTCAAAAGCTATAGCATCTCTCTTTACTTTTTTTCTGTAAATTTTTCCTTCCCTGCACCCCTTCTTAAACAAAGTGTTATGTGATCAAAACAAGAAGACTTCTCTAGAAATATTAACCAGGTAAAATAGCTGTCTAACCATTTTGGAAGTATGCAGATAATCAAGGTGTCACTTAACATGTGCATGCAGTTGGGATATGCAAAGAAAAATAATGAGTGGCAACAGTATCTTTGATCCCGGAAAGGACTCAGAAATAGAGGAACTATGTGCAGGGTGGTTATCATCAGCCCATTTTCTATTCCCAGTGCACAAATCATTTCATGCATTCTACAAACCAAGTCCCGATGTTGGGCTTCAAAAGCAATTTCAGCAGCAAAATAAGGTGCTTTTCTTCAATTTTCAAGCCATTTGTACGAGGTTAGTGTTGTTTACCCACCTGGTACACTGATATTTACATACCCCTTTAAAGAAAATTGGTAGGTATGATTTATGGAGTACTGTAAGAGCACAATTTTCCATGTAGTGCACCTAATCTGAAAGGGCACTTGCAAAGGTCACTCTGGCCATACAAATACCAAGTCTTCTCTTTGGAATAAGTTAGGAGATTCATTTTTCTTGGAAAATGTCAGCAGTACCCTACTCCAGAGGTTAGTTTATGCAGATAAATGCGTAAGCCTTTAATCTTTGAGCAAAAATACTCTACACAAATGTAAAAGCAGTCCATCTATCACTGTTAAGACCTGTAATTTGTTTTTATTTAAATCTCAAGCCAGGGCGGAGTGGGCAACAGGACGGGTAACACGGTATCTCCCATGTAAGCCGAGATCAAGGCGCAGAAACGCGTTTCAATTCAACCCAGGTGGGTGGCACACTGCAAGCTTGTGACAGCGGAGACCGCTGTTCTCTGCTCCTCTGCGCTTGCTGCTTGAGCAGCTAGAGGCTTCCTGCCCAGCCCGGGAGCGTGGGAATGTGTCCAGTAAGTTTCCTCTCCCAGAGCTCCAGCGAAAATTCAGGTGAAGGAAATGTCTTTTTCTTTCTTTTTCAACTTTTCACTTCAACCCCAGGAGAGGAAAAAAACCAAGTCATGTCCTTCAGGAATTTCTTTTCCCCAAAGAACTGCTGTGTTTTGAGAAAATCTCTCACTTTTCCCATAAGTAATCATTCCCAATCCTGAGATTTTTTTCATTTTGCATCTGACATGAGAAGCGATGAGAGTCAATTGTGGGTAATACACTTTAGCATGTTTTATACTCTCTCCTTCTTTTCCTGCTGCATAAAATCTATCCTTGAACCCTAACCTTTATCTCAAGTCATAGTTCTCTTGAGGACCATGTTTTAATATTAAATTTAACAGACATGAAAAAAAGCTAAAATATGATCAAGCAACGTTTGCCTCTGTTTCTATAAAGTGAGAGAAGGAGGTCGGGAGGCAGGGAGAGACGTGCTAACTGTTTCCTTGGGTAAGATTTTGCAAATGAGCCTTTGGAGTTGGTGAGAAGCAAATGCACAGCAGAGTGTTATCCTTTGAGCTTGGACCAATGGCTGACATTGGTTTTGCTTCTCAGTGTTGTCAAAGTGGAAGGAAATTATAAACATTCACGCAGTAGATTCCCCTTTGAAAATGTGGATATCACACGGGAGATGTATCCCAACATGGAAATAACAGCAGGTAAAAACAGTCCACGTAAAGTTTTTCATGGAGAGAAGGTCCAGAAACATACCACCTGTATTGGATTCAAGCATTATCCTTTTTTTTTTTCTTTTCATTTTAAGCATTTAAATGGATTTGATGACTTGATCAATGGATGCCATACGACTTGTGCTAAGCTGAGCTCCATGATAATAAGTACACTTGAAATACCAGGATTTAAAAAAAGATCCCCACTGAGCTGAGCAATCTAAGAGAAAATTATCAAGTGTCAATAGTAAAAATCTAAATCTCCAGGTTATAAAATTAAGTGCAAAATCTCCAGCTAATCACATCAAACATTTTAGTAAAAGGGTGACAGAAATTTCCGAGAAGTGTCATCCTCAAACAGGTGGACCCTGACCAAACTTCCAAACTGTTGAAGCAAAATATAAGGTAGCAGATGTAAAGGGAATTGTACTGGCTGCATTCTTAACCTGCAAGCTTAAGTTGCAAAGATTTCCCTTTTCTCGTTTTCTTGCTTCTACCCCTGAACCGATGGTACGTACTACATGTGTGAACTCCTGACTCTTAACCTCTAACTGCTGTTCACACCCCTGCTTTTGTGTCTGATAGGCAAGTCAAATTTGTTGTATCCCAAACAGATTCCTCAGTCTTCCACTTGCAAACTTCCGCCTGCCGCTGTCTTCCCAGTCTCAGGTACTTCCTGCTAATTGGGCCAAGAAGCTGGAGGTCATCCTTGATTCCTTATTCCTCTCACACTCCATATCCCATGGCCAATAAATTCTGTTGTCTTGGATTTCAATCTGACCCTTTCTTGTGTGTGGATGTGTGCTCAGTGGTTCAGTCATATCTGACTTTGTGACCCCATGGACTGTGGCCCGCTAGGTTCCTCTGCCCATGGGATCTCCCAGGCAAGAATACTGGAGTGAGTTGTCATTTTCTTCTTCAGGGGATCTTCTTGACCCAGGGATAGAACCTGCTTCATTTTCTCCATCTCCTGTGTTGGCAGGCAGATTATTTCCCACTGCACCACCTGGGAAGCCCCATCCCTTACCATCTGCAATAGACTGAATGTTTGTGTCCCCTCCCAAATTCATATGTTGAAATCCTAATCTTAAAGGTGATGGAATTAAGACATGGTATTAAGATGGTATTAAGGGCTCAGTTTTGAGAGGTGATTAGAACATGAGGGTGGAGCCCTCTTAAATGGGACTAGCACCTTTACAGAAGACACTCTAGAGAGATCGAACTCTGAATCACGAAGGGAGCTCTCAGACACCAGATCCACCTTTGCCTAATCACAGACTTCTAGCTTCCAGAACCGTGAGAAATACATGTTTGTTGTGTGTAAGCCACCCAGGCTGTGGTGTTTTGTTAACGGAGCAAGATCTAGGATGTCACCCTTAATAGCTGCCACTCTCGTCCAAGGCCCAACACCCCCACCTACGTGACTGCAGTCATTTGGACCCTTTCCTTCTACCACCTCTGCTTGAAGCAGCTTCTGGAGGAAGCCTAGCCAGTGCCAGTGTTAGTTCCTCATATGTGTCTGACTCTTCGCAACCTCGTGGACTGTAGCCCGCCAGGCTTCTCTGTCCATGGAATTCCCTAGGCAAGAACACTGGAGTGGGTTGCCATTTCCTTCTCCAGGGGATCTTCCTGATCGAACTTGGGTCTCCTGCTTTGCAGGGAGATGCTTTACCTTCTGAGCCACAAAGGAAGCCCAGAGTAATTCTATCACATTATAAATGAGATTCGATTATGCCACTCCTTTGCTGAAAACGCTTCCCTGGTTCCTTCAAAATGTTTCCACTGGGCGCCAAATCTCAGAAGGCTCTGCCTGCCACTTCTGAACCCCTCCCCATCCTCCCTGCGGTCCCCTTCCCTGGAAGGAAACATGGCTCGCTACCTCTTCTTCTTTAGGTCTTTGCTCAAACATCATCTCCTCGGCGGCGCTTTTTTGACAAGCCTCTTGGAAACCGTGTCCCTGTCTCTTTCCCGCCCCCACACCGCTCTGGTACTCTCAATCACCCTTCGCTGGCTGTTTTATTCCCACAGCACTTATCACCATCTGACATAGCATATGTTTTACTTATTTTATTGTTTACTGCCTGTCTCCCCCCAGTATAACATAAATCCCCGAGAGCAGGAATTTCTGTCTATTTTGTTTACTGCGGCATCCTCAGTGCCTAGACGAATGTTTAGCACAGGGTGGATCTTCAAATATAAATATTTGGCAGTTCAACTGACAAACGCCTTTAACTACTTGTGAGATGCCAATAATTTTGTAGCCATATTTTTTCCTTAGCAAAGTTTCCCCCCAGAGCACGTAAGCTCCATGCCTCTCACGATTGCCTCTACACATTCATTTCTTAAAGGAAATGTCTGAATCACGTGGGAAATTAGAGACCAGAGTAGCTTTCGGTGAGTTCAGGCTAAGTTAGTCCCAGTTATGGCTGATTAAATTAAGGTCTTCATCTTGAGTGTGGAAGATCTGAAGGGATGAGAGTCCATAGGAGAGAGAATAGAAAGGCGTGGGTTCAAATTCCAGTTCTACTACATACAAGTTGAGTGGTCCTATGTAAACAACCAGGCTGACCCTCAGCCTTCCCATCTGTGAAATGGAGCTGCAAAGTCACATTTTCTCACAGATTTGTGGTATGGACTGAGCATAGGATAATGTCAAATCCTATGCAAACCTCTCGAGCTCGTACCTGCCATGATTGCCTTTGAAGTCACGGTAAGGTCATGCCTCATCTTGCATATCATATGTGTGCATGCATGCCTTACCTTGCACAGTGCCTGAGGAGTCATATCCAGCCGATCAATATTGACAAAAACGACTGCACATATTGAAACATTGACTGACTCCCACAACCCAAGGACAAGAAACAGTCTCCATCCAACATCAGTATTTAGCATGATACAATTAAATTGCACGGTTAGCACACAGCCTGCAGTTTTAAATGCTCGAAGCCTGATTATGAAAATAGGAAAGGATTCCACTGGCTCAACACCAGTGAGCTGAGGCCTAAGAAGAGGGTTGACAATTGGTGGCCTAAGCCCCACTCATCAGCTGTTTTTGAACAGACAGAATTACGATTTTTTGTGTGCCTTTTTAAATGGCTAAAAGAAAATCAAAAGGATAATATTTTGTGACACATAAAAATTCGACAAAATACAATTTCATTGTTTAAATAAAGTGTTATCAGAACACATCCAGACCTTTCATTCATATTTTGTCTCTGGCTACTTTGTGCTACAAGGGCAAAACTGAGTAGTTCGGGCAGAAAATGCAAAACTGCAAATGCTAAAATTTTTTTACCATCTCACCTTTTATGGATAAAATTTGTCAACCCCTGCCTGGTCTAACAAAACCATGGTGTCTTGATTTAATGATAAACCTGGTTTTGTTTTTATTGCTTGACTAGCAAAAAGTAGTTGAGGTAAACAGAATTCTGTAGAAGTATTTATTGGAATTACTGCCGTATCTGTGTCCAGCAGAAATATATTCACAGAAACTCTGCTCACATCTCTCTTCTCACAGATGCTCTTTTTTTTTTCTTCCAAATCTTTAGAATAAAATAGTAGAGCACATTTTACGTCTTCTGAAAATAAAGCCCAGTATGTGCCCAGCACTTTATTCCCCATCTCACTCTGCCTCCAGGGGTGGCCCTGTGCCCCAAGTCTAGAGAGAATTTGGCCTGAAAATGTAGCGCTTTTCTAGAATTATTTGTTTAACTCAGTTTCTCTTTCCGCAGAATTTTGTGCACCGTCACACAGCATGTTTTTCCGGAGATGTCAAGGCCTTCTAAATTTAGGAAAAGAGGTTGCCTTATTCTGGCCTTACTTTTTTCCCTTTTCATTTCCCTTTGTTTAAATTTAAAGCTAGCACCTCCCTGCTTCTGTCTCCTTAAAGCTTCTTAATTGACAATTCATTAAAACAGAATAAAAATGGTACAAACTTCCAGCTGTTAGTACTGGGAATGTCATATACTACATGGCTATAGTTAACACTGCTGTGTAATATAGAGAAAAGCTGTTAAAAGAGTAAATGCTGAATTCTCATCGCAAGCAGAACTTGGTATTCCTTTTCACCTTTCTTTTTTATCATACTGGAATGAGAAGATGTGTGTTAGCTGACCTTATTGTGGTAACCATTTCACAACAGATGTAAATTAAACCGTCATGTGCCACCCCTTAAACTTGTACAATGATGCGTGCTCAGTTTTCTCAATAAAACTGGAGGGAAAAAGTCCAAAGGAAGGGAAGAGGGGGAACAAACAGAAGAGCACGGTATTTTTGTTCCTGCAAAATGTGTGGGTGGGTAAAAGAAAAAAAATTGCTTTGTGGGGGAGATGCTTGGAGATGTCAACATATGAACAGGGCTGACTGCTGAGCCCTTGGTGGCGCAGAGTCTCTTCCCCTCCCTGCCAGTGGGGAATTCCCATGGATACAGCTGCCAGGCTCCAGGTCCTCTTCTTCTCTGCTGAAAGATTCTTGACTGGGGAGACAGGACAGTTTCTGAGAACCATAGAGCCGGCTGCCCTCTATTATGAGCTCTGTGACAGCAACGAAATAGCAGACCTACTTTCCCAGCTCCCAGCTTCCTCCTGAAAAGGGCCTTTGCAGCCAGAGGACTGACATTTCCCTACGTTTCTGCTTTAATTAATGTCTGGGAGATGAACTTCGATTCCCACCCACAGCAGCATAAATTAGATGGAATTAAATGCAGTGCTTCTTTTCAGTTCTGCTCTTTTTACCTGCTGGCCATCATTTTCTCCTTCAAATAATACAGCCACGGAGCAGAATTCTAGATTAAGTCCTAGCATGGATCATATGACCCCAGGAAAATCTGTCTCTTGATACCGGTCATCTGAAATTCAGTGGGGCTTGGGGTTCATTTGATACTTCACCACTGGGTCAGCACCAAATGGTAAGGTGGGAACCTTGAGGATCTGGGAAGCACTTCAAATGTGGGGAGGCATGATATGCTCCTGGTTAAACGGTGCTGGCTCAGTGATCTGCAAAGAGCTGGGCTTGTGCTTGTAAAACATAGTCTCCTACTAACAGCAGAAGGCATCTTCCTGACTCGACCTGACCCCGCTCACTGCTCTGTAGACTCTGAAAAATGGAGAGAACCAAGTTACTGTTGTTCAGTCACTAAGTCGTGTCCAGCTCTTTGCTACGCCATGGACTGCAGCACACCAGGCTTCCCTGTCCTTCACTATCTCCCGGAGTTTGCTCAAACTCATGTCCATCGAGTTGGTGATGCCATCAAACCATCTCATTGTCTGTTGCCTCCTCTTGCCTTCAATCTTTCCCACTACCAGGGTCTTTTCCAGTGAGGCGGCTCTTCGCATCAGGTTGCCAAAGTATTGGAGCTTCAGCCTCAGCATCAGTCCTTTCAATGACTTTTGGGGGTTCATTTCCTTTAGGATGGACTGGTTTGATCTCCATGCTGTTCAAGGGATTCTCAAGAATCTTGTCCACCACCATAGATGAAAAGCATCAATTCTTTGGCACTCAACCTTCTTTATGGTCTAACTTGCCTTTGGAGTCTCAAAGCTGCTATCACATTGGGTGCTAGAGGCATCACCTTCGGGGGAAAGCATAAGTGTAACAAGAGAGAAATCCTGCAGATTAAGTTCACTTCAGTTGTTCAGTCATGTCTGACTCTTTGCGACCCCATGAACTGTGGCACACCAGGCCTCCCTGTCCATCACCACCTCCTGGAGTTTACTCAAACTCATGTCCATTGAGTTGGTGATGCCATCCAACCATCTCATCCTCTGTCTTCCCCTTCTCCTTCCACTCTCAATATTTCCCAGCATTAGGATCTTTTCAAAAGAGTCAGTTCTTTGCATCGGGTGGCCAAAGTATTGGAGTTTCAGCTTCAACATCAGTCCTTCCAATGAACACCCAAGACTGATCTGCTTTAGGATGGATTGGTTGAATCTCCTTTCAGTCCAAGGGACTCTCAAGAGTCTTCTCCAACATCACAGCTCAGAAACATCAATTCTTTGGCTCTCAACTTTTTTTATAGTCAAACTCTCACATCTATACATGAATTCTAGAAAAACCATAGCCTTGACTAGACGGACCTTAGTTGGCAAAGTAATGTCTCTGCTTTTTAATATGCTGTCTAGGTTGGTCACAACTTTCCTTCCAAGGAGTAAGTGTCTTTTAATTTCATGGCTGCAGTCATCATCTGCAGCCCAGGAAAATAAAGTCAGCCACTGTTTCCACTGTTTCCCCATCTATTTGCCATGAAGTGATGGGACTGGATTCCATGATCTTAGTTTTCTGAATGTTGAGCTTTAAGCCAACCTTTTCACTCTCCTCTTTCACTTTCATCAAGAGGTTCTTCAGTTCCTCTTCACTTTCTGCCATAAGGGTGGTGTCATCTGCATATCTGAGGTTACTGATATTTCTCCCGGCAATCTTGATTCCAGCTTGTGCTTCTTCCAGCCCAATGTTCCTCATGATGTACTCTGCATATAAGTTAAATAAGTAGGGTGACAATAGCCTTGACGTACTCCTTTTCCTATTTGGAACCAGTCTGTTGTTCCAGGTCCAGTTCTAACTGTTTCTTCCTAACCTGCATACAGGTTTCTCAAGAGGCAGGTCAGATGGTCTGATATTCCCATCTCTTTCAGAATGTTCCACAGTTTATTGTGATTCACACAGTCAAAGGCTTTGGCATAGTCAATAAAGCAGAAATAGATGTTTTTCTGGAACTCTCTTGCTTTTTCGATGATCCAGCGGATGTTGGCAATTTGATCTCTGGTTCCTCTGCCTTTTCTAAAACCAGCTTGAACATCTGGAAGTTCACCGTTCACGTATTGCTGAAGCCTGGCTTGGAGAATTTTGAGCATGACTTTAGCTGCAGATTAGAGTTTCAATTAGTCTCTGAGCTTCTGCTCTTTTCTCAGGCCATTTTCTGCAGTAATTGAGAGCACTGGGCTGAGAATCACCATTTACTAGCTTTGTGGCTTCAGACAAGTTACTTAACCTCTCTGGATCTTGTGTTCCTCATCTCCAAAAGGGGGTTGGGATTGACAGGTACACACTGCTATCTTAAAATAGATAGCCAAGTAGGACCTGCTGTGTAGCACAGGGAAATCTGCTTAACATTCTGTACTGACCTAAATGGAAAGAATTGGAAACAGAATAGATGCATGTATGCGTATATCTGAATCACTTGCTGTACACCTGGAAACATCACAACACTGTTATTCCACTCGACTCCAGTAGATAATAGAAAAGTAAGCAAAACACAGAGCAGAATAACCACCCCTACCTCATAGGCTTGTGAGGAAGGCTGTGTGAACTAAATTATATAAATAGCCACACATAACTAGACACCTTACGAGTTGAGTAAGTGCCCAGTAATGGTTAGGTTCAGTTACTGCTGCAGTGATGATGAGCAAGACATACCAACGCTTTGCTAGACCCAGGGCAAAGCTGAGTTCCTCTCTTTGGCACTGAGGACCTCTTAAGATTGCAGGCGCTTTAGCTTCATAAAAAAAAAAAGAAAAGAAAAAGGTATGACATAAAAATAGTGAATCAAATTGATTTTAACTGAAGTAAGGCAGATTATGAACTTCTTAGCACCAAGAAGGGTATTCCTGCTCCGAAGGATGTTAAAATGTTCTCAGATTGTTTTCCTAGAACTATAACATCTATTTCCAGAAGCAGTTGTCCCACTGGGACAGAAAAGGTCCAGTCCTGGGAAGAGTTCTGGGTATTTCAGAAGGGCTATTGGCCAGCTGGGGAGTGACCAGGGGAAACTGACTAGGAGAGCCAGGGGCTATCTGGGAGCCACATCCTACCAGAAATCAAAAACTGACTGAGACCATGTTTTCCCTGGAGCCAAGAAAACTTAGTAGCAACTATTTGCTCCTTTAGGACAGCCTAGCCTGGTGGGCTTCCGTCTATGGGGTCACACAGAGTCGGACACGACTGAAGTGACTTAGCAGCAGCAGCAGCAGCAGCAGCACCAATTAGGACAAGTTTCAACAAAAGAAGTATTTGAGCCTAGATTTATTATAAATTTCTGAATCAAGAGATGGGCTTCTTAGTGAAATTTCCCCTCCTGGGGAGTAGTGGAGTTTTACTGAACAGAAGGGCTGTCTTTCTGGGAGTTCTTTGAAGAACATTCTCATGTTGGGGAGGTTAAACTAGCTGGTTTTTAAGCTCCCTTCTAAATCAAAATTCTGAGAGAGGTTTTTGATTGTTTATTGCTAGAAGAGACTTATTTGCTTGGGCTTTGCCCACTAAACTGTTCCTTCTGTTCTGTAGTGTCTAGCTTTCTCAATGGGTCTGAAATATAAATTTACGTGTCATGTCTATCAAAGAAGCGGCTTTCCCACTAGGGGATGTTCTTTGGGGGAAAGAGAAGCATTAAAAATGCCTATTTCTCCATCTAAGAAAGATACATCCCTTATGCTCTTCAAAAGTGAAGTGGGAGAAAGAGTTCACATGGGAATCCTTGTGTTTGAACGTGAAGTGCGACAGCCACTTCACATCGTCACCACACAGCTGCCCGAAGTCGTGCAAACTGGATGAGCTTCCAAGTCAGCAGTTAGTCTGTCATTGAAGCATGACCAGTGCCTCGGCGACAACAAGCAAACAAGCGGCTGAACATGTTAACATGATTTTATATCATTTCTGTTTGATGTGGATTGGGTAGAAAATCTGGGATGTGAGCCATGATGTAGATTTTCAAAATTGATTAGCATTTTCTGGACATTGGCAGCCATTTCTATGGCATTTCGACGTGAGTTAAAATTGATTAGTGCTTTCAGAAAAATGTGTACCAAATTGCTGTGCAAATTGAGGTAGCTCCAAACAGGGGCTGATGACAGGATAAAGGCGTATGATACGATATGAGATCCATGTGACTGAGGCCACTCCAGGGAGACGAGATCTCAGAGGAGAGGGTGTAAATGGTTCTGTGCAGTTTTAGATTAGTTGTTGGTGCTTGTCCAACACTTAGCCTCCACTTGTGACAATGTGTAAAATGGGTTGCATGCTTATAGGAGAAAGGTTGTTTGGTTCTTTGTCATAACATTAATCATGGATAAGCTCATTTTGGTTAATGTGGAAACAACCTATACTTTTGCAGAAATTGCATTGTAAACAAAAAAATGTTGCTATTCACCCTCCGGAAAGTTTCTGTGATTTTAAAGATTTGTCTTGACAAATATTCAACCAACTCCAGATCACTGTGAGTAGCCAATTTGTGGTTTCTTCATTCCCTGCTTGTTTGCCACACTCAACCCCAGTTCTTAAGAGTCACCATGTCCTTTTTCTGTTACCAAACACAGACAGAAAGTTAAGAAATGAGTCATAGCCGGGTGCACCGCAGAAGAATGAGAACCTTCAAAGGTCAGTTTTTCTTGCTTGTCAATAGCTGACATTTAAGCATTTATTTCAGAAATTGCTGATAATGTTTTTTGAGATAGTGAAGAAGAATTGCTGTGTTGGTATGCAATTATGTCTATAATGAGATGCAAAAATGCAAATATGGAGGTACATGCCAGTTCTTCAAAGTGCCTTTTGTCAGAATTGCAGGCACCATGAGACATTGACAGATACCATGTCACTATGCAGAGTTGGAGGGCTGATAGCTTTTAAAGAAGCATCTATAATATGATATCTCTAGATGCTAATTAGCAGGAACCTTTAGTGATGATAAATGTAGAGGTCATTTGTTTTGTGTTGGTAAATTTTGACAACTTCATTGAACCAATTGTATCAATAGGATTTGTAAGTAGGAGCAGCAAACATCTTTATTTCCTTTAACATGCCATATCAAATGCATTGTATATTCATAAGTGTATCCATTAGAAGGCTACCTTGCAGGATTGATTTTTCAAAGTTCATTTAAAATGTAAATAAGAATATAACCCATTAACTGACTCCATCAAGTACTTAAAAACTATTTGATATATTTTCAATATATTATTTCCATCTTTGTATTCCATGCTTTTGTAAAGAAGAAAAATCAAAGAGATTATGGCTATGAAAATTACTGCATATATGAGTCATTCTAATTGTTAATCTGATGTAATTTTCAAGAATCACCAAGTAATTACAGCTTTGGAAATGGCATAGTGAAGGGGATATAAAGCAAACCGTTATTTCCAGGGCTTCCTTCTCCACAAGGATCTATCCTGAATTGTCACAATGGCAATAGAAAGTAGTAACTTGGAACAATGAATGATCTTGGTCGACAAACCACTTACATAGAGAGATGAAGGCTAAGGCACGTGTTCAACAATTCTGCCCATGACTGTCCACCGGGTGCCGTCCTCTGGCCAGATACGGATGAATGCAGCACAGCCATTCCCCCAGGAGTCTTAGGGTTTAATAGGGAAGGAAGATATGCAAACAAACAATTATTTTACAAATGACTAGGGTCATGTAGAGATACATGCAAGGGGCAATGAAGTTCTGAGGAAGGAGTCTCACTTCCCTGAACTAGGGAATCGGTTTGGGTCAATGACCTAGCTAGAAAGCACAGTTCCATGATATCAGGAACACAGCTTTGTACCAACAGTACTGATCTATCACACTGCCTGGCAAAGAGTAGATATTTAAAATTACAGGTAAGTAAATGAATAATCAAAATGCTATTGAACAGTATGACTTGTATAGCTAGTATGGCTCAGCAGGAAAATAAATCAAAATTATACATTATTTTCTAGACATAGAAGTGGAGTCAGAGAAATCTAGCCTAAGGTAATTTCTGAATTTACCTAATGAGCCATGGCTGGCACAAGGTTCATGGTTAGCTGAAACTAATGTGAGATTTTGAATTACTTTCCAGGGTGGAGTTACTCTGTTAAGCAAAAGTCAAGAAGCCACATCATATACAGAGCAAGTGAAGGAACTGTGGTTGTTCAACTAGGAACTGAAAAGAATTTGAAGGTCATAGGCGTAGTCTTCAGTGCTGTTTGAAGAAAGCTCCGATAGATGTCATTTAAATGAAAAGTTCATTGTATTTTGTACATCCTCAAGGGCTCAGACTTAGATCAATGCATGGAAGCTTAAAGGGATTCTCTGGGGGCTCAGTGGTAAAGAACCCATCTGCCAGTGCAGATATAAAGAGACACAGGTTTGATCTCTGGGTTGGGAAGATCCCATGGAGGAGAGCATGGAAACCCATTTCAGTATTCTTGCCTGGAGAATCCCATGGACGGAGGAGCCTGGTGGGCTACAGTCCATAGGATCACAAAAAGTCGAACACAACTGAAGTGACTGAGCATGTATGCACACATGGAAGCATAAAAGAGAAAGATGCAATATAGGAAAGATATTTCTAAAGAGTTCTCTGCTGCCAGAGGTACAGTACTGCAGAATGAATTGCCTTCTGTTAACCTGTCGTGTAGGGGATTCAGATACTAGCGAGATGGTGGAAATCACTAGCTGAACTGCAAGGTCTTTTCCAACCCACAAGTGATATCAAATGATACAAAGTTATCAGCTGAGTTCAATGGTGATTTACGCTCTACTCTTACAAGAGTGAAGTCTGATATGAACTATTTCTAGTAAACTAAGTTTACTACTCAAGACATGAATTCATTGAATATGGTATAATTGCCTACACTTCATAGACTAGTCACCTGGAATCTGGGATTGTAATGCATCATATACAATTATGCCCTTTGGCGAGGTTTTGGCCGTCATAGTTTTGGCCAAGTCTCTTTCCCTACACCCTTCTAACTCCATTCCCTCCCCTAACATCAGTCATTTAATTATAGAATTGTTAATGCAGATACATACTGCTAGCTTTGAATATCTTTTATCTTGGAAAACTGCAATGAGTCCTAAGTGTCTTGACTGCTAGTTCTGAGTTCTTGGATTTAAAACCCGTTGAGTATTATTTTCCTTTCAGACGTTAGCTAAAGCTCCATTCACACCATGACTGTCAGTTTTGGTAATATGCCAGCACTTTGAAGAATATTCAGTCTGCAAAATATGGAATGGAAAGTACATGTACACCTAACATCCACTGAATTTTGTAAAAAAACTATTTATCCTAATAACCCTATGTTCAGGACCGAGATAGTAGTAAGGGCAAATATCCCATCAACAATAGAAGTAGCTATGGGCATAGATGGGGAAAGGGATCTTAGGAACAAGCAAAAGGGTATGGTTTGTTTTTTTCTTTTTAAAATGATCCAGTTGCACTGGTAATTATGAGTTAGTTTCCACATTCCAGACACTCAGACTTCTGACCGGCTGTCAGGGATGTTATAGTAATAAATCGTATGCCTTGGTCACTACTTGGGTAGAGAATTTCCATTTCAGAAAAAATGATACCTCAGCCATTGCATTTCAGGGTGATAATTGCACTTCTCAGGTGGTTAAGAAAAAGATTATCTATAAATAATAATTAAAAAGTTGTACCCCAAAGGAATGGGAATGTCAGATACAGAACTCAGACATATGAAATGTTAGATTTATGGCTTGACCTTATTCCACTGTGTTCAGTGTTATAAATTCGAAGCACATTTATGCTTCAATATTTGGAGGTAACAATTTGAGGGTATGTTAGATGGAGAAAAGGTAGCATTTAGACTGCTGTATTAAACTACCCCTTTAATGACATACCCGCTTCTCCTTATCACTTTAAGTGTCAGGCTATTAACACTCATAATTAATCAGCTCCATGCTCTCCTTTACACTTTAGAGGCACATACGTAGGGGAGGGCAAGACTGATTTAGCTTCCCTACCTCATCTTGGGACAGGATTGAAAGAGGTTAGGTAAAGCCGAGACTGAAATTCACAGATGTGTTATATTTGTTCCGTGTGTGTGTGTGTGTGTGCTCAGTCATGTCCAACTCTTTGTGATCCCATGGACTATAGCCTGCCAGGCTCCCCTGTCTATGGAATTTTCCAGGCAAGAATACTTGAGTGAATTGCCATCTACTTCTCTAGGGGCTCTTCCTGACTCAGGGCATGAACCCTCATCTCTTGTGTCTTCTGCATAGACAAGCAGGTTCTTTACCACTGCACCACCTGGGAAGCTCTATATTTGGTCTACACACTATTTTAGAAGTTTGAATTTTTCTGATTGTTAATCTTAAAAAGTTTGGATTTCTGGAGTCTCTCAGTTTGGGGAGTGCTGAGAATTGAGGTGGTAATCAAAAAAATCTAGTAAGACCTAGTCCACAGTCCTGCACAGTCACGATTGACTGAAGCTGAGTCTTGACAGCTGTGTTGGAGCCAGTCTTGAGTCATGAGGGCACCAGTGTATCATAGTCTACATTGAGTGTACATTATTCATGTCACTTCTGCTCCTCACCTGGCTCCAGCACAGATTTGAATTCACACTTGACTTTGATTTCAAAGCAAGCCTTAACCCTGCCTGCATTTCATGGATCTAAAGAACACTGAAGTTCACAACAGGATGGTAGAGTGGCGTGTGGCACGCATTCTGCTGGGGACCCAAGCAAAGATCAGAAAGATGTGACTCTTGTCTCAAGGAAGTCGGATCTGCTTGAGAATCAGAATTATAGAAAAATAAGGATGGACTAGCACATGACATGCATGTACAAAGCACTCTGGGCACCTCAGGAGGAGAGACTCTCAGTGCTTCAAAGAAGCAGCAGCATCTGAACTGGACCTTGAAATCCAAACAGATGTTTTCTATGTAGAAGGAGCAAGAATGGCATCCCAGGGAGAGGAAACATTGTGAGGAGATAGATGCTGAGAGGGGCACAAGAGAGCGGTGTGTTTGACGAACAGCTCTTTATGGGGGGAGAATGGCAGTTGGTGGGTGATCATGTGCCAGATTGTACCGTGAAGTGTGGCATTTAACATTTATGAAAGGGCAGGGAAGGGTAACCTTGAGGATATTAAGCAGAGAAGCAACCCATTAGGTTTATCTTAAAAAAATGCCTTTGTATAAGTTTTGACATACAGTTTCCTCCAAAGGTGAGCCGTGCTGAGGACAAGAAGAAAGGCTCGCCTTGGTTAGTAAGAAAACCTCAATACAGTGTGTTCATGTGACTTAGGAGGGTTTGGTTCCATACAGCAGAGGTGTGTGTTGTTTTACTGACTGATGTGGCTTTTTCTTATGCCACACTGCATCCATGCACAGCCCTCCGAGTGCCATCAGACGAATGCCAATGATGGCAATTCACGATATCCGTGCATAGGTACTCTCTTTGCCATCGCCATATGCTGCCCCTTGAACAATAGGAATAAACAGATTATGTGGAGTTCGTGTGCCGCTGCCAAGAGAATCAGCTGGGTTCCAAAGAGTGCCTGGGAATCTCATTACGGCTCCAAGAGTACTTTGAAATTCAGCTTGAGGTGATCGCTTCAAATGAAAAATCACATGACTGGTGATGGCATGAAGGCAGGAGAGCCGCATCCATCTGCATGGTTTTCCTGAGAAGTGGCAGCCAATTGGAGGAGGAATGATGTGACTGGGATGGTTTAAGGCAGTGGAATCGCACCCACGTGGAAAGGGAGAACCAAGCTGCTGGTTAGCTGCGCGTGGAGACAGACTGGACTGGATGAAGCAAAGATGAGCGCAGAGCACATATTGTCTGACTCTGTGCCAGTCTGAGGGCGTGGGCAACCACACTCTGGATGGAGGCAGATGGCAAACGGCACCTGGAAATGGCCCTGAGCGGTACCGTAGTGTTCAAAACTAAGTGCCATATGCACAACTTGCTGAAATGAGGGCTGCATCATCAGTGTGGATCAAAGACCTTCGTTTGTTTTCAGCTTCTCTGGCAGGGGCTCAGTTCGGTCATCTGATCCTCTGAGCCAGTATTTGCAAAGGGAAAAGAGACCATAGCGCTGGTTTCTGGCCCGTACTGCTTGCATAACTTTTATCATGTTCTATTGTTTCTCCCTTATTTGTCATCCCTGCTAAGCTTCCAGGTACTTGAAGGTGGCAACTTTATTTCTGGTCTGTTTTCCCAAGGTCTGTGCTGTTCAAATTGGGGTGAAGTAGGTCTGGTGATATGCCAAAGTGTATGCTGAAGTGGCATGCACGTGTGTGTGCTGAGTTGTGTCCGACTCCTTGCAACGCCGTGGACTGCAGCCCACCAGGCTCCTCTGTCCATGGGATTTTCCAAGAATACTGGAGTGGGTTGCTGTTTCTTCCTCCAACTCTCCTGCATCTCCTGCATTGGTAGGTGGATTCTTTACCACTGCTGCACCGGGGAAGCCCATGCCAAAGTGGGGATACCATCTTATGCAAATGTCTTGGAAACCAAGCATCTTATATTAAAATGCTTGGATGTATGTACAGGGGGCTTCCCAGGTGGTGCTAGTGGTAAGGAACCCACTTGCCAATGAGGGAGACATAAGAGATGTAGGTTCAATCCCTGGGTCGAATGTGGGAATCTTCCCTAGGAAGATTCCTTGGATGAGGGCATGGCAACCCACTCCAGTATTCTTAGCTAGAGAATCCCCATGGACAGGGGAACCTGGCAGGCTACAGTCCATAGGGTCACATAGAGTCAGACACAACTGAAGTGACTTAGCATGCACAGTATGATTTAATGGCACACTGAAATGAAACAGATTTGTAAAATGTTTTAGCTTGGATTGGGCTCATCTCTTAGACCTGACTGGATCAGGGGAAGACTCATTCATGCCCCTCCTTTATTGGGAGTTCTTTCATAGGTCTACAAGCAGCAATTAATTGTTTAGTACTTGCTTATAGAAAGAAAGGAGGAAGGAGGGAAAAGGTTAATCACACCCAGTGCTTTCTAGGTAGTCGTTGCTACATACATGTCTAGTTAAGCCCAAGTCAGTCATCAAGTCTTGGTAAGATCTGGATGGGCCAGTAGGCCAGTTCAGTTCAGTTCAGTTCAGTCACTCAGTTGTGTCCGACTCTTTGTGACCCCATGAATCACAGCACGCCAGGCCTCCCTGTCCATCACCCCAGATTTCACTCAAACTCATGTCCACAGAGTCGGTGATGCCATCCAGCCATCTCATCCTCTGTTGTCCCCTTCTCCTCCTGCCCCCAATCCCTCCCAGCATCAGGGTCTTTTCCAGTGAGTCAACTCTTCGCATGAGGTGGCCAAAGTTTTGGAGTTTCAGCTTTAGCATCAGTCCTTCCAATGAATATTCAGGACTGATTTCCTTTAGGTTGGACTGGTTGGATCTCCTTGCAGTCCAAGGGACTCTCAAGAGTCTTCTCCAGCACCACAGTTCAAAAGAATCAATTCTTCGGCGATCAGCTTTCTTCACAGTCCAACTCTCACATCCATACATGACCACTGGAAAAACCATAGCCTTGACTAGATGGACCTTTTTTGGCAAAGTAATATCTCTGTTTTTTAATATTTCTGACCGCGCAGAAGCACGGCAGCTGCAACAGACCATGCAGTAGTGTGACAGTGCAGCCGAGAGGAGCTACCTGACGTCTGAGGTCAGGGGTGGCGGCTGAGGGGAGCAACCCCACGTCCAAGGAGTGGTGGCTGTGCGGGCACAGGAGGGCCAAGAGGAGCTACTCCATGTTCAAGGTCAGGAGGGGCGACCTGGTCCAAGGTAAGGAGCAGCGGCTGTACTTTGCTGGAGCAGCCGTGCAGAGATACCCCATGTCCAAGGTAAGAGAAACCCAAGTAAGACGGTAGTAGGCCAGTTAGAAACTGGTAAATGATGGTAAACTAATCCCAAAAATATCGACTTCAAAGGGGGCTGGGTAAGAAACATGAGTGAGGAATCACATATTCATCTGTCCTATGGGTAAATGATGCCAGAGACTTGCTTTTGGAGGCCCATTTTTTTTTTTCTCTAGGCAAATCAGATTTCATTAGATGAAAACCCTGGGAATGACTTGATTCATTAAGCACACTTTTAATAAATCCTGCACCTTCTGTAGGAAATGGCAACCCACTCCAGTGTTATTGCCTGGAGAATCCCAGGGATGGGGGAGCCTGGTGGGCTGCCGTCTGTGGGGTCACACAGAGTCAGACATGACTGAAGTGACTTAGCAGCAGCAGCAGCAGCAGCACCTTCTGTGGAGATGGATAGTAGGTAGCACTATTTTGCTAGGAAACCATTTATGAAACACAGTAGTTACTGATTTCAATTCCTTCCCAGCCAAAATCCATGCATTAAACCCGTAAGAGTAAAAATATGATTGTTCAGGCTTTTGTTGTCAATCCACTCATTTAATAAAGATTTATTTTATTTACTGTCTTTTAATTGAGGCTTCCCTGATAGGTCAGTTGGTAAAGAATCCACCTGCAATTCAGGAGTCCCTGGTTCTATTCCTGGGTTTTGAAGATACGCTGGAGAAGGGATAAGCTACCCACTCCAGTGTTCTTAGGCTTCCCTTGTGACTCAGCTGGTAAAGAATCTACCTGCAATGCGGGAGACCGGTGTTCGATCCCTGGGTTGGGAAGATCTCCCTGGAGAAGGGAAAAGCTACCCATTCCAGTATTATGGCCTGGAGAATTCCATGGATCATATAGTTCATGGGGTGGCAAAGAGTCAGACATGACTGAACGACTTTCACTTTCATGTATTTTAATCAATAAGTACACAAATAGCATCTTGAAAATACAGATGACTCAGGAGCAAACTGTGTATAACTATGAATGACCATTCCCTCATCTTGCACATCCATTTTTGCATTATTCTCTAAAGAAGGGCTCAGTAGCTCTTTCCTGATGAGTGTGGGATCCTTGCATTCATCTGTCCTCATCTGAGATGTAAAGCCAGACTAGATAACTTGTTGGGGGGTGGGGTAGAAACTGAAACACAAAGAAGGAAAACACCTTCATGTCCTAAATGCGCTGTCCTCAGATGAGATTTCCCCTCGTTTTCTCTTTGCCTTTCCCGTCTTATGTGTCTCAACACCAGAGTAGATGTAGTTCTGACATTTACTGGCCATGTAGGAATAAGAGTGTGTCTCACATGGTTGCTGTGGATATTCGGTGAGATAAAGGAATCATGTGCAAGTCCTCAGTTCAGTGTTTATGAGAATAAGTAGTCAGTATCACTGTGGCACCCTCTTCCTTCAGGGACAGTGTCCCCCAGGAACTGATCCTGGCCCCCTTTGCTTCCTTGTCTCTCCTAGGCTCCAACTTCAACTCCCATGCCAGTGCCAACAACCCCAGATCTGTGTCCTCTTTTACGACTACTCTTAGGGCATTATCTCTGCTCTTTGATCAGCTAAGGACCAGAGCCAGAACCACTGACATTATTTTAGGGAAAACGGTGATCTTCTTTGACAAAACTGCTCTTCATTCTTTTCCTCCACATTCTCCTTTCTGATGGTATCAGCTTCCCTCTCTAGCACCAGCCTCAGGCCTGGAGCCACCTTCTATGCCTTCTTCTGTCGCCCACCACAACAAATCCAAGGACAAATATGATTAATTCTACATACCCTTCCCTCTCTCTCTGCACTTTCCTAACTACAGTTCAACTGCTCTTCACTGTGGGTTGGCTTGGATTATCATGAAAGCTGTCCTACTGGTTCCCCGACTTCTGATTGATTTTCTCCCCCGACACAACTTCTATCAGGTTGTTGTTGATGTTTTTCAGCCACTCAATCATGTCTGACTCTTTGCCACCCCATGGACTGCAGCACACCAGTCTTCCCTGTTCTTCACCATCTCCTGGAGCTTGCTCAAACTCATGTCCATTGAGTCGGTGATGCCATCCAACCATCTCATCCCCTGTCGTCCCCTTCTCCTCCCACCTTCAATCTTTCCCAGCATCAGGGTCTTTTCAAATGAGTCAGCTCTTTGCATCAGGTGGCCAAAGTTTTGGAGCTTCAGCTTCAGCTCAGTCCTTCCAATGAATATTCAGGGTTGATCTCCTTTAGGATGGACTGGTTTTATCTCCTTGCAGTCCAAGGGACTCTCAAGAGTCTTCTCCAGCACCACAGTTCAAAAGCATCAATCCTTCGGCCATCAGCTTTCTTTATGGTCCAACTTTCAAATCCATTTGTAACTACTGGAAAAATCATAGCTTTGACTAGACAGACCTTTGCTGGCAAAGTAATGTTTCTGCTTTTTGAAATGCTAAGTTTGTCATAGCGTTTCTTTCCAGGTTACCCTTCTCAAAACACAGCTTCTACCCGCTGACTCTCTGACAATATGTCACTTCCCACAGGTTAAGTCCAACCTTGTTTCTGTGGCATTAAATTCATCTATGCCTTTTCCCCACATTCCCACAGTTTGGCCTTTCAGAATAAGTGCTCCTCACTCCCAACCCACCGCACTTTTTCTCCACATTTTTGCCCATGCTCATCACTCCACAGGAAAGGCTCACCTCTCCCCACTTCTCTGGGAATCCTACTAGTCTTCAAAGCCCCCTGAGATGCCACCCCTCCACCCATACTCCACTGATCCCCATTCCTAAGCGGAATAAATTTCAACAGGTGCTTAAGAAACATTACACAGATGATTAAAACGAATTAGTGAATAAGCAAGTGAGTAAATTGAAGACTATCTCATCATATATCACAGTGTTGTTAACATAATCAACATGGTGTCACTCTAGATAACTCCTGTTCGGCCAAAAATGTAAACAACAATCTGGGGGGAAAAAAAATCAAGATTCAGTAGCCAAAACAACAGTAACAAAAATCTATTTTATTGATTTTCGTTTTCTTAGAATCATGTTTTTAATGACTAGAAAATCACTTGTGAAATTATTTATGTCAAGATTTTATTTTGTCTATTGATCAACATATCTGTCTTTATACCCAGATCATATTATCATGATTACGATAGCTTTATGGTAGGTTTTGAAATCAGATAATTTGTTCAACTTTTTCAAAATTGTTTTGGCTCTCTAGGCATTGCATTTATTCTAACTTCTAATACTCAAACACATGTAATTTCCAGGATATGTGAATGATGGGTTGCTGATCGCTGAAGAATTAATGCTTTTGAACTGTGGTGTTGGAGAAGACTCTTGAGAGTCCCTTGGACTGCAAGGAGATCCAACCAGTCCATTCTAATCGAAATTAGTCTTGGGTGTTCATTGGAAGGACTGATGCTAAAGCTGAAACTCCAGTTCTTTGGCCACCTCACGTGACGAGTTGACTCACTGGAAAAGACTCTGATGCTGGGAGGGATTGGGGTCGGGAGGAGATGGGGACGACAAAGAATGAGATGACTGGATGGCATCACCAACTCGATGGACATGAATTTGAGTGAACTCTGGGAGTTGGTGATGGACAGGGAGGCCTGGCATGCTGTGATTCATGGGGTTGCAAATAGTTGGACACGATTGAGCGACTGAACTGAACTGAATTGAGACTCTGTTACTACTAGAAGAATGGCCCTGTAAATTTTCTAAATGGGTGTGTTGACAAAAACTGTTATTTTAAACATATACATATATACACACATGTGTATAGTATGTGCAAATGTATATATGTAGTGCATGCATTAATGTACATGTTTCATTTGTGACTGTCTATGTGTATTGTCTGTGTGTCTGTGTGTAGGCACACACTTTTTGAACAGTGAGTTCTCTGCCTCCCTGTAAATTGGTGGCCATTGGCACCCAGGACTCTGTGTAATGCCTGTTTTGTCCCAGGCCGGGCCGTTCTCTATGAGCTGGCTCCCTCACTGCTGGTAGGTAACTATGTGATATATAACTTGCAAGCAGTCCTGCTGTTTGTTACTGGCAATTAATCTCTCTGGTGCCTTTCTTCCATTCAGACTGAGCCTTTATGTTCTAAATCCAGCTATTCTAACGCTCCCCACTTGTGCTGTGCAGAAAAGACTCAGACTGGCAGATTATCGCAGGGCAGTTAAGCATGTAATTGCTCAAATGAGTTAAAATCCCTTCAAATATCTGTCTTTGTACCTCATCACACCACTTCACGGACTCAAATATTTGACAATTGATGAAGATAAACTAAAGGGGCCTTCATTAGCTACCAACCACCGTGACAAGCTTCTTTCAGCGAAAGGCTGGTGAATTTTGGAACTTATTATCTACTTAAAAACTGCAGGAAAGCAGAAAAATACTTCAGTGAACTTTAGAATAGAGAAAGCTAGACGCTTTCCATGGAAGCAGGGGTCAGGGGACAAAAAAAAAAAAAAAAACCTCATGGTTTGCTAATCTAAGGCTGCACTTGTTAAAAACGTGGAGTGAAATGTGTAGGTGCACTTATCCAATAAAGGAAGGGAAATATTATCACATTCTCATAGGCACCATCACTAATGATCATGTGTTAAATTTAGAGGTAATTACAGAAATGGAGGGTGGGTGGCAGAAATCCAGGGCTATGCAGAGGCTGATCTTAGTGTGTGGTTGCCTGCCTGCCAGGAGAGGTAGCCCCGGGCTCAGGGATGAATCAGGTGCTGTGTTGAGTGGGTGTCTTGGGAAATGCATGGAACTTTGGCATAAACCCCAGCAAATCCTCTGACTTTCAGGGACCTCACTGCTCTGTACTAAGCTGTTCAGACCTGATGCCAAGAAAAACAGGTGCTAATATGACCAGCAGGCATTTAGGGTAGAGTAGATGCCGAATTTGAAGTGTGATGACCCTGTATCTTACCACTGTGAGATGCTGGGCAAGTCACAGCTTCAATTTCCCTATGTATAAGTTTACAAATTCATATTGTGTATGATGTTTCTGTGAGGATTAAATGAGGGAGTGTTTGGTACATCATTGGTCATTAATTTATAAAATGGGGATATCTAGTACTTTGTGCTATATATTTTATAGTTAATGGGAACCTGCAAACTTTTTTCCTTAGATAATTGAAAAAAAAGTCAATATTCCAAACATTAAGCATGAAAAAAAATGTATGAAACATTTTATTTTGTCAAGATTGGTTTTCATTAGCTTAGGGTGGCTGGGTTGCTCTGATCTCAGTAGTGGAATGAATATCTTTGGTTTCCAAGCAGCGCCTGTGACCAGACTCACCCGACCAGACTCACCTTGGCCACCCTTGCCCTGGCCAGGAATTATTCTCCTGGATGGTTAAATAAATAATGTGACTGGCTAAAAACCAATACTGAGTGGACATTTTTGAAAGAGTCTTGACTTTATTGAAATTCTTCTAGTGTTCTATTTTTGAATAGGATGTTAGCTTTTGTTTAGACATAATAACTCTAATTAAACATTTAAGATATTCAAGGAAGAAAATGATGACATTAAACCATTATTAACTTTTATAGAGGATAGGTACATTAAAAGACAAATTGTATAGTCATTCTGTTGCCACATGTTTGTGTGTATATATACATACACACATACATATGTATTTGAACTGTAACAAAAGTTCAGCCATAGTTCTGATATTCTGTCCATATTGATGATTTGGTTCTGTTTGACCCTGGCCATTGGAAGGCTGAGGCTTCTGGAATGGCTATTTTCTAGCCATAGTGAATAATTAATGATCAAGTAGATCACTGTCATATTTAATAAGTGTAAGGAACTCCATGTAAATAATAAAAACAGCTTCCCCCACCCTCTCCCTCTTATCCCCACCCTTGTCCATATGTCTATTCTCTATGTCCAAGTCTCCACTGCTGCTCCGCGAACAGATTCATCAGTACCATTCTTCTAGATTCCATTTTTATGCATTAATATACAATACTTGTCTTTCTCTTTCTGACCTACTTCGCTCTATTATAGGCTCTGGATTGGCTGAGATAAATGGAGAGAGCAGCATGGATATGTATACACTAACATATATAAATAGATAGCCGATGGGAATTTGCTTTATGACTCACGGAACTTGAATTGGGGCTCTGTAATAACCTAGATGGATGGGAGTGAGTGGGAGGTGGGAGGGAGATGGAAGAGAGAAGGGACACATATACACCTATGGTTAATTCATTTTGAAGTATGACAGAAATCAAACCGATATTATAAACTAATCATCAACAATTGCAAATAAATAAATGTCAATAATAAAAACAAGATATGTATTTTGAACATATTGTTTTGTTTTAATATTCAATTTTTGTAGAGACAAGTGATCTGCATGCAACTCTAAGTAATGTTTTATTTTATATTTAATGGTGGAATGCTAATAGTCACATATAAGAAAGTAAGATTTGAATGATGCAATAATTAATTATTTAAAAGACTTATTTTATACATAATAATTAAGATTTGCAATTTTTAATAAACTAGATTGATATTAAGTAAGTAAATTAGAATATTAGAATATTTGGGGGCCAAAAATTGTAACATTTTAATAAAAACAGAAATAAGACTAACAGGGATAAGATTATGTAATGGTTTCAAACTTCATAGAATTCTTTTGGGCTATAATTTAAAACATTTAGGAATTATAAATGTTATAATTTATAGGAATTATAAATTATACTTTACATACTTCAGGAATTTTATTTAGTTATTTAATTCCATTTAGGCCAAGTCTTCTAAATAAAAGTATGTTTAGATAAATTGTCATATCTTGTTAGGATGGATTAAAAGCAGAATGTCAACTTTGCCAACTTGAAATTTCTCAGGAAAAATATTTTAAAGCTAGGTACAGTAATATTCACAATGAATCATCTTCACTTCAAACATAAAAAAGAACATAGAATATAAACAAAAAAGTAATCAAGATGCTGCTTCAGGTACCTCTAATGACCTCAGGTAGAAAAGCCCATTTGGAATCACTGATGTGCAGTGTAGTCTCAGGTATGATCTGGTTGCTGACAATCCTGAGAAATGACTGTTCTTACACCTTAATGTCATACTTGAAATTTGAATCCAGAAGTTTTAAAATAACAGTATTAATATAAACATTTTAAAATAAATTTGCATAATTATTCTGTAACCTGTTGGTGTCATGTAGCGTCAGTCTTGGCTTGGACCAGTTTATGTATTAACTATGCATGAGTGCATGCATGCTAAGTCACTTCAGTCACGTCGCAACTCTTTGCGACCCTATGGACTGTAGCCCGCCAGGCTCTCCTGTCCATGGGACTCTCCAGGGAAGAATACTGGAGTGGGTTGCCCTGGGGATCTTCCTGACTCAGCAATCAAACCCGCATTCTTTCGTCTCCTGCATTGGCAGGTCGGTTCTTTACCACTGGCACCACCTGGGAAGCCCAACTATTAAAGTGTATACGAATAACAATAGACATATAATAATCCATGGTATGACCACCCGTCCTTTATTTTTCTTTACCCAAGTTCTATTCCTTTAGTTTAATCAAGACAGAATCTGAATTTTTAAATTATTTCTTTGGGCATTTATTTAGGTCTTTAAATAGTTTTAATTGTTTGATTTCTTGACACACTCCTGAAGTCTATACTCCTGACTTAATTGCTAAGTGAGATTCTTTAAAAAACATTATTACATTTTTAATTTATATTATTTTTAATCATAAGTTGTGAGATTAGTTCTTAATTTGGTTTTCTCTGCTGGCCTGTCACTTGAATCAAGGCTATTCCAGATTCAGAAAATTATATTTGGCACTCTATTCTTCTAGGCCAGTAAGAATGTTTCATTTTTAAAATGCTCCATCATTTTAAGGAAGGTGTGAAAAGTACAATACAGAAAAGCAAAAATTGAAACCTGGACTTCATCAAAATTAAAAATGTTTTTTCTATCAGAATCCACCTAACATGATGGAAAGACAAGTGGCAGACTAGGAATAAATATTTGCCAAACATATAGCTCACAATGGAATAGCATAAAGAATAAAGAACTCAAAACTGGACAATTAAGAACAAATAATTCAATTAGAATTTGAGCAAAATATGTAAAGATACAATTCACCACCACAGAGGATGTATAGATGACAGTTTAGCAGATGCAAAGTTGTTTATAATTATTAGGGAAATACAAATTAAAGCCATGAGATACACCTTACTACACTTCTATCTCAGTGGGTAAAATGAGACATAAATGACAATACCAAATGTTTGTATGATTACAGAGAAACTGAATCACTAATAGGTGGGCAAATTTAAAATGGCATAGCTACATTTGAAAACACTTTGACACTTTAATAGAAATCTAAACATGCAGTTATCATGTGACCCAGCAGTTACATTCAAAACATTCCAGAGGAGGAAAAGCTATTACACAGAACCTGTGTTTAAATGTTTATAGTAAATTTTTTCATAATATCCTAAATATGAACAACCCAACAGGCAAATATTTCAACAAACTATGGTATGCTCATACCATAGATTACTACTCAGAAATGAAGGGAACAGTCCAGTGATACACAGACAGCCTGGATGAATCTCCAGAGAATTATACTAAAAAAAAGAAAACCAGTCCCAACAGGTATGGTTCCATTTATATAACATTTTTAAAATAACCAAACAATAGCAAGGGAGAAGAGACCAGTGCTTTCCAGGGTTTGGAAGGGGTTTGATACAGAAAGGAAGTGAGTGTGTCTATAAAAGGGCAAGACTAGGAACCTGTGTGGTGATGGCTCTGTATCTTAAATGTATCAATGTTAATCTCTTGGTTGTGCTATCATTTGTAAGTTTTACAAGATGCCAACAGTGGAAGAAACTGTGTGCAGAGTACAAAATCTGTCTTCAGCATTTCTTACAACAGCATGCAAATCTGCAATTATCTCCAAATATAATAGTTTGATTAAATGAAAGATGTCTAAAACAAAAATAGTAAAATAAAATGAAATAAAATGCATGAAAAATTAGCACAAGAATGAAAAAGAGGAATTGGGAGTGTATTACGATTCTTATGATGTGTTATTTGAAGATAAACTGTTATCAATTAAATATGCATATTGTCAATCCTAGAGCAACCACTTTAAGGTAATAGTGGTAGAAAAATGCAGTAAAATTTGTTAGATAAAAACGAGGCTGGAAAAAAGAGAGGGAAAAGGAATGGTCATGTATGGGTGTGAGAGTTAAACTGTAAAGAAAGCTGATCGCCAAAGAATTGATGCTTTTGAACTGTGGTGTTGGAGAAGACTTTTGAGAGTCCCTTGGACTGCAAGGAGATACAACCAGTCCATTCTAAAGGAGATCAGTATGGAGAACAGTGTGGAGATTCCTCAAAAAACTGGAAATAGAACTGCCATATGATCCAGCAATCGCACTCCTGGGCATACACACCGAGGAAACCAGAATTGAAAGAGACACATGTACTCCAATGTTCATCGCAGCACTGTTTATAATAGCCAGGACATGGAAGCAACCTAGATGTCCACCTGCAGACGAATGGATAAGAAAACTTTGATACATATACACAATGGAGTATTCAGTTCAGTTCAGTTCAGTTCATTCGCTCAGTCGTGTCCGACTCTCCGCGACCCCATGAATCATAGCACGCCAGGCCTCCCTGTCCATCACCAACTCCCGGAGTACACTCAAACTCATGTCCACAGAGTCGGTGATGCCATCCAGCCATCTCATTCTCCGTTGTCCCCTTCTCCTCCAGCCCCCAACCTTTCCCAGCATCAGAGTCTTTTCCAGTGAGTCAACTCGTCGCATGAGGTGGCCAAAGTATTGGAGTTTCAGCTTCAGCATCAGTCCCTCCAATGAACATCCAGGATTGATCTCCTTTAGAATGGACTGGTTGGATCTCCTTGCAGTATAAGGGACTCTCAAGAGTCTTCTCCAACACCACAGTTCAAAAGCATCGATTCTTCGGCGATCAGCCTTCTTCACAGTCCAACTCTCACATCCATACATGACCACGGGAAAAACCATTGCCTTGACTAGACGGACCTTTGTTGGCAAAGTAATGTCTCTGCTTTTTAATATACTATCAAGGTTGGTCATAACTTTCCTTCCAAGGAGCAAGCGTCCTTTAATTTCATGGCTGCAATCAGCATCTGCAGTGATTTTGGAGCCCAAAAAAACAAAGTCTGACACTGTTTCCACTGTTTTTCCATCTATTTCCCATGAAGTGATGGGACCAGATGACATGATCTTTGTTTTCTGAATGTTGAGCTTCAAACCAACCTTTTCACTCTCCTCTTTCACTTTCATCAAGAGGCTTTTGAGTTCCTCTTCACTTTCTGCCATAAGGGTAGTGTCATCTGCATATCTGAGGTTATTGATATTTCTCCCAGCAATCTTGATTCCAGCTTGTGCTTCTTCCAGCCCAGCGTTCCTCATGATGTACTCTGCATATAAGTTAAATAAGCAAGGTGACAATATACAACCTTGACGTACACCTTTTCCGATTTGGAACCAGTCTGTTATTCCATGTCCAGTTCTAACTGTTGCTTCCTGACCTGCATACAGGTTTCTCTCAGCCATTAAAAAGAATGCATTTGAACCAGTTCTAATGAGGTGGATGAAACTGGAGCCTATTATACAGAGTGAAGTAAGCCAGAAAGAAAAACACCAATACAGTATACTAATGCATATATATGGAATTTCAGTTCAGTTCAGTTCACTTCAGTCGCTCAGTCATGTCTGACTCTCCATGACCCCATGAATCACAGCACGCCAGGCCTCCCTATCTATCACCAACTCCCTGAGTTCACTCAAACTCATGTCCACAGACTCGGTGATACCATCCAGCCATCTCATTCTCGGTTGTCCCCTTCTCCTCCTGCCCCCAACCTTTCCTAGCATCAGAGTCTTTTCCAGTGAGTCAACTCGTCACATGAGGTGGCCAAAGTATTGGAGTTTCAGCTTTAGCATCAGTCCTTCCAATGAACACCCAGGATCGATCTCCCTTAGAATGGACTGGTTGGATCTCCTTGCGGTACAAGGGACTCTCAAGAGTCTTCTCCAACACCACAGTTCAAAAGCATCAATTCTTCGGCGATCAGCTTTCTTCACAGTCCAACTCTCACATCCATACATGACCACGGGAAAGACCATAGCCTTGACTAGACGGAATTTAGAAAGATGGTAATGATAACCCTGTATACGAGACAGCAAAAGAGACACAGATGTATAGAACAGTCTTTGGGACTCTGTGGGAGAGGGTGAGGGTGGGATGGTTTGGGAGAATGGCATTGAAGCATATATATTATCATATGTGAAACGAATCGCCAGTTCAGGGTCGATGCATGTTACAGGATACTCCGGGCTGGTATGCGGGGATGACCCAGAGGGAGGATAAGGGGAGGAGGGAGGTGGGAGGGGGGTTCGGGAGGGGAACTCATGTACACCCGGGCCGGATTCATGTCAATGTATGGCAAAAACCAACCAATATAATATTGTAAAATAATTAGCCTCCAACTAAAAAAAAATTTTTAAAAATTAGGAAAGGAATATGTCAAGGCTGTATATTGTCACCCTGCTTATTTAACTTAGATGCAGAGTACAGCATGAAGTGGACAGGGAAAGAAAAAATAAATAAATAAAGATCAGTCCTGGGTGTTCATTGGAAGGACTGATGCTAAACCTGAAGCTCCAATACTCTGGCCACCTCATGCGACGAGTTGACTCACTGGAAAAAGACTATGATGCTGGGAGGGATTGGGGACGGGAGGAGAAGGGGACGACAGAGAATGAGATGGCTGGATGGCATCACCGACTCCATGGACATGAGTTTGAGTGAACTCCGGGAGTTGGTGATGGACAGGGAAGCCTGGCAGTGCTGTGATTCATGGGGTTGCAAAGAGTTGGACACGACTGAGCGACTGAACTGAACAAATAAAGAAGCAGAAAACAAAAAGAATTAGGTAGATTTAAAAGTATCCATTTTATTAATTAGATTAAATATAAATGGTTTAGACATCCCAGTTAAAAAGAAGATGTTATCATGGCGTATCAAGGAAGCAAGACACAACTCTGTTATCAATAGTAAAACCTACTTCAAATACAGAGAAATAGGCTAAAGGTAAAAAGGCTGGGGAAATGTAGTATATAAATCATAATCAAAAGAAATGGAAATGTTAATGTCAGCCAAAATATACTTCATATAATGGAATATAGCAAGTGATAAAAGAGGAATTGACATAATGAGATTAATTTATCAAGAAGACATATATCAATTCTAACAACAAATGTCTAAAATACATGAAACAAAATTTGATGGAATTGAAGCAAAAGGTATACCATATTCTGGGCCATAAAAGAAACTTCAAAAATCTAAAGTAATTAAAATCATAAAAAGTATTTTCTCTGACCACAATATAAACTAAAAATCAATAATAGAGTCATATCTGGAAAATCTCCAAATAATCAAAAATTAGAAGGTAAATTAGAAAACACTGTGGCTAAAAATGAAAGCACAAATTCAATGAGAAGGAAACAACTGCGTCATAAAATGAGGATAAAATCTGAACTGACCCCTTATCAAATAAAATATACAGATGGCAAGCATAGTGAAAGATGATTAGCATCATCCGTCATTAAGGAATTATTTATTTTAAAAAATTATGAGATCCCATCATACACCTGTGAGAACGGTTCAAACCCCAAACACTCACAATATTAAATGTGAGGATGGGGGGCAACAACTGCACTTCATTCATTGCTAATAGGAATGAGAATGGTACGGCCATTTGGAAGAGTTCAGCAGCTTCTTACAAAACTAAGCATACTCTTACCAGATGATTCATCAGTCGTGCCCCTTTGTATTTATCCAAATGAGTTGACAATCTATGTCCACAGAAAAGTCTGCACACAAATGTTTTTATAATATTTATTCATAATTTCGAAAACTTGAAAGCCACCAAGATGTCCTCCATTGGTGAATGGAAAAATAGCCTGTGGTATATTCATATAATTGAATTTCAGTTAGTGATGGAAAGAAATGAACTATCAAGTCAGAAAAGACATGGAGGAACCTTAAAAGCACATTGCTAAAACTGCCGACTGTACTTCAAAAATGCGATAATCGAAACAGGGTTGGTCCTGGCACAGAGGACGCAAGATTTGTACAATAGGGAAAAAGTGCTCTCTTCAATAAGTGGTGTTGGAAAAACTGGACATCAGCATGAAAAAGAATGATGTGAACATTCTTTTCTCACGCCGTATACACAGACTCAAAGTAGATTAAAGACGTTAAGTGTAAGATCTCCATAGGCATTTTTCAAAGAAGACATGTACGTGGCCAACAGGCACATGAAAAGATGCTCAACATCACTAATCATCAGGGAGATGCAAACCAAGACTGCAATAAGACATCATCTCACACCTATCACAATGGCTATTGTCAAAACACAAGATAAAAACAAGTGTTCACGAGGATGTGGATAAAAGGGACACTTACTACACCGTCATTGGATATAGTGTTGCCCACTATGGACAATAGTATGGAAGTTTCTCAGAAAACTAAACATAGAACTTCTATATGATCCAAAAATTCCTGGTATAGATATCTCCCCCCCAAAAAACACACAACTGTTAATTTGGTAAGACATATGCACCCTAATGTCCATAGTAGCACTATTTTATTTACAGTAACCAAGATATGGGAGAAACATAAGTGTCCACTAGCAGATGAGTGGATAAAGATGTGGTACATAAATATTGCTGTTGTTGTTCAGTCACTAAGTCAACTCCAACTCTTTGCGACCCCATGGACTGCAGCACGCCAGGCTTCCCTGTCCTTCACCATCTCTCAGAGTTGTATATGTGTGTGCATAAGTTTTAAGTCACTTCAGTCGTGTCTGATTCTTTGCGACCCTATGGACCATAGCCCTCCAGGCTCTTCTGTCTGTGGGATTATCCAAGCAAGAATATTTGAGTGGGTTGCTGTGCCCTCCTCCGGGGATCTTCCCGACCCAGAGATGGAATCTGTATCTCCTACGTCATCTGCATTGGCAACCAAATTCTTTTCCACTAGCACCACAGGTTCGATCTCTGGGTTGGGAAGATCCCTGGAGGAGGGCACAGGCAGCCCACTTAATATTCTTGCCAGGAGAATCCCATGGACAGAGGAGCCTGGCGGGTGATAGTCCGTGGGATCGCAAAGAGTCGGACATGACTGAAGCAACTTAGCATGCCCATGAAAAGAAAAAAGAATCATCTTTTCCAAAAAGATGCTAAAACACTGGATATCAATGTGTATACATATACAAATGTTTACTCAGACCTCTTACTGGATACAAAAAATCAGCCCAAATCAAAATGGATCATATCCTCAAATATAAAACCTAAAATGTAAAACTGTAAAACCTGAAGTACAAATAAGGAAGAAAATTTTTGTAATCTTAGACAAATTCTTAAATGTAACAACAAAAAAGCACAAATGATAGAAAATGATAAATTCCACTTAAATTTAAAACATTTTTCTTTAAAATGAAAAGAGAGCCACAGACTTGGAAAAATGTGCCTACAAGCACCTGTCTGATGAAAGACTTCAGGAAGGCTATATAAAGACTCTTAAAATTAAATAATAAGAAAAAAAATCTAATTGAGATTGAATGAAAGATTTATTTGGACACTTCACTAGGACAGGGAACAACATACTGGCTCCAAATAGGAAAAGGAGTACGTCAAGGCTGTATACTGTCACCCTGCTTATTTAACTTACATGCAGAGTACATCATGAGAAACGCTGGGCTGGAGGAAGCACAAGCTGGAATCAAGATTGCTGCGGGGAATATCAATAACCTCAGATATGCAGATGACACCACCCTTATGGCAGAAAGTGAAGAACAACTAAAGAACCTCTTGATGAAAGTGAAAGAGGAGAGTGAAAAAGTTGGCTTGAAGCTCAAAATTCAGAAAACTAAGATCATGGCATATGGTCCCTTCATGGCAAATAGATGGTGGAACAGTGGAAACTGTGGCTGACTATTTTTTTGGGCTCCAAAATCACTGCAGATGGTTATTGCAGCCATGAAATTAAAAGATGCTTACTCCTTGGAAAGAAAGTTATGACCAACCTAGACAGCATATTAAACAGGAGAGATATAACCTTGCCAATAAAGGTCCATCTAGTCAAGGCTATGGTTTTTCCAGTAGTAATGTATGGATGTGAGAGTTGGACTGTAAAGAAAGCTGATCACTGAAGAATTGATGCTTTTGAACTGTGGTGTTGGAGAAGACTCTTGAGAGTCCCTTGGACTGCAAGGAGATCCAACCAGTCCATCCTAAAGGAGATCAGTCCTGGGTGTTCATTGAAAGTACTGACATTGAAGCTGAAAGTCCAATACTTTGGCCACCTGATGCGAAGAGCTGACTCATTTGGAAAGTCCCTGATTATGGGAAAGATTGACGGCAGGAGGAGAAGGGAGTGACAGAGGATGAGATGGTTACATGGCATCACCAACTCAACGGACATGAGTTTGAGTGAACTCCGGGTGTTGGTGATGGACAGGGAAGCCTGGCAGGTTGTGGTTCATGGGGTCACAATGAGTCGGACGTGACTGAACAACTGAACTGAACTAGTGTCTTTTCTCCACCAAAGAGATATGGATGCCTTATATGCATATAAAAAATTGCTTGACACCATTAATCGTTGAAAATGATTTTCAATGACTAATGGTGTCAAGCAATTTTTTATATGCATATAAAGCATCCGTATCTCTTTGGTGGAGAAAAGACACTAGTTCAGTTCAGTTGCCCTCATAATCAGAGAAATGCAAATCAAAACCACAATGAGATACCATTTCACACCAGTCAGAATGGCTGCTATCCAAAAGTCTACATGCAATAAATGCTGGAGAGGGTGTGGAGAAAAGGGAACCCTCTTACACTGTTGGTGGGAATGCAAACTAGTACAGCCACTATGGAGAACAGTGTGGAGATTCCTTAAAAAACTGGAAATAGAACTGCCATGTGATCCAGCAATCGCACTCCTGGGCATACACACCGAGGAAACCAGAATTGAAAGAGACACATGTACTCCAATGTTCATTGCAGCACTGTTTATAATAGCCAGGACATGGAAGCAACCTAGATGTCCATCTGCAGACGAATGGATAAGAAAGCTTTGGCACATATACACAATGGAGTACTACTCAGCCATTAAAAAGAATGCATTTGAATCAGTTCTAATGAGGTGGATGAACTTGGAGCCTATTATACAGAGTGAAGTAAGCCAGAAAGAAAAACACCAATACAGTATACTAATGCATATATATGGAATTTAGAAAGATGTAAATGATAACCCTATATTAGTTCAGTTCAGTTCAGTCGCTCAGTCATGTCCGACTCTTTGTGACCCCGTGAATCACAGCACGCCAGGCCTCCCTGTCCATCACCAACTCCCGGAGTTCACTCAAACTCATGTCCATCGAATCATCCACCACTTGACTTCACATTCCAAGATATCTGTTTTAGAATGCCCATGTTGGAATTCCAAGATGTCTGTTTTAGAATGCCCACTTTGGAATGTGAAGTCAAGTGGGCCTTAGAGAGCATCACTATGAACAAAGCTAGTGGAGGTGATGGAATTTCAATTGAGCTATTTCAAATCCTGAAAAATGATGCTGTGAAAGTGCTGCACTCAACATGCCAGCAAATTTGGAAAACTCGGCAGTGGCCACAGGACTGGAAAATGTCAGTCTTCATTCCAATCCCAAAGAAAGGGAATGCCAAAGAATGCCCATGTTTTAGAATGCCCATGTTTTAGAATGATTAAAATTAAAATGAACAATAGCAACAAAAATCCTGACCATACCATATGTGCTGGCAAGTAACTTAATAATGCACTCTCATAAATGTTTCACATAGGCACTATTGCAGTGCAACCTTACAAGAAACTACCCTTTCTACCATCATTGTTTTCAACCAGTAAAGAAGGTGGAAAAGACAGTTTCCTAGAAAGCTGAACAAACGATTAGCATTTGCATTTCTGAGATTTACCATAGAATATGTGAAAGCATAAGTCCACACAACTACCTATACTTGAAGGCTTATGGCAAATTTACTCATAGTCACCAAATCTAGTAAAAGCCCAGGTATCCATTAACCAGTGAACAGATAAATTATGGTACATACAAACAGACCGTGGAATACGGTTCCATAATAAAAAAAGAAAAAGAACAAATGAGTGCTATATGCAACAACATGGATCAATCTCAAAAACACTCTGTTAAGTGAAAATCAGACCAAGAAGTCCAAGGGGCAGCCACAAAATACACCGTTCACACCTCTTTCAGGAGAATCTGTTTAGGGGATCATCCTTGACAGCCCCTGTGTGGTCACCTTGGATTTACTCTCATACGCATGCTTGCTACTTGAGAACAACACTTAAATTTTAGTTTGGAATAAATTAGTATGACTAATGGAGATTTATCATCCCACATTTAGAAATGGAATAAAATATTCCATAAAGAAAGAACCTGTGACTTTTCCCCTCTATTCAGAATAATTTGACCCCTTAGCCTCTTACTGAAGTTAATCACACTTGATCTCTTGAGTAAAAATGTTTTTAACATGGAACAATACTCCACTGAGATTTAACAAACCCTATTTTAATTGTAATTGATTTATACTAAAAGATAAAATGAGTTAATTAAGGCATGCTATTAGAATTATAGGCAAGGGAATACATTTGATACGACTAGCAATAAGTGGGCATGAGATGAAAGGTTATTTTAAAGTCTGAAACGAAATAAATTTGAAATCCTAAAATTATTCTCCCCCAAAATAACTGATTTAGGTCTACAAAGACTTTTAAAATTCTTTTACAAAGTATTTATATTCAGAATAAAGTAATTTTCTATAAACATAATACAGTAGCAACTATTTGATCAAGACCAACCATATGTTCCATTAAGTGGCAATTTTGCCTTATGGCTCTGCTGTTAAAGGATCCGCCTGCAATGCGGGAGGCCTGGGTTTGATCCCTGGGTTGGGAAGATCCCCTGTAGAAGAGAAAGGCTACCCACTCTAGTATTCTGGCCTGGAGAATTCCATGGACTGTATAGTTCATAGGTTAATAAAGAGTCGTACACAACTGAGTGACTTTCGCTTTCACTTTAAACTACTAATACCTTTGCATATATGAGAGATTGTCTATTCTCAATTGTTAACGCAGGTATGATGGTAGAGTGCCTCTGTATCTATGGTTATCTTTATTTCTTGGGGTTTTCATATATCCCATAATTGTTTCCTACGAACTCATTTTTACACCCCCAGGACCATACACTGGTAGCAATGGAGTAAGTAAGGGTTTCATCTAGGCGGAAAAATTTTGCATAACAAGACTAAATCACTTCTTGTTTTTCCCTCATAGGCATAATAAACACTCAGGGATAAATAACAAAGTGTTATTAGTAATATGATTCCTAAAGAGTTGGAGATATATTTATAAAAAAAATAATGGCTGTAAACAAAATAGACACAATGAAAAAATTAGAGATCTGGATGATTTGGTCAGTGATGTCTCTGAAAGTGTATATAAAAGAGAAATGTTGACAGAATATGAAGTGAGAAGTAGAGATAACAGCAAAGAAACGATGATGAGGCAGAAATATTTTAAAATAATGAGCATGATTTAACTAGAGATATATACATCAGATTGAACATGCTTATATCAGAAGATGTGAGAGTGAAATTAAATGACTTCAAAGACAGATAAAATTGCAAAATCATCCAAAAAGAGAGAAGTATATATAAAGGCACATAGAATAGGTTGATATCAAACATCTCAACAGCTCTCCTGAAAGCAAGAGCACACAAAAGCAATACAAAAGGTTGAAACTCTGAACTTTTATTTATTTATTTTTTAAATTTAATTGGAAACTCTTAACTTTTAAATTCAGGTTTCATACCCATTTGTAACACTTAAATGTGGAGATGAAATGAATATATTTTAAGAAATAAAGGATTTAATAAACTTGGCCATACATTGAATGTCTTTGTCGGGATTCTTGAGAATATAGTTTGCAAGAAAAAACATTCATGGAGTTGCCACTTGGAAAATAGATTAAAGTATAATAAATTATACTTTCACTTAAGAAACAAATGAAGCGAATTGTCCTTAACAATAGGAAACCAAAAGTCCAGAAAATAGCAGTCTAGAGAGTTGAGTAGAGAAACTGAAGATAAAAATTGAAAATTTTACAGTTTTTTTCACTTAATGGAGGAAAACAGATATTGATCTCAAAGTTGATAAGGAAAATATCAGTGTGGGTTTCACTCTGTTAGGAATAAATAAAAGAATGAGATATAACTTAAAACTAGGCTTACTCATTTTCAGGAAATAGATAACCTCATTTTATACATGTCCTCACATAATAGAAAAAGCAAAATATCTGTCCAGCTTATTATTGTGAAGCTGGTATAGTTAAAGTGGAATAAGGTCAGTACAAGAAAAGGAAATTATAAGCTCAATAAAATACTATCTCAATGTGTCATACACAGTATGATTTATCCTAAAAACTTAAAAATAGTTGAACATAAAATAATCTTAAAACACAATTCATCATTAATGGCCTAAAGAAGGTACAGCACATTAACTAAACAGTGCAGAAAAATATGTGTTGATACGATCTAACAAAAGTATATAGAAAACTTCATATTTAAGAAAGTTTAGAAGTGTTCTTTTAGAAGTGTGGAACAGGACAAGATTCTCACTCCAATCACTATTTTTAACCATAGTAGCAGAGGTTGTAGACATGAAAATAAGAGCAGAAAGAGAAGCTGTACGAAGCATGAATGTCAAAAACAAAAAATTTCACTTTCCAGTGTATTTACATATAAAAGCAAAAAAGAATCAACTAATAAAGTTTTGGAAAGAATTATCATTTAAATGGATAACTTGATTCAAAATCTATATATGATACTCAACGTTTGTTATTCTAGAAATAAAAAATCAGAAAAAGCAATAATATTTTAAATAGAAAAATTCACAAATGATACAGGAATTAATAATAAAAATAATGCACAAAAGCATTCATGGAGAGCAATGTAAAACTTCATTAGAAGACTTGGAGAAAGCACCATGTAAATGGAAATATTATCTGTTGGAGGAGGTGGCAATATTGCAAAGGTGTTAACTTTTCGAAACTGTACCTATATATTCAACATTGCCCCCAAAGGAGTTTTTTAGGAAATCTTCAACATTCATGTAAGATTTGTATAAAATAATACAGTTTTATAAAAAAATTAGGAAAAAACTAAAGCAAGGATGGGGGCTCAAGTTTGGGGGTTTTGTTCAGTCGCTAAGTCATGTTCAACTCTTTGTGACCCTATGGACTGCAGCACGCCAGGCTTCCCTGTCCATCACCATCCCCTGGAGCTTGCTCAAACTCATGCCCATTGAGTCAATGATGCTATCCAACCATCTCATCCTCTGCTGTCCACTTCTCCTCCCATCCTCAATCTTTCCCAGCATCACAGTCTTTTCCAATGAGTCGGCTCTCCGCTTCAGGTGGCCAAAGTATTGGAGCTTCAGCTTCAGCATCAGTCCTTCCAATGAAAGTTCAAGATTGATTTCCTTTAGGATTGACAGGTTTGATCTCTTTTCAGTCCAAGGGGCTCTCAAGTCTCTTCTCCAGCACCACAGTTTGAAAGCATTAATTCTTTGGTGCTCAACCTTCTTTATGGTCCAATTCTCACAACCATACATAACTACTGGAAAAACCGTAACTTTAACTAGATGGACCTTTGTCGGCAAAGTGATGTCTCTGCTTTTTAAAATGGTGTTTAGGTTGGTCATACATTTTCTTCTAAGGAGCAAGCATCTTTTAATTTCATAGTTGCAGTCACCATCTGCAGTGATTTTGGAGTCTAAAAAATTAAAATCTGTCACTGTTTCCATTTTTTCCCAGTCTATTTGCCACAAAATGATGAGACTGGATGCTATGATCTTAGAACTAAGTTTTAAGCCAGATTTTCCACTCTCCTCTTTCACCTTCATCAACAGGCTCTTTAGTTCCTCTTCACTTCCTGCATTTAGGGTGGTAATATCTGCATATTTGAGGCCGTTGATATTTCTCCTGGCAATCTTGATTCCAGCTTGTGATTTATCCAGCCCAGCATTTCACATAATGTGCTTTGCATAATAAGTTAAAAAAAAACAGGGCGACAATATACAGACTTGACAGACTCCTTTCCCAGTTTTGAACCACTCTAAATTGTCTAGTTCTGTTGCTTCTTTACCCACATATAGGTTTCTCAGGAGACAGTTAAAGAGGTCTGGTAGTCCCATCTCTTTAAGAATCATCCACAGATAATTAAGAATTATCACAAATATGTGATCCACACAGTGAAAGGCTTTAAGATAGTTAATGAAGCATAAGTAGATGTCTTTCTGGAATTATCTGGCTTTTTCTATGATCAATGGATGTTGGCACTTTGATCTCTGGTTCTTCTGCCTTTTCTAAATCCAGTTTGAACATCTGGAAGTTCTCAGTTCACTTACTGTTGAAGGCTAGCTGGAGGGATTTTGAGCATTACTTTGCCAGCCTGTGAAATGACTGCAGTTGTATGATAACTTGAACATACTTTACATTATTATTCTTTGGGATTGAAATGAAAACTTTCTCCAGTCCTGTGGCCACTGCTGAGTTTTCCAAATTTGCTGCCATGTTGAGTGCAACACTTTAACAGCATCATCTTTTAGGATTTGAAATAGCTCAGCTGGAATTCCATCACCTCCATTAGCTTTGTTCATAGTGAGAGAGTCAATTACTAGGGAGCTTGATAAGAAATCCAGGGTCCCTGAGGAGGAGAGAAGGGTCAGGAGCCCTTGAGTAGGAGAAAGGGTTCTGAGGCTCTCAAGGGGAAAAGGACAAATGTTATTTTCTACATTGCTTTGTCTTAGTCAATTATAACAAAGTATCTTGCTCAAGGACATATTTCTCCTTAACAAGAACCTTCTGACTAATCTTGATATCTTAAGATGTATGTTGTGGGAGTGGGTCTGGTAAGACCTCTCTGTTGTTTGTTCTAGTCTTGTTAATTATGCTGTGGGAGTGGGTCTGGTGAAAGTGTATAAGGCCTTGATAAAGACTAGTGAGTGGGGCACTCTCTGATCCCCTTCTGATGTCTGGTCAGAAGGTTTCTCTGTCCCTTTTTATACTTTACTAAAACCCGGCTACACAAAAGCTCTTGAGTGATCAAGCCTGGTCCCTGGTCCTGTAGCTAAATCATCTTCTTCGAAGATCATGAATCCAACATCATTCACCATAAGCTATCAATAGTAATGAACAAAGGCCCACCTGAGTTCACAATCCAAGATGCCTGACGGTAGGTGAGTGCCACACCATCATGGTTATGTGGGTCTTGAAGATCTTTTTTGTACAGTTCTTCTGAGTATTCTTGTCACCTCTGCTTACTCTCTCCTGCTTCTCTTAGGTCCCTACCATTTCTGTCCTTTACTGTGTCCATCTTTGAATGCAATGCTCCCTTGGTATCTCTAACTTTCTTGAAGGTATCTCTAGTCTTTCCCGTTCTACTGTTTTCCTCTATTTCCTTGCATTGTTAATTTAAGAATACTTTCTCGTCTCTTCTTGGTATTCTTTGGAACTCTGAATTTAGTTGGGTATTGTTGTTGTGCAGTCGCCCAGTCAAGTCCCAACTCTTTGTGACCCCATGGACTGCAGTACGCCAGGCCTCCATTTCCCTCACCGTCTACAAGAGTCTGCCCAAGTTCATGTTCATTGCATCGGTGATGCCATCCAGCCATCCCCTCCTCTGATGCCCTCTCCTCCTTCTGCCCTCAATCTTTCCCAGCATCAGGGACTTTTCCAGTGAGTCATCTATGTGCATCAGGTGCCTAAATTACTGGAGCTTCAACTTCAGCATCAGTCCTTCTGGTGAACATTCAGGGTTGATTTCCATTAAGATTGACTGGTTTGATCTCCTTGCTGTTCAAGGGACTTTCAGGAGTCTTCTCCAGCACCACATTTCGAAAGCATCAATTCTTTGGTTTTGGCCTTCTTTGGTTCTTGTCTTCTTTACATTGGCTGTTATCTCTCCCTTTCTCCTTGGCCTTTCACTTCTCTGCTCAGCTATCTGACAGCTGAGGCCTCAGACAGCCATTTTGCCTTTTTGCATTTCTTTTTCTTGGGAATGGTCTTGATCACTGCCTCCTGTACAATGTTACGAACCTCTTCTTCAGGCACTCTATCAGATCTAATCCCTTGTATCTGTTTGTCAGTTCCACTGTATAATCATAAGGGATTTGATTTAGGTCATACATGAATTCTCCAGCGATTTTCCCTACTTTCTTCAATTTAAGTCTGAATTTGGCAATAAGGAGTTCATGATCTGAGCCACAGTCAGCTCCTGGTCTTGTTTTTGCTGACTGTATAGAGCTTCTCCATATTTGGCTGCAAAGAATATAATCAATCTGATTTGGTGTTGACCATCTGGTGATGTCCATGTGTAGAGTTGTCTCTTGTGCTGTTGGAAGAGGGTGTTTGCTATGACCAGTGCGTTCTCTTGGCAAAACTCTGCTGGCCTTTGCCCTGCTTCATTTTGTGCTCCAAGGCTAAACTTGCCTGTTACTCCAGGTTTCTCTTGGTTTTCCTTTCTGCACTCCAATCCCCTATTATGAAAAGGACATTTTTTTTTTTTTTGGTGTTAGTTCTAGAAGGTCTTGTAGGTCTTCATAGAACCATTTGATTTCAACTTCTTCAGTCTTAATGGTTGGGGCATAGTTTGGATTACTGTGAAGTTGAATGGTTTGCCTTGGAAATGAACCGCAATCATGCTGCTGTTTTTGAGATTGTACCCAAGTACTGTATTTCTGACTCTTTTGTTGACTATGAGGGCTACTCCATTTCTTCTAAGGAATTCTTGCCCACAGCAGTAGATATAATGGCCATCCGAATTAAATTCGCCCATTCCCATCCATTTTAGTTCACCGATTCCTAAAGTGTTGATGTTCGCTCCTGCCATCTCCTTTTTGACCACATCCAATTTACCTTGATTCATGGACCTAACATTCCAGGTTCCTATGCAGCAGTGTTCTTTACAGCACTGAACCTGACTTTCCCCATCGGTCCCATCCACAACTGGGCATTGTTTCCACTTCAGTTCAGTCTCTTCATTCTTTCTGGAGCTATTTCTCTGCTCTTCCTCAGTAGCTTATTGGGCACCTCCTGACCTGGGGAGTTCACTTCAGTGTCCTGTCTTTTTGCCTTTTCATACTGTTCCTGGGGTTCTCAAGGCAAGAATGCGGAAGGAATTGCCATTCCCTTCTCCAGTGGACCACATTCCGTCAGACCTCTCCACCATGGTTAGCCTGTCCTGGTTGGCCCTTCATAGCGTAATTAGTTGCATAAGGAACTGTACATTGTACAGTGTACATAAGGCAATGTACATTGTCAGTGGCATGGTTACATAGTTACATAAACTTATGCTCATTGAGTTATATAAGGCTGAGTTCCTTGTGACCATTTTGGTTAGTTTTCTGTGACTGTGGTTTCCATTCTGTCGCCCCTCTGATGGATAAGAATGAGAGGCTTGGACAAGCTTCCTGATGGGAGGGACTGGCTATGGGGAAAGCCGGGTCTTGCTCTGGTGGGCAGGGCTATAGTCCGCAACCTCTATTCTGATTTTCTGCCTATGGCTGTGGCTGTGGCTGTGCCCCTACAGTTTGGCCTCAGGTGGTTCAGTCCTAGAGTCTGCAGTCTCTATGACAGGGCCACAGGCTCTGCGGTGGTGCCAATGCCAGTGTCCACGGTAGAGTTAGCTATACTGCATATTATGTTCGCAAGCGTCTTCAGTTGCCAAATTGTACTTGACTCTTTGCAACCCTATGGATAGTAGCCTGCCAGGCTCCTCTGGCCATGGTGTTCCCCACTTGATAACATTGGAGTGGGTTGCAATTTTCTCCTCCAGGGGCTCTTCCCAACCCAGGGATCGAACCTGCATCTCTTGCCTCTCCTTCAGTGGCAGGCAGATTCTTTACCACTGAGCCACCTGGGAATATAACATTGAATAGTGGAACAGTTTAGTGTAGATACATGCACGTAGGAATTTGACACATGATAGAAATGCCACATCCAAAGACTCCTGGCAATATGTTACGTGACAGGTTAAAGCAAAATCAAACAAAAAGCCTGTGAATTTAATTTGAGATTGTATATATTATATATTTGCTAGGAATTTGATATTTGAAGAGAAGAAAATACAGTCGACCCTTCATATCTGCATATCCATGGATTCAATCGAAGGATGGAAAATATTTAGAAAAAAAATTCCATGAAATTCCAAAAAACACAACTTGAATTTGCCAGTCATCTTCAACTATTTACATAGCATTTACATTATATTTGGGCTTTCCTGGTGGCTCAGACAGTAAAGAATCTGCCTGCAATGCAGGAGACATGGTTTGATCCATGGATTGGGACGATCCCCTGGAGAAGGAAATGGCCACCCACTCCAGTATTCTTGCCTGGAGAATTCCATGGACAGAGGAGCCTGGCGGGCTACAGTCCATGGGGTCGCAAAGAGTCAGACATGACTGAGCGACTAACATTAGAAATGTCAGGTTACACACATCAATGAAATCAGTGAGGAAATGGAGTACTGCATAAATGGTGCTGGGAGAATCAGTTTATTATAGACAACTACTTTACACTATATGAAGAAATTAATTCCAGATATATTTAAGAACTGAAAGTGAAATTTAAGTTTAAACGACAGAAATGTAGGAAAATATTACACAATCTTTTAAATAAAACTTAAAATGTAAGCAGTAAAGGAAAAATCAATGGATTAGGCTCTATCACAATTAAAGACTTTTATTCAGTGAAGGTCATCACAGACAAAAAGTAAAAGTGTTAGTCACTCAGTCATGTCCAACTCTTTGCAATCCCGTGGACTATAGCTCACTAGGCTCCTCTGTCTGTGGATTTTTTCAGGCAAGGATACTGGAGTGGGTTGCCATTTCCCTCACCAGGGGATTTTTCCAACTTGGGTTTGAACTCTGGCCTCTTACATTGCAGGCAGATTCTTTACCATCTGAGCCACTCAATTCAGTCGCTCAGTCGTGTCCGACTCTTTGCGACCCCATGAATCACAGCACGCCAGGCCTCCCTGTCCATCACCAACTCCCGGAGTTCACGCAAACTCATGTCCACAGAGTCGGTGATGCCATCCAGCCATCTCATTCTGTCGTCCCCGTCTCCTCCCACCCTCAATCCCTCCTAGCATCAGACTCTTTTCCAGTGAGTCAACTCGTCGCATGAGGTGGCCAAAGTATTGGAGTTTCAGCTTCAGCATCATAGGGAAGCCCATATCACAGACAAAGGTAACAGATAAAGACTGGAAATAACTCTGTTTGTGTATACATATGTCAAACTATTAATACTTATTGTATGTAAGTATAAGTACTGTAACTCAGAGGAAAAATGGATCAAGGCTAAGAATGAACACTTTACAGAAATGAGAGAGAGAGAGAGAGTGAGTGTGTGTGTGTGTGTGTGTGTGTGTGTGTTAGTCACTCAGTTGTATCTGACTCTTTGAGATCCCATGGACAATAGCCTGCCAGGCTCTTCTATGGAATTCTCCAGAAATAGAAATCTATCCAAATAATGTGTGAGGGACATATCTAAACTTAATGGTGACTACAGAAATGGACTCCGTGTGAATTGGAGGCACCGTCTCTTAAAAGTGATTATTGCTAAAAGTTGACGAGTGTTGGTGGAGTATAGCTAAACAATGCTGCTGGTGGGAGTACAAATCGAAGTAGTCATTTTAGAAGAAAATCAACAGTAGTTGAGCTGAATATGGATATATTTTATGATTTACTTGTATCAACTTTTATCATATACTCCTGGGGAATTCTCAAATATTCACATGGAGACATGTAAAGGAACACTGTCCAAGCACTTCTATAATGGAAAGAATTGGATACGCTCTAGGTGCTCATTAATAGGAATATCAAGGAAAATGTGAAATAAGCATATGGTACAATGCTTCAGGAAGAACATATTAATATGTAACAACATAGACAGACTTCAATCAAGTAATTGTAGGAAAAAATAGGAAATAGAGCAGAATATATGAAATAGAACAGAATATATGTCAAAATGCCACTTGTATGATTATGTGCATGAAAAAACCTTTCTTCAAGAATATAAGTGTAAGCTAGCAGGTGTGGAAAGAGATATATATTAAATCCATGAGCGATTATGCTCATGGGTGAGGCTTCATTGGCATAGAAGGTATTTGAGAGCCCTTGGGCAGTTACTAATCCTCCAGACACCATAGGGATGAACATATTATTCTTGCTCTCTTTTTGGACTTAACATCTTCCACATGACAACTCAATGTCTTTGGCTCCATTCTGTGAGCAAAGTAGGGCAAAGAGGAAAAGCACTCATATTTATACAGGCACTTAGCAAGTGACATGACTGTGTAATTGTCAACTTTTATTTTCTTAAGGGGTATTCATCTGCATGCGGATAAATGCCATCCAAGTGATTGATTTACCTTTTTTGTATCTTTGGACTTCCTTCTTAACTTACAGATTTCTTGTTTTTATTCTCTAGGTTGTGTCTCTTTTTGCAAACCCATGGACTATAGGCTGCCAAGCTCCTCTGCCCATGGGACTTCACAGGCAAGAATACTGGACTGAATTGTCATTTCCTTCTCCGGGGGATCTTCCTATGTCTATTGCATTGGCAGATGGATTCTTTACCACTGAGATACCAGAGAAGCCTTAACTTACAGATGTATATACTAAAAAAGTCCAGCACATGAAAATCTTAACTTCGAATTCTGGACAAGTGAAACTCAGCACAGTTCTTTGACATTGGTGAGAAATAATACCCACTGATTCAGACAGATGCTTAAGTGGGAGATATCTTTAAAATTACTAACTTAATTACTCCTTGTCTTTAAAAAGCCTTAATTTTTTAAAAAATATAAAACTGTAAATATGTTAAAATAACAAGATTATAGCTTCTACCTGAAAAAGGAAGCTTATTTATACAGTTGCATATATTTTAGATCTATTATATACATATAATATAATCTTATTCAGAGTCTTGAAAAAGAAAATTTAAACCTTTGTGGTATTCTTGAGATGACCTTTCATTTTTAAATTTTTTATTCCTATACTTGAAGAGCAAGAAGTGTCCACTAAATCACTTATTATTTTCTTAAAGATGATTGGGTTCCTTGTGCTTTATTGATTTTATTAGAATTTTCTATTTAGGTGTTAATGCTGTGTTTTCACTTTGTTTGGCACCAACATATGTAAACCTGACTCTTGATGCACAAAACATGGAAATGGGAATGGCAGTGTTGTGTTTCTGATTAGCGAAGGCACAATCTGACCTTTCAATTTTGCACTCATCCAGTTCCATGCTAAATGTAGTCATATTCCATAGTGTGACTCAGTCCCCGGGTCCTTAGGTCATGATCATTCTTAGAATCTTTGGACTACCATTGTTGCACCCTCAACAGCACGTTTTTCCCACCCAAACATTCCAAGAGGAGTGATCGATAGTATATTTATGGTTATAGTAAGTTTTGAGATGGAACAACTTAAAAATATCAGTAACAATGAGTTTCATGAAGCTGTCTCTTGAATAAGATTTGCCATAATAATGGATGCTTGCATCTTTGCCAGATTGAGTACTGCAACTTGTTTAAGCATAAAACATCTACATTAATTTTTCCTCTTTGCTGCTGCTGCTAAGCCACTTCAGTCATGTCCGACTCTGTGCGACCCCATAGACGGAAGCCCACCAGGCTGCAGCTACCTAATGACACTATTTCACCCTTTTTTCTTCAAAACAGCTATAATACAGAGGGGAAAGAGTAGGAATTAAGTTGAACATTTCTAATATTTTCAGACGCATTCATATTATTTCAACCAGAAAGGTATCACTCTCTAAATTATGGATAATGAGGTGCCAAAGGTCAACAGACATTGTCAACATCTTCAAGCATCAAAAGGTAAAATAGGGATTTGATCTAGATCTGATTTTCAAAACCCTGGTGGTGTCATTCCTCCATTCTGAATAAAGAAGTGGAAGAAGAAAAAAAGTCTTATGTTCTAGAATTTCAGTGTGAAGAACGAAATATACAGTGAGGCTCCACTTTATGGAATGCACCCTTCTCTTGCTGCTGGAAGAATGCAGAGAAAGTGTATGAGGCCCCAGGTCTAGAATGCCATAAGGGTGCCACACTCTCAGCAACTGCCCTTCTGTCTGAAAGGGATGTTAGAACAGGGCACTGGGACTCAACTTCTGACTTCACAGATGGCTCCACAAGGCTCTCTTTGGGCAAATTCTAACAACTGAACAGTTTGAGAGCATATAAAATGACTGACAAGTTTGCTATATTTTGATAGGTCATCAAGGAGAAAACTGTGTTTCTTATTTATCTCTAGGTTCATGCAGGATTTTTTTTCTTTTTCCACTCAGAAATATTGGGGTCAGAATCTCTTCCTGACGTTTCTGACATTATATGACTCATACATATATGCCAACCAGATACCAGGGAATCATAGGTACCTGTATTAGTCTGGGGGATGACAATTATAGATTAAAATTCTCCAAGCCAGGCTTCAGCAATACGTGAACCGTGAAATTCCAGATGTTCAAGCTGGTTTTAGAAAAGGCAGAGGAGCCAGAGATCAAATTGCCAACATCCGCTGGATCATCGAAAAAGCAAGAGAGTTCCAGAAAAACATCTATTTCTGCTTTATTGACTATGCCAAAGCCTTTGACTGTGTGGATCACAATAAACTGTGGAAAATTCTGAAAGAGATGGGGATACCAGACCACCTGACCTGCCTCCTGAGAAACCTGTATGCAGGTCAGGAAGCAACAGTTAGAACTGGACATGGAACAACAGACTGGTTCCAAATAGGAAAAGGAGTACGTCAAGACTATATATTGTCACCCTGCTTATTTAACTTCTATGCAAAGTATATCATGAGAAACGCTGGGCTGGAAGAAGCACAAGCTGGAATCAAGATTGCTGGGAGAAATATCAATAACATCAGACATGCAGATGACACCACCCTTATGACAGAAAGTGAAGAAGAACTAAAGAACCTCTTGATGAAAGTGAAAGAGGAGATTGAAAAATTTGGCTTAAAGCTCAACATTCAGAAAACTAAGATGATGGCATATGGTCCCATCACTTCATGGCAAATAGATGGGGAAACAGTGGGAACAGTGGCTGACTTTATTTTGTGGGGCTCCAAAATCACTGCAGATGCTGATTGTAGCCATGAAATTAAAAGATGCTTACTCCTTGGAAGGAAAGCAGCATGTTAAAAAGCAGAGACATTACTTTGTCAACAAAGGTCCATCTAGTCAAGGCTATGGTTTTTCCAGTGGTCATGTATGGATGTGAGAGTTGGACTATAAAGAAAACTGAGCACTGAAGAATTGATGCTTTTGAACTGTGGTGTTGGAGAAGACTCCTGAAGAGTCCTTTGGACTGCAAGGAGATCCAACCAGCCATCCTAAAGGAGATCAGTCCTGGATGTTCATTGGTGATGTTGAAGCTGAAACTCCAATACTTTGGCCACCTGATGAGCTGACTCATTGCAAAAGACCCTGATGGTGGGAAAGATTGAGGGCAGGAGGTGAAGGGGACGACAGAGGATGAGATGGTTGGATGGCATCACTGACTCAATGGACATGGGTTTGTATGGACTGTGGGAGTTGATGATAGACAGGGAGGCCTGGCCTGCTGTAGTTCGTTGGGTTGCAAAGAGTCGGGACACAACCTAGCTTCTGAACTGAACTGAACTGAGTGATTTTCAGATTGCATTTCAAGACTCTGGCTCTAAAATCAATAGACTGGGTCAGAAGATGCATTCAAAATATCAGTAGAACATAAGTTACGTTATGTTTAGTGGAGCAGAAAGTTCTTTTGGGAAATTTTTGTTGTCCACAAAGATTTTTGTTATTTACAATTTGTTTTATACATTTGGGAACTATATATACAGATGGGTGGTCATCTAAAATGTATTGATGCATATATTGGTTAAAAACAAATTTTAAAGCAACTTCTGTAGAAAGCCTTATGATTGAGATTATGGGTTCCACTGCAACTTCATAAAATCACTCTTCAACTTGATAACTTTTTTTTGATAGCTGAATACTTGACTAACACAATACCTGTCATAAATGTTCCCAGTGTTCTCAATTTTCTTCAAGTCATATTTGACCTTTGGACATTTAGGATGTTTCCATGTCCTGGCTATTGTAAATAAGGCTGCAGGGAACATTGGGGTGCATATGTTCTTTTGAATTATGGTTTTCTCAGGGTATATTACCAATAGTGGGCTTGCTGAGTCATACGGTAGTTTTATTTTTAGTTTCTTAAGGAACCTCCATACTGTTCTCCATAGTGGTTGTATCAGTTTACAATCTCAATGTCCAATGACAGACGAAGGCACAAAGATGGTGTTACATTATATATATAGTGGACTATCACTTAATATCCTTATTAAAAGGAATAAAGTAGGGTCATTTGTAGAATGTAGATGAATCCAGAGTCTGTTACACAGAGTTAGGTAGGTCAGAAAGAGAAAAACAAATGTTGAGCATTAAAGCATATATGTGGAATCTAGAAAAATTGTATACATATAGATGAACCTATTGCCAGGGTAGGAATAGAGATACAGACACAGGAACAGACACGTGGACAGGGGGTTGGGAGCAGGGAGGGAGAGATTGTATTTGGCATATAGACACCCACATGCAAGGTAGCTAGTGGGAGCCTGCTGTATAGAACAGGGAGAGCTCAGTGCTCTGTGGGGACCTGAAGGGGTGTGATGGGGGTGAATGGCAGGGAGCTTTAAACCGAGGGGATATATGTATACATACAGCTAATTCACTTCATTTTACAGCAGAAACTAACATAAAGCAATTATATTCCCATTTTTTTAAAGCCATGTTTGGCCTTCTTACATCTAATAGGAGACCTCTTATTCTATTAAGATATTCCTACTGCTGTTATGCAATTTCCTAATTTACTTGGCATCTTCTTTCTCCCTTAGTAATGATGAGAGTGAAAGAGGAGAGTGAGAAAGCTGATTTAAAACTCAACATTCAAAAACTTAAGATCATGTCAACTGGTCCCATCATGTCAAGGCAAACAAAAGGGGGAAAGATGGAAGCAGTGACAGACTAGACAGCACTCATACATGCCAATGCTTTATCACTAGAATGCTTCATGAACCCTTAGGTATATTCCAAGTCTTATTCCATGTTTTAGGTCCTCAGCATGCCTGTGGGAAGATGCAGAGCCCTACCTGGGATGTCCCAAGTCCAAGGAGAATGGACCTGCATGATCGCCATAGGCCAGACCTGACTCTCAGAAGGATGCAAAAAACATGCAGTACCCTCAAAGCAGCATCAGGAATGGTCCTCACAGAAGTCTGTGCATCAGTCCCAGGGTTCCTTTTTGTGACAGCTCCCTCAAGTGACAGCTCCCAAGTGAAGGAAGAAGACTTACCCCAGGGAACAACCAAGAACACTTCCTGGCTTAGAAGCTCCATGTTCCAACTGGAAACCAGTATCTTCTGAAACTGATTTTTGGATTTGCTTGCAGTGTCCCTTCAAGGACCATGTTCTGCTCTAAGAATCAGAACACAAAGCTCATTTATACTTTCTCTTAGGCAGGGTTGCGACTCGACTCCCCAGGGTGGGATCGCTTTAACCAGCAGCAATGTTGCCTAGAAACACAGTTGACTTTCTGCCTTTACCATATCTCAGTAAAACTGGTAAAAAGTGAATCCAATAACAAATGCACTCAGAGGAAGAGGAAGGGTTTTGTTAACCCCTTAGCTTCAGAAGATAATTGATTAATATCTGGATCACAGAGAAAGCAAGGGAATTCCAGAAAAAAACAAATACTTCTGCTTCGTTGACTTTGCTAAACCCTGTGTGTATCATAACGAACTGCAGAAAACTCTAAAAGAGATGAGAATACAAGACAACCTTACTTGTCTCCTGAGAAACCTGCATGCGGGTCAAGAAGTAACAGAACTTCTTGTGGAACAACGGACTTTCAAAATTGAAAAAGAAGTACAACAAGACTATATATTGTCACCCTGTTTAACTTATATGCAGAGCACATTATGCCAAAAACTGGGCTGGATGAGTTATAAGTTGAAATCAAGATTTCTTGGAGAAATATCAACAATCTCAAATATGCAAGTGACATTATACTAATGGAGAAGGAAATGGCAACCCACTTCAGTATTCTTGCTAAAAAAATCCTGTGGACAGAGGAGTCTGGCAGGCTACAGTCCATGGGATCATAATAGTTGGACCCCAACTTAGCAACTAAACCACCGCCACCACCATTCTTATGACAGAAAGTGAAGAGGAATTAAAAAGCTTCTTGATAAGGGTGAAAGAGGAGAGTGAAAAAAGGTCAACTTAAAATTCAATATTCAAAAAACTAAGATCATGGCATCTGACCCTATCATTTTATGACAAATAGAAGGGGAAAATGTGGAAGCAGTGAAAGATTCCCTCTACTTGGGCTCTAAATCACTGTGAATGGTGACTGCAGCCATGAAATTAAAAGATGATTGCTTCTTAGAAGGAAAACTATGAAAACCCTAGACAGTGTATTGAAAGACAAAGACTTCATTTTGTCCACGAAGATCCCTATAGTCAAGGCTGTTATCTTCACAATAGTCATATATAAAAATGTGAGAGTTGGACCATAAAGAAGGCCGAGTGTCAAAGAATTAATGCTTTCAAATTGTGGTGCTGGAGAAGAGTCTTGAGAGTCCCTTGGACAGCAGTGAGATCAAAGCAGTCAATATTAAAAGAAAACAACCCTGAACACAATTCGAAGAACTGAGACTGAAGCTCCAATATTTTGGCCACCTGATGTGAACAACCAACTCAGTGGAAAAGATTCTGATGCTGGGAAAGATGAAAGCAGAAGGAGACGAGGGTGACAGAGGATGAGATGGCTGGATGCCATCACAGAGTCAATGAACATGAACTTGGGAAAACTAGGAGATGGTGAAAGACAGGGAAGCCTGGTGTGCTGCAGTCCATGGGATTTCATCGAGTGGGACATGACTTGGTGACTGAACAACAGCAATTCCATTGTAATATGTGTTTTTCAAAGACTATCATCCTATCTTTATAATGATTCAAAAATATTCATATATATATATTACAGATGAGGAAATGAAACTGTTTACCTCAGACTGGGACTTGAGCCAAGTGCTGGGATGTGAATCCAGCCAAAATCCATTTGGGATTTGAACCCACAAGGCTGGGACTCGAACCCTGCCAAAATCCATGGTACCTGGTTTCAGGACCTAACGATGCTCAGGTTCTGATGTCTCATTGCAGAAAGATTTCAGTGAGAGACAAATGAGAGGTAAAGTGTGGAATCCTTCCAATTCAGAGACAAACACAATCCCCAGAGTGTGGGCCATCACGGAGTGCAGCCGCAAAATGTGACCTGGTTAGTTCCTATGGGCTGGGTAGTTTCATGTTAATGAGTGGGACGGCCATTCCAACCATTCTGGGGAAGGGGTGGAGATTTCCAGGAATTGGACCACGGCCCACTCCTCAGACCTTTGACAGTGCTTTAGTGCTATCATGGCGCCCCTGCGTAAGTCATTTAGCTTGCTGATTGAGGATCAAGGTCTGAAAAAGTCAACTTGTCTGCCATGCTGGGCCCATTAGGTTCCACCCGGTTAATGTTGTATCTCTGGGCTATGTCATTCAAAAGTAGTGCCACTGCCCTTTACCCTCCTGTAACGCCAGAGAGATTCAAGAACAGTGAAAATAGCAGTTAATACCTAGGTGAGACACAGAATTAAGCTTTCTCATTAGTCAGGCTTCAGAACTTAGACTGATTTGTTTATTCTTCAGGAAGCGCTGACAACAGATTATGGTACATAGTAGGTACTTTCAAAGTACAGTGGGAGGTGGAACCTGTGGATATGGAAGGCTGACACCGTGTTATATGAGGGACTAGAGCATTCCTGGGGAGAAGGCCCTGGCGACCCACTCCAGTACTCTTGCCTGGAACAACCCATGGACGGAGGAGTCTAGTAGGCTGCAGTCCATGGGGTCACTAAGAGTTGGACATGACTGAGCGACTTCACTTTCACTTTTCCCTTTCATGCATTGGAGAAGGAAATGGCAACCCACTCCAGTGTTCTTGCCTGGAGAATCCCAGGGACGGGGAAGCCTGGTGGGCTGCTGTCTGTGGAGTCCCACAGAGTTGGACATGACTGAAGCGACTTAGCAGCAGCAGCAGAGCATTCCTGGGCTTTGGTACCCACGCAGGGGTGGGGATTCCTGGATTCATTACCCTACAGACACTGAGGGACGACCGTATTATTATTGTTCCCGGTGGGTTGGCACAGTCTCTCAGCCCTTCCTCATCTATAACTTCAAGTCCATCATGACTATTTCCCTACGTCCTGGTCACATCCTGTGACCCTCTTCTTAACTTCATATTCGGAGAGGAACTGGCCTGCCATGCCTCCTCGCCCAGTGTGGAGCCCAGCCACAGAAACTTGGGAAGAGCCCTGCCAGCGGCATCACCTTCTGCTGCCACAAGTGCTGAGTCTGTGTGGAAAAGCCAGGTAGAGGGGCTCATCACAAAGCTAGCCTGTCACCCGTGAACAGGGGAAGACTGGAGCTGCTCGGGACCTGGCTGGGGCAGAGAGCATCCAGGGGTGCCATCTGTGGGAAAGCTGTGGCTGCAGGAAGAGCACCCCTTCCTCCACGGGAGCTTGCAGGATGGTCTCAGTGAAGAAGGACAAGGCATGAACCATCTGGGGAGGTGCAAGTCATCCATAGTCAGCGAAGGGCTGGCAAGAAGAGCTGCACAGACAGAGCCTGAGACCAGAGGGCCATCCCTTCCAGGATGATTTGCCCGTGATTCTGACCAATTACATCATCCAAAAACAGAATGCAAACTTTATCCAGGTCGAAGCTGCAGGAAATAAGAGGCATGGCCCGCTCAGTTTCTTTTCCTCTTTCTCTGTCCTTTAGCCCCACAGAGTCAGCAGCCCATGATGAGCTAGTCCTTGGGAGGCTGAGCTGGGTCCAGTTTTATAGACTGCTGCCAGGGGGCTGACCACCTAGTTCACCCCCAACCCTACCCTCTAATGAAACCCTGCTCCAAGCTCGCCACAATCCCTGAAAACACAGAGAACCTAGGCGTGGTCAGAGTCAATGTTATGGAGCCTCCTGCCTGAAGCCTGGCCCTCCTGGTCTTCCTCTGAACAGTGGACCTCACAGGAGGCTGTCCACACTCAATGCCTGGCTTGGAGAGCACAGCTAAATCACAGTGAGCTGTGTAGAGACCTTGAGGACTTTGTCATCAAACCATTATTTTGGCACATTCTGTTCTTCGTCACAACTACTGAACGTGTTTCCCCTAACATCTGAGTGGAGCTACATGTGTGCCTGTTTTGAGATCCTTGGTTTTGACATCTTGCTGGACGACAGGCTAGTGGTTGAGGACTGTCTCCTGGGTTTTGCAAAACCAAGATCTGCCCTGAACGGGACCCCTCGGAGAGGAGTGTCCTCAGGCAGTGGAACATAAAGTCGGAAACACAGAGGGATTAGTTTGGGTGGGGTGGGGTGGTTTTGTCGCTCAGTTGTGTCTGACTATTTGTGACTCCATAGACTGTAACCCACCAAGATCCTCTCTCCATGGGCTTTTCCAGGCAGGAATAGGTTGCCATTTCCTTTCCCAGCACAGCTTGTATTATTTTTTATCTTTCGCTGGTTAGTGTCAGACAAAAGGCATGCACTAAATATTTTTTTAAAGTTAAAGAATACCCAAAATAGCGGCTTATACGTAGCAAGATACAGAATTAAGCTCTCTCAGTAATCAGGTTGAGAGAGCTTTTTTTTTTTCTTTTTAATTCTGGAAGCACTAACAGCAGTTTATGGTACAGAGTAGGTACTTCCAAAGTACAGTTGGATGTGGAACCCGTGGATATGGAAGACAGACACTATGTTATACAAGAGACCAGAGTATCCCCGGGTTTGGTGTCTATGGTGGTGTGGGGATTCCTGGATCCAATACCCTTCAGAGACTGAGGGACAACTGTATTTCTGTATTTCCTGGTGGGTTTTCAGGCTCTCAGCCCTTCCTCATCTACAACTTGAAGTTTGACATGCGTATCTACAACCTGATCACATCCTGTGATCCTCTTCTTAACTTCATGTTCAGAGATGAACTGGCCTGCTGTGCCATCTTGCCCTGCTGGAGCCCAGCCACAGCAACGGGGTAAGAGACGGGCCCGCAGAAGCGTCTTCTGTATCACAAGTGCTGAGTCTGTGTGGAAAAACCAGGTTGTGGGGCTTGTCACACAGCTAGCCTGTCACCCGTGAACAAGGGGAGACTGGAGCAGCTCGGGACCCGACTGGGGGTGAGCATCCAGCGGTGCCGCCTGTGGGAAAGCTATGGCTGCAGGATGTGAACCTGTGGATATGAAGGGCTGACGCTATTTTATACGGGGGCCTGGAATATCCCAGGAATTTGGTATCCATGGAGGGGTGGGGATTCCTGGATTCAAAACCCCACATGTACTGAGGGGCCACTGTATTATTTTTCCTGGTGGCTTTGCACAGTCCTCATCTACTATTTTAAGTTTAACATGTGCATCTACATCCTGAGCACATCCTGTGACCCTCTTAACTTCATGTACAGACAGGGACTGGCCTTCTCTGCCACGTAGCCCTGTGTGGAGCCACAGTCACACGGTAGGAGGTGGGCTGGGGGCACCATCTTCTGCTTCCACGAGTGCTGAGTCTGCGTGGAGAAGCCAGGTAGAGGGCCTTGTCACACAGCTAGCCTGTCACCTGTGAACTAGGGATGAAGCCTGGAGCACCTTGAAGCCTGGCTGGGAGGAAGGCATCCAAAGGTGCCAACTGTGGAAAACCCCTGGTGCAGGAAGAGCACCCCCTCCATCCCTGGGAGCTTACAGTCCTCAATGAAGAGGGACAGGGGGCAGTCCCCGTCCTGGGGAGGGTTGGGTCATTGAAAGCCAGCAAAGGCTGGGGAATAGAACTGCATGGACGGGGCCTGAGACCACAGGGCCGCGCCGTTCCAGGATGATGTGCATATGATTGTGGACCAACTACATCATCCAAAAACACAGTGAGAACTTTGTTCTGGAAGATGCTTTGTCCAGAAGGCAATGTGGCCCACACAGTTTTTCCTCTTTCTCTGTCCTTTAGTCCTGCTAAAGTGTGTTTATGCACTGACTTAATAAACATTAGGTGAACATTGACAATGTGCCCAGACATTCTCTAACAAGTAAATAAGATAGAATCCCTGCCCTCAAGGAATCTACAGTATTTTAGGAGACAGACAGGAAAAGTAAGCAGGCAATGATGACCCTCAGTTATGAGCCAGAGACAAGCAGAGGGTGCTGGTAGAATCTTTGTGATCCTCCCCCTCCCCATCACCTGGGAGAAGTTCCAGATACTTCTAGAAAGAAGCCGAATCTCAGGTCCCTGCCAAAGGATCAGGGAGTGAGCAAAAGGGTGGGAGGATGCATTTTCCTACAGAGTCAAGACTCTGTGGCAGGATCAAGAAGCTAGAGAAAGAAGCAGTTTTTATAATACTCGGGGTGCTTCTCTCTGCCTGGAACAGGTCCTTTGGGGCTGGAGGAAGCCTGTGAGGCCAAAGGGAGGAGTGAGTAAAGTTCCTCTAACCATTTACAAGACCCAAATACCCTACAACTTAAGGGGTACTGCTGATTGAAAATCTATTTTGTGAAGTCATTTCTGGCCCTCCTACTTCGGTGAGAAAATTGCAACTGATCCTCAGGTAAGCCAGACCTCCTGGCAGTTTTAGCCATAAGACAGAACCTTTTGAGTAACTAAAGGACCCAGTCCCGTGTAATAGTCAAAAGAGCAAATTCATTTAGAGTTGTCCACTCTCCGTCTTGCTTGCGATGAGCTTCTCACTAATTCCCAGTCTCGAGCTTTTTCTGCTCTTCTCTCCCCACACCCCCAGCCTCCGTCTCCACCCCAGCCTTCAGGAATGGCCAGGTGGGCTGGTTTGCATGGGGTCAGGTGACAGCGCGCTCTGGGCTTGATGTGAGCTCCAGGCTGACTCTTCTGTGCTGTGCTACTGCGTATCCCTTGGATTTCTCCATTGAGCACATCTAACAGCACTTCCCAGCCAGGGGCAAAGTGCTCCCTCAGGTCCGCAATTACCTCTTCCTTTTCAGTCAGGCACTCCCCCCACTGCCACCCCAACCATGACACTCCTGGACACAATTTTTAATGGCTTCTTGTCAGCAATTCTTCTCGAGTGGCAAGTGTGGTCAGCATGAAACAGTGGACCATCCTGGCTCTCTGCTCTGTCTGGGGCAGTGTAGCCTCTTCCCACTGAAGCTGAGTCCCTGCACTGCTATCTCCAGTGCCAGTGCAGCAGGCTGGCTTCACAAAATCCCAGAAACATGGGTCAAGGGCCCCGTGTGGTTGGTGCCTTCAGCTTGTGGCAATGAGGAAGGAACACGTTTTGCTCCACCGTGCAGTCAAGGAAAATGTCACTCCAAGAACTTTCTCTGAAGAAGTCTCTTTTCTTTTCCAATGCTCAAACATTTTTATACCCTTCTTGTGGGTTTATGATTAAGGCTTGGGATTGGGTTGGGGCTGCTTCATCTTTGAGTCTTAGCTCCTTTAACCACGTAGCAGAAATTTTCCACCTATTTTTTTCTCTTGGCCTTTTAGACTTCAATGAAAACAAAACAAGAGTCCTGTTTTGATATCCTTTTATCATCCTATTGATAATTGGAAAGAGAGCTTTGGTTTTTATCTTACTAAAAGGGTCCTTAAATTTGTTTCACGTGCACACCCTCAATACCTTCTCTTCCTCCCTACCTCAGCCCTGCACAGAAATCACCCTTAAGAGGAAAAGGTGGGTGATTTGGGGTTGTCAGCTCCCTCAAAGGCTACCCTCAAGTAAGGGGCAGTGTTATTTCAACCGAATTAAATGGGGACACGGAAGATAGGTGGAGGCTGCCAAACAGCACACCCACCGCCCCAGTCCTCCACTTATCATGTTTTTATTACTTTACTCTCTTTATTCCCAGTGTGGGAATAGGTTGGGTCAGTTAGGGAGGGATGGGCATTCTTGGGACCTCAGATTCCTCCATGTTCTTGACACAGCCTTCTTAGTTGCTCCCTATACAGTCTCTGGTTCCATCTCCTTTGCCGCTGAGAAACTTTTGCCTTTTCAGGAATCATGAATTCAAGCATCCCTGGCCACCGCCCAGCAGGGGAGAAGAATGCCCTGGTGGGGTGATGGCTCCCACTACCTCTGCTGTGCGTTCCCATTTGATCACAATTCCCTCCATTGCTTTTTTTTTTTCCTGTTTGATCTTTAGATTTCTTCTTCCAACCCTTTTTTTTTTTTTTTTTGCCATTATAGCTCTAACATTTCTCTCTCTAAGCTTTCTTTCTTTTTTTAATTACTTGTCTCTTCACGTCTTTCTTTCCAGTTTTCCAGAGTCAGGATCTGAGTGTTTGTCTCTTCTCTTGCTTGTCTAGTGTGTTTTTTTAAGACAAGGAGGGATGCCTGAAGCTTGAATTTGCTACAGGGACAGTAAGGGTATGGAAGGAATGAGGCGGGGCACCATTTCACCAGCCAAGAGACAAATGATTCAGTCAGGTTTATCCTTCCCTGGAAAACTATCTGGGTAGCCCATTTCATACCCTTTCTCAGGTGTCCCAGCCCCTCTCCACCTCTGCAATTATTGACATTGTCTATGAGAAGAATGGAGAAGACAATGGCACCCCACACCAGTACTCTTGCCTGGAAGATCCCATGGATGGAGGAGCCTGGAGGGCTGCAGTCCATGGGGTCGCTAAGAGTCAGACACAACTGAGCAACTTCACTTTCCCTTTTCGCTTTCATGCATTGGAGAAGGACATGGCAACCCACTCCAGTGTTCTTGCCTGGAGAATCCCAGGGATGGGAGAGCCTGGTGGGCTTCCGTTTATGGGGTCACACAGAGTCGGACATGACTGAAGTGACTTAGCAGCAGCAGCAGCACGAGAAGAATGGTATCTGAAGGGATCATGCACCTCACTCATCATCCTCACCATCTGGCTCTTTATTCTCCAAGTGGAACCAGCAAGAAATCACACACTTTTTCTTGATCCCCAGTGTTGTTTGTAAATTCCCAGAGGAATAACTCCTCAAAGAACACCAGACCCAGCCTCCCTTTCTGAAGTTAACCCTTCCCTTCTCAACAGTGTCTTACTCAGGAGGAAACCACACTTTAACTTCGAATCCCCAATACTACCAGAAACTTGGCATTAAATAAAGTTCAATAAATGCTTGTTAACAAGAGTGATAAATTTATGTTAGATTTATTCTAAAATATTTTTGTGTATCTACTAATTCAGAGAGGAAAGCCAACTTAAATAATGAAGGCAAGATGAGAGACTCTAAAAGGAAAGGAGGGGAAGAAATGGATGAATACTAGGCTGCTTTTTTAAGGCATAAACCCGACAGCTGGAGCCAGTTCTTTGAATAGTTCTGAGACTGCTGTGGCTTTTCAGCAGCCCTACATCCGCACTGTTAAGGACCCCACAAAAGTGATTTTTTTCCGGAAATAAATAAATCAGGACCAACCACAGATCCTAGCTAGCCCAGGTGGAAAATCTGGTCCCATACTTTAGGATTGGGCGTTTATTGACCTGAATTGCTACGGGCCAATTTTTTGAACAATGCAAGATTTTTTTGTGCCACCCTCTTCCCCCATCCATAGCTTGCCACAAGGAAATCTGGGACAGATTACAGTTGAAGGTCTCTGGAATTGAGCTTAGCCTCAAATATTTTGGTAAAATTTCTGAAGCAGCAGACATCCTAGTGTGATCTACTAAGTACTGGATGGATGTTTATTGAAATGGGAAGAATATACTCTAGGCCCTCCTACGACTGATGGCAAAACAAATGCAGCTATCTTCTACCTTGAGGAATCTTCTTATATAGTCATTATATCAAGACTAAAAAGTAAAGAAGAAATGGTGCCCTATATGCCAGTGCTTTTGTTTTAAAGACTTGCTCAAAACTCAAGGTCATCTTTCAACTGTCTCCTCTCCCTACTACTGCATCAGAGGCTTATTTATCAGATGAAATGAGTCCAGAGGTCTGGCTCCCAGTACCAACCACAACACAGGATCAGGACTTCATATGAGGCCAAAAGTTTTCAAACAATGGCACATTCCATCCCTACTGCACCAGACAAGGATCAGTTCCCTTGAGCACCAGGGACCACGTCACAGGCATCCATGTCACGGGCATCTACTAGAAACCTCCTCTTGCCTTCATTTAGGGACAAGAGGCAGCGACAGGTCTAGATGTGTTTTGGGTAGCGGCCAGTGTCAGCACTGAGTTTAATACTGGATTTCAGAAGTAGGAGAAATAAACGCATTGGGGAATTTTCAGTTCTCCCAAGCTGTCTGACCCTCATTCAACCAAGTACTTATTTTTTGTTTCCTTTGTTTCCACGTGTACCCTGCAGAAGCTTCCTTGGGAGTGGGAACATGTGATGGTGGTGGGGTACATAACCAGCCTTTCAGGCATGATGTGACACACACCAGGGCCAGAATCCTTCCCTCCTTCCCCGTTTCTTCAAAAGCTTCCCACATCTGCCCTTTCTTTTCACTCCTCCTTCCTGCTCCGTCTCAGGGCTTTCCTCTGCTCCTTTGTCCATCAATGTGTGGGAAGGAGTTTGGGGTGCTAGGAGTAATAGCCTCAGTGGAACAGGATGTTGTAATTCCACTTCTGCTCTTTTGCCCTCTCTGAACCTTGTCAGGTCTCTGATAGAGAAGAAATCTCTTTGCATTCTGCTGATATTCTCTTATTATTATTATTGTTTTTATTCTTAATGTCATTGCTCCCAGGGAGTGCTTCCTGTACTTTTGCTTTTTTTCTTATGTCGTAACTTTTTGTTACATGATCTCAGCTTCTTGTTGTCTCCTGCATCTCTATCTGTATAGCTACCTCTCTATGCTATCAGATTTCCCCCTTCTGGTGGGGACATTTGTATCTTTTCTTTCCTGGAAAGGAAGGACACAAGGAAAACTGAAGTGGGGTCGGAAAGCAGGGGTGGAATTGGACACCACATGGCTATTCTCCGTGCTGCTGCTGCTGCTAAGTCGCGTCAGTCGTGTCCTACTCTGTGCGACCCCATAGACAGAAGCCCACCAGGCTCCCCCGTCCCTGGGATTCTCCAGGCAAGAACACTGGAGTGGGTTGCCATTTCCTTCTCCGTGCATGCTCCAGCAAATCCGCTTAGGGATAGCGGCAAGGGGGAATGATTTTTTTTTTTTTTGCCTATGATGGTATTCCATCACTCTGGTCTCTCCTGGCTTTGCATCCTTGATTACACTTCTCTTTTACAATAGTCACTATTTAACTGACACTTTCATGAAACCACCATGAAATCAGGGCTTCCCTGGGGGGTTATACAGTAAAGAATCTGTCTGTAATATGGGAAACCCAGGTTTGCTATCTGGATCAGGAAGATCCCACGGAGGAGGGCATGGCAACCCACTCCAGTATTCTTGCCTGGAGAATTCCATGAACAGAGAGGCGCCTGGGGGACTACAGTCCCTGGGATTGCAGAGAGTCGGACACGGCTGAGCAACTAACATTTCCGCTTTCACTTTCATGAAACCACATGAAAGCTTCTGCCTTCCAGCTAGAAACTCTGATAAGACAGCTTACCTCTCCAACTATGGATCCCACATCTATAAACCCTGAAACCTTTGAGACTTCTGTGCTTCCTATAAGTCTGAGGGAGCATCTGTTTTGTCAGCAAGCTTCTTCTTAGTGGTTCCTTAAAACCAACCCCAGCCTTTCATGACCTATTGTCTTCAAGGATTTCTATTTCCCATTAAAGAGACTGACTCCCTATATTTTAAACTCTATCTCACCTTTAATTAATGGAAAATACTGAAGGTTAATGGATAAGATTAAGTGCTTTTAGAGAAAAGACACTGTTTCTCATTCATTGTTGTAATCCCAAGACCTATTTGAGTATCTGAATATTTGTATTTCCATGGGTGTGTTTTGAATGGAATTAATGTTCAATTCCCAAGTGTTTTATGTTATACAAGAAACCAGAACATATACAGCAGCTTGGGAGGCAAGAAATGGTAAAGAAGCCAGGAAAGGAAGGCAGGAATATGAGTCCATGAATTCTAGAAAATACTGGATGGATATTAGCTTCCGTGTGTCCGAGCACCTGCAGATGAGGAATTCTAATCGATCCCAGACAACTTGAGTCAGTCAGTGACTCGGGGGTGGGTGGCAGGAGTTCCCAGAAGGTAATGTCTTCCCAAGCAGGTGTAGCCAAAACTACAGATCAAGACAAACCCCTATAGTCCTTCACTAAATTTAAAAACATGTGTTTTAAATTACATTTAAATGCATGTGTTAAAATGTACAGATTTAATAAATGCTTGTGGGAAAGAACAGAGTCCACAAATGCTCCCTTCAAAACAGGCATCCTCTCTTATAAAGATGCAGGATTCCCAGGTGCCCAGGGCAGCAGGTTGGTGTCCCAGGGCTCAGTGGGAGCAAAGTCCTGCTGGAAGAACCAATCCAAAGGAGACAGGTGGGAATGAAGTCTGGATGGTTGAAATCAAAGATGGGGGTTAGGGGAAGCAATCCTGAGCAAAGAGAAGGGTGGGGTAGAAGGAGGGTGGCTGGTGAAGGGGACTGGAACAAAACTTACTTTCTTCAGAACAACTCAACTTTGCCTTGTCTTTCTTAAGGCGCCATACCAATAGGTCATTTGATAATTCCCTAAGCTTATGCCCCAACTATGGTTGGAAAGTCATTCTCTGTCCCACCCTGGGGCAGACAGCCTACCGCACTTCTTGGTAGGATATATGTCCCTTCCAGGAGTAAAGGGAAATCAAGACTGAACCTAAATACTATGGTTCTCCCCCAGAGGTGATGGGGCCCCAGTCCAAGTCCATTTGTTTTGGGAATGCCTATTTTGAAGGGAGAATCTGTGGGTCTTGGTCAATTTTTTCCTCTTCAATAGCTAATCCGGGCTCTGGCCTGACTGAAAACCACATCAGAATGAAGACCTCAAGGGAACAGCCCAGAGGCCTGGTACCTGGATTCACAAGAGCTTGAAGTACCTCACTAATCCTCCCAACCACAGCCCTCCAACTCTGCCCCATACTCTCCCCTCCAACCTAAACGCACAGCCTGCAGTGTGGGCAGCCTAGGGCCAGACAGTAGCAGCCCCGGCCCCTCCTGTTTGTGAAACACCTCCTTTCGAGTCTTCGCCTCCTGGGCAGACTTGTGATGCTCTTGCTTTGTGGACTCCCTCTTCCCCAGAAACTTAAGCTGACAATCAGGAGGAGGAACAGACAAGTCAGATAGCAGTTTATTCCTAAATTCCTGGCCATCACTGCATTTCCACAAAACTTCTCTTTCCAAAGCACGATTTCTGCAACATGCATTTGTTGAAAGAGAAAACTCGGCTCCCTCCCCATCCATCCCCCCAGTACCTGGTTCTGCCCTCCCCCACCCCCTCCATGGCTGCACCAGTCTCTACTCCCTCCCCATGCCTCTGCTCTGCTCGTCTCTCAGGATCCATCTTCCCACACTTCCTGCTGCTCTTCTCTATTTCTGTCCCTACTTGGTCTTGTTTCAGAATAGTGTGTATCCTGTGTCTGTGTTAGTCCACTGACAAAAAAAAAAAACTAAGAAAAAATTGTCTCCAGGTTGACAAAATAGGGACCATGAGGAAAGAGAGAGAGATCAATGACCCAAGAAGAAGGACACAGCCAACTTCTTTCTGCTACTGGTTCTTTTCTTGTATCAAGATTTACTCACCAAGCGGCCCTCATTTCCCCTTTCCCTCCTTATTCAATGGACTTCCCTTATAGCTCAGTTGGTAAAGAATCCGCCTGCAATGCAGGAAGACTCCCTATATTTTAGGGAGTCCACATGCAATGTAGGAGACCCGAGATCGATTCCTGTGTCCTAAAGATCGCCTGGAGAAGGAAATGACAACCCACTCCAGTATTCTTGCCTGGAGAATCCCATGGACAGAGCCTGATGGGCTACAGTCTATGGGGTTGCAAGAGTTGGACACGACTTGGCAACTAAAGCACCACCACCTTATTAGATGCTTTCCAGTGGAAAGGGACAGTTCGTTAGGGATGAGTTCCTTCCCCACCCCACTCAACTCTATTGTTCTTCAGCTGGAAAGAGTAAAGTGCTCCTGATCCAACTGTGTATGTCAACTCCTTAAACCTGGATCCAGGAAAACCTTCTCTGCCCCCCTCCATACTTTCCTGACTCATTGTTCCCAGGCTGGTCTGAAGACAGACCAATGACCTCCAAAAAGCGCTATCTTCGGAGTTCCCAGGCCCTGCAATTTTTTTATTATGACTGCTTCAGTGAAGCTGGGGTTCTCTGAGTGTTGGGGCATCAGGGACCTACATTCACCCTATATCCACAGGGTCATATGATTATACACTTGCCTAAGACTTCCCTGGTGGCTCAGACGGTAAAGCGTCTGCCTACAATGCGGGAGAGACATGGGTTCAATCCCTGGGTCAGGAAGATTTCCTGGAGAAGGAAATGGCAGCCCACTCTAGTACTCTTGCCTGGAAAATCCCAAGGACAGAGAAGCCTGGCAGGCTACAGTCCATGGGTTCACAAAGAGTTAGACACAATTGAGCGACTTCACTTATCTTCCCTTCTCAGACTGTGAGTTGATTGAAAGCAAGACGTTCTTGGACTCAGGTCCTTTTCTAAATTTCAGCAAATTTACTGATAGACGTCATAGGATATCCTAGAGGAAATACATCTCTTGAGGTTAGCTGAATTCAGAGGCCATTGAAGACTGAAGCCTATGAAGACTAAAGAGCCTGTGAAGACTGAAAAGCAGTCCTAGTCCCAAGACCACAGTTCTGATTCCTTGGTTTATTTAATTAAATTGTGATTTGGGCATTTCCTAAATGATCTGCTTCTTCCCCCTAGGAGAACTGTACCTGGGACCAACTTCAAAGGCTTTATTAGTTTTTGATTCTTAAGCCAACCTGGATTTCAGGAGGGAGTAAAGTGAGAAAGTTCCAGGGTTAAGACTTTTCATGTAAGTCACTTATAATATAAGGTGTCTAGTCCCTGACCCCATATCCCTGGGTCCTTTGGCATTAAGATAAAACTTTCTCGGGGGAATAAATCCATCCAAGCACCATCATCCTTTTGCTTCTGAGAAAGAGTGTTGCATCACTATTTATGCAAGCATCCTGAGAGAAGGGTTGGTGGGACAGGGCGGAAGGAAAGTAAATATGCTTTCTCAGCCTCTTTAGGAAGAAAAGCCAGTCAGGAGAGAGAAGGGGGACGGGGAAGAAGCAGGACTATGTCCCAAATGGCTTGGGCCAGCGATCCCGGCAGGACCTGATAAGTCTAGGTGCCACCATACAAGTTCAAGCTGGAGAGGAGCTTAACCAAGGCGTCCAGAAGCCTGCGGGGTAGGCAGGGCTGTGCGTCTGGCTTCTAAGAGCAGCAGCAGGGTCTGGGACTCTTCAGGCCCAGGGCATCTGGCCCTTGGTGAGGAGGGAGACCTTGCTGAGACAGAGAAGGAGAGGAAGCAACACAGAGAGGAAAAACAGGAGTGGTGGTGGGACATAAGTTCAGAGGAGGGTGCGTCAGGGCCTTCGAGGTGCCAGCATGCTTCCCCTCCCAGCCAAGGGCCAGAGAGCGCCCCCTCATAGGCGGCGGAGGGTCTGGGGCCACTAGGGGAAGCGGCCGGCCACGCTCTGCCCCAGGTGGCCAGCTCTCCAGGAGAATCAGCAAATTGTTCTGAATCTCGTGGTTCGTTCAAAAAGATGGAAAGCGAGGAATGAGGAGCTTCCAGAGGAGCATGACTCAGGGAGCTTTTCCAGGTTCTTCTGGAATGGGGTCAGCAAGATTTTGTGGGATTCACAGATATGTGCGCTAACTTCCCTTCTTACAGGGTGATTCATCTTGGCTACTAATCGCCAAATGAGGCCAGATGAACTAACAAGTTTGAAGAGGAGAAGGAAAGAAACTCAGGACCGAAGGACTGGCTGGATAGAAAACCACCACTATCTTCTTTGAATGATGCTATGTACCAGCCAAGACTCTCGGTTAGCTGACCCTATTGCCCCCACCTGCGTGAATTCTTGGCAAAGAAAGCATTCACGTGGAGTACAGGAGAGCATTTTTTGAGTGTTAGTTTTCTCTGAGTAGATGTATCAACTTAGGGGTGAGGGAGGTGGGGTAGAACTAGGGATCAGTTATGTCTGAACCATAAACGGCAGCCTGCCCTTGCACTTGACTTCATTCTCAGCATGTCAATCTGCCCTTTCTCACTAGGGAGGAAGGGACTGGAACACAGGAACTTTGCCTCATTCATCTTTGTATCCCCACTGCCCAGCAAAGCTCCAAAAACGTTTGATACAGCAGGGGGCTTATGACTGGGCGGGTGCGTTCCTGAACAGACATCAGAAGATGACGGCCACAGGGAAATCAAAAGGGAAGTGACGCCAGAACTCCACCACTTCCCAGGGCCTGGCGCTGGGGACTTGGGTTTGCTGGGACAGTCTTCTGAAGGAATCTTTCCACAAAATCCTAGGTCCCAGGTCTGCTGGGTCCCTACCTGTAACCATGCTCCAAATGTAACATCAGTGTTAGACACTGACGGTGCGGGGAACACAGGCCCAGCACCCCTCTCTGCTGCCAGTTCCCTGCCTTGTCTGACCTAGAATCTTCAGGTACCCTCCTCAGAAGAGGCAGCCCAACCTCCTGCTGAGCCTTGAACCATTACTGGATCTCTCCGAGCCCTGACTTCCCCTGGGGCTCACCTGCAGGGGTGACCTAGGCTGGCATTCTGAGGGGTTCAGAAAGACTCTCGAGCCTGACCATACCACTCCCCCCAGAGCTTTATACTGGATCCTTAACCCTCCACCATTATGGAGCTGTTTCCCAGTCACTGGACTGATTACTGTCAAGCTGTACATTCTTTCTGGCAAGGATGCTCATTTCCCATCCTTCCACCCTATTTTATCTGGTCCCCTTCCCTTCCTTGGTTTGTAGGCTCTTGGTGGGTTGGGGACCAGGGAAGAGAAGAGAGAAGGGCACTTCAGGATTGTCTGCCCTCCTCTGTCTTGCTCTGTCTGTCCCCTTAGCTTTTACCCTCTGCCTCCATCTCCCCCTTCCTCCCCTTGGGGGTGACATAGAACAAGAAGCCATCTCACAGGCCCCGGGGCCAGCCCTCCAGCCCTGGTTAGTCAAGTCAGTGCTTCAGCAACACAACTTCAGCAGTGCAGTTTTCCGCTGGCCCCGCTGACTCCGTGTCTCCGCCCTGCAGCCACTCCGTCTAACCACCCCTCCAACCCCTCTGCTCTGCGTCCCATCGCTTCCTCCCTTTCAGCTTAAGGGCCCCATCTTGCCAGAGGTTCTCTGGTGTCTAATTTATCTCTGTAATCTTCTCCATCCTACACCCACTCTGGGCCTTATGCTCTTCCCTTCCTTTTCTCCCCTGCCCTTTCAACTTTGCTTTCACAAGAATGGGGGCTCGAGGAGGGGAGAAGCCTGCTCATGGCAGACACAGCCTCCACCCTCTGGGCTCCTCTCTGCCCGAGGAGGGGGCTCAGAAGCTGCGGGTGCCCACGGAGCCAGGTGCCCCCTACCGTGCAGCTTCCCATCTTGCTAGCAATCCTGCTTCTGGTAGACGGTGGCCACCCTATATATATCCCTCCATAATTTTATGTATTTGTGTCTCTACAAAATGTTTATCTAAGGACCCATTAGACAAGGAGGCATGTTTGTGCAGACCTCTAAGCCATCCAGTGGCATCTCTGAGCCCCGTTTCCCCCAGGACAGGTGGGAGCCGTGCGGTTGCTCCCTTCAGGTCTCAGAGCTGTGATCTTCCTGCTGGAGAGCAGGACAGTGAATGGGGGGCAGTGGGAGGAACCAGACTTTAAAGCCTCCCTGCCCCACCCCCCCAACCCCCATCCAGTGACAGTTGCTTCCGTTGGGGATTCCAGGGAGGCCCAGCAGGACTCTGTCAGTTGCCTAAAGAGCAACCACGTCTCCATGTGGTTCGGGTCTGGAACTCTCCAGGAGCAGGGGCTTCTGAATGGCCTGGGCAGACCTCTTGCTCAGAGACGGCTGCTCCATCCCTGCTCAGAACCACTAAGCTCCTTCCTGGCCTTGGGGCTTCTTCTGGCAGCCAGGGTGTCAGGGAAAGAAGGGCAGGGGAGAGCCCCTGCTTTTGCCAAGAGACTCCTGCCTCCTTCCAGAAGCTGTCTGTCCCAAATGTGATGTCCCACCATTAAACATGCCTTTCCTGGGTGAGGGGCTGACCCATATTAAGTGACCATTATGTTGTGGAAAAGAAACATTTCAAGCTGCCAAGCATTCCCTTGTGATATGCCATGAGCTGTCAGGTCTCCCTTCAGACCAGAGGCTGGGGTCAAGCTGGAGGGGTGTTGGGGCCAAAGACCCGACCCAGTGCGCCTGCCCTGGAAGGGCTGGACTTGGTCTGAAGGCACCTGCTGAAGAGCTCCCAGGTGGGCTCGGAGGGTCGCAGCCCGGGGTGCGGCCCCCAGGGTGAAGACTCTTCCTCAGCGGTAGGAGTGCTGGGGCCAGAGGTAGGGCTGGGGGCTCTGGCTCCCGGTGGGCTCCTAACTGGGAGAGACATCCTGTCCTGCCGGCCCTGTTTTCTCCCCCGTCGGCCATCCCAGCCACAGTTCCCAGAAGCTGGGCCGTGTCCCTGCAGCTGGAGGCCCACAGGGTTGGCCCTGGAGTGGCTGCTGCCCAGGGTGGCGGGGGTGACAAGGACATCGCTTGTCAGGAAATCTCTCCTGCACTGTGTGCCCCTCTCGACCCCCTCCACGGCCGCACACCTGCATCCTCAGCGGCTCCTTCCCTGAGATGACATGTCTGCTCCTCTCAGGAGCTGCAGGGCAGAGGAGACACCACAAGGAATGGCCGGCTCTGCGCATTGAGGCTTGTCCCTCGCTCCAGCCCCTGGTTCCGCTCTCCAGGCCCCGCCCCCTGCTCTAGGCAGTCTCCCCACTTCTGTGTCTCTGCCTTGAACCCCTCCTATGGCCTTGTCTCTCCCTGGAGGTCATTGAGACCTCTCTGCAGCCTCCCTGCAGCGTGGGTTGACAGGTGTGTGGGGAAGATGACACTCGTTGTCCCCGAGGCAGGAGAAGGGGCCGTGGCCAAATGCCCAGGGGCCCGCAAGTGCTCCCTGTAAAACCCGCTCCACCTGGGCCAGGAGTGAGGGTTTAGGAAGCCCTGCTCCAGTGCTTACTTCCTCTTTGTCTTCCCTCTCCAACAGAGGGAGGCTTTGTGTGCATTTTGTACATGTCTGTACACATTTTGTACAACGTGTCCATTTCTGCCTCTTACACCCTCTTTGCTTTGTTTTGTCATATATGTATATTTATATATGTTTTTAAATTTTGCTCACAAGGAAGATTGGACCTCAAGTCATGCAAGGAGCCAAGAGACTCAAGGAGAAGGACCCATCCGACTCCACCAGGAGCCTGTGTCAGCGACTCAGGTGATGAGGAGACACTGGTTTCTTCTGTATTGCTGTCCCGAGGGTCAGGAACCCCAGTGCTGGGGCCACCCTCACACTGAGTCTGTTGGTCATCACCAAGGGAGTGGAGGATGCAGGGCATCAGGTTCTTCTCCATTTGCACTTCCCACTTGTCCTCAACAGCAAATGGAAGGTGGCTTCACATGGGACACCAGCCCAGGCCCCCGGTGCAGGCTCCATCCAGCTGATGCCGTGGCCTCCTCCCCACTTCTTTAGCTAGCCCCCACAGAGGACACTCCTCCCCAACTTCTTGGTACATAGCGCTATATCCGGACTGTTTCATCCATCATGTGTGCTCAGGACCAACTTCTCCCCATATGGACGCTTCTCAATCCCAGTTTTGGGTTACACCCTCTTCACTGACTTTTTATGTGCTCCTCTCATGCTCTGGAGGGCAGGACACTTCCTCATGCATTTCTAGATCCTAGGACTTAGCTCAGAACATGGCATATGTGTTCAGCACAATCTCTTTGGAATAAAATGTTTCAAGTTGTTGTACACAAAGGTTGAACTGCTTTTCTGATTTCAAGTGTGAGGAAGTGGAACGCTTGGCGTTTTCCCAGGGTGTTCATGAAGAACCATGCGGGTGGAGCTGACACTGGGTCTGGCATGCGTGTGTGCAGGCTGGGACCAAGTCTGCCTGATGTGGTAGAGCTGTTCAGACTCAGCTCACACCAGACCTGAGGGCACTTGATGAATGTCAGGTTTGAGGACTATTAGAGGCCCTGACGCCACCAGCTGTGAATAGCTGTTCTTGTTTAGCTGTTAAATCCTGTCTGATGCTAAGACCCCATTCACACTACCCTCCTCTGTCCATGGGATTTGCCAGGCAAGAATACTGGAATGGGTAGCCGTTCCCTTCTCCAGGTGATCTTCCCAACCCAGGGGTCAAACCTGGTCTCTCGCATTGCAGCAGATTCTTTACTAGGGAAAGCCCTCAGAATGCTGAAATGTGTATCAAAAGAATCAATTCAGTGAGCCCAGACTCTTGCTCTTTTCACATATAGAAAAGTGCTAAGTTCCTTATCTTGAAATATCCGATTTTCTTTCATTAATTAGCAATAACTTATGATTTCAGACTACCTGCCCTTTGTTGCAATCTTCTATATAACCTGACTTCCCCACCTCATCAGAGCTGTTATCTCAGGGTCACCTAGATGCTGTTTTCTGAGTAAACAAAAAGCCCTAAAAATTCCCACCGAATAAAATAAAACCTCAACTTTTAGGTTGCGAAATGTTTTAAGTTAGTACTCTCATTGCACCAGAAGACAGTAAGAAAGGGCAAAAGCAATTTCTACAGTCAGAAGACTCAGGATCAAATTCCAGCTTTGCTGTGTGCTTGCTGTGTGATTTCTAAACCTCAGTTTGGACTGCAAGGAGATCCAATCAGTCCATTCTAAAGGAGATCAATCCTGGGTGTTCATTGGGAGGACTGATGCTAAAGCTGAAACTCCAATACTTTGGCCACCTCATACGACGAGTTGACTCACTGGAGAAGACTCTGATGCTGGGAGGGATTGGGGGTGGGAGGAGATGGCGACGACAGAGAATGAGATGGCTGGATGGCATCACAGACGTGATGGACATGAGTTTGAGTGAACTCCGGGAGTTGGTGATGGACAGGGAGGCCTGGTGTGCTGTGATTCATGGGGTCACAAAGAGTCAGACATGACTGAGTGACTGAACTGACCAATTAAATTGGGATAAATATTAAACTTCCATTTTCTGTCAAAGTGTGTAGAGTTCTTATCATAGCCTAGAACATACTTTTCCAATATATGATCATAGTCTTTATCCATGCTGGACAGTGAGTTTGATGGCAAGACAAAAATCTTCATCATCTAATAAGGGGCTGGCTCATGGAAGATTGTAAAAAAGTATTTGATGAATGAATGACCAAATAAACATTTTAATCCATCTCCCAATTTCTGGATCTTTTCCTCCCCCAAATTAGATCATTCTCTGTGTAAACATCTTCATCCAGAGCCCCTGTTCCCCTCTGAATATGTATATTTCCCTGAAACCACTGGTTTTTCTTTGATTGTATGTCAAACTGTATGGGGAACCTTGAAGTAGCTAGTGGCATTGTCTCATGCCACCTGTCATAAGCCCAACAATATACACATTCCATGTTTGGTTTATGATTTTATGACTTTCTAATTATCTGAATGCACATAATTAATCTCCATAATTCTGGTTTTATGGCAAGGTTATTCACATATGAACCATAAGCTTTTTGGCTTGTAATTTGGCATCTGTGCTAATGAGAGACTATGAAATCATAAAAGCTAGCAAAGTGACCAAAAGCTGAAACATCATACTATCCTATCTTCTGGAGCACCACCCAAGTGGTACACACAGCCTAGCACAAATATAGCCTCTGCTTTACTTTTTAAAATTGTGTTTTATCTTATTTATTGTGTTTTATCCATTTCTGCATAAGAAATTACCACAAAATCACCAGTTTAAGACAGCACCCATCTATTAAATTTTCTGTGGATTAGGGATTTGGGCATGGCTTAGCTGGTCCTCTGGCTTTAACAGTGCAGGTGTCATGACCTGGGTGGGGCCACCTTTTGAGATTCAACTGTGAAGGGACTTAACTCCAAGCTCAGATGGTGTGAGAAGAATTCAGCCATTTGTTCAGGGCTGTTGACCAGAGGATGCCTCCCAGCTCCTTGTAATATGGGACTCTCCCTAAGAAGTCTTAACCATCAGAGGCTGCAAGGCAGAGAGTCAACAGAGCCTGCTAGCAAGATGCAAGTCCCAGTCTCAGGTAACATTGTCAGGAAATTGACATCCCATCACCAGCACTTCATTCCATAGCTTAGAAACAAGGTCCCATGCACACTCAAGGAGCAGGAATCATATAAGGTATTGTCGGGGAGGGTGTGATTTCCTTGGTTCTGTCTAGTTGCAGCAAAAATTTGAAGTGACAGATGGACCAGCGTTACAACCCTCGGACGGACCAGAGTTACAGCTCAGTTTGATACATCACTCTGTATCCCTTTGTTCTATTTTTGTGGGCTTTTCCCTTCCTTGTCTTTTAGCCACCCCCATTCTGGACTCCTTTTTCCTATTTTAACTAGCTAACTGTGAACACCAGGAGTTGGCTCACTGAGTGCACCTAAGAGCCTGCCAACCACAGTACCCAAGGGATGGATTTTAAATTCGCACGTGGTCCACAATAGTCCATGTTAACTCACACCCTGTTCACAGTCAAGTCAAAAGAAGATGACAAGGTCAGCTATATGTCACCCATTACCATTTTCTGCTGTGAGAAAGTTACTGAAAGTGTATGCTCCTTGTCACCAGTCAGTGTTCCTGCATAAGGTTCCATGGAGAAACTGCTTTGAAATTTACTTCTGAGAAAGACTAGTTTTTGTTCGGTTGCTAAGTCATGTCTGACTCTTTTGCAATTACATGGACTATAGCCCTCCAGGCTCCTATGTCCATGGGATTCTCCAGGCAGGAATATTGGAGTAGGTTGCCATTTCCTTTTCCAGAGGATCTTCCCAACCCAGGGATCGAACCTGCATCTCCTGCATTGGCAGGCTGGTTCTTTACCACTGAGCCACCAGAGAAGCCCTAGGAAAGTTTTGACTTTCCTCTAAGCCAGAAATTTTAACTTTTCTTCTAAAATTAATGACCATCAGTTATTTCTTACATTGATCTTCTGGAAGCTTACTTATAATAACTATCTCTTTTAGTTTCTATTTCATATACATTTCCTGACCTGGACTTTTTTTCCTTGCGCATGTTTTATTTTCATTTGTGTTTTTTAGCTATGCTATGACATATACTCTTTTGAAGCCACCTAAATGAGGTGCAATTTAAATAGATATGGCAGCAATTAAGTGGCCTTTATTCTCAAAGACCAACATAGTCAATACATGATAGAATTGTATTTCAGGCCATCTTTCTGTCCATTAAATAAGATATCTAAATGTTTTGTATTTTATATATTTTTTATAAGTGAGAAAACTTGGTAGAAAGACTTTTAAAAATTAGTTTAGAATATCTCAAAAAATTCATCACACTGGATTCTAGGTTAAAACTCAATTTTTAAGTTAGTTTATTTGAAACTGGGTTTTGGAGAATAGGTAATAACTGGGATCTTAATTTGGACATGAAGCCCAGAGAAGATGTGAAAAATACAGCATTTAAGAAAACTTACAAACACTATATTAAGGGCCCAGAAGAGGTGATCCAGTTTCCCAAGTGGCTGTGTGGCAAAGAATCCACCTGCCAATGCAGAAAACATAGGTTCAATCCTTGGGTTGGGAAGAAATGGCAACACACTCCAGGATTCTTGCCTGGGAAATCCCATGGATGAAGGAGCCTGGTGAGCTACAGTCCATGGGGTCACAGAGTTGACCATGACTTGTCCACTGAGCACAAATACATGTACGCAATAAGTGATTCAAAGATGGAGATTTGTACAGCCTAACACTTGTGACTTGGGGAGAGTCGTGATCATCCACTCTGACATTATTCAACAGAGCCTTCAGCAGTGTGCCCAAGGCATAAAGAGACCATAACAATCCCTTAATTTTTGGTTTATAGTTAACAGAGTTCTCAGAGTCACAGAGGATAATTATAAGAAGTCCAGGTATATCTTCCAGCACAGAGCTTGGCACCTGTGGATCTCCTTACCAAGATTTGTACCTTGAGGTCTCTCAATTTTGAAAGCCACTAACAACTAACTGAAATGCAGCATTTCTTTTAATAATGAATGACAGAAATAAATCATGATAATATTAGCACTAGCTGCATTTTTGTCACCTGTAGATACTTTTACATCATGTAACTGTTGCAGATGTCTCAAAACAAGGTTTCAGTTCAGTTCAGTCACTCAGTCATATCAGATTCTTTGCGACCCCATGGACTGCAGCACACCAGGCTTCCCTGTACATCACCAACTCCTGGACAACTCATGTCCATTGAGTCAGTGATGCCATCCAACCACCTCATCCTCTGTAATGCCCTTCTCCTCCCACCTTCAATCTTTCCCAGCATCAGTCTCTTCCAATGAGTCAGTTTTCGCATCAGGTGGCCTAAGTATTGGAGTTTCAGCTTCAGCATCAGTCCTTCCGATGAATATCCAGGACTGATTTCCTTTAGGATGGACTGGTTGGATCTCCTTGCTGTCCAAGGGAGTCTCAAGAGTCTTCTCCAACACCACAGTTCAAAAGCATCAATTCTTCCACGCTTAGCTTTCTTTATAGTCCAACTCTCACATCCATAATGACTACTGGAAAAATCATAGCTTTGACTAGATGGACCTTTTGGCAAAGTAATGTCTCTGGTTTTTAATATGCTATCTAGATTGGTCATAGCTTTTCTTTTTTTTTTTAATTTTTATTGGAGGCTAATTATTTTACAATATTATATTGGTTGGTTTTACCATATATTGATATGAATCCGCCCCAGGTGTACATGAGTTCCCCCTCCTGAACCCCCCTCCCACCTCCCTCCTCCCCTTATCCTCCCTCTGGGTCATCCCCGTGCACCAGCCCCGAGCATCCTGTATCATGCATCGACCCTGAACTGGCGATTCATTTTACATACGATAATATACATGTTTCAATGCCATTCTCCCAAACCATCCCACCCTCACCCTTTCCCACAGAGTCCCAAAGACTGTTTTATATATCTGTGTCTCTTTTGCTGTCTCATATACAGGGTTATCATTACCATCTTTCTAAATTCCATATATATGAATTAGTATATTGTATTGGTGTTTTTATTTCTGGCTTACTTCACTCTGTATAATAAGCTCTAGTTTCATCCACCTCATTAGAACTGGTTCAAATGCATTTTTTTTTTAATGGCTGAGTAACACTCCATTGTGTATATGTACCAAAGCTTTGTTATCCATTCGTCTGCAGATGGACATCTAGGTTGCTTCCATGTCCTGGCTATTATAAACAGTGCTGCAATGAACATTGGAGTACATGTGTCTCTTTCAATTCTGGTTTCCTCGGTGTGTATGCCCAGGAGTGTGATTGCTGGATCATATGGCAGTTCTACTTCCAGTTTTTTGAGGAATCTCCACACTGTTCTCCATAGTGGCTGTACTAGTTTGCATTCTCACCAACAGTGTAAGAGGGTTCCCTTCTCTCCACACCCTCTCCAGCATTTATTGCACGTAGACTTTTGGATAGCAGCCATTCTGACTGGTGTGAAATGGTATCTCATTGTGGTTTTGATTTGCATTTCTCTGATTATGAGGGATGTTGAGCATTTTTTCATGTGTTTGTTAGCCATCTTTATGTTTTCTTTGGAGAAATGTCTGTTTAGTTCTTTGGCCCATTTTTTGATTGGGTCATTTATTTTTCTGGAATTGAGCTGCAGGAGCTGCTTGTATATTTTGGAGATTAATCCTTTATCAGTTGCTTCATTTGCTATTATTTTCTCCCATTCTGAGGGCTGTCTTTTCGCTTTGCTTATAGTTTCCTTTGCTGTGCAGAAGCTTTTGATTTTAATTAGGTCCCATTTGTTTATTTTTGCTTTTATTTCCAATATTCTGGGAGGTGGGTCTTGGAGGATCCTGCTGTGATTTATGTCGGAGAGTGTTTTGCCTATGTTCTCCTCTAGGAGTTTTATAGTATCTGGTCTTACATTTAGCTCGCTAATCCATTTTGAGTTTATTTTGGTGTATGGTGTTAGGAAGTGTTCTAGTTTCATTCTTTTACAAGTGGCTGACCAGTTTTCCCAGCACCACTTGTTGAAGAGACTGTCTTTTCCCCATTTCATATTCTTGCCTCCTTTGTCAAAGATAAGGTGTCCATAGGTGTGTGGATTTATCTCTGGGCTTTCTATTTTGTTCCATTGATCTATATTTCTGTCTTTATGCCAGTACCATACTGTCTTGATGACTGTGGCTTTGTAGTAGAGCCTGAAGTCCGGTAGGTTAATTCCTCCAGTTCCATTTTTCTTCCTCAAGATTGCTTTGGCTATTCAAGGTTTTTTGTATTTCCATACAAATTGTGAGATTATTTGTTCTAGTTCTGTGAAAAATATCATTGGTAGCTTGATAGGGATTGCATTGAATGTATAAATTACTTTGGGTAGTATACTCATTTTCACAATATTTATTCTTCCAATCCACTAACATGATATATTTCTCCAACTATTAGTGTCCTCTTTGATTACTTTCACTAGTGTTTTATAGTTTTCTATGTACAAGTCTTTTGTTTCCTTAGGTAGATATATTCCTAAGTATTTAATTCTTTTCGTTGCAACAGTGAATGGAATAGTTTCCTTAATTTCTCTATTTTCTCATTATTAGTATATAGGAATGCAAGGGATTTCTGTGTGTTGATTTTATATCCTGCAACTTTACTGTATTCATTGATTAGCTCTAGTAGTTTTCTGGTAGAGTCTTTAGGGTTTTCTGTGTAGAGGATCATGTCATCAGCGAACAGTGAAAGTTTTACTTCTTCTTTTCCTATTTGTATTCCTTTTATGTCTTTTTCTGCTCTGATTGCTGTGGCCAAAACTTCCAGAACTATGTTGAATAGTAGTGGTGAGAGTGGGCACCCTTGTCTTGTTCCTGACTTTAGGGGAAATGCTTTCAGTTTTTCACCGTTGAGGATAATGTTTGCTGTGGGTTTGTCATATATAGCTTTTATTATGTTGAGATATGTCCCTTCTATTTCCACTTTCTGGAGGGTTTTTATCATAAATGGATGCTGAATTTTGTTGAAGGCTTTCTCTGCATCTACTGAGATAATCATGATTTTTCTTTTTCAGTTTGTTAATGTGGTGTATTACGTTGATTGATTTGTGGATATTGAAGAATCCTTGCATTCCTTGGATAAAGCCCACTTGGTCATGATGTATGATCTTCTTAATGTGTTGTTGGATTCTGATTGCTAGAATTTTGTTAAGGATTTTTGCATCTATGTTCATCAGTGATATTGGCCTGTAGTTTTCTTTTTTGTGGGATCTTTACCAGGTTTTGGGATTAGGGTGATGGTGGCCTCGTAGAATGAGTTTGGAAGTTTCCCTTCCTCAGCAATTTTCTGGAAGAGTTTGAGTAGAATAGGTGGTAGCTCTTCTCTAAATTTTTGGTAGAATTCAGCTATGAAGCCGTATGGACCTGGGCTTTTGTTTGCTGGAAGATTTCTGATTACTTCCTCTAGTTCCATGCTTGTGATGGGTCTGTTCAGATTTTCTATTTCTTCCTGGTTCAGTTTTGGAAAGTTGTACTTTTCTAGGAATTTGTCCATTTCTTCCAAGTTATTCATTTTATTGCCATATAATTGCTGACAGTATTCTCTAATAATCCTTTGTATTTCTGTGTTGTTGGTTGTGATCTCTCCCTTTTCATTTCTAATTTTATTGATTTGGTTCTTCTCCCTTTGTTTCTTGATGAGTCTGGCTAGTGGTTTGTCAATTTTATTTACCTTCTCAAAGAACCAGCTTTTGGCTTTGTTGATTTTTGCTATGGTCTCTTTTGTTTCTTTTGCATTTATCTCTGCCCTAATTTTTACGATTTCTTTCCTTCTGCTAACCCTGGGGTTCTTCATTTCTTCCTTTTCTAGTTTCTTTAGATGTAGAGTTAGGTTATTTAGTTGACTTTTTTCTTGTTTCTTGATGTGTGCCTGTATTGCTATGAACTTTCCCCTTAGAACTGCTTTTACAGTGTCCCAGAGGTTTTGGGTTGTTGTGTTTTCATTTTCATTCATTTCTATGCATATTTTGATTTCTCTTTTGATTTCTTCTATGATTTGTTCATTATTCAGCAGCATGTTGTTCAGCTTCCATATGTTGTCATTTTTAATAGTTTTTCTCCTTAATTGAGATCTAATCATTGTGGTCAGAAAAGATGCTTGGAATGATTTCAATTTTTTTGAATTTACCAAGGCTAGATTTATGGCCCAGGATGTGATCTATCCTGGAAAAGGTTCCGTGTGCACTTGAGAAAAAAGTGAAATTCATTGTTTTGGGGTGAAATGTCCTATAGAGATCTATTAGGTCTAACTGGTCTATTGTATCACTTAAAGTTTGTGTTTCCTTGTTAATTTTCTGTTTAGTTGATCTATCCATAGATGTAAGTGGGGTATTAAAGTCTCCCACTATTATTGTGTTAATGCTAATTTCCCCTTTCATACTTGTTAGTAATTGTCTTACATATTGCGGTGCTCCTATGTTGGATGCATAAATATTTATAATTGTTATATCTTCTTCTTGGATTGATCCTTTGATCATTATGTAGTTTCCTTCTTTGTCTCTTTTCACAGCCTTTGTTTTAAAGTCTATTTTATCTGATATGAGTATTGCTACTCCTGCTTTCTTTTGGTCTCTATTTGCGTGGGATATCTTTTCCAGCCCTTCACTTTCAGTCTCTATGTGTCCCTCGTTTTGAGGTGGGTATCTTGTAGACAACATATATGGGGGTCTTGTTTTTGTATCCATTCAACCAGCCTTTGTCTTTTGGTTGGGGCATTCAACTCATTTACATTTAAGGTAATTATTGATAAGTATGATCCCATTGCCATTTTCTTTATTGCTTTGGGTTCGAGTTTATACACTCTTTCTGTGTTTCCTGTCTAGAGAAGATCCTTTAGCATTTGTTGGAGAGGTGGTTTGGTAATGCTGAATTCTCTCAGCTTTTGTTTGTCTGTAAAGCTTTTGATTTCTCCTTCATATTTGAATGAGATCCTTGCTGGGTACAGTAATCTGGGCTGTAGGTTATTTTCTTTCATCACTTTAAGTATATCTTGCCATTCCCTCCTAGCCTGAAGAGTTTCTGTTGAATGATCAGCTATTATCCTTATGGGAATCCCCTTGTGTGTTATTTGCTGCTTTTCCCTTGCTGCTTTTAATATTTGTTCTTTGTGTTTGATCTTTGTTAATTTGATTAATATGTGTCTTGGAGTATTTCGCCTTGGGTTTATCCTGTTGGGGACTCTCTGGGTTTCTTGGACTTGGGTGATTATTTCTTTCCCCATTTTGGGGAAGTTTTCGACTATTATCTCCTCAAGTATTTTCTCATGGTCTTTCTTCTTGTCTTCTTCTTCTGGGACTCCTATGATTCAAATGTTGGAGCATTTAACATTGTCCCAGAGGTCTCTAATATTGTCCTCATTTCTTTTTATTCATTTTTCTTTTTTCCTCTCTGTTTCATTTATTTCTACAATTCTATCTTCTAGTTCGCTTATCCTGTCTTCTGCCTCTGTTATTCTACTGTTTGTTCCCTCCAGAGTGTTTCTGATCTCATCTATTGCATTATTCATTGTATATTGACTCTTTTTTATTTCCTCTAAGTCCTTATTAAACCTTTCTTCCATCTTCTCAATCCTTTTCTCCAGGTTATTTATCTGTAACTCCATTTTGCTTTCAGGATTTTGAATAATTTTCACCATCAAAATTCGAAGTTCTTTATCAGGTAGATTCCCTATATCTTCCTCGTTTGTTTGTGTTGGTGGGCATTTATCTTGTTCCTTTACTTTCTGGGTATTTCTCTGCCTCTTCATCTTGCTTATATTGCTTTGCTTGGGGTGGTCTTTCCCTCTTCTGGCAGTTTGTGGAGTTCTCTTTATTATGTAGTTTCCTTGCTGTGTGTGGGGTTGGACGGGTGACTTGTCTGTGTTCCCTGGTTAGGGAAGCTTGTGTCGGTGTTCTGGTGGGTGGAGTTGGATTTCTTCTCTCTTGAGTGCAATGTAGTGTCCAGTAATGAGTTATGAGATGTCAGTGGGTTTGGAGTGACTTTGGGCAGCCTATATATTGAAACTCAGGGCTATTTTCCTGTGTTGCTGGAGAATTTGCGTGGTATGTCTTGCTCTGGAACTTGTTGAGCCTTGGGTGATGCTTGGTTTTAGTGTAGGTATGGAGGCGTTTGATGAGCTCCTATCAGTTAATGTTGCCTGGAGTCAGGAGTTCTCTGGTGTTCTCAGGATTCAGGCTTAAGCCTCTTGCCTCTGGTTTTTGGTCTTATTCTTGGAGTAGTCTCTAGACTATCTGTCATTTCCAAGGTGGTTCCCTCTGTTTTAGCTTCTGTTTGCTGGTCTCTTCAGTGTTTTAGCTTCTGTTTGCTGGTCTCTTCAGTGTCTAATTTCCGCCCTGACACTAGGGTGCGGGTGGACACTTTTTAAGGCTCAGTTGTTCAGTCCTGTTCTGGGAAGGGAGGAACACTGCAGACAAATATCTCTGGCATCTGTGGGGAGTGCTCTCAGCGTCTCGGCCACACTGGGTTTGCCCCCGCTCACAACACGTGTGTTGTCCCAGTCTACACTGCACAGGCTCTAGGTTGCTCTGCCGGGAACTGTCCGAGGCCGGTGCTGGGTTGTATGCACTTCCCAGGTCTGAGCAGCTCAAGTTCAGGTTCTCCGGTACTCCACAAAGGCACAGACTTGGTTGGGCCTGCGTTTTGTGCCTTCCCCTGTCTGAGCAGCTTTGGCGAGCACGGTCGTTGCGACTTATCACCTCCCCAGTCCCTGCCACTCGGTTTTCTGGGTGTACAACCGGCGCACCTTCTCCGGCTGATATTGACCGGCCCAAGCCCAAGAAGTCTTGTTTAGCAACAAGCCTGACTGCAGTTTGTATCGGATGCCTTTCTGGGGCCGCGGTTGCCCCCTCTGGCTCTGGCTGACCTCCCTGCCTGTCTTGGCGGGGGATGGAGGATGGGCCGACCGTAGCCAGCTCACTCTACTCGGCCCTTTGTTCTGTGAGCGGGGCTGGCGGAGTCTTAGGTTTGAGCTTTCCACCTTTTCGTGGGGAAGTTATCCCAGTCTGCTTTGCTATCCCCAGTTCTCTCAGATTGCCCTCGCAGCATTCAAGCCCAGTCCTCTCTCTAAGCAGTTCAGCCGGCTCCTCCCTGCCCAGCCCCCGCTTGCTAATGGCATATGCAGGCGTCTGCACTGTTTCTCCGCTGGGAGTTACCATTTGGCGGGTAATCTGTGGGTTTTAATTCTTTCTTTCTTTTTTCCTCCCAGTTATGTGGCCCTCTGAGGTTCCAAGTCTCGCCACAGACTAGCCAGTAAGCGTGTTTCCTGGTGTTTGGAAACTTCTCTCTTTTTAAAGCCTCCCTTCCCGGGACGGAGCTCCGTCCTTACCACTTTTGTCTCTCTTTTTATCTTTTATGTTTTTTCCTACCTCCTTTTGAAGACAATGGGCTGCTTTTCTGGGTGCCTGATGTCTTCTGCCAGCATTCAGAAGTTGTTTTGTGGACTTGACTCCACATTCAAATATTCTTTTGATGAATTTGTGGGGGAGGGAGTGGTCTCGCCATCCTATTCCTCCGCCATCTTGTTCCTTCTCCTGTCATAGCTTTTCTTCCAAGGAGTAAGCGTCTTTTAATTTTGTGGCTGCAGTCATCATCTGCAGTGATTTTGAAGCCCCCCAAAATAAAGTCTCTCACTGTTTCCAGTGCTTCCCCATCTATTTGATATCAAGTGATGGGACAGGATGCCATGATCTTAGTTTTCTGAATATTGAGTTCTAGGCCAACTTTTTCACTCTCCTCTTTCAATTTCATCAAGAGGCTCTTTAGTTCTTCTTCACTTTCTGCCATAAGGGTGGTGTCATCTGCATATCTGAGGTTATGGATATTTTTCCTGGCAATTTTGATTCCAGCTTGTGCTTCATCCAGCCCAGCATTTCTCATGATGTACTCACACATAAGTTAAATAAGCAGGGTGAAAAAATACAGCCTTGACATATTCCTTTTCCTGTTTGGAACCAGTCTGTTTTTCATGTCCAGCTCTAACTGTTGCTTCTAGACCTGCATACAGATTTCACAGGAGGCAGGTCAGGTGGTCTGGTATTCCCATCTCTTTCAGAATTTTCCACAGGTTTTTGTGATCCACACAGACAAAGGCTTTCACATAGTCAATAAAGCAGAAGTAGATGTTTTTCTGGAACTCTCTTGCTTTTTCAAGGATCCAGTGGATGTTGGCAATTTGATCTCTGGTTCCTCTGCCTTTTCTAAAACTAGTTTGAAGTTCACAGTTAACATACAGTTGAAGCTTGGCTTGGAGAATTTTGAACATTACTTTGCTAGTGTGTGAGATGAGTGCAGTTGTGCAGTAGTTTGAGCATTCTTTGGCATTGCCTTTCTTTGGGATTGAAATGAAAGCAGACCTTTTCCAGTCCTATGGCCACTGATGAATTTTCTAAATTTGCTGGTATATTGAATGTAGCTCTTTCACAGCATCATCTTTTAGGATGTGAAATAGCTCAACTGGAATTCCATCACCTCCACTAACTTTGTTCATAGTGATGCTTCCTAAGGCCCACTTGACTCTACATTCCAGGATGAGTTCACATTCCAGGATGATAAAACAAGGTTTATGCTCACACTATATCAAAGCATGATAGCTATCAGACTCACTGTTAATGTTTGAACAAACCAACACATATCTTTCTCTATTATACTTTCAGTCAATTCAGTCCAGTTGTGTCCAACTCTTTGTGACCCCGTGGACTGCAGCACGTCAGGCCTCCCTGTCCATCACCAACTCCCAGAGTTTACTCAAACTCATGTCCATTGAGTTACTGATGCCATCCAACCATCTCATCCTCTATTGTCCCCTCCTCCTCCCACACTCAATCTTTCCCAGCATCAAGGGCTTTTTAAATGAGTCAGTTCTTTGCATCAGGTGGCCAAAGTATTGGAGTTTCAGCTTCAATATCAGTCCTTCCAAAGAACACTCAGGACTGATCTGCTTTAGAATGGACTTGTTGGATCTCCTTGCAGTCCAAGGGACTCTCAAGGGTCTTCTCCATTTTTTTTAATTTAGTTGTTTTAATTGGAGGCTAATTACATTATTGTATTGGTTTTGCATACATTGACATGAATCTGCCCTGGGTGTACATGTGTTCCCCATCTTGAACTCCCCTCCCACATCCTTCCCCATCCCATCCCTCTGGTTCATCCCAGCACACCAGCTCCAAGCATCCTGTATCATGCATCGAATCTGGACTGGTGATTCATTAAAGCTGAAAGTCCAATACTTTGGCCACTTCATGCAAAGAGTTGACTCACTGGAAAAGACTCTGTTGCTGGGAAGGATTAGGGGCAGGAGGAGAAGGGGACAACAGAGAATGAGATGGCTGGATGGTATCAACGACTCAATGGACATGAGTTTGAGTGAACTCTGGGAGTTGGTGATGGACAGGGAGGCCTGGCGTGCTGTGATTCATGGGATCACAAAGAGTCGGACGCTACTGAGCGACTGAACCGAACTGAACTGATACTTTCAAGTTATATTTTAAAAACTATTTCTCAATGATTGTTTTCTCTCTAAGCCCACTGATGTTACCTTTGTACTTAGAAACATGCAGAGAAAAGTTCACAGACTTCACCAGATGCCAAAGGGGCAAATCACATGGGTGTTGAAAACGGTTGCAGGCTCAGACTGAGAGCAGCGAGCTCCGCGGACCTCTCTCTCAGAGAGGACAGTTAGTATGAGGGCCAGACTCAGAGGGGCCCACCCTGTAGGCAAGACACTTCAACCCCTTTAACCACTTCCCTATGGAAGAAAGAGTCATCTTGGGAAAGTAAGGAGCTTGAAGAAGTTGACTGCTGATCAGATCTGGGGTTGAACACCCATGTGCCTTGCCCCTTTGTTTTTGCAGTCTCTCCACTACCTCTGCCTTGTATCCATTCAGATCTCTCTCGCTCTGCCATTTGTCTCCCATATGGCCTTCAATCTTAGCCCGTGGGTCCTGCTTTGCTGTTTCATGCTCTGATCACCATGAACCCCTGCACTTTGCTTCCTCTGCCTCTCCTCCTGCCCTTCCCAACTGCCTAAGCCCTTCCCCTTCACCTCCTTGTTTTCACAGTCCATCATCCACAAAACTCTCCACTCTCCCACTTTCTTCTTGGTATGCTTGCTTAGCTTTTAGTTTAGTTTTTTTAAAATCCAAATTTCAATCAAGGATCATGGATTGCAGATGTCTTGAATTTCTGTCGATGAGTGAGTAGTTCTTCAAGAAATGGCCTTGGTTCATTGAGCCTTCATCTCACATTTCTGAAAGTGGGGGTTAGTGACAATAATGACTGCTGTACAGGGTTGTTAACAAACAGAAGACACAACAGTGCTTTAGAAACTGTGAAGTAAGTGCAGACAGTTACTCTTCTGATTTTTATGGAGAGATTTGCAGTCGAGTTTTAAGTTTCATTCTTACTTGCCTATCTGGTGTTCAGCAGAGTGCTGGACTGACTTCAATGTGGTGACTCAATGCCTAGATCAGTGAATATGGCAGCAAAGACAAGTCCCCATAACAGACTCCAGGAAAGGAACCCACTGCTGTCAGATATGTGGACAGTGTTGTGTCGCATTGACCTCGTCCAAAACTGAGATTCCATCTGGGTGTTTTCATTTCATTTGCAACCTGGAGGTCAGTACTCCTTTTTCTCAGTTTTTCACTTTTGTGATGGAATAAGAATCAGTAAAGCATGCTTTTTCTGTCACTTTGGGAAAGAACCAAACCTAAATCAGATCTTTAATGACTTAAGTAGATAGTATTATTATTAATTCTGCCCTCTCCCCATTTTCACTCTTCTCTTTAAAAAAAAAAATCCATCATTACATAAAATGTCTAGGCATTTTATAATATCTGCCTCATATATTTATGATTATCAGTTCAGACTGACATGTCATTCCAGTTAAACTAGTTTGCAGATGCACTTCATCTTTTGATAGAGTCCCTCTGCCTGATGCTAGAATCCTTACAGTCTAATATTTTGTTAAGGGGATGGGGGAGAGGCAAGGAAACTAATATCCATGAAACACCTTTAATACACCATCTCTTTTACGCACATTGTCACCTTTTACTCATTGCGAGACTTGGTGCAGCCTGTGTTTTGCCTGTTTTGAGCATGAAGAAAGTATGACTTGGAGACTGTACACCAGCTGGAGGTTGCATGTCTAAGAAGGTGGGCTAGTGTCCATGCTCCTCCCATTCTACCTGACTCGCTTCTGGAAAGTGACCAGAGGCATGTGTGAATTCGTGTGTGCTCAGTAGTGTTGAACTCTGCAACCCCATGGACTGCAGCCTGCCAGGCTCTTCTGTCCATGGAATTTTCCAGGCAAGGATACTGGAGTGGGTCACTGAGAGGCATAGGTCTCCCAGATTCTTTGTAAGACTGAGCAGTGTGTCTCCTTCCCCAGCAAGTCACTCACATTCATTACATTTACATATTCTGTAGGAAGCTTTTGATCAGATAACAACTTGACTCTAATCCGATAACATTCAGATTACAGATTGTGTTTTATCCTCACTCTTGGGTCATTTCATTGTATGGAATTATGACCCCAAGAAAATTAGTGATATCCGGAGAGAAGATTATTATGCTAAAATTAGAAGACATGAGAAACCTCTTAAATATTGTCAGCATTTATAATTTAAAATTTCCATGTTTATTCAATATTGGAAAAATGCAAAAGGTGATCTTGGCTAAACACTGTAACTTCTGACCCCATCTATACTGAATAAACTATGTGGTATGGTATAACTTTAATCTCATGTAATTAAATAGTATTAACTTTGTAAAACCAAAAAGGGTGTTTAAATCTGCATTAATCATCCTTTCAGAGAAACATAAGTGCGTTACCTACTAATTAATGGGATGAATCAAATTTCCCTGTTTCTTTAGATTTGCATGAGCTTAAGATACTCTTTTATCTACATTAGGTAGAATGTCAAAATGAGCTTTTGGATTATTTTAAATCTTGGGAGGATCACAAGGCTTTCCTGAAAATGTGCCCTATGTTGACAATGCATTAAACCTTAAGAAAAGTTTAATTAACAAATGTCAGAATGTGTTTCAAAAAAGTGATATATTAACAATCCATTCCTATCTCTTGAGTCTAACATCTTACCCCTAAAGAAAAAAAGACTTATTTCCCATCTTAACATGATTTATGCTTACTAAAATTTGATGCTTTAAAATTAAAGTATATATAACATAACACAAAAGATATTTTAAGTAACTTACTGCTTCAGTTCACTTCCCTTTCCTTTTTTTTTTTTAATGTTTATTTATTTATTCAGTCATGGTAGGTCTTAGTTGCATCATGAGGATCTTCCATTGCAAGGGCTCAGTAATTGCCGTGTGTGGGCTCAGTTGCCCCAGGGCATGTGAAATCTTAGTTCCCTGATCAGGCCTGGAACCTACACCCTCTGCATTGCAAGATGAATTTTTAACCACTGGACAAACAGAGGGAGTCCATTCAGTTCACTTTTCAATGTACATTCTCATTAATTTACAAATTACTGGTTTATCTTGATTGTATCATTCAGTTCAGTTCAGTTCAGTCGCTCAGTCGTGTCCGACTGTCCGTGACCTCATGAATCATTAGATACTAATATTTACACAGGCCCACTGATGTTATAAAACCAGTTTAAGATAGTGTTCAAAATTTCTGAACCTCATTTTATCTTCTGGAAAATAGGAATAATTGTACTTCCTTGTCTACCTTATATATATTTTGGGACACAGCAGATGAGAACCCACCTTCATAACTTAGTAAGTAACTCTAAGGAGTCATACTAAAAGTTTATTTTTATTTATTTGTATCTTTTTTTTGTTTTCAAATAATGTACATGGGCCAAAAAAAAGAAAAAGAAGCAAAAAGGACAAACTTGTCATATCCTACTCTTCTGTCTTCTATCAAATATCTTTAGAATTGTTTGCTTTGCTCCAGAGTTTTCTCTCTGCTCATATAGAAATGTACCCACATATGTGAGTTTCAATAGCTTATCAGCATTTCACATATAGAATGTACTTAATTGAATCCCTATTGTATATTCAGCATATTTTATTATTTCAGTGTTATAACTAATATGATAATTCATATAAACATGCCTTTAAACACATCTCTGATTACTTCCTTAAAGTAGAATCCTAACAGTGAAATTGCTGAGTAAAAGGGCATGCATTTTTCTTTTCTGAGAATTTTGCTGCATATTTCCAAGTTGCCCTCAAGAATTGTTTTTTTCTATTTACGCTATCACCAGCAATGGATGAGATTGCTAGCTGGCCCCACATTCTTGTCAACACCTGGCATTTACATTTTTTTCGATCTTAATATGATGTTATTATTATTATATATTTATCAGTATCCTTGGCATCATTCTCCTGGTTTTTTTTTTCTTTTTTTTGTCCTTTCTCACCTACTTGGTGAGAAAATGCAGGTTGCGAAACAGGAAACAGTCACTCTTTGAATGAGAATTCTTTTCTCTAGAGGCTCAAAAAACTATTTCATAAAGAAATGTTGTTCAGGTCTCTAATTTGAAGCATCCCAATCACCACCGGCCTCTTGTAGGCCTCGGGCCTACAAGGATGTCTGCGCAGCCTAAGGAGGACGCTAATGTATGCGGTGTTTTCTTTTTATTCCCTTTGGCGACCTGTGCCTTTGGGATGTCTTTGAGATGTTTGATGCTTTTTGTAGCTAGAGTTATTGATCAGGGCAGCAAAAGGGAGTGCTGGCGATGGGCAGGAGAAACGCTTTCACCCGAGTTTGCAGCCAATATCCAAGAGGTCTGCTCAGCTTCAAAGAGTCTCACGGGTCTCGATGCTTGTGACTGACCTGATCCCAAAGGAAAAAAATCAAGACAACCTGGTACTTAATGAACTTAGAGAAGAGTATTATGAGACACGTTTACAGATTTTAAAAAGTGGTTTGATTTTGCAGTCACTCTGCTCTTTCATTAAATTTTAAGTTCAGATGTTTATAAGCATGTTGAAAACATGTAAAAATGGTCCTCTAAGACCAGTGTGGCAACCAGTTCACCACTATTCCCGTTTTCCTTCTGGGGAAATGGTAGGCTTGAAAAACTTGGGGTCTTGGAGTGAGATAGGGCCCTGTGACTGCTCCAGCTGCACCAGCTGTGAGAAGAGGTGACTCGGGTCACTTCCAGGCTGGGGCATCTAATTGTCCGAGAGGGACCCTCCAGCTTCCTTCCCCTCTGCCACAGTTCAGTTCAGTTCAGTTCAGTCGCTCAGTCGTGTCCGACTCTCCACGACCCCATGAATCACAGCACGCCAGGCCTCCCTGTCCATCACCAACTCCCGGAGTTCACTCAAACTCATGTCCACAGAGTCGGTGATGCCATCCAGCCATCTCATTCTCAGTCATCCCCTTCTCCTCCTGCCCCCAACCTTTCCCAGCATCAGAGTCTTTTCCAGTGAGTCAACTCGTCCCATGAGGTGGCCAAAGTATTGTAGTTTCAGCTTTAGCATCAGTCCTTGCAATGAACACCCAGGGATAAGAAAAATTTGAAGTCTCCGAGTAGGGACAGCATGGAGCAGATCCTGCAGTCTCCACAGGACATGAAGCAGACATGGGAAAGCACCTCATATTGCTCTGAGACCCTGAGGTTTTTGAGTTACATTGTTGGTAATGGTTTGTTACTGCAGTATAACCTCACCCGTGATACAGACATGTACCCATGATACAGGCATGTTGAAGTTTTTTCCCTAATGAATGTTTAATGATGATTCAGTTCAGTTCAGTTCAGTCGCTCAGTCATGTCAGACTCTTTGTAACCCCATGAATCACAGCACGCCAGGCCTCCCTGTCCATCACCAACTCCTGGAGTTCACTCAAACTCACGTCCATCGAGTCTGTGATGCCATCCAGCCATCTCATTCTCTGTCGTCCCCTTCTCCTCCCACCCCCAATCCTTGCCAGCATCAGAGTCTTTTCCAGTGAGTCAACTCGTCGCATGAGGTGGCCAAAGTATTGGAGTTTCACCTTTAGCATCAGTCCTTCCAATGAACACCCAGGACTGATCTCCTTTAGGATGGACTGGTTGGATCTCCTTGCAGTCCAAGGGACTCTCAAGAGTCTTCTCCAGCATGATTATAAACCTTCAAAATAAAAGTCATCATTGATTACAAGAATTGAATTTCTCATGAAAGAAACGCACAAAGTATCTTTAAAAGCCGAAATTATTTAAGCCATTCCCAGTCCTAAATACTTTTGAAGCTTGTACGACAATTTCTACTCCAAATAAAATTTCATGCACCAAATTAAAAACTGAAAAGGAGTGATAACATGTATGGTGCACCTGCTACATGCCATATATATTGCTAGATAATTTGTATCTTTTTTTTTACTTAAGACATCATAGTAACCATGGGAAGCAAATGATATTTCTATTCAAGGGGAAAAGAAAAAACAACATCCTCCAATGTGCAGAGATGGAAAGATTCGACCTTGAGCCCAGGTTGGTCTTAATTTATTGCCTTTGTTGTTTTCCCTCCTTTACAAGTGGTTTACCACTTTATTAATAGAAATACATACGTTAGTTTATTACTCACATACTTGAAAAATATACAAACATTTTGTTCTGGAGACAAAACAGAAACATGATTCAATTCAGATCTAGTCTTTGTAGGCACTGGAATCGCCAACTCCATGAACTCTGTTGAGTTACTTTAGTTAAAGTTACTTGGGACAAAAAAATAAAATGTTTCCAGGGCCCTTCTTGTTAAATAAATATCTATATTTTCCCCGACTCCAGGTGTTAGCATCACGAATGTACATCCAGCCCTTTGTCCAATTCAGGTTAGCCTTCCGTTAACTGTTTCAGCAGCTGACTTTATTTTTGCAGTCATGGAAACAATTTTATATTTGCAAGCCAGATGCCATTCAGACTGTGATACTGATGACTTGTTACAGCATCCTTCCTGCTCTGGACAGTGGTTTAACTTTTCCAATGCACCTGTCTAAAAAGAAGCAGCAGCAGATGAAGAAGGAATAAAAAAGAGAGACCCATTCATCAGAGCTGAAATTGTCAGACTATTGGTTGTAGTGCTGGACTGTTTTGAGTTCTCTTTGCCCAGCATCTCTGTATCCACTGATCTCCACCCAGAAGGGCCCTGCTCTCTGGATACACAAGGCAGTGCCCCTCAAAGCTTTACGGATACAGCACATCAGAATTCCAACCCTTCGTTCTAACCAGCCCATCTCTTCAGTGTCCTTCCAGCATATCCTGGCTAATGAGATGGCTGGATGGCATCACCGACTCGATGGACATGAGTTTGAGTGAACTCCGGGAATTGGTGATGGACAGGGAGGCCTAGTGTGCTGTGATTCACGGGCTCGCAAAGACACGACTGAGCGACTGAACTGAACTGAACTGAACTGAATCCTATGTCAATCTGTTTAGGATCAGTAATATTAATGAGCACATTTCTCTGTGCAGTGTTTTGCAAATCACACTGGTTAACTTCGTTACGTAGGAGTCCATGTTTGGGTCTTAGTGAGGAATCCTGAAGGAGAGGAAAGGCAGGGGCTCCCTTCCTTCTTGTGGTTCTGTCCATCTGCAGGAGGCTGTGCAAATCGAAACTCCAGCTTCTCCCTGTAGACCGTCCTCTTTCTCCCTCCTCCTGGCAGCACGTGGTACCCACAGCACCTGTGGTTGCCCCCAGTAAGATCTTAGGCATTTGCAGGACTGTGAGCTAGGAGAGAGAGTAAGGCTTCGGAGCCAGACAAGGTAGTTTGAAGCCCAGCCCTGCCGCTCAATTGTGTGACTTTGGGCAAACTGCCTCACCCTTGGGCACTGTGATTTGTTGATCCATGAACGGAGATAATAGAAGCCACCTCGTATGCCATTACACAGATGAAACATGATAATGCACATCAAGGACTTTGCCCAAAGCCTGGCTAAAAGATGGTTGGGCTCTGTCTCTCCTTCAGTCCTTCGAAGGGGGGGAGACCTCAAGCCCCCCACCCGCCTTTTTCATCTCTCCTTCGCCACAGCATTCATGGAAGGCTGAACACACGGGGAGACGCAATCAATATTCTCTGAATTGAATCATGTAGAGGCCGGTCCTCAGACACTGCCCTAGAGAAAAACTCCACCACAGGGCGGGCAGCCGCCATGCCTTGCCTGTCAGTCAGAAGTGTCCTTTGAAGTGCAGAGACATCTTTCATAGCGGGAAGTTAGACCTGAGCGGCACAGGGATATGTCAGAATTACGCCAGATTCCAATAGCACCGGGAAAGTCCTGGAGGTGACCAGAAAATTGAATCCTTGGTGTCTGTCACTCCATGTGCGAAAAGACCATGAGTCATTTTACCTGGAAAAGTGAAAACCCATCTTGGGGACTGCACTGGTTGTTGAGGAAAGGGCTTGTGGAAAAGGAGAATATTCGCTTATAATTAAGAAGAAAAATATATTTTCTGCTGCTGCCCTGAGGTTTTTTTTTTTCCCCCCTTTTGTTTTTGTGTTTTCTAGTTCCCTATTGGTTTTGATTAATTTTGCCCTAGATTCATGAGCTTTGTGAACCTGGAGAATTTTCTTTTTTTAAAAAAATTTAAATAAAAAGAGCCTGTAAGTTTCCCCCGGATCACCAGATTTCAATATCAAATTACTGTTTTCTGGCAGGATCATCCACAAAACTCTGATTTTGTTTCTTTCTCTGTTCCCATCCTGATAATTGTGGCTGGATTCCCTTGTCTTTAATATGCCATATATTCTCCACCTGGCAAAGGATTCAGACAGATACAGATAATAAATACCCCGTAGACATACAGACAGAGAAACTGCTGTAATTGCTTTCATAATGACTCTGAGACATCAAAGGAAGGCAAATAATGGTATTTAACACTGTTTCCATTCTTTAGCTGAAATGTAATTTTATAGAGTTATTGTCAGGCAGTACGGCGAACGTACAAGTACAACTGTCATATTCAGCTCATATTAATTAGCTGCCCATGAGAGGGCCAGGCGAGTAATGGCAAAGTTCTCCTCATTTCAGATGGTCTGATATTCAGACAGAACCACAAGTACAATAGCTTGATTAACATAGTTGCTTAGATCAGGTTTTCCCTGGGAGTGTGTCAATTGGCATTTTGAAGAATCAATTAATTAGCACTCCAAATAATCCATTCTTGGGTTAATGAAAGTGTTTTGTACAGCTGCAAAAAATTACATGAAGAAAAACTAAACCTTTCCAAAGTGGCAGTGAAAAAGATTTATCTCAGAAAACTGCATTGTCCATCTCAAAATGCCATCAAAAATGTGTGTTTCCTTTCAAAGCCAGGGGATCGACGTGTATGGTTTTAAACTACAGTGGGTATATTTTGGCTAAGAAGAAGACAAGTGGTGGATGCCACAGTGGCACAAGAAATAAGAAGTTTTATTTTCACTATTTTGTCTTGTCATTGTGTTACTTAATTAGGGTAAGTCATGGCCAACGTTTTGCATACCATTATCCCCTATTTTAAACAATTACTCTTTGATGGCAATATGCTTATTAACATTTTTAAAATGCCAGTATCACAGAGATACTCCTGCTTTTGAAAATTCAAGATAGAATTCTCAAATGAAAATTATAAATTAAAGAAGCAAATTTTTATACAATAAAGCACTCTTTACAACAAAGTTTAAACTACCAGTAAACCAAACTGTGAAACTCTAGATACCTTTGCCATCATCAAAATGTTACTTTCAGCACATCTTATCAATTCACCCCTATACTTAAAGTAAACGCTAATGCCGTCTTTTTTTCTAACTCTTCTGGGTCCAAATTTTAAAGAACTTAATTTTGTGGTAGGCTTTTTTATTTCTGAAATAACCCCAATCAACCTTATAAAAATATAAAATAGTTTATTTGGCAACTTAGCAATCTCCGACTTCCAAAACTTGGTGTAAATTATAGACGGTACTTATAAAACAATTCTTCCTTTAGGAAATTCCACTTTTATCTGCATCCTTGATGTAAATAGTTTTTAAATCATGTTCGAGATCCTTGAAATTAAAAAATGTAAAATATTCATCAAGTAAAATGAGTGGTAGTATCCACTAAAAATTATTTGGAATTAAAAAGTAAATTTTGACATTTGTATCAGTGGGTTTATTTTATTTTTTTTTGGTAGTTTGAGAAATGTGATGTCTTACCATTAGGTAATTAGTAACTTTCTAATTCAGTCTCATTCATAGGATATGACTACTGACTTAGGTAAAAATTGGCATATTTAAAACACTCTATAACAAGTTTTTGCTGCTATCAGATGTAGATTACTGTCCTTTATCTTGTCTTAGTATTTAGTACAGTGTTGGGAGTTTGATGATGTAGAAGTACATTTCACTCCTTATTAGGTGGATGAGAGTCGTAGAGCTCATTATCAACAGTAAATCTTGAAGGTTGATCTATCTAGCATACCCCCAAATCAAGAATACACAGGTAGACAAAAAGTAATACACACACACACATGTGTGCTTCTACAGAATTCTGTAGAAGCAACCTGCTCTTAGGATGAATAATGCTCTCAGTCGGAACTGTTTGGGTTCAAGGTTTAAGGAGGACCAGTGAGGTGACTGCCAAGCATCTTCCTTCCCTGAGCAGTTGAGGCACGAATCCCACACCTTCCTCCTCTTCCTTCAGGGTGACCAAATGATGGGCAGGGGCTTGTTCCTAATACGTTTGAACAGATGCCAGTGAGTTTCAGCATCACCGGTTTATTGCTTACCCTTTTATTTTTTAATGCTCTCGGAAATGTAAAATGGCAAAGTTTTGCTGTCACTGCTCACAGTGGACTTCAGCCAGCAACGAGATCTATTGCTTATTTTGCTAATCAGCTCCTTCCATATCTGCATGCTCATTTTCTGATAGCTGACGAGGCGACAAGGTCATTGGACGTACAAGTACTTATTTAAAAACAGACATGAGAGTGAGCTAGAGGTTAGTTGGGTCTATCAGAGCTGTCAATCAATTAATGAAAATTATTGAGCAAGGACACCGTGGGGGAAGTGAACAGAAGGAAGGAAAATGACCATGGAGACACAACATAGGGAAAACGACAGAACTGCCTCAGTGTGCTCACGTGAGCGCTAAAAACAGACATGCTCACATCCCAAGTGAGAGACAGCTCTGAGAAATGCAACCACTGGAGTCCGCGGGCTGATGGCACAGGGCTTTTGCCCAAAGGTATACCCTGAACAATGCCTCTGCTCAGATGTGGAGGGGGCATCTGAGGGCCTGATGAATATTTTATTAACGCATCCAAGGCCTGTGGCTGAGATTTCGAGTCATTTAAAGACACTGTTATTGAGACCAAAATTTGTGGTAAACAGAGGCTCAAGGAATCCAAACAGCTCCCTTCTTCCAGGAAAGGAAATATCAGATTCCTACCTGTATGACAGACGTGGAGCGCAAAACTGAGTCACACCAGAAGGGGCTTTAAAAGGCTCTCCACACACATACTATCACCACTGCACACCGTATGCTGGCACCAGGCGTTTATCAGCACGAGAAAGAAAGAATACATAAGTTGATCCTTAGGGGAGGGGGAGAATGGAGGAATAGAAAAATGTGCCAATGAAAGGAATGAGAGAGAAAGAGAGAGACCGAGGGATGAGGGGAGAAAAATTGCCAATAAGCTTGTGCAAAGGAAAGATAGCGAGGGAGAAAAAGGGAAAGGGCTGCAAAGTCAAAAACAGGGAGATACTGACACCAAATCTCTGCAAAGCGTTCAAAATTCTCCAGCTGCCACGCTTTTAATTTGCTACCATTCTAATTAAAATGCAAATTAAATTTATAATTAGCATCAGCGCTTTCTAAAGAAGCCTTCTTGTGCGCTGCACAAACATATGGGATGATGCCGTAGTGAAAAGTTTGTAAAAACAGAAGTAATGGTACAAAGTCGGGATGGGGAGGGGTGAGCTGTTCTTTTCCCTGGGAAATAAGTTTGAAGCAGAGGCTTAAGGGGAAGACAAGGGAGCAGCGTTCCTTAGAGGAGGACGGAGGTGGGTGAACGTCCCAAGGAGACAAAAGGATTGCTGAATGCGGAAGATGGCCCGGCCAGGGTGTGACTTTGTGTTGAGTCAGGTGTCAGGGGTTACCCTGCATGTCAGGGGATTGTATAGGAGATGCCAAAAGGCAAAAGGGGTCAACGCTTCTAATCAAAAAGTCTATGGCCAAAATTAACCGCTGCTTGCTTCCAGATAATTAATTTAAAAATTGATGGGGAACAAAGTACCGAAATCACCTCATGATTCGCACATGTATCATGTGTGAAAAGTAAACTTTCTCCCCAGCCTGCTCGCTGAAGCTGAAAGGTGGGTGGAGATCCTGGAAACATGGTAACCAAATGGTGGATTTCTGTGGCGCTGAATTTGCTGAGGTGTTTGCTAAATATGCAGGTTTTTATCCCTAGAATGCTTCAAACATAAATGTATGAATCTGGTATTTCTGTGATTTTTCTTCAGAAATATGGTTGTGTTTAGTGAGGCTGATGGAACAGAAACAGGAAACTTGCAGCTGTAGTCAGAGAGAGAAAAAAAAAGTCTGCCACAAAATTGCCCTTATATTCACCAGAGTTTGGTTCAAGAGGATCTTTCTGAATTAAAATAAATAAATAAAAATCTGCGGTCCTCATGGCAATTGTGCTTTCTTTTCCAGTGGAGGAAACTACCTGCACCTAAGTGTCTTTAATATTCCAGGAACTCTCTTTTATCTATTAACCAGGCTCTCCATCAGATATTTTAAAATTTGAATGTAACAGGAATGAATATTTCATAGATGTGTGTTAAGCTGTTATTAAACTATAATGTAAAGCAGGATTGCAGGAATATTTTTATATGTCAGAAAGTCAATTAAAATGATAAGCCTGTAATATCACTGTGGTGGAGCTGTACAAAATGGCATTTCATATGCACGGGAGGTCCTTAGCCACCTCGCATTTGGGTGGCAGGCAGGACTGTTACATATTCAGAGGCCTGTGTACTTCAATTTCATTAGTAACACTTAGGTCCATTTTCGGCAGAGATTAAATGGAGAGCTATGGGGAATAAATCTTACCTGACTTGATTTTTATTTAGTATTACAAAAACGGCATTAGGCATTCTTAAAGGTAGGTGCCTACCTAAATGCACGGAGGATTCATTTGGAAATAAATGTCAATCCCTAGGAGAGTGAGGTGCCCATAATAAAATCTCTAGTGAGGATGCCCCCCTTGACTTGAATAAGAGAGACGTAGTGTCTCCCGAAGAAAAACATGACAAAAACTGAGCATAGGGGAGGAAGTTGAAACTAACAGGGACCATAATAATATAGTACTTTTTAAAAAACACATGCAGATTGCTTTTTGTAGACTCTGAAATAAAAATAAGCTCTGTGCAGGGGAGTATTTTTGGCTTTTGTTTGCATACTCAGGCAGAAATGTTTAAAAGTATAGTTGGTTGAATTACGTTAGAGTGCTTTATAGAAAATTAAATGCTTTCCCAAACTTCCTTTGACCATCAGTTCTCCTCTGGGCAATGGCCATTGTCAAAAACTGGATGCTAAAAGGTGGTCTGCATGACAGGTCTGACATAACTCAATTAATCAAGACTTCACCAAAGAAAGGAAAATAATTCTACCCATACGGTGATGAAAAGTGTCTTCTGATATTCACTGAGTAGAAGTCCCTTATTTTTTTTTCCTGGTGTCTAAGAGGAATGCAGGCTTCTTAAATAAGTCTTCTGTTGTGATGGACAAAAGGCTGAAAACTATGGCATAAAAGCATTTCTTTGTTTAATTTCTAATTGTTGTCCTTCTCTTATTCAGAAAATGAAGTCACCTTTGTCGTGGTTTCATGAACCGCTGGGTAATCAAAATTATTATGCTGCCACCTGTTGTCTGTTAATTATTCTGAGAAGATACTCATAAATCATAACACTGGACAATAAATCAAACTGTCAGCTCCCAGGTCAAAGGTGACCCATGAAAAGTTATAGGTCACCCACCGGGTGTGAAAGAGCAGGGTTTTAGAGCATCACTCATTGTCAAGCACTGTTGAGAGAAGTGCCGTCGGAACAAAAGGAAAGCTGAAGTACAGAAGAATTTCAGTCTGGGGACAGGCTTTGGGCTCCAGACTCCAGCCCAAGTGAAGTTGAACCTCCGTTTCACATGAATTGACCAACAAGCTAGTCTGGTCATAGCCCAGCTCGAGACCCACTGTTCTTTGAAACTGCAAATAGTGTTCTTTTTGGAAAAGTCTGAAGAGCAACTAGTTAAGAACATTATCTTCTCTGTTTTCCTCTTCACTGGTGAGTGTACTGGAGAAATTCACGTCCTGCTGCATTTTTCATCAAGAAAATCACAATGTGTCAAGCTGCAGCTGACAGGAGGATGCTTTCCAGTGTCTTACTTCCTAAATTAATTTAGCTTGGAATATGTTTTCCTTGTGGTGTGACAAGAACTTGAACCACATTTAACATTTTCAACTCATTTCTTTTCAGTCCCTGGTATTGAAAATAACATCACTTCAAACCAGTGTGCGTTGATGAATATCCTTGATTTAAAACCTGGCTAGGGGTAAATTATTTCTGATGTGGTGGAAGCAACTTTAAGGTAAGACATAATAAACACATAATGATGAAGTAGCTGGGAAATAGAACTAATGTCCCAGTTGGGAAACGCTTTGCCTGTTATTTGAATTAAATTCTGTAAAATGGACATCATGCTGTCATTAAAAATTTCTCTCTAAGACATTAACTTTTTTTTTCCTTTGGGTTACTTTGTTATTTTCTGTTTGAATAATCCTCGTGAGGCTTTCCTCATGAGGAACAGGATTACCAACAGAATGTCAACTGGAGTCTGATTTTTTTTTTTGAAAGGACACACCATGGTCTCTGTTTAAATCATACATGTCAGAACTGACACTGAAAAAGACTATCCTCCAAAACAGACTCTACTCCACCTTTCTTTTTCACTCTAGCAAGCCATTATTCTCCCATTTTTGAGTCAAATGAGTCATAAAAATGTGTTAGGAGACCGTGGACATCAAAGCATGTTCATTGATACAACTTTAACCATGACTGAATATGTATACATGTGGGTCACATAGTTTGATTCTAAAATCACAACAAAATGTCTTGTGGATGCTGGGGCTACCATGGGGTGAGTTCAGCACTTACCCTACTAGCAAGCTGTTCTGCAGACTGACAATGTCCTCGAGTACTCAAGTCATGTTGTTTGGCAATTCTCCACCATCTCATCAAAATGGGATTTGCTGAAGCTTTCCTGATCACCTTTACAAGTTTACTGTGTTGACGTGTAGGTATGTTCTTCCAGGCTGCTAACATGGAAATTATGAGCAGTGACTTTCCTAGTTTCCTCTCCAGACAGAGTTGAGAGCTTCCACTCATTTGATACTGATGACTGAGGATCTGCTAGAAACCAGGTATGTGGGGTGTAGAGCCAGCACATGAATACAAGCTCCTCCTGGAACATAACACCCAATAAATGCTCTGCTCTGACCAGCAGACTCCCTAAGGCCTTTGCTTTGCAAAAACTGTAGACTGATGGATTTTCCCTGGAAAGGGCCTGGTTATCCCTCGGTACACACGCTGAGGATGAGCACTCTGTGCCTAGTGTGTGGCAAGTCAGGAAGCCTGGTCATCCTCTACCCAACGAGTGCATGTCCAATGATCAGCAAAGAGGAACCAAACTCTACCTGGAAAAGTTGCACCATGAACTGTTAAGCCTCTGTAATGGGCTTAAATGACCACCTTCAAAATTCAGATGTTTAAGTCCTAGTCTCCAGTACCTCAGAATGGGACTGTATTTGAAGACAGGGCCTTTAGAGGTGACTAAGTTAAATGAAGGCTGTTAGAGTCAACCTTAATTCAATTCGACTGATGTCCTTTTAAGAAGAGGAAATTTAGACACACAGAGGAACACCAGGGGTCGTCAAGCGCAGGAAAGACCACATTTAGACCCAGTGTTAAGGCAGCCATTTACAAGCCAAGAAAAGAGACCTCAGGAGAAATCAACATTGCTGAGACCTTAGTCCTAGACTTCCAGCCTCCAAGACTATAAGGAAATAAGTGCCTGTTGCTTAAGCCACCCAGCTTGTGGTCTTTCTTACGGCCTCCCAGTAAGCCAATCTCCTCTGTGGCCAGGGATAATGTCCCTGTGGATGAATATCCCAGAGAAGGAAGTACTGAGCGCAAGGGAGGGTGGTGCTCCAGGAGAAGTCAGGAAGGTTGTGCTTGCTGGGGGGACCGCTGATGTGCAGATGAGATTATGTGCAGATGAGCCTCCAGCCGAGACAGTGACCAGTGCAGAGAGACAGGGCCCTGGAAGCCTGCTGCAGGAGTTGGGGAGGCCATCCCAAGGGCAACTCAGGCAGGGGACACTCCAACTTCCCACTGTGGGCCCAAGTCTGAGCATCACTTTAGCTCACTGGTTTCAAGAGTCCTGGATAACCCCTACTGTTCCTCACACATGCCAAGCACCCCCTAACTGTGAGCACCCTCTGATTATGGTCTTGGCACATTCTCCTCCTCAGTTCAGTTCAGTTCAGTCACTCAGTTGTGTCTGACTCTTTGCAACCCCATGAATCACAGCACGCCAGGCTCCCCTGTCCATCAACAACTCCAGGAGTTTACTCAAACTCACGTCCATTGAGTCAGTGATGCCATCCAACCATCTCATCTCTCTCGTTCCCTTCTCCTCCTGCCTTCAGTCTTTCCCAGCATCACAGTCTTTTCAAATGAGTCAGGTCTTCGCATCAGGTGGCCAAAGTATTGGAGTTTCAGCTTCAACATCAGTCCTTCGAATGAACACTCGGGACTGATTTCCTTTAGGATGGACTGGTTGGATCTCCTTGCAGTCCAAGGGATTCTCAAGAGTCTTCTCCAACACCACAGCTCAAAAGCATTAATTCTTCTGCACTCAGCTTTCTTTATAGTCCAACTCTCACATCCATACATGACCACTGGAAAAACCATAGCCTTGACTAGACGGACCTTTGTTGGCAAAAGTAATGCCTGTGCTTTTTAATATGCTGTCTAGGTTGGTCATACTCCTCCAGGAGTGCTCCTCGCTTGCTTACCTGCTTTATTCAGGCTTATGCTTGAAAGGAGTCAATATCCTTGGTCATCCTTTTAAAGGGCTCTGCCATCTCTCTATCTCCTTACCTTACTTTTATTTTTTAAATTAATTTTTATTGGAGTGTGGTTGCTTTACAAAGCTGCATTAGTTTCTACTGTACAGCAAAGTAATCAGCTATGTGTATACATATATTCCCTCTCTTTTGGATTTCCTGCCCATTTAGGTCACCAACATAGCACTGATAAGAGTTCTCTGTGCTATACAATAGGTTCTAATTAATTATCTATTTTATACATAGCAGCAATAGTGTATAATATGTCAATGTCAACCTCCAAATTCTTCTCAACCCCTTTTCCTGCTTTGGTATCCATATATTTGTTCTTTATGTCGGTGTCTCTACTTCTGCTTTGCAAATAAGATAATCTATACCATTTTTCTAGATTCCACATAAATGTGTTAATATATTGGGTTGGACTTTATTTTTCTTAATATCACTTACCAACACCCAGAATCATATATATAGTTATTGAAGAATGTAACACACAAGAATGGAAACTTTTTCATTTTGCTTTCCTGCCATATCCCAAGGTTTAATGCCCAGAAGACGGTTTAATGCCTGATTGAAGACCTCCTGATATTGTGTGAGCATTAAGCGAGATCCTATACATGAACTTAAACCAGTGCTTTAAACACAACAAGGTTCTAGAAACCTTGATCATCATGGATGGAGACACTTTGCATGGGGTCTCCATCTCAGAGGTGTCAGATTCATCAACAAATCTATCTAGCAGACCTGGACTTTGTAGATTTGTCTGTTGAGGGTCCCTTGATTTTTATTCTTTTTATTCCAATAAAACTTCAGCTTGATATTTTTTGGCCAAAATACGAAAAGCAAAGCAGTGAGTAGCTGTCAACAAAATATAAAAATACTGTGCCAAGCTCTCTTTGCCCTGTGCACTAAGGCACTATGTGTCCAAGTCCCACTGACCCAGATTTCCACAAACAGTCATCTCTCATATATACACACACCTCTGGCTGTGCAGTACAATTGTGATTGTACCTGTTTGTCTTTACAGAAACATTATATCAAGACCCTGTGCCAAGAACATTTGCTGCAGTCAAGGAGAATTTCCCCTGGGCCAAACGTTGTATGAAAGGCAAGGTATGTTCTATCATTATCATTATTTCCATTTTTTTGCCAATGAGGAAACTGAGAATGAGAGAGCTTTACTAAAATTAATTTTTTTTTAATATGAAAAAGTTCCTCTAATGAGAACTGAACTAATAGGGCAACTTGGTGACTGGATATTCTTGAGCAAATTGCGATGGCTTTGTGCTTAGCTTTGCCTTATGTTCAGTGAAGAGTCTGAAACAGATCTGTGATTGGGAAGCAAGGAAACACACCTCATATATTGCCTAATATTTGCTTTTGTTAGTAAAGTTTTATTGGATTATAGCCAAGTTCGTTTATGTATTGTTTACAGCCACTTTTGTCCAATGACAATAGAGTTTACTGTTTATGACAGAGATCAAAAAACCTAAATATATATTATTTGACCCATTACAAAAATGTTTGCAGATTTCTAGGCAGATAACTGCTAAGATCTTTTATGGTATTGCATTGTTCTATTGGAGAAAGTCACTGCTATGCTCTCAGAATTTAGTAAACAATTGTGTGCTGATTTCACTGACCATACTTACAATTGGAGGAGGAAATGGCAACCCACTCCAGTGTTCTTGCCTGGAGAATCCCAAGGACAGAGGAGCCTGGTGGGCTACAGTCCTTGGGGTCACAAGATTCAGACACGACTTATACTTACAAATGGTAGCTTACAGTTTCTCAAAGACTCTAGCCAGTGTTGTGATAGGTAGCTGAGGTAATGGAATTATTTTCCCCAGTCAGTATTGCTTTTCTAAGACGCAATTGCTTTTGAGAAGCCCTTAGATTGAAAAAAGAGACAGCAAATATGCCTGATCATATCAGGATAAAGCATTGTAGGGCACAGACTTCTGCTCCCCTTTAAAAAAATATTCTTTTTAAAGATTATCTTTGATATCTATTTGAAATTCAGTTGTGACTTTTAAACATTTTTTACCTGAGATGTTCTAAAGTAGAAGACACTGAAAAATCTGATATAGGTTTTCTCAAAGATAATTTACACTAAGAATATAATTTTGAAAACACCATTTGAAGCCTTTTACTTTAATTTTTTCCCTTGCAATTTATTTGATAGTTGCTATAAAGAGATGGGAATACCAGACCACCTGACCTGCCTCTTGAGAAACCTGTATGCAGGTCAGGAAGCAACAGTGAGAACTGGACGTGGAACAACAGACTGGTTCCAAATAGGAAAAGGAGTACGTCAAGGTTGTATATTGTCACCCTGTTTATTTAACTTCTATGCAGAGTACATCATGAGGAACCCTGGGTTAGAAGAAGCACAAGCTGGAATCAAGATTGCTGGGAGAAATATCAACAATCTCAGATATGCAGATGACACCACCCTTATGGCAGAAAGTGAAGAGGAACTCAAAAGCCTCTTGATGAAAGTGAAAGAGGAGAGTGAAAAGGTTGACTTGAAGCTCAACATTCAGAAAACAAAGATCATGGCATCTGGTCCCATCACTTCATGGGAAATAGATGGGGAAACAGTGGAAACAGTGTCAGACTTTTTTTGGGCTCCAAAAGCACTGCAAATGCTGATTGCAGCCATGAAATTAAAAGACGCTTACTCCTTGGAAGGAAAGTTATGACCAACCTAGATAGCATATTCAAAAGCAGAGACATTACTTTGCCAACAAAGGTCTGTCTAGTCAAGGCTATTGTTTTTCCAGTGATCATGTATGGATGTGAGAGTTGGACTGTGAAGAAAGCTGATTGCCGAAGAATTGATGTTTTTGAACTGTGGTGCTGGAGAAGATTCTTGAGAGTCCCTTGGACTGCAAGGAGATCCAACCAGTCCATTCTAGAGGAGATCAATCCTGGGTGTTCATTGGAAGGACTGATGCTAAAGCTGAACCTCCAATACTTTGGCCACCTCATGTGAAGAGTTGACTCACTGGAAAAGACTCAGATGCTGGAAGGGATTGGGGGCAGGAGGAGAGGGGACGACAGGGAATGAGATGGCTGGATGGCATCACTGACTCAATGGACATGAGTTTGAGTGAACCCCGGGAGTTGGTGATGGACAGGGAGGCCTGGTGTGCTGTGATTCATGGGGTCACAAAGAGTCAGACATGACTGAGCGACTGAACTGAACTGATACCCAAACAACAATGATCTTTCATCTAAAATAGTTAAGTAATCACACAGATACTAATGCATGAAGATAATGGGTGTTTATTGCCAAAGTCATTACGAAAATTTCTGCTAATAGGTCCCAATTACTTTTCCTGTCCGTTCTGGTACACGCAGTGGGCTAAATGCTACACGCTGCCCCGGCAGTGGTGCTTGGAGGCAAAACTGTGACCTGGGAGGGGTCATGCACAAGTCATTTTCACTTGGAAGACAAGATGCAATCAACATGTAGTGGTAGAAGGAAATGGATTTCTTCATTTTCACCTCTTCTCAGCTGTGTTGGAATGGTTTCTTTCTAACAAAGTTCTTGAACCACTTCCAGTAAGACTTCCAGTTTATTCACAGGTTTCCAGTGAAAGTGTTCTAAAGTTCTAGAATTACATGAGAAGTGTTCAAAGCAATAATTTCTATTTCATCAAGTCAGTCAAAGATTTGTATGGTAATATCTGGGAAATCCCTAAAAGAGGAATATTGCTGTTGTTTAGTCACTAAGACATGTCCAACTCCTCTGCGACCTCACGAACTGCAGCCTTCCAGGCTCCTCTGTCCATGGGATTTCCCAGGCAAGCGTGCTGGAGTGGGTTGCCATTTCCTTCTCTAGGCAATCTTCCCAATTCAGGGATCAAAGCCTTGTCTCCTGCATTGGCAGGTGGATTGTTTACCACTGAGCCCCTAGAGAAGCCCAAAAGAGGAATAAAATGATACCCAAATAACAAACTAAGAGAGAAGAAGAAATAGGATAAGAATAGTAATAATAATAATATGATTAATCCCAAAGAAAGGGCTGAGGAAAGAAAATAATTAGGTCAAATAACAAAGAAGTAGAAAAATGATAAATATAAATTCAAATATAACAGGAATTACCTCAAATGTAGATAGATTACATTCTCCAATTGAAAGCCATAAAAAGCAAAGGCCACATAGATGCAAATTCTAAGGGAAGAATCTTAAATAAACGGACACAGAAATGTTGAAAGCAAGGGACAGGAGAAAATATAACATATGTACATTAATTGAAGTATGAATATACTACCAGAATAAGTAAGCTCTAGGACAGGAAACATTACTAGAAACAGAAATTTTTGTAATAAAAACGGAGTCAAGAAAATACAATATTTTTGATATGTGTATATATAGTAACATAGCCTCAAACTACACCAAGCAAAATTGACAGTTATGAAAAGTAGACAAATCCATGACAACAGTAGAGTTTAAGACCCATCAATATCTAACAGAACAAATAAATAAGAAATTAAGCCACAGAACATTTAAAGTAAACAATTAAAATGTGCCCATGTACATATTGTTGGAAAGACTGATGCTGAAGATGAAGCTCCAATACTTTAGCCACCTGATGCGAAACACCAACTCATTGGAAAAGACCCTGATACCGGGAAAGATTGAAGGCAGGAGGAGAAGGGGATGGCAGAGGATGAGATAGACAGCACCACTGACTCAGTGAACATGAATTTGAGCCAACTCTGGAAGACGGTGGAGAACAGAGGAGCCTGGTGAGCTGCAGTCCATGGGGTTATGAAGAGCTGGATATGACTTAGAAGCTGAACAAAAATAAAGTGCACATTCATTTTATATAGGTGCATCTTAGAGATAGTGCAAATTTTGTTCTAGGCCACGGCAATAAAACAAATATCACAACAAAGTCAGGTGCATGAATATTTTGAATATTTCCAGTGTGCGCATGTTATGTTTACACTATTCTGGAGTCTGTGCAATAGTATTATATGTTTCAAATGTACAAATTTTAATTTTAAAAATAATGCTGTTAGCTAAGTCTGTGAGTCTCTTTCTGTTTTGAAAGTAAGTAGGGAAATGATGGGCGGAAGGGATAGTTGCTGCTGCTGCTGCTAAGTCGCTTCAGTCGTGTCCAACTCTTAGCGATCCCATGGAATGAGTTGGAAATGGACGTGTGCACTATATTTAAACTGAATAACCAGCAAGGACCTACAGTACAGCACATGGAACTCTGCTCGGTGTTGCATGGCCGCCTGGATAGGAGGGGAATTTGGGGGACAATATTGCTGTTGTTCAGTCACTAAGCCATGTGCAGCACTTTTTGACCCCACTGGCTACAGCGTGGCAGGCTTCCCCATCTTTCACTATCTTTTGGAATTTGCTCAAACTCATGTCCACTGAGCCCATGATGAGAGAATGGGTATATGTAGATATATGGCTGAATTCCTTCACCATTCACCTGAAACTATCACAATACTGTTCCTTGGCTATACCCCAATACAAAGTAAAAATGTTTAAAAATTAAATAATTTAATTTAATTAAAAATTAGTGCTGTTAGATAAATGTGACCAATAAACTTGCTTGACACATGATAACCATAAACATCCAATTTGCAAAAATGCAGTATTTGTGAGGTGTGATAAAATAAAGTTCAGTAAACCCAGGCATGCTTGTATTAATATAACATACTGAGCCACCAGGGAAGCCCAGTATCTATTACACATTTTATATAAGTGTAATCGTTGTATCCAACAGCCATGTAGAACATTAAACCTAAATCTTCACATTTTCAAGTTTGGAGCACATTACATGACCTTGTATTTCTCCTTTTGGTAATACAGGTACGCCTCTCATTATGGAGCAGATACCCTGTCCTCGGGAGAATTTTCCCTCGTCTATTATTTTCCTTGGCCACATCTAAAGTGGATGAGGAAATACATCCCTCTCAGGCACTGAGAAACTCTCTAAGTCCAATTCCTGACTACTGAATATTAGAGGACTGAGGAGTGTTTCACAATCATAGGCTCTTTAACCCCAGGCCTAAAGATTCTCAACCAGTGCAACTCAAAAACTTAGTAACTCCTGTCTTCATGATGACAGGGTTCTCCAGTCTGAAATACTGATTTGCTTTCTCACTCTTTTATGTGTGTGCTTAGTCGCTTAGTCGTGTCTGACTCTGTGCCACCCCACGGACTGTAGTCTGCCAGGCTGCCCTGTCTCTGGGACGCTCCAGGTCAGAATACTGGAGTGGGTAGCCATTCCATTCTCCAGGGGATATTCCCGACCCAGGAATTGAAGCCGGGTCTCCTGCAAGGTAGGAGACTTTACTGTAGATTCTTTACCTTCTGAGCCACCAGGGAAGCTCATAATGGTATAAAAAGAGAGGAAAGATAGGTTGGCCTCAGGCTGATTGAGAATTATATCCCTGACAAGGTGGCATAGGATTGTTGGCATATGGAGATGATAAAGTCAAGCTGATCTTCAATTGGTTTTGTAATTGTTTTAAAGTTCTTTTTTGATAATTTGCCACCTTATAACTGGAGGGAGACTGATGCCATCATAAAACCGTTTGGTTTGCTACATCCCATTATCTCCTGCTTCCGTGTTACATGGGGGCTGTCAGGCTTTTGGGGGAAAGCCACATCCTTGATCTTATCTCTATCCTGAGTTATTTTAGTCAACTGAGGCATTTGGACATCAAGTGAAACAATTTTTTAAAAATCTGCATTTGTCCCTCAAAATCTTTTAAAATTTTATCTCTTACTCTTTGGTGTCAACACAAAATACCCTAAATTTCTTCGGTCTCTCTATTCTTACTAAATCTTGCTACTGTTTGAAAATTTGCAAAAAAATTTTTTTTCTAGACTCATAGCTTTCTTGTAATACCCTGCCAAATGTAGCTATTAGCCACTAGCAATGAGGACTAAGCTGTGTCTTCAATCCCTTCCCCTGGAGATACAAGTTCCTGAGGCAAGTGCTTCCCAAGTGTCCACAAGTGTAGCACGCATTTTGCTCCTGGCTAACATGCTTGCTCGGAGAAGGCAATGGCAAGCCACTCCAGTACTCTTGCCTAGAAAATCCCATGGATGGAGTAGCCTGGTAGGCTGCAGTCCGTGGGGTCGCTAAGGGTCGGACACGACTGAGCGACTTCACTTTCACTTTTCACTTTCACACATTGGAGAAGGAAATGGCAACCCACTCCAGTGTTCTTGCCTGGAGAATCCCGGGGACGGGGGAGCCTGGTGGGCTTCCGTCTATGGGGTCACACAGAGTCGGACACGACTGAAGTGACTTAACAGCAGCAACATGCTTGCTGCAGTTCATGGGGTTGCAAAGAGTCAGACATGACTGAGCAACCGAACAACAAACATGGATAATACTTTCATAAACCTTTCTTTACCACCCTCACTTTGCAGCACCTGACATAGTTTCCTCAGCCTATATTAGGTTGGGGCCTCCCAAGTAGTGCTAGTGGTAAGGAACCTGCGTGCCAGTGCAGGAAATGTAAGAGATGCAGGTTCGATCCCTGGGTCGGGAAGATCCCATGGAGAAGGCAATGGCAACCCACTCCAGTATTCTTGCCTGGCAAAACCCATGGACAGAGGAGCCTGGCGGGCTACAGTCCATCGGGTCACAAAGAGTCAGACAGGACTGAAGTGACTTTACCATATTAGATCAGACTGAGCTTATCCTTTATGATAAACAATTTCAAGCCCTCAGAGGCTTAAGATTGAACCTTATCACTTACAAAAAGTCCACTGCAGATTAGGCAAATATCCATGTTGCAAGTTTGAGGATACTGGCTTCTTCAATCTTCTGCCTTGCTTCCTTAGGAAGGGCCTCAACTCTTTATACAAGACAGAGAGTTAGAAGTTTGCAAAAGGGTTTTCCTTTGCCTTATTGTGTGAATGAAGTATGCCTTTGAGTCAGAGTCAGTTACATGATCCATCTTACTATGAAAGAGGTGAAAGATGAGCCCAGGAATGACAGAAGCAAATACTGGAAACCCAAGTATTTCTCCCAGATAGGTATTATAGTCTCCATAAAAAAGGAAACTGAGGCTCAGAGTCATTAAAATAATTCCTCCAAGATTCCAAGTTAGTAGGTGAAAATCCAAAAACAACTTCAGGTCAATCTGATATTCTACTGAGTGCTGTCCCCCTACCAATTTATTTGTTATATAATTTCAAATACCTTAACATCGGATTATTGACCTATGACAATTACTTGGCAATTAAACGTCACACCATTCTAAGACCATAGTGGCTCCCCAATATTTTCTTTGTTGTATATAAACCATTTCTGCTTAGAATACCTATATTTTCAATGACTAATAAGTTAGATGCAGGTATCTGAGAAATGTGTATTCACTTTGTGCTTACCTTCTTTCCAGGGGTCTTGGAACTTGCTGCAAATGGGTTAACTTGCCCAGTTGAAGCTAAAACTCCAATACTTTGGCCACCTGATGTGAAGAACTGACTCATTGGAAAAGACCCTGGTACTGGGAAAGATTAAAGGTGGGAGGAGAAGGGGACGGCAGAAGATGAGATGGTTGGACAGCATCACCGACGTGATGGATTTGAGTTTGAGTAAGCTCCAGGAGTTGGTGATAGACAGGGAAGGCTGGCATGCTGCAGTCCATGGGGTTGCAGAGTTGGATACTACTGAGCGACTGAACTGAACTGAGGTGGCTCAGATGGTAAAGAATCTGCCTGCAATGCAGGAGACCCAGGTCGTCAACGTGGGCTTAGTCACTCAGTCATGTCTGACTTTGCAGCCCCGTGGACTGTAGCCCGCCAGGCTCCTCTGTCCATAGGGATTCTCCAGACAGGAATACTGGAGTGGGTTGCCATGCTGAAGTCCCAATATCTGGCACAAAAAGCAGCACTTAGCTGATGGGGGTGACCATTTTGAGATACTCATCTGAGAAGGGGTCAAGGTAAGAAGTCACAAGGTGTGGAGGTCATGGGGGAGCCACGGGTGTCAGAGGACAGAATAATGGTTGAGAAGATGGAAATTATCAGTTGATATTAAGATGCAAGAGAGCAAAAAGTTGGGGGGAATTATGATACAAGGAAGAATCAAAATATGATAATTAATTGCGTTTTTTTCTTTTGACAACAAAAATCTGCCCTTTTTAGGTAAAAGTGTGTCTTATCCTTTTAATTGTTGTATTATATGAATATGTTACCTTGTCAAAAAGTAAAATAAAAGATCTTCCCTTTTTGTGTGTGTCATCATTTCTGAGAAAACAGTGGTTGCTGCCTGAAACCTTTCTCTACCAAATTTTATCACTTTGAGGCTGTGTAAGAAGGGCCTAAGGCATTGAAGATACGGATATACTACATTTGAAATTCAGGTTTTAAAAAAATATCTCTAAGTACCGACAGCAAAAAAGCATAATGAAAAACCCCAAAACTTTAGCCATAATTCTTGGTTTTTAAACTATTTCATTGTTTTTTAAAAAGTACTTCAAGCTCATTTTAATGATTTATCTATTTCAAAGAACCAAAAAATTAAAAAGTAAAAGGAAAGAAAATCAATCCAATGTTCATCTTTTAGAAATTTGCATAGTTAAATGAATATTATTAATATATGGCTTCTTCCCTGACCGTTCAGTTGGTAAAGAATCCACCTGCAATGCAGGAGACCCCGGTTCTATTCCTGGGTCAGGAAGATCTGCTGGAGAAGGGATAGGCTACCTACTCCAGTATTCTTGTGCTTCCCTTGTGGCTCAGCTGGTAAAGAATTCACTTGCAATGTGGGAGACCTGGGTTCAATCCCTGGATTGGGAAGATCCCCTGGAGAAGGGAAAGGTTACCCACTCCAGTATCCTGGCCTGGAGAATTCCATGGACTGTATAGTCCATGGGGTCACAAAGAGACGTACACGACTGAGCCACTTTCACTTTCACTTATTAATATATATTTGTGTGTCAGTGTTCAGATACAATAGTATACAGACAAATAATTTTATGAAAATGGTTTCACACTACTTGTACATTTTAATAAAAATTATTAAAACTTTGTGTTTTTTATTTAATTTAACAGATAAAAAGAAACAAAAGAAATTGTAATATGAAGTGTTATTTGCTCAGTCATGTCCAACTCTTTGAGACCTCATGAGCTATAGTCTTCCGGGCTCCTCTATCTTTGGGATTCTCCAGGCAAAAATCATTTCAGTTCAGTTGCTCAGTTGTGTCTGCCTCTTTGCGAACCCATGGAATGCAGTACACTAGGCTTCCCTGTCTATCACCAACTCCCGGAGCTTGCTCAAACTCATATCCATCGCATCAGTGATGCCATCCAACCATCTCATAGTCTGTCATCCCTTTCTCCTCCTGCCTTCAATCTTTCCCAGCATCAGGGAAATATAGTATTTTCCAGTGAGTCAGTTCTTCACATCAGGTGGCCAAAGTATTGGAGCTTCAGCTTCAGCATCAGTCTTTCCAATGAGTATTTGGGACTGATTTCCTTTAGGATTGACTGGTTTGATCTCCTTGCCATGCATAGCCATTCTGATCTCCAGGGGATTTCCTCGATTCAAGGCTTGAACCCAGGTCTCCTGCATTGCAGGCAGATTCTTTACTTTATGAGCCACCAGGGAAGCCTGCTGAAATATACATCAGTTCAGTTCAGTTCAGTTCAGTCATTCAGTTGTGTCAGACTCTTTGCGACCCCATGGACTGCAGCACGCCAGGCCTCCCTGTCCATCACCAGTTCCCAGAGGTTACTCAAACTCATGTCCATTGAGTCAGTGATGCCATCCAACCATCTCATCCTCTATCGTCCCCTTTTCCTCCTGCCTTCAGTCTTTCCCAGCATCAGGGTCTTTTCAAATGAGTCAGCTCTTCGCATCAGGTGGCTAACATATTGGAGTTTCAGCTTCAACATCAGTCCTTCCAGTGAATATTCAGGACTGACTTTCTTTAGAATGAATGGACTGGCTGGATCTCCTTGTGGTCCAAGGGACTCTCAAGAGTCTTCTCCAACACCATACCTCAAAAGCATCATTTCTTCAGCGCTCAGCTTTCTTTATAGTTTGACACTCATATTAATACATGACTACTGCTTATTTATCTGCAGAGTACATCATGAGGAACGCTGGGCTGGAAGAAGCACAAGCTGGAATCAAGATTGCCGGGAGAAATATCAACAATCTCAGATATGCAGATGACACTACCCTTATGGCAGAAAGTGAAGAGGAACTCAAAAGTCTCTTGATGAAAGTGAAAGAGGAGAGTGAAAAGGTTGGCTTGAAGCTCAACATTCAGAAAACAAAGATCATGGCATCTGGTCCCATCACTTCATGGGAAATAGATGGAAAAACAGTGGAAACAGTGTCAGACTTTATTTTTTTGGGCTCCAAAATCACTGTGGATGCTGATTGCAGCCATGAAATTAAAAGACGCTTGCTCCTTGGAAGGAAAGTTATGACCAATCTTGATAGTATATTAAAAAGCAGATTCATTACTTTGCCAGCAAAGGTCCGTCTAGTCAAGGCAATGGTTTTTCCCGTGGTCATGTATGGATGTGAGAGTTGGACTGTGAAGAAAGCTGATCACCGAAGAATTGATGCTTTTGATCTGTGGTGTTGGAGAAGACTCTTGAGAGTCCCTTGTACCGCAAGGAGACCCAACCAGTCCATTCTAAGGGAGATTGATCCTGGGTGTTCATTGGAAGGACTGATGCTAAAGCTGCAACTGCAATACTTTGGCCACCTCATGCGACGAGTTGACTCACTGGAAAAGACTCTGATGCTGGGAAGGATTAGGGGCGGGAGGAGAAGGGGACGACAGAGAATGAGATGGCTGGATGGCATCACCGACTCTGTGGACCTGAGTTTGAGTGAACTCCGGGAGTTGGTGATGGACAGGGAGGCCTGGCGTGCTGTGGGGTTGCGGAGAGTCGGACACGACTGAGCGACTGAACTGAACTGAACTGAACTGGAAAAGCCATACATAAGCATATATTAATATATACATATGAGTGTATGCATTTTATATTTTTCATTGCTTCCTGAAATCTCTAAGGAAGAAAAAGAAATATAAAGAGAAAATAAAACTTAAAGTGTTTGAATCCATCTTTTCATAGCCTGTTTCAATTTCAGATGAAGACAATCAATCCCCTGCTCTGAAAGAAGAAAAATTCTACTGTAACATTAAAAAAAAAAATGTCTTCCCTTATCTCTCTGTTTTTTTAGTTATAGAATAAACTTTTTTATTTCTGGATATGTAACACTGAGATTCTGTTCTATAACTGTGTGATTCACAATTGTTTAATCTTAATTTTATGCATGAATGGGTTCAGTGTTCACTTCTGATCACCCACCAAATCGTGCTTACCTGAGTTTCATCACCAGGTAGGTCTGGTTTTGTGCTGGTTGACATCTCACTGGGGCTACCTACCTGGGCTTTTGCATAATTACAATTTTAAAAATCAAGGACAATTTATCTGGATATATTTTTTAAAGGTTATTTTCCTTCCATCAGGGTTATTTTAGGCATTGTTCCAACATCTCTTGGCCTGAGAATTGCATCAGTCCTTTTATCACATCTTCCAAGGCTTTATAATGTCTAGTAACTTTTTAAAGAGTTGATGGTGTGACATTCTGTAGCTAGTGTACCTGACTGATGCTTTTATATTTAAATGACAATTATATTTATATTTCATATTTGCAAGTCAGATTATTTCTTGGGTTTAGAATTTGTATCCAAACTTTGTCTCTCTCAAGACTTTGTAGTTGCTACTCCATAATAGGGTGTAATTGAGTATATATGCATATTTTCACATGTGAGTATTATACATACACATATATCATGCATGTATAAATATGTCTGGGTATGTATGTGTATAAAATGTACAAACCCTTTCTGAACTTTCTCTTTTCCTCTTATAATTAATTTGTTTTCTTTGCCTGGGTATTTGAATATTTCTTTCCTTATCCTTCAAGTTCAGTATTTAACCAGGCTCTGTTTCTAAGCTAATAATTTTTTTATCTGGGAGATAAGATACCACTCAGACTACTAATTTTTTCCTTAGGTCCAATGAAATCTCACTTTATGTCAGAAGTCATAACCTTAAAGGCTGACACAGGGCTGGTACCTACCAGAAATGTATAAAGTAAGTTGCGTTACTTTAGATGAAGTGATGGGGCCCATGAAAAACCAGATCATGGATGCTCTACATCAAAACTCTGAGGAACAATTTTTAAAAAGAGAGAATGCACAAGTGAGACAAAATACATTCCTCCCAGTTTGTGATCCTTGGCCTAAGACTTTGTATAATTTTTATGTTCCATTTCCTGAGAAATCTGTATGCAGGTCAAGAAGCAACATTTAGAACCAGACATGGAACAATGGACTAGTTCCAAATTGGGAAAGGAGTAGGTCAAGCGTGTGTAATCGTCACCCTGCTTATTTAACTTATATGCAGAGTACAGCATGCAAAATGCTAGACTGGATGAAGCACGAGTTGGATCAAGATTAGAGGGAGAAATAGCAATAACTTGAGATATACACATAACACCACCCTTATGGCAGAAAGCAAAGAGGAATTGAAGAGCCTCATAAAGATGAAAGAGGAGAGTGAAAAAGCTGGCTTAAAACTCAGCATTCAAAAAACTAAGATTGTGGCATTCAGTCACATCACTTCATGGCAAATAGATGGGGAAACAATGGAAACAGTGATAGATGTTATTTCCTTGGGCTCCAAAATCACTGCAGATGGTGACTGCAGCCATGAAATTAAAAGACACTTGCTCCTTGAAAGAAAGCTATGACCAAGCTAGACAGCATATTATAAAGCAGAGACTTGACTTTCCCAACAAAGGTCCGTCTGGTCAAAGCTATGGTTTTTCCAGTGGTCATGTATAGATGTGGCAGTTGGACTATAAAGAAAGCTTAGCACTGAAGAATTGATGTTTTTGAACTGTGATGTTGAAGAGGACTCTTTGAGAGTCCCTTGGACTGCATGAAGATAAAACCAGTCAAACTAAAAGGAAATCAGTCCTGAATATTCATTGGAAGGACTGATGCTGAAGCTGAAACTCCAATACTTTGGCCATTGATGCAAAGAGTGAACTCATTGGAAAAGATCCTGATGCTGGGAAAGACTGAAGGCAGGAGAAGGGGATGACAGAGGATGAGATGGTTGGATGGCATCATCGACTCTATGGACATGAGTTTGAGCAAGCTCCAGGAGGTGGTGATGGACAGGGAAGCTTGGCGTGCTGCAGTCCATGGGGTAACAAAGAGTCGGACACGACTGAGCAACTGAACTGAATGATGAGTCTTTGTATGGGTTGCTGCTTGCACTAATACAGTGTGGGTAACTTTTCTTTGACTCACATCTAACCTTACCTGATTCATGTTTATTTTCTGTGAATGAATCTTCCACAGACTCGTAGAGTCTCCTCTAGGGAGGAGAAGCCACATTCCTTTACTAACGCCAAGTTCTGGGTTTGCTTTTGGAGTGAGGTTCTGCACTTGCTTCTGAAATTTCTTGACTTTTCCGCAGCAGTATTACCTAACAAGGTGGGCGGGGCTACGCTAGGATTTAGGTCTCTCCCAGAACGCGGCAGAGGCTACTGACATGTCAGCGTTAGTTCCAGTGGTTTATCTGCCCCACTTCACTCACCCCTTCCAAGGACCTGCTTCTGCTCTTCAGGCAAATGGAACAGATGCGGAAGGACATGCCCACAGTCCAGAGTCTAATAAATTTTTGGCATCAGTCCAAAACTGCAAAACTCAACCATACTATATTTTGGTAGAATTTCTGGAAGATAGGTTGGAGGTAAGTACCACACCCATCTTTCTCAAACTTACTAGAATATTCTGCCTCTTTTCATCACTTCACCTTTTGAATTTTTATTTTAAATACGAATTCCTTTCCTGGTTTGATTGCTTTTGGTTAAGTGTTTTTATTGTTGTCATCATTCAGGTTTTAGGAAGAGAAAAAGGCAGTCTCTTCTTTTTCATGTTGCTATTTGTACTCAGAAATTGTGTCTCTGCCTTTACACTATGAAAAGGAAATTTATCTTGTTGTGGAACATGTTGCAGTGCATCTGAGAGTTGGAGAACATGAAACTGTTTATGAGTGCTGTAAAATGGTTATTTACTGATTTGTAGATATCATGCAAATGGATAGACAAACTGAAGAATGATCTATAGACTAGTTCAACAGCTTTTTGGTAATATATTGGCTTCTCTGGACAAGTTATCTGAATAGACAATATCCTAGGGAAAGACTCAACCCCAAAGAAATTAAAGTGCTTTAAAATGAATGAGAATGGGATTGCTTTAATTATGTTATCGTTTGTACTCTATTTTTAAAACCAAGTCCTCTGGCTTTGGGTTAGTACCAGTGTATTTGAATGTTACCTAGGTAGCTAGATATACCACCACCACTTCCATGGCCAATCATTTTGCATATCCATTGACATCACTGTGTTCCTTCTGGTGATCCTTTTTAAAAGACGAAATTTGGGCTCAACTTTGAAACAGTTGTTAGTAAAATGTCATTTAGTCTCGGTGGTAGGGCAATGAGGCAGAACATTTTGCATGTTTGCAAAATAAGCTTCATTTTGATGCATTTGGCTTTACTGATTATATTAATTAACTTAACAGCAAGTGTGAAGATTATTTATGATGTATTAAAAATGATTGGCCCTTAATTGCTTCTCTCATAGAACAAGGAACTTGAATTCAGTGTAAGGTTTGTAAAAAAAATTTAACTTGCTGAAATGCAAATTCAAATTTTAGAAGTGGTCCTTGGTAAACAAATGAAATCTCATGATGAGGTTTAATTGTGCATAATATTTCCCTCAGAAAGCAGAATTTAAATGTTTTATCTAAATCAGACCTTGTTTTTTTTTTTCATTTTATGCTTATAAAGCATCTTGATTTTATTTTTAAGATATTCATTTCATTTATTTAAGATATTCTTACATTTATCTATTTTATATATATTATATTGCCTATAGTATCTAAGACATAAACATCATAGGAAATATAAAAATAAGTCACATGTTACTGGTCTCCAAGATTTCATCTCTTAGAACATCTTCAGCTAATTTTATTTGAAAATTTTAACATCTTCCTTGTGTTTTCAATTTAGATTTTATTCTAATGCCTTTGCAGACTATTTTTTTTCTCTCCTAGTACAAATTGAAGCCGGAACACTTTTCTGTGAAATGTTATTCTTTTCTTTTTTTCCTGTTTGACTATTCATGCACCATGGGCAGCAGTGAATTTCTGGATGAAAGTTTATGTGGATTCTTCAAGGTCATTAACCCCATGGAACTTGCATTACCTGTTACCAACAGTCAATTTATCACACAGGGGAATGTGCAGATCTCCATGGGGGAATAAGCAAAGAGTATAATATTGAGTATGTCACATGTAAAATGTAGCTAACTGGTAAAAGCCAGATTAATAATTTAGGACAGTCTTTCAAACCTCACACATAATGTGTTTTGTTTCTTTTTTTTTTTTAATTGTTCTGAAGATTTTACTTCTCTTGGTAGGAGGCAGGTGTGCAGTAGATCAGAAGTTAGTGGGAGCAGTTGAGTAATCTACATATCTTAACCAACATAGCTACTTCAGGCCATAATTGTTATAGCTACACAGACAGGTTCACACCTATGTTTTTGGTCCTTAATGCATCTTAAATAGAGTCTGAGGCTGCATAGTTTCTATGAATGCATGTGTAATGTCTGTTTGATGAGTGTCTTCTCACACCCTGAGGACTTTTATAGGCGATTTGCATTTCACAATGAGAGAAATCAGCTGGAGAGGGTTTATTGTTTTGTATAATAGAGAGGAGTGTAAAAATATCCCAGTACTACAGATGGCACTTCTCGTTAGCCTTGAACATATACATGTGCAAGGATTGTTTTATCTTGACTAATACAGCCACCAAAAAGGCTATTTTTAGAGGTAAACTCATAGTTTGGCTGGATTGTAATAATTAGTAGAATTTCTTTAAAGATAGCCATAGTACTTATTTGAACTCCAAGCTGGAGGGTGACTTTGTGATCCTGGAGAGGAAATTTCCTTTTGCGTTGATCTCCTTTCAACAGTGAATTGTAATAAGCCTATAATGCAATCAGCCTGATTTTTAAATAACTCAAAAGACAAATCAGGAGCGTGGAACTAGTGCTGCTGTGTGTGAACTTCTCACTTGTGGCAGTCATATACAGATGAAAGCTTATGCATGTGTGAACCCAAGAGTTGGGTAATAAAGCAAAAGCCTATAAAGAAAACCATATGCACTTAAACATGTTATCAATGAACAATGAAATCTCACCAGAAAACTTCAAGATCCTCAAAATTGATAAGGCTAGCTTGAGTCTTATAATTTCATGTTTAAGTTGAATATCAACTTCTAACTTTGACACAAAGATAAATGAAAATATGATTCCTATTTATCAATTGATAGTACTCCTGCCCAATTTAAATTGAAAGGTGGAGCCTTTTACTGTCTGAGCCACCAGGGAAGCCCCAAATTAGTATTTATATTTTCATGGAGAAATAATCACACCTCTGTAGATCTCAAACTTTTGGGCTCCCTACCTATTTTTATGCTTAAAATTTATTAAGGATTCTGAAGGGCTTTTGTTTGTGAGAATTCCAAAGGGCTTCTATCTGTGAATGTTTACCATATAAGAAATTAAGACTGATAATCATTTTTAAACATTTATTAAATATTTTTGAAATATCAATAACAATCCCATTTCACGTTAACATATCTATATAGCATTTTGGGGCTTCCCAAGTGGCTCAGTTGGGAAAGAATCCATGTGCAATGCAGGAGACCAGGGTTCAATCCCTGGGTAGAGAACATGCCACAGAGGAGGACATGACAACCCATTCCAGTATTCTTGCCTGGAGAATGCCGCTGATAGAGGAGCCTGACGGGCTACAGCCCGTGGGGTCAAAAAGAGTCTGACGTGACTGAAGCGAATGAGCACACACATATAGCATTTTCAATGGAAAAAAAAAAAATAGAGAAAAGGTAGAAATGATTTTCATTTCCATAAATCTTTTTAATGTCCAGCTTAACAAAAGAGGACTGGGATTTCATACCTGCTTGTAAAAGCAATCTATTGTGATATGTTCTCTTGGTTGAAAAATATGAATGCTTAGCTTTAAACTGACATTGAATTAGAAGAAGGAGAAATGTTTTATCAGCTCTTTTTGATAATTATGTATATTCTTCTTTGATATTGCACCATAATTTGAAAAATGGAAGTTTTTAAAAGAGTAACTGAAAGTAGAATCTTAAATCATACTAATAAACTCAGTTACATTAAAACTATTTCTTATATCTTGCATATTGGGATGTTTTACTCAGATATGATTTTATATCATCGTGCTTTTGTTAATTTGTAAGATATTAGCTCACTAAATTACATAGATATTATAAATGTTGACATAATTTATCAAATAAAATTTAAAACCCCCACACATTTATTAACATTACCATTAATATGAGTTTAAATTTTGAAGAAGACATCACTTTGTGGAGGTGAATACAAATTCTCCAAAACTGTTTTTGCTTGAGAGCTCAAATTTCATCTTTGTCAAGAAAAACAAGTCAATGGCTTTTCTTGGAAGGATAAGTTCACATAGCGAACTTCTGAAAAATTGTCTGCTAAATACTTAAAACTAAATAACTATATTTTATCTGTCATTCTTTAAGTTTAAAATAATAGTCCATGACAAAAATGTCACACTCACAATTCAAGCTCTTGTGCTTTTCTTGGGACCACCGTTTGATACGCAAAAGAAGTGCTGTACACACATTTACCATTTCGTCAAACAATATTTTTAAGAAATGACATAAAGGCCTACACTCAAGGATCGGGACTTAATAAAGTTTATCATCTTTGCTGTTTTATTAAGGACATTCAGTTGACATTTTTTTAACCAAGGAGTGTTTAATGGTGAAGAATACAGTATAGTATATTTTCATGTCAGTTGCCCTGACTCAAGCAGTGACACCAGCACTTTTATTTCCCATTTCTTTTGCACCATCAGTACATTTGTAAACACTGTGAAAACAGCAAACAACGTCTCAATATTATTAAGGAAATAGTTTCAAAATCAAGAAAGTGTCTCGGGGACTCTCAAAAGTTCAGACCACACCTGGAAAACCGTTGAGCTCCAATCGCATGTAATACAATACTCTATTTGTATCTACATAGCCTTTCCTATTGGAAGAAAATCTTTGTAGTTCAAGGGTTCTGAATTTCATCGCTTATCTGATTTCGATCTATGACTTCAACTGTAAACATTTATTATGAGTGATTAAGTAGAACAAGATAGGACCTTCTAAAGTCAATTTTAAAATATCAATGAATACTTTTATAAATAATCCCCAAACCCAAACAATAACGTGTTTTATTTGTTGTTTTATGAGGCAAGATCAAATAAGAGAGAAACCACTCTGTGCATGTTAACAGATGTAATGGTGGCTCAGACAGTAAAAGAATCCACCTGCAATGCAGGAGACCCAGGTTTGATCCGTGGGTCAGTGAGATATCCTGGAGAACGGAATGGCTACCCACTCCAGTATTCTTGCCTGGAAAATTCCATGGACAGAGGAGCCTGACAGGCTACAGTCTGTGGAGTTGCAAAGAGTTGGATACAACTGAGCGACTAACACACACTAATTTAATATATTGAAGTGAATTTAATATCAGGAAGTATAAGCAAACAACAATAAAATAATGCTTTAGTATATCCAAAATTACAGCTTCAGAGCCAGAGAACTTGAGATAGCCTAGGAATATGGCACTCAACACACTGAAGAGTTTATATGACCTGCTTCTGCTGCTAATTCCTTAGACAAAGGTGAGTTGAGGTGAGTCTGGATGATGATAGGAAGTGGCCAACAAAAAAGAAAAGTTTATTAAAATTTTCTTTCAGTCCCTTTTCTTCTTCTCTCACTTTCTATTCTTCTTTAAATGTTCCCTGTTTTCTGAACCTAAGAGGAAGTCAGTTTCAAAGAAGTCTGCAAAATGACATTTTCTCAGCCCTGGTATCACAGTGTGGAATATAGAAAAGTAGATCTGTAGTTGAGTGACAATAGACAAATAATTGGCATGTTCACCCTTTGAATTCTCAGAATGCATACTCACCCTTCTACATGTGTTTGAATTATCATGTAACAACTTTGTGTTTGAATCTAAGAGGAAGACAGACTCTCAAACAAACAAAGATGCTTCTATCTACAGTCCGAAAAGCAGAGACTCAAAGTCTCAATAATCATGGTTCCTACCTTGTGAAAAAGATAACTGAACTTTTTCACAGGAGATGTAGATTTCTCCTGCAGTATAGTCTCAACCTTTCAACTGAATAATTTGTAACCTAAATATAAATTTGGATACAAAATTTGTATATAATTGTAAGAGAATAGGAGGAAGATAAAATTAGCTTATCCATATGAATGCCATGTATACAATATAGAAGGGGGTGGGGAGAGAAATAGGTGAGGGAGACTAAGAGGTACAAATTCCCAGTTGCAAAATAAGTGAGTCAGTCACAGGTGCGAAATACAGTGTGAGAAATACAGTCAACAAAGGTAATATACTTGCAGGGTGACATATCATAACTAGACTCAACATGATGATCATTTTGAAATACATAGAAACACCAAATCACTATATTGTGCAACAGGAGCTAACTTAGTGTTGAAAATCAACTATATTTCAAAACAAAGAAACAATCAAACTCATAGAAAAAGACAATAGATTCCTGGTTACCAGGAAGAGAGGAGGAGGGGATTGGGTATAGGCTACTGAAAGGTACAAACATCCAGTTATAAGATTAATAAACACTAGGGATGTTGTGAATTACAGCAAACTGTGGGGAATTCTTAAAGAGATGTGAATACCAGACCACCTTGCTTGTCTCCTAAGAAACCTGTATACAGGAAAAGAAGCAACACTTAAAATCAAGCATGGAACAATGGACTGGTTCAAAATTGGGTAAGGAGTATGCAAAGGGTGTATATCGTCACCCTGTTCATTTAACTTATACGCAGAATACATCATTCTTGAAATGCCAGCCTAGGTGACTCACAGGCTGGAATCAAGATTGCTAGGAGAAATGTCAACAAACTCAGATATGCAGATCAACAACCTCAGATATGCAGATGATACTACTCTAAATGCAGAGAGCAAAGAGGAACTAAAGAGTCTCTTGATGAAGGTGAAAGAAGAGAGTGAAAAAGCTGGCTTAAAACTGCATTCAAAAAACTAAAATCCTGGCATCTAGGCCCATCACTTCACGGCAAATAGATGAGAAAATAATGGAAACAGTGACAGATTTTATTTTCTTGGGTTCCAAAATCACTGTGGATGGTGACTGCAGGTAGGAAATTTAAAAAACACTTACTCTTTAGAAGAAAAGCTATGACAAACCTAGAAAGCACATTAATAAGCAGAGACATTACTTTGCTGACAAAGGTCTGTGTTGTCAAAGCTATGGTTTTTCCAGTGGTCATGTATAGATGTGAGAGTTAGACCATAAAGAAGACTGAACACCAAAGAATTGATGCTTTTGAACTGTGGTTCTGGAAAAGACTCTTGAGAGTCCCTTGGACTGCAAGGAGATCAAACTCTTCAATCCTAAAGAAAATCAATCCTGAATGTTCATTGGAAGGACTGATGCTGAAGCTGAGAGCCGACTCATTGGAAAAGACCCGGATGTTAGGAAAGATTGCGGGCAGGAGGAGAAGGGGGCAACAGAGGATGAGATGGTTGGATGGCATCATGACTCAATGGATACAAGTCTGAGCAAATTCTGGGAGATAGTAAAGGACAGGGAAGCCTGATGTGCTGCAGTTCACGGTGTCACAGATTTGAACACGACTTAGCGACTGACCAACAACAAGGGATTGTAATCTACAACATGATAAATATAATTATCACTTCCCAGGTGGGGCAGTAGTAAATAACCTGCCTACCAATGCAGGAGATGCCAGAGACACAGTTTCGATCCCTGGGTTTGGAAGATCCTGTGGAATAGGAAATGGCGATCCACTCCAGTATTCACACCTGGAAAATTCCATGGACAGAGGAGCCTGGCAGACTACAGTCCATAGGGTCACAAAAGTCAGAGAGGACTGAACACACACACACGCAGATGTGGGCACGCGCGCCACATGTGCTCAGTGTTAAGGGCTTCCCCGGTGGCTCAGATGGTAAAGAATCCACTTGCAATGCAGGAGACCCAGATTCACTCCCTCGGTCAGGAAGATTCCCCTGGAGAAGCGAAAAGCCATTCACTCCAGTATTCTTGCCTGGAGAATTTCATGGACAGAGGAGCCATGGAGCTACAGTCCGTGGGGTCTCAAAGAGTTGGACACGACTTAGAGTAACATAATATATACAAAAGTTGTTAAAAGATTAAATCCTAGAAGTTCTTATCACAAGAAAATTTTTTTTCTCTTTACTTTTGTGCTTATATGAAGTGACGGATATTCACTAAATTATTGTAATTATTTCATGATGTGTATAAGTCAAATCGTTATGCTGCACACTATAAACTTATAAAGTGCTGTATGTCAATTACATCCCAGTAAAACTGGAAGAAAAAAAATCTATATATATATAAAATTATGCAAAGAACAACCTGCTATAAATTATGCAAGGAATAATGCTGCTGTAATTGGTCACAAAGCCCCAGTTGGTATTTAGAACATTTTCTTGAACTACCCATTTCTTGTTGCCCTTTTCTTCAGTTAGCACCAAATCTTCATGATTCTGAATTTAAATTGGTTGCTCTAGTTGTAATTAACATGTATTGCAGAACATGGAAGTATTAAGACACAGGCCACAGGATATCCTAGGTTCAGACAATATCTGGCTTCCTCCACTGCACTGCAACAGCCTAATTTTGCCCTGACAGTCAGAGCAATCACCTCTGCCAGTAGAATCATGCTCTTATTTGGTTCAGTGATGTGAGAAACCCAGATTGGCCAGGGGGCAGTCTCAAATTCCAATTCAATGAAACTGTGCTCTCCCTCTTAGTAAGAGCATACCTCTCTGGGAAGTGAATGTCTCTAAGTAAAGTTCCAAAGCCAGTGGACTGCCCTTGTGGCTCAGGCGGTAAAGCGTCTGCTTAAAAGTTCCAAAGGAGGAAAAATTTCTGTGAGTGGATTATTTAGCACTAATAGAGGGAGAAATTATTCTCATTTCCACTCCTTGAGTTTTGCAAATTCTCAATTCAGGAAATGGGGAAAGCCACATCTCTTATGGCTCAAAAATAACAGGAGCCTTGAATGAAACCCCAGTATTTCGGGTTGTCGTCTCCCCACTGATTCTATAATATAAGCCTGAGATTTCGATAGGTTACTCTTCCATTTTACCAGGCCTACTGCTTCTGAGTAATGGGCCACATGGGAAGATCAGTTCATTAGTTATGAGCCTACTACAGCTATTTTCACTGTTGTTGTTGACAAGTGTGTTTCTTGTCAGAAGAACATATTTCCCCTCAGAAGCAATGTTAGGTGGGATGCTGTAATAGTTAATTAGGCCTTCCTGCTGGAAGGGGCTCACTCTCGCCTATAGAATTTGTAATGTTTTCTGTTTGATGATTGACAACCTACCCTGCAATGAGTGCCACTTGGCAAGCATTCACCTGAGAGAAAAATATCTCCAACTTGCGTGTTTGTTTGAAGAGAGTCTCATCTATAAATCTCTTCCCAGGCCTCCTTATCATCAATCTTTTTCCTTCAAAGTCTCTAACCATTAGTTTCCCTGATGCCCATGAATCAATATCTTTGATCATCTTTTTCAGTCCAGATACTGTGGGCCACCAAACACACTGTTTAAACTCTTCTCCACTGCACTGTGCAGATTTTCCTTCACTGCTTTCAGGAACTTAACTGTTTGTGCCTGTAATACTAAAAGCAGCTTCTGGTTGGTACCAGCATATTGCAAAGGAACGTTGGTAACCAAAGTTCAAGTTTTTTTATCCTCACTAATGATGAATTTCCTGTGAGGTCACGGCTGTGGGTTGGGCAAGAGGAGACCAACAGGTGTAGCTGAGACTAAATACTTACATGTGACTTCAGGATCTGCTCAAAGATGATCACTTACATTTCGCTTGATGGAGGAGTTGCTTCTGTAAACACCCAACGTTATGATTTAATGGACCATACGATACCAGTGTATGACAGACTCTTTGAGACTCTATCAAAACCCAGAGATAATATAAGTGTTTTCTCAGAAGGAGAAGAACTATCTGCCCAAAATCATTACTTTTTTTCTTTTTCTAAACATACCTCTGAGGAACTGCACTCTGATTCCTCTAATGTGGTTTATAAGATCCTCTAAACAACAGGTAAGCAGGTAAGAGTCACCTGCTGGTGACTCTTCTGTGTCACAGACATGAATTAACAGAGCAGTCTGTGTTATAGAATGGGTGATAAGGGGCTTTATTTTTCTCTAACAACTGGCCACTTCATGTATTACTCCAATCTTTATAGATTACTGGCTCCTTTATAGATTCTTCTTTAAAAACTGCCGACTTTATAATAAATGAGTTATGTTAGCACACTCATTATGGCCTTCATTGCCTTTAAAATCTAAAGAGAGCTACTGTGCAGTGTGAGATGTAGCAACTGCTTTTTGTTTAGAGGGATATTCCATTGTATTCCAAGTCACTGGGTGTCCAAAAATACCACCAAGGTGGCAGGCTTGCGAATTTTCATATGTCTTTATTTCTCTCTGGCATTTATGTATCCTAATATCTTATTTGCGGCGTTAGCTGTGCTGTGCTGTCACTTCAGTCAGTCCGACTCTTTAAGACCCCATGGACTGAAGCCTGCCAAGCTCCTCTGTCCATGAGATTCTCCAGGCGAGAATACTGGAGTGGGTTGCCATGCCTTCCTCCAGGGGATTTTCCTGACCCAGGGATCGAACCCATGTGTCTTACATCTCCTGCATTGGCAGGCAGGTTCTTTACTACTAGTTCTTTACTTACTAGTAGCTAGGGTGCTAGCTACTTCCTGCTTATCAGGTCCAATCAGCAATGTTGCCACCAATGAAGAGGAGCTGTATGACATTTTCTGGGATGTGTTTACCAGCAAGACCTCTGTGAACTAGCTTATGCCAGAGAGCACCAGACCTGACAAAACCATCATGCAAGACGGGCAGGAGGTGTTGCTGTTCCTGACAGGTGGGGAGAAAAAAAAAAAGAAAAACTTCTAGTGTCCTTGCAAATCATTATAGAGTAAAAAAAAAAAAAAAGATGTGAGATTAATAGCTGTGTGTCAGGTAGTAGGAGACAAGCTGCCTTGCTCCAGTAAGTAATTCATATATGGAACTGCTTATATAGATCACCTTATAAAGTATATGAAAATCTATAATCATTCTCCAAGATCCATTTTCTTTTGCAAGAGCCCAGTGGAAGAGTTAAATAGAGATACAGTAGGGTTGTGCCTGCATCTTTCAAGTCTTTGGTAGTGTCGTTGACTCCTGTAATTCCCTTGGTGGTAATAATTTTGCTTTCCCACTCTGATGGAGCAAAAGATTCCAAGGGATTTATCTTGGTTATTTTTACTATAATAACCCAGTTTATTTTCTGGTTCTAATTTGAGCTGATGGTTTATAACATCACTCTCTAATTTTCTATTAACTCTTCTATGCATTTGAAAGCAGCCAACCGACCACCACATAATTCTTGTGGCCAGTGTTACTATAGTAAGTGTATCAGGCGCTTAGTCTTCCAAAACAACTGCTTTGAAAAGTTCTTCATTTCATGCAACCAAAGATGATAATTGAATTAATTATGACTGGAGAAGGGAATGGCAAACCACTTCCGTATACTTGCCTTGAGAACCCCATGAACAGTAACAAAGGGCAAAATGATAGGATACTGAATGAGGAATTCCCCAGGTCGGTAGATGCCCAGTATGCTACTGGAGCTCAGTGGAGAAATAACTATAGAAGGAATAAAGGGATGGAGCAAAAGCAAAACCAATACCCAGTTGTGGATGTGACCAGTGATAGAAGCAAGGTCCGGTGCTGTAAAGAGCAATATTGCATAGGAACCTGGAATGTTAGGTCCATGAATCAAGGCAAATTGGAAGTGGTCAAACAGGAGATGGCAAGAGTGAACATAGACATTCTAGGAATCAGTGAACTAAAATGGACTGGAATGGGTGAATTTAACTCGGATGACCATTATATCTACTACTGTGGGCAGGAATCCCTTAGAAGAAATGGAGTAGCCATCATGGTCAACAAAAGAGTCTGAAATGCAGTACTTGGATGCAATCTTAAAAATGACAGGATGATTTCTGTTCGTTTCCAAGGCAAACCATTCAATATCACAGTAATCCAGGCCTATGCCCCAACCAGTAATGCTGAAGAAGCCGAAGTTAATCGGTTCTATGAAGACCTACAAGACCTTTCAGAACTAACACCCAAAAAAGATGTCCTTTTCATTATAGGGGACTGGAATGCAAAAGTAGGAAGTCAAGAAACACCTGGAGTAACTGGCAAATTTGGCCTTGGAGCACGGAATGAAGCAGGGCAAAGGCTAATAGAGTTTTGTCAAGAGAATGCACTGGTCATAGCAAACACCCTCTTCCAACAACACAAGAGAAGACTCTACACATGGACATCACCAGATGGTCAACACCTAAATCAGATTGATTATATTCTTTGCAACCAAAGATGGAGAAGCTGTATACAGTTAGTGAAAACAAGACCAGGAGCTGACTGTGGCTCAGATCATGAACTCCTTATTGCGAAGTTCAGACTTAAATTGAAGAAAGTAGGGAAAACCACTAGACCATTCAGATATGACCTCAATCAAATCCCTTATGATTATACAGTGGAAGTGAGAAATAGATTTAAGGGACTAGATCTGATTGATAGAGTGCCTGATGAACTCTGGACGGAGGTTCGTGACATTGTACAGGAGACAGGGACCAAGACCATCCCCATGGAAAAGAAATGTAAAAGAGCGAAATGGCTGTCTGAGGAGGCCTTACAAATAGCTGTGAAAAGAAGAGAGGTGAAAAGCAAAGGAGAAAAGGAAAGATATAAGCATCTGAATGCAGAGTTCCAAAGAATAGCAAGGAGAGATAAGAAAGACTTCCTCGGTGATCAATGCAAAGAAATAGAGGAAAAAAACAGAATAGGAAAAACAAGAGACCTCTTCAAAAAAATTAGAGATTCCAAGGGAACATTTCATGCAAAGATGGGCTCGATAAAGGACAGAAATTGTATGGACCTAACAGAAGCAGAAGATACTAAGAAGAGGTGGCAAGAATACACAGAAGAACTGTACAAAAAAGATCTTCATGACCAAGATAGTCACGATGACGTGATCACTGACCTAGAGCCAGACATCTTGGAATGTGAAGTCAAGTGGGCCTTAGAAAGCATCACTACGAACAAAGCTAGTGGAGGTGATGGAATTCCAGTTGAGCTATTTCAAGTCTTGAAAGAGGATGCTGTGAAAGTGCTGCACTCAATATGCCAGCAAGTTTGGAAAACTCAGCAGTGGCCACAGGACTGGAAGAGGTCAGTCTTCATTCCAATCCCAAAGAAAGGCAATGCCAAAGAATGCTCAAACTACCGGACAATTGCCCTCATCTCACACGCTAGTAAAGTCATGCTCAAAATTCTCCAAGCCAGGCTTCAGCAATATGTGAACCGTGGACTTCCAGATGTTCAAGCAGGTTTTAGAAAAGGCAGAGGAACCAGAGATCAAATTGCCAACATCCACTGGATCATGGAGAAAGCAAGAGAGTTCCAGAAAAACATCTATTTCTGCTTCATTGACTATGCCAAAGCCTTTGACTGTGTGGATCACAATAAACTGTGGAACATTCTGAAAGAGATGGGAATCCCGGACCACCTGACCTGCCTCTTGAGAAACCTGTATGCAGGTCAGGAAGCAACAGTTAGAACTGGACATGGAACAACAGACTGGTTCCAAATAGGAAAAGGTGTACGTCAAGGTTGTATATTGTCACCTTGCTTGTTTAACTTATATGCAGAGTACATCATGAGGAACGCTGGGCTGGAAGAAGCACAAGCTGGAATCAAGATTGCTGGGAGAAATATCAATAACCTCAGATATGCAGATGACACTACCCTTATGGCAGAAAGTGAAGAGGAACTCAAAAGCCTCTTGATGAAAGTGAAAGAGAAGAGTGAAAAGGTTGGTTTGAAGCTCAACATTCAGAAAACAAAGATCATGGCATCTGGTCCCATCACTTCATGGGAAATAGATGGAAAAACAGTGGAAACAGTGTCAGACTTTGTTTTTTTGGGCTCCAAAATCACTGCAGATGCTGATTGCAGCCATGAAATTAAAAGACGCTTGCTCCTTGGAAGGAAAGTTATGACCAACCTTGATAGTATATTAAAAAGCAGAGACATTACTTTGCCAACCAAGGTCTGTCTAGTCAAGGCAATGATTTTTCCCGTGGTCATGTATGGATGTGAGAGTTGGACTGTGAAGAAGGCTGATCGCCGCAGAATCGATGCTTTTGAACTGTGGTGTTGGAGAAGACTCTTGAGAGTCCCTTATACTGCAAGGAGATCCAACCAGTCCATTCTAAAGGAGATCAATCCTGGATGTTCATTGGAGGGGCTGATGCTAAAGCTGAAACTGCAATACTTTGGCCACCTCATGCGACGAGTTGACTCACTGGAAAAGACTCTGATGCTGGGAAAGGTTGGGGGCGGGAGGAGAAGGGGACGACGGAGAATGAGATGGCTGGATGGCATCACCGACTCTCTGGACATGAGTTTGAGTGAACTCCGGGAGTTGGTGATGGACAGGGAGGCCTGGCGTGCTGTGATTCATGGGGTCGCGGAGAGTCGGACACGACTGAGCGACTGAACTGAACTGATGATGCCGATACATGACATAGATTTGGAATCCCGACTTGTGTTGGCATCTAGCTCAATACTGTGCTTACAGCTAAAGGTGTAAACCAATCAATCCTTGAATACTTCCTCCGAGAATATTATTTACAATCCCAAGCACTATGTTAGACAAGGTTTTGTCAGGGAAAAAGAAACTATACGAGGTATTTCAATAAAGCTGATTCAGATTGTCTATAGAGATGATGAGATAGTGAGAGGCAAAAAGAAAAAGGAGGAATGAAGGCAGGTGGGAAGGAAGGGAGACAGAGAACCAACCAAGAGGGAAGCAGCGATCATTTCCGGGGCTGGAGAAACTCCCAAGATCCTGGAACTCCAGGAGCACAGAGGAGCGCACCTGGTTGCTGCTTATACCTGGAGGAAAGTTTGACAAAGCCGGTTCTGGAAAGCTGGATTCAGGGAGTAACCGCTGCTGCTACTAGGCCCAACTCGCGTGGCCAGACCCAGTCATCAAAGTCGCTCCCCTCTTCTCCTAATTCCTGTTTTTCGTAGTGCCCTTACTGAGGGAATCCGTCATTCTCTGGTGGCTCAGTCGGTAAAGAGTCTGCCCACATTGCTGGAGACCTGGGTTCAAACCCTGGGTCAGGAAGGTCCCCTGGAGAAGGAAATGGCAACCCACTCCAGTATTCTTGCCTGGAGAATTCCATGGACAGAGAGGAGCCTGGTGGGCTAAAGTCCATGAGGTCGCAAAGAGTCAGATCCGCCAACTGCGTGACTAACACTTTCACTTTCATCAGGGAGCCAGCAAGCAAAGGCATCTGGGAAATGTAGTTTGCAAAGTCTCAACCACAGCATCACAGAGCAAACTGTACAAGGAGCTAATACATAAATGATTGGCACATATGGATATCTTTCATTTTGTTGTATCAGTGGTCTGGGTCACTTGCAAAATTAGTAGTAGATGTTGTGGGAAACCTGGATAAGCAGTTAAGGATATAGAGTCAGAGATTCATTCACTTTTCTCTTGCTGGTCTCCGATCTTGAGCAAATTGTTTAGCCTCAATGATTTTTGGTTTCTTCTTTTATGCAATGAATAAAATTTTACCTTGCACGCTTGATATAATGATTAAGTAACATAAATGAGAGTAAAGTGCTTAGTATCGTGCCTGGTACGTGGAAAACACTCTTAAATGTGGGTTATTAACTGAAAACAAAAACCTCCCTGCAATTTTCTTGTTATTGTTACTCTTTCAGATTAGTAAAAGCTATTTTATTTCTCTTACTAAATAATTTGCAACACAATAAGACTTCATCCTTGAAGCCCAAGCAAAATAGATGAAAAGGAAAACTAAGGCTGAAACTATTGATCCATTGCTATCATTCATTCTCCTAAAATTTTCAAAAATTTGGTTTCACTTTCATAGTGAAAATATACACTGTTTTTTTATCTTCAGATCAATTTTTAGAGTTTTCAATAATTTCTAACAAATGTTTAGTAATGAGGAGTCATTTGTGAAAAAATTTTGTGGACTTTAAAATATATGTAAATTTATTATTTTTGCTACAATCATTACTTGAGAAACTAGCCCAAGAAAGCTGTTTTTTTTTTTTTTTTTTTAATAGCAGTCCCTTTTATGGAGTGGCTTAAATATACTTTGAGTTGTCTTCAAGGCATTTGCTTAAGTCATTGTTATGATCATTAATAATCTAAAGTAATTACAATAACATGATCATGAACCTTAATCATTTTTATTTGTAAAAGCCACGTTAGATATCTGAGGTGTAAAAAAAAGCTACCTACAGCAATCATTCAACTCACAGTTGACTTTGCTTCTTCTTTTCTGAAGTTGTATATCATTGATAACATTTTCTTTTCTCTTTCTAGAAGAATGTTAAGGAAAGACTGAGGGACTGATCTGGAATTTGGATTATGGTGTTGACCAGTTGTTACCTTAGACTTAGATAATCAACCACAGTAAGCAGCAAAGAATTCACCTTCACCAGGAACCTAATATGCCCTCTGAGTCATTCCATCATCCACTTAGAAATGAAATGTGTATTTAGTCTAGTGATTCAGGAGGTGGGTGAGCTAACGTATCTGCAGGCATAAAAGTTTATTCTCGGGTGAAATAAATGAGTTTCTAATATCTTTGAATTTTTATCAAAGTCTAGAGTTTGGGCTCTGGGAAGGCAATGGCAAGCCACTCCAGTACTCTTGCCTAGAAAATCGCATGGAGAGAGGAGCCTGGTGGGCTGCAGTCCGTGGGGTCGCTACTAGTCAGACACGACTGAGCGACTTCACTTTCACTTTTCACTTTCACACATTGGAGAAGGAAATGGCAACCCACTCCAGTGTTCTTACCTGGAGAATCCCAGGGGTGGCGGACCTGGTCGGCTGCCGTCTACGGGGTCACACAGAGTCGGACACGACTGAAGCGATGCAGCAGCAGCAGCAACAGCAGAGTTTGGGCTTAGGCACAAGAAAGCCTTCAGATTTTGGCGGATAGATCTCTTTGACATTTTGGGCTTCCCTGGTGACTCAGTCAGTAAAGAATCCGCTTGCAATGCAGGAGATCTGGGTTCAGTCCTTGGGTCGGGAAGATTTCCTGGTGAAGGAAGTGGCAACCCATTTCAGTATTCTTGCCTGGAAAATCCCATGAATAGAGGATCCTGGCAGGCTATAGTCCATGGGGTCACAAGAGTCAGACAAGACTTAGCAACTAAATTACCACCAACTACCACCACCATACAACTAATTAGGGGCTTCCCAGGTGGCTCAGTGGTAAAGAATCTGCCTGCTACACAGGAGCTGCAGAAGACGAGGGTTCAATACCTGGGTTGGCAAGATCCCCTGGAGAAGGAAATGGGAGCCCACTCCAGTATTCTTGCCTGAAAAATCCCATGAACAGAGGAATCTGGTGGACCACAGTCCACGGGTAGCAGAGTTGGACATGACTGATGTGACTGAGCACGCGGGCATACAAGTTGTAGGATGAACAATGCCAAGACTCTAGCTTTAAAAAGGTACATGGCTGCTCTTATATTTCTTTCTGCTGCAAGATTTTGGGAAACACTAAATGTGAGAGTCTATGAAAATGTCGACATTTTAAGAAAGGCGAGAGCTATTTTCACAAGGATTTCAAGAAAAAATGAATCAGATATTCTGTTTCATTTCTGGGATTATTGTGCAAATTAATAAAAAAAGTACAAGAGCAAATAAAGAAGTAATTTGTGTTCCTTGTAGTTTTTTTCACATAAGTACTAAGCATTCCTTCAGAAAAATAAAAAAACCACAGATAAACAAAGAAACAAAAAAGCAATGTATGGGATCTGTAGAAACTTTATAATCAAGTTCTATACTACATTTTTTTTTTTGAAATCCCACATTGTACCTTATTTTTTTAGAGAATTAATGTTTCCATTAGAAAATTTAAAAGCACACATAAAAATTTTGCCTGATACAGACTTCCACCATTCCAAAGTAAAGACAATTGTTATATTGGTGCAATTCTCTTCACATTTATATGTGCATTTTGCAGCAGCCCTACATTTTATTAATATATGTTACTCTGTGTAATTTTGTTCAGTTTTATTGCCTGGTCTCGCTCTCCTTCTGGGAGCAGCAGGCTCCCCTAGGTGCTGTCCTCAGGGTAGCAGTACAGGCATAAGAAAAGAAGACCAGCTGCCCAGAAACACTTCAGTTCTCTGCTCTCCTCGGCCGACACAGGTAACGTGGCAAGGCACAATGCCAGGAATGCCACAGTGCCCTCTCCAACTGCCAGCAAGCCACATGGCCAAGCCTAGTCTCAAAGAAGCAGGCTTTAGACTTCCCCCCAGGCTTCCCTGGTGACTCAGATGATGAAGAAGCTGCCTGAATGCGGGAGACTCAGGTTGGATCCCAAGGTTGGGAAGATCACCTAGAGAAGGTAAGGGAAAATTCCATGGACAGAGAAGCATGGTGGGCTGCAATCCATGGAGCTGCAAAGAGTCAGACATGGCTGAGCAGCTTACACTTTCTCTTTAGCCTTCCCTCATGGAGGTGGGGTGGGGAAAATGCAGATATTTTTTAATGATGAACCAATCTACCATATCAGTTATTTGGATAAATGCTTTTGTGAAGTCTTAGTTCAATTCTTTTGTCCACTTTTTTTTTTCCTGTTTGACTGTTTATTTTTTTTTCCTGCTATACATATTTTCAGTTCAGTTCAGTCACTCAGTCATGTCCAACTCTTTGTGACCCCATGAATCACAGCACGCCAGGCCTCCCTGTCCATCACCAACTCCCAGAGTTCACTCAACCTCATGTCCATCGAGTCGGTGATGCCATCCAGCCATCTCATTCTCTGTCGTCCCCTTCTCCTCCCGCCCCCAATCCTTCCCAGCATCAGAGTCTTTTCCAGTGAGTCAACTCGTCGCCTGAGGTGGCCAAAGTATCGGAGTTTCAGCTTTAGCATCATATTTTAGGTAAGTGCTAATATCTTTCTAGGAAAAGATCTAATTTTTTCCCACTATTGCAGAAGGAGGAGAAGTAGAAGAGGAGGAAATAAGGAATGAAGCAGAAAGGAAGAACTGCGGAAAAACAGGAAGTAAGCAGAGAAAAAAACAAAGAAAAAAAACTGTTGCCAATAATTTTATTCTGATAAGTAAACCTTTGGTCATCAGGGAATACCATTAACTCTTTTTTGATACATCGTGTGTGGTCCATCGCCCTGCCGATTAGGGGGCTCCTCCTGACCTTGCTGAGGGATCCAGGACAGAGGGTCTTACAGGAATCCCTGAGTTTATGCACCTTATTCGACAAGATTCAGAAACTTTCTGAATCAACTATCTTGTGAGTCAAGGGGTCAGGGTTCCAGGGCAGTGCACTACCCCATCATCTCAACTCAAACCTGTATTATTTTAAGGTTTACAAAGGTCCAATCTCATGCATTACTTACATTTTTAGATGAGTGTTAATATCTTTCTTTATAAAGATCTCGTTTTATCCACTATTGCAGAAGAAGGATGGGGAGGGTCATGTTATATTATGATCTTGGCATGCTGAATGCTACATGTTTACATAAACATGTATCCATGTATAAAAAGCCATGAATTAAAAAGTTATTTTCAATTTCAAAAACATTCCATTTAATAATACAGATCTATATTAATTACCAGGGAGTTTATCTTATTTTTTTTTGTTTCTGTAATGCTTGTCTGCCTTGAAATGACTAATTCACCTTAACCGGTTTTAACTTATGATCTATTAACTTGGTGAATTGTCACTTGCTTTTATGCCTTCTAGTCAGCAAGCCAGCGAGTTCTCCGTCGTTATTTTGCTCTTCTTTCTTTCTTTATTTTTGGTTGTGCCGCATGGTGGTTCCCCCATCAGGGACTGAACCCATGCCCCTTGCATTGGAAAGCCATCGTCTTAACCACTGGACCACCGGGGAAATCCAAGCTCTCCATCATCTAGAAGAGGCATCCTAATGATTTCACCTCGTCCTGATCACGTTGGCAGCTTGCAGTTATATTCTTCAGAGAAGCACCTTTGGATTGTCTCGTCTTCTCTGGATTTTTGACACTTTCACTACTTCCCCAATGCTACTATAAAGGGAAAATGCGTCTATGTTTGAAGAAAGAGGTGGAAAGGGAGCAAAACAAGAACTGGATGGGAAGTATACCTCTGTCCAGACAGCGGCACATCCCATTCTGCAGTTCTTTCCTTAGTTCCACTTTTCCGTAAGATGAAACAACTAAAAATAAAGATACACAGCATTTTCAGAGGTAAGAAGGTCATCCACACAATACTTACAATGTCATTTGCCTTTCCCAAATGCAAAATTTTCTGATGTATATAAATTTCACCAACTGCATCTCAGTATATACATTTTTTCTTTAGCTCTTCTTCCATTATTCTTTTAAGACAGTTGCTCTGCAATCTACCTTCTGTTTGGGGGTTAAGCTCCATGGTTTGCTCAGGCTTTCAGTCTCCTTCATGGAAAATCCCCAGGTAGAGCTGTTGCACCACCATCCTGTAGGGTCCTGCCTGCTTTTTCATTCAGCATCGCCTGTGAAGGACAGATTATGGGCCCTTCTTGATTTTCATTTGACAGAATAGGAATAACTTAGATATGTTTTAGCAAATACATCAATAAGGTTTGCTTTGATTAACAGACAACCAGAAACCCACAAAGGACTAATACTTTTTCCTTTAACCTAAGTAATTAAAGGCAAAAACAGGTCTGCCATTCCATGAACATACCTCTATTCCCGGACTTTCTTGCACCTAACATCTCAGTTGCAAGCTGATCAATGCAGCCCCAACCATCTTACTTTCAAAGCACTCACACCCTTTAAATACATGCATAATTTACTTATTTACTTGGTTTATTGTCCCTCTATTGGGTTAAAAGTTTCACAAGCCCCCCTACCTCTACACCCACTTTTGGTAAGTTTTGTCTTATGCTGTATCCCCAAGTACCCAGAACAGTGTTGGGCTCGGCACAACACTTTTCCAAATGTTGACACTTGAATGAGATTTGTGAAAGGGAGTAGCTGATGCTTCTCCTTTAGGCGGCTTTGCTCTTTTGCTGCTTGCTTATCTTCTCAGCCTACCTCCCTCAGATCTGTCTCAAGGCACAAGGAAAGTTTCAGGCATCCTTCATCTATTCCAGATCCCAGAGGGAGGTCCTTTTAGCCCTCCTGTACTGCCTCTATCAAAAATCAAGGACTCCTTGCATGTATGTCTGTTGAATGCCTACTTTATACAAAGAATGGGGGAAGAAAAGCAGGCACATATACCTGAAACATGCACTAACTCTCCTTCAGAGAGTGTAAACTGGTGGGTAGGCACGAGAATGGACGAGAGTCCAGACACGGTCATCATTTTCCCCAGGTTCCATTGAATATGATTAGTAAAAACACTATAGAGAAAAGAGCCAATGAGCATGTTCAGCCTGAAGTTCTAATTTATATTCATCCAATACCAATTTATCTTAATGACATCGATTAAAAACATTGTTAATACATATTCTCTTTCCTTTTACTATTTTTTGTCTTTTTTTTTTTTTTAAATCTTGTTTCTTGGATGTAGTGTTTTCTCAAGATATTTCCCAGCTGTTCAGTCTCTTCAAATTGTTCATTTTTTCCACATTAGGCTTTTCCTGTATGTCAATTCCTAGACTTTATGTCACAGAATTATAGGCACTAGTTAAGACAACATGCTTTTTTGATGTTTTGCTTATTTAAATTATAGTGTTGCATCCAAAATATATCAGTCTTAAGGAGTGATAATAATTTTTTGTATTATATATTTTTAACATGTGTGAGTAGATTTGCTAAGCATAGGTGCAGTTTCACTGTTAAGCATTGTGGCTATTTCTAAGCTAAATTCAGTATGTTTCACTTACATTTCTTTTTGAATCGTGTATGTCCCATTTACATTTATAGTTTATAGAATTGTAATAGAGTTCAGCAAAATAAAGATTTATATTTGTATTACTTTCAGGTATTTTTAGTTTAAAGCATGCATGGTTTTCTAAAGTATTTTTCCACTGCTTCAGCTAGTTTTCTGTCTTGACCAAATAGAGTATGTTATGTGGCCAGTCATCAAAATTGTATGACCTTTTCCTTTGGAAAACTGTCTGAGAAAATATGTACACATATATTTTGGGCATGTTATTAAACCTGACAGTAAAAAAAAAAAAAAACATATTATTTCTAAACAAATACCTTAGCCCACTACCATCTATATGCCACTCCAAGACACACCTATTTGTAAGACTTTCTATTTTCTATGCTCCAAATTACTCTGAAATTACAGTCCACACAACTGATTATCAGATGGGAACATTGAAACAGAGATAAAATATCTTCCAAACTTGATGAACCAAGAATTTTTTCTCTGCTCTTAAATCTGTCATTTCTCTCAGATTAAACAGCTAAATTGAGCCACCTGTGAAGAAAACAATGTGATTTATTTCCAGTAAAGGTAATTCCCATTTTGATAACCTCAGTCTAAAAGCAGAAACCTCTTAAAGCACTTTCTTCTGCTAAACAATTTCTGAATGGCTCTTTATTTTCAGAACTGCCCCTCACCTCTCAGCTTTGGAAATCAACAGTGAATTTTTAGGGTCTACTTGGATGCTCTGCTTTTAGTTACTGTTAAATTTCATTAAACAGACAATATTCTTTTATACAGAAAGTTTCTATCACTGTTACAAAAGCTGTCTAATAGAGGATTTCCATGCTCCATCCTTGGTGCACTAGGAAGGAGAATATTGGTGGATTAATACACTCAAGGATTAAGAAAGTTAACAATGTAGTAGGCACTCCAAATCATGAATAAAAGAGTCAAAATATCATCAAAAACTACCCTACTTAGCAGAAAGACACATCCAAATTCAGAGAATTAGGTTTGAATTAGGTGATTTTATAAAATAATAAAATTACTTGGAAAAATGCATGATTTAAGGAGATTTTATTAAATGTATTAAATTGAGTTATCAAAATGTTTTTGAGAATTCATTTTTAATTTAATAAAAAAGCTGTATTTGAATTATTAATTTTTTTCTGTGTTTGGACAAATTTTAGCCAATTGTCATTTGGGTTTATTCTTTCAGACATTTATTACGTTATTATTTTAAGGTCTATGGAAAGGTGTAATAATTTTTAAATTGAAATATTGGCAGTGGTTTTGTGTTGTTAGCAAACAGATGTATGCTTATACATATATGCATGTAACTCATAGAATTAGAATTATAACATCCTTACAGTATTCCAGAAAGAGAGGCACATAAGAAAAGCTTTGTGGAAAGCAATGTGCTTCACTGAAGCAAGCTTCATGAAAATTTAAGTCATTCATACTGCCTAGAGTGAACTTTGGTCCCCTGATTTCAACCCTGTTGTTACTTTTTATTTATTCTGTCAGTATTAAAAAAAAAATTACATTACTTATCCTCAGATTTCAAGATGCATATAGATCACAATTCTTAAACAGGTGGGCATTAATTATCTTTATTTCACAGTATGTAAGGAAATAATATAAACATTTCTAAAACTTTCATGTACATAGATGTTCAGTTCAATATTAGAGACAATTTAAATGTCTAGCAATAGGAGGACTGTTTAATATACTACGTTATAAGGGAAATTACACAGCTTTCAAAATGATTTTCATCAACCTGAGACAATACTGTTGTTTCATGAATAGAGTATATAATAAATTACAATTTGGTATATTTATACCAAAATATATACAGACAATTGTCTCAGTTACACCAGAACACATGGACGTACAAAGATGGCACTTAATTGTTCATTGTGTTAACCTTTAGGTAGTTCCTGATAGTTATAAGACTTTGTATTATATAGTTTTCTAAATTTTCCCCATAATTATCCCATTGCTTCTATTTTAAAATAAAATCTGTAGAAAGAGAATTTTGATTGCTTTATTACATAAGAAACTGCTGAGTTTTCAAAGGTGGGATGCCATTCGGATGCCTGGGGACAGTGATGAGTCACAGGACAAACGGCGCTGGGCGGTCGTCTTTAGATCCCTGTGACAACATCAGCCTTTTCCGTGATGTTTTCTCATTGGCACTTCATCAGCATATTGATTTTAAAGTTTTATCGACTCTTCCAAGACACTGCTAGGCAAGCTGTAAGCTCTTTTTGTAAGCCAGTGGTGCTTCTGCTCTTCACTTCTTGCCTTTGATCGAGCTATTGCAAATTTCTTATGTGAAGCCTGGTCCCATTGGTGAGATTTCTAGCCTCTGAAGAATTTGAATGTCCAGCACTGTGCAGCTTCTTAAACTTTTGCAAAATCTACAGGCGTTAACTGTGCTGACGTTGTGTCTTCCTCTTCACCCCATACCTTGGCTCATGCCCTTCCTGTCGGCAAAGACTTCTCCCTCTTTCCATGAACCAGACGTTTCCTGGTGTCCAAACGTGCGTCAGGTCCCAGGCTTAGTGCTGAAGTTGCAAAGATGATGAAGTCAGTCTTCAAAGAGCTCACCGTCTCAAGAGGAAAATGACTCAACACTGATATCAGTGGAATAGAATAAATGCTCTGGGAATAGAAGTAGGACTGGAACCAGCACAGGAGTGGGGAGGGGATATCTTCAGCACTGAAGCTAGAGCAAGACACAGGCAAGTGGAAAAGAAGGAGAAAGGCATTCAAGTCAGAGAAAACTACGTACAAAAATCAGGAGGTGAGGCGGGGTTAGGGCATGCAGAAAGGACCCTATCTGATAGCTCCAGAGAATATGGTGCCAGTGAGGGAGCAGACCGCAACAAAGATATACAGGTAGGTTAACCCTCAAGGCTGGCAAGCTTAGAACGCCTGCTCAGAACATACTTTTCAAGCTGAGGCCAATGGAGGGATGCTGGTGATTCTTAGTGTGTCAGTTTGATTGCTGCTGCTCTTGTTCGGTCGCTGAGCTGTAGTCCTCTCTTTGTGACCCCAGGGACTGCGGCACACCGGTCTCCTCCGTCCGCCACTACCTCCCAGAGTTTGATCAAGTTCATGTCCTTTGAGTCAGTGATGCCATCTAACCATCTCATCCTGTGCTGCCCAATTCTCTTTTGCCTTCAATCTTTCCCAGCATCAGGGTCTTTTCCAATGAATCGGCTCTTCACACGAGGTGGCCAAAGTATTAGAGCTTCAGCATCAGTCCCTCCAATGAATATTCAGAGTTGATCTCCTTTAGGATGGACTGGTTGGATCTCCTTGCAGTCCAGGGGACTCTCAAGAGTCTTCTCCAGCATCACAGTTCAAAAGCATCAATTCTTTGGCACTCTGCCTTCTTTATGGTCTAACTCTCACGTCTGTACACGTCTACTAGAAAAACCAGAGCCCTGACTGTATGAACCTTTGTTGCCAAAGTGGTGTCTCTGCTTTTTAATATACTGTCTAGATTTGCCATAGCTTTTTTTTTTTTCCCAAGGAGCAAGTGTCTTTTAATTTCCTGGCTGCAGTCAATGTCTGCAGTGATTTTGGAGCCCAAGAAAATAAAATCTGTCACTCTTTCCACTCTCCCCCCTTCTATTTGCCATGAAGTCAATTTGATGGAGAATGTAAAAGTGACCCCATCTCTAAAATATGCCCACCATCACTTATCATTAGGAAAATGAAAATCAAAGGCACAATGCAATGTCACCTCACATTGGTTGACTGCTGTAAAAAATAAAATCAGGAAAAAACTGTCAAGATTTGGTACAGGTGTGCTGCAATTGGAACCCTTCTGCACTATTTGGGAGACTATAAAATGGCACAGCCACCATGGAAAACAATACGACAATTTCTCAAAAAATTAAAAACAGGACTCCCTCATGATTCATCAATTCCACTTCTGGGTTTATACCCAAAAGAACTAAAACAGTGACTTGAACAGATATTCATATACCCATGTTTGTAGCAGCAATGTTCACAGTAGCCAAAGGATAAAAGCAACCCAAGTATTCATGGATGGATGAAAGGATAAATGAAATGTGATCTGTACAACAGCAAAATGTTATTTAGTCTTTAAAAGGAAGAAAAGCCTGACATAGGCTACAGCATGGATGAATCTTGAGGACATTATGCTCAGTGAAATAAGCCAGTCACACACAAAAAATTATTTTCAGTTCAGTTCAGTCACTCAGTCGTGTCCGACTCTTTGCGACCCCATGAATCACAGCACGCCAGGCCTCCCTGTCCATCACCAACTCCCGGAGTTCACTCAAACTCATGTCCACAGAGTCGGTGATGCCATCCAGCCATCTCATTCTCTGTTGTCCCCGTCTCCTCCCACCCACAATCCCTCCTAGCATCAGACTCTTTTCCAGTGAGTCACCTCGTCGCATGAGGTGGCCAAAGTATTGGAGTTTCAGCTTTAGCTTCCACATATGCGAGGTACTTACAGTGGTCAAATTTGTAGAGACAGAAAGAAGATTGGTGTTTGCTGGAGAGAAGTGTGAAGCAGAAAATGAGAAGTTATTGGTTAATAGGTACAGAGTTTCAGTTTTTCAAGATGCAAAAAGAGTTATGCAGTTGAGATGCATGATAATATAAATGTACTTAACCCTGTTGAACTGTCCACTTAAGAATGGTCAAGATAGTACATTTTATATTATGTGCATTTTAACATGATTAAAAAATTTTAAGTCTACATATTCAAATAAATATGGACATGTTAGATAATAAAATGTCAACTTTGGTTGAATTTTTAACAAAATACTTGAAAATATGAACAAATTTGTAGCAAGCATCTCTCTTTATGTCCTCAAAACCTGTAAAAGGCACTTGTTTAATTCTGTTTATTCCTGGGTTTTATTAGCAAGCAGCTTTGAGAAAATCCTATATGGGACTTAGATTCTATCCTGTTAATTTGTCACCATAGATATAACTCTTTAAAAAGAGTTATAATATTTGCATTTTCATCCAAGTTTCTATGTTAGTTATTGACAAATGATTTCTAGCTATACATTTTTTTCATTTTCATTTTATTGTGGTAACAATGGGATGTGAGATATACTCTCTTAAATCTCTCTAAGTGTGTGAACATTACTGTTGTCTATAGGCACAGTGCATGATCAGATTTGTGTTTGGGGACTGGAAGGAGGGGCAGAGGATGTATAACAGAAAGATGCTGCTGGAGACCAGTCAGGACTGGAGCAAAAACCTAGGATGGGAGCTACCTCATGTGCCTCAGGAACAGCAAGCGGGCATGGTAGTAGAAGTGAAGAGTAGACCAGAAGGGTAGAAATTCAAGTTGTCGAGGGCATCAGGAGCTGGCAGAGAGAGGGGGTGGAAGGCCCAATTAAAACTTTGTGATTTTATAATCAGCTTGATTGTAGGCATTTAAAGGGAGGAAAGAAGGGGAGAAAGTTGACTTTAAACCAGAAATCAGAGAGTCATCATTATTGTCTTAAGTTTCCCAATCACTTACCAAATCCCAGTTCCTGTTGATTTCACTCCCTAAATATCTCTCAGATTTGCATATTTCCAGGAACCATCATCCCTAGCCTAATAACTTTCTAATTCACTACTCACCCTGCAGTAAAAATTTATTTGTGCTTAAAATCTCTGTGTTCCCCACTGCTGTCAGAGACGTTTGCATCCTTCCCAGGGCCTGAAGACTCACGCTGCCCTGTCAGAGAGTTTACCTCTCTCTTCAGCTCTTTCTGTTTCCTCTACTTTCTGTGCTCCAGCTACAGAAAATTATTTGTATTTTTTAAAGGAGAGTCCTCTTTGTCTCATGATTCTTTCCCCTTAGTTTTTTCTTCTTGTGTTGCTCCACTATGTCTTTCAAATCTCAGTTTGAATGTCTCTCCTTTAGGAGAATGTTCTGGATGTTCCAGAGCAACCATCCTGTACACTCAAAGCATCCAGCATTGCCTCCTACCAGATGCCTCAGAACTGTAACTAAATCGATAAAATGTCTGTCTTCCCTACTGTACTCTAAGCTTCCTGAATGCAGAAACCAGGTCTACCTTGACCACTGCATTCTCCGTCTTCTCACAGCCTCCCACAGAGTCTGGCATGCAGCAGACACTTGACAAAGACTTAATACATACATGTTTATTGGATAAATGAATCACTCAGTGAACACTCAGAGAAACCACTGGATTCTCATAGAACTCTTGGCACCAGCACATGGCAGTATTGACTCTTTTTTATTCTCATTCCTTTGACCACATCTTTTATTTATCTAAAGAAAGGACTTTTTGTGTTACCTACCACGTCTCACCCTGTGGTCATAGATATGAAGCTTTAATTTGGTGATCTTTGGAAGAATCAAATCACCTAATTATATTCATGGGCTTCCCTGATAGCTCAGTTGGTAAAGAATCTGCCCTCAATGCAGGAGACCCCAGTTTGATTCCTGGGTCAGGAAGATCGCTTGGAGAAGGGATAGACTACCCACTCCAGTATTCTTGGGCTTTTCTTGTGGCTCAACCAGTAAGAATCTTCCTGCAATGTGGGAGACCTGGGTTCAAGCCTTGGGTTGGGAAGGTCCCCTGGAGAAGGGACGGGATACCCACTCCAGTATTCTGGTCTGGAGAATTCCATGCACTGCATAGTCAGTCCATGGGGTCGCAAAGAGTCGGTAACGACTGAACAACTTTCATTTTCAATTATATCCATCCTAGCCAGACACGGAATTTGGTTACTATTGACAAAAAAAGATACAGGTGGTTCTTTTTTTTTCTTCCTTGGTGGTTCAGCTGGTAAAGAACCTGCCTGCCAATGTAGGAGACACAGGAGATGTGGGTTCGATCCCTGGGTTGGGAAGATACCCTGGAGAAGGAAATGGCAACCCACTGCAGTATTCTTGCTTGGAAAATTCCATGAACAGAGGAGCCTGGTGGGCTACAGTCCGTGGGGTCATGAAAAATCTGACACAACTGAGTGTGCACACACACAGATGACAGCAAAATTAATGACTGAGGGCAAAGGAACCATCCCTTTTAGAACACAGTTTGGCATTTGATGCTTATTCTTTGCCACTGAATTTCAAAAGTTCTCTGTCCTTCAGAGCTCCACGTCCTCTCTGACTGCTGAATCTCCCTCTCCATCTTCTTCCTCCATCCTAAGAATGGAGTTTTCCCAGGGGTTTCTCCATAGATCTCTCTTTCATCCTTCCCTCAGACTTTGATACACTGGCGCTAAATAAGTGGGTGGTCACCAAGTTTGTGCCGCGGGTCTGTGTACTGAGGCTCAGAATGGTTCCGCTGGATGCTCTGGCTGATGGAGATTTCAAAGTGTCCGGTGGCTTCTCACAGAAACATATCCCCCAGTACAAAACACAGGAGCAACAGCTTGGGAATTCATCTTTGGCTCATCGTGTCCTTCTTTGCCAGTGTTTACTGACTTCGCTTGCATCTGTCTTTCTCATGCCAGCTCCCAGTGTCACCTAAAGGAGTGTTTTTCATATTTTTCTGAGGCTCCCGAGATAGCCCCTGAACAGGTGTGCTGAATTCCGATTCTGTGGACATGGGTTTGAGTGTACTCCGGGAGTTGGTGATGGACAGGGAGGCCTGGCGTGCTGTGATTCATGGGGTCGCGGAGAGTCGGACACGACTGAGCGACTGAACTGAACTGAACTGAACTGAACTCTCTGCAAATGGTCTTCAAAACTAATTTTAAGTTTCCTAGAGTGCACTTCTAATTCTAGGAAGACCTCTTTAGGAAATAGCAATGTATTTCCTTGCTCACATTAATGAGTTCTTAGCATTAGTGCTTAATGGTAAAGCTCAAGAAGATTTACATGATTTAAATCATCTTACCACACAACAACCCCATGAAGCAGATGCTGGGGCTACCCACAATCAAAACTGAAGCACGTCTGGCTTCAATACTTGTCCAAGGTCCTGCAGCTTCTAAGTGACAGAGGTAGGATCTGAGTCTAAGCGTTTTGGTTCTCACATCACGTTCAAACCATGAAGCAGCCTGACTCTCTGTTTCTGGCAAATTACTGATGGATTCAGAAATCCATCAGTAGCTCCCTTATGGCCACCAGAGTAGGTAGACACTTCAGGAACCTTTATAAGATGATATCAACTCACCCTTTCCACCTCATGTCTTACTTTCCCTTTAAGTGAACATTGTACCCTAGACAAACTGGGCTACTTAGTGGACCCTAAAAATGCTTGATTACTTCTGAGTAATGATTTTTATACCTCTTATGAGCCCCAGCTTCGTTGGTGGCTCAGAAGGTAAAGAATCTGCCTTCAATGCAGGAGACCTGGGTTTGATCTCTGGGTTGGGAAGATCCCCTGGAGGAGGGCATGGTAACCCACTCCAGTGTTCTTGCCTGGAGAATTCCATGGACAGAGGAACCTGGTGGGCTACAGTCCATGGGGTCACAAAGAGTTGGACACATATGAGCAGCTAGCACTTTCATGTTCATGAGCCCCACTACTAGGCATTTATCTTCATATCTGAATTCTATTCATCTTTCAAAGCCAAATCAACTGCAATGGTAGTGTTGTAGAAAGTTTCTTCCCCTATTTCCCACACTTCTTTGCCTTAGTCAAACCTTCATAACAAGAACTGTCTTTCTAAATTCCTCAAGTAAACAAACACAGAGCTTCCCCACCTTGTATAAACTCTTTCCTTACAAAATAAGATCCTTGAACAGTAGCAGTTCTATTCTTGGTTTTGCCAGTCACATAGAGCCCAGCAGAGTGCATTACACAGAAAACTTTGTCTTGTATTAAATAAATTTCCCAACTTGCCTCCACATATATGCAATATGGGTCATGAATGCTCCCCCATTAATGCATGCTCATATTTCTTTCCCTTCCCCTTCACCCCAAGCTCAACATCTAAAATGCTTTTATTTAGCTTTGGGGAACCAGGTTTTGGGAAAAAAATCTATTTTGGTGTCACAAACTTTCAGGAGTCAAGTAGCTTATTACAGTGAGCTGATGATTAATTACATCAAAAATAATGTCAGATTCTGAGAATTACACATATTGGATGAAATATACCCATTTCTAATGAACATGAAACTACCTTCAGGGTAAAACTAAGCCTCTTCTCTCACCATCAGAATCTTGACCTCATGCAATAAAGCAATCAGTACTTAAAGGAGAAAATAAAATGTGAGTGATAGGGACTTTTTAAATGCATGCTGTCTTGCATTAAGGCTTAAAGAATTATGAAGTGATGCAGGCAAAGAAGCTGCTTGATGAAGGGGTCTAAAATTCTGAAAAATGACTTGTTGCCTAGTGGAAAAGCCCTATAATTCACGAGCACATTTCAGCAGCTAATGCAGTTTGTGATACTTTATAATCCTTACACATTCCAGAGCCCAGGCTCTCGGAAGGTTCGACCTAAGGGATACACTTCAGAAAAGTTACATAAACAACTGTGAACCTTAGGCAGGGAAAATGTACACTTTGAACATGTTGAAACTCTCCATATTAAGTCAGTTTAGCACTTTGATTAAAGAGTTTAATCAATCACCATCCTAAGCTGTTTATTAATCACTTTATCAAGCAGTTGATGCATTGCCGGTTTTAATAGAATCCATTTATTTTGATTTCTACCTACTTCATCTTTCCAAAGGGCTTTGCGAATCAGCTGTGATAAAAAGGAGAGGGAGAGGGAGAAGGAGAGAGCAGGAGAGTGGGAGAGTGTGGTTGCATAGAAAACCCGGCAAGAAAATCTCTAACTGCACCTAAACATACTTTATTATCAACACCCTACCAAGACTTGGCCAATTTATTACGGGTAAAAAAAACGCTCTGGGAAGCAAATGTTTGGGTGAACCACACGGTTTAGCTCAGATAAACACAGGCCATTCGTCTGCTTTCACACCTGACACCCTCATGATATATGATCCTAAGAAGATTAATCTCCACCCACCCACCCCCCAGCCCCTTCTTTGTTCAAACCTATTTGAGATCTTCCACTTTTCTTCATGGACATTTTCCCCACCTTGGGTTACAATTTGTGGCTCAAGTTAAAGCCCTTGTTTCCTCACTACAAGGAAAACAAGATTTGTGGGAAGAAAACATTTGTTATGTGGCTGAAATTTTACTCGGAGACACTTACCTTCCTTATGCCGTTAGCAGGAAAGGAAGCGGGTCTTGGAAGACATCCATGCAGCTAGACAGGTCAGGGTTGAAGGCTGGATGCTCCCCATGGTGGTCAGAACACTATTCCTATTTTCAGCACGCTGTTCTTCTTAATCGAGGCCAGGAATTTAAGGGTGATAGTGGCTATTTGCATTTATTTTTATTCTGTTTTTACTATGTTAATCGATAGAGATGATAAATATCACACAGATAAACATTTTAACTCTACATTTTCCTTTCCCCAGTTTAAAAAATTCTGTAAATATCTTCCTCTTCCATAGATTTTTCCAAGAGGAAAATGTTGTCATGGGGGAATAGTACATTTTAACATTAGTATCATAGACAGTGAGAAAAAAGCAAAAGAAAAAGAAGCAAAAGAAAAAAGCAAAAACATATTTTTTTTCCTTTTTAAAATTTTATTTATTTTGTATTTGACTGTGCTGGCTTTTCACTGCTGTATATGGGCTTTCGCTGGTTGCAGTGAGCTGGGTTTATTCTCTAGTTGAGGGGTGCAGGTTTCTCTGTTGCAGAGCATGGGCTCAAGGGCACTTGGGCTTCAGTAGTAGTGGCTGTTGGGCTCCAGAGTGCGTGGCCTTCAGTAGTTGGGGCTCACAAGCTTAAGTGCCCTGCAACATGTGGAATATTCCTGGACTACAGATTGAACCCATGTCACTTGCATTTGCTGGCAGACTCTTAACCACTGGACCACCAGGGATGTCCTTAGTACATTTTATATGACTGCAACCGTGCTAAGTGTTTCCTATACACTATCCCACATAATTCTGACAATGGTCCTAAGTATTATGATCCCTGTGGTTTGAGGTTGTGTTGTACAATACAGCAGCAACTAGACACACGAGGCTACTAAACACCTGAAGGTAGAAGATTGGAACTGAGCTGTGATGTTTCAGAGGGTGAAGGGGTTGATTTAAGACGCTACAAACAACTCTATCCTTTTTACTGAGAAGACCATACAGATTATGCAAACATGTTTACATCAATTTTTATTATCATCAAAAACTATGGGACCATTTCATTCTCTTGACATTTATTGAGCAGATGCAATCCAGCTGAGAAAAAAGAAAGTGGAAAAAGAAAACAGATGAGAGAGAAAGTGCCATGAGATACTTAACATGACAAAACAATGCACAATGTGTTATGAGACCAGAAAAATTACAAAGAAAAGAGAAAACCCTTCTGGAAGTGGAGGGTAAGAAGCTGGATAAAGTCAGGGATTTTCTCTTGGAGAATATGACGAAGCAAGAAGTATCCATTGCGTGAATGCCTTGTATATCAGCTTGTAGATTTGGGAAGGGCGCTGGGAGATAGGGGTTGTTGGGGAAGGAAAAACCACTCCCAGGTGGAGGCTCAGCTTAGGCAGAGACATTCAGGTAGAGAAGCAGCATGGAGTGTGAAGAGATTGCAAACATTTCAGCATAAGCTGAAGGGAATGACAAAAACCAGAGCTGGGGAATTAGCTCCAGCTCAAGGTTTCCTCTTGGAAAGCACTGAGTACCTTGTAAAGGATTTAGCCCTTCATCTGGTATCCCCAAATAAATTACTGCTAGATTATAAATGGAAAGAGGTGGTGAGACTTGCATTTAAGATCTCTATCTCTGGCGGGGATATATGGAAGATGAATTTGGAGTGTACAGACTGAAGGGAGGTCCATAAAACCTCTGGCAGCAGTCTTGGTGAGGAATGAAAAGGATTTGAAAAGAGGCTCCAGATTCAAGACATGGCTGAACAAGAAGCAGAGGTCTGGTCAGATGACAACCAGAGTGGATCTTCTAGCTTGGGCAAGAAGGAAGTTATTAAATATTGGAAGGTAGGTCAGAGAGCATTGATGAGCACTGGAGTTAGGCAAATGGAGAGCTTAAAAGAAGTGCTGTCGAGAAGGGGTGAAAAGAAATCAATTGCAGCTGGAAAGAGGCAGAGGGAATAGGGAGTATTTTTTTTCAAATGAATTTATTTTTTAAATAAGGCAAAGGCTTGAGAAAATCTTTAGGATAAAGAATAGGAACCAGGAGGTGATTTATAAAAGATTTAGTTCCTGGAAGAGAGAAAAACGTTGAGACTGGAGGTTTGCTGTTGTTATCTCTGAGACAGAACAAAGGGAGGCAGAGGTGATCATGGCTATAGCTCTGTTTGTAGGCAGCACAGAAGACTGGCTTCCCTGGTGGCTTAGCTGGTAAAGAATCCACCTGCAATGCAGGAGACCCCAGTTCAATTCCTGGGTAAGGAAGATCCCCTGGAGAAGGGATAAGATACTCATTCCAGTATTCTTAGGCTTCCCTGGTATCTCAGATGGTGAAGAATCCACCTGCAATGTGGGAGACCTGGATTTGATCCCTGGGTTGGGAAGCTCCCCTGGAGGAGGACACAGAAACCCACTGCAGTATTCTTGCCTGGAGAATCCCCATGGACAGAGGAACCTGGTGGGTTACAGTCCACTGGGTAGTGAAGAGTCAGACACGACTGAACTACTAAGCACAGAAGATTGGAGATGGCTGACAAAAGTGGTATGTTGTCCATTGTGAGGTCAGGAGACTGATGACACTAGGGAAGCTTTGTAATGGTCAATATGGGGAAGGTGTTTCAAAACAAGTTCAAGAACTGGTGGGAGGTGTTGAGAGGTTGGCTGAATGGTTGTCCAGGTAGCTCAGACATGGCAATGTGAGCAATGGGGGAAGAATGTTGCATACCCCCATGTTAGGAGCTGGTTTGGTGACTTGGCTTGAAGAGTGGAGCTGCTAGATAACAAAAGGCGATGGTGAATGAATAATTTAGATGGTCAAAGGATCCACGATGGTGTGGTCATTTGCCTAGAGCCAGACATCCTGGAGTGTGAAGTCAAGTGGGCCTCAGGAAGCATTACTACAAACAAAGCTAGTGGAGGTGATGGAATTCCAGCTGAGCTATTTCAAATCCTAAAAGATGATGCTGTGAAACTGCTGCGCTCAATATGCCATAAATTTGGAAAACAGCAGTGGCCACAGGACTGGAAAGGTCAGTTTTCATTCCAATTCCAAAGAAAGGCAAAGCCAAAGAATGTTCAAACTACCGTAAAACTATGCTCATCTCACATGCTCGCAAGGTAATGTTCAAAATCCTTCAAGCTAGGCTTCAACGATATATGAACCAAGAACTTCCAGATGTAAAAATTGGATTTATAAAAGACAGACGAACCAGAGATCAAATTGCCAACATGTTGGATCTTAGAAAAAGCAAGAGAGCTCCAGAAAAACATCTACCTATGTTTCATAGACCACCCTAAAGCCTTTGACTGTGTGGATCACAACAAACTGTGGAAAACTCTTAAAGAGGTGGGAATATCAGACCACCTTACCTGTCTCCTGAGAAACCTTAGGCAGGACAAGAAGCAATAGTTAGAACTGGACATGGAACAATGGGCTGGTTCAAAATCTGGAAAGAAGTATAAGCGTGTTGTCACCCTTCTTATTTAACTTCTATGATGAGTGTATCATGTGAAATGCCAGACTGGATAACTCACAAACTGGAATCAAGATTGCCAGGAGAAATATTAGCAACCTAAGATATGCAGATGACATCATCCTTATGGCAGAAAATGAAGAGGAACTAAAAAGCCTCTTGATGAAGGTTAAAGAGGAGAGTGAAAAAGCTGGCTTAAAACTCAACATTCAAAAAACTAAGATCATGGCATCTGCTCCCATCACTTCATGGCAATTAGATGGGGGAAAAGTAAAAACAGTGACAAACTTTATTTTCTTGGGCTCCAAACTAACTTAGGGCAGTGACTGCAGCCATGAAACTAAGATATTTGCTCCTTGGAGGAAAAGCTATGACAAACCTAGACAGCATATTACAAAGCAGAGACATCGTTTTGCTGTGATACATGTAATACATTGCCCATGTGACATAGCTGTGATACAGCATTTTGACAGTCAAAGCTGTGATTTTTCCAGTAGTCATGTATGGATTTGAGATTTGGGCCACAAAGAAGACTGAGTGTTGAAGAATTGATGTTTTTGAAGTATGGTGCTGGAGAAGACTCAAGAGAGTCTCTTGGACTGCAAGGAGGTCATATCAGTCAGTCCTAAAGGAAATCAGTTCCAACACTTTGGCCAGCTGATGCGAAGAGCCAACTTTTTGGAAAAGACCCTGATGCTGGGAGAGACTGAGGGCAGGAGGAGAAGGGGACAACAGAAGATGAGATGGTTGGATGGCATCACCAACTCAATGCACATGAGTTTGAGCAAACTCCAGGAGATAGTGAAAGATAGGGAAGCATGGTGTACTGCAGTCCATGAGGTCGCAAAGAGTCAGCCATGATTTAGCAAGTGAACAACAACAATAGCGTGGGATCCCAGATGGGGTTCAAAGGAGGAGAATCCAAACAGTGGTTAATGAGTTGAAAGGATGAGAGGAAAGAGGAACAGGGAATTTTAACGATTTTAAAGAATATGTATGGCTGATTTATGTCATGTTAAATTTCATGAATAGTTACTCCTAGTTTTCCATATGATCAATCGAGCCACAGAGAACTACCTCTAAAGGAGAGTGACAATCTTGAGTCAGGGATTATGGCATTTGCATTTCTATATACCTAGTAAAATAAATAGGTCTTGAATAAATATGAATGGAGCAAAACTTAGACCTATTTGTTTAGCCAAAGCTTATTCTACAAGTTCATGCAAGTTGTAATATTATAGATAGGAGGAAAACTATGCATAGAAATATGAAAATGCTATGATAATTAATGTATTACTTAAAAGTCATATGAATCCATTTTTCTCTACTAATACCTTAGATTTGACCTCTGCTACTTGTAGAGCTTCAACAAGGCAATTGACCTCTGTGAGCCTTTCTGGGACTTTCAGAAGGAAGGCAGCAGTTTGTTCTTTGTGGCTTCATGGTGTTTGGAGACGATACTACATCTCCTATTCCTTTTGTGCACTGATTGGTGTGCAGAGCAGTGATTTGGCTTTTCTGATCCTTGTATACAAGTAGGTACCTCTGGCTCCTTTGCACAAGAAATACTAAATAAATCTTTATCAAACAAATGAGTCAAGGAGTATGAAATGAAATAATTATATTAGGTGACTTTTGAGAACAGTTCTAGCTCAGGTGTCTCTGGTGGACTGTTGTGGCATCCTCAAACAGCTCTGTGATGGATCACAAAGATTACACTCATTCTCTTCAATCTGATCATCCTAACCTGTCAATTACTGAGATATCCAAACACCCTTAAGGATGGGATGTTAACTTTAGAAAACCTAATGTCTTTCTCCCATGATTTTTTGGTAGGCATCTAGCCCATCTCTGTCATAATTCATCCTCTGATCATCAAATTTTACTATCCCCTTCCAAACAGATTGCTCTCATGGCAAGAGACACAGCCCAATGTCTCAGCCACTTCTGCTTCTGGCTCAAAGTCCAAGACATCCCTGTGATGCACAGTCCTCTCCAACAGGTCTAGAAAAATCTCTAGTGGTCTAGTGACATATGCATTAAAAAGAAGAGCAACCTGATCCCTTAAACTGTATCACTTCAGTTCAGTTCAGTTGCTCAGTCGTGTCCAACTCTTTGGGACCCCATGAATCACAGCACGCCAGACCTCCCAGTCCGTCACCAACTCCCGGAGTTCACTCAAACTCATGTCCATTGACTCGGTGATGCCATCCAGCCATCTCATCCTCTGTCATCCCCTTTTCCTCCTACCCCCAATCCTTCCCAACATCAGAGTCTTTTCCAGTGAGTCAACTCGTCGCATGAGGTGGCCAAATTATTGGAGTTTCAGCTTTAGCATCAGTCCTTCCAATGAACACCCAGGATTGATCTCCTTTAGAATGGACTGGTTGGATCTCCCTGCAGTTCAAGGGACTCTCAAGAGTCTTCTCCAACACCACAGTTCAAAAGCATCAATTCTTCAGCAATCAGCTTTCTCCACAGTCCAACTCTCACATCCATACGTGACCACTGGAATAACCATAGCCTTGACTAGACGGCCCTTTGTTGGCAAAGTAATGTCTCTACTTTTTAATACGCTATCTAGGTTGGTCATAACTTTCCTTCCAAGGAGTAAGCGTCTTTTAACTTCATGACTGCAATCAGCATCCACAGAGATGCTGATGTAAGATGCCATGATCTTAGTTTTCTGAATGTTGAGCTTTAAACCAACCTTTTCACTCTCCTCTTTCACTTTCATCAAGAGGGTTTTTAGTTCCTCTTCACTTTCTGCCATAAGGGTGGTGTGGTGTCATCTGCTGCATATCTGAGGTTATTGATATTTCTCCTGGCAATCTTGATTCCAGCTTGTGCTTCTTCCAGCCCAGCGTTCCTCATGATGTACTCTGCATATAGGTTAAATAAGCAGGGTGACAATATACAGCCTTGACATACTCCTTTTCCTATTTGGAACCAGTCTGTTGTTCCATGTCCAGTTCTAACTGTTGCTTCCTGACCTGCATACAGGTTTCTCAACAGGCAGGTCAGGTGGTCTGGTATTCCCAACTCTTCCAGAATTTTCCACAGTTTATTGTGATCCACACAGTCAGAGGCTTTGGCTTAGTCAATGAAGCAGAAATAGATGTTTTTCTGGAACTCTCTTGCTTTCTCCATGATCCAGTGGATGTTGGCAATTTGATCTCTGGTTCCTCTGCCTTTTCTAAAACCTGCTTGAACATCTGGAAGTCCACGGTTCACATATTGCTGAAGCCTGGCTTGGAGAATTTTGAGCATGACTTTACTAGCGTGTGAGATGAGTGCAATTGTGCGGTAGTTTGAGCATTCTTTGGCATTGCCTTTCTTTGGGATTGGAATGAAAACGGACCTTTTCCAGTCCTGTGGCCACTGCTGAGTTTGCCAAATTTGTTGGCATATTGAGTGCAGCACTTTCACAGCATTATCTTTCAGGATTTGAAATAGCTCCACTGGAATTCCATCACCTCCACTAGCTCTGTTCGTTGTGATGCTTCCTAAGGTCCACTTGACTTCACATTCCAAGATGTCTGGCTCCAGATGAGTGATCACACCATCGTGATTATCTTGGTCGTGAAGATCTTTTTTGTACAGTTCTTCTGTGTATTCTTGCCACCTCTTCTTAATATCTTCTACTTCTGTTAGGTCCATACCATTTCTGTCCTTTATCGAGCCCATCTTTGCATGAAATGTTCCCTTGGTATCTCTAATTTTCTTGAAGAGGTCTCTTGTCTTTCCTGTTCTGTTGTTTTCCTCTATTTCTTTGCATTGATCACTGAGGAAGGCTTTCTTATCTCTCCTTGCTATTCTTTGGAACTCTGCATTCAGATGCTTATATCTTTCCTTTTCTCCTTTGCTTTTTGTTTCTCTTCTTTTTACAGCTATTTGTAAGGCCTCCTCAGACAGCCATTTTGCTTTTTTGCATTTCTTTTCCATGGGGATGGTCTTGATCCCTGTCTCCTGTACAATGTCACGAACCTCTGTCCATAATTCATCAGGCACTCTATCAGATCTAGTTTCTTAAATCTATTTCTCACTTCCACTGTATAATCATAAGGGATTTGATTTCCTTTTTAGAAGGTACCAAATCACTTGATCCCCTACCAAAACTAAATTAAGTCAACCATTGTTTGGTAGCTCGGGGATTCACCAAACTTTTCTCTGTAGATAGAACTGCTGAGTTAAGCTGAAGATTTTTAAATATTGACCACTTCTCTAATTTTGCAGTCAAGTTGTGTTTTTTTAATTTGAAATGCTGGTCCATAGGGTATGAAAATGTTGCCTGATTATAGAGATGAAATATCCTCTCGTTATCCACTCATTTATTCACACACTCAGCTAACATACATTTGTCAGCTTCTCAAAATGTGTAAGACTTTGTGCTCAGTGCCTAGGCTGTATTGTTGTAAGATTTGGATTGTTCAGTCTGCAGATGTTTATGGAGCGCTAAGCCATGCTAGGGACAGGGCAGACTGAGATAAATGTCACATTCCTGTCCTGACAGGGCCCTAGTTTAGGCAGGTGACCAGCAGGTAAGCCAGGGTTCCCATCAGCTTGTGACTGCTGTGACAGGGCCATTTCCTGGGGCACAGCCTAGATGGGGTAGGGGGGAGGCAACGATCACACTGAGCCTTAATAGCAACTAGCGGTCACCAGGGAAAGAAAAAGAGAAGAAAGGAATTTCAGAAACAGGGGCCTGCATGTGAAAGGCCACACACAGGGCAAAGAGAAACTGGCAAGAGGGCAGGAGGTGGGTGGGGAGTGAGAGTTCCCCAAAGGCCTCCCAAATACAAAGCTGCAAATGGACCTGAGAGCCAGGTTGGGAGGAACCGTGCGTGCCCACTTAAGGATGTAAGACTTCAGTCTGAAAGTCAAAGTGGTAGTCGCTCAGTCCTGTCCCAGTCTTTGCGACCCCATGGAACTGCCAGGTTCCTCTGTCCATGAAACTCACCAGGCAAGAATACTGGAGTGGGCTGCTGTTCCCTTCTCCAGGGGATATGACTGACCCAGGGATCAAACCCCGGTCTCCTGCATTGCACGCAGATTCTTTACTGTCTGAGCCACCAGGGAAGCCTCCAAACTTGAGCCTGGAGGTAAGTCATAAGTTAAAATGATATTACAGAAATGATACTAATATGGATAACAAAGTCGCAGACATTGACTGAGATCTTCTGCTTCAGGCAGCACTATAAGTGCTTTGGATATTGTGATCTATACACACTTCACCATAACTTTGGGAGAATGGTGACTCTGTCTTGTAGTTGTTTTATCATCAAGGGACTGAAACTCAAAGAGGTACAGTAATTCATCTGTATTAATGCACTTCATAAGCCTTGGAGTTAAGAATAATGACTCATGTAAAATATCAGCAAGGAATTCTGACAGCTCCCAATTATGGATTTAGTGGTGTGTGTGTGTGTGTGTGTGTGTGTGTATGAGTCTCCTTGAGAAAAATGATGCATGGAGATTAACTTTCCTCCTCCGAATACCTCACAACCCCTAGATGGTACAAAAGGCATTTCAATTTAGGCCTGTGTCCCTTGAAACTGTCACATATATCCATCCTTTCCAAGTTCCTACTGGTGAAAGAACAGTTGATGAAGTAAAAACTAAGAGGCCTTCCCTTCCATCTGTGTGACCATTCACTGGTCTGAGCTCTAGCCACATAACTTCTCTGGACCTAGTTTTCTTTCTCTGTAAGTCCAAGGGGTTAAACAAAATAGTTGCGAGGTCCTTCCAGTGGTACGCTGTTCCATGCTCTGTTCTTCCTTGGTGGCTCAGTGGTAAAGAATCCACCTGCCTATTCAGGAGATGAGGGTTCAATCCCTGAGTTAGGAAGATCCCCTGGAGAAGAAAATGGTGACCCACTCCCCTATTCTTGCCTAGACAAACCCATGGACAGAGAAACCTGGAGGGCTATAGCCCATGGGGTCACAAGAGAGTCAGACACCACTGAGCAACTAGACAACAATTCTGTGTTCTCTTTGGTAGCTGCAGCCTGTGAGAGGGTTAGGGTTCATGTGGCCGAGGAGGAAAGGGGAAGCCAGCTGTAAGTGCCAGCGGCCATCTTTCTTTTAGGCCCACAGCAGCCTGAGCCCAGGGCTGTGAGAGCCGGGAGTTATGAAGGAGCCCCTTCTCTCCTTCCTGGGCTTTCCCTTCTCTCCATCCCTCTTCTGCTCCAGGTTACTGCCCTGGGTTCACTAATCACCCAGGCCTGGGGTCTGCCCAGGGGGGTCACTCACCTTCCAACAATGAATCTTCTTCCAACTGACTCACCACGGGTGCAGCACAGTTACAGGGCTCCGAGTGGCATCTCAGAAAAATCCATTACTGCTGAACAAGGCTGGAGGGCATCCCGATTCCAGGTCCCCTGGGCGACGGATCTGTGGCCCAGCGGTTACAGCCATTTCCAGGCGATTCTCAGAACTAAGCATGCGCACACACTCAGCTGTAAGAGAAGGCCCATCCAGCTGATTTGTGGTGGATCCAAACACGCTGTTTAAGCAGCGGACACTACTGCCAGGCCGCAGCTTTGGGGACTGGCAGCAGAAGGCTCCCGAAGCTGGAAGCGAGTCTCCGTTATCACGGTTTTGCTCTCATTTTATTTTTGGCATGCAGCGTAGATGAAGCATTTCTGCTGTGTTCCTTTCCTCCCTCCCTTCTTTCCTTCCTTCTGTTTCTTGCTCCTCCGTTTCTCCCCTCCCCCCTCTTTCTGTCCTTCTTGCCTCTTTACTTCTCATTCATGCTACTTTCAAGCCATCTGTGAAAGATGGCACTCCGACAGCATTCGAGGAGCATCTGAAGTGCCTCAAGATTTCCTGAGAAGACTTAGAGAAGAGATGGGACTTCTGTCAAAACACATCTTAGGCTGTGACTGCAGATCTGGGTTCAAATTCATTTCCTGAGATGGGTCGCTTCTGAAGCTAGCATTGTCTTTGGAAATATGACTGATCCTGCAGGTTTCCATAATCTCCCTAAAATAATCTTCCTAAATAATCTCTGGATAGCCTCTAATCTCATGTCGGCTTCCTGAACGCTTGAGTGCGGAGCCCCAGATTCTGCCCTCCTCTCCTGCAAAGCTATCGCAGTCCTTGGTTCTGTATTCTCCAGCATCTGCTCCATTCTCTTGCTTCCCTTTAACGACTGGCTCCTCTGTTCTTGGCTTCTCTGGTCCTCCTAACAGTGTTCTGCAAGAAGCTATGGTTGACCACACCACTTCCTCAAATCAAGTGCCTCTTCAGGGCTTAGTGGTGAAGAACACAGGCTCTTCGTTTGAAGCAACATGGATGAACCTGGTGGGGTGTGCATTATGCTAGGTGAAATAAGTCAGACAGAGAAAGGTAAATATTGCATGGTATCAATTCATATGTGGAATATTTTTTAAAAAATGCAACAAACCAGTGGCTAAAACAAAAAAAAGATGCAGACTCACAGACATAGAGGACAAGCCAGTGGTTACCAGAGGGAAAAGGAAAGGGGTAGGGGCAATACAGGGGTAGGGGAGTAAGAGGTACAGACTATTAGGTATAAAACAAGCTACAGGGATATATTGTACAGAACAGGGAGTGCAGCCAGTATTTTATAGTGACTGTAAATGCACTAGAATCTTTCAAAATTGTGAATTGCTATCCTGCACACTCATCATATATAAGATGGATAGCAGCTATACTTCAGTTTTAAAAAAAGGAAAGCAATTATTGATAGTTTCTTAAAAAAGAAGACAGGGTCTTGAGGCAACCTGCTTGAGTTCTGAACTTACTCTTGGCACTTAACAATTGTGTGACCTTGGGCAAAGTTACTTAAATTCTACAAGCCTTACTTTGCTTGCTTGTAAAAGGAGAATAAATAGTACCTACTTTAATGAGACTAAATGAAATAGTTTCCACAAAGGCCTCGCATGTAGAAAGTGCTTTTCGGATGTTGGCTAGCGAAGGCAAGTGTCCACTTTTAATGAACTCATGTAGTTTCTGTGTCTCTTAGCTCCAACTATTTTTTCTTTTGTTTTTTCAGTTTAAGAAAAGTTTAACAACTGGTGAGCTCCCCATCGTTGCATGAATGGAGGGCAATTCTTAGCTCTAATTTTTAACTGAGAAAACACGACTGATTCAACCTGTCCTGGGGGTTGACTTTCTGGACAGTTGAGGCCCTAGGGGGAAATTGTAGTTCATAGAGTATATTCTCTGAGAAGACTGTGTGGGTTAAGGCAATGATTGACAATCGACATCAATATTATTGTTTTTTCTATTTTCTACTTGTTTGACTTCATTATCCCTTGACTAGCTTGCATCTATCATTCACATATTCATCTAATATATTCTGAAGAATGGCAGGAAGATAAAGGATCCCCCAAAAGAGAGAAAACCAGGATTCTATTTAACTGTTAGTCACCAGTACAGCTGCACTGGTTATTAAAATACTGTTCTATTTATTTATATAATTAATTTTTTTTTGGAGTATAACTGATTTACAACTTCCCTGGTGGCTCAGACAGTAAAGAATCTTCCTGGAATGTGGGAGACCAGAGTATGAGCTTTGGGTTGGGAAGATCTGCTGGAGAAGGAAATGGCTAACCACCCTAGTATTCCTGTCTGGAGAATTCCATGGACATCCAGGCTACAGTCCATAGGATTGCAGAGAGTCGGACATGACTGAGCGAATAATACACACATAGCTGGTCTACAATGCTGTGTTAGTTTCTATAGCACAGGAGAAGGCAATGGCACCCCACTCCAGTACTCTTGCCTAGAAAATTCCATGGATGGAGGAGCCTGGTAGGCTGCAGTCCATGGGGTCGGTCGCTAAGGGTCGGACACGACTGAGCGACTGCACTTTCACTTTTCACTTTCACACATTGGAGAAGGAAATGGCAACCCACTCCAGTGTTCTTGCCTGGAGAATCCCAGGGATGGGGGAGCCTGGTGGGCTGCCGTATGTGGGGTCACACAGATTCGAACACGACTGAAATGACTTAGCAGCAGCAGCAGCAGCAGCAATGTAGATCCATTATTTATACACATATGTCCACTCTTTCTAAGAGTCTATTCACGTATAGCTCATTACAGAGTACTGAATAGAGTTCCTTGTGCTATCAAATATGTTCTTATTCATTATCAATCTTATACAGAGTGTATGTTCCAATACCAATCTTCAATGTATCCCTTCCCCCCTTTCTTGCTTGGTAACCATAAGTTCATTTTCTACATCTGACACTCTATTTCTGTTCTATAATTTTTCAAAATTTTGTTTTTTGATATAACATAGCTACTCCTTAAATAAATGATTTGTCTTGCCCCTGGCGTCCTAATCCCCCAACTAGGAACACCATAACTGCCCATGACCTAAAACTAAAGAAGTCATGCCTGACAGAGCAGGAGCCTCCAAGACGTTATTCAGCACAATAGCCGGCACCACATACACCAGCAGTATCCTCCGCTCCAGTCCTCACGCCTCTGCCATCCAATCTCTGTCCACCCAGTGGGTCCTCATTGTCCTCTCTGTACCAGTGGCTGCAGAATAATTGAACAAAACAGAGAGGAAGAAGCGCGTGTGGTGTTTTCAATGACTACACCTCGGTTGTTGGGTTGGTACAGCGACAATGGCACGTCAAGTCCTAATGCCTGATCTTAGGCTCCTGACCCATCTCTTCTTATGTGTCCAACTATTTCCCTACCTCCCTAGAAACAGGGACTGTTATGGACCTCTAACATTTTTGGCCATCTGGTGGACAAAAAAAAAAAAAAAAAACTATCTAGTTGACTATCTCATTGTCTTAAGTTGCATTTTTGATAACTAATGAGGTTGAACATTATTTGAAAAATATAAGACAATTTTTCCTAGTATTTTTTTGACTAATATCCTCTCTATTTTTCCCCTATGGAGTTGCAGAAGACTTTATCGGAGCAGGAGGAGACATTGCACCATTTAGTTGATAGGGTGAAGGAGGATGATCTCTAGAAAAATTGTAGAAGTGAAGGAGGAAAGTTGAAGGAAAACTGTATCAGGAGACTTTTAAACTAATTGAAAAACAGATCCTTTTTTGTATTTTTGAATCAAGATTACCAATGTTGATGCAAAGGTAGGATCAGAGAAACTTAAATAAATAGAAATCAGTTTGTCTCACAAGAAGATCAGGGTGAGCTGGTTCTGTTTGTATTACTTCAGTACCTCAGTGGAACTGAGATCATTTTAAAGGCGATGATTTTGGTCTTCTTCTCATGTTTATGGACTTATGAATACAAGTTTGAAGCTGAAACTTCAGGTGTCACTTCATTCTAACAAGAGAGTGGAAAAAGAGGGACCTATAGATGGAATGTGAGGACTTTCCCAGGAATCAAAAAAATGGTGTTATATGGCTATACCTAGCTGAAAAGTTGGTAGGGAGAGTGAGTGTTGGGTGACTGCACAATACACAGGGCAACAAAAACAGATACCTCTAAAACAAATGAGGTTTCTAGGACTGGAGATCGGGCGCATTTTGTTCATTAAGAAAACGTCAGAGAAGAAATAGGTTGATGTATTTCCAAGGCCTCCATATATACTGCAGTCAGAAATATGGACCTGAGTTTGGAGGAGAGGTTTGGATAAAACTATAGACACAGAAGTCGTCTCGGCTAGAGATGAGAGAGTAGGGTGAAGGGCGAAGGGTCAAGAACAAAATACGGAAAAAGTTTTGGAAACTCATACCTGTAAACTGTCTTGAATGAAATTCTCAGAATGGAAGACCAGACTTGAAACAGCACAGTTACATTTTTTCAGCGTTGTATTGCTTTTTATAGCTTATTAATTTTTGAACAATAGATTCAGCCACTTTTGCACTGAGGATAAAACTTTCAGAGCATATGAAGCAAGCTCTTAGATCAACAGAAGACTGTACTCTCCAGAACTATTTTTTTTCTTTCTCACTAGCTCTGCCCTGGTAACTCTTCTGATTATGCATTTAAATAAAAGGATAGCAAAAACGAATTCCATGATACACTTAACTGCCTTGAGGGATAAGGATATGCAGCGGTAAGTGTGATATGTAAAGTGTCTGTTCCTGGGTGGCCACACGTGTGAAGGGGTGTGCAGACGCCCTCCACCGAGCCTTTGTACTGGGCTTCAAAGTCATCTTGCTGGAGCTCAAAGGCCTGTGGGAGTGGTGGCATCTTCCTCCTTTTTACTGAAACACGAATGTGAAAGTTCTTTGATAGCTGAGTTGGTGTTTTAAAATGTTGGTTCTGGTAAAGCACTCTCCTGAATGGCTTTTCTATTTCATAATCTCATATTCAGAATACAAATGGCAAACTCTATTTCCATGAATATTAAAATGGGAAATTTCCTTTGGCTGAATTCTGCATGCCGCAGAGGAAATGTTGAAACTGCCAGCTATGATGAGAAAATATAAATAGCTAACAGGTATTAAGCATCTTCTTTTGTGCTAAGCGTTTTACAGGAATGACGTTTTGCAACCTCTGTAAGCATCGTGCATAGCTGATCCTCTTATCGTACCCATTTAATACACTGGGAAAACAATGCTTCAATATAATGAGTGTTGAACTCTGTGTGCTCACCACAGTGTGAGTGCTAAATTGCTTCAGTTGTGTCTGACTCTGTGCAATCCAATGGACTGTAGCCCGCCAGGCTCCTCTGTCCATGGTGATCCTTCAGGCAAGAATACTGGAATGGGTTGCCATGCCCTCCTCCAGGGGATCTTCCCGACCCAAGGATCGAACCTGCATCTCTTATGTCTCCTGCATTGGGAGGTGAATTCTTTACCACTAGTGCCACCTGGGAAGTCCACTCTCCAACATAGTAAAGGGCAATCAACTATATTTTCTAGGTAGGCACTGAAATTAAAAGATGCTTGTTCCTTGGAAGAAAAGCCGTAACAAACCTAGACAGCGTATTAAAAAAGCAGCCAGCAAAACAACTTTGCCGACAAAGGTTCATCTAGTCAAAGCAATGGTTTTTCCAGAAGTCATGTATGGATGTGACAGTTGCACCATAAACAATGCTGAGCACCGAAGAATCGATGTTTTCAAACTGTAGTGCTACAGAAGATTCCCGAGTCCCTCAGACAGCACGGAGACTGAAGCAGTCGATTCTAAAGGAAATTAACCCTGAATATTCATTGGAAGGACTGATGCTGAAGCTGAAGCTTCAATACTTTGGTCACCTGATGCGAACAGCCAGTTCATTGGAAAAGACCCTGATGCTGGGCAAGATTGAAGACAAGAGGAGAAGGGGAGACAGAGGTTGAGATGGTTGGATGGCATCACTGACTCAATGGACGTGAGTTTGAGCAAGCTCTGGGAGATGGTGAAGGAAAGGGAAGTCTGGCGTGCTGCAGTCCTCAGGGTCTCAAAGAGTCGGACACAGCTGAGTGACTAAACAACAACAACAAGGCATTGAAAAGGAGCAAGGACATGCAAGCTTCCAGGATAACAGCAACAATAAAAAACGTCACTGATGGCGCAGGTAAATGGGTGGCTTGACATAGGCCCTGAGACCAGTGGGCTGAGTAGCAATGCCAAAGTTGTGCTTCTATAATCTGATGTGGTCTGTGGTTGCTTCCATTCTTCTGTGAGGAAACACCAACAAAAAAATTGGGGACTGAAAGTCTGAAGTGAAAAAAAAGTTATTGTAAATTCAGGAAAAAAAATTTACATAATTTGCAACATTTCTCATTTTGTTACAGAGAGAGTAGGTAATAATGATTTAAAAGTAACTCAGTATCCTGCGTATAACACGATTCAGAAGCTGTTGCATAAGCTTGTGGAACTTCTTTGGCAAATCTACAGCAATTATATTTTAAAGAATATTTGTAAACTCTAGTAATTACCTAAACAAAGACAAGGAAAAGACGCATGAGCTATATCATTATACAGAAGCAGGTGTACCATTGAAATACAGAAACTACTTGGAAAGTGTCTTCACATCCTTAGAGGAATTCTCTACACAGAGACTCTGCCTCAACCCAGGGCAATATTTTAGTTCTTGTGTTTTGCACAATTTTTCTAAACAAATTGAATTTTCAAAATAGATTTACAGGGTTTTTTGCCTCCCTAGGGTGAGTTGGGGGAGATTAGGGTCTAGAGAGGAAGGAGGAACATTAAAAAAGAAAAAAAAGAAAAGCTTCAATTTTGACACAAAAAAGGCTGAATCTGGACCAGCTGTGAAGAACTGGTTGGGTTTACATGCAGATAGTGTGGGGATTTCTGTCCACACTTTAGGTGATGGAAACGTCTCCAAATGGGACTTACTTTTCCTCGGGGTCCTAATGTTTCTGGTTCATCTTTTCTGCCTGCCATCTTTTACTGAGATCTGATTATGTGCCAGCCCTGCGCATGGCCCTGGAGATGGAATGATGGGGAGGACAAAGTATGCGGAGTCAGATGTAGATAAATGGGACTGAACTGGGGCCAGCAAAGGAGGAGGAGTTTCTTCTACTTGGGACATGGTAATGCAACTGTCTAGGGGACCTCAGTAAACTTTGGAGAAAGGCAGCCCATTTTAACACGTTTTTCAGAATCATGCAGATTTCCCAAGACTGTGCTTTGGCCTTATTCTAAAACAGCACAGATGAAATTCTTTTCTGATTTCCCTGTAAGTGTCCTTTCATCTTTGAGCTCTCTGGCTACTTATTTCAAGTTCTAGCTAGTCGAGTTTCTAACCATTTCAGCAGACTCCCTTAAACCTCGTTGCAAACAAGGGTTTTAAATTAACAGAGTGCCTCCTTGAGCGCGCACTGAAGCAGGACCTTCATATGCACCCGCTTTTCACGGGCATTCCGGGCCTACTGACGGGCCAAGGGGCTGAAGTTCACCGAGGATCTGCATTTTGCTAACCTCTCCAGGTATTTTCAATCCTCGTGGAATAATGATAGGTGGAGGACTCCTCATAGGAGTATGTGGGGAGGAGATGGGAATCAGAAATTGTCAGTACATAGCCATGCTGCTGCTGCTGCTAAGTCGCTTCAGTCGTGTCCGACTCTGTGCGACCCCATAGATGGCAGCGCACCAGGCTCCTCTGTCCCTGGGATTCTCCAGGCAAGAACACTGGAGTGGGTTGCCATTTCCTTCTCCAATGCATGAAAGTGGAAAGTGAAAGTGAAGTCGTTCAGGCGTGTCCAACTCCTAGCAACCCCATGGACTGCAGCCTACCAGGCTCCTCCATCCATGGGATTTGCCAGGCAGGAGTACTGGAGTGGGGTGCCATTGCCTTCTCAGAATACATACCTATAGTATTCATTTATTATGAACTATCCATAGAGTGGTCTTTCCTGGTGGCTCAGTGATAAAGAATGTGCCTGTCAATGCAGGAGACACAGGTATGATCCTCAGTCAGGAAAATCCCCTGGAGAAGGAAATGGCAACCCACTCCAGGCTTCTTGCCTGGGAAATCCCATGGACAGAGAAGCCTGGCAGTTTACAGTCCATGGGCTCACAAAAAAAAGTTGGACACAACTTAGCAACTAAGCAACAACAATCCGTAGAATAACTACTTATATTCCAAGTTCTATGCTGAGCTTTGGGGACATACTAGTTGTCAAAATAGACTTGCTTAAGTCCTCATGAAATTAGAATATGTCTTTATTCATTTTTCATTGATCCAGGGTGCTTGAGGCAATTTCTCTGCACTTCTTACAACACATCTTATTTTCCAAAACTTCACGGTCATCCTTTAGATTCCATGAGGGGAAATTTACACTCTCAACAGCTTGTTGACAACTAAACCCCATTAAGGAGCTTCTGCATGATCTACTGTCTACCAAAACTTGATGCTAAAAATGTGGTTCTTGAGGTGATAGTAAAAGTGATCTAATGTGATTAGAAATACTTTCTAGAAGAGGAGACCTATAATATTTTGATCAATAAGATGATTTTCATAAGATTGTCAATAGTTGAAAAAAATTATTGAAATAAATCATGCTGTCTTTTCAAAAGACAACATGAGTGAGAAAGAAGTTGAACTAAATATCACCACACTTATTATGAAGTCGTGTTATCTTACATCATACAGAGTACAACTGCATGAAGTCTTAAGAATAATACAGAGATGTATGCTTGTGGTGGAGACACCGTGGACATTTCCCAGGAGGAGAGAGGCTGAAGAAGTCAGATGGCATGCATTGGTTGATATCAAAATAGAATTTTTTTTAAGTGTGTTAAATAAAATTCTTGATTCTTTAGACAGTGCAGAAAAGAAGTGAGGAAAAGAAAGTTTTCCTTGGTAAAATAAGTTTGGAAAACATTACAAATATGTACAAATATACTATAAGTATATGATATATACTTATATACTACATTTCAGATTAGTAAACTGAAGACTTTGAGAAGTCATGTATTAGGGAAGAAACCATTAATGTCGTTTAATCTCCATTTTTTTTCAAATTTGTTTGACAATAGAATATGTTTTTATCCAATTCATCAGTTATTAAAACTAGTCTTGTTGAACACATTTTTAAAAATACACATTTTGAAATGTCCTGGGGGAGGTCCTGCAGGGAGGAAAAATTAATTTCTAAAACAAATGAAATGATGAATTATGAAGACATTTATTTGGGAACCAAACTCAAAAAATGTACGTGGTTTGTGTAGGAAAATTGATATTTCCTGCTAAAGCAGAGGCAATTTGGAGTAGGATGAAATAATTTAGTTATTTATATTCCACTGGCCACCTCATGCGATGAGTTGACTCACTGGTAAAGACTCTGATGCTGGGAAAGGTTGGGGGCGGGAGGAGAAGGGGACGACGGAGAATGAGATGGCTGGATGGCATCACCGACTCTCTGGACATGAGTTTGAGTGTACTCCGGGAGTTGGTGATGGACAGGGAGGCCTGGCGTGCTGTGATTCATGGGGTCGCGGAGAGTCGGACACGACTGAGCGACTGAACTGAACTGAACTGAGGGGTTTAAACAAAAGGCATAATAGTTCTTCAGTATAAGGTATTGAGTTCAGTTCTGTTGCTCAGTTGTGTCCAACTCTGCAACTCCATGGACCACAGCATGCCAGGCCTCCATGCCCAACACCAGCTCCCGGAGTTCACTCAAACTCATGTCCATCGAGTCAGTGATGCCATCCAATCATCTCATTCTCTGTCATCTCCTTCTCCTCCTGCCTTTAATCTTTCCCAGAATCAGGGTCTTTTCAAATGAGTCAGTTCTTCGCATCAGGTGGCCAAAGTATTGGAGTTTCAGCTTCAGCATCAGTCCTTCCAATGAATATCCAGGACTGATTTCCTTTAGGATGGACTGGTTTGCTCTCCTTGAAGTTCAAGGGACTCTCAAGAGTCTTCTCTGATACCACAGTTCAAAAGCATCAAGTTTTCAGCACTCAGCTCTCTTTATATACCAACTCTCACATCCATACATGACCAATGAAAAAACCATAGCTTTGACTAGATGGACCTTTGTCAGCAAAATAATGTCACTGGTTTTTAATATGCTGTCTAGTTTGGTCATAGCTTTTCTTCCAAGGAGCAAATGTCTTTTAATTTCATGGCTGCAGTCACCATCTGCAGAGATTTTAGAGTCCAAAAAATAAAGTCTCTCACTGTTTCCATTGTTTCCCCATCTATTTGCCATGAAGGGATGGGATCGGATGCCATGATCTTATTTTTCTGAATGTTGAGTTTTAAGTCAACTTTTTCACTCTCCTCTTTCACTTTCATTAAGAGGCTCTTTAGGTCTTCTTCACCCTCTGCCATAAGGGTGGTGTCATCTGCATATCTGAGGTTATTGACATTTCTCCCAGCAAACTTGATTCCAGCTTGTGCTTCATCCAACCCAGCATTTCACATGATGTACTCTGCATATAAGTTAAATAAGCAGGGTGACAATATACAGCCTTGATGTACTCCTTTCCAGATTTGGAAGCAGTCCTTTGTTGCATGTCCAGTTCTAACTGTTGCTTCCTGACCTGCATACAGATTTCTCAGGAGGCAGGTCAGGTGGTCTGGTATTCCCATCTCTTGAAGAATTGTCCACAGTCTGCTATGGTCCACACATTCAAAGGCTTTAACATAGTCAATAAAGCAGAAGTAGATGGTTTTCTGGAACTCTCTTGTTTTTTTGATGATCCAGTTAATGTTGGCAATTTGATTTCTTATTCCTCTGCCTTTTCTAAAACCATCTTGAACATCTGAAAGTTCATGGTTCACATACAGTTGAAACCTGGCTTGGAGAATTTTGAATATTACTAGTGTGTGAGATGAGTGCAATCATGCAGTCGTTTGAACATTCTTTGGCATTGACTTTCTTTCGGATTGGAATGAAAACTGACCTTTTCCAGTCCTGTGGCCACTGCTGAGTTTTTCAAATTTGCTGGCATATTGCATGCCTCACTTTATCATCATCTTTTAGGATTTGAAATAGCTCAACTGGAATATATAAGGTATACTGCTTATTAAATGACTGAGCATTTTGGTAATTACAGAGTATTTCCACTGCTAATAACCTTGGAAGGTGAAAATGTTTCTGAATTTTTTAAAGAATTCCTATTACTTTGCCAACCAAGATCCGTCTAGTCAAGGCTATGGTTTTTCCAGTGGTTATGTATGGATGTGAGAGTTGGACTGTGAAGAAAGCTGATCGTCAAAGAATGGATGCTTTTGAACTGTGGTGCTGGAGAAGACTCTTGAGAGTCCCATGGACCTCAAGGAGATCCAACCACTCCATCCTAAAGGAGATCAGTCCTGGGTGTTCACTGGAAGGGCTGATGCTAAAGCTGAAACTCCAATACTTTGGCCACCTCATGCAAAGAGTTGACTCACTGGAGAAGACTCTGATGCTGGGAGGGATTGGGGGCAGGAGGAGAAGGGGACGACAGAGAATGAGATGGCTGGATGGCATCACCGACTCGATGGACATGAGTTTAAGTGAACTCCGGGAGTTGGTGATGGACAGAGAGGCCTGGCGTGCTGTGATTAATGGGGTCGCAAAGAGCTGGACACGACTGAGCGACTGAACTGAACTGATGGCTAAAAAGACTGAAAAGAAGCACAAAGGCACTCACTCTGAACTAGCAACAGTGATGAAACTTGAGAAGTCTGGTGGCTCCCTAGTGGTAGATCCTGATTCATCATGTTGCTAAAAGACTGAAGACAGTCTGTGTAACTTAGCTAGGAGCTCCTTGTACTGATGGTATGATGCTGGCTTTTGTGAGTTTGGGCTATCTGTTGATTCAAGGCACCCAGAGACTTTGTTCCTGATGAGTAGCTTACTGATGAATTTCAGCTCTGTGTTTCTGAAGATCCCCTGAAGAAGGAATTGGCAATCCACTCAAATGTTCTTGTCTGGAAAACCCCATGGACAGAGGAATTTGATGGGGTACAGTCCATGGGGCTGCAAAGAATCAGACACGACTTAGCTACTGAACAACAAGAACATCATAATAGTGACATGGATAGATAACATTGATTGAATTCAGTATGTGTGAGACATTGTTCTGTATGTTGATTATCTCATTTTATTTTTATTATTTTTAAGGGGCATATTCTATTGTTTCCATTTTATAGAAGAGACTTCTGAGGGTTAAGGGGTAGAATTACTTGCCCAAGACCACACAGCACATTTTTAAGGAAGCCAAGATTTGATCCAAGTCTTCTAACTAGCTTCAAACTAGAGTTAGAAATTCTGAGGTCAGCAATCATGATTTTAGTTGTCACTTTTTAGATCTTTTACTGCAGGGGTGCCACTCCCACCTCACTATTGCCTATTCTTTATCTCCATGAGGAAATCTAATGCCACTCGGTTGCCATGATATCAATACACAGGTGAAGAAGCTGGTCATATGGATGGAGCTGAAGACACGCTGATCCTGAAACCAAGCAAGACCCTGTGGCTCCTAGGCACAAAAACCTTCCTGTGAGCACCCCCCTCCCCATCCCCTGCCCCAGTTCTGGATTGGGGAAACAGGAAACAGGCTTCCTTCAGCCTTCATGATTTTCCCCAGAGTTCCAAGGGGCAGGTTCAAACAGTGCTAATTAGGGAAGGGATAGGATGCTGAAACAAGAGAAGGAAAGTCAAGAAACAATACTATAGCCCTGGGGCAGGGTCCTGGTTCCCTCTTAAGGGATATACAGAACAAGTATCTTTGAGCTATTTTGCAGATACTGAAACCCCCACCAGGTGGGAGAAGTTAACTCTACACTGCCCACAAGCGTGTAGACCCCACACCAGTTGGAACAAGAAGATTGATGATGCTGACACCCACTTTCCCCACCACCCACCAACCAGAAGAACATCCTTGAGCTCATCATACTCTCTTTAAACCATTACTCTAAAATTCCTCACTGCATTCTCCAGGTGGGACAGTGTTGAAAACATTAGCCCACTGTGGCCCTTTCACCTAGAAAGCAATAAAGCTATTCTTTTCCACTTCACCTCAAACTTTGTCTCTGAGATTTCATTTGGTGTGAGGGTACAGAGGCTGAATCTGGGTTCAGTCTGAGAGATTTTACATAGTCTTTGGAGATGTACTAAATTAGTGAGGCAAGTAGGTCCAAGGAAACAGTTTGCTAATAGACTCTGGACCTTAGGATTATTGACGCCTTAAATGTTTCAGAGAAAATGAAGAAGCCTCATTCCTAACTGGAAAAGAAGCATTTGAATCAAGTTGGTTAAGTCTCCATTGTGGATTTGAGGAGATGGTGAGGCTAGAGATAATCAAGACTCTCACAGTCTCATAAGTGATTGGACCCAGGTGGAAACTAACAGAGTGTTGGTTTAAATGAGCCATCTCCTGTGCTGGAGTTTAGAGCTGGTGTGAAGTTTTAGTTCTGTCTTCTGTGAGGTTAGGCTAAACTGTACAGTGGCAGCAGAAGTAGAGCACAGGGTGTGTTTTAAAATTTGGACATAAATGAGCACACCGTCCAACATGTTAGGAATGATATGTGGGTTGAAGGGACACAGTGTTGAATCTTTGACTTCGGTTTCTTACAAGGCCACAGATAAAATTGCTTATTGCACAGTTTGCCTAGGGGCACCATTCATAATCCATCAGTCAGTACAAGGCAGTCCTGGTGCTGACATGGTCACAATGGCATTCTGGAATGGAGCAGGACAAAAGGAATATGGCTCATTCCTTGTCCTCTTATGGCTCTCCTCTGGCCCCAAGAAGGACTGTGTGGCAGCAACTGCCAAGTAATTTCCAGAATTCTGTAATCTCTCAAAAGATTTTAATAGCCTTTTTGGGGCAAGGAGAAGGAAAAATTAAGTTTTTAACTGTTTACCTTTTTTTTTTTTTTCATTAAAGGTTATATGACATCAAGGGATGAACCAAGAATTTAGCTTCAGTGTATGGTATTTGGTGAAATTCTGTCTTACAAATGCCCGCCCCCACCTCCAGAAACCAGAATCCTGGAAAAAAGAGCATATCCCAGAAAACTGATATGAATTATGTTTTGAATAAAATGTATATATTTGGAAAAGAAATCATCATAAAAAATATAGAATTCCAGTCTTGTTTGACAAAGTTAAGTTTTATGTAGTATATACTTTATCTGAGAAGCTGTTGCTTAGAGCAAAACCAGAACTCTTTAAGAAGCATTTAAAAGACCACTCAATTTGAGTCCGCTTGTCTCTTTTTCCAGATTGATACATGTGGCCTCCTACATTTAAAATGAAAAGTCCTCAGACAATCCTAATCACATTGTCAGTCAGACAGTCATCTCCTGAAAGGGCCTCCTTCACCTTTAAGGATGCATGTACAATAGTGATATGTAAGCAGCTCAAAGACTCAATACCCCTTTTTTCTGCAAAGCAAGGCTGGGTTAGGAAAAAATCAATATGTTGGAAGTAAAGGTCAGACTAGGAAAAGTGACATGAAACAGAACTAAGGGAACAATATCCTTCATGAAGACTGTTTGAAGTTTCCTTTACCCTTGTGCTAGCTTCAGTGCAAATATATTTTATCCTAGAATAGAAGGCTGTATTCTTGAGGAAAAGTCATATTTTAAATATTTATCTATTCGACAGCATCCTTATTGCGTATTATCTTTGTCCTATTGACTAATACTCAAAAAGAATAGTGTATACTTTGAAGTGCACATTGCATGTGAATTGGAGGTGCCAGATTTTTTTTTCCCTTGTAAGCAATGAGATTCGAACACACATATGCATTTGCCTACCTTTTTGAACAGTTCTCAATTTACTTTTCAAGTGGGCCAGATGTACTCCTATAGTCCTTAAAAGGGTCAGGACCATCTCCTTATTTCCCCACTCTCTATACTTATTGCTTGGGTATAGCTTTAAAGTAGCCCATGAACCCTTTTCACTCTTGCAACACATTTACCCACAATTAACAATCAAGCCGTCTTCCCTTCACTCAGGCGTCCATTCTCCCCGGCCTCATTTTCCCTGCCTCTCTCTTGATCTGCCATTGTGCCGAGAGCTGTTTGTGCCATCTCAATCTGCCCCCCTCCCCAGCCGCACAAGGACTGGGGGGGAAGAAAGCGCCCGGCATTCAGATGCTGAATAGCAAATTGCTCTTGAGTGTCCTTGCTTCCCCCGGCTCCCCCCCTTCCTCGGGAAGGACAAGGGGGCGCTGAAAGCAACCATACATTTTGTTCAGTGCTCTTGAAAACAAGCGTTTCACACCTGAAGCCTTTCACAGCAGCCCAGAAGCACCCCTTCAAACCACTTAATTGCCAATTGCTTCAGAGCTCCTTGTAAAAGTCCATTATGTCAGCCAGCTCCATGGCGGAGACAAAGTATGCGAAATGAAAGAGTCCTCCTTCTTCCAGGGCCAATGCGGCATTAAATATCCCCAGATCACTGGTTTTCTTGTTGTTAACAGGCCGTGATTGGCTCCCGTTGGAGGTATGCACAGAAACCTTCTAGCATTATTTGAAAATGAAAGATGCAATTTTCCTTGGTTCTTTGTCAAAATAAGGTAACAAAAAAAAAAAAAAAAAGAGGTACCAGAGTTATCCAAGAAAGGGATCTTCACACACTCAATTGCTGTGCTGGGATCCGGGGTGGGGGATGGAACGAGAGGAGAAGCGCCTAGAATAGTTCACCTACCAAAACTGAGTAGTCTTCTGTTTTGTTGGAGTCTTTTTTTTTCTAGATTGAAAAAATTAAAGTGTGTGCAAATTCTCAAAGTTAAAAGAGTTTCTCTCCTTGAAGTGGAAGGAAACAATAAGATATCCCACAAGAAAGGAAGGCTCACCTTGAATACAATGAAACTGAACAGCTTATTCACTAGAGAACTGTTTCAGAGTTGCAGCTGTGGAAATTGATTTTCAAATGACTCTGCTCTTTCAGAGGCCTCCCCCCATGCTCACTTCAGTCTTTACTACAATTAACAACACAATCAATTTGATGAAGAAAAACACCTGGTAAGCATCTGAGTAAGGAATGAAATGTTCCTGGAGTAATGTATTTCTTGCCAGTGAAAGCGTCTCACTCACTCTTAGGGGAATGAGGCTAGCCAGGTGAGACATATCGATATAATAGGACAAGTGAGTGAGTGAAAGTCGCTCAGTCATGTCCGACTCATTGTGACCCCATGAACTAGACAGTCCATGGAATTCTCTAGGCCAGAATACTGGAGTGGGCAGCCTTTCCCTTCTCCAGGGGATCTTCCCAACCCAGGAATCGAATTGAGGTTTCCTGCATTGCATGATATGGCACCCCACTCCAGTACTCTTGCCTAGAAAATCCCATGGACGGTGGAGCCTGGTGGGCTGCAGTCCATGGGGTCGCTAAGAGTCAGACATGACTGAGCGGTTTCACTTTCACTTTTCACTTTCATGCATAGGAGAAGGAAATGGCAACCCACTCCAGTGTTCTTGCCTGGAGAATCCCAGGGATGGGGGAGTCTGGTGGGCTGCCGTCACTGGGGTTGCACAGAGTCGGACACGACTGAAGCGACTTAGCAGCAGCAGCAGCAGCATTGCAGGCAGATTGTTTACCAACTGAGCTATCAGGGAAGACTCAGAGAGGGGGTCGCCAAACCTGATGGCGGAGGTCTGTGATCAGTTTGTTAGGATGATTCCAGGTATGCTTTTAGTAGATGTCTGGAGTCCTGGGCTCTCATTTTTGTTCCTCTGGCACTTTGAAAATCACAAGCCTAATACTGGAAGTGTTTGAATAACATGTAAGCATGTCTTCCAGTTTCCAGGATAGTGTGTGCTTTTTAGATGCCCCTATGTTATCCTACTTTGAAAGGGTTGCCTTTTACTTCCGATACTTTCAAACTGAGATTCCTTCTAGACTTCAGTGCTTTCCCTCCTGGAAAGAGCCAAGTGGAGTATGAGAGGAGAAGGAAATGTGTGTATTTATTCTAATGAAACTTATGTGAATGTTGGGTTCCATCTTGAGCCAAAATACTCCTCTGACTGTGGTGATGGGAGGACTGTAAATTTCCTTTGATTGAATGAACGTCATTGTACTGAATGACCACTCCCTGGATAATCTGATTCTTCTGCTTTTTTTTTTTTTGAACTGAACTCTCTTTCTTTCTTGGACTTGCCCTGCAATTCACACCTACCATGGCTTGTCAAACCGTTTGGTCCAAACTTGTTCTTGTGACTTCTGAGACTAAATCACCAGGAATTCTCCCCTTCCTACCATAGTAACTCTTTAACTGTTTTGGCCATGGCCCACAGTGCACGTATAGTAACTGCGTCATGCTTCAGACCTGCAGTGATTTAGAACCTAGAGCAATGAAAGGTCCATTGTGAAGGGAAGAATGTATTCATGTTGGTCTGTCCATATCCAAGGATCATTATAAATAGTGAGGCTCATCTCAGAGCTCCTATACCTCATGTTCCAAGAAAGGTTCCTCAACTGTTGTGCTTTATTAAGGACCATATATGTGAAATCTATTCCCCAATAAGCATTTGACTTATGAAAAGTAAGAATAACTTGTCATCCATGGTATTTGCTTTTCTTTCCATCTGTTCTTCCTTTTGTCTTCTTTGCTTTATGTTCACTTGTTTCGGTTCGGTTCAGTTCATTTCAGTCGCTCAGTCGTGTCCGACTCTTTGCCACCCCATGAACCACAGCACGCTAGGCCTCCCTGTCCATCACCAACTCATGGAGTTCACTCAAACTCATGTCCATCAAGTCGGTGATGCCATCCAGCCATCTCATTCTCTGTCATCCCCATCTCCTCCTGCCCCCAATCACTCCTAGCATCAGAGTCTTTTCCAGTGAGTCACCTTGTCGCATGAGGTGGCCAAAGTATTGAAGTTTCAGCTCTAGCATCAGTCCTTCCAATGAACACCCAGAACTGATCTCCTTTAGAATGGACTGGTTGGATCTCCTTGCAGTCCAAGGGACTCTCAAGAGTCTTCTCCAGCACCACAGTTCAAAAGCATCAATTCTTCGGCGATCAGCTTTCTTCACAATCCAACTCTCACATCCATTTTAGGTTGCTTCTTTTCTCTTCCTCTCACTTATCAGCTTGCTCTGCAGAAAAATTTCCAACAGATTAATTTATCCGCTTAGCCATGTAGCAGATCTACTTATGTCATAGGATGTATAATGAATTTTCATTAGATTTTGTGATAATTTTAGTGCCAATGTGAATTTTTATGCACTAAAGTAGAAAATGAGAGGAAAGTAACATTGGCAACCTCCTGCTCATCTACCCCCCTCCCCCACAAAGCTCACAAAATAGGGAAGTTTGGATGATAATGCTGGGAGGGAAAGCTAATGGATGCAGTCTTGCAAAAGTTTCACCTTAGCATAGAAAGCGTCAGAACAATCCCTAAGTATAGTAAGGTCAGCAGACCATGGCTGATGTGTCAGTTCTAGGCTGCCACCTGCTTTTGTAAATAAAACACTATAGGAATATAGCCATACCTGTAAAGTTTATGTGTGCTTCTCTGATGGCTCAGATGGTAAAGAATCTGCCTACAGTGAAGGAGACCTTGGTTTGATCCCTGGATCAGGAAGATCACGTGGAGAAGGGAATGGCTACCCCACTCCAGTATTCTTTCCTGGAGAATTCCATGGACAGAGGAGCCAAATGGGCTACAATCCACAGGATTGCAGAGTCAGACATGACTGAATGACTAACACTTCACTTCATAAGTTTGTGTTGCCTATGGCTACATTCACTTCAGAGTTGAGTAATTGCAATGGAAACCATATGGTCCCCAAATCCTACAACATATTCTATCTAGCTTTTTTTTTTTTTTTTAAGTTGCTAGCCCTTAGAATATTAGAGAAGGAAATGGCAATCCACTCCAATATTCCTGCCTGGAAAACCCCATGAACAGAGGAGCCTGGTGGGCTACAGTTTTGGGATTGCAAAAAGAGTCGGATACAACTTGGCGACTAAATAACAACTCTTAGGATATAGTAAAAAACCTGCAAGATCTCCATATATATTTCATGCAGGAGAACATGAAATATTCACTGAAGTCTTAATCAAATATACTTTTGTTGGGAGTCTGATCTTTCTGTGCTAGGAGGAAACCCCTGAGATAATATATATAATATGTAAGCATGTATGTGTGTTTAATTACATTTTATTTTGTTAAGGACTGTTTGCATATCTGTCTTTCCTGCTAGATGGCGATCCTTGAAGGCAAGGACATGAACTTATTTGTATCCTGACTGTGGCCATGTCTGTCAAATAGTTGCCACTTAAATGTTTTTGTCACATGGGTATCCTCCAAATGGATGTTCAGTGTGAAGAAAAACCATTTCATAAACCTCAAAGCCTTAGGCCCAGCTCCTTGGAAATGGACATGATGAAGCTGTGAGACAGTGCACTGTCGAGGGGTGTTGTGATCTCACTCTGCTTCTGGACATCGCAGAGACTGCAGTGTCTTAGTGAACAGCCGCCTGCTCTTCTAGTGCATTGCCTTCTCTTTGTCTTCACTGTATTCCGCCTGCTCCAACTTTCTAGAATTTTTGAAAAGAAGTGAACAATTTATTTTCAGCAGTAGGTTTTATGGAACTGTGTGAGCAACCAAAGCACCTTTTATTGTTTCACAAGTCCATTTCCCGTGATAAAGCCTTGCTTCCTCTTAGTCAGCATATCCAATATAATAGCTGCTTTTTCCACTGTCCCTTGGCATAGCGTACTGGTCTTTTTTGCCACTTACCTGACAGCATTTGTTCACATAAATAGTAGAAGATTTAGTCAAAGTTTTGCCAATATCTCCTGGTGCCAGATTTGTAATCTTGCATTATTTGGGGGGTACTCTGATCATTTTCCAAAAGAAAAAATAAAAGAATATTCTTTTTCTTGACAAAAATAACTCTTCATTGACAGCAAGAAGGCAACCTGAATCACTCCCCCATGGCAAAATGGCATTCATACCACTGGGAAATTTTGAACCAAGGACGTTTAAATCTGTATACAGTTGTTTGACCCTCTTTCTGCAGTCTAAGGAAATTTGTTTAAATATGTCTAGATTATAGCATGGTTTCACACATGATGTTGGTTTTGATCAATGCTTAGAATTTTAGCTATTGAAATAAGGGATCCTGCTTATTTAACTTATATGCAGAGTACATCATGAGGAACGCTGGGCTGGAAGAAGCACAGGCTGGAATCAAGATTGCCAGGAGAAATATCAATAACCTCAGATATGCAGATGACACCACCCTTATGGCAGAAAGCGAAGAGGAACTCAAAAGCCTCTTGATGAAAGTGAAAGAGGAGAGTGAAAAGGTTGGCTTGAAGCTCAACATTCAGAAAACAAAGATCATGGCATCTGGTCCCATCACTTCTTGGGAAATAGATGGGGAAACAGTGCCAGACTTTATTTTTTTGGGCTCCAAAATCACTGCAGATGCTGATTGCAGCCATGAAATTAAAAGACGCTTACTCCTTGGAAGGAAAGTTATGACCAACCTAGATAGTATATTAAAAAGCAGAGATATTACTTTGCCAACAAAGGTCCATCTAGTCAAGGCTATGCTTTTTCCAGTGGTCATGTATGGATGTGAGATTTGGACTGTGGAGAAAGCTGATCACCGAAGAATTGATACTTTTGAACTGTGGTGTTGGAGAAGACTCTTGAGAGTCCCTTGGACTGCAAGGAGATCCAACCAGTTAATTCCAAAGGAGATCAATCCTGGGTGTTCATTGGAAGGACTGATGCTAAAGCTGAAAATCCAATACTTTGGCCACGTCATGCGACGAGTTGACTCACTGGAAAAGAGTCTGATGCTGGGAGGGATTAGGGGCGGGAGAAGACGGGGACGACAGAGAATGAGATGGCTGGATGGCATCACCGACTCGATGGACATGAGTTTGAGTGAACTCCGGGAGTTGGTGATGGACAGGGAGGCCTGGGGTGCTGTGATTCATGGGGTCGCAAAGAGTCGGACACGACTGAGTGACTGAACTGAACTGAACTGAATATTTTTGAGTTTTATTCTGAGTCCAGCACCCTACCTGTGTTATCTAATTTAATACTCATTTATGTGTGCTATTTAATTTACTATTAATGATTGCCCTGGGGGAAGCTGTTATTGTCCACAAATTACAAATGAAGAAACTGAGGCACACTATCACCGATCATGTTTACAGAGCTAGGAGAAGGCTGTCATTTTTTCCCCCCTCCCTCAAGCTGCTGTAAAAAACTATTCTTCACTCACCAGGATCCCCAGGACATTGTGGGGAATAGTAAACTGTGCGCCAGCCTGCACCTGCAACAGTTGCTATCTCCACATAAGCAATACTTTAGCTGAGCCAGGCTAGATGTGGTGAAGCCGCATATCACCAAATAAATAAGCCAGAGAAATGTCCAGAATGACCATAAAATTCACCTGCCTAAGACTAAAAGAAAAGCCTCAGGGTTGGGTGGGATGGGTGGCATAAGTGGATTGATTAAATCAAAACATTGATTACATACTCTCTCTGCTTTGCATTTAATAAAATCTGTGTTGGTATTGAGCTCCATTGCTGGTACTTAAATATTGATTGCTACCTAGGCTTTATGTTCTCTAAGCATCTTCATTTTAGTAATAATAGCAATAACAACAACAACAATAATAATGGTTTACATCCATTAACCACTTACTATGAACTGATATTTCATATGGATTAATTAATTTATTTCAACTCAGAATCCTATGAGTGGATAATGTTTTATCTCCTAGGATCGTCAATTGATGCCCAGAATGCCAAATGACTGCTTTAATAACATAGCAAGCAAATGTCGGAGTAGACATTCAAACATAAACCCTTGGCTGTCTGAGGCTGAGATTGCATCCTTTACCCACAGTGATTCCTTTCTTTTTCTCCTCATTGGGAGGAGCCTGCTACAAGACTGTGAAAGTGTTAGTCACTCAGTTGTGTCTGACTCTTTGCGACCCCATGGACTATAGCCTGCCAGGCTTCTCTGTCTGTGGAATTCTCCAGGCAAGAACACTGGAATGGGTTGCCATTCCCTTCTCCAGGAGATCTTCCAAACCCTGGGATCGAACCCAGGTCTCCTGATTTGCAGGCAGATTCTTTGCCATCTGAGGCACCAGACCATGCAGTGAACTCATCCATAGCCATGGCTTCAACTATCCCTAAAATACACTGATGATGTCCTATGTTATTGCTCAGGAATGTTCTGCTAAAGATAAAGATATTTTCTGAGTACATGAGGAAACTTCTACTCATTTTAAACTGGTTACCTTGTCCCCCAAACTCCTTCTTTGTGTCTTGATAAATGACATCTTGCATTTAATAACCTGAGTGTAAAGCCAGCAAATGATTCCAGCCAATCTCTTCCGTGCTCTCTGGGAGATCTCTGACCACACCATTAAGTCATCTGTGTTAGCATTTCCTTTCAAATCTGTCCCTCTCTCTCCTTATCATTGTCTTACCTCATCCCGGATCAGTGGCTGCTAGCACTTTCCATAGTCCCCATGTCTCCAGCCCGAGTGCCTCGAAGTCCATTGACTGCACTGACACTGGCCTGACTTGTCTGAAGGTGAATCTGACCACATTCTCCACTGTTGAAATATATTCAACCCTGCAGCTGACTCAAGATCTCTCTAACCAAACACGCTAACACACTAAGCCCTTCATGATCTGGATCCTGTTGGAATTAGTGTCCTCCCATGTTTTTCCCATGCCAGAGAGCAAACCTCTCAGAGATAGCAGTCGTGCCTTGCCAGTACCCCCGCTGATGACTGGCACCCAGCTGATGCTAAATAAATTGTTGTATGGTACGTGAGCATGCTCTTGGTTAAAAGATTTTTTTTTATCAAGAATGGTTACAACTTCATACTTAAGATCTAAAGTACAAATCTTTTGAGCTACTTTTGCTTTTTATGAGCCTGTTCTTTTCTAAAACTCTTTCACATTAGCAATCAAGCTATTAGTGCAAATTTTCATAGTATTGTTCATACCCCGCTGAGCTTTTCTTCGCAAACTTGAGTGAGTAATCACTTACAGAACACTAAGTTAAAATCATTTTAGGACACATGCTTGATTTTAAAGTGAACTAATTTTTTTTATTATTGAAACGAAACTTAAGCTGTTGTTGTTGTTGTTGAGTTCTGAAGCAGCTTCACATTATCCCTGCTCTGCAGATAAAAGTTAAGGTTCCTTGTTCACAGGCAGGATTTGGCAGTAAGCATAGAGAATTGCTTTGGCAGACTTAGTTTAATTGACTTAAACTTGAACACTGGCTGCCCCTGCATAGGAATTCCCAAAGCTGTTCTTAACAGGCCTCACAAATCTAATAGTAAAAAGGACTTGCTGATGAAAAACATCTGCCTTGGGGCCGAGTGAAGATTCCATACAAAGTTATACTTTCCATGTTACAAACTTATATGGATTTCCCCTGCTAATCTTTATCATGGGGAAAACCCTCGAGACATTCTTTCCCAGTCTTACCATGAGCTTTTCACATACCTTCTCTCCTTGGCAGCACCAATTATTACTACATTGTCTCCTTGTTAGGAAGAACAGAAAAGCTACTGAAGATCACTGAGTTAACCCTTACCCCATCATTGCCCTAAGACCTGAAGCGTTGGGCTTGTTTAGAAGTGAACATGGAAAATGCCAACAGAAGAACCTGTACATTAGAGGACTGACTATTTAAACACACACTCGAGTATATTTTAAGATGTGAATATAGCATGTTTGATGATTTTAGAATTGCTCTGATTTGTGTAGAAAGGGGATATTTGAATGATAGAAACTACTCTTCCAGCCATATATCCAGTCAAGCCCAAGCCCGCATATATTGATGTTAAAGAACATCAACAATCTCAACTCATATAAAACCATTCCATACTGGACAGAAAGAAACACAGACGCATCCTTAATAGCTGTTAGTTTCCAATGCCAGATTGATATTTAGGGTCCACATTTTCTAACTAAAATAGTGGTTTGCATTTCACAAGGAATGAAGAAAGAGGACCTGTTGGTAAAGAAGGACAAATTATGCAGTTCAGGGAGTCACAGTCAGATTCCTGATGCCCCTGAAGCAGCGCCATGTTACACTGCATCTTGCAGAAAGGAGTGCCTCTCTCTGGCGATACATATTTTACACCCCCGCTCTCTTGGTAGGAGAAGTCTAATTTTAATGTGTGCTTAGGCATGTGGTGTTTATAGGAAAAGTTGCATGTGTGGGTGTGCACTTAACTACTCAGGAGGGATATGAAACATGATTCAAATTTCAGAAGACTTTCCTCCTTCTGAATACCAAGAGACCAAAACAGTCAACTGGATGAATCTACTTACAAGCCAAGAAAAGCAACAAGGCATTTTCATATACAGAAGTAGGGTAAGTTTTTGCCATGAATTATTTAAGAAATGCTTTCCATACCCTGAGCAGATGATCTAGTTCCTGTCCTAAATTGGCAGTTTCCTTTTAAAGACTAAGTGAAGCATATTTCATTTAAAAACAAATGAAAACCAATCAGTAAGTTTTTCAGTCTCACAGCTCTTCTGCCTTGAAAGTCAGGGAGAGTGGTATAATGTTTATTAAGAGTTATGCTATTCAGATGTCATAGACACATTAGAAAAGCTTGGTTTTATAACAATCTTGATTATAAATATGGGAAATATATGAAAATTTACATTTTTATAACTGTTTATAATCATTTATGATTTCCACAGTTCTGGTTTCTGTTAAATTTTGGAGAATGTAAGATTTCTAATTGCTGATGAATCAGAGTCCAAAATAATGAAGGCAGAGCATCCTTTAGAAGCCAATATCATGATCTCCTGTGGCCTGTGAATGCTGACCTGCTGCTCGAGATGAGTGAGCTGACAAGACAAAGGCAAGAAGGAAGAAAGAGTTGAGCTCTCTGCAGTGTTGTGGCCCCGGTTCCTGGTTTTGCTAGTTGGCGTGATGACTGAGAGTCGGACACTACTGTGCAGCTGAACTGACTGATGGTGACTGAAAATTCCTTCCACGCCTTGATGTTTGCAATAGAAATCCCTGGGGTAGAATATAGGCATGCAAAAGCTCAGATGCCCTTGATGAGAGTTGCTTCATAAGTTTTGGCGCCCACTAGTATTTTTTTTTTCCCAGTCCAGGGATTTGGATAATTATCTTGGTTCATGGTGGGTGGTATCTCACTGCCAAATTGTTCTCTTGAGAGTACAACCGCCTCAGGTTTTTGCAGCTAATGGTCTGAAATTTTTGGACTAATTGATTTAGATTTGTAATATTTCTTTGTTTCATGAAGAAACTATTGGTTTTAGTACTGAAAGACCGTTGTAGCCTTGCAGCTTTAATTTTTTTGGACTAATTGAATTAGATTTGTCATACTTCCTTGTTTTATGTAGAAACTATTGTTCTTACCACGGAAAGACCACTGCAGGCTTGCAGCTTTTTCCATGGAAATTAACCTCTTTGGTCTGCCAAGCTTCCCCAAAGATAGTCAACATCATGAGGGTAAGAGGCAACTCTGTTTTACTAGTCTTGTGTGCTCTCCACATGATCTAGAACAATATTTGTCACATAGCGATTCACTGAGGGTCTGTTGAATTGAACCCTTCGTGTGTACTCTTGCGAGTGGGGGAGATTATGCATGAGAAGCTGTCTACTCTAATGGAAGAAAAGTAGAAACAATAGTCTGGCAACCATTGTTCAAGTCCTTTCTTTGCTCCTTACTTGCAATGTGATCCTGAGCAAATCACTTAACCCACCTATGCTTCACCTTTCTCACCAGTAAAGGAGAGTTTTAGAAGGTAGTGATACTTAAGATATAGAGGTGATACTATGTAAAAAATAGAAACTAAGGAGCACATGCTGTACAGCACAGGGAACTCTACTTACTGCAAGGTAGTGACCTGAATGGGAAGGAAATCCAAAAAGAAGGGGACACATGTATGTGTATGGCTGATTAATTTTACTGTGCAGTAGAAATTAACACAACATTGTCAAGCAATTATAGTCCAATAAAATTAATTTTTAAAAGATACAGAGATATTAGGGGAGAAAATGGTCATGTGAAAAAGTGTCCTTTGTAAACACTATAGAAATCTAAAATATAATTAGATACATATATTATAGTGACAATGTATTAAATCTCAGTTTTCTGTCTAACTCTCTGATTAGTGTCACTATTGGTTCTCAAATGCTAAATTAGATGCCTACACTGACCCCCATGCTATCTTTGGACTTTTTTGTCTCACCTGAATTTAACCTGTTCCCAAATTTTCTTCCCTATTTAAACATCTGATTCCTAGCCATGATTTTATGATTTATATTAATGAGAGATTATGCAAAAGTCACTGAATTATATATAAATGTTATTAAATGATTTAAATTATACTTAAAAAATAAGGACTATATACATGGAAAGTAAACGAAAGAGGTCGAACTTGTAATTTTCTGGGTATTTTTGTTTTGTTGTAGTATGTTTTGTTTCCTGTACTATTCACACAGAGATTCCTGGAGAGATTCTTATCTATGGGGCTAAAATTCCACAAGGGGCAGATAATAAGGCAGTTAGAAGGGTGTTTTAGTGGTATGGCAGTGGTAATCAACCTGGGCAAAAAGTTGCTTGGAAGATAGTTTATGATTGTTTCAATGTCAAGGTGGGAGAGATATGCCCATCTTCTAACCCTCAGCTCAAATGACCCATTCTCCCCTGACCCTCCTTGCAAAAGGAAGTTGAAGTGACCACTACTCACTTTGTGTGTCCACCCTGTGTCTTGCAGAGAGGTCTCTCATACCTCATCCAGTGATTCCGTGGACCACTTGACTGCCATTCTTACCTCCTTTTACCTGACTTGTCCTTTCCTTGGCCAGGACAAGTCTGTGTCAATGTTCATCATATGATGCTGCTTAGTAAGGTTGAATGGTTAAATGAATGGGAGAAAAAAGGAGTGATCTGGAGTAAGAAGCATAGGTCAAGGAGAAATACTCTGCCAGGCTCACTGAAGATAGTTGTAACATTAAGATAGTTGTAACAGTAAAAACAACCCAAAAGTTTGGGAGGTGTTATAGAAAAAGCTGTCTGTTGCATGATCTCATGAGAGTTAGATTGGGGTGGTGGTGGTTGTTTAGTCACTAAGTCAGTCCAACTCTTAGCGACCCCATGAACTGCAGCACGCCAGGCCTCCCTGTCCATCACCAACTCCCAGGGTTTGCTCAAACTCATGTCCATTATGTCAGTGATGCCATCCAACCATCTCATCCTCTGTCATCCCCTTCTCCTCCTGCCTTCAATCTTTCCCAGTATCAGGATCTTTTCCAATGAGTCAGCTCTTCATATCAGGTGACCAAAGTATCGGAGTTTCAGCTTCAGCATCAGTCCTTCCACTGAACATTCAGGACTGATTTCCTTAAGGATTGACTGGCTTGATCTCCTTGCAGTCCAAGGGACTCTCAAGAGTCTTCTCCAACACCACAATTTGAAAGCATCAATTCTTTGGCGGGTGGTAGAGGACAGATCAAAATAGCGGGGGGTAGAGGACAGATGGCCAAGACAATATCAAAAGGCTTCCAGTGGCAATTAGATGATTTATGTTATCTTTTTGAGAGTGATGACAATAGGTCAAAGTAAGATATGATTCTAAGAAGGGTTACAAGGGTGGCATTAGAAATTGATTCATTCCGCAGATAAAGAGACAGTTCTTGCTTGAGCCCTGAACCTTTCTAGCTCTGTCGCTTGAGACAAGTTACATAAACTATCTCAGCTTTATTTTCCTAAATTTTAAATGGTGTTGACAATAATGTAATTCCCTGGAAGCACTGTGAAGTTTAAATAAGAGGATCCGTTTGCAGCACTCAGTACAATGCCCGGTCATAAGAGGGATGAGCAAATGCTTAATCTCTGGGTATTTGGAACACTGAAAATTTTGCATAAAATAATTTTACCTAGGAGCCCTTGAGTACCTACTTATGGGAAACTCAGGTCCTAAAAAGTTTCCTGCTTTTTTCCTCCAGTTCTTTCAAAACATTTATTGAATATTGTGAGGTGCTAGGCTAGGTTCAATGAGATAAACAAACAAATGCATAAAATCCCATCCTTGGATTTCAGTGTTTTGCAATTGAATGAAGATTAAAAAAAATAGAAAACAATGTAACTAAAAAAAAAAATCCTGCACATAGTAATCTGAGAAGCAGAAACCGAAAAAAGGCACTGGTGGGAGAGATCAGAGAGTCAGGTTTAAGTCCCATTCTCTTGTTTGTTCTCTGGCCTTGGGTTCCTCTTATTAACTTCTTGGTCTTTGGCCAATTGTGAGAATGTTGGTTGCCAAGATCTCAAGTTTCTGTTGAGCCTGAAGATGCTAAGCCTCATAAGGTTATTGCTGCCATTCAAACCAATGTTGGAGGTCATTCCCTCTTCAAAAATGCAGGTAATTATGATTTGTGGAAAGAGTATAGATTTAGGCCTGGTCTTGAGGAATTTTTAAGATTTCTCTGGGCAGAGTAGGAAGGGAGAGTGGTCTTCAAAGGCATAGGAGAAGAAATCCAAAGGTAGACAATTACAGGACTTATCAGACGATGGATGTAATCAAGTGATTCAGTCTCAGATTTAGCCAAATTTTATTGAGAAGCTCTATTTAATAAGCACCAGCCTGGACATTTCACATATATTTTCTAAGTTAACCCTCTAGCTGTATGGGGTGGTAAGCATCATTAATTATTTTTTTTACAAATGGGACATGGATACACATACAGATGATCACAAAGCCATTCAGATAATGTGAGAGTGAAGAAAGTTTTCTGGAGCAAAATATACATCTGGCTCCACATCTGGCCTATAGACCACTAATTGTCAGTTTTCTGTATGTGGAAACTGATGTTCAGAAAAGTTAAGTGATTTACTGAATGGAAAAGAGTGACTTTGTTAAGCTGGTATTCAAATTTGGGTTTCCTGAATCTAAATCTTGTGCTTTGCCAGTATACAATCTTCCCACTAGGAAAAGCTAAGAGAGGAACCTGGAATGAAAAGTAGTGTCAGATTGTAAATAGTCAATGAAGCAACCCAAGGATTGGGTTGAAAGTGTGAAAATGTGAGTTACTCCGTAATGTCCAACTCTGCGATCCCATGGATGTACCCTCCCTGGCTCCTCTGTCCATGGAGTTCTCCAGGCAAGAATACTTGAGTAGGTAGCCATTCCCTTCTCAGGGGATCTTCCTGACCCAGAAATTGAACATGGGTCTCCTGCACTGAAGACAGAGTCTACCATCTGAGCCACCAGGGAAGACCAGAGACATGGTTAAGAAAGTACAATTCAGGAGTGGTGTCCAAAGGATAGAAGTAGCAAGGTAGGTTCAACATGGAACAAAACAGAAATCGAGTGTGAGCCATGCTATGACTTGATATTGTTAGAGCAAGGAGATAAATCAATCAAAGATGAGAGATTCCTGGGCTATTGAGGTCTTTCTTAGGCCATCCTTCAGTCCTATGTGAAGAATTTGACATATACAGAAAGTAATTGAAGTTATGTGAATGGTTCAAGAGTAAATATAAAATCCCACTATGGAAGCCATGTTTGTGTTCTACGATTTATCAAATCATAAACTGGCTTCAGAGCTTTCTGTAACCTGTATTCATAAGTAAAGCAGAGACCATTTTCTGGTTAAAAAAAAAGAATCAGCCTATGAAATGGAGTGTGACTCAAAGTTTTACTGCCAAAAAACTAGATAAGTTTGAAGGAGAAACTATTTTTTGTGGTCTTATCAGTTTCTCTATTTTGATAGGCTCTTGTTTGCAATTGCCTCCCTATCAATACCCTGATTATACAATTGCCCTTCTGACTATAGGTGAATATTTTGTTTATTCCTGAGGTAGAACTTCAAAAACACTGCTTTGAATAGCTGGAGATTAACAGATCTCATGGAAAGTGAAAGTGAAATCGCTCAGTTGTGTCTGACTCTTTGCGACATCATGGACTGTAGCCTACCAGGCTCCTCCATCCATGGACTTTTCCAGGCAAGAGTACTGGAGTGGGTTGCCATTTCCTTCTCCAGAGGATCTTCCCAACCCAGGGATCGAACCCTGGTCTCCCAAATTGCAGGCAGACGCTTTACCCTCTGAGCCACCACGGAAACCCTAATTTTTTAATGGAAAAACAAATACAAGGTGCTCAAGGAGTATCTAACATGGCTAATTTGAGATGCTATGCTTTTTAGCAATGAGGGGAAAAAATTACTAAACTGCAATAAATTACTATTTTCTTTAAATATATTGAATATAAAGGTAAATTGAGAGTATAAAGTGACTAACCCTTTCTGTTTGCTTCAAATTGTGTCAATTCAAACCCCATAATGGGCAAAAATTGATAAAATTAAAATTATCAGTGTAGTTTTCAGCTTAATTTGAAAAATGCTCATCTACGTGTCCATCTTAGTAAAAGAGCAAACCTTTTCAAGAATGTTGGAAAGTAGATGGTTGTTCTTTTATCTAATGGTGTCTTTCATTATAAATGGTTCATATTTGATAGAACTCAATACAGCAAAGAAAACTGAACGTAATACATAACGCAAATATATTTAGTCTATCATGCCCTTCAAAAATAACCTGAACTGGAATCGTGTCTATATACCATAGACCTCTCCTATTTCTCTCACTTTCAGAAAGTCCGGACAACATGTGGAAAACTGTTGTAATGTGAGAAATTATACTCAGTGTTCAATATGCTATGAATCATCATGCAGTTTGCCTAAATACTAACAAAGTCCTATTAACTTTTTCTTTATCGAAGACATATTCTAAGGTTAACAATTGTCTGGTGTCAAGAGCCCTTGAAATTTCAATGTGAGTGGGTTTTTTACTTTTCTTTTTTTTGTGTGTGTGGCAAGGGTGGGTGGGTACTACACTACTTTGGCTTCTGTGAAGATCTTTGGCTTGAAGAAATAGCAGTCTAGTACAAGGTCCTGTCACGCAGAACAACTGTGGGGATAGGAGAGATGGAACTTGGTGAGGAATGCTGTTGCTTCTTTATTTCATCACTGCAAAGCAAGGTGCTAATCGCAGAGCCAATCTGTCTGCTTCTATGAGCTCCCTGTTGTGTGGCAGGCCTGATGGTCCCAGGTACTCCTGCTTTCCAGGTGGGTCACAGTCTGTCAGTCCATCTTTTGTGTTCTGCGCTTTGATATGGTAACAGTTTGAGTTAAAACTGAAAAGTTACAGTAAGTTATTTTAGCAGAATTAAGTCAGATAAACCTATATTCATCTTCATGTGTATCCACTGACTTACTCCAATTTAGCATATTTCTTTTTCTAAAGAGTGCTAAGAATTTTTCCAAGCCATGCACAATTAATCTCATTTGTATTTTTTCTGCAAGGGATGATGTGAATATGTTCCACGGACCCCAACCTGTTTTTATCAGAGTAAGAAGCTCAAGTTTTGGATGATGTGATTTTAAAATGATGCATGTGAGGAAAAGATGCCACGGTGACTATTCACTACCATCCCTCATTTACTTTTTGCCTGTAATCCTGGCGGGGTGGGTCGTTTCCTTCACGCACTGCTCCTGTTCGCATTTTTCCCTTTAAAATTGCTGAAGCTTAGCTGTTGCTATTTGGTGTTGCTCGACCCTGATGGTCAGCAATGACTCCCAAGGGTGGAGGAGAGTGTCCTAAAGTTCTGAAGGGGAAAATTTAATCAGCAAAGTAATCATTTCTGCTGTGATGGGGAAAAAAAAAACAGGAGGCTAGTGTGAATGACAAAACATCTGTGGACCACCAAAAAAGTCAACTGGAATTGGAAGGAGGTAGACCTAAAAAAAATTGCTGGGAAGGCATAGCTTTAAAGGGAAAATGAATTAGAAAAGAGTTCTGAAGTGTTAGAATGCACTGCCTAATAACTTTAAATAGTCCATTGAGTCTTCCGGAATTTTTTTTGTTCTTCTTCAAGAATAATCTGCTTACATCGTTAAGACCTCAGCTAAGCTCAGTAACACAAATTACCAGATGTTGTATCCCCTAGATTTTCCATCAAAAGACCAACCACCAAGCTTGTTGAAAGAGAAAGGTCATTGTCCCTCCCTGGCTATAAAACTATTTTTGCAACTCCTAACAAATGAAATGAGAATACCTTTCAGCTATCTCCAGCTCCTTCGAAGTCTCCCTGTTTGGCTTTGTTATTTTCTAATAATGCACTCATGTGTAAGCTAATAATGTGAACGAGGGAAAATGAAGAGACTTAAAAAAAAAAAAAAGGAAAAAAAAGCAGAATGAATTAGGGCAATTGAGGTCGCTCTGTTTCATTTTTGCTGGAAGGATTTTAGCCCTCGTTTTACCTTATCGCTTATTACACAATTTACGATAAAATGAGATGTGATTCCATTCTTATTGTTGGGCTATAGCCTATTGAACATGCATATATAGAATTCATTTCAGATTTAAACACTATCTTAATTATAAACTGAACAAAATGGACAACCTATCGGGTTCTCTAAATTGCATTCTAATAAATAGTTTCATTTTTTATCACATTTCTACTGATGGCATATTGGGTATAATAATGTTCAAGGAATATTCCTTTTTTATGCACTGTCTTAATTGTACCAAAATATTTCCCATGTGACAATAGTTTGCCTCTGACATACAAGTTTGAGAACTTTACACATATGGTATGCCTCACAATATTTTTCATGATGTCTGCCTAAATAATTTAGGGTACACATATAGCGACTTTCCCAACAAAAGCCAGGAACCAAATTGGAACTATTGTAAGAAATAGTCTTATTGTGTTTTAAAATGCAATATACATTCAATAAGATATTAAATGTCTTTATGTTTCTATTTACTTGCTACAAACTGAAAATTGCTGTAAAGTTATATATGATCAAACATATAGTTTTATAGTTGGTGTAGCCTTTCCAAATATAATCCAAGCTAATATAGTAGTCTAGCTTGTAATCATCAGAATAAGATGTAATGTAATCTATAAAAGCATTGATTTATATTAATATGATATTTTAAAATATAAAAGAATAACCATGTTTAGAAAAACTGGCATTAGAAATGCTAGACAACATACAGTCTCATAATTACACATGTATTTTAATATGCATAGCATTTGCTGAAGAATTTCTAACTTAAAATGACTTAAATGTAATTTTTCATATCAAGGAAGGAACTCTTTCAGTGACGACAGGTGAAGCAAAATAATTAGCACTCTAATGTTAATTGTTTATTAATGTGCTAAGTCTACCAAACGGCCTCATTTGCTTACTAGATATAGCTATACTTTTGTATATTACTCAAATACAATTATATACACAAACACGTACACACATAACTTTAGATTTTGTGTTACTCTCTTTAAAGTTCCCATGAAGCATCTAAAATGTAAACCTGGCCAACGGGTCATGGAGAACAGAAGCTGGTGTTCTCCCAAGTTTGCACCCAGACCGTTAAATAAAGCTGTTGTCCTGCAGGGCCTTGGAACCACCCTCCCGTCCACCAGGTCCTCTTGCAGACACTTTTTTTGAACAGTACAAATGAAAGTCGATTCATTTCTCTCTCTCTTTTACTTGAAGCAGGGAGTTGTCCAACACACACACACGCACACACACACAAATACAATTTTTAGTCATTTTTTTCAATTTAAATGATTTGCTATCACAGTTACGCCATCTTTTATCTCTAAAATAGTTTCAACCCTGTTAATGTGTGCATGTACTTTTTTCTTATCAGCCTCTCAGCAGCATTTGTGATTCATAGCAGCCATCAAAGTGATAATAAACTCATTCACAATACTAACAAACACGGGGCTCCCAGTTATTTACGAGGCAAATTCACTGCAAGGCTGGGCTGTGGAACAGGGGAGAATCAAGATGGTGTTGATTGATAAATTGACAGGTTAATTTACAAGTGGATAATAGGAGTTAGACCCAGAGGGAAAGAGGGAAGGTCTGAATTCTAGCTTGGTTGCACTGCCATCTGTCTTATGCCCGGAAATCTGCAGGACTGCTGGCTGTCAGGATCAAATACATACACGTTCTTCATAACTTAAAGACAAAGACCTCCATTTACTGCTGTTTGATGAGTTTGTTGCCTTCCTTCTTCACACAGTTGACCCTCAATATGTCAAAAACAGTGCCACGTCCCAGTGTGTTTTAGAAGTACCACTTAGAACATGATGTAGAATAAGTTACTCTGCCAGTTTCACAAAATAAACAATGAACAAAATTATTTTCAAGATGATATTTCACAAATATTAATTGTCATTTGATTGTTGATGGTTGAAATGTATTCTTTCACGTTTCAGAGGCCTCTAGCACGTTCTTGTTCTAGGGTGTATGCCTCCCCATCTCTCCAAAATACACCCCTTTTTCTTTTTTATCTTTGGTATTAGATGCTGGCTGGTCCAGCTGCTTACAAGGTATGCTAAAAACAAGTTGTAGGAATCATATTAAACATTTGCATCATTTCTTTCTCCAAAATGTATTATTGCACATTTTGAATATATTTGAGAATTTTTTTTAAAATGTCTACTAAGTACTTTTTTAAAAATGGAATATTTATTTCTATTTCTCTTCCAAAGAAACATTTTATTTTATAGATCAGAGATATGCATTATTAGTTTTGGAGGAAAAATCTTCAACAGTCAATTAAAAAAAGAATCTTTTAGGTCTGGTATCACAGAAAAATTTCATTGTAAATTATCAGGATAATGGCTCTTTTTTGGGCAATTGCCACTGTTAGATACCAAATCTGTAACTATTGCCACTTTAGAAAGAGCCTTTGGTCTTTTAAAATCAGTTGGTTGGAGACTGTTAGAGCACTTGCAGTGCCGTAGGTCTCCCAGACAGAGGGCATTTGGTTCTCCCTTGCCAGCACCTATAACCACGGAGGCTGAAATTGTGGATTCTCCATCTGAACCCTTTCTACTCCATCACCCATCGCAAGCGAACACTGTTCTCAGATTTGAAAGTTCATTTAATGTTTAGCTAATGTTAAAACTTTGTAGATTTGGCCAAACACTGGGCAGTTCAGTACATTTTGAAAGGAAATTCAAAAGGCACAAAAGAGTATGTCTGCGTAGCTTTTGCAATTCATTGCAAAATGCCAACACTAATATTATTTTAAAAGAGATTGTCTCCTGTTAATCAAGGTATTAAAATGAATTATTAAAACTATGCCTTTAGTTGAATAACATGATAAAACCCATGGAAAATATCTGATCAATGAAGAATGTCAGCAAAATAAAAACAAATAACTTTGCATGCATGGAATTTTATGGTGTCACAAGGTTAAAAATGTCCCCTTAAAGGGTAAATATCCTTTGAAAAGAAAATGCATTTATGTGTGAATGGGAGGTTGAATGGCTTTTACTGCTTTGTTTAAAAGTAGACAATCATCATTGTAATTTTTTGGCAAGTTGAATATTTTTCAAAAATGCTTCATAAAAGATCACAATGTGTTTATTATTTATGAATGCTAATTTTTCTTGATGTGGTAACTGTTTTCTTAAAAGTATGTCAGAAAAGTATCTAAGCAATTTTTAAACTTTATAATATGCAGAATAAACTTTTATATACTGACTGAAACAAGGTATTTTCAGAGGACTATTTAAATTTTACATTTTATATTATCTCTCTGTATAGAAACTTAGTAACAGGGAAAATGTTATGTAAAATAGAGAAATAATTGATAGTTTACAGAATGTGTGACTTTCTGCCATATTTTATAGAAAATCTAATATAAGATAAATGCATTCCAAATTCAGTCTAATATTAGTTTCCTCCTATCTCTAAATTCTAGTGGTAAAACTATCAGAGTTATAAAGTCATAATCTCCAATATGTTATACTTTCATAACTTAAAATATATAAATTAAGTTCTGATTGATTTATTTTAGTTAAAATTTTTAAGAGCCCTTGATCCCACTATGATGTGATTGGATTCATTTTAATCACAAGCATGTTGATAAAGGAGAGAATAAAAACCCAATTCAAGAATGGGCAGGTACTGAACGTTTTATGTTTTGGGAATTTTAAATTCTTTCTAATAAGGCACACTCCCCTCTGCACAAGTTAAGGGGAGATTTTCTGCCACTTTCTCCCTGCAGGGACTAAAATAAATTCTGAACCAAAAATAAAACAACAACAACAAAAAATCAGATCTAATATCCCACCCAATTTCTGAGTTAAGCCAGTGACAGGTATATTTCGAAGCAAACTATTTAGACACATTGATTTTTGTTGTCACTTTCTTCTTGCTTCATATGTCACATCAAGGCTTGGAAATTAGATGAACGTAAGAAGGGTCCACTGATCATCGTTCCTCAGGAGGAATTTTCAAAGTCAGCTAGCTGGGCTTGATAAAAGTGGTCCTGCACGGAGCTCCTCTCTGCCTACAGGGAAGTTTAGGCGAACTCAACTTCTTCCACTTCACTCATATTACTAAGATTCCTGGTTGTCAAGAAGGCATCTATTTAACTGAAGTCTGGTAAATCTCAAAAGTAAAGCATTAAGGGAAAGAAAAAAACCTTAAATCATCTTTCCCCCCTCTCACTTCAAAGTCCTTTGAAATGAACGTGCAAATCCAATTCTGATAAACAAATTTTATGAAGTAAGTCATGCAGGTAATGCTTGCTTCAATTGTATGCTTCCAGAATAACATGTTGACATCCAATCTTAGTGTTTTGAAGAGTTTGTAATAATAAATAGAAATCAATGCTATGGACTGAAAGGTGCATCAATTATGTTTCTTTTGTCTCACGGAGCTTTTCCATGTTATGTCTATCTGTCCCCCTGAGTTTTTTTTTTTTTCACATTGTAAAATGTACTGTAGTCTAATTGGCAACATAGATTATGAATGCTGATTGAACCTAAATTATATTTGACAGAATTTTTTAAATGGCTTTATTTTATGTGAAGTATAAAAAAAGTTCATGGTCCTTGCATTTGAATAGAAAGATTACTTTTTGGTGTGCATCATGCTTTATACATTTCAGAACAGGTATAAAAAAATAAAAAATAAATTAAGAAAAATCCTATATAGTCATTCGGTCCAGAAAAGGAGAAAGAAAAGAGTGACCAAAATACGCGAAATATATTATGTGAAGTAGCTAATTTAAAAAGTTTAAAACTGAAAGTATTCAGGAAAATAGTAGTTTATTTCAATCCACTACAGAAAGATATTCCCTCCCTATACCACTCATTCACTGGAAAAAGGAGCAGTTCAAACAGACTGGTAAAGTTGCAGAGGAAGCTAGTTCTGAGCTCTGAGAATGGGTACTCTGCTTAGTTCTGAAGCAGACGGAACTCAGGGTTCCTGGACAGACGGTGTGGATTTAATGGCCAGAATCTCAGTGATGAAACATTGCATGGAGATCTGGGGAGGAGGGGAGGATCATGAATGCCTTCCCAGTGTAACAGAGACATTTCCTTTTCAGAGCATTTACAATTCCTTCCCCGCCTGTGGTCGATCTGGAGTCTTTAGGAAATTTTATTTGAGCCCACGGGGAGAGAGTGCTCACTACGCTATAATTTCCTATGATTTGAAATATGGCATCTGCAGGCCTCCCGTGTAGGATCACTCCGGAAAAAAAAAAAAAAAGAGAGAAACTACAGGGTTCATCTTTTAAACTTGGCTGAATACCCAGTCATTTTAAACTCAAATTCCCCTTACCAATATATTTTCCTTTAAAAATATGTCCATGTAATCGTGTGGGCATTTTTGAACAGTGGTGTATTGGACTCTGTTAATTGTTTATTAACATGATATTTTTTAGCCTACGTGAAATATTTCTCCTAGTCACATTATTTGAAATATTGAATTAAATTAATTAGTAGAGGAGAATGGCAATATGTTAATATAAATGAACATTTATGAAAACTAGGATTGAGGTCAAAACACTAAATCAGAGAACAAATAAAAAAAGAAATTAGAAAGAATATCAGATAAATTTAAAATTCTAAGCGTGGGTGAGCCTGTAATCTCCCTTTCTCCCCAGCGTTTACAGAGGAGGAAACTAAAACCCAGAAAGATAAAATGAGATCCCAGGTTCTCATGAGCAGTGGCCAGAATCCAGGTCCGTGGGTTCTCGGACTAGCTTAATTTCCACATCAGCCTGCTGGAGACAGTTCCCATGGCCGTACAGTTATAGTGGCTAAAAGGAGCAAAGAAAGGTCAGCCTGGCACCCATCCTCAGTTTTTACATCCTGAAAATGGAGACAATTATATTGTCTTTTATTTCTAAACATTGAAAACAATGTTTTTAAATTTTAACTGAACACAAATTCATGGAGAAAAAGCAAGAGAAGAGTAGATCTGATATCATTTATGATAAATGTTGATTCTTTCGTCCATCAGTAGGAATATATGGTGGGAATGCAAGTTGACCATGGCCAAGATCATCCTAGAGCATACATCTGCCAAGTTATGCGGTAATTATGGTCTATCATCTCTCTTTTGAGTGTGCATTCATACCGACATGTGTGTGCATGCTCATACACACACAAGCATGTAGATTCCTCTCAGAGACATCCTTCTGGCATATAATTACTTTGAATTTCATTAAATAGTACTACAGTTTGGGGCATAAGGGCCAATGTTCCCTGGAAAAGAAATTAAAGTCTATATTTCCTCTCTGAACCCTTGAAGTTTAGTGATCCATAATCCTCTTTGGTGAATTCTCAGGATGTTTGAATCTGTCCAGAGAACGAGGCAGTGAGTATATATCTCTGTGTGTGCATGTCTGTGTGTGTGCATGTGTTTGTGTGTTTTGGAAAAGGAGGGTGGTAGGATGGCCATTGGGCACGTGAGAAAGGAGCCCACAAGGAGGTGGAACAAAATAAGAGTTTTAAGATAGCTCCATATAAGCTTTTAAAACACATCTGTTTGCATTTATTTATTTCTAGTTGGAGGATAATTGCTTTACAACTTTGTGTTGGTCTTTGCCATATACCAACACAAATCGGCCATCGGTATAGGCATGTCCCCTCCCTCGTGAACCTCCTCCCCACCTCCCACCCCCACCCACCCCTCTAGGTTATCACAGAGCACAGGGTTTGAGCTCCCTGAGTCGCACAGCAAACTCCCACTGGCTGTCTATCTTGTGTACGGTAACACATATGCTTCAGTGCCCCTCTCTCTTTCCGTCCCACCCTCTCCTTCCTGTGTCCACAAGGATGTTCTCTTGTCTGCGTCTCCATTGCTGCCCTGCAGATAGCTTCATCATTTTTTAAATTGATGTGGGGTCAAGAGATTGAAGCCATGTTAAAGTGTGTGACAGTCATGTCTGACTCTTTGTGACCCCGTGGACCGTAGCCCACGAGGCTCCTCTGTCCATGGGATTCTCCAGGCAAGAATCCTGGAGTGGGTTGCCATTCACTTCTCCAGGGGATCTTCCCAACCCAGGGATCAAACCCAGGTCTCCCACATTGCAAGCGGATTCTTTATCGTCTGAGCCAAGAGTCATGATAAAAATACCTGTGAAACTGGGATTAAGTTTAGGTCACATGTAAAAGGAAAACTGGAAGACAGAAACTTCTGTGAATGATTTGGCTCCTCTGGCAGGATTAGGTGGCCCTGTGGTTCAAGAAGTAAATGGGTTCCATTAAAATGTCACCAACTTGTAGTCAAACTTATTTATGCATTAATGTTATTCATAGTGTTTTTACATAGCTCTGTTTGGTGATGGTGGTAATGATGATAATGAAGATGATAGCATTTATATAATTCTTTTTATGTTCTAAGCACTTTGCAATTTTATATCAGTCTGGATTCACCAGAGAAATAGAACCAGTAGGAATTAAACAAGATTTATTATGAAGAATCAGCTCATCTGATGATGGAGGCAGAGAAGTCCCACTATCTGCCATCTGCAAGCTGGCAACCCAAGAAAGCTGGTGGTGTAATTCAGTCCAAGTCCAAAGGGTCAGAGGAGAGGAGAGGAGATGAGATGAGATGTTTCAGCTCAAGCAGGCAAGCAGGAAGCTAAAGGGAGTGAATTCCGCCTTCTTCTACCTTTTGTTCTATTCAAGCCCCCAGTGGCTTCAATGATGCCCACCCACATCGGGGAGGGCAATCTACTTTACTGAGTGCACCGATTCAAATGCTAATCTCATCTGAAAACACTGTCACAGACATGCCCAGAAACAATGTCTAATCTGGGCACCCCATGGCCAGTCAAGTAGACACATGAAATGAGACATCACACGTTTCATCTTCACCACCATTTGTGATAGATTCTATTACAGTTGCCATTTCATAAACGAGGACGTAGATCTTGGAAACATTGGATAAGTTACTTACCCAAAGGCTCTGAATGAGTAGGTGATAGTGGTGGGATTCAAACCCAGGGAGTCTGGTCTGGAGACAAATGCTTAATCCTACAAAATACTCTCTCTGTCAGCAAAACAGAGTGTTTTGTTTGTTTGTTTGTTTTAATGGATAATTAGCAAAGAGAACTAAGCATTTGGTAAATTGTTAGGAAACCCTTTGTCAAACTGGTATGAGGTCGTTCACAGAGATGATGTTTCCAGAACTGTTCACCTGACTTTCTCCCCCACCATTCTGCATTGGTGACACAGTGGTAAAGAATCTGCCTGCCAATGCAGGAGATGCAAAGATCCGGGCTTGAACCCTGGGTCAGGAAGATCCCCTGGAGTAGGAAATCGCAACCCACCTCAGTATTCTTTCTGAAAAATGCCATGGACAGAGGAGCCTGAAGAGCTATAGTCAATGGGGTCACAAAGAATCAGATATGACTGAGCACACACACGTCCTGCATTTTATTTTTATTTGGTTGGCCAAAATGTTCGTTTGGGTTTGTAAAACCCAAACAAATTTTTTGGCCAACCCAACACATGGTCTCCACGCCCCACCCCCATGCCCCACCCCCTCCATGATAAGATCAGGGTAGGAAACAGCATATGTTTCTTGCTTTGGTTTGTTTCTCATTTATTTATTATTTTACATTTATTTTATGTAAATTTTTGGCTGGGCCATGTGGCTTGTGCGATCTTAGATCCCCCACCCAGGATTGAACCATGCTTTTGGCAGTGTAAGCAGGGAGTTGGAGGGGTCCAAACTACTGGACAGCCAGGGAATCACCTTGTTTGTTTCTTGGTGAGTTCTCCAGTATATCACATTTTTAAATTTGTTGTGACCACTGGGAAACTCAGAACTCAGTTTTGTGCCCATTTGCTTTATTTTTTTCTCAGATAACTGTTAATCAATGATGATGTGTATTTTGGGGGATTTTAGAGAAGGAAATGGCAACCCACTCCAGTGTTCTTGCCTGGAGAATCCCAGGGACAGAGGAGCCTGGTGGGCTGCCGTCTATGGGGTCGCACAGAGTCAGACACGACTGACGCAACTTAGCAGCAGCAGCAGCAACATCTTTGTAGGTAAAATGTTTTTCAGTCTTCAGTCCTCTGTGGGAGGAAGGGAGATGACTGAAGAAATATTTAAATAAGTGAACTTCAAAATACCAAAAAAAATTCCAAGAACTGAGTTGGGAAGCTGACAGTAATTTTAACCCACTTCTTTGTGAGCGTAACTAGTTCCTGAATCTATAAAATGTTAATGTTGCGTCCTATTTTATAATGCTAATACATGTCCACATTAGAAAATCTCAACACATAGCAGGAATCACCACTAACACAGATATCCTTTCATAAACCTACAGCTAATAAATATCAATGGCTGTTTATTATTGTGTGTGCATACAACCTACATTCTAGAAAATTTGAGATCCTTCTGTGGTACTATTTTTTAAAATTTATTTTATTTATTTGGCTGCACTGTGTCTTAGTGGCTGCATATGGGATCTAGTTCTCTGACCAGGGATCGAACCTGGGCCCCCTGCATCAGGAGCTGAATCTTAACTACTGGACCACCGAGGAAGTCCCCTACGGTACTATTTTATAATCTAATTTTTTCCATATAACAGTGTATTTTGAATATTCCCCACATCATTATGTATTCTTCCAACTGTTTTTAAAGAATCTTCACAAAAAGATTCACTTCACTACTGGCCATCTATAAGTAAGAGTTCATCAGTTCAGTTCAGTTCAGTCGCTCAGTCGTGTCCGACTCTCCGCGACCTCATGAATCACAGCATGCCAGGCCTCCCTGTCCATCACCAACTCCCAGAGCTCACTCAAACTCATGTCCACAGAGTTGGTGATGCCATCCATACTGTGCATCTAAATATTTGTTTACATGTAACACCATAATCCATGCAATTCACATAAATCCCTCTATGTAATTGAGTTCATGGAATATTATTGAGGAGATTTTTTTCTATTTCCCAGCAAATCTGAGACTATCCTGAATACAGAATATGCATTTTTATACAATGACTACATCAATAATTTCTATCTCAGTTTGCAAAATGCTTCACCTGAATTACTCTCATGCCTTTGGCCATGGAGGGGCAGGGGAGTGGAGTGGCTGGATTGGGGTCAGAGATGAGACAAGAGGTGTGCTTTCTTTTGCACTCTCATGGGACTCCGAAAGAAAGTCAATCTCTGAGTTGAGGAGAAGCCATTCAGCTGAACTGCAGTCTACCCACCACTCTCTTGGCTCTGCTGCCAGTTCTGAACACTCACATCCCAGCCCTCTCACTTTCCAGTGTTCAGAAAATAGAGCTACAGGCCTAGTATTGGTAACCTGCTCATTCTCACCTCCCACTCAACACAGACCAGCATCTCAAGAGCTGGCTTTTACCTCCCTGGAGAGGAGGACTTTTTATCCACTTTGTACCCTCAGTTACCTTGAGGATTCTAATCTTTTTACTGGGCTTCCCCAGTGACACCAGTGGTAAAGAACTCACCTACCAATGCAGAAGACTTCAGAAACTCAGGTTCAATCCCTGGGTCAGGAAGATCCCCTGGAGGAGGGCATAGCAACCCACTCCAGTATTCTTGCCTGGAGAATCCCATAGATAGAGGAGCCTGGTGGGCTACAGTCCATGGGGTCACAAAGGGTCAGACATGACTGAGCAACTTAGCACCCATTCACTATTCTTTCTAGAAAGCTGCTTCCCATTCCCACCAAATTCTCCAAAGTTCTCTCAGCCCACTCTGAGCTGCAGCACCACTTCTCTCTGTATTCTTGTTCTATACTCTCTTTGTCTTTTGATCATCCTTTATTAGGAAGTGTGTATGTTGGGAAGGTAGATTGACAGAGTTACTTCAACACCAGCCAGTTCACAGTGAATCAGATTTGAAGTTGAAATTTCACCAAGAAAAACTGAGAAATATTTCTACAGTAAGACCGATTAGCTTGCAACATTTCTGGAACATTGCTATTATCTTAGACTATTTTCATATGCCTGACACAACCAACAAATTTCTAAGAAATTCAAAGTAGTTGTTGTGGCAAATTTTTTTGAGAGCATTGAGCATAATTAAATTAAAGTGTGTCGAAAAGCCATATCTGACTTGTAGAGGGATTGTGATCTTGGGAAGAAGGCTACAGCCTCATAAAAACTTAAATAAAAATTTGGAATGATTTAAATAAAAATTTGGAAAGACAATACAATGAATGTCTTTCAGGGAAACAAAATCCTGATGAGTATATATAATACTTTGTTCACAGTTTAGGTCTCCAAGAAATTTCCTCATCTTACATCCTGTCTTCCTTGATCTCTTGCACTTCAGGTTAGGACCTGTCAATACCTAAACAGTTCTGATGCCTTGTTCTCTCTCATATGGCTCTATTGTCCACAGACCCTTCTGATTAAATGACTTTGTCAAGAACTGGTTATGTTTCATCTTTTTTACCTAGAATGCACCCACTACTGTGCCTATACCCTAAAGGTACTGGGGCCATAGGGTCCTTAAACCTCTTGTAGCTCAAGGTAACACACATTTCTAGTACTTAAATCCAGTCTTTAGTTGGATGTGACATGGAACCTCAGTTTAAATGCTGATTAAAGAAGGTCAATAAGACTTTTCACCCTATGCCTACTCAGACACTCTCTTGACCCATTCCCTTCTTTTGGCAACCTCAGAAGCACAGCAGTAAAACTATATGTATCGTTCTGTTGATAACAGTTTGAGAATGACATATCTTATGTAATCTTCAAGTTTTAGGGGACAAACTGAAAGTCAGAGAGATCAGGCCACATAGCCAGGGTGAAAGAGAAATTGCTATTGATAGATAAGCTGAGTCTAGAGGTCAGGTCCCCTGACACTGCTCATTATGTCTCTCCTTTGAACAATGAGGCTAAACAGGAAAAGTAGAAAACATTACTCCCGGATGTTGAGAAGAGTTTTATTTTTAAGGTCCATGTAGACACGGAAATGTTTGATGCAAAGGATTTTATTCATGCCTCCACATTTCTTCATTTTCCTATTTTCTCTCCACTCTAAACTCACTGAAGGATTGTATCAGTGGTTCTTTGAGATCCTTAGACAGATAGATGGCTCTGTTGGATACTAAATGCCATGAGTGTTAATTTAGGACTCTGCTGTTAATATCATTTGATGATCAACACTAGCTTAATAAGAATATTAATCAAATGGATTAGATTCTTTTTTCAAAACATGGCAAAAATGAGAATGGCATCAAATCTCAATATGCTGCCCAAGTGGATGGGATGGTGGATGGTATCTTGTCTTTGAACCTCAGGGCAGAGAGAACCAAACACAAGAACAACAACCCTCCTCTGAAATATTCTGGAATACTGAGAGGTGGGTTAGCACTTTGAAATTTAATAGGGCTGATAAACATCAGCTCGTTGGGTTCAGTGCTATTTCTACTTGGGAAAAACTGTGGAGTTAATGAAGATTTCTGGAGTTTTTTGTTATGGCACTCCATGTCTATTGCAAGGTGAATAATAACGGTTGGTAGTAGAATGAAGGTAGTGGTCTGTCCCTTGATCTTGCTCCAGGAGGCAGAAGTTGGTAGACAACTTTCTGAGAGCTCTATTCAAAGCTCATTGCAATTTACTCAGGTTTCATGTGGACAGGAAAAAACATGTCAGAGAGAGACACATGATTGAAATATTGAATCATAGAATATTGCACATGGGCTGGCTCTGGAGCAAATGATTTTAGATTGCAAGCGGAAATTGGTGAGTGGCATAAGCATGGAGGTCATCTGCCTGGCTGAAGCAGAAAGGGAGATTTAGCAACTGTTTGTTGTGGCAGAAAATCATCTCTGATTGTTTGTGAGGTAGAGGATTGGAGTCAAGCTGATACAGCCAATCTCGAAGGAGAAATCCTGACCTGCGTCATATGGAGCAGTGTTTGCTGATGAACCTGTTATAACTCTATCCACCCTTACTCCAAGGTAAGGCTTTTTCAATCAAGAAAAGCAAAAGTAAATATGAGAACTATGTTCTAGCAAGTTTGAAAGTAGCACAACTACATGAAGCTACAGGAAGTATCTTTTATTAAAAATATTTCTTAACGATTACTGGAAATAATGTGTTTTTTCCTTTCTTGTCTTATCCCTCAAGACAAACTAAGAATCAACTCTTGCTAGTGCAAAGGTGTCATATTCAGCACAGAGCAAACCTTCGAATCCTGGTATCCACCATGGAACTCTAAACCTGACATGTAAAAGATGAGGCAGAGTCCTTAAATGGCATTGACCTTGATGATGTGTAGTCCTGGGTTCATATTCTCTCTTCTGTCCCCTTCAAGCTGTGTGACCTTATGCAAGTTAGTCAGTTTTTCTCTTTTTCTGTTTCTCTAGCTGAAAAGGTGGAAAATTATACTAGCTTCATAGAACTGACGTGGCAATCACAAGACATTAAATGAAATGTTAGCCATGGTAGCCACATTTACTATGTTTGTCCCCTAAATTGTCTCTCTTCTGATAGATTTCTGGTATAGCACCCCCTTCCCCATTTCTTATTTACTTCAAGTTCCTATATTTGGAGTCACTTTGTAGACAGCTATTTTAGGATTTTTTTTTTCTCCAGAAGGCCTCAGTAGAGAATAACCCAGAGTTTCTCATATCTGCTCTGATGATTCCCAACTTCTATGCCAAGCAGCATCTTGAAAAGCAAACATATGTACTTTCTGTGTATTCTCCTAACTGTTAGGATCCTAGAGGAATGCTGTAGCTTACTGAAACTTTAGGCATCTCTAGTCTGTAAACTGAGTAATGCTGAGGTCCAATGTGTGCATGCTCAGTCTCTGAGTCATGTCCAACTCTTTTCCACACCATGGACTCTAACCCGCCAAGCTCCTCTGTCCATGGGATTTCCCAGGCAAGAATACTGGAGTGGGTCACCATTTCCTCCTCCAGGAAATCTTCCCAACCCATGTCCCCTGCGTCTCTTGCATTGGCAGGCAGATTCTTTACCGTGGACACCCCTTGGAAGCCACTCAATTTTCAGCTTGCAAGTTAAAATCCTCAGTTGTAAATCAAGAAAATACAGTAATATACTATTAACATGGTAAATTACCTATGTAGAAACAAGTTTTCTCCTTCGTAATGAAGTCATTTCTAGGTATGGTACAACACTTTGTCTCCAGGTAGGCTGAGTTTGGGTCACGTTATAAGCTTGTATATTAAATTTGCATCCCCATATCCAGTCCACCAGCAAGTCAATTCTGTCAAGTCTTTCTTCAAAATGCAGCTCAGACCTATTGACTTTCCCCTAGCAGCATCGGTGATGTCTCTTTAGACTAATAAAGTCATCTTCAACTGGACTTCACATTTTTACCCTTACCTTTGTACAATATTACTCTTCCTAGAGTAGACATAAATAATCTTTAAAATACTAATTAAATTTTGTCACTACCAGTCATAAATATTTTGATTTTTTTTATTGTGTTTAATGATGTCTAAACTCCTTACTCAAGGCTATGGTTTTTCCAGTGGTCATGTATGGATGTGAGAGTTGGACTGTGAAGAAAGCTGATCACCGAAGAATTTATGCTTTTGAACTGTGGTGCTAGAGAAGACTCTTAAGAGTCCCTTGGACTGCAAGGAGATCCAACCAGTCCATTCTAAAGGAGATCAATCCTGGATGTTCATTGGAAGGACTGATGCTAAAGCTGAAACTGCAATACTTTGGCCACCTCATGCGACGAGTTGACTCACTGGAAAAGACTCTGATGCTGGGAGGGATTGGGGGAGGGAGGAGAAGGGGACGACAGAGGATGAGATGGCTGGATGGCATCACTGACTCAATGGACATGAGTTTGAGTGAACTCCAGGAGTTGGTGATGGACAGGGAGGCCTGGCGTGCTGTGATTCATGGGGTCACAAAGAGTCGGACACGACTGAGCGACTGAACTGAACTGAACTGAACTGAAACTCCTTACTGTGTCCACAGAGCTTCACATAATCTTTCTTTCTGCTTATGTTCATCTCCAATTCTTCCCCAACTGACCCCTTTTCCTACCACAGTGAACTGTTTGCTTTCTCAACACACCAAGTTCATTTTGGCTTCAGAACTTTGTTTTGCATCTACCTGTGGAAAGAATTTGCTTGTTCTCATCTAATTATCACATCTCAAAGTTTGGTTTCTGGAATACCTCATCAAAAACAAAACAAAACAAAAATTCAGACCTGTAGATGATACCCCTCTAATGGCAAAAAGTGAAGAGGAACTAAAGAGCCTCTTAATGAGGGTGAAAGAGGAGAGTGAGAAAGCTGGCTTGAAGCTCAGCATTCAATAAACTAAGATCATGGCATCTAGTCCCATCATGTCATAACAAATAGATGGGGAATAAATGGAAACAGTGGCAGATTTTATTTTCTTGGTCTCCAAAATCACTGTAGATGATGACTGCAGTAATGAAATTAAAAGACTCTTGCTCCTTGGAAGATAAGTCATGACAAACATATCAAAAAGCAGAGATATCACTTTGCCAACAACGGTCTGTATAAATCAAAGCTATGGGTTTTTCAGTGGTCATGTACATATGTGAGAGTTGGACCATAAAGAAAGCTAAGCTCTAAGGAATTGATGCTTTCAAATTGTGGTGCTGGAGAAGACTCTTGAGAGTCCCTTGGACTGCAAGGAAATCAAACCAGTCAGTCCTAAAAGAAATCAACCCTGAGTATTCATTGGAAAGACTAATGCTGAAGCTGAAGCTCCAATACTGTGGCCACCTTATGTGAAGAACTGACTCATTGGAAAAGACCCTGATGATGGGAAAGATTGAAGGTGGGAGGAGAAGGAGGCGATAGAGGATGATGAGATAGTGGGATGGCATCACTGACTCAATGGACATGAATTTCAGCAAACTCCAGGGGACAGTGAAGGACAGGGAAGCCTGGTGTCCTGAAGTCCATGGGGTGCCAAATAGTCAGTTGTGACTGAGCAACTGAAAAACAATAGTCAAAAATAAGCACCCTATGACTTTGAATTGGTTTCTTTATATGGCTTATCACATATAAGTTTCTTTAATTGTTAATGAATTACTCAAATTTTTATTATTTTCATATAATTGCAAATGTGATAAAGTCCAGGGCAGGCAGCAGTAGTGGCCAGGGTCGGTGGTGTGCTCAACCTTGTCTGTGGGGTCAGCTACAGGTGCCTGTGCAGTGGCAGAAGCCAGTTGCACACACATGCATAGTGTTAGGTGGGCCAGGGCAAGCAGCAAAGGCTGAAGTCAACTGGGGGAACACTGGCAGCTCTGAGGACCCTGGCTGTCCGTAAGCACTACTGTGGCCATTGAGTCATGCCATAGGCACATATCAGTGAAGACCAGTGTCAGGAGTCAGGTCAGGGGTTGCATGTATACACCTGGAAAGGCTCCCCTGCATGTAAACCCCGTGGTGCTGGTTAGTGATACAACATGGAATCAACTCCAGGTCCACACACAGCCGTGTGGCGCTCGCTGTGGTATATACTCCTTGACAATAGGATCTCACTGTGGGTTCAGGGCAGTCGAAGACAATGATGAGGCTTGGGGCATGCAGGTGCCTAGCTGGTGGGGCTGGTGGCTGATGAGTGCAGGGGTACAGGTCGGTAACAAGAGACAGGGCCAAATCTGGGCCCATAAGCAGCTGTTGTGGGCCTTGGCTGTCTGTGTGTGCATCTCTAAGGATCTTACCAAAAGTATGTGCATGGCATGGAGGTGGGCGATGGGCGTCATGCCAGCTTGGTGTAAAGGTACAGCTGGAGGGCCCTGCTCTGAGCTTGCGTGTAGCGGTGGAAGTCAGCTGTGGGGGGTCTAGGTTGCCATCATGCTCTCTCACTGTTGCCAAGTCCTGGGTTGGATGTCAGTAAAGGTTCTGGACTCCAGTGGGGGCAGAGAGGAGAGAATGGGAAGGGCCTCAAGCAGCTGATGATAACAAATCAAATAACTGTGGTGGGAAAACTAGTGAAATCTGCAGACAGTTCACAGTAGCTTTGACAGCCAGAGGTTCCTTCAGTGGCAAAGGCTGCTGGGGTTGTGTGCAGAGTGTCACTGGGAACCATGGGCACTCCTCCCGCAGAGTTGAGATTGGTGGCCCCTGCTTTGCTCCTCTGTTCCCAGCTTTTTCTATATGTCTCAGCTCTCTTCCTCTCTGGGTGGGGTGAAACCAAATTAGGCCCTCTGTGTGGTGTCCCGAATGACTGGGAAAGCTGGTCACTCATTCTGATCAAGTTTTTTGTTCCACTGTATTGCTAAAGTTGGGGCTTCCCTGGTGGCTTAGAGGTAAAGAATCTACCTGAAATGCAGGAGACATGGGTTCGATCCCTGAGTTGGGGAGATCCCCTGGAAGAGGAAATGGCAACCCACTCCAGTATTCTTGCCTGGAGAATCTCATGGACAGAGGAGCCTGGTGGGTTACAGTCCTCGGGCTTACAAAAGGGTCAGACACAATTCAGTGACTAAACAACAACAAAAGCATTCCTAAGTTTCTTAAGAGAATGCCAGAGCTCTTGCAAAGCTATCTTTGTTCAAGGATAGCTGTCTAGTAGTTCATCTTTGTCAGGGGACAGAGTCTGGGGTTTCCTACACTACCATCTGGGTGATGTCACCCTAATAGGTAAATTTTTATCAAATCATCAAGCTATATGTAATTTGTAATCTATACAAATTACTTAGGAAAATAAAATACAAGAATTATTTTGTGTAACAAGTACAGAGAAGTCATCAAGCAAAATCATAAACCAATCTCATATATGAATACAAAATTTTAAATCCTCAATAAATACTAGCTAATGGAATTCAGCTTTGTGTCTATTTACACATGTGCATCTATCTATCCATCTGTCTATCTATAAAAACATCCTATGTGTGTTTGGGCTTCCCTGGTGGCCCAAATGGTAAAAAATCTGCTTGCAGTGTGTGAGACTCGAGTTCGATCCCTGGGTCAGGAAGATCCCCTGGAGAAGGAAATGGCAACTCACTCCAATATTCTTGCCTGGAAAATTTCATGGACAGAGGAGCCTGGCAGACTACATGGGGTCACAGAGTAGGACAGGACTTAGCAACTAACACTTTCACTTTCATCTGTCAATCTCTCTATAAAAACATCTTAAGTGTCTTTAGTTAACATAATCATAAGCTACTATAAGAAAGAAATCCCAAATGTGGTGCTTAAACGTGGAAGTTTATATGCCTTTCACAGGGTGAATGGTCTTTCTTTTTTATTGGGTGGGCAAAATCCATTCATTATTTAGGGAACTGGACTATCTTCCTCTTGTTCAACCATATCTCAATGCAGTGGTGCATGGGCCAGTTGCATCACTATCCCCAGAAATTTATCAGAAACGTAATTCTTAGTTCCCATCCCAGATGTACTGAATTTCATATATTGATGGGGCCAGACTTGCTTTAATTTCTCCTGGTGGTTTTGCTACCCACTAAATTTGGAGACTCCACGTTTGAAGGGAAGAGCCTGTACCTTCAATGATGGTTTAATATTAGAAAATCTTTTAACATATCCACCATAGAGCACGACACATTGAAAAACTCTAGGACACAAGTCATTCACAGAGTAAATAATAGGATAATTTATGGTGATGGCACCATACTAGGTTTGCATGGACCATGGTTTGAACAGAAATATGGCAGCCCTGATCTTGGGTTAACTGATTAATGGTGAAAATCCACAGAATCATTTCAATTACTGCAGAAAAAGCATTCGATAGAGTTCAGCATTCATTCATGATAAAAACACACATTGAATTCGGAAGAGAACATAATTTCTTTAACTTGATAAAAGATATAGTTCAGCTATCAACAGAAAAGATCAGATTAGGCTGTAAAAGTGCAAGAAGCACTATTGTTCAATTCAGTAATGACAAGAATGCCAATTATCAGTATCTCTATTAAACCTTGGATTTGGATGCTTTAACCATGATAAGAGAAAACATGATAAGACATAAAAATTAGAAAGAAAGAGATAAAAGTGCATTTCCCTCCAGAATATGTGGATTGACTAGAAAGAAAATCTACAAACTGCTAGAATTTGTCTAAACTTTTACTAAGTTCATGAGACAAAATATAATTATGAGAAATAAATAAATGCCTACTCACTAGACATAACTTCTTATAAAATGTAGTACAAAAATATCCCATTCACAATTCATATCACTATGGAAAAAATTACAAAATAATAGCATAGGATACTAAAGGAGATGTGAACAAAAGTGAGATATATAAAGGTTTCTATTTGTCCTCAACCAATCAACAAATACATTTCTCTTTAGAGTCTAAACTTTCTTTTTCATGACATTGGACATGCTCCTTCTCAAATTTATGTGGAGTGGCTAATGTAATATTTAAGATCAAGTAGGAGTACTTTGGCCACCTGATGTGAAGAGTTGACTCACTGGAAAAGATTCTGATGCTGGGAAAGATTGAGGGCAGGAGGAGAAGGGGACGACAGAGGATGAGATGGCTGGATAGCATCACCAACTCAATGGACATGAGTTTGGGTAAACTCCGGGAGTTGGTGATGGACAGGGAGGCCTGGCGTGCTGCGATTCATGGGGTCGCAAAGAGTAGGATACAACTGAGCGACTGGACTGAACTGGACTGAAGGAATTAGCAATACAGAGATGAAGAAAGGGAGGTGGAGCCTCTAAGGGCAAAGAACTCAGTGAAGTTACGTTCCTGTAGGGTTTGAATAACATAGTGTCTGAAGAGATAACTAGCACATGTGCGTGCTCAAGAGCTTCCTCTATGGCTCAGTGGGTAAAGCACCCACCTGCAATGCAGGAGACACAGGAGATGCGGGTTTAAACCCTGAGTCGAGAAGATCCCCTGGAGAAGGAAATGGGAACCCACTCCAGTTTTTCTTGCCTGGAGAATCCCGCAGACAGAGTCCAAAAGGTCGAAAAGAGTCAGACACAGCTAAGCAAGCACACACTTGAGCACTCAATGCATACTGTGTTTTACTTATTTACTTATTTTATTTATTTACTTATTTGGCCATTCCACATAACCTGCTGGATCTCAGTTCCCCCACGAGGAATCCCACTCACACCTCCCGCACTGGAAGCATGGACTCCTTACCACTGGACCACCAGGGAATTCTTAGCTTTTTACTTGTTTTAAGTTTATTTTATGGAAGTTGACTCGATGCTAAAAGTCTCCATTTAGAGATGTTTCATGAATAAGGGACCTAAGGAAGTCATTTCCAGTTAATATCTTACACAATTAAAAAAAAAATTGTTGCAGGGTGTGTGGCTCTCATTTATAATGGTGGTGGTGTTGTTTCCTGGGCATCTATGTTGGCCTATGCATTTTCTTTCCCTTTACACCCCACAACCTTCTGAGAATCGATCAGCTGCACTATACTGAGTTATTAGATGCTCAGAGAGGTTAGATGGCACGCCTAAGGGTTTGCATGTACGCTTGCACACACATGCAAGCATCACGTCATTTGCTGTGTACTCTTGATGCCTGGTGCACTCACACGTTCTCAGGAAAGCCCAGAGCGCTTGACCTCCGCCCATGTCATTACATCATCAGAGCAACCAACAGCCCCCTGACAAAGTTAAGGTGGCAAGGCAACTGTGCGCTTGCCCACACGACAGCTGGACTTGGAAAGGGTGCAAGGTAATGACTGCACTGCCCAGGGATTAGAATTGATGCTTTTGAACTGTGGTGCTGGACAAGATTCTTGAGAGTCCCTTGGACTGCAAGGAGATCCAATCAGTCCATCCTAAAGGAAATCAGTCCTGGGTGTTCATTGGTAGGAGTGATGTTGAAGCTGACACTCCAGTACTTTGGCCACCTGATGCAAAGATCTGACTCATTTGAAAAGTCCCTGATGCTGGGAAAAGTTGAGGGTAGGAGGAGAAGGGGACAACAAAGCATGAGATGGTTGGATGGTTGAGTCACCAACTCAATGGACATGGATTTGTGTGGACTCCAGGAGTTGGTGATGGTCAGAGAGGACTGGCATGCTGTGGTTCATGGGGTTGCAAAGAGTTGGATACGACTGAGAGACTGAACTGGACTGAAAGGAAATCAGTCATGAATATTCATTGAAAGGACTGATGCTAGAACTGAAAATCCAATACTTTGGTCACCTGATGTGAAGGACTGACTCATTTGAAAAGATCCTGATGCTGAGAGATTGAAGGCAGGAGGAGGAGGGGACAACAGAGGATGAGATGGCTGGATGGCATCACTGACTCAATGGATATGAGTTTGAGCAAGCTCTGGGAGTTGGTGATGGACAGGGAAGCCTGGCATGCTGCAGTCCATGGAGTTGCAAAGAGTCGGACATGACTAAGTGACTGAACTGAACTAAACTGAGGAATCTTTTCTCACCAGTTTTCAACCTTTATTATAATGGCTACAAAAGTCAAACAGTGTCACAGAAATAATACATAAAGCAGAGGAGTAGAATGGAGGGTTCAGAAACAGATTCATCTATATGAGAATTTGATCAATGATAGTCATGATATTATAAACAAATGGTGAAGAGGTTCAAGATGGCAGTGTAGGAAGAGACTGAATTTACTTCCTCCCGTGGACATAACAAATACACAATACCTATGGCTCAATTCCCTCTGAAAAGAATCTGAGAAATAGCCGAATACCTGCTCTACCACAAAAGAGAAAAAGAACCACGTGCAGATGGGTAGGAGAAGCAGACACACGCTCTTGACAAAAACCCTACCACGGGCACAGTGAGACAGCACAGGAAAGGATCTCACTAGATGGGTGCTTCTCCTGGAGGAGTGACGGCTTGGCAGCCCCCATGAGACACCCTATTCCCTGGGGTCTCCGCCAGAAAACAAGTCCGCAAGATGTCTAGCTTAGAAAATCAAAGTGTGTAGGAAAGAGAGACACCCTTCTCGAAGGGCTTACAGGCAGCTTCACTCACCTGAAGACCCAGTAAAATAAGAGCAGTTCAAAAAGTGCCCAGACTGTATGTGAAGGCAAGCCATTTGTGAATCTAAAAGCACTGGCTGAAGGAGCAGAGATGAGTGGAAATGCTCTGTAGAGGCGGCGGCTCTGGCAGACGCCACTGTTGCACTTGCCATCAAGCTTGCTAGTTGTTGTTCAGTTGCTCGGGCGTGTCTGACTGTTTGCCACCCCGTGGGCTACAGCACACCAGGCTTCCCTGTCCTTCTCCATCTCCCAGAGCTTGCTCAGACTCATGTCCATCGACTTGGTGATGCCATCAACCATCTTGTCCTCTGACAGCCCCTTCTCCTCCTGCCTTCTGTCTTTCCCAGAATCAGGGTCTTTTCTAATATGGAAAGGGAAAAGCAATCATGGCACTATCCTTCCACATTGCTGAAGCCAGAGTTATAAAGCCTTGCAACACTCCCCCACTTCCTCGATCGGGTCTGTGGATGCAGACGGTTGCACTATTCTGCTCCCTAGCTGAAGTCTGCGGGTGCAGGAGGTGATGACACTCAGCAACTCCCTAGCTGGAGCTGGGAAGTGCAAGTGGCCATGGCAATATCCCTCTTCAGTAAGCTCTTTGACTTTAATCTCAGTGGTATTTTTTTGGACACGTGTCCTCAGTCAAGGGCAACAACAAAAAAGTAAACAAATAGAGCTACATCAAACTAAAAGTTTTTGTACAGAGAAGGAAACCGTCCATAAGACAAAAAGGAAACATACTTGACTAGGAGAATATACTTGTAAATCATACAACTGGTAAAGTTTCATAGCCAAATTATAAAGCAGAGACATTACTTTGCCAACCAAGGTCCGTCTAGTCAAGGCAATGGTTTTTCCCGTGGTCATGTATGGATGTGAGAGTTGGACTGTGAAGAAGGCTGATCACCGAAGAATCGATGCTTTTGAACTGTGGTGTTGGAGAATACTCTTGAGAGTCCCTTATACTGCAAGGAGATCCAACCAGTCCATTCTAAGGGAGATCAATCCTGGATGTTCATTGGAGGGACTGATGCTAAAGCTGAAACTGCAATACTTTGGTCACCTCATGCGACAAGTTGACTCACTGGAAAAGACTCTGATGCTGGGAAAGGTTGGGGGCGGGAGGAGAAGGGGACGATGGAGAATGAGATGGCTGGATGGCATCACCAACTCTGTGGACATGAGTTTGAGTGAACTCCGGGAGTTGATGATGGACAGGGAGGCCTGACGTGCTGTGATTCATGGGGTCACGGAGAGTCGGACACAACTGAGCGACTGAACTGAACTGAACTGAACTGAACCTTTCAAAAGAGTGATTATCAAAAAAAAAAAAAAATAGACATTAGTGAGGACATGGAATAAAGCCAAACCTCCTGCAGTGTTGGTGGGAATGTAAATCGGTGCAGTCACTATGGAAAATAGTGTGGGGGTTCCTCAAAAAAATTAAAAATAGGACTATTATTAAATCCAGAAAGGCTGCTTCTTGCTACTTATTGAAAGAAAACAAAGTAATAAATAAAAAGATACATGCACCTCTATGTTCACTGAAGTATTATTTATAACAGCACAGACATGAAAGATTTGTGGAACTGCATGATAGGTGGTGTCCACAAATCTTTGATGTCTCCTTCCCCCTCATACACATACTGATAGAAATGTCTACCTATTTTACTCTTTACTTCTCAAATCTCTGTACTTCTCTCCATTACTTTCGTCTCTACCTAAGTCAATTGCCATCATCTCATCTTTATCACCTGAATAGATTCCGAGAGTCCTCCCTATGTTGATAATGGCTCCTGACACACCCATTCTCTGCAGAGCAGTCAGAATAAATTTCTCAAAACACTCCCCTATTCATAACATACCATGAGTTCACACTGCTTTTAGGATAAAGGCCGACAATTCTTTAACATGGCCTTCAAAACCTTGTGTGTGTTGACCACTTAAAAAAAAAGAAAAAGCAGGCAAGGAAACAACTTATGTGCACACCAGTAGATGAATGGACAAAGAATATGTCACACACACACACACACGAGTAGAATATTATTCAGCTACAAAAAAATGAATCTTGCCATTTGTGACAACGTGGATGGACCTAGTGGGTACGCTAAGTGAGATAAATCAGAGAAGCACAACTACTGTGATGTCACTTACATGTGGAATCTAAAAACAAAACAGAAATGGACTCACAGAGAAGACAAACCAGAGGTTGCCGAGAAGTAGGAGGTTGGGGAATGGGCATTTTAGATGAAAAGGGTTAAGAGATACAAGCATCTGATTATAAAATAAATGTCATGGGGATATAAGATACAACATAGGGAATACAGTCAATGATAATGTAATAACTTTATATAGTGACAGATTGTACCTGGACTTATTGTGATGACCACTTTGAAATATTGTCGCTATTATGCATACCTGAAACTAATATGAAATTTTATGTCAATCACATTCGAACAAAAATAAATAAGTAAATGGTGAAAAGTGGCAACAAATGAATTATTTTAGGTCATTTTGTTATACAATAAATTATCTCTTCTAAAATCCCTACCTGTATATTTAAAAAGCAAAGGTGGGAAGCAAAATTTTAAACATTTAAAAAAATGTTAGGAGTCTAACTTTATGATATTGGAGTATAGAATATCTTATATGATAAGAATATGTAAATGAGATAGAATAATATAGATTTGACTATAATGTAATATAGTCAAATATCAGTTCAGTTCAGTTCAGTCGCTCAGTCGTGTCCGACTCTCCGCGACCCCATGAGTCACAGCACGCCAGGCCTCCCTGTCCATCACCAACTCCCGGAGTACACTCAAACTCATGTCCACAGAGTCGGTGATACCATCCAGCCATCTCATTCTCGGTCGTCCCCTTCTCCTCCCGCCCCCAACCTTTCCCAGCATCAGAGTCTTTTCCAGTGAGTCAACTCATCGCATGAGGTGGCCAAAGTATTGGAGTTTCAGCTTTAGCATCAGTCCCTCCAATGAACACCCAGGATCGATCTCCCTTAGAATGGACTGGTTGGATCTCCTTGCGGTACAAAGGACTCTCAAGAGTCTTCTCCAACACCACAGTTCAAAAGCATCAATTCTTCGGTGATCAGCTTTCTTCACAGTCCAACTCTCACATCCATACATGACCACAGGAAAGACCATTGCCTTGACTAGACGGACCTTTGTTGACAAAGTAATGTCTCTGCTTTTTAATATACATTTGACTATAATGAAAGACAGTATATCTTTCATTTGACTAATATACATTTGACTATAGAAACTCTATTTTTTTTTTCAAAACAACACTTACAGAGTGTTAGAAAAACATATATGAAGTTAAGAAACATAATCTGCAGTTCAGGAGAACACATACAGACATTACAATCAGGAACTAACATAGAATTTCTAAAACTTGATAGGAAAAAGACAAGTATCTAAATAAACACGTTTAAAACTTACTAACAAATCAGAAAATGGAGAATAAAATTATGAGATATCATTTCAGAGACTGAAATAATTTCAAAGTCAGATAGTAACAAAAACTGGTGAGATGGTGGGGAAATAAGCTCATAGATTTTCAGAAAACATGTAAATTGCTACTACCAATTTCTTGAGCAATCTGATAATTTCTTGTGAAATTGAAGATTTCACAATTCACAATTAATTCAATCTTTCTAATTCTACCAGAAACTTCTTTATTTATGTGCGGTGAGACACATTCAAGAAACTCTACTGCAGTGTGATTACTACCAAAGAAAAACTGGTCACCAAACACAAGTGGGTAAATAAATTATATCTATAAGAAGGAATGCCACAGTGGTTATAGTTCGTGATTTAGAGCTATATTTATTAATGTGAGTTTTTAAAAAAGAAACCATAGTATTACAACAAAACAAGTAATTAAATAATGATGTGATATTGTTTTATCATCTACAAAAAGTCAATAATAGCACAATAAAATAGTATATATGTTTTATGGATATTGACATATATAAATATGTAAAGCAGACAAGATTAAAGGACTCTCCTGAGGATTATAAACATTGAATTCAAGACAGCAGCCAATATTTCAGAAAAGGGATAACAGGGTAATGTGTTTGGAAGGAAAACAGAGTTTCAGCATTATCTGAAATGTTTTATAGCTTAACAAGATCAGAAACGAATGTAGTAAAATGTTGAAATGTGATAAGTTAAAAAGCTGGAAGGTGGATACACAGATGTTTGTTTCATTAGTCTTTATAACATTCTAATGTATTTTATAATATAAATATTTAAAGTTTTTCTCCAATGTTTATTAAAATACACTTTTTTATCCACTCTACCACCCCCACATTTTTCATCCGCTTTTAAATACAGGCTGTTCATTTCTGGAAAAATTTAAAAACAACATCAACAACACTAAGAAGCAGCATTCAGATCTCTTTGAAACAGTACACATATGGTTTCCTTTCAGTTATGTCATATTATTCCTTATTTTTTAATAAAACATCCTCACTTCATATTAAAGGATTTTGCCTATTGATTTCAGAATTTTTGTCTTGATTGGTATCTGCCATTTTGATCAAATATTCAAATTGTAATATTTTTCTATTTGTTTCAGTATCCTATGAATCAGAATATAACAGTCAATTTTAGAGCACAAAACCAGCTCAAGAAATACTTGCTTAATATATCATTAATTGAACATCTTAATCCAGCAGTGAATTATATATATAATTTGTAATGAAAATTCATTTAAAACATTTGGCAGACTGATCATTATAAGGAACAAAAGTAAAATAATTTGTAATTCCATTGCCAAGTAATTCTCTTTATCCATTGATATATCTATTTTCACACACATTCCAATAAATAGCAAATAAAAATTCAGGATTCCAAATTAAATTTGATTTCAGATAGGCAATGATTTTTCAACATAAGTAAGCACCATGCAATATATGAGACCTACTTGTACTAAAAAAAATTATTTTTGTTGTATATCTGTAATTCAAATTTAACTGTGAATCCTGAGCTTCACCTAACTCTACTAAAGGCCAAAGCAGAGTGTTTAAGGTGACTCTGAATTTCTGGCTTCCCTTAGGGCCTCTGCCCAAGTTCATAGACTAGTTTAACATCAAGACTGGAGGCAAATAGACTCTGCAATTGTCTGATTCAGGAAGTTGGAACTGAAATTCATACATAAAGATAAATGGTTTTAGAAAGTGAATGTGGAAAAATCAGTGTAAATTCATTAACATTCTTTGAGAAAATAAAAATCTCAGTAATCTTGCTAATAAATATGACAGCTATGTTTTTTTTTTCCCTGCTACATGTACTGGGACTCATGATCTTAAAGTTTTTAAAAATTTATACGTAATTTTTAAGCATTGCAAACTGAGAATCTAAAACCACTTTTAGGTCTTTCCCAATCACCAAGGTCAAGGGATGAAGTACTTGTTGGATGCCTACTTTCACAATCTCTCTTCTCAGAGTCCCCATGGAGACTTTGCTCAACCAAGCATGGCCAGCTGATAGCCCCAGGTGTCAACTTCCACCATGCTCCTTGGCGAGGCAATTGAGAAAATGGGCTCTCCTCAGCTTTCTGTCGCACATCATCACTGAAACTTGGAAAAAGAACAATTTGTACTTGGAACCAACCAGTTGGAAGTAACTTCTCAAATTCTCACTTCTATCCCAAGCTGCCTGTTCACTGGAACACAGTAGCAGCCTGTCAGGCTAACGTGCAGAGGGGAACAATGAGGAAAAGGGCAATGCCCTGTCATCCCTTGGACACTCACACTTTCCTCATTCATTACCCTAGCCCTGAAAATACATACACACCACAACCCTTCTCCTTTCCCCTTCAGTAAATAGAGAGGGCCTCAGTGTAGGAAGAAGACCCACTTTACTAATGTAGCTAAATTATAGTCCAGCTGAACCAAGGTACCCAATACTCACATGGTGTTTATTTTTCTAAAAACATGACCAGTATTGGTGAGGATGGATTTAAAAAAAAAAAAAAAGATCTCCTGATTCACTAGGTCTTCATTTGTTTGACATTGCAGTTTTATCAAGATGGCAGAAATTTTATCCTGAAAACCAGAGCAAATGTGAGGGAAAACAAATGAGAGTAAGTAGAAGGCATTTCAAAGCAGGAAACACGGGTCAGGAGAGAGGAGTCACACCATTATCACAGCACACTGACCCTTGACTAGGGTCAACCCATAAGACAGTTTCCTCTCTAGCTACCCAACAACAGAAACTCTGCTGGTACTTCTCATTCCTGTCCTCACAACTTACAGGAACTGAAACAGCTTCTTCCTTTAGGATGATCAGATGGGCAGTGGGCTTCCCGGATGGCACTAGTGGTAAAGAACCCACCTGCCAGTGCGGGAGATGTGAGAGACAAGGGTATGATCCCTAGGTCGGGGAGATCCCCTGGAGGAGGGCACGGCAAGCCACCCCAGTCTTCTTGTCTGGAGAATTTCAAGGGCAGGGGAGACTGACACCTCCTGGTCTGCAGACCATGCTGAAGCGACTTAGTATGCAGGCATGTATCTTTGGCAGAGAATATTATAGAGGAGCAAGACTGAGCACAAGCAGGTGAAATTTTCCTTAACTTTTTACTGAGATTTGATTGCAGAGAATTTTGCCTTGTGTGGACACTATGGATAATTCACCAGTGTGATTCCATTACACAGAAAACAGCTTCCCCAAACATACCTCCATCTTTCATTCCTGAGACTCTTGGGGGGAAATGCAAATACACGGCCACAGGGACATATAATATCTTACAAGCGGAGCATCGCTCATCTTTTATTCTGTTCCACCATTGTATAGCTCTATGATCTGCCTCTAATATAAATTTTTTCCCCAGGAAAATACTTTAGTACCTTAAACTGTCCAAAACCCATTTGATGTCTAGACATTCTTTTTCAATCATCAAATAACGAGTCTCTGGGGAAAGCCTTTCCTCCTAATGTGCTCAACAGCTTGTTCTTGACTGGCTGGCTTCTGTATCAGGCTTGCTCTCCATCTCACCTGCACTTTAAAAGATTTCTCAAAGTCACATCTAATTAACACTGACTCTGAATATAAAAAGACTTTGTTATGATTTCTTATGCTCAATGCAGGTAATTCTTTTAGATCTTTCCAATCTAAGAGGCATTGTAAAAATGGCAAAGCCTAATATCTAAAATATGCATATTACTTAAACCATTTAAGTGTCTCTTTGCCAAGTTTTCTTTGCGGGGAAGAGATACTTTTCACAACTTACTTGCTTTCTGCAACCAGCTCTCCTCTTTTCAAAAATCAAATTCTTCTTACAATGTGAATTTTTATCACAAGGAAATATATTTTTAAGTCCCTCAAAATCCAATATTAAGGGACCAGATTATATCAGTTGTTTAATATTTTTCTCAGAATCCTTGTTGAAATGTTGTACTTATGTATCTGAAATGCCATTATATTTTGAAGAAAACTCTGTAGACGTTTGAATTTGAATAGGTTCTGAACAAAACAAAAGCTTGAGGAAACAAAATGGGGAAAAAATAACTTAAAAGCTCTCTATAGGAAACTTTTTATCCATTTGATGGCATGAGTAAGTCTGGATACCTTCCGTATCTTATTAACTCCTGTGCATGTGTGCATGCTAAGTCGCTTTAGTTGTGTCCATCTCTTTTCAACTCGATGGACTGTAGCCCGCCAGGCTCCTCTGTCCACAGGGATTCTCTAGGCAACAATACTGGAGTGGGTTGCCATGCCCTTCTCCTGGGGATCTTCCCCACCCAAGAATCGAACCTGTATCTCTTATGTCTCCCAAATTGGCAGGCGAGTTCTTTACCTTTAGCGCCACCTGGGAAACCCATTAACCTCTGTATTTCTCATTAACTGGATCTTCACATCTATCATTCTCATGCTGCCCAAGTTATCTTTCTAAAAATCTAAGCCAATTGACACTTCTCCCATTCATCATAGTCTTCAGGGCCTGGGCAGCCTGCAGAATTAAGTTGAGGTGGACTAAAATGACATTTAAGGCCTTCTGTAATCAAGTCTCAAATCTTCCGGCTGCATCTGCTGCCAAATTTTATCAATTTCACCACTTATACTCTCTATTCTCATTGTATTAGCAGGCATATTTGTAACTCTGTGCCTGTCTTCATGGTGTTTCTAAAAGTCCCTTGTGCAATTGCCATTGATTTAGGGAGTCTTCTGGTTACTGTAGTCACAATCTGTTTATTATTCTACTTCAACTCTAAGATGTGTGGTCACTTTTGAGACAGATTTTATTTTAACTTCTGTTTTAGCTATTGATTTGTGGTTTCTGCATTGAAAAGTAAATTCTTTGAGAAAAATCAGTTTCTTAGTCAGCTTCATATTCTTCCAACATGAGGTACAGTGCCATTCAGATAACAGATCCTCAATGCATGTTCGTTGAATGATTTGCAAATGAAACTTCTTACTTAATTGGAGATCTTATTGGACACATTGTCATTTTCAAGAGTGACATTTTCAATTTTCATTTCTATGTTCTTTCTTCCTTCATGCAGAAGAATCGTGGGTAATGAACTGTTCTGCGGCTGCTAAGTCACTTCAGTCGTGTCCGACTCTGTGCGACCCCATAGACAGCAGCCCACCAGGCTCCAACGTCCCTGGGATTATCCAGGCAAGAACACTGGAGTGGGTTGCCATTTTCTTCTCCAATGCATGAAAGGGAAAAGTGAAAGTAAAGTCGCTCAGTCGTGTCTGACTGCTAGCAACCCCATGGACTGCAGCCTACCAGGCTCCTCCGTCCACGAGATTTTCCAGGCAAGAGTACTGGAGTGTGTTGCCATTGCCTTCTCCGAATGAACTGTTCAGTTAACAGGAAAGCCAAGCAAACATTATTGGGTCTGACCAAAACTGGAGGCATTCAGACAATGATTGGAGCCCAGAGCTGGGTCTACAGATGTATTAAATACACATGCTAACTGTGGTCTCCATATCAGCAGGTATGAAAAGGTGAAAGTGTCCATCAGTGTGTAAGAAAACTGAGAGGCTTGCTGGCTCTCCTTAGTCGATCTCCAAAAGGACTAATTCTCATAGCCTACCTTCGTTTTTCTAAGACTAAATGCCAGCTTTCCCACTCAGAGTTATGACTGATTCTTTTGCAGTTTCACAGTCTGCTTCCCACTGGTGAAATCAGTGAGCCCGTCCCAGTCTCCATGGAACAGAGAGCAGTTAGTCTGCTGAGCTTTAGGTGAAGGATCTCCACCCACCTGCAACGCTCAGAAATGGAGAGGATGCAATGATTGGCCAGTGATTCTAGATTAGCCTTCAGTATAGTTTGCAGTTCCTACCCCCACTCCACTAAAAAAAAATCAAAGAACCAAACAGAACAAACCAAAACAAAAATAAAAACCTACATATTTATATTAATAATTAGTCCGGTGTTCCCCTCTTACCTAAGACACTATTAGCGGCTCTTTTCTTTTTCATTATCTTTAGCAGGTAAACCTGAGGTTGAGTGGAAAAGCTTGATATGGCAAATGAATTCCCATGTATAAGTATATAGGTCTGGATATGGAATCTGGTTCATTAGCTGTGTAAATGTCCAACTTTGAAGAGATTAGTACAGATTCTTTATCACTGGGATGGTATGACTTAATGTTTCCACAAGCAGGGAATAAGAGCTACCACTTCTTGGCATCCTTGCCAAATCTGGAACTTTCCAGACTTTTAAAATTGGGAATTTTCCAGACATTTAAACATATGCCAATAAATTGAGTATAGTCATCTCTGAGTATAGTATCCACTGTGGGTTGGTTCCAGGAACCCCCGCAGATACCAAATTTTTCATATGCTAAAGTCCCTTATAGAAAATGGCACGGTATTTGCAAATAACAACACACATTCTCTCTTATACTTTAAATCATCTCTTGCTTATAATACCTGATACATTTGTAAATGTTATATAAATAGTTGCCAGTCATGGCAAATTCAAATTTTGCTTTATGGAGCCTTCTGGAATTTATTTTTCTAAATATTTTTCATCTGCAGTTGGTTGAAGTCACTTATCAGAGCCTGAGGATATGGAGGGCTTATTGTAAATTGTCATTATATTATTTTTACTATGTATTTAATTTGCTTATCTCTAATTACTAATGAATCAGAGTATGAAATACTTGTTCATATGCTTTGCCATTTGTTTTAAGGGAATATATATAGAGAGAATATTCAGTATGACATTTAAATATGCAAATAGTCAAATGAAAACTTGTATTTAAATATATTTATTATATTTTAAATATATATATATATATATATACACAAATAAGCATTATATTCTATACGATTGTTTTTCTTTTGAAATTTGCTCCTACCTTCTGACTGGTTAATAATATCTATGTTGTATAAATGATTGTGTGTTTTAACATTTTGGAACATGGCTTAAATGTTAGTTAGATGATTGTACTTTTAAATATTTTATGTTATGACTGAATTTCTCATTTAACTATCAGTTATTGTGAGTGGTGTACTAGAGTTACCTGTCATTATAATAATATAAATTCTCAATATAATTCTGTCATTTCCCCCATCATATCCTTAAAGTATATACAACTATATGTAAAATATATTCATATGACTAGATGGTTAGGTTCATATTTTTATTTACTTATTGAAAATATTATTTTAGTATTGTTACTTCTTCAATTTTTCTATCATTAGTGATATTTTTCTTTTAAAGTCCAATTTACTGATTTTAATATATCTCACCAGCTGACTTTTTTGGCTTTTACTTACCTAGAGTATCTGATTTTTTGCTTTCATTCTATGTTCTTATTTTTATTTTTAAATCTACTTTGACAATGTATAACTTCTAAAGAAAAAATTCATCAATTTGTATTATGATTACTACTGATTATTTGGATTTATTTTGTGTTTTAAATTTGTCTCCTTTCTATTTTTCCACTTTTTTCTACTTCCTTGCAATTTTCCAAATCCATATGTATCTATATATTACATCTTCCCCTCCGTTGGTTTCAGTTCAGTTCAGTCGCTCAGTCATGTTCGACTCTTTGCGACCCCATGAATCACAGCATGCCAGGCTTCCCTGTCCATCACCAACTCCCGGAGTTCACTCAAACTCATGTCCATCGAGCCGGTGATGCCATCCAGCCATCTCATTTTCTGTCGTCCCCTTCTCCTCCCACCCCCAATCCTTCCCAGCATCAGAGTCTTTTCCAGTGAGTCAACTCGTCGCATGAGGTGGCCAAAGTATTGGAGTTTCAGCTTTAGCATCAGTCCTTCCAATGAACCCCCAGGACTGATCTCCTTTAGAATGGACTGGTTGGATCTCCTTGTAGTCCAAGGAACTCTCAAGAGTCTTCTCCAGCACCACAGTTCAAAAGCATCCATTCTTTGGTGATCAGCCTTCTTACACAGTCCAACTCTCACATCCATACATGACCACTGGAAAAACCATAGCCTTGACTAGACGGACCTTTGTTGGCAAAGTAATGTCTCTGCTTTTTAATATACTATCTAGGTTGGTCATAACTTTCCTTCCAAGGAGTCAGCGTCTTTTAATTTCAAAGCTGCAATCAGCATCTACAGTGATTTTGGAGCCCCCAAAAATAAAGTCTGACACTGTTTCCACTGTTTCCCCATCTATTTCCCATGAAGTGATGGGACCAGGTGCCATGATCTTTGTTTTCTGAATGTTGAGCTTCAAGCCAACCTTTTCACTCTCCTCTTTCACTTACATCAAGAGGCTTTGAGTTCCTCTTCACTTTCTGCCATAAGGGTGGTGTCATCTGCATATCTGAGGTTATTGATATTTCTCCCAGCAATCTTGATTTCAACTTGTGCTTCTTCCAGCCCAGCGTTCCTCATGATGTACTCTGCATAGAAGTTAAATAAGCAGGGTGACAATATACAGCCTTGACGTACTCCTTTTCCTATTTGGAACCAGTCTGTTGTTCCATGTACAGTTCTGACTGTTGCTTCCTGACCTGCATACAGGTTTCTCAAGAGGCAGGTCAGGGGGTCTGGTATTCCCATCTCTTTCAGAATTTTCCACAGTTTATTGTGTTAGATATTATTAATCTTATTTCTTTTTCTTAGTAGTTCTGTTGTAAGTTTTAATTTGCAGACTTCATGTAACAAAGACCAAGGAAGCATTGTCAACCTTCTCAACAAAGGACTTGGAGTATTTTAATTCTGATCGGCTCTCTCTCTCCTTATAATATCTGTTCATAATTTTCACTGTTTAACACTTCATAATGATAATTTACAATGATATCATTATTAGTTGAATACCAATTTTTAAAATTAATGCAATGTTAAGTATCTCATTTAATTGCCATTCCCTTTTTATTTTTGAATGTCCTTTAGAGCTTATTTTGTTTCTTCTTATTTCAGTTCCTTAGAAATTCCATCTTTTGGGGGAAAATACATCCAATTTTTATCTTCTTGAAAAATTGCTTCAGGAGATTTAACCATTTAAATTATAGATGTTTACTCCCAAGCTTCTAAAATGCAATTTTTTATTTTTCAATATTTTGTTTTGGCTCTTGGGAATTTGTCAGTTAAAAAATATCATTTCTTTGAAGGTAATCTATTTTATTTTTTCTCTCTGTTATTAAATTCACTCTTTTCCTGTGGGGTTCTGCTATTTTATTACAATATATCTGAGTGTGGATTTTTTAAATTTATCTTGCTTGGGACTCACTTAGATTTAATAATCTGAGGATTCAGGTGTTTAAACAATTGTAGGAAACTTTCAGACTTGATTTCTTCAAGCTCTATTTTCTTTCTCTTATTCTCTAAATTTTCTCCTAGAAGTACAATTGGACAGGTATTTTTAATTAGACATATGTTTGGTTAGATTCTCTAACCTCACTCTCATATTTTCTGTCTCTTTGGACACTATTACTATTCTTCAGATTAATCTTTCAGGTCAATAATTCTCTCCTTTATTGTGTCTAAACTAATATGTAAACCAGTTATTAAGTTTTTAATTTCAACTATTGTATTTGTCACTTCTGGGATTTTTAAAAAATTAATTTATTTTAATTGGTGGATAATTCCTTCACAATATTGTGGTGGTTTTTGCCAAACATTGACATGAATCAGCCACGGGTGCACATGTGTCCCCCATCCTGAGCCCCCCTCCTACCTACCTCCCCACCCCATCCCTCTGGGTTGTCCCAGAGCACTGGCTTTGAGTGCCCTGCTTCATGATTCTAATTTACACTGGTCCTCTGTTTCACATATGATAATATACATGTTTCAGTGCTGTTCTCTCATATCATCCCACCCTCACCTTCTCCCACAGAGTCTGAAAGTTTGTTCTTTACACCTGTGTCTGTTTTGCTGCCTTGCATATGGGATCATCATTACCATCTTTCTAAACTCCATATATATGTGTTAATATACTATATTGGTGTTTCTCTTTCTGACTTACTTCACTTAGTACAATGTAAAAATTTTTATCATATTTTGGCAGTCATTTGCTCCAAATTCATGTTTTTCCCCTTGCTTTTCAAATGCATAACTAAAAAAGTCACATATCTGATAATCATAATAACTGAAGTCATTGCAGACCTAATTTTGTTCCTGGTTGTTTCTGCTGTCTCTCGCTTGCAGTGTCTTATTTTCCTTTGTATATTGAGTTTTTGTTAAGAAGTTGTGTTTTGTTGAACAAACTATGTAAAAATTTTCACACCTGCTCTGAGGATGCTTTCTGCCAGGGAAGATTTGTTTCTGACAGGTGTGCAAGAACATCAGAGATCTGGTCTGCTTTAAGTTATAGTTCGATGTTTGCAATTTCTAAAGGCATAAAAAAAATCATCCCCAATCTTACATGAAGACAGGTCATTTGTTATGCTGTTGATGTTGTTCTTTTCTTTCATATTCCAAACAGAAGCAAGACTCAGTGTTTTGCAGATGATCTTAAAGAGTTGCTCTACCTAGTTCATCTTTTTTCTGAGAGTTCCACCTTCATGTAAAATCTGTCCATCAGTAACTTTAGAATATCATCTGTAGTCACCCCTTCCCGCTGGTACTCCAGCACCCTTGTATATCCTCAGAAGAGCACGTTGCTTTATTGGATAGCTTTTCTCCTTAGTCTGTGTTCCCTTCTCATTCATGACCTCTGATATCTCTTATTTTCTTTCCAGCGCAACTAATCATTTAAAGAAATTGTTTAAAATGTTTTATTAAATATTTAATGTCTTTTTTTAAAGAAGAGAGGGGTTGATAGCAATGACTCTTAGATACTACTCTGTCCTAGAAAGAGAAGTCTAATTTTTGGTTTTTCTGAAAGTAATGAAAGTACTAAAGCTGAAATTTTTCCTTAGGTATTTCGACACAGGAAAGATTTTAAAGAGTTTAGTTCTGAAGAACCACTGTCGTTAGGTCTCAAAATTGTACAAATTAAATAGCACAATAGAATGTAGTTTCTCAACTGAAAAGTCTGAAATTTCAGTAGTTACAATCCAAAGAAAGAATTGTCTGCAGCTTGTGTGGAAGTTTGGAGCTGGGTTTAATGTAGATTGGCATAAGAAGGAAAGGTTTACTTTTGGAGATAAAAATAAGGGATGGAGCTGATAGAGGTAGTTTTCTTGGTCATATGTAATTTGGACAGTGAGAGAAGCATGGCTGGAAGGACAAGAATGAACTTCATGCTGGGTCACCTAGACTTGGGCTTGAATGATGCTGATGTCTCGATGAAAATTTTATTTTGTTCATTAAAAAAGAATTCCTATGAGAGAAAAGTCAGAGGTCAGCAAACTTTTTTTGAAAGGGTGAGCTAGTAGCTATTTTAGTTTTTGTAGGCTGCGCAATCTCTGTTGCACTTATTCAGCTCTGCCAGTGTAACGTGAAAGCATCCATGGATTATATATAAACGGATGGGCACGACTGTTCAGTAAAACTGAATTCTCCAAAACAGGAGACGATTTGGGTACACAGGTGGTGGTTTGCTCACCTCCAAAGTTAGTCCATTCAGGTCAGCTTTTTTGAGAGATATTCCTGATTTTTTTTTTTGTATATTGTTTATATTTAGTTTTTCCTTCTGGACTAGGAGTTCTTTGGGACTAGAGCTGCTTATGACCAGGCAATAATAATTAACTTTTAATCATGAATGTAATAGAAACTAAAATGAAACTTTATCTTATACCCTTTTTATTCATTTTGTAGTACATTTATATTGCCATATTAAAAAACAAAATAAAATGCAATCCAGTTTAAAAAGTTAATTCCTTTGAAAAAATCCTTTCAGGTTTTTTTTTTTTTTGCTTTCTTTTTAGGAAAAAAAAAATGTCTGCAGCAGACATTTGACATGATTCAACTGCATGGAATGAATAAGTTAGGCAAGGACTGAAGTGAAATAAAATTTGTTCAGTCGTGTCTGACTCTTGGCAACCCCATGGGCTCCATGGAATTCTCCAGGCCAGAATACTGGAGTGGGTAGCCTTTCCCTTCTCCAGGGGATCTTCCCAACTCTGGGATCAAATCCAGATCTCCTGCATTTCAGGCGGATTCTTTACCAGCTGAGCCACAAGAGAAGCCCTAGTCAAGGACTTCTCTTGACAAAAAAGTTCTCTGTTGTAGTTAGAAGCAGGCTTTGAAGCACTACATTACCCAAACAAGGATATGACTTGACAATAAAGTATAATCATCCTCACAAAGAAAAAAATGTTTTCATATTTGCTATGCTTCATTTGAATGACTTATGAGCTTACCTGTTTAAGTAAGAGCATTTGATGAGAATTTGTTTACCAAAGAAGTTGCAAAGTGTTCTAATAATTCTTTTCCTAGAGAGCCTTACAATTGTATCATGTGCTTATGCAGTATGAAGCTAATAGTAAATATAGAATCACTTTTTTTAAGTTTCAGGCCTTTATTTTTCTTCAGGACACAGTTAAGTGATAAATTATTCATTGCAAATGGATATTTGGGGAGCCAAGTGCTAATTAGAAAACTTTTTGTAAATTGCTCCTCAAGTAGTTGATTAGCATTAATGAAAGTATATTTGAATGATGCAAATTTAATGGTTTAATTTCACTAATGTGGTTAAAATAATAAAATGCATCAGTTTAAAGAACCAAAAGAATTTTGTTTCCAAGAGCCGACACTAGTAGAGGGGGCATTCAGGATTTGAACCCATTTGTTTCTTTGACTGGTAAACTCATTGTGATAGAACAAGTAGAATGTTAGGCGTCACTCTAGAGGCTTAACTCCTAGATCTTGTTTCTGTCTCCTCCCTGGAAACTGAGGTTAAGGCATGTGAGATGCTATTTTTTTAGACTGTAAGTTCTGATTAGCTTTTGTAGCTTATGGAAGTATGAGAGACGGAATTTCAAAGATGTCTCTAATATTTTATTCCCTGGTTACATAATCAAACACTAGTCTCGGTACTGCTAATATAGGACTTTGCAGAGGAATTAAACTTACTAATCAACTGACCTGAAAGTATGGAGAGTATCTTTTTAAAAAATTTTTTACACACGTAAAACTTTTTATTATGAAAAATGCAAACATATGTAAAGAGAAAGGTATAATAAACCCCCAAGTGTACATCACACATATTTAAAGTTACCAGTATCCAGCTCCTCTGTCCAGGATTCTCCAGCCAAGAATACTGGAATGGGTTGCCATTTCCTCTTCCAGGGAATCTTTCCCACCCAGGGATTGAACCTGAATCTCCTGTGTCTCCTTGCATTGGCAGGTGGATTCTTTACCACTGAATCACCCGGGAATCCCTCACCTCTTTCTGCTGCTGCTGCTGCTAAGTGTCCAACTCTGTGTGACCCCATAGATGGCAGCCACCAGGCTCCGCCATCCCTGGGATTCTCCAGGCAAGAACACTGGAGTGGGTTGCCATTTCCTTCTCCAATGCATGAAAGTGAAAAGTGAAAGTGAAGTTGCTCAGTTGTGTCCGACTCTTCACAACCCCATGGACTGCAGCCCACCAGGCTCCTCCATCCATGGGATTTTCCAGGCAAGAGTACTGGAGTAGGCTGCCATTGCCTTCTCCGGCACCTTTTCCTACTTCTCATTTAATCATCACAATTTTGCTGTTTTATTTATTTGTTTGTTTTGAGGTAAAATACATACACTATCAGGTATAAATCTCAGCTCCACAATTTGACAAATTAATACACACTTGTAATCCACAGCCCTTATACCATCTCAGAACATTTCTGTATCCCCAGAATGTCTTGAGAGGGGAGGGACAAATTGAGAGAGTTGTACTGACATATATACACTATGCTGTGTAAAACAGACAGCTAGTAGGGAGCTGCTGCATAGCACAGGGGCTCAGCTTGGTGCTCTGTGACGACCCAGGGGGTGGGATGGGAGGGTGGGAGGGAGGAGGCTGGTGAAGGAGCAGGCCTGTAACATGGCTGATTCATGGTGTTGCACAGCAGAAACTAATTCAACATTGGAAAGCAATTATATTCCAATAGAAAAAGATGGAGAGCATCTTGAATTATCTGGATGAGCTCAATGTAATCACATGAATCCTTCGAAGAAGCTGGCAGAAGAATCAGTCAGGGAGATGAGGCAAAAAAGGAAGGCAGAGGCAAGGTGCATCACAGAGGAGGTCAGAGGAGATTCTAGGCAAGAGAAGGACACTACTTGCCATTGTTTGCTGTGATGACGGAGACAGGGATCCATGAACTAGAGAATGAGTGTGGCCTTTAAGAAGCTGAGAGAGACACACATTACACAGTGTTGAGAAAATGGGAATCTTAGTGCTGCAACAAATGGAACTGTATTCTGCCAACAATCTTAGTTCACCCTCAAAGCCTCCAGGAAGGAACACAGCCCTGCTGACACTTTGATTTCCATTTTTTGAAACCCGTAGCAGAGAACTGGCTTAGCCATGCTTTGCCTAGATTTCTGACCTACAGAACTCTGAGATAATGTTTGGTTGCTTTAAACTGTTTGCATAATTTATTATGGTGACATTAGAAAACCAGTATGAAAAGTAATGTGAAAGCTATTTATGAAGTATTCCAGACAGAGACAACAGTATTGGAAGGGGCAAGGGCATCGGTGTCCTGTTGCAGCCATGTCTAAGAATGGTGACCCGTCTGTTTCATTTCTGAGCTTTAACGTTGCATGTTTCTGTGCTGTATAATCTCTTCTGGCTCCTAACTTTTTTTATCTTTACTGTCAGTTTTGCCACAAATTCATTCCAGTAAATTTCTGTTCTGCTTAAGGTAGACTCAGTTGTTTTCTGTTGCTTGCAATCAAGAAATTCAAATTTTATAGACATTGGGAATAGAGAGTCACTTATAAGCAATGGAATCCATGATTAGTATACGTACTTAGAATGAATGGATTGTGTTAAATATTTGGAGTTAGTATAGTCTTCGAGGTTGGATATATGGAAACACATGATATGTAATAGAAAACCACAAGTGATGGCCTATGGTCATCTAGAATATGCACTTCCTGAAAGGCAGTCTTTGAATGTCCTTCTGTCACTGCCATGAATGAAAGACAAGAGGAAGCCAAGGTGGTTGAAAGGTGATTTCAAGCTAAAATCACCTGAAAAATTTTGTTAAAGACATCAATTAAATTCCAGTGACTTTCCTGATCCATAGAGTGGAAGCTGCCAAAATTTTAAATTTAAGCCAAATTACAATATCTACTAAATTCAAAGCTTCACTAAATATTTTATGTCAAAGTTAGGAAAATGATTGAAAAGGATTAGAACTGTAAGAATTAAATTGAGGATATAAGGGAAGATTCAGATAGTTTAAACCCCTCATCTCTTGTCTGAGCTTATGCTGACATTGAGGTAAAGTAGCATAACCTAAATTCAGTGTTTAATTGGCAGACACTGAATGATAATATCAGTTAAATTCAAAGCTTCTCTAGATCTTAGATCAATAGGACAGTGATCAGAAAAAAAAAAAACTGGAATTTACATGAAAATATATGAGGAAAATTCAGGGATCTTCCAATACCCTTAGAAGCCCTTCTTCCTCATTGATGAGATTTTTCACTGTTTCAGGAAGGCATTTTGAGCAGCTCTCTCTTAAGAATTTTACCTTCAAAGTAGAACATTCTTCTTAGCCATCTGTTGTGAGCATTTATAAACTCTTCTTACCTCCCCAAATGTAACAAGCATTATATCCCAGAATACTTCTGTAAGAAATTACAATAGCAAACCTTCCTGAGAATGCTTTTATGTTAAAAAATCTATATGACTTTAACAATTCCTGTTAACCAAAATCTAGAAAATATGTGTAGGAGTGAATCTGAGCTTATTCTTAAAATGAAGGAAGATTATTATTTTTTATTTGATCAAATTAATTGATGTGATTTCAGGGTGCTGATTGGATTTCCTGGGATTTAATTATTTGCTTGGATGAATGCCTAAAATCTACAACCTGGAGCTCAAAAGTAACCTGTATTTAAAAGAAAGAAAATAGATGAAATAGCAAAATAATTCCTTGGCATAATACCTAGGAGAAGTTCCATAACTTTGGGCTTGGAACATTGGGCTGCATTTATCTTGTTACTACAAATCATTTCCTAAGTATTTCCCCTGAGAAAGATCAAAAGATACTCTCCTTAACAAGACTTTGAGAAACATTGTGTCATGAGAGCATCAACATCTATGAAATGTGCTTATTTGTAATTTGCTTAGGATTTAAGATGCTTATGAGAGTGACTGTACTTGAAACAGTTCTCTAGTTTCAGTAGGTAGGAGGATTGCAAAGGAGCAGAGGCCAAGTAGTTTCATTTAATCTTCACAATAAAAAGGCTAGCATGGTAAACAGACCCTCAAGAGTCTTTGACACTGGCTAATCATTTGGAGATTCTTTACAACAAAGCAGATTCAAAGTTTCCAGAAGATTCCTAAAGAATATACACAATACTTTGTGAATGTTGAGGGAGGGTGGAACTTCATGTATGATGAATTCTGGTAAACTTGAGAAATTATATATAAATTTATTATTCTAAACCCAGTCCCAATCCATGAATCAGTTCCTAGACTTAGGTCTCCTTGAATGACAGAGAGGGGGATAGCACTGTGATTGGATCTTGCAATAATATCAAAGTAGATATCATGAGCCTTTCTCCAAGTCTTTCTCAAAAGAATATGGAGTCATTTGCCACTGGGAAAATGATAGTATATAGACCTTTTGCAGATAATATTGGATAATAAATATTTGGACCTCCAAATCATTCTATTTTCAGAATACAATACACACACCCCCCCCAATACTAGCAAAATCTCCACTAGTTTTGATTAGCCATAAAGTAGTTTCCTATGGACTTTCTCATTCTTAATGAAATACGGTAAATTTAAAAAATGAAAAGCAATAACCCATCCCTAGAAAATCTTTTTCTCCGAAGTATGACTAGTGATGCTATCAAAGAAGAGAAATACGGGAATGGTGATCCTACTATAACCCCGCCTCTTTCCAGTAGTGGAAGTGAACGAAGCACAGTAAACTTGAATGACCTGAAGTGAAATAGGTTTGATTCTAAGGGTAACTGCTGTTCCAGACATGATTTCTGTGCTGGAGAAACTCAGTACATTCATTGGCACTTGAGATGCATTTGTGGATTTGGGAATGGTTTTCCTCTGTCTCCGAACAGAAAGTATCAATAGAAGTTTGCCTAAACAAACAAGGATGGCAATGTACTCTAAATGTCTTGTGTTATGTTTTCAGCTATGTTCCTGTTAGTTTCCAATGAGACTGAATTTCTCATCATTCCCAAGCACATTCTGATGGTCTACTACTGATCCATAGGTAATCCATAGTAAGAGCATCTGGAGAGAAAGAATTGTAGGCAATCTTAAAGACTTTGGCAAGGTTTATGCAGGGCATAAGTTTGAAGATGTTGTTTAGTCACTAATTTGTGTCCGACTGTTTGCAACTTGATGGACTGTAGCCTGAGAGGCTCCTCTGTCCATGGGATTTCCCAGAATAAGTTGCCATTTCCTTCTCTAGGGGATCTTCCTGACCCAGTGATCAAACTCACATCTCCTGCATTGACAGGTGGATTCTTTACCACTGAGTTTGGATTTTTTACCAAATCAGAAAAGCCCCAAATTTGAAGATAAATTTCACAAAAATATACAGTTTTACCACTACAGTGGATTTTCTAGTGACCCACTGATCTGGCTAATACTTTGATGATGTAGTCAGGGGATTAGAAGGTCAAATTTGGACATGTGTAGCAAGGACATTTAGGGAGGAGGTATGTATCTTTCAGAAAAATCACACATTGTAAGGTTATTTTGGAATGCTTACAAAAGGTCACACCTGCTGCAGAGGAGCTTCTTACTAAACAGTAGTGATTTTCTTGAAGTATCCTTCTTTGCTCTGCTGGGTATTTCAAGTGGCCATGGAGCAAGGTTCCACAATGGCTCATCAGGGATTAAAAATCTCAGACCTCCCCTTTACCAAGACCATTCAGGCTGTGCCCACTGATGGATGTCCACACTACCACACACCAGAAGTGACACGAAAATGTAGGTATATATTATATCTAAGAGGACCACCCAGTGTCTAGAACAGGATAATAACATAGGAATACTTCCAAAATAGGCTGCATCAGTTTCCTTCACTGGAATAGATATTTAATATGGATTTGTGACTTTGCCCATTAAGCATCTTCAAGAAACATACAATAAGGATTCTTACTACTCTAACATTGTTGCAGATTTCCACATATTATTTCTTCTCCTGGGGAAAACACTTGAGAGGAAAAAAGAAAAAGGATTGCTATGTTCTGAGTCATTAGACTTACTATATACTTGTCATAACCCAGAAGCTTCATTTGCTATAGAATCCTTGAATAACCTATTGTGAAATCTCAGTTACTTTAAAAATTTTTGCTTTTCATTCTCATAAATTTGAGGTCAGAGGTTTAGAGATATTAGTCCATAATAAGCATGTTTCACCAGGTGTAGAAGCTCTTTCACAGCCTGGTCATTTTCAGCTTCATATGACTCTAGAAAAGAAATGAAATGATACGCATTTTAGTATTGACAGGTGTGGCTGATCTTGATTGTGAAGAAAATCTAAGGCTATTACTTTACAGTGAAGAAGGATGGAACACATGTGATCTCTCAGGGCACCTTCTTATTTTATTTATGATGGCATGGTTCAATGAAAGAAAAAATCATAAACTAGGAAGACTGCCAAAGGCTTGGATGCAACAACAGCAGAGGCTTCAGTAACTTGCTAGGCTAAAAAACGGCTTGGTCAGCTGCAGTGCTGGTTGAAGGCAGAGTACGCAGAGCAAGTGATGAAGGAGAGAAGTCATAAACAGAGGCTTTGCTTTCATACAGTTGTAGAAGTGAGACTAATGACACCTACATTTCTGGTTTTGCAATGTGATGAATATATTTACATACCTTAATCTCGAATTTATGTTTATTTTCTTTCATTATAGTATATGGTGTACACTACTTAAGGTTTGATTCAGGAAAGCCAAATTTCAACATGGGATGGTGCCCGGATAGCAGGAATAGACATCACTGGGTTTTGAGCTGGATTGAAATAATTAACATCACTTTGCCTCCCTTCGGGGACAGAGCGTGTATGCTTATTGTTGAAAGGTTGTGTGATGTTCCAAGGTTCCATTTCTTTATTCCTTTCTGGAAATCTAAGCAGAGGAAGAAGTATTTACACAAACGACAAATGATGGTAGCACTTTTTTGTTCTCCTGAGTATCTCTATGCCCTTTGTAACTTGGACAGTTTCCCCACTGCATTGGTTTTGTGGAACCCCGTTTCAGAAAAATAAAAAGGAATTTGCAATTCTGTTTTCTCTTTCCACAGTAGCTTGAGTTAGGTTTTGGTCTTGGGCTTACATAACCAGGAATTTATGTTAAAGGAGTAATGGAAAGATACAGAGACATTGTAGAAATAATTTATTTTGGCCTCAGAAGTGTGGAAATCAGGGGTGGGGATTTTGCAGTTCCAGAAATGAGCTGCCAGAGATGGTAGGGACAGTGGGCCTGGAGGAGGTTCTAATCTGGAGACTTTATCCTGGACCAGATCTTGGTCTCTGTTTTCTACTTGCCATCATCTTCCAAAAAATACTCCAACTTCAAGACTCTGAGCTCTCTCATAGCCTCATGGTGGGGTTAACAGGATTGGTTTCTGTGGTCTCCAGCTTCAATTAGTAAAGCAAAATTATTTGTGTTTTTGTTAATATTTGTATAGTTTCCTATGTGTGTATGGTGTGAGTGTGTATAGTTATATATCTATGTACAGTTATGTGTATATATATAGTTTTATATATGTGTACATAGCTATATATAACAAAGTGTCTAGTTCTTGTTGAGTCATATTTTTTAAATTTTTTTCTTTCCATTCTTTAATTTGACATCCAATATTCGTATTCATGAGAAGATAAAGTTTCGATCATATTTTTCCTGTAACAGCATTCTTCTTCTGAATGGGCAGCTACCATTTATTTTTAAATAAGTATAAAATTCATTTCAATTTTACCTTTCACAGTCCAATTCCTGATATTGATCACAAAGCCCATTTCTGCATGTGACTCTGTGTTAAGTGTGATGAAGTCTGAATAAACGGACACGGGGACCTTCTCTAAGTCTGCTTGCAGCCCAAGAGAATCAGTGTGATTATAAATAAACATGAACATTCATAGAGTAGAACAGAGATGGGGGAAATTAATATTTTTATCTGTTTATTTGATATGGTGTACAATGGTTGAGTGTCGGGGGAAGATTTGGGAGAGAAATAATATTTTCATATGAGAAAGGAACATGAAAAATTTGAGAGCTCCTTTTTTCCCCAATAGTCAGTGTAATTATTCAACTTGATGGTAAACTTTAAAGATCCAAAATGAGTTCTTCCTCTATTCATTAAGATAGCATCACGGATGTTTGGCATAGACAGCATATGTCTGTGCAGGACAATGCATTATGTCTGACTACTAATAAGTTCCTTATGAAGTTGAGTCTTCTGTCTTTATGACATTTGAGCTCCTGGCATACTAATTTTATCTGACACAATACAGTCAGATCCTCCGGATGTGTCTTCGTATCGATCAGTTTCATGTAAATAGTTGGTCTTTGTTCCTTTTAAGACAGAAACCTATAAGTAGCTGTTGGATGAGTAATGACAAAAATATATATATACATTTATTTTTACAGGGCTTAATAGATGCAGTTTGAGTTCTGAATAATTAAAGTTTGATCTTATAAAATGTTTACAATTTGAAGTATTTTACCCATGATTAAGACTCAGAAGGAAGTTGAAATCATACCATTTCAAACTTAATGTAAAATTTGACAGTGATCAAAAATAGTTAACATTATGCTTGTTGAATCCCAATTAGCTAGTTATTTGATATTTGCAAAAATGTGGCAAAGACTATCCATTACCTATAGACATCAATTTCTTCCACACTCGCCCTTCTTCCGAGTAGCCATTTGCTTCAAGAGAAACTGTGAAAAAGTGAAAGTGTTATTCACTCAGTTGTGTGCAACTCTTTGCAACCCCAAGGTATAGCCCTCCAGGCTTCTCTGTCCATGGGATTTCCCAGGCAAGGAGACTGAAATGGGTAGCCATTCCGTTCTCCAGGGGATTTTCCCAACCCAAAGATCAAATCCAGGTCTCCTGCATTGCGGGCAGATTCTTTACCACTGAGCCACCAGGGAAGCCCTCAAGAGAAACTGTACCCACATCCAAAGTAAGACGGTAAATGCTGATTGACAGAGATAGACTCAGAGATTATTATACTAAGTAAAGTAAGTCAGACAAATACTATACCATATATGTGGAATCTAAAACGATGATACAAATTCACAGACATAAAAAACATATTTGTGTGGTTTCCAAGTGGAAGAGGGGGGAGGATACATTAAGAGGTCGGGATAAACAGATACACACTATTATGCATAAAATAGACAAGCAGCAAGAATTTACTGTATAGCACAGGGGACTGTATTCAATATCTTGGGATAACCTATAATTGTAAATAATCTGAAGAAATGTACTTTGCTCTACACCTGAAACTAACATTGTAAGTCAACTATGTTTCAATAATAAAAATAATTTTGAAAAACAAAATGCTGATTGGTTTGAGTTAGCCCTAGTGATTATATTATTGTGTTGACATTAATTGGTTCAGAAGTGAGCCTGTAGCACAGCTCTGGCCAGTGAGACTTTAGATATCCTGAGGAAGTTTCTCCTGCTATTAAAATGGGAAGAAGCACTGACAAACTTGAGAAGCTTTTGTGTGAGTATATGATGCTTCGAACTTCTGCAGTCATACTGCAAACAAAAAGTAGTCATGAGGATAGGGGCCAATATGTTAAGATTTGCAGAGCAGGAAAATAAAAAGAAATTGACTCATGGATTATATCATTAAGCATGTGGATAATCTTCACACTGCCCTATCCTTGGACTGATTATTATGTGACATATGAAAGTCATTATTACATAAACCATCTTTTGTTAGGCTTTCTATACTTGTAGGTAAATTGTTCCAGCTAATTTAGTAAATGTCTTTATTACCAAAAAAAAAAAACAACCAAAACTAAAATTGCTCTTCAAGTGTGTGTAAATTAGAGTGACTCAGTTTTAAGGGTAACATTAGTTTGATTCTCTGAGGAAAACAAATCCTCTAAAAACTTTGGCACTTCATCATTGCTGTGCTATTATACCATTGCCGAGAATCTCTGAGAATGTGCTGTAGTGGAAAAAGGGAATCCATCGTGGTCTAGTCTACTATCGGCAGTGATGGCTTGGATATTGTTATCATCATCAATACAAGCTGAAGTAGGGAACTCAAACAGGGGCTCTGTATCAACCGAGAAGGGTAGGATGGGGAGGGAAATGGAAGGGAGGTTCAAGAGGGAGGGGATATATATATATATATACCTATGGCGGATTCATGTTGATGTTTGACAGAAATCAACAAAATTCTGTAAAGGTTTTATTCTTCAATTAAAAATTAAATTTTATAAAAGAAAAAAATAATAAGCTGAAGTAACAAATCACTGGCACTTTCTAGACCTCAGCTTTCTTACCAGTCAGATGAAGTGATTCAGTCCAGTTCAATTCAGTTACTCAATTCTGTCCGACTCTTTGTGATCCCATGGTCTGCAGCATGCCAGGCTTCCCTGTCCATCACCAGCTCCTGGAGCTTACTCAAACTCATGTCCATAGAGTTGGTGATGCCATCCAACCATCTCATCCTCTGTCGTCCCCTTCTCCTCCCACCTTCAATCTTTCCCAGCATCAGGGTCTTTTCAGATGAGTCAGTTCTTCACATCAGGTGGCCAAAGCATTGGAGTTTCAGCTTCAGCAACAGTCCTTCAATGAATATTCAGGACTGATTTCCTTTAGGATTGACTAGTTCAGCAAACTGAAGTGAAGATGAAGAAGATGAAGTAATTATATGTTAGTTTATCAAAAAGCCATTCCAACTCTAAATTTATTTTTTCTAAGCTTAATTTATTTCACAATCACAATAATTTGATTGTTTTGTGTAAGAAATAATTTTCAAAAGTTCCTAGAATCCTAGGAAAGTTTATTAGGAGATGAAAGGCTATATACTTTGACACAAGCTCTGACACAGGCACTGTGGATAATGCCACACAACGAAAAGTGATCCATGCCCTTGCTAATCAAAGGAAGAGAATCATTCATAAAACTGCACATCTATACTCATATAAATTCAGTGAGATCCAGAGGTTCTGAGAGTACATGCACAGGGAATTTAACTGAAGCTGGGGTTTTAGGGATATGTAGAACTGAACATGTCTGAGAGGGATGGAGGTTTAGAGAGGGTAGCAGTATAGGTAACACACAGTGGAGTGTGTTAGTCACTCTGTCATGTCCGACTCTTTGTGACCCCATGGACAGCAGCCCATTAAGCTCCTCTGTCCATGGAATTTTCCAGGCAAGAATACTGGAGTGGATAGCCATTCCCTTCTCCAGGGAATCTTCCTGACCCAGGGATCCATCCCAGGTCTCCTGCATTGCAGGCAGAGTTTTTTCCATCTGAGTCCCCAGGGAAGCCCATACAGTGCAGTGTTAGTCGTTCAGTCATGTCTGACTCTGTGCAACCCCATGGACTGTAGTCCACCAGGTTCCTCTGTCCACGGGATTCTCCAAGCAAGAATACTGGAGTGAGTTGCCATTTCCTTCTCCATACAGTGTAGAACGAAAGTTAAATACATTTGTGAATCAGAAAAGATCCAGTGGTGTCGGGACAGTCGGGAGAGATAGGCAAGGTGAGGGTGGAGAGAAAGGCGGAGACTGGTCTTAGAACACCCTTAAAAATTGTGTTTCCTTAGGAATATGGTCACTGTGCTTTGGGATAAAAGGGTAACGTTGGAGGGCTCCCCACTTTCGTCTCTCCAGACACATGTGCCCTTCAATCTACTTCTGAACGCGGCTCAGCCAGTCTGTGAACACACTATCTTCGTGATAGCTGCATCCAGACCTTTGCTCCTAGTGCTAGGTGACCATGCAAATGAGACTGAACAGTTCTGCAGAAGAAATCAAAGTGGAACAAAGAGGAATAGTTTAGGAATGGTCTGGCATCCAGATAAATATTTTCTAAGCAGCTGAGTGTCCATCCTCTGTTTTTGGTGTGGTAGTGAATATGCAACAAGATGAAATAAGCTGAAGCTGATCCTAAGAGGAAGCATTATATTTGTGTTTGGGTTTTGATATATAGATTGCTCAGTGGCTCAGACGATAGAGTCTGCTTGCAATGCAGGAGACTAGGGTTCAATCCCTGGGTCGGGAAGATACCTTGGAGAGGGAAATAGCAACCCACTCCAGTATTCTTGCCTGGAAAATCCCATGGACAGAGGAGACTGGCAGGCTACAGTCCATGGGGTTGCAAAAAGTCGGACAAGACTGAATCACTTCACATGGGTTTTTAGCACATGAAAAAGCAATTAATCAAATAAATAGTGACTTACATTCATACTAAGCAGTTATTGCCTGGCCTAGGAATTGTGATCAGTACAAGTAATAAGAAAACTCAAACACTTTCTTACACTCTCCGTGTTGACATTTTTATCCCAGATTAGCTCTCTTTGAATTTGAATATAGTTCCTATCTATTCAAAAAAAATGAGTTCACTTATAGGACCTACTGTATGGTTCAGGAAACTCTGCTCAGTATTCTGTAAGGACCTATAAAGGAAAAGAATCTAAAGATGAGTGGATATACATAAACACATAACTGGTACACTTTACTGCATGCCTGAAACTAGTATAACATTGCAAATCAATAAATCCAATAAATATTTTTAGAAATGAGTTAACTAATATTTGGATAAAACATAATTTTCCACATCATATTGAATTCAGATAACAACTAATATTCCAAGATTTTTTCCACACTTAAGAGATATCTTTTAGAAATATTTTTTCTTTATTTCAGAAAATATTTTTGGAATTTTATTTTTTTTTTTCCTGAGATTTCCCTTAGGGCTTCTGAGAACTGGTTACTGAGCACTTCTCATTTTTCCCTTCAGTTTTAAATTAATTTTTGTTAATTCTTTTAGCTTGGGGATTTTGTTGTCAATAGTCTATACCTCAATAAAGGTAGAATGAAATGATGGATCATTCTTAACATAAATCACACATGACTCAAGGCCTGGAATTCTCTTGTTCTCATTTTACAGTGAATAATTGGAATGGGGCATGTATCCCTGCATCTCACAAGGATAATATTTATCACCGATTATTCTGTGGCATGTACTGTGATATTTGTATATTTTACACCAGGGCTTCTATATTTTTCAAGAAAAAAAATGGAACACAGGTCCAAGAGACTACTAAGTTAAGTGAAAAATGGCAGGAAAGAGCCACGAATCTGAGCTGCTTGTTGACAGTATTGTTAGGGGAAGCACACTGATTGAAACTGCCCACCCTGGCCAGGCACCAGAGTAACAATTTGCATGAGTTGTTTTAGGACCGGAAGTCCTAGTAAGGAACATGGAACTAATAAGCCTCCACCAACCAGAAGAGTTTGGGAAAGGTCAAAAGGAGACGCCACATGTCCGACCACCTCCCAGAAGCCTTCTCCCCGGCATCCATCTTGGCTGAGTGACGCCATCTTGACACCACCAGGAAGGACCCTGAGTCAGAATGATCGGCTAAAGACAACCCAGAAACTAATCCCATAACCATAAAACCCAAGACTGCAAGCCATGTGGCAGAGCAGTTCTCCTGGGTTCCCTTACCCTACTCCTCTCCACCCAGGTGCCCTTTCCCAGTAAAATCTCTTGCTTTGTCAGCACATGTGTCTCCTTGGACGATTCATTTCCGAGTGTTAGACAAGAGCCCAGTTTCAGGCCCTGGATAGGGTCCCCCTTCCTGCAAGAGTATTACAAGGAAAGACAGAATCTTGGAGTTCTATGCTACCCAGGCAACCAGGACTTGAGAGACCAAAATGCCAAGGAGAATTAAGTGTGTTTAGGTAAGCTTGATATTCTGCTCCACATTTCCTATGAAGGAATTTGCTGATTCATAGCTAAATGAAACACAAAGTAGCAGTTAAAAGTCTAGGAAGTCAAGCAGAAATGATGGAAGTCTCGTGAACTTGAGAAATAAAATTGGAAGCCAGGAACCTCAAAAAAAGGGCATCACAGTAAACAGTCCAGAGTTCCAGTTACAATTATCAGAAGGCTATGATTTAGGAGTAAATTATTGTCCCATAAAGCAGCCACAAACTATAATATGGTTATGAAGCATGTAAAATACACCCAGTCTAGATCAAAATATACTGTAAGTATAAAATACAAAGCAGGTATTAAAGCCTTACTACAAAAAAGAAGAATGTTAATTATCCCATTAACAAACTTACACTGATAATATGCTAAAGCAATAATAGTTCAGGTTTATTTTGATTAAATAAAGTAATAGTTCATGGTACTTTCTCCTTTTCCTTCCTACTTTTTAAATGAACCATTTGAAATGGTATGATTGTCTCATATTATATTTCTTTTGAACCGCATTGCATAAAGGTGAGTCAGAAAAAGGCTAGACCTCACAATGACTTCAAGGTTAGGTTTAGGGCTTCCCAGTGGCTCAGTGTTAAAGACTCTGCTGGCCAATGAAGATGCAAGAGACCCAGGTTTGATCCCTTGGTTGGGAAGATCCCCTGGAGTAGGAAAATGGGAAGATCCCATGGAATAGGAAATGGTACCCACTCCAGTATTCTTACCTTGAAAATTCCATGGACGGAGGAGCCTGGAGGACTACAGTCCATGGAGTTGCAAAGAGTCAGATACAACTGAGTGCATAAGCAGGCTATATTTAAGATGATCTTCACTCTCACTGCCTACCAGAAACCAAAAGAAAATACTTTCTGGAAGGAGATGACTGCAGTGAAAACCTTAGACAACTTTGTAATATCTCAGTTCAGTTCAGTTCAGTTCCTCAGTTCAGTTCAGTTCAGTCACTCAGTCGTGTCTGACTCTTTGTGACCCCATGAATCACAGCACGCCAGGCCTCCTTGTCCATCACCAGCTCCCGGAGTTTACTCAAACTCATGTCCATTGAGTCGGTGATGCCATCCAACCATCTCATCTTCTGTCGTCCCCTTCTCCTCCTGCCTTCAATCTTTCCCAGAATCAGGGTCTTTTCAAATGAGTCAGCTCCTCACATCAGGTGGCCAAAGTATTGGAGTTTCAGCTTCAATATCAGTCCTTCCAATGAACACCCAGGACTGATCTCCTTTAGGATGGACTGGTTGGATCTCCTTGCAGTCCAAGGGACTCTCAAAGAGTCTTCTCCAACACCACAGTTCAAAAGCATCAATTCTTCGGCTCTCAGCTTTCTTTATAGTCCAGCTCTCACATCCATACATGACTACTGGAAAAACCAAAGGTCCTGCCTAGACAGACCTTTGTTGGCAAAGTAATGTCTCTGCTTTTTAATATGTTGTCTAGGTTGGTCATAGCTTTTCTTCCAAGGAGCAATTTAATTTCATGGTTGCAGTCACCATCTGCAGTGATTTAGGAGCCCCACAAAATAAAGTCTCTCACTGTTTGCATTATTTCCCCATCTATTTGCCATGAAGTGATGGGACTAGATGCCATGATCTTAGTTTTTTGAATGTTGTTTTAAGCCAGCTTTTTCACTCTCCTCTTTCACCTTCATCAAGAGGCTCTTTAGTTCTTCTTTGCTTTCTGCCATAAGGGTGGTGCCATCTGCATATCTGAGGCTATTGATATTTCTCCCTGCATCTTGATTCCAGCTTGTAATATCTATTTTAAATTAAATCTATTTAATCATTTAATCAACATTTTCAACCATTTTAAAAGGTAAGACTAAATGATTGTAAAGCAGCAGAAAAAGAAAAAAGATAGAAATATATCCCCACCTCAAAGTCCAGAAACTCACATTATTAGACATAAACTTTTAAATAAATGTGATTAATATATTTAAAAAATAGATCCCAAATTGATAATTTCCTCAACTAATCTACAGTGAAAAAGTCAAAAGGAAAGCATCAGTTCAGTTCAGTTCAATTCAGTCGCTCAGTTGTGTCCGACTCTTTGCGACCCCATGAATCACAGCGCACCAGGCCTCCCTGTCCATCACCAATTCCCAGAGTTCACTCAAACCCACCTCCATCGAGTCGGTGATGCCATCCAGCCATCTCATTCTCTTTCGTCCCCTTCTCCTCATGCCCCCAATCCCTCCCAGCATCAGAGTCTTTTCCAGTGAGTCAACTCTTCGCATGAGGTGACCAAAGTACTGGAGCTTCAGCTTTAGCATCAGTCCTTCCAATGAACAGCCAGGACTGATCTCCTTTAGAATGGACTGGTTGGATTTCCTTGCAGTCCAAGGGGTTCTCAAGAGTCTTCTCCAACATCACAGTTCAAAAGCATCAATTCTTCAGCACTCAGCTTTCTTCACAGTCCAACTCTCACATCCATACATGACCACGGGAAAAACCATAGCCTTGACTAGACGGACTTTTGTTGGCAAAGTAATGTCTCTGCTTTTTAATATGCTGTCTAGGTTGGTCATAACTTTCCTTCAAAGAAGTAAGCGTCTTTTAATTTCATGGCTGCAATCAGCATCTGCAGTGCTTTTGGAGCCCAAAAAATAAAGTCTGACACTGTTTTCCATCTATTTCCCATGAAGTGATGGGACCAGATGCCATGATCTTAGTTTTCTGAATGTTGAGCTTCAAGCCAACATTTTAACTCTCCTCTTTCACTTTCATCAAGAGGCTTTTTAGTTCCTCTCCACTTTCTGCCATAAGGGTGGTGTCATCTGCATATCTGAGGTTATTGATATTTCTCCTGGCAATCTTGATTCCTGCTTGTGCTTCTTCCAGCCCAGCATTTCTCATGATGTACTCTGCATAGAAGTCAAATAAGTAGGGTGACAGTATACAGCCTTGACATACTCCTTTTCCTATTTGGAACCAGTCTGCTGTTCCATGTCCAGTTCTAACTGTTGCTTCCTGACCTGCATATAGGTTTCTCAAGAGGCAGGTCAGGTGGTCTGGTATTCCTATCTCTTTCAGAATTTTCCATAGTTTGTTGTGATCCACACAGTCAAAGGCTTTGGCATAGTCAATGTGGCTGAGAGGAGCTACCCCTAGTCCAAGTGGCGGCAGCTACATGGGCGCAGGAGGGCCTAGAGGAGCTACTCTATGTCCAAGATCAGGAGGGGTGACCATGAGGCGATACCCCTCGTCCAAGGTAAGATGCAGTGGCTGCGCTTTGCTGGAGCAGCCGTGAAGAGATACTCCACGACCAAGGTAAGAGAATCCCAAATAAGACAGTAGGTATTGCGAGAGGGTGTCAGAGGGCAGACACACTGAAATCGTAATCACAGAAAACTAGTTGATCTGATCACACGGACCACAGCCCTGTCTTAGGTGCCGTGTGGGGCCACCCAAGACGGACGGGTCATGGTGGAGAGGTCTGACAGAATGTGGTCCACTGGAGAAGGGAATGGCAAACCACTTTAGTATACTTGCCTTGAGTACCCCATGAACAGTATGAAAAGGAAAGCATAGCACTGAATAATAAAATAAGCAAATTTAAGACGAATACATGGGTATGATAGCAGATTAGATGCTGAAAGATGAGAAAAGTTAACTAAAAGACAATTCACTAGTAGAGATTCATCCTAAAGCATGCTGCTGCTGCTGCTGCTAAGTTGCTTCAGCCGTGTCTGACTGTGTGACCCCATAGACAGCAGCCCACCAGTCTCCCCCTGTCCCTGGGATTCTCCAGGCAAGAACACTGGAGTGGGTTGCCATTTCCTTCTCCAATGCATGAAAGTGAAAAGTGAAAGTGAATTCACTCAGTCGTGTCCAACTCTTCATTACCCTATGGACTGCAGCCTACCAGGCTCCTTGGCCCGTGGGATTTTACAGGCCAGAGTACTGGAGTGGGGTGCCATTGCCCTCTCCTCCTAAAGCATAGAAGCAAAACAAAATGAGAAATACATAGAATAACACAATTATATTTGCAATTCAATGAAAAATTAGAATATGCATGCAATTTGAATATCTTCAAAGAAGGAGAGAGACTGATCCAGAAGATGGGTTTGAAGTTGTACTGGATAATAATTTTCTAAAACTAATAAAAAGCATATAGCCCCAGATTTTAAGATGCTTTATAAGCGTAGATCAAGATAAATGCAGACACACAGACACACACACACATGCACACACACAACTGCATGCCAGCACATCAGAGGTGAAATACTAAAAAATAAAAACACAGAAAAATCTCAAAAGTAGCTAAAGAGCAATGATATATTACTCAAAATATCCACAGAAAATATGACAGTTGAATTCACAACAGTTCATAAGTATGAGAAGAAAACTGAATGATACATTTAAAGTATTCAAAGTAACTACTAACTTAGAATTCTATTCACCAGAAATAGTTTTCAAAAATTAAGGTTACAGATACCTTGACACATATACACTCCACAGAGTTTATTTCCAGAAGCACACAGTAAAAGAACTATAAAAAAAGCTCATTAAATTAAAAAAAATAGATTAAGAGAAAGAAATAGAGGAAGGGATGAAGAGCAACAGAAATAGGCATTAATGATAAAAATAAGTGCATACATCTAAATAAACTTGAAATATGCAAAATAATGCATTCTTTGAAGTATATGATGACCTTGAACTCTCAAAGATGTGATCAAGTTTAATTTCTAGATTAATTTATATCAGCTTCTAAAGCCAAAGATGAGTGTAGTTATCTCTATGCTAAAAAATAAAAGGAGAAAGAATATGTAGTAATGAACTAAAACAGGATAAAAATGCCAGAGTTATTCAAGTGAAGAAAGAAAAAAGGAGAAAAAGTATGTTGGTAATTAGGAAAAATGAAGAGGAATTTAAGTTTAAATGTATCAGAAAATGAACCATATTATGTACAGATTACATGTGCCAATGAAAAGATTGGATACATTTTAAAAGATGGCATAAATTTTTTCAAAGATGATCAAATTGAATAAAACATATTACACATATATGAAGCACACGCATATATATTTGAAATGTATAGATGATACGTATGACATATATGTGTAGGATATATAAAATATAGATATAATCTGTAGATATCTGAGAAGGGAACAGCTATAGATAAAGAATGTCTAAAAATTGAAATAGAAATGGCGTGCAAACTAAACGAACACAATGCAGATGTGCGAAGTTGTGTCCAACTCTTTGTGACTTCTTGGACTGTGGCCCACCAGGCTCCTCTGTCCATGGAATTCTCCAGGCAAGAATACTGGGAAGGATGGCCATTTCCTTCTCTAGGGGATCTTCCCAACCCAGGGAACAAACCCACATCTCCTGCATTGGCAGGTGGGTTCTTTACCACTGAGCCACCGGATGTAGTGACTATAGTAGCAGATAGTATAGATCCTATTAAAAAATACTCTTAATGATGAGATATTCAATCCAACAAGATGCTAAAGATTCTAAATTTGTGAAGTGACTTAGCAGCTGCTGCTGCTAAGTCACTTCAGTCGTGTCCGACTCTGTGCGACCCCATAGACGGCAGCCCACCAGGCTCCCCCGTCCCTGGGATTCTCCAGGCAAGAACACTGGAGTGGATTGCCATTTCCTTCTCCAGTCCTTGAAAGTGAAAAGTGAAAGTGAAGTCGCTCAGCCATGTCCGACTCTTAGTGACCCCATGGACTGCAGCCTACCAGGCTCCTCCATCCATGGGATTTTCCTGGCAAGAGTACTGGAGTGGGGTGCCATTGCCTTCTCCAGACTTAGCAGCAGCAGCAGCAAAAGTATAGTCGTGAGAAAGGAAATTGATAAAAATAAAAAGAGAATTAAGTAATTTACAATTCATTTGTTATTTTAACCCCCTTGTTCAGTAACTAATAGAAGAAATAGATTAAAATTACTTACATATCTTATAGGATAGATGATTTTGATCACATGATCATCAAACTTAACCTTATTTATATACACAGAAATCTGTACTCAACAGCTTAAAGCCATGTGCTGAGCCCTAAAGTAAATACTGACAAATTTCTCAGGATTGAAATCATAGAGTATATTTTATAACCACAAATCAATAGAAAATAGTAAAGCTTTAATTTTCCTATACATTTCTAAAAAAAAAATCCATGGATCAAAGAATTCATGATGAAATAGTAGAAAATATTTTAATGATGACTAAAAGGCAAGTTTTCAAAACATATGGGATGTAACCTAAAGAATGAATAGAGGGAAATGATAGTCTTAAAAGTATTTATTAGAAAAGAAGAATGGCTGAGAATAAGTGAGCTAAGTATCTTCTGATACCATTAAAAACAGAAGTACAAATTAAGTTCCCCCCCAAAAAAAGAAAGGAAACAACAAATTAGATCACACTTAAATAGTCAAAAAATTTTAAAAATACTATATACAAAATAGTAATGTTTAAAGCTCCCTATTTTAAAGACTGCTAGACTAAAAGGTAAACCAAATGATCAAACTAAGGAGTGGGAGAAAAAACAATATTATTAAGATTACAGAATATTATGAATAACTTTATGCCAATGATTTTTTAATTATATTAAGTGAACAAATTCCCAGTAAAATATAGGTTTCCAATCTGATACAAGAAGAATTATAAGCACTAATTATTTCTATATTTATTAAATATATCAAATATGTTATTCAAAGCTATCCTCCAAAGAAAACTCTAGGACCAGATGTATTCGCATTTTTTTTTCAAGTGTTTAAGGAAGAAATAACATTATACACAGATTCATCCAAAATACATTAAAACAAAAAAGGAAACAATTTTTGACTCATTTTATAAGACCAGTACAGCTCTGATACCAAAAGAGTAGAAGGAATAAACAACTAATGGTTTAAATGAAAAACTATTCAGCAACTAAAATAAATTAACTACAAAAGATGAATGTGACCAACATAATAGTGAACTGAAGGCAGCCAGACAAATGAGAACACACACTTCTGTTATCCGGAAAGAGTATGTTGGATTCATCTACGGAAAGTTTAAAAATAAGTAGCATGAATATGTGGTTTAGTTATCATAATATAGGTTATTTCGGCTAGGAGGGTGGGTTAGTAACTGGGAAGGGACTTGAGGGGCACTCCCACTTATTAACAAAACTTTGGTTTTTGATATGGACGGCAATTAGAAGGGTGTTCGCCCTTTGTGAAAAGTCATTGTTCCACTCATGGTTTGTGCACCTTTCTTTACATAGATTGCAATTCAATAAATATATTTATTTAAAAGTCTGCATATACAGTTGCCCCTCACCCCATCCAGGTTCAGATAATACTGAACTTTACATACGCTATGTTTATTTTTATGTAGATACAGAGAAGAGAGTAGTGGTTACAAGGAGGGAAGGGAACAGGGAGGATAAAATGAGAAAAGGGCATCAGCCCTATGGTGAGGGATGGAAAGTAGATTTGTGGTGGTGAGCACAGAATCAGAAATGTGATGCTATATAAAGGAAACATTCAATGTAATAAACCAATTATACCTCAATAAAAATAACAAAACAGACAGACATTGACAATAACTAATAATAAAATAGAACAATTTTAACAATATGCTGTAATAAAAGTTATCTGAATGTGATCCCTCTCTTTCACAAAACATCTTATTGTAAAAGTTTAATGCCTTTTCCATCTTAACTAAGCACTTACCACACACTATGGCTGTGACTGTTAGAGTTTGAGGCATGAGAGCAAACAGCATGGATTTCTTTTTCCTTCTTCACAGTTTCACTAATAGAATATTTGTTCTTGCCAGAGATCCCAACAATCTCAGCAAATGGTTTTCTTATTTACTAGGTAACTTTTATCTTTTCAGTTAAAGGAAGCACTTTATGGTTTCTCTTTGGCATGTGAAAATTGCTCACATCACTACTCTCATGCTTTGGAGCCCTTATTAAGTAAAATGAGGGTCACATGAACAGAAACACTGCAATAATTCAACAGTCAATCTAATAGCCTCGATGGCTACTGAGTAATGGGTGGATAACTGGACAAAGAGACGACTCACATCCCACTTGGGATGCTGGGGAGAGCATGAGATTTCATCACACTACTAAAACAGTGGGCAGTTTAAAATGTGTTTATTTCTACAATCTACCATGTAATGTTTTTGGTTGACTGTGGGAAACTGAAACCTCAGAAAGCAAAACTTTGAATAAGGTGGAATACTTTGCCAAACTGTCGTTAAGGGGAAAAAAAACAGTGCTTCAGTCAACCACATGAAAGGAAAGATAAACTGTTCTGCTACAGAAAATTATATGACAAAAGTCTCATGAGAAGCCAAAGATATGCAACCGAAAATATAGGAAAACAATGTTAGAGCAGTGTGTCAGGTTCTTAATTGATAAAAATAGTATGTTGGTTCTCTGGAGAAGTTCAACATATATAATTTAGGATGCTTTTTGCTGTGCAGAACAGAAAAACATCTCACTGGTTGAAGCAGTAAGGAAAGGAAACCAGGATCTCACAGAAGAGGTTCAAGGTGGGCAAACTTAGGCTTATGAAGACCCAAGCTCCTCCCTTCTCTCAGCTTAGCTCTACATCGACTTTAATTTCATTGCAAATCTAGAGACTATGGTGACTTGCAATGGTCCTTATCAGGCTTCATGATTTTTTTGTCCGTGATAACGACAGAGAGGGATCAACTGACCTCCCTGGGCTCCTTCTTTCTTTCTTTTTTAACTTTTTATAATTTTACTGCAATTGATAATTTTTAACTTTGGGATTTTACTCCAACATAAAGATTGTTTAAGTTCTCCTTTTAACCATTAACTTTTTCTTCTTTTATTATTATTTTTTTAATTGGGATGTGAGTCGGACTGTGAAGAAAGCTGATCACTGAAGAATTTATGCTTTTGAACTGTGGTGTTGGAGAAGACTCTTGAGAGTCCCTTGTACTGCAAGGAGATCCAACCAGTCCATTCTGAGGGAGATGGATCCTGGGTGTTCATTGGAAGGACTGATGCTAAAGCTGAAACTACAATACTTTGGCCACCTCATGCGAAGAGTTGACTCACTGGAAAAGACTAATGCTGGGAAATGTTGGGGGCGGAAGGAGAAGGGGACGACAGAGAATGAGATGGCTGGATGGCATCACTGACTCTGTGGACATGAGTTTGAGTGTACTCCGGGAGTTGGTGATGGACAGGGAGGCCTGGCATGCTGTGATTCATGGGGTCACGGAGAGTCGGACATGACTGAGCGCTGAACTGAACTGAACTGAACTGAACTGAATTGAGGTATAATCCAGGTGCAAACCATCTTAGTTTCAGGTGTATAACACAATGATTCAATATGTGTATACACTGTGAAATGATCAATGCAACAAGTATAGTTAACATCACCATACATAGCTGCAATTTTTTTTTCTTTTTTTCTTGTGATGAGAACTTCTAAGACCCACACTCTTCAGTTCAGTTCAGTTCAGTCGCTCAGTCGTGTCCGACTCTCCGCAACCAAATGAATCACAGCACGCCAGGCCTCCCTATCCATCACCAACTCCCGGAGTACACTCAAACTCATGTCCACAGAGTCGGTGATGCCATCCAGCCATCTCATTCTCTGTCGTCCCCTTCTCCTCCCGCCCCCAACATTTCCCAGCATCAGAGTCTTTTCCAGTGAGTCAACTCATCGCATGAGGTGGCCAAAGTATTGCAGTTTCAGCTTTAGCATCAGTCCTTCCAATGAACACCCAGGATTGATCTCCTTTAGAATGGACTGGTTGGATCTCCTTGCAGTATAAGGGACCCTCAAGAGTCTTCTCCAACACCACAGTTCAAAAGCATCGATTCTTCGGCGATCAGCTTTCTTCACAGTCCAACTCTCACATCCATACATGACCACGGGAAAAACCATTGCCTTGCCCACACTCTTAGCAACTTACAAATATGTGAAACAAAATTATTAACTGTTGTCACCATGCTGTATATTACTCCCATAACTTACTGTATAGCTGTAAATTTATACCTTTTGACTCTTGTCACCCATTCCCTGTCCAGTCCTTCCTCCCCCACACCACATAACCAGCAATGTGTTCTCTGTATCTATAAGCTTAGTTTGGACTTCCTGGGTGGTACTGGTGGCAAAGATTCTGCCTGCCAATGCAGGAGACATAAGAGATTTGGGCTGGGTACCTGGGTTGGGAAGAACCCCTGTAGGAGGTCATAGCGACCCACTCCAGTATTCTTGCCTGGAGAATCCCTGGACAGAGGAGCCTAGTGGGCTACAGTCCACTGGGTCTCAAAGAGTTGGACACGACTGAAGCAATTTAGCACGCGTGCACATAAGCTTAGTTTAGTGGTTGTTTGTTTGTTTGTTTTTAGATTCCATGCATACATGAGATCATACTGCACTTGCTTTTGTCTGTCTGATTCATTTCACCTAACGTAATGCCCTCCAAGTCCATTTATGTTGTTGAAAATGGCAAGAGCATTGTTCCCAACAATTCTGACTGAGAGCAATCAGACCCATTCTTGATGGTAATCTCAGCTTCCCTAAGGCAACAGACTGTATGAGGGTAAACTGGGGATCTGAATAGAACGCTGGGATGATGAATAGTGAGTGCCTCAAGGAGTCATTAGGGTCCTCTAGGAAATATGATGAAACAGCTCTTCAACAATCTCACTCATAAGTCACCCTCATATTTATTAATATGTTTTGTTCATTAGGATAATTTTGCTTACTTCTTACTTGTTGAGAATTGTGCCTTGAATATCCTCTTCAATTAAGTATCTCTGAGTTAGATTTGTCTAGAGGAAGATCGCTGGCAGAGGGCATGGCAAACCACTCTAATATTCTTGCCTGGAGAATCCCATGGACAGAGGAGCCAGTGGGTTACAGTCCATGGGGTCACAAAGAGTCGGACAGGACTGAAGTGACTTAGCACAACACACACACAGAAGATCTTTAAGCATTTGTTTTAAAGCCCATTTAGTTATACTTAAATTCTTGCATTAAATTTTTATGTGAAATATATTCATTTCCTAAGTTATACAGTAACTCCAATCATATGGAAAAAGGCAATGGCAGCCCACTCCAGTACTCTTGCCTGGAAAATCGCATGGACGGAGTAGCCTCATAGGCTGCAGTCCATGGGGTTGCTAAGAGTCGGACATGACTGAGCGAATTATTTTCACTTTTCACTTTCATACATTGGAGAAGGAAATGGCAATCCACTCCAGTGTTCTTGCCTGGAGAATCCCAGGGACGGAGGAGCCTGGAGGGCTGCCGTCTATGGGGTCTCACAGAGTCGACACGACTGAAGCAACTTAACCAACGCCACCGCCACCAGTCGTGTGTGTATTTCTCACTGGCCTTCGCTTTCTTAATAACATCCCATTTTTTTGTGCACACACCGTAAGTCCAGCTCTCATACACTATACATTTTCTTGGAGCTGAGAGCAATGCTCAGAGGGGAGATTTGGGATAAAGTTACCTGGAAAAGAAACAAAAGGAGCAGATAAAGGAGTTTGAGGACCTGAATTCAGCCATCCCAGCATTTGCATTAAAAGGAGTTAATATCACAGCCTTTGCGTTAAAAGGACTTAACATTCCTAGACTGTGCTTTAGGAATGTGGAGTAACTTCTGGGGCACGGACCAAATATCAGTGTGCCAAAAATTCTTAAATATTGTCAGTGCTGGAAACTTTACTAGGGATTGGGCTCAAAGAAGTGGGTATTTGCTAAACTGCACCCCCCACCCCGTGACTCAATCAGCAACATTATAAAATATCTGATTCTATTATTTGTAATAGATAGGACATAGCCTCCGAATTCCATGATGCTCCTCTATGACACCCTGTTATTCTCTTGCCTTCCTATCCTGCTGTTACCATGCTGTCAACCTTCACCTCTCACAGATATGTGTGTACATATACACATACACAGGAAGTGAAATGGAAAGCATAATTATTTCTGTTCAAACAATCTAGCTTTACAAAATAATTCACAATTGCATTATTTATATAATGAATTTCCCTATACCTCTGAAATACAATTGTATTCATAAAATTTGATTTACATGTAAAATCAGTGCTTATGGAATGTTAATGCCCCATATAAAAAAAAAAAAGAATCAAAATATGGGCTTCCTTGGTGGCTCAGCTGGTAAAGAATCCACCTGCAACATGGGAGACCTGGATTGGATCCCTGGGTTGGAAAGATCCCCTGGAGAAGGGAAAGGCTACCCACTCCAGTATTCTGGCCTGGAGAATTCCATGGACTGTATAGTCCATGGGGTTGAAAAGGGTCGGACACGACTGAACAACTTTCACCTTCACTTTCATTGTAATAGGATGAAAACATACTAATTATTCTAGATACTATTATAGTTCAAGTCTTTTGAAAATATTTATTCATTTTTGACTGTGCTGGGTCTTCTTTGCTGTGCTCAGACTTTCTATGTTGCAGTGAGCAGGGGCAACCCTTCACTGTGCTGTGCCAGTTTTTTACTGAGATGGCTTCTCTTGCTGCAGAGCACGGGTTCAAGGCTCGTGGGCTTCAGTTGTTGCTGTGTGTAGGCTCAGTAGCTGGGGCTCGTGGGCTCCAGAGCTCAGTACTTGTGGAGCACAGGCTTAGTTGCTGCGTAGCATGTGGGATTTTCCCAGACCACAGATCAAACCGGTATCCCTTGCATTGCAAAGAGGATTCTTAACCACTGGGCCATCAAGGAAACCTTGTTTAAGTCTTAACTATCTGAATACTGTAGGAAAAAAAACTGGCTTTATTTTTGAAATACTGTTTCAACATATCCTCTGCTGCCTGGAATAAGATATTGGGTCCCTCAGAAAGATTGAAAGAGATCTCTAGATTTCCAAACACATACACAAAAGAAAAACTAGAAAAGATTACATATAAACTCTTCACAAAATAGTGAAGATGACTATTCCTGGATCTACTCATACGAAATGTAGAAACAACACCGAAAATTGGATGATAATTGTTAAAACAACAGCTTGATTGGCTTCTTGAGCTCTTGTGGAGATAGCATACACTCCAAAGCTGAGTAAACCTCTTACAGATCTTGGCAGCAATGTATAGGTGGTGCATCTTTGGAAAAGTCACTTCGTCTCTTTGTCCTCCCGTTTCTCTTTCAGAAGATGGAGCTCATTGGTGAATTGAACATGGCTTCTGGGATAAATCAGACCCTCACATTTCAAACCCACTGATCAATAACAGTGTGATTTGTGGCAAGTTCCTTTACTTTCTTGACCATTTTCCCATCTGCAAAATGGGAGTGATGCCTACCTTGTAGAGCTCTCAATAAGATCAAATGAGATACACATGGTTCTTGTAGTACACGGAACTCCAAAGCATTTGAGAGTAACAAGAGGGCTGTAACATGGGTTGCTGCTGCTGCTGCTGCTGCTAAGTCACTTCAGTCGTGTCCGACTCTGTGTGACCCCATAGACAGAAGCCCACCAGGCTCCCCCATCCCTGGGATTCTCCAGGCAAGAACACTGGAGTGGGTTGCCATTTCCTTCTCCAATGTGTGAAAGTGAAAAGTGAAAGTGAAGTCGCTCAGTCGTGTCCGACCCTTAGCGACCCCATGGACTGCAGCCTACCAGGCTCCTCCATCCATGGGATTTTCTAGGCAAGAGTACTGGAGTGGCTTGCCATTGCCTTCTCCGGTAACATGGGTTAGGAATTGTTTAAGGGAAACAGCGGAAATAGTGTCAGACTTTATTTTTCTGGGCTACAAAATCACTGCAGATGGTGATTGCAGCCATGAAATTAAAAGACACACCTTGGAAGGAAAGATATGACCAAACTAGATACCATATTAAAAAGCAGAGACATTATTTTGCCAACAAATGTTTGTCTAGTCAAGGCTGTGGTTTTTCCAGTGGTCATGTATGGATGTGAGCATTGGACAGTGAAGAAAGCTGATTGCTGAAGAATTGATGCTTTTGAACTGTGGTGCTGGAGAAGACTCTTGAGAGTCCCTTGTACTGCAAGGAGATCCAACCAGTCCATTCTAAAGGAGATCAGTCCTGGGTGTTCACTGGAAGGACTGATGCTAAAGCTGAAGCTCCAGTACTTTGGTCACCTCATGCGAAGAGCTGACTCATTGGAAAAGACTCTGATGCTGGGAGGGATTGGGGGCAGGAGGAGAAGGGGACAACAGAGGATGAGATGGCTGGATGGCATCACCGACTCAATGGACATGAGTTTGGGTAACTCCGGGAGTTGGTGATGGACAGGGAGGCCTGGCGTGCTGTGATTCATGGGGTCACAAAGAGTCGGACACGACTGAGCGACTGAACTGAACTGAAGGAATTAGCAATACAGAGATGAAGAAAGGGAAGTGGAGCCTCTAAGGGCAAAGAACTCAGTGAAATTACGTTCCTGTAGGGTTTGAATAGGAGAAGGAAATGGCAACCCACTCCAGTGTTCTTGCCTGGAGAATCCCAGGGACGGGGGAGCCTGGTGGCCTCCGTCTATGGGGTCACACAGAGTTGGACACGACTGAAGTGACTTAGCAGCAGCAGCAGCAGGGTTTGAATAACATAGTGTCTGAAAAGATAACTAGCACATGTGCGTGCTCAAGAGCTTCCTCTATGGCTCAGTGGGTAAAGCACCCACCTGCAATGCAGGAGACACAGGAGATGCGGGTTTAACCCCTGAGTCGAGAAGATCCCCTGGAGAAGGAAATGGGAACCCACTCCAGTTTTTCTTGCCTGGAGAATCCCGCGGACAGAGTCCAAAAGGTCGAAAAGAGTCAGACACAGCTAAGCAAGCACACACTTGAGCACTCAATGCATACTGTGTTTTACTTATTTACTTATTTTATTTATTTACTTATTTGTCCATTCCACATAACTTGCTGGATCTCAGTTCCCCCACGAGGAATCCCACTCACACCTCCCGCACTGGAAGCATGGACTCCTTACCACTGGACCACCAGGGAATTCTTAACTTTTTACTTGTTTTAAGTTTATTTTATGGAAGTTGACTCGATGCTAAAAGTCTCCATTTAGAGATGTTTCATGAATAAGGGACCTAAGGAAGTCATTTCCAGTTAATATCTTGCTGCTGCTAAGTCACTTCAGTCGTGTCCGACTCTGTGCGACCCCATAGACAGAAGCCCATCAGGGTCCCCCATCCCTGGGATTCTCCAGGCAAGAACACTGGAGTGGGTTGCCATTTCCTTCTCCAATATGTGAAAGTGAAAAGTGAAAATGAAGTTGCTCAGTCGTGTCCGACCCTTAGCGACCCCACAGACTACAGCCAACCAGGCTCCTCCATCCATGGGATTTTCTAGGCAATAGTACTGGAGTGGCTTGCCATTGCCTACTCCGAGTTAATATCTTACACAATTTAAAAAAAAAATTGTTACAGGGTGTGTGGCTCTCATTTATAAGGGTGGTGGTGTTGTTTCCTGGGCATCTATGTTGGCCTATGCATTTTCTTTCCCTTTACACCCCACAACCTTCTGAGAATCGATCAGCTGCACTGTACTGAGTTATGAGACCCTCAAAGAGGTTAGATGGCACGCCTAAGGGTTTGCATGTACGCTTGCACACACATGCAAGCATCACGTCATTTGCTGTGTACTCTTGATGCCTGGTGCACTCACACGTTCTCAGGAAAGCCCAGAGCGCTTGACCTCCGCCCATGTCATTACATCATCAGAGCAACCAACAGCCCCCTGACAAAGTTAAGGTGGCAAGGCAACTGTGTGCTTGCCCACACGACAGCTGGACTTGGAAAGGGTGCAAGGTAATGACTGCACTGCCCAGGAATTAGAATTGATGCTTTTGAACTGTGGTGCTGGACAAGATTCTTGAGAGTTCCTTGGACTGCAAGGAGATCCAATCAGTCCATCCTAAAGGAAATCAGTCCTGGGTGTTCATTGGTAGGAGTGATGTTGAAGCTGACACTCCAGTACTTTGGCCACCTGATGCAAAGATCTGACTCATGTGAAAAGTCCCTGATGCTGGGAAAAGTTGAGGGCAGGAGGAGAAGGGGACAACAAAGGATGAGATGGTTGGATGGCGTCACCAACTCAATGGACATGGATTTGGGTGGACTCCAGGAGTCGGTGATGGTCAGGGAGGACTGGCATGCTGCGGTTCATGGGGTTGCAAAGAGTTGGATACGACTGAGAGACTGAACTGGACTGAAAGGAAATCAGTCGTGAATATTCATTGAAAGGACTGATGCTAAAGCTGAAAATCCAATACTTTGGTCACGACTCATTTGAAAAGACCCTGATGCTGAGAGATTGAAGGCAGGAGGAGGAGGGGACAACAGAGGATGAGATGGCTGGATGGCATCACTGATTCAATGGACAAGAGTTTGAGTCAACTCTGGGAGTTGGTGATGGACAGGGAGGCCTGGCGTACTGCAGTCCCTGGGGTCGCAAAGAGTAGGACACGACTGAGAGACTGAACTGAACTGAGACTGCCCCTGGCCACGTGCGCTGCTGCTGGCCACAGTGTTGCAGGGGTAACAGGAATGTTAGGTAGCGTGGTAGTAACCGCAGGGGTGATGCTAGCCGCAGTTCTGATGCTACTTCCTGATGATAAAAGAGTAACAGCGGCAGCCGTAACAGCAATAATAATACCTCGTCTCAGGAAAGGTGGTCTAAAAGGGTTAAGCGTCTTAGGAAGGCTACAGTCTGGAAGGGCTGAAAACCCCTAGCGGGATGGGAGGGGATAAAGATGCTGGGAAGTGGCTAGGGAATAATAAAATAAGAGGGAAGCTAAACCAGTGACCCTTGTCGGCAGTGAAAAGAGGCAGATTAGACAATGTTTCATGCTAATTTCCATGGAGATTTCTTTAATTTATCAAAGATGGCTCGCCGGCGCGGCCCGCCGCGCGCCGGCCGCGTTCTCGGTGGTCGCGCCGCCTGGACGCTTGGCTGCGCGGGTCGCCCGGGCTCCCGCGAAGACGTCTCTATCAGCTCCGGCCGCGCGCGCCTTCCTCTGCCCTCGCTCTTTTTTCCCCTGTCTGCTGCAGTCCCAGGATTCTTGTCACATGATGGCTTCATCGGGCCCCATTTCCTCCTGATCCTTTCAAGCTCTTTCTCCTGCCTGGCGTATCAAAGGAGATTTGTGGGTCACCGAGCCGGGACGCCGCATATAAAGTCATCAGCTCGCTCGCCACCATCTCGATCATTTGCTTCATTGTTCTTGAGAGATGCGGGAGGTGGCTGGGGCTCTTTAATAACTCGATCAGTAGTTAAGCGGCACATGTTAGCTTTGAAAGATATATAGTGTGTGTGTGTATATATATGAAGTTAGAGACAGTCCTAGAAATTAGACACACTCTCCCAAATGAAGCTTACCAGACCATAAGATGCATGAGCAAAAACCACTACAATATTGTAAAGTAATTAGCCTCCAATTAAAATAAATAATTTTTTTAAAAGATGCATGAGCACATCACAAGACTTAAAAACGTTTTAACAAAATCATTATCATTTAGCAGGATGGTTGTTATTTTACGATTTCACTAATTTAAATATGAAGCTCTGCTAATTCAGCCACAAAACTACAAGCTGTGATTGTTTTTGGTATGTACATGTGTGTACAGGTCTTCTAAAGAATAGCTGCTTTAACTGAGATTCATATGCTTTCACTGTAACAGTAAAATACATTTTAAGTGGAAATGTTTTAATTGTATCTGTATATGGATGGCTATACAGTATAAAGTGTAATCTCTAAAACAAGCCTCAGAGATAGGCTGAGTATTTCAATGGGTTTCCAGGTAAAGATTGCTCTTGTTTGCAGAATTACGGAAGACAGATAAGAAAATTGCTTTTTTTTCTGCCTCCTCAATGATCTCCCCCTGCTTCATCCAGTTCTCTGAAGGCAGGAAATGGGTACAGTTCCCACCAAAGCTCCAGCTAAAGCCTGAGGCGCTGGTTTCAGTGGAAATTTTGTTGGAGTAAAACTGTTCTGTAAGGTCATTTTTTAATCAAAGACTCTTCCTCAGCCTTGGCTGCTCCTATAGTCTGTGTTCCTTTTAGCTGTGTCTGTCTATGCTATTGTTGTTTAGTTGCTAAGTTGTGTCTCTCTAGACCTGAATGTACACCTTGCAGGCTTCATTTCTGAAGGATCATTGCCATGTTGCCTTATTTTTGGAGGCATGATTGTTATGAATAGGCTTTAATAAGTCACATCTTGAAAAGTCAGGGCACATTTCCTTGGCTTTAATTACCCATTGTAAATTTCTGCCTATAGAAAACTGAAGTGTCCCCTGAAAATCTTGCCTAATGACATAAACTCTCAATCAGTGGGGTGTGTTTGCGTAGATACCATGTGGGCTCTTCATTAAAATTCTTTTTGTAGTTAAAAACAATGACTGAATTATATATCTTATGTAGTATATTATATATGTATATCATATAGTATAAAAATATAACCTTTTTCTATGTCACGCATAGATAAACTCACAAGTACTATATTTAGCTAAAGAAAAGCTCTTGAGACCCTTTTCCAGAACTTTACTGCTTAATCACTAAAAATTATTAAGAGTTAAGATGCAATTATTCTCCATGTATGCCACCATTTCTTGCTTTCATGCCTGTGGCAGAGGTCGATGGGGAATCCTGTTCTGGTCTAAACAGATCACAGTCTAAACAGCTTCTCCAACCCACCCAGGGCCTATCCATCACATGAATTCTACTTGTCATCCATTATCCAGGTTAATGAGCATGCTTTGTGATTGTGAGCTATTGAAACTGTCCCTGACTATCAATTCTTGAATATTTACAATGTAAAGATTTTATTCAGTAGTTCACATGACAAGAAGGTTGATTTTTTTTTTTTTGGTAATTAATTTATTTTTTATTGGAGGCAAATTATTTTACAATATTATATTGGTTGGTTTTGCCATACATTGACATGAATTCGCCCCGGGTTTACATAAGTTCCCCCTCCTGAACCCCCCTCCCACCTCCCTCCTCCCTTTATCCTCCCTCTGGGTCATCCCCGCATGCCAGCCCCGAGCATCCTATAACATGCATTGAAACACGTATGTTGTCATATGTGAAAAGAAGGTTGATTTTATGTGTTTCAATTCCAAGAGATTTTAGATAGATGTTAGAATCTACTGTGCTGTTTTACTTTGACAGTATTCAGAGCCTCATTTGTAGAATGTAGAGACCCTTTAGATAAGTTTCTGCATCTGAAAACACTGGGGTTGGATTTCAAAAATGAGAAAAGACATTAACATTTCCAACTGGCCGCCATAGTCACTTGCTAACTTCAGTTAACAACGTGGTTGCAAAGATATCCACATTGAAGAACTGTGATTCATAACCAATTATCAAGTTTTGAGTAATAGTATATTGAAATCTTTCTTTTTAACTAACAGCATAGAAGGCTGTTAAGGAGTTTTTCTTTCTTTCTTTTCTTTTTCAAATATTTTGTGTCTTAGAAATTTCAAATGTAGAAATATTTCTCTGGTGGAAATATTAGTCTGGAAATGGAGCAAGGCCTTGGAATCACAGGATTTGGGATTTGATAACCCCTCAGTCATAACAGTGGTCATGGGTCGCATCTATAAAAATGAAGCTTTACCTGGCAAGTTGGGAGAAAATGCCCACATGTTTGCTTTACTCTGTTCTCATTAACTCCTGCGTTTAATATGGGTCTCTCACATCATTTCTGTTTGTCACCTCCCTCAGTTTCAGATTATTCTTGCCTTTAATTCTGGGCTTAATGACTGCACAGTCCCGCAGGATCAAATGCTATCATCCTAGAGTTAAAGCTAGGCAGGAAGGTAAGTGCTATATCATTAATTTCATAAATATGCAATAGTAAAATTAAGTATCACCCAGTGCTGTCAGCGTTCAGCAAATTCCTTCATGTACGCTAGAATGTATTAACTGACCATGTGCCTGGGATATTAGATATTCACACTTTGTAAGAAGATTTTCCAAAAGTGATTTCGCCCCCTTTGTTTAAGGGTTGTATGGATTGTCAAGATAGGGAACGAGAAAGGGGGATTTTGTCTCACATCTTAGTGCCCAGACCAGTATGTCACCGCTTACCACTGTCAGTGGAAATGTTCTTAGTGGACTCAGAATCCTTATGACACGTTGATTCTTACATTAATACTGATGAGAGCTGAGGTATAAACCAGGAACTGTTTATTAGTGTCTTAATGCAGATAATATAACCAAAATCTTCTCAATATGTGAGCAATGTTTTAGGAGCTTTAGACCTACTTGCCTTATTTGGATAATCCTATTTTTATCTCTTTGGGGAATCTGCAAATTTCCACTGACCAATGTTGATGACTTCTCCAGTCTTGCTTACGTCTCTTGGAGTGAAAAGATGGAAAGCCGTAGCTGGGCCTAAGAGGAGAGAAGTGCTGGAGCAAACAAAGATAGAAAGTACAAAACAAACAGAGGAAACATTGCTAGCAGAAAGGCTTTTAAACCGGGGCTGGGGACAACCTAGAGGGGTGGGGAGGGGAGGGAGATGGGAGGGAGGCTCAAGAGGGAGGGGATATGCGTAAACCTATGGCTGATTCACGTTGATGTATGGTGGAAAGCGACACAGTATTGTAAAGCAACTATCCTTCAATTTAAAATATAGAACAGTCTTTGGGACTCTGTGGGAGAAGGTGAGGGTGGGATGATTCGGGAGAATGGCATTGAAACATGTATATTATCATATGTGAAATGAATCGCCAGTTCAGGGTCGATGCATGTTACAGGATGCTTGGGGCTGGTGCACGGGGATGACCCAGAGGAAGGATAAGGGGAGGAGGGAGGTGGGAGGGGGATTCAAGAGGGGGAACTCATGTACACCCAGGGAGGATTCATGTCAATGTATGGCAAAACCAACCAATATAATATTGTAAAATAATTAGCCTCCAATAAAAATTAAAAAAATAAAATAAGTCTTTTAAAAAGGATTTTTTTTAATGTATTTGTTTTACCCCTCCTCCCATCAGTGCTTCCGTTTGATTCTACCTGTTCATCAAAAAAAAAAAAAACCAGAAAGAAAAAATTTTTTGAAGATTGAGTGAGAATAACAGCCTCAAATGACACCAGAAGAGGCACATGAAACCTACCAGAAATAGCATATGAAGTTTACTTTTTACCTGTTTTCAGAACCCAAGAATTAATGATTAGTGTAGAGTTCTGTGAACAGATGCTGTCCAGAGTCTTGCTCCTCGGCTGGGCTTTCTCCTTCTCACCACAGTTCCTATTGGCTCTGGCTTATTCTTCGCTGTGGCCTGTTCCTCTGCGCTGCAGGGTACTTAACTTCCTCTCTGACTTTTCACCCACTCCCGCCTCTGTGCTGAGATTACCAAGAATGCTGCTGCTGCTGCTTAGTCACTTCGGTCATGCCCAACTTTGTGCAACCCTACTGTCACCTACCAGGCTCCTCTGTCCATGGGAGTCTCCAGGCAAGAGTATTACAGAGGGTTGTCATGCCCTCCTCCAGGGGATCTTCCTGACCGAGGGATTGGACGCAGGTCTCCTGCAAGGCAGGCAGATTCATTACCACTGAACCACCAGGGAAGCCCTAACCAAGAATGCCTACCCCATGCTGCCAAATGGGGAAATTGAGGAGGTAAAATTATCATGGCCCTGCATTGAGAACCTCTGTTTCAGGATACTGCACTTTTTTTACTCTGCTGTGCATTTTTCCATCTCTTTTCTTCTCCATCCTTCTCTCCCCTAAGATTCTTTCTAGCTTCCTCCTTTTCATCTTTCAGGTCTCAGCTGTCAAGGCAGCTCCTCTAAGAAGTTATCCTTGCCTTGGAAGGATTTAGTGCCTTCCCTGTGTCCCAGACCTCGCAGGCATCAAGTAGTCTTTCTGGCCTCTCACCCAACCCCCATGGGAGTGCCAGTCTCTTTACAGGAACGGAGTCTGGCTCTCAGCACTTCTGCCCCTAGCAGGTACCTAACACAGGAGAAAAGTGCCCACAGGAGAGATGCTGATCAAGCAAAAGTGGAGAGCTGAGTTACAGGTGTATTTTGCGTATATGAAGCCCTGTTTTGACCTGGGCAAATGTCAAAGCAGTCTTCCCTTTCTTAGTAAATCCTGAGCCTGTTTCAGAGCTACTTTCTAAAATTCGCTGCACAGCCACATAATGAAGAATGCCATTTCAAAGGTGACGGGCTGCTTTATTTGGCTGCTATCCTCCCAAAGAACTCATTTAGGGATTGAGGTTGATAAAAATGTCAGCTCTGCTGGTGCTTTTCATTTCAGTATATGGCATATTTCCCTGGTTCCCAAACCTTGGGGAAAATGCCCCCCTAGAGAGCAGGAGGGAAGTGAAGCAGATGCTGCCTGGTGCCAATGTTTCCTGCCCTCTCCTCCAGGCAGACTGCTTGCAGAGAAAGAGGACTTGGCAGGCACCGAGGCCTTTCTGTGAGTGTGCGCCGGGGATTTTCCACCACAATGGCGGGCTCACACCTTGTGTCTGGCTCCTCTACTGCTTCATTAAGATTTTTCTATGCTGTTCCTTCTCATTCTTCTTGGGAAACGGGCCATTTCAAAAGGAGCGATATGACTCTAATTTTGTGCTTTCAAAAAGCACACAGGCAAAATGTGGATCCATACGGATGCATGGACCCAGCATACCAGCTGCGTTGACTCCCAAACACAGCAGAGGATGGTGTGTAAACAGAAGGCGCTTGTCCCTGCCAGCCCAGGAGCCTCTCCCTGTCTTTGGCCTTGAAACATCTCAGCAGGAAATGGAGCTTTAAGAAAGGCACACCAGGGGACAGAAATTTAAGGCATAATGCGGTGAGAAAAAGATTTTTCCTCTTGCTTTGGTGTCTACCTTGCCTGCTTATCAAAAAAAGTCAAGTAACATAACTTCTGACAATGAACAAAGGCTGAGACAAAGTGTTCCCAACCCTCTCCTGAGTTGGCATGGTCCTCCAGTATCTGTGACTCTATCCCCTTCCATTTGTCAAAAATACAATGAAACTTAAGCTAATGAATGGTTTCCAAATTGCAGGCGATCTACAAGTGCCCTTATATTAAATGACAAAATTAAGTAACTAAGGACCAAAAAACCACATCCACTCTTGAGACACGTGACAAGTTTGTGAACTAGTATGTTTCCCTTCATGATAGTCAATGACATTTATTGAACATATATTGTGTGCTAATGCACAAAGTCAACAAATCACTAAGAGCATTATATTCATTGGAAGAAATGATGCTAAAGCTGAGGTTCCAGTACTTTGGCTACCTGGTGTGCAGGGCAACTCACTGGCAAAGAAATTGATCCCGGGAAAGACTGAAGGCAAAAGAGAAGGGTGTGGCAGAGGATGGGATGATTAGATAGCATCACTGACTCAGTGGACATGAATCTGAGCAAACTCCGAGACACAGTGAAGGACAGAGGAACCTGGCATGTGGCAGTCCACAGGGTTGCCAAGAGTCGAACATGACTTAGTGACTGAAAACCAGTGGCAACAAAGAGCATCATAAACAGCATCTCATTTCATCACCACAACCAGTTATACTTATTGTCCATCCACAGGAAAAGCAGAATGAAAGAATGTACACATTGCAGAAAGCCAGCACATGAAGCTAAACTTGGCTGGTCAATTATTTTTATTTTTAATTAAACTTTTAATTGTGAGATAATTATAGATTCACCTGTAGCTGTAATAAATAGAACCTAGAGATCTGTGATCTTATATACCCTTTACCTACCCTTCCCCACCAATGGAAACATCTTACAAAATTTGAGTATAGTATCACAATCAGAAAATTGATAATGATCCATGGATTAGAAAGTGCAAAATGTTTTCCAGAGTGGCTTTACAAGTTTACATTTCTACTAGAAGTATATGAATGATCTTGTTACTCTGTATTTTCATCAACCTTTGATGTTTATCATTATTTTAAATTTTACCCACTCTGTTAGGTTTGTAGTAACATCTCATTGTGGTTTTAATCTGTCTTTCCCCAGTGGCTAATGATGTTGAACATCTTCCCGTTATTCAACCCTCTTTGATATGTAGCTCTCAATTTTCAAAATGTCTCTAACTCCCTCCAATAATGGATCTTTAAGTAGATATTCATGTATATGAATCAAGATGTAAAGGGTTTCTTATTATTTGCACCCAGAAGAAGATGAATAAGTTACAGTCAAAAGAAATTCATGGGAGCCAACATCACATGGTCTCTTCTGATTTTTTGCCGTGCATAAAACTATATTGTAGGCAGTGAGAAGAATTACTATCTATCTGTCTAACTATCTCATCTCAAGAACATTTATGATACTATTAATAGTAAAGAGAAAGCTCCTGGAGTATTTAGATTTTTGTTTTGTTTCAGTTTCAATAAAAGTCCTTTTCTCAATGCTTGTTATCATATACTGATCCATGGTCCAACTTCAAGATTTGTTTCATAGTGTTTTTCTGTAGGGGGGCAGATTACTGTGGAGTAATTCTGCTCTTTCACTGTGTCTGCGTAGTCAGAGAGGTGAGACCTACAGTCAGTAGATACCAACAAATAGTGTATCCTCTAGAGAAATTATCCATCACTTTCCTTTATTTCAAAACAGTTCTATGTTTCTGGTGCTTTGCACAATCCTTTAATTACCACCTTGAGAGCAAAGTCAACGACCTTTCTGGTGAGATCATGAGATAAAAGTACTTTGGTATAAGGCAAGCCACAGTGTGACTCCCATTTGACTAGTTAACATCTCTGTGTCCACTTTTCTCAAGGGCACTTATAGCTGTGAGGATTAAATGGGGTGATTATGTAGTGTGTTAGGCACAAGTTCTGCTCATGATAATGACCCAGCCCTGCCCTCCAGCCCCACGTTTCAGTGACATTTCCATTTCTACCTTTTCTTGCCTCTTGCTTCAAGTTCTATGTACTGGGAACCCTGACTTCCCACTAACAACGGTATCACCTACACCAATTTGGTATAACCAGTCCCTACTGGATTTACTCAAGCCTGAGTTAATAAGTCTTCTGGACTTCTCTACTTTTGCATTTCAGTCCCCTATAATGTTAAAAGGACATCTTTTTCAAGTGTTAGTTCTTGAAGATCTTGTAGGTGTTCATAGAACTGTTCAACTTTAGCTTCTTCAGCATTACTGGTTGGGGCATAGACTTGGATTACTGTGATACTGAATGGTTTGCCTAGGAAATGAACAGAGATCATTCTGTCGTTTTTGAGATTGCACCCAAGTACTGCATTTCGAATTCTTTTGTTGACTATGATGGCTACTCAATTTCTTCTAAGGGATTCTTACCCACAGTAGTAGATATAATGGTCATCTGAGTTAAATTTACCCATTCCAGTCCATTTTAGTTCACTGATTCCTAAAACGTCTATGTTCACCCTTGCCATCTCCTGTTTGACCACTTCCAATTTACCTTGATTTATTGACCTAAAAGGACCTAACCAGGTTCCGATGCAATAGTGCTCTTTACAGCATTGGACTTTACTTCCATCACCAGTCACATCCACAATTGGGCATTGTTTTCACTTTGGCTTCATTCTTTCTGGTGTTATTTCTCCACTCTTCTCCAGGAGCATATTGGGCACCTACTGACCCGGGAAGTTCATTTTTCAGTGTCATATCTTCTTGTCTTTTCATACCATTCATGGGATTCTCAACGCAAGAATACAGAAGTGGTTTGCCATTGCCTTCTCCAGTGGACCACGTTTTGTCAGTGGTCTGAAAAAGAAACTGGAAAAAGAAATCTGGGAAAAAATAAATGGAAAGGTTCAGTTTTCATTCCAATCCCAAAGAAAGGCGATGCCAAAGAATGTTCAAAATACCACACAATTGTACTCATCTCACAGGCTAGCAAAGTAATGCTCAAAATTCTCCAAGCCAGGCTTCAACAGTATGTGAACCGTGAACTTCCAGATGTTCATGGATTTAGAAAAGATGGAGGAACCAGAGATCAAATTGCCAACATCTGTTGGATCATAAAAAAAGCAAGAGAATTCCAGAAAAACATCTACTTCTGCTTTATTGACTATGCCAAAGCCTTTGACTGTGTGGATCACAACAAACTGTGGAAAATGCTTCAAGAGATGGGAATACCAAACCACCTGACCTGTCTCCTGAGAAATCTGTATGCAGGTCGAGAAGCAACAGTTAGAACTGGACATGGAACAACAGACTAATTCCAAATTGGGAAAAGAGTACGTCAAGGCAGTTTATTGTCACCCTACTTGTTTAACTTACATGCAGAGCACATCATGCGAAATGCCGGGCTGGATGAAGCACAAGCTGAAATCAAGATTGCCGGGAGAAATATCAACAACCTCAGATACGCAGATGCCACCACCCTTATGGCAGAAAGCAAAGAATTTAAGAGTCTGTTGATGAAAGTGAAAGAGGAGAGTGAAAAAGCTTAAAACTCAACATTCGGAAGACTAAGATCATGGCATCCGATCCCATCACTTCATGGCAAATAGATGGGGAAACAATGGAAACAGGGACAGACTTTATTTGGGGCGGGGGGTGCGGGGGGAGTCTAAAATCACTGCAGCTGGTGACTGCAGCCATGAAATTAAAAGACACTTGCTCCTTAGAAGAAAAGTTATGACCAACTTAAACAGCATATTAAAAAGCAGAGACATTACTTTGCCGACAAAGGTCCATCTAGTCAAAGCTATGGTTTTTCCTGTAGTCATGTATGGATGTGAGATATTTTGATTTGCTTTAATGGTTATCTACTCTTGAATATGTATAGTGACAAAAATCTCATTTTAACAGGAAATCCAATTTCATTTTTGTTGCTGTTTGTGCATGAGCTCAATCGTGTCTGACTCTTTGTGACCCCACGGACTGTAGCCCCCCTGGCTCCTCTGTCCATGGAATTTCCCAGGCAGGAATACTGGACTGGGTTGTTATTTCCTTTTCCAGGGGATCTTCCTGAGCAGGGATCAAACTCACGTCTCTTGCATATCTTTCATTAGCAGGCAGGTTCTTTACCACTGGCACCACTTTGGAAGTTTAGTTTCATTTTGGATAGCTCTAACTGCCATAATATCTTACTTTGTTGTGTTTCTTTTAAACATTACACAGTGACCTTAGTGCTTTCCCTTTGAACTGTGTAAAAACATCTTCTACACGATTATGTTTAAAGATCCAAATTTTGGTACCGCATAATCCCTAAGCCCCTTTTCTTAATAAACAATCCTTTGTCCATTTCCATTGGCTTGTCATAATGGCAGAGGTTAGCAGACAGTTGCTTGCTTATGTTCTGCTTAATTGATATTCCTATTAAAACATGCTACTTGGGACTGACCACCATTCACCTGAGGTGAATGGATCATAACCTTCACGTTTCTGGATATTATGCTTCTATTAATGCATCCTAAAATAGCATCCAACTTTTACACACTCATGACAGAGGTTTGTCTCAGTTATAACTGCCATGTGGCCACTTGAAACACTCTTCTGTCATGATCTGTCTGCCTCCAGACCCAGAGTCTGTTTACTGATTCTCAGTTTATTTGTCTACTTCTCCAGGATGATAGAAAAGCTTTCTACTCCTGCCAGGTTTGGGGCCCTGGAGATGCCATTCTGATTCCTGCTGTCAAGAGCTCATAGTATTTTGTGAGTCAGGTGGGAGGGGTGATGAGCGGCCTGCAGCATGAAGCTGATAATTAGCCAGCAGGAGAGATAAACAGCAATAGCGCGTGGACCAGACGCAGGGGTAGACTAGGAGCGGCACGTGAAGGGCTATGACAGAAGGAGGCGTAGGGCGAGCTTCCTGGAGGGGAGATCTGACAAGGGATTTAGATAGTACTGCCTAATATCATAATATTGTGCTTGCTTAATCCTTCGGAGGCCAGCCCTTGTCTGTTTGGATCACACTTCTTTTACCTTTCCCTCTTAGTGGCGTGGATGTCACGTACTCTGAAAGGAGAAAAGACCCAGCCATGGCTAACTATAGCCAACACTGAAACTCATCATGCCATCCTGGTGTCTAATTTAACTTCTGGAGCTCCATCTCTCTGTCTGGCTTTTCTATAACCTTTGACCAGTGTTGGTCCTTCATCTTCAAGAAGATAAAGACAATTATTGTTTTTGTTTGGAGAGTCTTAGGAACCCAATAGGCGCTCAGAAAATGTCTGGGGAATGAGCGAACAAATGACTGGATGAAGAACACATGTGCTAACTTGCAGTCTTCTCGGGAGTCTTATAGCTCTCAATTTTGATGTCTCAATATTATCCTTAGGGAGCTACTGGGTTAAGTAATAACTGTGACTCTTCATGAAATTAACTCACAATGGATTATAAACCTAAATGTAAAGTGCAAAACTGTAAAACTAGAAGATAACAGGAAAAAACCTAGGTGACCTAAGACATAGAAGTAAATTTTTAGATATAACATGAGAAGGCACAATCCATGAAAGAAATATTTCATACACTGGACCTCATTACAAGTAAAAACTTCTGCTTCAGGAGAGACAGTGTCAAGAGGTTGAGAAATGAGCCACAGACTGGGAGGAAATCTCTGTAAAAGACAAATCTAATTAAGGACTATTGCTTAAAATATACAGAACGTTTTTAAAACACAACTGTAAGAAAACAAGTTGAGCAAAAGTAGATTGTTGACTTTTACAGATTGTTGTTGTTGTTCAGTTGCTAACTTGTGTCCGACTCTTTCCAGCCCCGTGGACTGCAGCACACCAGGCTTCCCAGTCCTTCACTGTCTTCCGGAATTTGCTGACCTCATGTCCATTGAGTGGATGATGCCATCCAACCATCTCATCCTCTGTCGCCCCCTTCTCCTCCTGTCCTCAAACTTTCCCAGCATCAGGGTCTTTTCCAATAAGTCGGTTCTTCACATCAGGTGGCCAAATATTGGAGCTTCAGCATCAGTCCAACCAAAGATGATACACAGATAGCAAATAAGTATATGAAAAAAATCTCCATGTCATGTCAGCAGGGAAATTAGAACTGAAGCAACAATGAGATGCCACTACATACCTATTAGAATGGCCGAAGTTTGGAACACTGTCAGCACCGAATGCCGGTAAGAATGTGAAGCAATAGGATCTCTCACTCATCGTTGGTGGGAATGCGAAATAGTACAGCCACTTTGGAGGATGGTTTGGCAGTTTCTTATAACAGTCAACATGTTCTTACCATATATCCCAGCAATCACACTCCTTGTTATTTACCCAAAGGAGTTCAACACTTCTTCATTTTACACAAAAACCTGCACACAGATGTTTATTGTGGCTTTATCCATACTTGCCAAAGCCTGGAAGCAACCAAGATGTCATTCAGCAGATGAATGGATAAATAAACTGCAGCACATCTAGACAATTAAGTGTTATTCCATGTTAAAAACAAATGCGCCATTAAGCCAAGGAAAGATGTGGAGGAACTCTAAATGTATATTACTAAGTGAAAGAAATCAATCTGAAAGACTGTGTACTATATAATTCCAACTACACGGAAAAGGGAAAACCATGGAGACAAAATGATCATTGATTGCAAGGATTAGAGGTGAAGGAGGAATAAAATCAGCATAGCAGAGAAGATTCCAAAGGCAGTGAAAATACTCTGTGTGATACTAAAACGGTGGATACATTTGTCCAAACCCGTAGAATGCACAACACAAAGAGTGAGCCCTGACATGAACTGTGAACCTCGGGTGACTATGAAGTATCAGTGTAAGTCCATCAGTTGTAACAAATGCACCTCTCTGGTGGAGGATATTGGTAACGGGGGTGGCTATGCATGTATCGGGAAAGAGGGCATATGGGAAACAGCTATACCTTTCCCTCAATTTTGTTGTGAGGGTAAAACTTCTCTTAAAAAGTCTTTAAAAAATAATAGCAATAACTGTGGGCTCCCAGAGTTTGGAAACCACTGCTGAATTTGAATTTCATTCAGAAACCTAAAAGTTTGTGTTCCATTCAGTTCAGTTCAGTTCAGTCACTCAGTCGTGTCCGACTCTTTGCAACCCCATGAATCACAGCACGCCCACGCCAGGCCTCCCTGTCCATCACCAACTCCCGGAGCTCACTCAAACTCATGTCCATTGAGTCAGTGATGCCATCCAGCCATCTCATTCTCTGTCGTCCCCGTCTCCTCCCGCCCCCAATCCTTCCCAGCATCAGAGTCTTTTCCAGTGAGTCAACTCATCGCATGAGGTGGCCAAAGTATTGCAGTTTCAGCTTTAGCACCAGTCCTTCCAATGAACACCCAGGATTGATCTCCTTTGGAATGGACTGGTTGGTTCTCCTTGCAGTACAAGGGACTCTCAAGAGTCTTCTCCAGCACCACTGTCTTCTTTTCTTAATCCTTGAATATGTATCAATAAATGCCTTTCATTTTCCTTTTTCTTTTTTCTTTCATCATCTTACCATGTTTTCTTTATTTGTCATAAAGTCTCACATGCTATTAGACAATAAACCAATACTTTATATCTGTTTGTGTCAGGGGGTGGTCATTTCCAAAATAAAAAAAACTCGTTTGGCAGTAGGGTCGGGGAGTCAGGTGGAGGCAGCACGATGATGAAGCTGGCAATGCCCTGGCTCCTGCGAGAGTCGAATGAGGAAATACTTCAGTGAGATCTCTGGGGGCTCAGACGGTAAAGGACCTGCCTGTGACGCGGGAGACCTGGGTTTGACCCCTGGGTTGGGAAGATCCCTTGGAGAAAGCAATGGCACCCCACTCCAGTATTCTGGCCTGGAGAATCCCATGGACAGAGGAGCCTGGTGGGCTATAGTCCATGGGGTCACAAAGAGTTGGACACAACTGAGCGACTTTCACTTCACTTCCGGTCACATGGAGAAAAATTTTAGGAAGAATAGTGTATAGATATGTAAATTCATTTTACTGGATTTGTGTTTTTAATATTCATTTGTTTATTTGACTCAAATAAATCTTCCCTCTTCGTTGCAGCATGCATGATCTTTCGTCTTTGTTACAGCATGTGGGATCTTGGAGCTGGGGCGTGTGGGTGCTAGTCATTGAACCTAGGACCCCCTGCAATGGGAACACAAAATCTTAACCACTGGACCACCAAGGAAGCCCCTGGATTTTTTTTTAGTAATACAAAACTTACAGAATAAGCATTATTTTACTTAAAAATGCCAACAGATAATCAGAAATTAAGAAAAAGAGCCATAAATGTAGAAAAACGAGTTGTTTTGCTATTCATTATGGAGCATCCTGGAATTAAGAGTGATCTTTATCTCTTTATTTTCCAATTTTTCTTTTTGTTTGATCATGAACAAGAATTACACACTAAAAAATAAATGCGCTATACAAAATGAAGTTTCCCTCAACAGAGAAACTTAAACATCACAAGCTGAGACTTTGTGATCGGTAAACACTCAGTGGACTGCAGTCAGCTCTTCCTATCTGCCAGAGCAGAATCGAGAATATAGACGGACTGCTATTTTTTTTTTTTTTTTTGGCATTTCATACAAGAATCTCGTGTATCCGTGGATTTTGATATCCACTTGGGTCATGGAACCTCCTTCTCGAGGATACTGAGGGAAGACTGTGTATGGCAGAGTCAGCTTTCTGGAACAGAGCTGACCTTCTGCCCAGTCCTGGGAACAGCCAGAAGGCATGTGGGGTTGTCCAGTTTCCCCAGAAATCTCTGAAATGATCTATGCTGCTGCTGTTGCTGCTGCTAAGTCACTTCAGTCGTGTCCGACTCTGTGTGACCCCATAGACGGAAGCCCACCAGGCTCCCCCGTCCCTGGGATTCTCCAGGCAAGAACACTGGAGTGGGTTGCCATTTCCTTCTCCAATGTGTGAAAGTGAAAAGTGAAAGTGAAGTCGCTCAGTCGTGTCCGACCCTTAGCGACCCCATGGACTGCAGCCCACCAGGCTCCTCCATCCATGGGATTGTCCAGGCAAGAGTACTGGAGTGGCTTGCCATTGCCTTCTCCGGAAATGATCTATAGCATCCTGTAAAGTGTAATAGAGAAGTAAGAATGGTCAGCTAGCCCTCCCAGCTAACAGAAATCCTAAAGAGAAAGAGAGAGGGGGAATGAGGTGGGGGGTGGGCAGGGGAGAGAGAAGCAGAGAGAAACACAGAGAGACTGGCAGGGAGGGGCTGGGTGTCCCTTCACTGCTTCCAGATTGCTTGCAGGAGGACACCGCATGCTTTCCATTCTGGCGCCATTCTCTCAGAATCCAATCACAGGGTTACCTGCAATATAGACAGTGAGGATAAAATAATTCTCTTAAGTGTTCCCCGCCAAGGTGAGTTTTGTAGCTAGCTGGGAATTGCCCAGAGAACACAAGAGCTCGGTTTCTAAGTCTAATCGGCATGCAGGAAGAAGTGTTGGTAGCCCTGAAGGAGAGTCTTTTCTCTTGACATTTTCTGAGCACCTCTGAACACTCATGGGCTACTTAGAGCTCAGAGAAAAATCTGCTCTTTGAGATATTTATCTGCACCCATTTTAATCTAGACCTTTCACACCACCCATCCCTGCAGAGGGGTCATAAACTTTCATTGGATTTTTTTTTTTTTTTAGCCATTGGGCTGCTCTTTGATTATTGTGGAATTTTACAGCTAGAGTAAATTTCTTTTCACATTTTGTTTGAAAATAGCAAGAAAAAAAAGATACTGAATTTTTTTCTTTCTTTTGGGCTTTTATCTCCTCAGTAAACCTTTAATTTTGTTTTGTCTTCCAGTGCACTGAGATCCTACAAGTTAACACACACACTCAGAAATGTTAAATGTAAAACAACAGTATGCCAGTGAACCTTAGGGGTGCTTTTAAGAATCATTTAGTAGGTGAAAGCCTCCTTTTGGGTTCCAATGGAGCAATACTCACATGACTTTGACCTTCTTGTGTGGGAACTAATTTTCCTGAGGATTCAAGTAAACTGCTTTCCTTTGGAAACATTGAATATTTGAATACAGAAAGCTGGCTCTTCACCTGGTTCTAGTTGTTGGGCTTGAGTGATATTGTAAAACACATGATGAAGCTCTGTGTGGAGAAAGACAGGATATGGCTTTTCCATACTTTCAGCAACTGGCACTTAAAGTTTTGTAGATGGAGCTGGAGCCGGGGTGTCTAGAACACTGAGCTTTCTGACAGTCTGGCTTTTAAGTGCAGCAATTGGTTTTTCATAACTAGTGACCCTTGGGGCTTGTCCACTAACAGCATCCTCTGATATCGGTGCTGCATGTTAGGACTGTCACAGGAAGTCTAAATTAAATGGCAAGGGCCCTCATGCCTTTGGTCTGCTTTGGGATAACTGCACAGACATGGACCCTCCCTGAAGGAGGAGGGAAAACCCCCCCACAGGGAGCCAGAAGTCAATAAATGCAGGATCTGTACCAAATTGATTGTACCCATAGAAAGGCATTGGCTGCATAAGATATCAATTAGAGTTTTATTAATTGGTGTAGTTTGGAAACTTAGATTGACATTAATTTTAATGAGACATTTATCAATCAAAAATTAGCCCATAGCCCAGTCATTTACTATTGATTTCAAAGTAGGCATCTTTTATGAATAACAATAGCAAATTGGTTTTGGTGTCTTAAAGGAGAGTTAGTGTTTTTTTAGAGAAAATCTATCTTTTTTGGCTTTTGCAATTTTATATTTATGTACGTTAGTGTTTTATTCTATTTTTTGTTCATATATTTAAGAGAATGAGAGACTAGACCGGAAGACATCTGGAAGAATCATAACCCCCCAATGCTTACGTCAATATGATGTCATAAATATATAGCATGAACCAACTTACCACACTATGTGATATACCATACCCTCAGAGACTTACAGGGAAGTGATTTTCCATAAATGACATCATCCAAAGCCTAAGGAAGTTTAGTATGTAAACAAAACCTATGAGGAATCTATGTGCAAAGTGAAAGACTTGCTTGCACTGTGACTTCCTGCTTTACAATATGAAATCTTGAAAACTCCAGTTCAAGATACAAAGATTTCTATCCAAACAGCATACGCAACATCCTAGAGCATGTGCAGACACTTCTCCGTCACACACGTCTGTGCGGATTCTTCCCGATTTGTATGCCTTTCTTCAGGTAAAACATGACCAGACGAGGCTTCCACTACTACAGAACCCCAAAAGCAGCTCCATATCCCATTCTAGTACTTTCTATCTCTTTACTCTGTTTGATTTTTTTACATTTACCACTATATGTAGATATGACTATACATAAAATTATATGTTAATCTATGGATTTTTTTCTTTCTGTCCCCCTTTTCTCCTTCAAATTGAGTGGAATGGAAGACCTTGCTTTCAGGAACTCAGTTGTTTTGTTCATGGTTATAGCCCTGTTACCTGGGATGTAGTTACACTTAATATGCATTTTTAAAATAAATGAGCGGTTGCTTTGCTGAGGTTAAGTAGGTAGGATGCACCATTTGTGTATCAAACTAAAGCAGGTAATATTGGGCATATATTTACAAATGGAGGCTGTATTAGTTGCAGGCAAGATGCTTTGACCAAGTCTCTTAGACGGCAACAGTGAAACAGGAATGAGAGCTGGAACTCTGGCTCTGAAGCTTGTTAGTACTGTGGCCTTGTGACAGTTGCTTCACCTCTCTGAGTTCTGGTTTGCTCATCCATTAAAATGGGTTTTATTAACTAAAATTAGAGTTGCCATATCATGCAAAAATCCCACTCCTGGGCATATATCTGGACAAATGATGCATGTACTCCTGTGTTCATAGTAGCACTTTTCACAATGGCCAAGACATGGAGGCAACCTGAAAGTCCACCGACAGATGAATGGATCAAGAGGGTGTGGCCCGTGCATAGAATGGAGCACTCTTCAGCCGTAAAAGTGAAGCGACGCCATTTGTATCAACAGGGTTGGGCCTGGAGATTACCATACTAAGTGAAGAAAGTCAGAAAGAGAAAGATACATACCGTGTCATCTCACTCTATGTGGAATCTAAACTATGACACAAATGAACCTATTTACGAAACAGGAACAGACTCACAGACGTGAAGAACAGATCTGCAGTGGTCACAAGAGGATGGGAGGGGAAGGACAGAGTGGGAGTTTGCAATTAGCAAATGCAAACTGTTACATGTGAATGGAAAACAATAAGGAACTACTGTATATCACAGGCAACTATTTTCAGTATCCTATGATAACCCATAATGGAAAAGAATACAAAGAAGAATGTATATACTTCTATAACTATCATCTATCTATCTAAATCACTTTGCTGTTCAGCAGAAATTAACCCAGCATTGTAAATTAACTATACCTCAATTTTAAAAGACAGGTTTTTATTAAAGGTGATAGCTCTGAGAACTTTATGTTGATTAAAGGAGCAACCATCTACACAGTGTTCATGAAAGTGCTTGGCACAAATAAAAGCACCACAAATACTTCATAATTGTCTTTGTTTCTGTTCATTTATTTCATATTCGACATTTTAGTCTATCTGATTCACAGTTATTTTATGCCAAAAACGCAAATTGAAGCAATTGTTAAAGCAGAAGTGAAGATAATTCATTACTACCTTTGTCCATGATATGGTTAATAACCACCAGTGAGGAACTCTGCCTTCTTCTCACGCTTCATTTGCAAACTAGGTGCTTATATACACAAGATTTCTCTTTAAAAGTATTCCCCCAGCTAAGTTGCCATTCTTCTGATTAACCAACTCCCTTTTTAAAGACTCCAGTCATGAAGTTTATTTTTTGTGACATTCACTCAAGTATAGAAACAAGGATTGCCAGTGCTTTTCCAGCAGGCTTTATTTCAGTTTCATCATGCCAACTTGCAGATGTTTTTTTCATGAAAGATACATTTGTAGAAAGAAGGTAATATTGACAGATAACATCTGCTATAAGGGACAATTTTGAAAAGGGCTGTTAAACCAGCTCCTTATTTTGCTACAATTTCCCACAATTGTTAAGACCTTAGTCATGAGTGTTTAACTGAAATTAGAACATAATTTTTGGTAAGTTTTACTCTCTTAAACTTTTCTTTCTGATGTTTAATGCACATAACCACTCAATCAATCAATATAATTAAAACTTGAATAACTTTTGGGTACTTAAAACCTTTCAAAGATTTCTAATTGTACCTAGAATAAAACACAAACTCCGTGTATATTCTATAAGATTCTATGTGATCTGATATTTCCTACTGCTTTCATCTCTTGAAATACACTTCTTCCTGCTTCCCTAGTCTGCTCCTCTGATCTGCTTTCATTTGTTTATTTATTTACTGAGTTGAAACATAACTGGCAATGCCCGCAAATTCAGGAGATGCAAGAGACACAGGTTCATTCCTGGGTCAGGGAAGACCCCTTGGAGCAGGAAATGTCAACCTCCTCCAGTGTTCTTGCCTGGAATCTCATGGCCAGAGGAGTTTGGTGAGGTACAGCCAATGGGGCTGCAGGGAGTTGGACAGACTGAGCATCTAACCTACAAGCTTACAGTGTATAAAATATCAACTGGATACATTTATATATCTATAGGATTGCCATTGTAGCGTTAGCCCTATTGTACCACATAAATATAATTTCTAAGAGTAGGAACAGCTGACATAGCTCATTTTCCATCTCAGAATTTTGCATTCAGTGTTTATCTCTTTGAACCACTCAACTCTGGATTTTCACATGGCTTATTCCTTCATATCATTCATGTCCTAACTTAAATACTAACTCCTTGGATTTTCTCTACCATATAAGACAAGGAAGTATGCCTCTGCAGCAGTCATTTCCGAACACATCTTCCTTCATTTTCATATTCCTTTCTTCATATTCTAGGCATTATTTGAAACTATTGCCAGATACATAAGGGCTTCCCAGGTGCCTCCAGTGGTAAAGAACCCACCTGCCAACGTGGGTAGATGCGGGTTTAATTCCTGGATCAGGAAGATCCCCGGGAGGAGGACATGGCAACCCAGTTCACTATTCTTGCCTGGAGAATCCATGGACAGAGGAGTCTGGTGGGCTACAGTCCATGGTGTCCCAAAGAATTGGACATGACTGAAGTGACTGAGCGTGCACACTTGCCACATATATATGCTTAGATATACACATACACACATGTATACATACAGAATGATGCACATATGTATAAGATATATTTTAAATTACCATTTTATCTATCTTCCTAACCAAGACTTAAGAAGCACAAAATCAGAGTTCCTTGCCTTTTCCCTTGCTGTATCTCTTGTGTTTAGAACCACATTTATTGGTCAAGTGAATAAATATGTGGATACCAGGTACTATGGGGGATACAGAGAAGCTTCAATGGGGATTTTAGCTGTTTAGAAGTCTTCTGTCTAATAAGAGAGTTAAGCCACTGGTGTATGAGGAGATAATTTAACAAGTCAGTATAATTAAGTGATGAAAGCAACAAACACTGGGAAATCTGAATGCAGAGAAATCACTTTACACTGATCAAGAGTGGATTGATAGTGGATATGGGTTTTAAGCTGGGCTGTGAAAGATGAGTGGGGTGTATAACAACAGCATATTCATAATTCAGCTCTTTATCTTGCAAATCCAAGCATGCATGTTGGTTTTTTTCTGCTGTCCTCCTGAATTTTAACCCAATGGCAGAAAGTGAAGAGGAACTAAAGAGTTTCTTGATAAAAGTGAAAGTGAAAGAAGATAGGGAAAAACTGGAAATGGTGACAGACTTTATTTTCTTGGGCTCCAAAATCACAGAAGATGGTGACTGCAGCCTTGAATTTAAAAGATGCTTACTCCTTGGAAGAAAAGCTATGACCAACCTCAGTTCAGTTCAGTTCAGTTCAGTCGCTCAGTCGTGTCCGACTCTTAGCGACCCCATGAACCACAACACGAAAGGCCTCCCTGTCCATCACCAACTCCCGGACCTAGATAGCATATTAAAAAGCAGAGACATTACTTTGCTGACAAAGGTTTGTCTACTCAAAGCCATGGTTTTTCTAGCACTCATGTACATATGTGAAAGTCGGACTATAAAGAAGGCTGAGTAACAAAGAATTGATGTTTTCGAACCGTGGTGCTGCTGAAGACTCTTGAGAGTCTTTTGGACAGTATCGGGGACCTGCCTCGATACGGACCCAGGGTATCCTTGGGATGAACGGCGTCGGCGTCAGCGAGAGAGAGAGAAAGAGAGAGAGAGAGAGGCTGATATTTCCTTGGTTTATGCAGGAAACCAATAAAACCCCAGCACGGGGTTTGCTCTGTTTACGTAGGCCGCAGGCGCCCTCTCGAATCACTGGAGGCACCCTACCAGGGCACCCCCTCAAGTGGGTCTTAGAAGCCCAGGCAGATAAGTAAACGCAGAGGGCCCAGTGCTCCAAGGATCTCAACCAGAAAAAGGAGAATAGAGAAAAGGACGGAAAAAGAGAAAGAACGACACGGGGAGACCAAGCTTCCGTGAGCAAGGCCCAAAACTTTATTTTCCAGTCCTGCTTTTATACCCTAAGTTGTGCACATAAAAAATAGAGAAAAGGAGGTATACAGTCACGCCAAAATCACGCAGGGTCAGCAGTCTTGACCCTTATCAGGATCAGGGCTTATTTTTGTATGTCTCGTGATATACAAAAGTTTTAGGTGGTTTACATCATCTTCTGGCCAGGAGGCCTGCTAACAGTTTATGGCCCTCTCTCCTAACAAAGGTAAGTTAGCTAGAAAAAGGCTTATATTCTTTCAAGGTGATTTTCCTAAAGTGAGGCGCTATTCTCCAAAGACACATGGCAAGAGGAGATCCAACCAGACAATCCTAAAGGAAATCAGTCCTGAACATTCATTGGAAGGACTGATGCTGACTGTGATGCTCCAATACTTTGGCCACCTGATGTGAAGAGCCGACTCATTGGAAAAGACCCTGATTCTGGGAAAGACCAAGGCAGAAGGAGAAGGGGATGGAAGGGAACGAGATGGTTGGATGGCATCACCTACTCAATGGACATGAGTTTTAGCAAGCTTCAGGTGATAGTGAAAAACAGGGAAGCCTGGTGTGTTGCCATTCACAGGATCTCAAGGAGTCAGACATGACTGAGCGACTGAGCAGCAAAAACACGAATCTTACATGAACTAGATGATCCTCCAAATGGAGTGCAGCTCTGTCATGTACCCCCTGCCCTTTGCCTCATGTGCAATGATGGACAGCTTTCTCTACCCCGTAAATCCCCGAGAAAGCATCCAGCTCATCCTCTCTACTGGACCTTCACTCAGGCCAGTCTACTGGGTTAGCCAAGCTATTTCACCTAAGGCCTCCCTAACCTTCCCTCTGTAGCTTAAGAACCCACAGCTCAGAAGTTCCCTCAGTTTTCTTCCAGAGTAGCCCAAGTGTCCTGCCCTCTGCTTTTACCTTCCTGTGCTTCTCTCATTTTCCGGAACAATTCTTTGTCATTACCTGAAGTATGAGTCTCCCCATAGACTACAGACCATATAAGGATGGGGATTCTGTTCTCATCATCTCTGCATCTCATCACTGACACAGTTCCTGGCACATTAGAGGAGCTACGTAAATGCTTCCCAAATTGCTGAAGGAATGTGAAGGAGAGATAGAAAGCTGTTAGGGCTACTGAAATGTTGAGTTTAACTTGAAACCATTTCTACCCTCGTAGAAGGTTGCTTAATGGAAGCCAATGTGAAAATGCCAGCGCTATCTTATTTATCTTATTTATTTAGGTGTTTTGTTCACTAGAGCTATTAAAAGGCCATCTTGCTGAGAAGTTGTGTATAATTGTCAGTATTATGCCAGAGACCACTTGCTGTAAGTCTGCCAGACCAAAGAGGCATGCACTGTTCTCTGGAGACCTTCACCCAACAGGATTATTAAAAGAATCTGGAAGGATTAATAGATGGGTGGTAGCTCATTAAAACCAATACTAAATGCTTTACTCTGACCACAAACTCATAATATGGACTGTCCCAAGGAGGATGTTGAAGTCTGAAGTGCATCCTTCAGGCTACCTTTTTAGGCTTGCCAAGAGGGTGGGCACTTTGGAGAAGAGTTAATAGCAATGATGGTCTTCCCTTGTGGCTCAGCTGGTAAAGAATCCTCCTGAAATGCGGAGACCCAGGTTCAATCCCTGGATTGGGAAGATCCTTTGGAGAAGGGAAAGGCTATCCACTCCAGTATTCTGGCCTGGAGAGTTCCATGGACTGTAGAGTCCAAGGGGTTGCAAAGAGTTGGACATGACTGAGCGACTTTTACTTTATCTAACAGCAGTGATAGTGCATGTTGATGAGGCTCCTCTTTCCTGTGCCAGGCACTATTCTGGATGCTTTGCACACATCACTGCCAATCCTCACACAAAATCTCCTAGGTTTAAGTTTTATCCTCTCCAAATACAGTTGAAGAAATTGAAGGTCAGAGAGACTTTGTGGCCACAGGGAAGAAACTTCCTTTTCCCCTTCAACAATGACAATTGACAGGGTGTCCCAATTGCTCTAATGGAGCTTCCTATAAGAAAATACTGTTGGCTAATATAACATATGCCTCTCATTCCCTTGAATCTAGGATACTAGGCTCTGTAGACTGTGCCTTCAACTCATGACCTGTTTGGCTACATGCAAGTGCCCTAACCTTTGTGTAAGAAGGAATTATGATGAGACCTATCTCACAGGCTTGAAGTAGGATTAGAAGAGTTGGCACATGGACAGCAAATAGGATCATGCCTGAATCTTCATAAGCACATGAGAGATATTAGTTATCATCTTGAGGCATTTGAGATGGGTGGCAGTTTGTGTATTTTTATTCATTCCTTTATCCTTCAACCCTTCATTAAGAACCACTCCACTGTTCTAGTCCTCAGAGATGAGAGCAACCTGCTGCATTTCAAGGCCTGTGCTCCTGATCAGTTTAACAAAATCTTTAAATTTGATGGTGCAGTGCTTTAGAAAATCAAAAAAGTTTGATTTCACTTGAATATCCCATACTTTTAAGCAATCAATTTTATTTTCTCCCTTAACTCAAGTCTCTGGAAGTCTGTTGGATTTGTTTTAAGATTGATTGGGCTGTTTTGGCAGAAATGGTGCCTTAGGAACAAACAATTTTTCCATCAGTTTGTCAAGTGTTGGTATCCAGTGTATTGTCCTGGTTTTGACAGACAGTTGCCTGTAGACAAATTACTTTTTCTTTCAGTCTTGCATCTCGGTGTAATACTTTGAGGACATGTGAAGCCTCTGCTAGGTATCCCTATTTTAATTAATATTTGAGTCAATAAGTTGCTATGGTCTAAATATAGTAGTGCAAAAAGATCTCCATTCTCTGGGAATAAGGGAGATGGGAGCTGGGCTGATCTCCCTGACTCATCATCCCCATTACCAGAAGATACCTTGTCAAGTGAATCAGGACATTATTTCCCAAATCAGGGTTACACTTCAGTTAATGGGAGTGAAGTGGCTTTCTCAGAACAATTGGGGATCGTCTATACATGTGCAGTAGCAGGTAAGTTTTACTCTAGATGTGTTCAGTTCAGTTCAGTTCAGTCGCTCAGTCATGTCCGATTCTTTGCGACCTCATGAACCACAGCACGCCAGGCCTCCCTGTCCGTCACCTACTCCTGGAGTTCACTCAAATTCATGTCCATCTAGTCGGTGATGCCATCCAGCCATCTCATTCTCTGTCTTCCCCGTCTCCTCCCACCCCCAATCCCTCCTAGCATCAGACTCTTTTCCAGTGAGTCAACTCGTCGCATGAGGTGGCCAAAGTATTGCAGTTTCAGCTTTAGCATCAGTCCTTCCAATGAACATCCAGGATTGATCTCCTTTAGAATGGACTGGTTGGATTTCCTTGCAGTCCAAGGGACTCTCAAGAGTCTTCTCCAGCACCACAGTTCAAAAGCATCAATTATTCGGTGATCAGCTTTCTTCACAGTCCAACTCTCACATAAATACATGACCACGGGAAAAACCATAGCCTTGACTAGACGGACCTTGGTTGGCAAAGTAATGTCTCTGCTTTTGAATATGCTATCTAGGCTGGTCATAACTTTCCTTCCAAGGAGTAAGCATCTTTTAATTTCATGGCTGCAATCAGCATCCGCAGTGAGTTTGGAGCCCAAAAAAATAAAGTCTGACACTGTTTCCACTGTTTTTCCATCTATTTCCCATGAAGTGATGGGACCAGATGCCATGATCTTCATTTTCTGAATGTTGAGCTTCAAGCCAACATTTTCACTCTCCTCTTTCACTTTCATCAAGAAGCTTTTGAGTTCCTCTTCACTTTCTGCCATAAGGGTGGTGTCATCTGCATATATGAGGTTATTGATATTTCTCCCAGCAATCTTGATCCCAGCTTATGCTTCTTCCAGCCCAGCGTTCCTCGTGATGTACTCTGCATATAAGTTAAATAAGTAGGGTGACAATATACAACCTTGACATACTCGTTTTCCTATTTGGAACCAGTCTATTGTTCCATGTCCAGTTCTAACTGTTCTAGATGTGTTAGTAAAGGGAAATGGGCAGCTTGGTGAGGAAGACAAGATATTGCTTCTCTGCCTGAGCAATGGGGACACAGCCTCCCTGAGCCCCTGCCCCACCCTGTGGCTTCTGCAAACACTGAGACCTGGGTGCCCATGTCCTTCAGTTTCAGTTCACTCGCTCAGTCATGTCTGACTCTTTGTGACTCCATGGACTGCAGCATGCCAGGCTTCCCTGTCCATTGCCAACTCCCAGAGGTTGCCCAAACTCATACCAATTGAGTCAGTGATGCCATCCAACCATCTCATCCTCTGTCATCCCCTTCTTCTCCTGCCTTTATTCTTTCCCAGCATCAGGGTCTTTTCCAAGGGGTCAGTTCTTTGAATCAGGTGGCCAAAGTAGTGGAGTTTCAGCTTCAGCATCAGTCCTTCCAATGAATATTCAGGACTGATGTCCTATAGGATTGACTGGTTGGATCTTCTTGCAGTCCAAGGGACTCACAAGAGTCTTCTCCAACACCACAGTTCAAAAGCATCAATTTTTTGGCACTCAGCTTTCTTTATAGTCCAACTCTCAAATCCATATATGACTACTGGAAAAATCATAGCTTTGGCTAGATGGACCTTTGTTGGCAAAGTAATGCCTCTGCTTTTTAATATGCTATCTAGGTTGGTCATAGCTTTTCTTGCAAGAAGCAAGTGTCTTTAATTTTATGGCTGCTGTCACCATCTGCAGTGATTTTGGAGCCCCCCAAATAAATCATGTTCTTAGCATCCTGGGAAAAGTCAGTGGAGGAGAAAAATTCCATAATCAGTGGATTACCAAGTATTAAAAGAGGTTGGGGATGAGAGATCATCACTGCATGGTTATAAAGGATTGTGTGTGTGTGTGTGTGTGTGTGTGTGTGTGTGTGTTTGCTCAGCCGATCAGTCACATCCAACTCTTTACAACCCCATGGACTGTAGCCCGCCAGGCTCCTCTGTCCATGGAATTTTCCAACCAAGAATACTGGAGCGGGTTGCCATTTCCTATTCTAGGGGGTGTTCCTGACCCAGGGATCGAATTCAAGTTTCTCGCATCTCCTGCATGGGCAGGAAGATTCTTTACCATTGAGCCACCTGAGGAGCTCCAAAGGGTTAGTGCCTGGGGAAAGAATATGATACAGGAAACAGCACTGTGAGTATACAGTAGTGAAGTTGAGATGGTAGGCTGGTCAGGAGTATACTAGGAAGGGCAGGTGACTTGGGCAAAAACATTAAAAAGAATGAAACAGAAATATTTCCCTGTACTCTGTGTTCTCTTGATCTGTGACCGTGTATCTTTATGCATTTGACATTCTCCATTCCCTGCACAGCACTAAGTATCAGATGCTCACTCCGAGGCACAGAGGAGCTTAGTAGCGTAGTTTGCACTGGCGGCTGTGTCCAATGCCAAAACAATGTTCTTCTGTAGGAGACAACGGAGAATTATGGGATGGGAGTTGAATAGCAGAGGACCAATGACATGAGCACAGTATAATCCTAATTCAAGAAATCCTGCTCAAGATCTTATCCACAAAGCCAATGCATAAGAACTAAACATTAATTCATTTCTTTTAACCTAAATATTTTTATTTCAGAAGAGGCTAAATATAGTTAATGCGAAGTTGAATCTATTTGCTTATTTATAAGTGAGTCCCCGACAAAATTCTCACGTAACTAGTTGCAGACAGGCACAGGGCTGTAAGAAGTTCAGAGCGTGGTATAGTCAGATGAGACTAGATTTGTTTTTATGTCGCATCCTCTCCCTCTCAGTATGCTACTTTTATGCTAGATTTCTGAGCCACACCAATCAATAGAATTATCCCCTGCTTTCTTTCTGTGCCTTCATTTAAACATCAAGGTGAAATTCAAAGGCTTGCAGAGACTACTTGGGTCATTCAAAAGATCACTGGTCTTCTGGGAATTGCCTTTGTTTTTCATCACTGCATGAGCTTTTATTGCTCAGATTTGGGTCATGTGCCCCCATCATCCTTGTCCTCCCACTCACACCCTTTCAGGAACTGAGCACAGCACATGCAAACAGTCCTGTAGGCATGAAATAAGGTGAGGGGATAAAAAACAGGATTTTTTTTTTTCAGCTGTTTAATTGCAGTCTTATGTGGGAACTCCCAATGATGATGAGGGATTTTATAAAACGTTGTAGCCTCATTCAACAACAGACTACTAATTAGCTCATTTACGTGGGTACTAAACTCATCTAAGAAAAGGAGCAGAGCCTAATTAGAGAAATCTCAAAGGATATTAAACCCCAATCCTTTAAAGTTACAGTTTGAAAAAAACACAGATTCACAAAAGCATACACGCTGCTCACATGTACTTGTATCTACACACAAACTGAGACCAAGAACTCAGGTGAACGGTAATCCCAAGTACTTACTGGTAACTGTTAATTAGAAAGGACTTTGGTCACTACTGCTGCCTTCATAATAAAAAAAAAAAATGACTCAACATGAAATAATTCACGCTTAACCAAACCATAAATTCATTCTCCCTTCAACTTAAACATCTTTGAAAGATTTGTGGAAATAAGAGGTTTTTTAAGAAAAAGACTTTGGTGAATTATTCTATTATTATAATCATTTCTTGCATTTAATTGTTTTAATGGACCTCAGATCTTATGTTGGCTGATGTTTGTTTTCTGAGAGTCCAGGTTTTCATTTATTTGTGTACCTCCCTGATATTTTCTCAATTGCAGTTATGTTCCAAGCATTATACTAGGCACTTTGCAGGGAGAGTATTCAAAATCAAACATGAATCCTACTATCTCAGGGGCAGATGTATGTCAGTCCATTTGACAAATGGTTAATGATCATCCTCAAATGCAAGTATTAGTAAGGAATCATTCCTTTTAGAAAATGAGATAGAAATAGAGCTGTATATATATACACACATATATATAATGTACATATATACATACTTAAATATTTCATTCCAATATATATTATTCTAATTATATTCTAATTAACATTTTATTACATAGATATATAAGGACATTTGCCGAGGGGAGCTATCAGAAAATAAGAGAGAGAGAAGGACCTGGAGGAATCAGAAAGTCTTTGGTGAAAAGGTGGCTCCTGAGCAGGGTTATGATGGCCAAGTAAGAAAATGCCAGCAAAGGGAAGAGCATCAGTTCAATGAAGAGGTGGGTAGGATGACAAATGATTAGTTTAGTGGGAGTTAAAATGGTTAGCTGTGGCTGAGGAAAGAGTTTGAGACAAGGAGTGGACAATTAAGTGGAATAGTGAATGGGACGACTATTGAGGGAGGTCCTAAGAATGACCTAGGCAACAATAACAATTATTGTTAATATTTATTGAGAATGGACTGTGCAATGAGTCTATTGATAAAGATGCTACATGTACAGTAAATTCTTTTAGCAGAAATCCTTTCAGAGTTAGTGTTTCATTTTGATGAGGTACAATTTATCAGTTTTTCCTGCTACGGCTCCTACTTTTTTAGCAAGTCTAAGAAGTCTTCCTGAGGATTCTTTTCTATGCAATTTTTCTAAAAACATTGTTTACATTTGTCTACAGTTTCTTAATCTAGGGTAGTTAAGTTGTTATTAGTTTGTCTTTCAGTATAGCTCCCTCAAAATCTTAGGATTTTTCTTACCTATTTGATTCCATTTAGCATCATATATTGCTGAAGAATTGATGTTTTGAATTGTGGTGCTGGAGAAGACTCTTGAGAGTCTCTTGGACAGGAAGGAGGTCAAACCAGTCAATCCTAAAGGAAATCGACCCTGAACATTCCTGGAAGGACCGATGCTGAAGCTGAAGCTCCTATAACCTTGGCCACCTGATGAGAAGAGCTGACTCACTGGAAAAGACCCTGATATTGGAAAAGATTAACGGCAGAAGAAGATGGCAACAGAGGATGAGATGGTTGGATGGCAACACTGACTCAATGGACAGGAGTTTGAGCAAGTTCCAGGAGATAATGAAGGATGGGGAAGCCTGGTGTGCTGCAGAGCATGGAGTCACAAAAAGTCAGATATGACTTAGTGACTGAACAACAACAAGGCATCATATATTAATATACCAATAGAACTCTTGCCTGGAAAATCCCATGGACAGAGGAGCCTGGAGGGCTGCAGTCTGTGGGGTCGCTGAGGGTCGGACACGACTGAGCGACTTCACTTTCACTTTTCACTTTCACACATTGGAGAAGGAAATGGCAATCCACTCCAGTGTTCTTGCCTGGAGAATACCAGGGTTCGGGGAGCCTGGTGGGCTGCCGCCTATGGGGTCGCACAGAGTCGGACACGACTGAAGCGACTGAGCAGCAGCAGCAGCAGTAGCAGCCACATTAATAGTTTTTTTGAGACAAGTTTCGTATCTGTGGATTTTTTTTGAATCTCGCTCACATGCTTTCCTCTATCCCTCTCTCCGTATTTCTCCAACACTTATTGAGTGAAGACCCTGATGGTCACTGTATTACATGCATGTTATATGCTGAATACTTGTTATTAATATTCCCAACCATTCTATAAAGAAAATGCTACTATTTCTAATTTGTTATGAAAATGAAATGAAAACTTAAGTGTTGAAAGAACTTGCTTTGGACATGAAGCAAGTAGGTGGTGAAGGCGGGATTCAAATTGACACAGCCTGACTTCAGAGCCCCCTTACCCTGTACTGAACTGGAGTGTATAACTATCTATAATAAAATAAATTATAGACATCAGTGACATTTGTATATAAAGCATTACTAAACAGAATGTGAGAAGGCAATGTCACCCCACTCCAGTACTCTTGCCTGGAGAATCCCATGGATGGAGGAGCCTGGTGGGCTGCAGTCCATGGGATCGCTAAGAGTCGGATATGACTGAGCGACTTCACTTTCACTTTTCACTTTCATGCATTGGAGAAGGAAATGGCAACCCACTCCAGTGTTCTTGCCTGGAGAATCCCAGGGAAGGGGGAGCCTGGTGGGCTGCCGTCTTTGGGGTCGCACAGAGTCGAACACGACTGAAGCGACTTAGCAGCAGCAGCAGCAAACAGAATGTGAAGAAAAATGGTCGATTATAACAAATTACTACTTTAGTGCTTTCTCAGATGACGTTTCCTTCCGATTTTCTAAGGTAAATTACAGTCACATGAAAACACAGACACGGGGAATACACGTGAAGACAGAAGCAGAGCTAGATTGACACTTCTGCAAGTGAAACATGCATGCACTTCAGTCATGTCCAAGTCTTTGCGACCCTATGGGTTAAAGCCCTTCTGGCTCCTCTGTCTGTGGGATTCTCTGGGTAAGAATACTGGAGTGGGTTGCCATGCCCTCCTACAGGGCATCTTCCCAGCCCAGGGATCAAACCCGTGTCTCTTGTATCTCCCGCATTGTCAGGCCAATCCTTTACCACTAGTGCCACCCAGGGAGCCCTACAAGCAAAGAACTGCCAAAAATTACAGGCTGTCATCAGAAGCTAGAAGTGAAGGATGATATAGATTCTCCCTCAGATCTCTCAGATAGAACCAGTCTGGCTCACACCTTGATTTCACACTTTTAGCATCCAGAAGATGGGAGATAGATAGTATATTTGTTTAAGATATCTAGCTTGTTTTAATTAGAAAGCTAAAATTAATTTGGTTTCGAGTTATATTATAATTACATTATACATAATATCACTAATTTGCATTATGGGTTTTTAAATATGAATTTCTTTTCTTCGGTGTAATCGCCGAGGAGCAGACCATGAGTAAACAGGGTCAGAGGCACACACTGGAGGTTAAATATTATTTTGGTAAATCTGAACATCCCTAATAACTATTAAGAGGATGCTCTGTTTGTATAAACTGTGCATGTTAAATAAGTCAGCTGGTCTCACTGTTAATCAAAGAAGGGGTTGGGGGGTCATAACCATCAGCTACACAGGAAAGACCCATTCCCTTTCCCACACCCTGAGAACGGACTTCCTGGCCTGCAGCCAAGGCAAATGTTAAGATGTGAGTGGTGCATTTTGCCCAGGTGGAAAGAGTAATTTCTGGTTATGAAAGTAATGTGTGTCTTTGTAAGGAATTTAGGAATAAAAAATGTATATAAAAGAAATTAAAAATCACCTGTAATTCCATCATCAGAGACATCAAAATCAAGTGTGCATATATGCATACCTACAGTAGGTGTGGTCAAGAATAAGATTACTCCATACGTAAAGATTTGTCATCTTGTTGTGTATTATGGGGACTTATTTCAGTTCAGTTCAGTCCCTCAGTTGTGTCCGACTCTTTGCGACCCCATGAATCACAACACGCCAGGCCTCCCTGCCCATCACCAACTCCCAGAGTTCACTCAAACTCATGTCCATCGACTCGGTGATGTCATCCAGCCATCTCATTCTCTGTCGTCCCCTTCTCCTCCCGCTCCCAACCTTTCCCAGCATCAGAGTGTTTTCCAGTGAGTCAACTCGTCGCCTGAGGTGGCTGAAGTATTGGAGCTTCAGCTTTAGAATCAGTCCTTCCAATGAACACCCAGGACTGATCTCCTTTAGATTGGACTGGTTGGATCTCCTTGCAGTCCAAGGGACTCTCAAGAGGACTACTTTATGCCAATAAATTAGGACTAGTTCATACTGTCTTAATGTCTCTATGGTAAACCATGGGTGGATACAACATAATATAACAAACATAGAATTAACCATTCTCCTGTTGGTAAATATTAAAGTTGCCATAGTCATTTTTGATACTTTGAACCATAGGATAATCAACTTTTTATATGTACTGAAGTAATCTGATTATTTCCTTGGAATCTGCATTTTTACAGGGAGCTGGGAAATATTTATGGTCTGTAGTTAAACTGCAGGTATGCTAAACAAACAGAAAAATGCTAATCCTGGAGGGTTTTTGCTCTGTTCAGCTTTATTGTTTCCCCAAACCAGAATGGTTTCATTGTCTGCCTGTTTTAGATGATACCATTTAAGGGAACAGAGCTCTTTGAGGACAAAGAGAATAAAATGCACGGATGGCTTGTGTCACTAAAGGATCTTACGGCCCCACTCTAGTATATGCAATGAATGAGGACTTCTACAACCTGATTTTTGACCACACTGGGCAGACATAGTGAGTAAGAATGCGTGCACACGTGTATTGGAAGGTCCAGGTCACTGATGACTAAGTGAAGGAAGGCCGGCGAGGATGGGGTGAACTTACTGGGGTGGAGGCGAAAGGCCCGAGATGCCTGAGACAGATAAACACAGGGCATAAGGCTGAAAGTGAGAGGAAGCGATTGTGCAAGGGGGAGGCCTCGGTTTGCACAGGGTTCAGCTGCTACGCCTTTCCTTCAGGGAAGCCTCCTCTGTCCTCTTTGGAGGGAGTATTTATCTGCATGGTAACTTTCAGGATATTTCTGGCAGCGTATGTTGACATGTATCTCTACCACTTAGCAGAGTTCCTTGCCACAATCCATCTGAAGTGCAGGAAACCGCCTACAATGCAGGAGACCCAGGTTCAATCCCTGGGTAGGGAAGGTCCCCTGGGGAAGGAAATGGAAACCCACCCCAGTATTCTTGCTGGAAAATCCCATGGACAGAGGAGCCTGGTGGGCTACAGTCCATGGGGTCACAAGAGTTGGGCACAACTTAGTGACTAACCACCTTGGCATGGTGCAAGTTTTTCTCAACATGTGAATCCATACATGAGAGTACACTGGAGCGTGTTCAAGTGAAGTTTCTGAAATGTTGTTGCTGTTGTTCAGTCCCTCAGTCGTGTCCAGCTCTTTGCCACTCCATGGACTGCAGCGTGCCAGGCTTCCCTATCCATCACCATCTCCCAGAGCTTGCTCAGACTCATGTCCATCAAGTCGGTGATGCCATCCACCCATCTCAACCTTTGTCATCTCCTTCTCTTCCTGCCTTCAAGCTTCCCCAGCATCAGGGTTTTTTTCCAGGCGGTCTAAGGCAATTCAGGGGAAGGTTTTGAGGAGAGAGAAAGCAAGGAATTCTCAAGAGCCTTGCTAGTTACTTTATGAGAGAGCTGAACTGCAATGAGGCACTTTGAAGCCCAAATATGTCCCAATTTGGGCTGGAAGGTTGGTGCTCTGCCCCTTCAGCCTCTCCTGTACATGACTAGAACCCTAGGTCCTTCAGAATTAAACCTACACTTAACTGTCAGGACATTCCTATTCTCATGAGAAACTCTGCTGCTGCTGCTGCTGCTGAGTCACTTCAGTCGTGTCCGACTCTGTGACCCCAAAGACGGAAGCCCACCAGGCTCCCCCTTCCCTGGGATTCTCCAGGCAAGAACACTGGAGTGGGTTGCCATTTCCTTCTCCAATGTGTGAAAGTGAAAAGTGAAAGTGAAACGTGAAAGTGAAGTCGCTCAGTCGTGTCCGACCCTTAGTGACCCCACGGACTGCAGCCTACCAGGCTCCTCCATCCATGGGATTTTCTAGGCAAGAGTACTGGAGTGGCTTGCCATTGCCTTCTCTGCATGAGAAACTCTAGAAGCCTTTATTTAGGAGTCCAGCATCACGATATACATGACCTTGTATCTTAGTTCTAGTAGCAAGGCGATTGATCTCCTGCCCTCTCCTCTATCTTGGATACCGGGATGCACTCACTTTCTTCTCCAGGCCTCAGTCCTTGAATTGAGAAACTGCCTGGAGAGCCATTTCTTCTGGAACTAGGACTGATCTTGCTCTGTTAATTTCCAATTCTTGGACCAACCCAGCAGATGGAATATTCTCCTTATTTTGCTAACTTATTGGGCTTCCCTTGTGGCTCAGCTGGTAAAGAATTCGCCTGCAATGTGGGAGACCTGGGTTCGATCCCTGGGTCAGGAAGATCCCCTGGTGAAGGGAAAGGATATCCACTCCAGTATTCTGGCCTAGAGAATTCCATGGACTATGTAGTCCATGGGGTAGCAAAGAGTCTGACATGACTGAGTGACTCTCACACTTTATAGAAGTATAATTAATACATGATAGACTGCATATATTTAAAATGTGCAATTTGCTAAGTTTTGACATATGTTCACAATCATGAAACCATGACAACAATCAAAATAAAAAGCCTATTACTGCAAAAGTTTCCTCTTACCCTTGGTAATCCTTCCCTTCTGCCTTCAGGAAACCATTGATCTCTGTCACCATATATTCACTGTCCTTTTCTAGAATCTTAAATAAGTAGAATCATGCATCAAGTACCTTTATTTTGCCATGCTTCTTTTACTCAATGAAATTATTTTGAGATTCACTCCTGTGGTTGCATGTATTAATATCTTTAATTGCTAAGCAACATTCTATTATGTATCAGAATTTCTTTATGTACTCATTTGTTGATGAATATCTTGAATTGTTTCTGAATTTTTGTTATTACCAAAAAGAGTTTCTATGAGTATTCATGAACAAGTCTTTGTATGAGCATATGCTATTGATTCTCTTTAGCAAATAACTGGAAGTAGAATGGCTGGATTGTATGACAGGTGTATTTTAACTCTTTAACAAAGTACCAAATTGTTTTCCAAAGTGGTTGTACCAGTTTATTTTATTTTCTTGTGATCCAAAATCATGAAGGCAGTGACTATAGCCATGAAATTGAAAGATGCTTGCTCCTTGGAAGAAAAGTTATGACAAACCTAGACAGCATATTAAAAAGCAGAGACGTCAATTTGCCGACAAAGCTCCATCTAGTCAAAGCTATGTTTTATCCAGTAGTCATGTACAGAGGTGAGAGTTGGACCATAAAGAAGGTTGAGCACCAAAGAAATGATACTTTTGAATTGTGATGCTGGAAAAGACTCTTGAGAGTCCCTTGGACAGCAAGAAGATTAAACCAGTCAATTCTAAAGGAAATCAACTTTGAATATTCATTGGAAGGACTGATGCTCCAATACTTTGGCCACCTGGTGCAAAGAGACGACTCATTGAAAAAGACCCTGATGCTGGAAAAGATTGAAGGCAAAATGAGAAGGGGGCTGCAGAAGATGAGATGGTTAGATAGCATCACTGACTCAATGGGCATGAGTTTGAGCAAACTCCAGATTGTGAGGGATGGAGAATTGTGGTGTGCCACAGTCCATGGGAATCTCAAAGAGTTAGACGTGACTTAGCCACTGAAGAGTAACAGTAACGTTTTGCCAACATAAGTATATTAGATTTCAGTTTCTCTCAGTCTTCATCAACCCTTTCTATGGGGTTTTTATTCATTTCTTCACTGTGATAGTTATACAACAGTATCTAATTGTGGCTATAATTTGCATTCTCCTGATGACTAATAACTATGAGAATTTTTTTCATGAACTTGTGTATTATCTTTATATCTTCTTCAATAAAGTGTCTAAGTCTTTTGCCCATGATTTATTGAGTTGCTTGTTTTCTTATTATACTCTTTTGAGCATTCCTTATACATTATTAATGTAAGTCCTTTATCAGATATAAATTGCAAATATGATCTCCAAGTTTATAGTCTTCTTTTCATTCTCTTAAAAATGCCTTTTAAGAGCATGCCTTGCCTTTTTACTTTTGATAAAATTCAACTTCCTGATTTTTTCTTTCATAGATTGTGTTTTAATGTTGTACTTAAATACAACTGAACCCAATATTAACCCCACAATTTTATTACATTTACTCTACAAATCGTATGGCTTTAGGTTTTACCTTTGTATCTATGGTCTATTTTGAGTTAATTTTTGTAAATGGTATGAAGGAAGGGTTGAAGTGGGATTCTACTTTTTTGTTTTTCACATGGCTATTCAGTTGTTTCAGCACCATTTGTTGAAGAGGTATCTTTTCACCTATGAAATGTTTTTGCATGTTAGTCACAATTTTGTTGTTCATATATGTGTAGATCTATTTCTGGACTCCAGTCTTTTCCATTTACCTGTCAAAATGTTGATGTCAGTTCTATATTATCTTGCTAATTAGGTCTTTGTCATAAGTCAAAATAGGATAATTATAGTCTCCCAAATTTTATTCTTTTGTCAGATCATTTTGAATATTTTAGGTCCTTTAAAATCCTTATGAATTTTAGAATAAGTTTATCAATTTCCACAAACAAAATCAGCATTTTCGTTTTCAATATCAATTTAGGGAGTCTCTTTCCTTTCAAGGACTCAGCCAATGAAGAACCATAAACCCCGAGTCTACCATAACCCCTCCCCTCCCTCCCTGCTCCTGTCAACTTCCATTACTCTCTTATTAAACTGCTCTCATTCTCTTGCTGGGCTAGAATTTGCATGTCTCATCATGGTTACAGGCCACAAATTGCAATTCCCTACTGAACCCCTTTTTTACTGGAGAAATATATGACAGTCTATTTGTTTTAGGTCATCACACACAAAGTGCAAAAAAAATTCTCAAAGAACCACATTTTGTATAATTCAATTTTTATGAAATATCCAGAATAATCAAATCTATAGACGAAGAGAAGTTGTCGGGCCAAGGAGATGGAGAAAAAGGAGTGATTGCTACTGAGTACAGGGTTTCTTTGGTGAGACAAACATTTCAAAATTAGATTTCAGTGATGACTGCACAATTCTGTCAATTCACTTAAAAACATTTTAAATGGTTGAATGGCATGGTACATGAATAAAAATAAAGCTCCGTAAAACTCCTTTATAAAAAGATCAATTTGGGGAGAATTAATATCTTAACAATCTTTGAGTCCTTGGCCCATGAACATGGTATAAATTTTCTTTTATTTAGATCTTATCTAGCTTGTCAGAGCAGCATATTTGGTTTTCAGATCTTGTACATATTTTATTTTTTGATGAGTGATAGTGATAGTCACTCAGTTGTGTCCGGCTCTTTGTGATCCCATGGACTGTAACCTGCCAGGCTCCCCTGTCCATGGAATTCTCCAGTCAAGAATACTGGAGTGGTTTGCCATTTCCTTCTGCATTATTTTTCATATTTGCCCCTAAATATTTTAAAGTTTATTTGCTGTCTAGGTTAATATGATATTTTAAAGTTTATTTTTATTTCAATTATTAATTTTGGTTGCTAGTATAGAAATACAACTGATTTTATTTGGATCTTGTTTCCTGTGACTTTGCTAAACTCATTCGTTCTAGTAGCATTTTGGTAGAGTCCAATGAAACAGACAATCACATGGTCTTTAAATAAATCTCTCTCACGGACACATCTCTCTAATGATGAGTGTATTCTGGACCCCTATTTCTCCAGATCTCTTGCCTCATCATGATGTTATTGCTATGCAGATGACACTACCCTTATGGCAGAAAGCAAAGAAGAACTAAAGAGCCTCTTGATGATAGTGAAAGAGGAGAGTGAAAAAGCTGGCTTAAAAGTTAACATTCAAGAAACTAAGATCATGGCATCTGGTCCCATTTCTTCATGGCAAATACATTGGGAAACAATGAAAACAGTGAGAGACTTTATCTTCTTGGGCTTCAAAATCACTGCAGATGGTGACTGCAATCATGAAATTAAAAAACACTTGCTCCTTGGAAGGAAAGTTATGATTAACCTAGACAGCATATTAAAAAGTAGAGACATTTCTTTGCCAACAAAGGTCCGTCTAGTCAAGGCTATGGTTTTTCCAGTAGTCATGTATGGATGTGAGAGTTGGACTATAAAGAAAGCTGAGCTCCAAAGAATTGATGCGTTTGAACGCTGGTATTGGAGAAGACTCTTGCAAGTCCCTTGGACTGCAAGGAGATCCAACCAGTCAATCCTAAAGGAGATCAGTCTTGAATATTCATTAGAAGAACTGATGCTAAAGCTGCCACCAGATACGAAGAGCTGATTCACTGGAAAAGGCCCTGATGCTGGGAAAGATTGAAGGCAGGAGGAGAAGGGGATGACAGAGGATCAGATGGCTGGATGGCATCACCGACTCGATGGACATGAGTTTGGGTGACCTCCGGGAGTTGGTGATGGACAGGGAAATTTGGTGTGCCTCAGTCCATGGGGTCACAAAGAGTTGGACATGAATGAGTGACTGAACTGAACTACTGGATGCTGACTGCCAATGAAGGCTATTCTGACTCTGGGTATTTATGTTTTACAGAACACATAAACCACCTATTAGGAAAAAGGTGGCTCCCTGCCTAGCAATTAGTCAACTCTAGGAGCATTTAATTCTCAGTCCTGAAGTCTTCCCATTGGCTCCATGTCGCTGTCTAGTGGTGGCTCTGGGACCTTACTTTGACAGATAGAGAACTACAGTGAACCATGATTGATACTATAGCACTTTCTTAAGGTGTTATTATTATTATTTTTTAATCTGGGAGAATGTGGGCCATATAAAATAACATAAACAAAAATGCAAACTTCTAGTTTATATTAAAAAGGAGAAGGCCCAGAAATCGGGTGTATATTTCCACTTGCGTGGCAAGATAAGGGACTTCTACATGGTGCTAGTGATAAAGAATCTGACTGCAAATGCAGGAGAAGCAAGAGACATGGGTTCAATCCCTGGGTCAGGAAGATCTCTGGAGTAGGAAACGGCAACTCTCTCCAGTATTCTTGCCTGGAAAATTCCACAGACAGAGGAGACTGGCAGGCTACAGTCCATGGGGTCACAAAGGGTTGGACATGACTCAGTGTGTGTGTGTGTGCATGTGTGTGTGTGTGTGTGGATGTGTGCATGTGTACACACACACACATGGCAAGAGAAATCCTCCTGACTCACTTGTCTAACTTAGGTCATTTACCTGACACTTATATTTGCATTTGAGTTTCAAATTCTGTCCAGGTCAGGTGGACTTGCCTAGACTTAGCAGGGAAGGGGCACTCACTCATTCATTTACCTATCAATGCCCATTGAGCTTGGGGATTGTGTGCCAAACACTCAGTTCAGTTCAGTTCAGTTCAGTCGCTCAGTCGTGTCCGACTCTCCGCGACCCCATGAATCACAGCACACCAGGCCTCCCTGTCCATCACCAACTCCCGGAGTTCACTCAAACTCAGGTCCACAGAGTCGGTGATGCCATCCAGCCATCTCATTCTCTGTCGTCCCTTTCTCCTCCTGCCCTCAATCCCTCCCAGCATCAGAGTCTTTTCCAGTGAGTCAACTCGTCGCATGAGGTGGCCAAAGTACTGGAGTTTCAGCTTTAGCATCAGTCCTTCCAATGAACACCCAGGACTGATCTCCTTTAGAATGGACTGGTTGGATCTCCTTGCAGTCCAAGGGACTCTCAAGAGTCTTCTCCAACACAACAGTTCAAAAGAATCAATTCTTCGATGCTCAACTTTCTTCACAGTCCAACTCTCACATCCATACATGACCACTGGAAAAACCATTGCCTTGTTTGACATAGTGCCAAACACTAGGAGAGGTATTTGCTACAGATGGAAAAATTAACATTTGTTTCCTGTTTCCAGAGAGCTCACAGATTAGGTGGAATCATTAAGATGTTATTGTTCTGTATATTTTTGAATTATAATTTTTCTAGATATATGCTGGGAGTGGGATTGTGATAAAAATAGTATGATGATTCTATTTTTATTTTTCTGAGGGACCTCAATAGGATAGACGAACAACAAAGTCCTCCTGTATAGCATAGGGAACTATATTCAGTTCCTGAGATAAACCATAATGGAAAAGAATATTAAAAGTTATGTATATATATGCTAAGTCACTTCAGTTGTGTCTGACTCTTTGCGATTCTGTGGATTGTAGCCCACCAGGCTCTTCTGTCCATGGGATTCTCCAGGCAAGAATACTGGAGTAGATTGCCATGCTCTCCTCCAGAGGATCTTCTAAACCCATGGATCGAACCCATATCTCTGACATTTCCTCCTGCATTGACAGGCAGATTCTTTACCACTGTGCCACCTGGGAAGCCCATGCTAATGCTAAGTCACTTCAGTTGTGTCTGACTCTGTGCGACCCCATAGACGGCAGCCTGCCAGGCTCCCCCGTCCCTGGGATTCTCCAGGCAAGAACACTGGAGTGGGTTGCCATTTCCTTCTCTAATGCATGAAAGTGAAAAGTGAAAGTGAAGTCATTCAGTCATGTCCAACTCTTAGTGACCCCATGGACTGCAGCCTACCAAGCTCCTTGGTCCATGGGCTTTTCCAGGCAAGAAGACCGGAGTGGGATGCCATTGCCTTCTCCGTGGGGAACCCATATATATATATATCTGAGTCACTTTGCTCTATAGCAGAAATTAACACATTGTAAATCAACTACACAATAAAATGTAAAATATCAGTTAGGATGTAGATAAAAATGATACTACTGTGCTGTGTCATTTCAGTACATATTCCTAAATAAATATAGAATAAGGGGTAGTGGTCATAAAGAGATTTCCAGAGGAGGTAACAGTTGGTCAGAGTCTCTGTAGTACAAAGAATTGACAGGTAGAAAAGGTGGAGAAGATGTTGAACTGGTGGAGGAAACAGTTTGTGGAAGGCACTAAAGCATGAACTTAAAATACAGGTGTTGGAAGTTGCAATTAATTCATTCTGGCTGGGACTGAAGGATGCGGAGAAAAAGAAAGTGGAGTTAACAGCTCCAAAACAGAAGTGCCTGTAAGAGGAAAACATTGCTTGTGTTAAATAAATTGCCTTCAGTAAGCCGAAATCACTCTTAGTGAACACAAGCGAGTAACTGCTTTCCAACCAGAAAGCAGATCGCTGGTTGCCATGTCAGATTCATAAGATCCACTTCCATCACTCTGTGTCTCTTCTGGAGATTTCTGTTATCATGTGGGGTATGTGCACAAGTTGCTCACACATTTCAATTTGCTTTATTTTTTCACACGTTCATTTTTTTTTCCTTTTGAGGAAATAATTTTCTTGTGTCCTCTCTATGTTAGTTAAAGGTGCAGAGTTTTTTGAAAAGGATGAAAAGGATGAGACCTCAAGCACTGGTAATCCTGGACAATCATCTGAACCTAAAGAATTCCTATTTCAACCACGGTATTCCAGCAGTGGGATATCTTCAATGCTTTCCTGTGCTGGTTTCATCATCAGTGAAGCCATTTCCCACCCCTGCTCCCTTTCAGCTCAAAATTTCTTGGCAATATCCCTGTGACATACAATCCCCGTTAACTCTCATTAACCCGGTAGCATCTTTCAGGGGAGGTATTTCCCAGTACGACCAGAGGAACTTAGATTATGATGTTAATATGGTGTGTGTTGGAAAGTCTCTAAGATCAAATCTAAGATGGGAGAGGGACAGGCAAAGGATGGGAAAGGAAGCATAAAGACACAAGGAATGATCATGTTGCAACAAATGTGAATTTATTATTGTTTACCTTCAGGAAAACGGGAAAATGGTTCATGTCTTTCTTCCTTAATTGCTTGGTTGACCTCAGGGGAAAAAAAGAGAGAGAGAGAGAGAAAAGTCTAAGTTAAATGTACACCGTTTCATCTGAAAATGCTCATCCCTTGCCCCCAGGTACTTTCCTTTTCGGCTGAGTACCCATGTGGTTTCTGCGTTTCTGAGCAGAGAGAGCCAGCATCGCTCTAATAGCCCTTGAGAAAGTGTTTCAGGAGGTATTTGCAGAGAGCGAGGTGCCAGGGCACAGCCTTGTCTCCTCGACATGCCCCAGATATTGAACCTTCCAGTAACTACAATTACAACCCAAACCACAAAATGTAGATTTACAGATTGTTTTCAACAACACCCATTCAAATTTACTTATATTTACACTAGAAAAATTAGGGTAAGTGCTATTGTGACCAGAGACACAGACCAGGATCAATAACCAACCAATTCTTGGCTAATAAAGCACTTCTCTAAGGTCTACGGTTGCTCTATTCTGACTTTGAGGTTGGCCTCTAATGTCTTATCCATTGACTTTTCCCGTAAATATGTCTAATCGAGGCCATGTAGGATTCTAAAGAGAAATGATACACTTGGTTTGGTAAGAATTGCTAATTAACCAAGTAAGTAAAACCTGTAGCTGCTATGACTCCCAGCATTGCTCCTGTGGTGAAAATTTAGACAAGAAATTAAAACAGCAACTTTCATTTTAGATATATAGACTCTGTCTATATGTGTGTGTGTTACTTCTCCTTCTTCCAAATCTTAATGGCTCCAAAATCACCGTTTAGAAAAGAACTTTAAAAGATGACTGCAACAGTATTTCCCAGTGTTAGAAAACCTTTAACCAGGAAAATAACATGCAAGATATTTTCATGTGACACAGGAATTCTTCAATCATCTTTAACCTCAGTTTGTACAAAGTTCTCATTTCACAGTCACAAAAGATCACATTTCATATTAGAAAGGTCAAGAGAGGTTAGTTTGGGTCCTTGTATACTTGAATCATTAATTTTTTCTGATAACAGAGCAGGGTATTGAATCAAAACTAAAGGCAATAAAATAATGAATGACAAGGGAAGGGAACAGAAGGAGATCAAGAAAAGGTTTCTGAATATATATTCCCAGGTGGAAGAGTCCCGCCATAACGATACCTGTGTGTGGAGAGGCTTTTTGACGAAGACGCCTCTGCCTGGAGTGCTTGCTTGATGTATTCTGACTCCTCCAACACCTTGTTATCTCTGCTCCTTTGGCCAGAGGCAACAACCCCCCCCCCACTCAGTTGATTAGAGTCTGGTACAGGGGTGATGGTCGAGATTTCATTACCACAGGGGCCTGTTAGTGCAACTCTCTTCCAAGTTCACAAACCTGCCCTGTTCCTACCTGACCCCAGGTCACAAGGAGAATGAGGTGAGAATGTAATTCTCCCAGGGTGGAGATCTTACTGGTTGGTGCTGGGGGGCATGGGGATGCACACACACAGAGATCCTGCCTTGCAGACACCCCGGCTTTATTGGCATCCTGGGACTCAATTTTTCCATTGAATTTCTCTCTCTCCGGTTTTTATGGAAGGAGGGCAAATCATAGCAGACTTCCATTTTGAGAGGAAAAAGATTGGTTTATTTAGATGGAAATGATACAGGCTATGCCGACCAGGGGGTCATGAAGACACCCTTTTTAGGTGGCTTGACCTATGATGCATGTAATGGGCAGAGGATAGATTCTATAGTCCCTCATGTACTTGTGTCCTGATCGGACCAGTCTGAAAGTGCTTGAATATAATGTTCTAAGTGTGATATAACATTTTAATACAACTTAGTAAAACAACACAATGTGATACATTTATTGCCAATTCGATCCTCAGGGCAAACTAGGGAGAGAATAACTATTTTCATTTTGAAACACACGTGAGGAAATTGCAAAATTCCATTCTCAAGGAGTTCACAGTCACATGGAGGAAACACTGAGTGACACTAGCTTATGACAAGGGATGTCATACAGATGTCATACAGGACAGGTGCTGACCAAGGACAGCAACACGAGGTTCAAGTTTAAGGCGCACATTGACGGAACGGAAATCATCTAGAGAAATGAGGAGCCCTCTATTATGAAGTATTACTAATGAGGCTCCAGACATTTGATCTTGAAAATTGAAAACTTGTCTCCATTAAAGCACAATTTAAAAATTAAAAGAGATAAGACAGAAACTAGAAGAAGATATCTTCAATCCATATAACATGCAAAGATTAGAATTCACAAATATAAAGAACTCCTGCAAATAAAAAGGTAAACATACCTAGTGAGTAAATAGAAAAAAAGACAGAAATTTTAGAGAAGAAATGGATATTACTATTCAGTATGTGAAACCTCCATCTTAAATGTATCAGTATCATGTAAATGTTAGTCAAGACCACAAAGAAGTATCTCTTTATATGACTACATTCGCAAAAATCGAAGACGTTTACATAAAACTCATATATTGCTGGTGGGGCTATTAATTAGTACACCTACTTCGAAAACAATGTAGAGTGATTTTGTGAAGTTAAACATTCAGGTACCCCAAGACCCAGCACGTGTGTTCTAGGAGATACGCATGTGAATCTTCATGGTTGCAGTGCTCAAAACTGCAAAAAGCTGGAAACAACCCAAATATCCATCAACAGGAGCGTGGATAAATAAACTGTGATACAGTAAACATGATGGACGGAGAAGGCAATGGCACCCCACTCCAGTACTCTTGCCTGGAAAATCCCATGGATGGAGAAGCCTGGTAGGCTGCTGTCCATGGGGTCTCGAAGTCGGATACGACTGAGCACCTTCACTTTCACTTTTCACTTTCATGCATTGGAGAAGGAAATGGCAACCCACTCCAGTGTTCTTGCCTGGAGAATCCCAGGGACGGGGGAGCCTGGTGGGCTGCCGTCTATGGGGTCGCACAGAGTTGGACACGACCGAAGCGACTTAGCAGCAGCAGCAGCAGCAGCAAACATGATCGAATATCTTCCATGGTAACAATGAATAAGCTATAGCTACAAACAACAACATGCGTGAATTCTAAAAACGGAATATAATTCTGAAAATACGGTTTCAAACAAAAATTGCAACATAGAGAAGACTTTATATAATCTGACACGTGTATAGTAAATCTTAAATACAAGTGCAATTAATCAATATATCTTTAAAGCAGAATATATATGTGATAAATGCAATTGCAGCCAGACAGGGAAAATAAACACAGATTTCAGGATGATGAGTGCTTCTGTAAAAAGATTAAAGTAGTGGGTGGGGGAGGGGCACTTAGCTTTTATTGGTGATAAAAGCTCATTGGAAACTGTATTAGAATCTCATATACATTGACTAGAAAGTTAGACTAAATGACCCATAAGTTATTTTTTACAATCAGCCAAAATACTCAAAATAGGCAAAGTACATCCTTTCATTATAAATTAGTAAACTGGAAAATATGTTAAACAGAAGTTACCTAAATTCCTAAAAAAGGCATCATTTTTTAATTGCTCAAAGAATACAAGAGTGAAACCCGCAACACCAGATTTTTAATGAGCCCATAATATGAGAACAATATTGTCAGACTTATCAAATATGACAAAGACAATGATGATGGTAAATTTACAAACTCAGGGGCCGAAAGGAAATACCCTGAACTATTCTTTGGATAATTATTAAGTATGCCCTAAGAATATATGAAAACAAAACACAATAAATATTAAAGCAGAAAACAGTGAATTAAAAATAGGAAGAAATACAATGTATTAGTGAAAAACTTAGCTCTTTGAGAAAAAAAAAATGATTTCCTGGAAAATTCAACAGCAGGAAGCCTGAAAGAGACAAACGTTCAGATGACTAGCGAAAGAAAAGAGAGAGAGCAATCGAAATGAAATGAACATAAGCAATGACCCGGATTCGGTCCGCTTCAGACCACACTGCCCTTACACGCTTTTCTTGGTTTCCCTCATAAACCATTAGGAAGAACAGAGAGGATTGGGTGCCGCTCTGGTCTTTGTTTGCATCTTCTTACTGATTCGATTATACAATAATGTAGCTAAGGGCACCTTATCCTTTGGACATTCATTGGAACACTGGGAGGTATTTATGAATTTTTAAAGACGTAGTTCTGAGTCAGTTCTCGGTTACTGACAATCCCCTTTGCACAGGGCACTGGGCCAGGCAGAGTGCAGGAGCAAAGCAGATGGGAGGCCACAGCACCTGCCTTCAAGGAGCAGACTAACCTGGGACTCCTCTGGCAAGGGAAGTCCCTGCCTAACCTGGCCTCTGGTAGATTGATCCACTTGTCAGGAGAAGAAAGAAGAACCAGGCAAGGAAAAATAAAGGTTCTTAATGACCAGTGACCCTGCACAGCACAGAGCTTCTGGGATAGCCAGCATCCCTGCCCTCCCTTCCCACTTTCCAAACTGAGTGGCACTTATGATAATCTACACTCAGGATTTCAAGAGTCAGAGTAATCATTTGATGATCATAACAGATAGTTTAAAAAAAATACCTTTACGGAAAATAACACAAGGAGCCAGTTATAATGCATGTAAGTAAATAAAGGCTATAAGAAAAGGTACCTGTTTAACAATAATTATTTTGTGAGTCACTATAATTTTCTTCTTTTCTGTATTTTATAAATATTCTACTATAGAAATTTCTGAAGTTATATCTGGGGAAATTATTTTCATACTATTTAATATTCTCTGTGATTTTTCATTTATAGAAAATGGTTTTCTTTTTTGCCTCACCTCCCTGCTGCTGCTAAGTCACTTCAGTTGTGTCTGACTCTGTGTGACCCCATAGATGGCCTCCTACCAGGCTCCCCCGTCCCTGGGATTCTCCAGGCAAGAACACTGGAGTGGGTTGCCATTTCCTTCCTGCTGCTGCTAAGTCACTTCAGTCGTGTCCGACTGTGTGTGACCCCATAGACAGCAGCCCACCAGGCTCCACCGTCCCTGGGATTCTCCAGGCAAGAACACTGGAGTGGGTTGCCATTTCCTTCTCCAATGTGTGAAAGTGAAAAGTGAAAGTGAAGTCACTCAGTCATGTCTGACTCGTAGCGACCCCATGGACTGCAGCCTACCAGGATCCTCCATCCATGGGATTTTCTAGGCAAGAGTACTGGAGTGGCTTGCCATTTCCTTCCTAGGGCCCTGTTATTTTATTTTTAGTGGGAATATATAGCCCAAATGCTACACTTAAACAAGGGATTTGCTCTAAGTGAAATAGTCTCAGCTGGGAGTGCTGGTCAGTGAAAAGGGTGGCACTGGATGAAGGAAGAATAGTCCCTTACAGCTGTGTTCTTATGAGCGGAGTGAAGAGAATGTGTGGGCAATTATCCAGTGAATAATATGGCTATAGGATGTGATCAACAGAGTCAAAGGCTGAACCAAGGAAGACTTTACTCTTGTTGCTGCCTTGTAAATCAGTGATTCACAAATTTACCTCCACCTTAGAATCCTCTGGTGGTGGTTGGTGGTTTAATCGCTAAGTTGTGGCATACTTTTGTGACCCCATGGACTGTAGCCTGCCAGGCTCCTCCGTCTGTGGGATTTCCCCGGCAAGAATACTGGAGTCTGGTGCCATTTCTTTCTCCAGGGGATCTTCCCAACCTAGGAATTGAACCCACATTTTCTGCATTGCAGGTAGATTCTTTACCACTGAGCCATCAGGGATTCTGCATCTTTCAAACCTCTTGTTGTCTAGGACACGTCACTCATCAATTACATCTGCATCTCTGGGGGTGCAAATGAGGCTTCTGGATGTCTTTAAATTCCCCAATGATTCTAATATGGATTCAAGTTTTGTTTTTTTTTTTTTTGCATGTAAAAGAGAGATGACATTTCCAACTCAATGGACATGAGTTTGAGCAAATCTGGGGGATGGTGAAGGACAGGGAAGCCTGGTGTGCTTCATCCATGGGGTTGCAAAGAGCTGGACATGACTGAGTGACTGAACAAAAACAACAACAAATAGATAATTAAACAGTAACCTCCCTTAATTTGCATTATTCAACCTGATAGACGTCATTTAAGGAGTTGCTTTAGAGCAGCTTTGCAAGATCCAAGGAGTTGGGCCATCCCACAGCAGACTTGCACTGGCCTTCTCTATGTGTGTTTTAGAAGACTGTGTGATATGTTAGAAACAGTACAAGTTCTGAAGGCAAACAGACCTGGGTTTCCCTTTATCACCTGGTTTACACGCCAGGTATGCCCAGTTCTTACTGCAGCCAGGAGTGTCAGGTTCACACAGTCCTGGTAGCCTGCAGCCCTGAGAGTTCCTGGCCTGCTGCAGGCTGGGCTGTCACCTCTTCCAGAGCCCAGTCAGTGTTGACCACTCGGGAATGAGAGCCCTGGAAATGTGCCTTCTCCTTTCCCCCAGGCTGGTGCTTTGAAACCTTCCTAAGACTCCTCAGAAGGCCTTGTAAGCCTTCCATGGTGGCCACCATGTGAATTCACAGGCATCCTTGTTTGTTTGCTCACTTTCTTCCTGCCTCACACCCTGGCCCTAGATATTATCCTGAAGATTCTATCCAGATATGTATCTGTATGCAACAGGGTACTCATCTCAGGCTCTCACTTTAGGAGAATTCAAGTAAGGACACAACTGTGTCTCATGTACAGAGGTAAGCATCTGGAGCATACATACATTGCCAATAATATCTTTTTACATAGTTGTAAGAATTCACTGCAGATGGTGATTGCAGCCATGAAATTAAAAGACGCTTACTCCTTGGAAGGAAAGTTATGACCAACCTAGATAGCATATTAAAAAGCAGAGACATTACTTTGCCAACAAAGGTCTGTCTAGTCAAGGCCATGGTTTTTCCCGTGGTCATGTATGGATGTGAGAGTTGGACTGTGAAGAAAGCTGATCGCCGAAGAACTGATGCTTTTGAACTATGGTGCTGGAGAAGACTCTTGAGAGTCCCTTGGACTGCAAGGAGATCCAATCAGTCCATTCTAAAGGAGATCAATCCTGGATGTTCATTGGAAGGACTGATGCTAAAGCTGAAACTCCAATACTTTGGCTACCTCATGCGACGAGTTGACTCACTGGAAAAGTGTCTGATGCTGGGAGGGATTGGGAGTGGGAGAAGATGGGGATGACAGAGAATGAGATGGCCGGATGGCATCACTGACTCGATGGACATGAGTTTGAGTGAACTCCGGGAGTTGGTGATGGACAGGGAGGCCTGGTGTGCTGTTATTCATGGGGTGGCAAAGGGTTGGACACGACTGAGCGACTGAACTGAACTGAACTGAAACACTATAGGAGATTTTGGTCATCAAATGACATCATCACTACCAGCATCATCACTATCTATTCAGGTCTCCAAATTGAAAGTCAGTTTCAAGTAAAGCCATAGTGAAGACATGTCCTTTTACTCTGAGATCAGAAGAGCCTGAGTGGACTATGAAAGGCCAAGCTGGAAGCAGCTAATGGCACAAGTTGGCTCTTTACTGAAACAAATATTCCTTATTGAACCCTGAAGGAGTGATGGGTTCTAGGAAAACCAGTAACAGCCATCTCCAAGTTGAGGGGAAATGATAGCAGAGAGGATACCCTGAAATAAACACCTTGTGTCTCCCAGATTAGGTGGAAATCAATTTATCTGAGGAACAAATGGGACTGATAAACAAACAGAACTGGACTCCTAAGGGGTTTTAGAATCAATTGGGAGGAGGTTAAGAGTTCTATGGGTCTAACTTTGGGATTGCAATATCCAGGGTCACATTTGTAACCATGCTTGGCACTAAGAATCTGTTCTGGTTTTTCATCTGCAAAACCTAATAATGGAAGCTCTTTTATATTCCTAAATGAAAACTAGAGATAAGAGTAACCATATGCTGTCCATATAGAAAAAGTTGATATATAGTTACGGTCTTATTATTGGAGACTTTGGGTTGAAAACAATTCCATGGTTACCTGTAATAATAATATGTGAAAAACAATGCATTTTTAATTTCAAATATAATTTTAAAGAAAAACATGATTTGAATCCTACATAAACTAATTCATTAGTTTTAATAACATTATGGTGTATATTTCCTGATCTCCTCACAGTTTAGGACTGGGAATGGAAGACCCTTGAGTCTCCTTGAAGTTTCAGAATTCAAACATTTGAGCACATTGACATGATTATATCTATTAAAATCTTTTACACTAGTTCACCAGTTCACTAAGTGAGCTCTGTTTACAAAGAAATGTCCAGGCTGTGAAAATTTGGCCATTTGTGTAACTTGAGTATGAGATTTTCCTTATTTGTATTATAGTTCCAGATGTTCATTAAAGGCCATCTGAGTTATCTGATAATATGCAAGAACATGATCTTCTGAGACCATAGACATAATCTTCAATCTTCATAAAATGCCAAGATAGTTGAAAGAGTCTCACATTTTCAAAAGTAGAAAATGCTCAAAATACTAATTGTACTAAACTTCTAGAAAGAAGTTTAGTAAAATTCCCATGTTTTACAAGTCAAAGGCCTTTATGCTTTAGAGACTCTAGATCAAGTTCTAAAGAACCAAAATGAATTTTTTAAGAAAGAAAAAATGTAACTAGAATAAATATTGTCAATTTATTTTCATATTTCATGAATGATATATTTGTTATTCTCAATTATTTTCAGAAAACGAGAAGGATATTTATTGTCTATCTTAAAATGTTTAGATTAGATCAAATATATAAAAAGTTAAACATTTTCAGTACAAGATTATCCCTCAATGACTTATTAGTTATAATTCTACTTCCTACAGCCATTTGTTCACAAATGTAAAGATAGGGAAAACATAAAATATTTTTTCAAATCCTTAAGATATTTCAGTTGAGAGCTAGGTGTGTATTTATTTCTATTTGGTCATTAAACTCTCAGGACTTCCCTGATAGTTCAGCTGGTAAAGAATCCGCCTGCAATGCAGAAGACCCCAGTTCAATTACTGGGTCAGGAGGATCTGCTGGAGAAGGTATAGGCTACCTACTCCAGTATTCTTGGGCTACCATTGTAGCTCAGGTGGTAAAGAATTTGCCTGTAATGTGGGAGACCTGGGTTTGATATCTGAATTGGGAAGATCCCCTGGAGAAGGGAAAGGCTACCCACTCCAGTATTCTTGCCTGGAGAATCCCATCCATGGGGTCACAAAGAGTTGGACACGACTAAGTGACTTTCACTTTCAATTTCACAAACTCTCAGTTGGCTTAGCTTCTCAAATTTGTTACTTTTTCACTTTTTCAATCCATCATGCTGATTTTTCTCTTCTTCCAAATTGTGAAGTTTAGAAATTATATTTCCTTATGAAGATCCATGAAATCTTTTATGGGAAAAAAATGAGTTCTATCTACTGAATTATTCTTGTCTTTTCCTTTAAGATATACAGAATAAATTATGGCTGGCCAAATATGACCTTTTAAATACCACAGTGGCTCTTTAAGGTCTAAGCATTATGTCCACCTCCTGCCAAAGGGAGAAGAAAGCTTGAGTCCTATAGTCGGTGTTATATGTAATATTTATGCAGGATAATCCCCTCAGCATGTAAATAATTCAAGATTTAAAAGTACTCAGTGAACAAATGAATACTAAAAATTCAAAATGTTGCCACACTCCCTAAGTAGTGAGTTATCCAACCTTAGTTGTATTCCATGGCCGAGGGAAGGGAAATCAATCAAAAATGAAAAGTAATATACTGTTAGTAATATATATTCTGGGAATAACTGGTTGTGTGCAAAAGAACTATTTTACTTGACATAGTGTAGTGTACTACTAGAAGTGACTTAGAGGATTATATGTTTATCTCATATGATATCTTTGAGATTTGAGTAGGGTCTTCAAAAGACCTAAGGGAAAAAGGGAATGGAAAGTCCATCTGAAAGGGGGAGATTAGAATGAAGGCAGGGATTTTAAAGGGAAAGTAAGTAATAAATAAGGTTGATTGGAGCAAAGACTTCTAGTACAGAGAATGTTGGGACTAGACTGGGAGAATCTTGGTAAGCAGAGCTAAGGAATAGTTTTACTTCATCCAGAGGTAATAGAGATTGCTATAAATGGAAAGTTTGCATCTACCCCAAAATTCATATGTTGAAACCGAATCCTGAATGTGATGGTGTTTGAGGTGGGGCCATTGGGAAGTGATTAGGTCATGAGAGTGGCCTTCTAATCAAGAGAACTCTCTAATCAGAGAGCTCTCCACCATGTAAGGACACAGAGAGAAAACGGCCATCTGTGACACGACACCAATTCCACTGCTTCCTTGACCTTGGATTTCCCAGCTACCAAAACTGTGAGAAATGAATATTTATTGTTTAAGCCATCTTGTCTATGACATTTTTCTTTTAGCATCCCAAAGAGTCTAAGACAGAGATACATTAAAAAGATTGAGGGGAAATCTGTAAAGGATGTCTTATTAAAGAATTTGAGATCCTGAACTTTTCTAAAATTTTCATCCTCATCAATTTTCCTTTGAAAGTGAAAGTGTTAGTCGCTCAGTCATGTCTGGCTCTTTGCAACCCCATGGACTGCAGCCTGCCAGGCTTCTTGGTCCGTGGAATTCTTCAGAGAAGAATACTGCAGTGGGTTGCCATTCCCTTCTCCAGGGAAACTTCCTGACCCAGGGATTGAACCTGAGCCTCCCACATTGCAGGCAGGTTCTTAAGCATGTAATTGAAAAGACTCTCAGGAGGCACCTATTCTTTTCTCCACTCCAACTATGACTGAGTCATTCCTGACAGATAGACGTTTATTATATTTTAAATGATCCAGTGGAGGAGGTTTTCTGATGTTGCAAGGTGACCAGTTGCACTTTATACAGCACCTGAAAAGTCATGAAATTTAGTCTTGGTTTATTTCAACTCCACCCTACATTTGACACCACATCTTTTTATCAAAACCAGGATGAATTTATCTACTGTCATGTTCTAGCTCCTTAAACATAAGAAGCCATTGTGCACGCAGGCACTTCTCTCTCTGAAGTGAAGTCGCTAAGTTGTGTCCGACTCTTCACGACCCCATGAACTGTAGCCTATCAGGCTCCTCTGTCCATGGGATTTTCCAGGCAAGAGTTCTGGGGTGGGTTGCCATTTCCTTCTCCAGGGATCTTCCCTACCCAGGGATGGAACTCAGGTCTCCCGCATTGTAGGCAGATGCTTTGCTGTCTGAGCCACAAGGGAAGCCACGAATGCTACCTTACTTTTTCTCTATGATTTTAGAACCCATACATTTTAAAGCACATATGAACCTAAAAAATTAATACGTTTGCATTTCCATGCTTTCTGAATGCTTTCTCATCTTCCCGGAATCATTTATCTCACTTTCCAGACAAAATCCAACCCAACCTTCAAGAAACAATTCAGCTCTCCTTTTAGCAGTAAAGCCTTTCCTTACGTCTCCTAATTCCTTAAACCAACTTATGTCATAGCATGCATCACATTGTTATAGTGGTCTATTTGCCCTGTCTGGTTTTCTTCCTGATCTCCGAGCCCTAATGCATTCAGCATCTATTGCGTGACAGAATTTAACAAAAGATCACTCTGCAGATGACCTTAATTAATCCTCACTTTACAGATGAGGAAACAGAGACTTTGTTAGAGATTACAAATATTTTATGAGTCCTTATTTCTTTCAACTGATTCACACTACCTCCCTAAACCGGATTTACAAAACAAACAAAAAACTTTACAAATATGATGGAAAAGCTATAATCTGCAACAGGATGAGGGGTGGATACATAAGTTATTCACTGACATTAAAGTATAAAGTACAAAATAGCACATCTACATTTCAATAAGTCAGGATACCTTAAATTGCCACTCAGGAAACTAGCATAACAGAGTTTGTTTGCTTCGGGGCTGTAAGTAAGTCCAGGCTGGCGTAAAATTGGAAACTTTTTATTCATTGAAGTATAGTTGATTTATAGTGCTGTGTTAATTTCCGCTGTAGAGAAAAGTGATTCAGTTATATATATATATATAGGGATTGAACCTGGGTCTCCTGCACTGTAGGCAGATGCTTTACCATCTGAGCAACCAGGCCCATATATATATATACACACACACATATGTGTAGTGAAAGTGAAAGTGGCTCAGTCATGTCTAACTCTTTGCGATCTCATGGACTATACAGTCCATGGAATTCTCTAGGCCAGAATACTGGAGTGGGTAGCCTTTCCCTTCTCCAGCAGATCTTCCCAACCCAGGGGTCGAACCCAGGTCTCCCACATTGCAGCTGATTCTTTACCAGCTGAACCATCAGGGAAGCCCACAAATACTGGAGTGGGTAGCCTATCCCTTCTTTAGTGGATCTTGAATCAAACCGGGGTATCCTGCATTACAGGCAGATTCTTTACGAACTGAGCTATCAGGGAAGCCCACACATATGTATATATAAACATATATACATATAAACATACATACATATATAATATGCTTATGTATATATCATATATAGATACACACATATATATACATATAATTTTTATATTGTTTTCCATTATGGTTTATCACAGGACATTGAACACAGAATGAAAACTTTCTTTTTTTTACTTCCTGATGCTTCTCAAACTTCATCACACATCTGCAGAGTTCTGGAAATGCAAAATACTAACTTTTGTCAAGAAAAATGCACAACTTCTAATTAATTAATTTGGAGATTAAGTAAAAATACTGTTTGGAAAATCCTAAATCCATCAAGTTTATCAGGCTTATGAACTGTCAATAACTAGGTCGATTTTTTTTTAACCTTGCCTTAAAAAAAGGTTGTCAGTCAGATTGTTTCAAGATGATTCCTTCCCTAAGTGTTCTCACTCAGTCCAGACCATCGACTATCTGCACTGCCGTTATTCAGGAAGTTCTCTTCCAACCCACAGGTTTTCCTGCATCTCCAGATCCTATTCACTTACCAAGCCTAACCCAAGGTAAGCATCTCTGTAAAAACTTTCAAATCCACTCCAGGCAGCAGTCACCTCACGGTACTATGAGCATCACTGTCTGAGTCATTCTCTTAGCAGCTAATCACTGAGTCTCTTCTTTCTCTTGTGGTTATGTCAGTGACTTCAGCGTATGTGTCCAGCCCCCAGAGCTAGACTCAGGTTCTTCAGGAACCGCAGCCCCATCGGGTAACCAAATAAATAATCCAGTGTCCTTGAAGGAGAGCTTCCAGTGAAAGGAAACTTAAAAACAATTATAATCATATATTTTAAAAATTATTCATTGGGCTCAATTGGATTTACGATACTGGTGGATCTACATAATTAGCTCTATTCAAAACCTGTTTTGAAAAAGAAAATCCTGTCTGAAAAATAAAAATAACATTGGGTTAGATACATTTTAGTAAGTATTATTTTGGTTATTTAAGCATGAAAAAACAGCAATCACAACAATTATACTTATTACATATTTGATATTTTAATCTGTTTTTAGCTGTTTCTAGTACCATGTCATTCGTGCTTTTTAGAAGAATATGTGTTACATATACAGTATTATTATTTTTGACTTTTTCATAAAATTGCCTGCAATCTTCTAAAGAGCTGAATTTTATGTTAATAGTTTTTACTGTAAGCCCATTCTAATACTGCTATCACATAGAACATACCACATTTTATTAAGAAAATACTTTCCTTACAGTTGTAGCTGTACCTGGTAATTGAAGAGTATATTCTATTAAATGAAGAAAATTTTCATTTCTAACCTGAAAGTATGTAAATGGTTAGGCTAAGATTCTTTTATAGACACTCTCATTTTTCTTCCATTTTCAAAACAACTATTTTTCAAAGATGAAACTCATAAAATAAATTGTCTCCACTTATGATCCTTTTGAATATTTCACCAAATTTAGATACTACAAATGACAGGTCTTTTCACTTTTGTTCCATTCCAATACAGAATAGAAATGTACCCAATTGAATATGAGAACATTATTGTAAATTCTTTCTTAAAATCAAGATATTCCGAAGAACATAGATGTCAAAATTAAACCATGGACAATTTCAACTCTCATTATTTGCTTTGTTCAGTTTCACTCTTGATTTTGAGTATTTTCCTGTTTGACAGTTTTGTTATTGTCATCAGAAAAGCTTTAGGTGATCCATTTGTTGAACATTCAGATGAATGTTTTTCAATATATTGAACAAAATGCAAACAAAGCTTTTCTTGAAAGTTTGCTACCTCTGTCAGTCACATAAGTTTATTTATAAATAATTTCAATAAATCTAAAAAATTTTAAAAACCAAATACTAGGAGTATTACAGCAAGAAATAGCATACTGCCAAGCCAGTTTGTTAAATTCAACATCAATTTTGCCTCAAACAAAAAAATTGTAATTTAGTTACTTTGTGTACACACAAAAATATTTGTCAACTCTTGGATGATAAATACATTTATTTAATGATTATTCCACAATGTTTAAATTACTGAATTATTATGTAGTACAGCTACAACTAATGTAATGCTATATTTCAATTATATCTGAATTAAAAAATTGTCAGTTCTAACAACAACTATTTCTATTTTTTGGCACATTATAGCATTGTGTTTAGATGAATTAAGAACTATGTCTGTACACAACCAATTTGATAAAAATATTTCTGTACCATAGATTTATTAAATTAGTTAAACATCACTTTCACCATAACACCATGCTGCCCCAAATTTATATTAGTTTTCTTATCCCAAAATGAACAAAAATTTTATCTATGTTGAACTTTTTGACTGAATTGACTATGATATTCATAATAATGTCAAATGTTTCATCTCTAACAGACTATTTGAAAACGTTTAGATGGCTAAATTACTGGAGTTTCAGCTTCAGCGTCAGTCGCTTCAATGAATAGTCAGAGTTGATTTCCTTAAGGATTGAGTGGTTTGATCTCCTTACTGTCCAAGGTACTCTCAAGAGTCTTTTCCAGCATCACAGTTTGAAAGCATCAGTTCTTCAGCACTAAGCCTTCTTTATGGTACAACTCTCACGTCCATACATGACCACTGGAAAAACAATAGCTTTGACTAGATGGACTTTTGCGGGTAAAGTGACGTCTCTGCTTTTTAATACACTGCCTAGGTTCGTAATAGCTTTTCTTCCAAGGACTAAGCATCTTTTAATTTCCTACTGTGCAACCACCCACCTCAGTGATTTGGAATCGAAGAAAATAAAGTCTGTCACTGTTTCCATTGTTTGCCCATCTATTTGCCATAAAGTGATGGGACCAAATGCCATGATCTTCATTTTTCGTGTTGAGTTTTAAGCCAGCTTTTTCACTCTCCTCTTTCACCTTCATCAAGAGGCTCTTTAGTTTCTCTTCCTTTTCTGCCACTAATGTGCTGTCATTTGAATATCTGAGGTTATTAATATTTCTCCCAGCAATCTTGATCCCAAGTTGAGCTTCATACAGCCTGGCATTTGGTATGATATACTCTGCATATAAGCTAAATAAGTAAGGTGACAATATACAGCCTCGATGCATTCCTTTTCCAATTTGCAACCAGTCCTTTGTTCCATGTCCAGTTCTAACTGTTCTAACTGTTGTTTCTTGACCTGCATACTGGTTTCTCAGGAGGCAGGTAAGGTGGTCTGGTATTCCCATCTCTTTAAGAATTTTCCACAGTTTGTTGTGATCCACACAGTCAAAGGCTTTAGTGTAGTCAATGAAGCAGAAGTAAATGTTTTTCTGGAATTGCCTTGCTTTTTCTATGATCCAACAGATGTTAAAAATTTGATCTCTGGTTCCTCTGCCTTTTCTAAATCCAGCTTGTACACCTGGGAGTTCTCAGTTCTCATACTGTTGAAGCCCAGCTTGAAGAATTTTGAGAATTACCTTGCTAGCATGTGAAATGAGCACAATTGTGCCCTAGTTTGAACTTCCTTTGGCATTGCTCTTCTTTGAGATTGGAATGAAAACCGACCTTTTTCACTCCTGTGGCCATTACTGAGTTTTTCAAATTTGCTGGCATACTGAGTGCAGCACTTTAACAGTACCATCTTTTAGGATTTGAAATAGCTCGGCTGGAATTCCATCACCTCCACTAGCTGTTACTTGAGTCAAGTGGAAGTCATGTACCAAAGAATGATCTATATACTTAACTTCTATTCAGTTCAGTTCGGTACAGTTCAGTCGCTCAGTTGTGACCGACTCTTTGCGACCCCATGAATCACAGCACGCCAGGCCTCCCTGTCCATCACCAACTCCCGGAGTTCACTCAAACTCATGTCCATCGAGTCAGTGATGCCATCCAGCCATCTCATTCTCTGTCATCCCCTTCTCCTCTCACCCCCAATCCTTCCCAGCATCAGAATCTTTTTCAGTGAGTCAATTCTTCATGAGGTGGCCAAAGTATTGGAGTTTCAGCTTTAGCATCAGTCCTTCCAATGAACACCCAGGATTGATCTCCTTTAGAAAGGAGTGGTTGGATCTCCTTGCAGTCCAAGGGACTCTCAAGAGTCTTCTCCAACATCACAGTTCAAACGCATCAATTCTTCGGCGTAGTTGCATTTATTAAATGGTTAATTTTTGGCACAGTTTTAACACTGCTACAAAATATTCAAGTTGAATATTGATACTTTTTCAGCATATTTGTGTCTTCTGGTTTTCATGTGGTCAGAGAAATCCTCAGGGTCCTCATGGCAAATAACACTGACAGTTTTATCAAATTAGTCATTCATCAATCATCAGCAGATTTCCAACAGAAATTTAGATCTTAAACCTGGTTGTTTTATTCAATATATCCTTTCTCTTTTTGAAATCATTGGTACTAAAAGGGTTTATTGCCCCCAAAGGAGATAATATCAATAATATAATGAAGAAATAGTTGTAAATTTATACCATGTTATAAATGATAAAACCACAATTGCAAGATGGCTCAAACTAGTCTCTCTGTACACTTTATGTCAATATTGCTTACTCTCTTTCTGATGCACAATTTATATGCAACTAACTGAACTGAACTGAAGTTTCTCATGGAGCATACTAACCAGAATTCTTAGGGTGACATACATATTCAAGGGTCTTGCAGAACCAGTGGTGTTGGATGCATCTCCCATTACCAAACCAGACTGGGTTTGCTTGCTCAACACACAGTAGAGCCAATTTACTGACACCAGGTTATAATGAGAGAAAAGTACATTGTTTATTGCATTTATAAATTAATGCTTTCAAATTGCAGTGCAGGAGAAGACTCTTGAGAGTCCCTTGGATGGCAAGGAGATCAAGTCAGTCAATCCTAAAATAAATCAGTCCTGAATATCCATTGGAAGGACTGATGTTGAAGCTGAAGCTCCAATACTTTGGCCACCTGATGCAAAGAGCTGACTCATTTGAAAAGACCCTGATGCTGGGAAAGACTGAGGGCAGGAGGAGAAGGGGACGACAGAGGATGAGATGGTTGGATGGCATCATCGACTCAGTGGACATGAGTTTGAGCAAACTCTGGGAGATAGTGAAGGACAGGGAAGCCTAGCGTGCTGTAGTTCATGGGCTAGTAAGGAGTCGGACACGACTTTAGCAACTGAACGACAACAAGCGAGAGAATAGGCAGCTTGTGCTCAAAAGACTCCTGGATGGTTTTCAGGGAAGAGTTTTTAAAGACAGTGTGAAGGAAATGGTCTGAGGGTACCTGATCAGCTCATGCACAATTCTCTGATTGATTGATGGTAAGGTCCCAGGGTGATATTTCAGAAATTTCAATCATCAAACTTTTGGTTCCATCTGATCAGAGGTCTATATGCTGGTGGTCAGCAGACAATTAAATTATTCTACCTGGTGGGGGTTTTAATATCTACAGATACTAAATAATTCAAATATATGGCTCATGATATTATCTATAACCCTTTGTCAGTGAGTCAGCTCAGTTGCTCAGTTGGGTCGAACTCTTTGTGACCCCATGGACTGCAGCACGCCAGACTTCTCTGTCCATCACCAACTCTTGGAACTTGCTCAAACTCATGTCCATTGAGTTGGTGATGCCATCCAACCATCTCATCCTGTCGTCCCCTTCTCCTCCTGCCTTCAATCTTTCCCAGCATAACACTTTGAGGAGGAACTAAAGGTCTTTCACTTACAGTCCAAGGGTGGCAAAAGAGTCAGATACGCCTTAGTGGCTAAAGAACAACAACAATGATTATTTTGTCTTGCTTGACTATTTTCCTTTGTTTCTGCATTTTCTCACTTCTATGGTTAAATTTGCTCGTTGGAACTCAGGAAAGCTAATGCTTTTCCATAAAGAAGAGGAAGGAGATACAGGGATGGGGAAGGCGGTCTATTCCCCGGAAGGTCCCAGAGAATCCTGTTCAGTATTGCTCCCTTCAGAACCTGAGGTTGCAAAGTATTAGCTGTTTCAGCTGCCTATGCCCAGGTGTAGTTTGTTCAGCAGGGAGATTCTTTCATACTATCCCTGAAAAGGAGGTGGTAGTTATATCGTTTCAGGATAGAGCTATCACTGATTGTTTCTAAGATTTGACTAAGCATAGAGCATGAACTACATTCACTGTACATGCCTCTGACACAGTCCTGGACAAGATTGGTGGGCCATGATGAACCGCAGTTCTGGAGTTGGACAGTGCTGAATTTAAGTCCCAGAAAAGTTAGGGAACCTCCGATATCTCAGTTTCTAAGCCTGGAACTGGTGAAAAAGAAAAAGAAAGAAGAAAAAAGCCACCTTCATTATAGAGGTGATTTCTATATAGTTATTATATGTGATCTATCATTTTTATTTTTTCATTTAATTCTTCAGTTCAGTTCAGTCGCTCAGTCGTGTCCGACCCTTTGCCACTCCATGAATCACAGCACGCCAGGCCTCCCTGTCCATCACCAACTCCCGGAGTTCACTCAAACTCATGTCCATCGAGTCGGTGATGCCATCCAGCCATCTGTCGTCCCCTTCTCCTCCCACCCCCAATCCCTCCCAGCATCAGACTCTTTTCCAGTGAGTCAAGTCGTCGCATGAGGTGGCCAAAGTACTGGAGTTTCAGCTTTAGCATCAGTCCTTCCAATGAACACCCAGGATTGATCTCCCTTAGAATTCGCTATTAAAAATCAGGAGTTAAGTTATAATGTTTTAGTTTCCCAAGGCCAAGGTGAAGCCTCAAGTCCTCCAGGTAACATGGCTTCTCTCGGGATCGATACCAAGAGTATGTTTTTTGGTTTTTTTTCTTTTTTTCCTCTGAAAATAACTGTATTCTTTTGGCAAAATTATATTCATTGCACAAATGAAAATGATTAAAATGCTAACCATTGTTAGTGCTTTGGTGAACATCCTTTCAAATATTTCTGTAAGCATAAATGTGCAGGTGTGGATATGTTTTTTATATAAGTAGAATCATGCTATGCATTTTGTTTTCTAGTTTGACTGCTTTCCATGTCAGTAAAAAGTTTATATATCATTGTTGTAGGTTCTCTATTTTGTGCATGCACCATGTTTGATTAAATGTTCCATGGAACTATTTTCTCTTACGAATAATATTGCAATGACTATCTTGTGCAACGTTTTCCATCTTGTATGATTAGATCTTAGTTTGAAATGTTATAGTAGGGTAGCAGGGTCAAGGCATATATGTATGTGGTCAGATTGGCCTCCAGAAATATTGTCTTGTTTATGTATGAGGATATGCTTGCTGTGCCTCAAGCAAAAGCACATCTTTTCACACATACACATTAAACACTGAGATTTTATAATGTTTTAAGTCTTTTTTTCTATTATTAACAAAAATAATATTGCATTGTCTGAATATCAGTGAGATTGATCACTACTGCACACTTACCAACTGTATTTCTTCATTTACAAATTCCCTGTTTACCCAGCTTCACTTTGCTGACAAAGGTCCTCATGGTGAAAACTATGGCTTTGCCAGTAATCGTGCACAGATGTTACAGCTGGACCGCAAAAATGGTTGAGCACTGAAGAATTCATGCTTTCCAAATGGGGTGCTGGAGAAGACTCTTGAGAGTCCCTTGGACAGCAAGGAGATCAAACCAGTCAATCCTAATGGAAATCAATCTTGACTATTCCTTGGAAGGACTGATGCTAAAGCTGAAGCTCCAATACTTTGGCCACCTGATGCAAAGACACTATTCATTGGGAAAGACTTTCATGCTGGGAAAGATTGAGGACAAGAGAAGAACGGGGCAGCAGAGGATGAGATGGTTGGATGGCATCACCAAATCAATGAACATGAGTTTGAGCAAACTCAGGGAGATAGTGAAGGGCTGGGAAGCCTGGCCACGCTGCAGTCTATGGGGTCTTAAAAAGTCAGATATGACTTACTGTCTGAACAACACCCATCTTCCTCTCAGACTTCTCTCCTTTCTTTATAGGTATTTATACTATATGCTTCCAATTCTGTAGCTTGTATTTAAATTTTTCCTTTTTTTTCTTTAAAGAAGTTTTTGCCTTGTTTGATTTAAACTTGAAGTATGCACATTTTTGTTGTTGATAAAATGTATTAGCTGTTTCCTTTTGCTCTTTCCATTCTTTATTACATTCTTAGAAAACCTTTGCCAAACCTATTATTAAACTTACATCTTTTGCTTTTGCTGTCCATCAAACACTGCCTTAAATTATTTGCTATTCTTTTTATGCATTGTACCATGTTTCCAAGTAGATCATTGGTTAAGGAGTAGATATGATCTTATTTCCCATAGAAGAAAATCCTATCTTATCACCTTGGATATGAAAGTGATTGATGGAGCCCTTCATTCAAAAAATGCATTTATAGCTAGCACCTGGTATTGTTGCAGATATGGCAAAAAGGGTATTTGTATCTTCTTTTGGGTGGGCTTTAAATTATTACAATCATTTTGGAGGACGCTGGTAATATACTTCAAAAGCCTTTAAGATATAATTTTATTAATCAAAATTAATTCCTAATGAGAGGTACATGGACAAATAAATATACCAGAGGAATATATTTCCTCACAGATTTATTTGTGGCAACAAAAAATTGAGAAATATCCTAACAGTATTATGGTAATGCACTGTATAATATAGGACATATTAATAGATTCTTATACTGTAACATTATCAAAATAGTGTGGCTAAAGAAAATTACTTTTAAAAGTTCTTGACGCAATGTTAAAATTTTAAAAAATAAATTTTATTTCATCCTAAAATTATTATATGCCCATCATAGGGGAACTTCATATGGTATAGAAGGGAATCATTTGGAAAGTTAAGCTTTTTTTTCTACCACTTTCTCCAAACCCACTCCCCAGAAATAACCCTTAATAGTTTCTTTATTTGGTGCAAGCCTTTACATTTTAAATAATGCAAGTATATACATCTCTGCTTCCTGATTTTTTTTCCTGAAACCTTAGGGAGCATTTTCACTGCTTCCTAGTCCTTCTCCATTTCTCTTACAAAGAAGGTCAGAAACATCCCCAGAATATGCCTAAAAGTGTGTCTTATTTTATTTTATCCAACTCTCCTTGGAATAGGATGAAGGTGACTCATTTAATCTAAAGACTGATGCATGTCTTCTGCTCTGAGCTATTTTATTCCAGTATTTCTTCATTGTTTATCTTTTGTTCTGGAATTCTTACTATTAATACATAGTAGTCAGAGTGGATGGGTAGAACCTCTATTTTATATTCTTACGAATATTTTCATTTTTTATTTTACTCTTGGCAATGGGATATTTATTTATTATCTTCCAATAACCCCCAAATCAATTTTTAGTCATCTGTATTTTTATATAACCTATTCATTGAATTTTGGGGGAATCTATCTTCTTTTCCAAGAATTCTTGTTATTCTTTGGCTTTAGCCACACCTTCTGGTTTTATTGTTGTTATTTAGTTGCTGAGTCATTGCTGAGTCATATCTAACACTTTGTGACCCCAAAGACTGTAGCCTACCAGGCCACTCTGTCCATAGGATTTCCCAGGCAAGAAGTGGGTTGCCATTTCCTTCTCCAGGGAGTGTTCCCAATTGAGGGATTGAATCCAAGTCTCCTGCATTGGCAGGAGGATCCTTTACCACTGAGCCACCAGGGAAGGCCTATTTTATTGTAGCAATGCCTAAACTGAGAAGGTGGCCTCAGGGATGAATAGGAAGATGAATGAAATGGCAAATCTTGAGGGAAATTCAACAGAACTGGAGGAGCCTGGATCTGAGACTTGAGGAAGAGGAACACTCTCTAATGTGTTGTCCAAATTCAGCGAGAGCTCTGCCTTTTCAAGTAGGTAAAGGGCTCAGGCTTACTAGCTTTGAATTCTTAAGTGTCTGGCTCAGAGTCTACTGATGTGAGGAGTGAAATAAAGGACGTTTGATGAAAACTTTGGAGAAGGAAATGGCAACCCACTCCAGTACTCTTGCCTGGAAAATCCCATGGACGGCAAAGTCTGGTAGGCTCCGACAGTCCATGGGGTCGCAACGAGTCAGGCATGACTGAGCTACCGTCTTTAAAAAGTACAGGCAAGGGGGATGCACAAAGAAGGGGCATTTACTTCCTGAAAGTGGCAAAGTCTTAGTAGGTGGGTATCTTTTGGAGATAAGGAAGGAACATTTTAGATTGAGAGAAGAAACACATAGAGATAAGACAACAAGAGAAATGATGATGTGGTGATGCTGATTGTAGCTACAACTATTTACCAAACACCACCCATGTGCCCAAGCACTACGGTCCAAACACTGGCCATGTGACCAGGCACCAGGGCAAGCAGACATCTGTATCTTATTGCATTCTCACAGGGTCATAATGGGTATTTTTTCCCCATCATTATTAATATAATAAAACTGTGTTCAAAAACAAACACAGCAATAGCTAAGAAAGCGGATTTCCCTAACGCCAGTATATCTTGCTCTTGAATGCTACCTGTACTTCTCAAGTTATCTGGCTTGGCTAGAATAAGCACAATATGACTGTAAGTGAGGGAAGGATAGTAAATGATTTTGTAGGCTATGTTCAGAAATGGAGATTTTATTTATTAGGCAATGAGCAGTAACCGCTGAGCAGAGGAAAGTTACAAACATGAATTTTCTTGCTTAGGCTAGGCTAGTGCATTGGTTTTGGAGTAATAGAAAATAAGAAGGCTAATTAGGATTTGTTGTAGAGCTGATGGAGAAATCATGAGGTTTGAGATTGTATAGCAGGAATAAAGATGAGGAGATTGTATGTAAGAGGTCGTGGAGAAGATGGAAAACTTGACTGTGTCACAGAAAAGTAAAATCACCTAGAACCAGGGGGTATGCTTAGGGATTCTTGGAACTGTGAACTGCTATATTGAGAAATGCCCAGAAGTGTCACTGGCTTGAACACTCATACTGATTCTCTGTTGATGACTAGAATGTCCACCTTGCCTACCTCAGCAGACATATTTAATGTGCAATTTTCTGTAATGATTCCTTAGCAAGTGAAATAAATTAAAAAATCAAAATAGTAAAACAGAAGTTCATACTTCATCAGAATGGGTATAAAAGAAGACACCTCAATATAATAAAGACTATATATGATAAACCCAAAGCTAGCTCAGTGGTGGGAAGTTAAAAGCTTTTCCTCTAGGATCAAGAATAAGACATGGATTCCCACTCTCCCAGTCTTATTTTAGTATAGTTTCAGAAGTCCTAGCTAGAACAACCAGGAAAGGCAAAGAAATAAAAATATCTAAATGGAAAAGAAGAAGTAAAATTGTTATTATTTGAAGACTACATAATTTTGCATATAAAAAATCCCAAAGATCCAAACAACAATTAAAAAAAATACTGTTGGAACTAATCAATGAATTTAGCAAAATTGCAGGATATAAAATCAATATACAGAAATCAGTTGTATTTCTATACACTAACTATGACACATCTGAAAAAGAAATGAAAAAAATATATTCCATTAGCAAACATTAAAAACAATGACATACCTATGAATAAATTTAGAAGTGAAAGTTAGAAAATCCCAAAAATTTTGAAAGAAATTCAATATAAAGCAAATGGAAAGATATCTTTTATTCATGGACTGGAAGAATGACTTTTGCTTAAATGTTCATTCTCCCAAAGTCATCTATAGATTTAACACAATCCCTATTTAAATTTCGATGGTATTTTCTGGAAAATTTTTTGAAAATTCTAAAATTTGTATAGGAACACAAAATACTCCAAATACTCAAAGCAAACATGAGAAAGAAGAACAAAGCATCATACTTCCTGATTTCAAACTATACCGCAAAGCACAGATAAAACAGTATGGCACTGCATAAAGCTCGACACACAGACCAATGGAACAGAATAGACAGCACATAACGATCCCGTCAACTGGCACCTAGCAGGACAGCTGAGGACACCCGACAGGGAAAGTGGAGTCTTCATCAGATGGTGCTGAGAAAATCAGAGAAACACACGTAGAAAAGTAACCTTGGACCTACATTTTATCCCATTCCCCCAAATTAACTCATAATGGACCAAAGATTGAAACATAAGATCTGATATCATAAAACTCCTACAGAAAACAAGGTGGGGGGAAGCTGCAAACATTGATCTTGACAGTGATTTTTTGGATATGACACAAGCAAAAGTACAAATGACAAAAGCAAAAATCAACAAGTGAGACCACATCAAACTTAAAGGCTCCTGTATAGCAAAAAATCCAATTAACAAACTGAGATATAACCAAGAGGATGGGAGAAAATATTGGCAAACTGTACCTAAGATGAGGGGTCAATATTTAAAATACATGAGGAACTCATACAACATAATAACAATAAACAATCCAATTTAAAGAATGGCCAAAGGAACTAAGTCGTTATTTTTTTACCAAGAGCAGAAGCAAATGGAAATGCAAATCAAAACCACAACGAGATATCACCTCATACCTCTGACCTCATGAGACAGTCAGTGCTCCTCAATGGATGAATGGACAAAAAGATGTGATATAAAATGTTAATACTACATATATATATATATATATATGTATCTCACATATGTATATGTGAGGAGGAGCAATATACATACACACATATATATATGTATCTCACTGTATATATATATATATATAGTGAGATATAAATGAATATTATTCAGCTATGAGAAAGAAGAAAATCTTTCCATAGATGGAACTTGAAGACATTATGCTACACTAAACAAGTCAGATAAAGTTTAATACTATATGATATCACTTATATGTAGAATCTGTAAAAGCCAAACTCATAAAAACAAAGTGGAATGGCAGTTATTAGGGGACAAGAGTGGGAAAATAGCAGAGACATTTTTTAAGGGTACAAACTTGCAGCTAGTACATAAATAAGTCCTGGAGACCTAATGCACAGTATGGTGATTATAAACAATAATACTGTGTTATAAATATCAAAGTTCCAATCAGTTCAGTTCAGTTATTCAGCCGTGTCCGACTCTTTGCGACCCCATGGACTGCAGCACCCCAGGCTTCCCTGTCCATCACCAACTCCCAGAGCTTGCTCAAACTCATGTCCATCAAGTTGTTGATGTCATCCAACCATCTCATCCTCTGTTGTCACCATCTCCTCCTACCTTCAATCTTTCCCAGCATCAGGGTCTTTTCCAATGAGTCAGTTCTTAGCATCAGGTGGCCAAAGTTGCAATACCAAGAACTTAATTATTCCCACCCTCCTAAAAAGAAATGATAATTATGTGAGGTGATAAAGTTGTCAGCTAATGCTATAGTGGCAATTGTATTGAAATATATAAATGTATCAAATCGACATGCTGCATACCTTTACACAGCATTGTATGACAAATATATTTCAAGAACCCCACAAAACTCACAGGGTTTTATAATGGTTGCTTATTGTGTAATAAATTAATATATTCTTCCCTCTAATGTATAATTTTACACTAATTATGCAGCCAATAATACCAGGATCTCATTGCAGCATAAGACACTTTGAGTAGTCCATATGGTTGCTTTATTTCTCTGTGTACCTTGTTGAGTACCTCTCATCACTCAAAATAAGTTGGATGTGGATTTTTAAAATGCTGCTTTTGACACAATGAAGTGTCAACAGGGTCAATAATGCCTACTGTGTCCTAGGAACCTTAGCAACTAGCCAGATACCTAATTCAAGTTTGACCTTTTTCTCCTTCTGTTCTAGCTGGCTAGCCGTCCGTCCTCCTATGCTAGGTTTGGCAAGATGATAATAAATGGAGGTGAGGGAAATGACCAGCAGTTCAGATACAGCTTATTGGGCAGGTCAATGCGGGAGACCATGCATAGGATCTCATAAAGTACAGGGGAAAGCATGGTTCTGAGACTGCTTTCTTTCCACCAAGGAGAGGATGCGTTCACTGGACTGCAACCCACACATGGGCAAGAAGAAGCAACCGGTTGACCAGACACCAGTCCCGATGGCACTTGAGGTCTGGCCTCTTTGATTTCCTCTCCTCTCCTCTCAGGCTTTTGGGTGTCCCTGGTGAGGATACTTTGTCAGGCAGTTCCTCACTAACACGCAGATGCTGTTGGCTACCTAAATGAATTTTTTCGGCAGTAGAATGAGGTGCATTTAACAATTCAGCTTTCATCAGCATTTTCTTAATAAGATTTTCCCTCACCTTCCTAAATGCAAGTGATAAATTTGACGGTCAGAGTGACTTCCAGAGAAGTGAACAGGTTGTCTTCCAAAGCCTTCATAAAAGTGACTCATTTAAGCAGCGGGACACTGTCTTGAGATGTTGGGGACTTTGAAATGGATTTTCCTTCTGTAAAATTGGTAATGCTTGCAACAATGCAGAGATCTCTTACCACAATAAACAAGGCAATTAATGTGTCTTTAATTTGCATCTAAACCAAAGAGAAAGGGTGCATTTATTCCATGTGACATGTAGACGAATTTTTCTTTAAAAACAAAGTTTCATGCTGTGACTACAATTAGTGTAATTGTCAGCTCTTCTCTAAAAACAAATATGTATTAAGAGAAATGCCAGCATTGTGCCCTCCTCTGGTGTGAAAATGAGACAATCAAAATCTATTGTAATTACCTCAGTGATATTATAATTAGCAACGATTAAGTTATTCCATGCTGCTTTTTTCCTCTTGGCTACAATTAAAAAAGTATATATCTTTCTGCAGCACGTTACTGCTGATCATTTTACCTCAATACATGTCTGGTAAGTGGATAAATTAGAAGTAATTTTAAAGCACAACTCCGTTAAAACATATATCTTTCTATTTAACTGCCTTAACCCTGTAGATGCATCTGTATTCTTTGCTGCTTGGTTGAAAAAAGAACTTCCCCTCCTGGTTTCTTGGTCAGAAATCAAATTTGGGTTTTCTTTGTTTGTCTTTTAATTACAGATAGCTGAGTGATATGATTAATCATTCAGCTCTTGCCAGGCATACCCACCTAACTTCAAATCCCTCTCCTGGTCAATAACCAGGTTTTAAAATAAATTGCTGAAAAGCCAGCCAGCGGTACCATCACGGAAAGGAAAGGTCCTGAGTAAATGCATGCCTTCCTAGTTGGGTTAGGAGAAAAAGTGAATTAGGCCATAATTACAATGTCTTTTATATATTATTAAACAGAATCTTTTTCCCTCATAGATACTTTCATGTCAATTCCTCCTACTTACCATTAGTGCTGAAAATGAGTTGATGAGAAAATGAGGATTCGATTACAGTTTGAAACTTGATTCAGTTTGTAGGCAAGAGGTAGTTACAGTGTAACCTTTGTCAAAAAAAAAAAAATCACAGGTCTCAAATGGAGTCACTCATGCTAAGCCCATGTCACCAAACCGAGACTAAGGACCTAATGTAATTGCATTTTCAACCTCCCCACCCTGGGGATGGTTCTTCACCAGCCATCACCAGTTCTTCACTGGATGTCATCTTCAACAGCCAGTCTGGAATCTCTTGGTCAGCGTGAGGGCTCTGCCTGGGAGACCTCATCCAAGTCCTAAAGGGAGGGGGGCTCTGCCTGAAACAAGCCCCTCTTTCCTTGCTTGGCCCACTTTTCTGCCCATAAAAGTTTTTTATTTTGTACAAGTCTTAGGACTCCTTTCTGTTTAACTCAATGGGATGCTGTCCATTCCATGAGTCGTTGAAAACAGCCAATTCAATTTTTAAATTTACTTGGTTGAATTTTGTCTCTTAATACCTTACCCTTTGCAAACCTTTAAAGTGAAGGAGACTCATCTTCCCATATATCTCCCTACCAGAGTTTCTGGTTTTCTCTATAATTTTTGATTCACAGACATATCCTCAAACTTGTTTTCTTTGGAACTCTTAAAATAACATTTTTCTAGAAGCAACAAGAGAAACGGCAGAAACATGTTTCTTACCGTTTGTTGCATTGTTACTGGTAACCAGTTCTTTGTATCCTTTGGTTATTGTTTCCTTACATATGCATGTATGATTTTGACAACAGCAGCATCCACAAAGGGGCCTTTGAATGTCCAGGGATACTGACAAGGGGTATCTCTGGCAGTGGGTCCTCTGCAGGTCACAGTGAGCAATAAGCAAGTTTTAGGCATGGCTTGTAATATTGCTGAGAATTTACATTCCCTGCGGCTAAGGGTGGGAAAAACGGGGTTTAAAGGGGATTCACTTTTGCTATTTCAAAGGGAAGTTAGCTGAAGCAGGAAAATGTGCTTATTTGGTTAAAAAAATAAATAAACAGAATCATGTAGATCTTTCCCAGATCCTCTTCCTGTGACATGGGACTTGGAGAAGGACAGGAAAGGGAGGGGCAAGAGTGGAAGGTGGAGGAGTTAGGCTCCAGGGACCATGACCACTTGTGAAATCATTCAAAGCTACCCCTGATATACGCGAAACACCATTTTTTAAAAGATAGGTTAATTTTTAAGAATTTGGGGTATCGTGGGAATGTAAAACAATAAATGCTGGGGTTCTAAGTCCTACAAAATAATGAAAATGTTTAGGATTATTTCCAAAGAGTCTAGTCCTGGCATCCTTTTTACAAGGCCAACTTCATGGGTGTGTGACCTCTGTAGTGACTTGGAAGGGCAATGCACTCTTAAAATGATCTGCAGTAGCGTCTCAAATTTCTTAATTATCTTTTGAGCAAGGGACCCTGCATTTTCATTTTGCTTTGGGTGCTGCAAATTATAAAGCCCATGGTGCCTTCCTAATTTTCCACCCTTCCTGTAGCAACAGAAGGAAGTTCAGTGCTCAGCAGCCATTCTGCCTTTCATCTGGAGGGGTTTGAGTGATATTGCTCACAATCAGTGTGTCACATCAACCACCCCAGAGGACATGTTCTGGACTTCTATCCTTCAGCTACACCAGAATGACATTCTTGCAGGGGATGGCGAGGGAATATATGCAAATAATTTTATTCCAAACACTTGTTCTTACTATTTTCTCAGGCACATTCTACTTGTGCACACAAGCTGGTTGAAAAAAAAAATTATAAACAATCCCACGTAGTTTTATATCACACACAGAAACACACACACATGCATACATCAGCTGTGAACAGAGGCTGTTCAGACCCAGACACTGTTACGTCTCTCCCACAGTGCTAGTGACGAGCTTGTTCAACTCCTGTCGTGCTATGAAGCACTTCTCCTGTTTGCATTTATCCTCACCTGTTGATGACAGGTGGGAACTGGAAAGCCCTGGTGCTCCACGATGCCCATCAGTGCCTTTGCTTACAAAGCGGCACCCTCAAGAGTGAGCTGCTGGGACGCTTGACTGGCTCTGAGTACCTCTCACCCCTCCACAGCTCTGATATTCTGAGTCTTGTTTAATAGTTCTTATTTATTAGCTAGTTGGCAGCTATTTTAGTCCACTGAATGCTGCTTTGCTGGGAGAAATGTGACTGGAGCTTGGGAAAGAAGACACTTCTGCCTCCTAGTACTTCTGAAGTCACGTGAGAGGCAAGGAAATTAGATCGTTACACCCGCCTAGAACACACAGGAGTTCACCTGGTGTGAGGGACCATGATTTATTTGGAGATGGAACTAAAGTTTATGGAGTGAAAGGATCAGGCAGCCAGTTTATCAGACTTCCAGGCAGTGATCTTCCCTCTTCCAGAACATGACATGTTCCCAGACATATTTTTTTCATGTCGGAGATCCTCCCTGACTGCCTGCTTCCCTGGGACCCACAGCCCTTCACTTGTCTCTCTGCAAAAAAAAACATGTTTGGTTTCTGTTCTGTCCGCTGTCTTAGGGGTTAAGAGCACTAGTGATCATTAAACCGCTAAATCAAACAGGATCGTCTTCTCTTGGCATCTTCAAGTTCACTAAACAGTTGTTGCTTCTTCACTCTAAAGTACTACATGACTGACGTCTACTCTTCTCCACGCCAAAAGTTCTCTTCACCTTCCAGTTGCCATGAATGTTTGCATCCCCTAAGAAAGCTGAGCACCGAAGAATTGATGCTTTCGAACCGTGTTGTTGGAGAAGACTCTTGAGAGTCCCTTGGATTGCAAGGAGATCCAATCAGTCCATCCTAAAGGAAATCAGTCCTGAATATTCATTGGAAGGACTGATGCTGAAGCTGAAACTCCAATACTTTGGCCACCTGATGAGAAGAACTGACTCATTTGAAAAGACCCTGATGCTGGGAAAGATTGAAGGTGGGAAGAGAGGGGATAACAGAGGATGAGATGGTTGGATGGCATCACCGAGACTCAATGGGCATGAGTTTGGGTAAACTCTGGGAGTTGGCAATGGACAGGGAGGCCTCACGTGCTGCAGTCCATGGGTCACAAAGAGTTAGATACGACTGAGAAATTGAACTGAACTGAAAGATTCATATGTTGAAGCCTAACTCCCAGTGTGATGGTATCAGGAAGTGGGGTCTTTGGGAGGGAATCAGGTCTTGAAGGTGGAGTGCCCAAGAATGGGGTTCCGTTCCGTTCCGTTCCGTCGCTCAGTCGTGTCCGACTCTTTGCGACCCCGTGGACTGTAGTCTACCAGGCTTCTCCGTCCATGGGATTCTCCAGGCAAGAATACTGGAGTGGGTTACCATTTCCTTCTCCAGGGGATCTTCCCGACCCAGGGATCAAACCCGGGTCTCCCGCATTGGAGGCAGACGCTTTAACCTCTGAGCCACCAGGGAAGCCCAAGAATGGGGTTAATGTCCTTATAAGAGAGACCCAGAGAGTCAGCTCACCAACCTTCCACCATGTGAGGTTATAGTGAAAATACAGTCATTCAGTTCAGTTCAGTTCAGTCGCTCAGTCGTGTCTGACTCTTTGCGACCCCATGAATCACAGCACGCCAGGCCTCCCTGTCCATCACCAACTCCTGGAGTTCACTCAAACTCATGTCCATCGAGTCGGTGATGCCATCCAGCCATCTCATTCTCGGTCGTCCCCTTCTCCTCCGGCCCCCAATCCTTCCCAGCATCAAAGTCTTTTCCAGTGAGTCAACTCTTCACATGAGGTGGCCAAAGTATTGGAGTTTCAGCTTTAGCATCAGTCCTTCCAATGAACACCCAGGATTGATCTCCTTTAGAATGGACTGGTTGGATCTCTTTGCAGTCCAAGGGACTCTCAAGAGTCTTCTCCAACACCAGACAGTCATTACAAGGAAGCAAATCTCACAATACACAGAGTCTAAGGTACTTGGATCTTGGATTTCTCCACGTCCAGTACTGTGAGAAATAAATGTTGTTTCTAAACCAGTCAGTCCATGGTACTTTGTTATAGCAGCCCAAATGAACTGAAACACACATCCACATATGATATCGTGTAGTCAAGGCTCTCTGGGTCTCATTTCTCTACACACAATCTGAGCTGTCTGGATGACTGACTCCCAAGTGCAGGGCTGCGTCCTACCCATGTTTGTATCACCTGGGCCTGAGCAGTGCCTGCTGCAAAGTATGCTTCATCTTCGTCTGCCATGGAACCCATGCTTGGGCTAGTTAGGGGGTTCACTCGTCTTTCCCATGACAGACAGGAGGTCAGTGACATGGCTTCTATCATCCACTGGGTCATAACTTTGACCCAAAGACATTTTTATGAACTATCTCTCTTCTTATCCACCATCAAGGTCTTGGAAATCTTTCCTCAGAACATGCACTGAGTTATTCTGAACAAATTCATGGTGATACATTAAAAAAAAAAAAAAAAAAGCCTATGGGTCGGCAACAGTTGCTTTATCTTTAAACCTCACATACTTGTTATCAGTAAATTTTACCTTCATAGACCTTTACAGTTTGGTATTTGAAATATTCTTGCTGGGTAACCTTGAATTACACTTTAAATGGATTTTCCTATATGGAACTAAATTAAGGGTTCTCCTATAACTTATGAAAATAAGGCAGTTAGTTGCAATTCTTGGGGCTCCTTATTATTATTTAAACTGAAATCTGTAATCAAAGTGAAATACTCTAACACTGATAGAAATGTGTCCAAAGGATCTTAGTTTGTCTGGAACTCATTTCACTCAAAGGAAGAGGAAAGAACAAAGAGAGGCAAAAATAAAAGAGAGAAAATGATTCCCTCAATACTTGGTTCATGTCATTGCCACCTAGATTTCGGACAAATTGTTCCAGTGTCTGTGAGATCAAGAAGTACAGTTAGAAGGAACACTCAGTCAGAAAGAAAGTCCCTTTGTGATTAAGATGAGATAGCTGTATCACGTAGCCAGGGCTTGGCTCCCTCTGTCCATAAGAGCAATCACATTCAAGTGATGACAAGATGATTCACTCCATCCAAGGTCTGCTAATGGGGGAAATGAGTCATTAACTTTCTTTACCTCCTTATAAATTGATGACATGCGTCGAGGAAAGAGTCCTTGTAGATATAATCCTGACACTTAAAATGGAAAACAAAACAAAATTAATTCATTCTAAATATCTCCAGGTATAGGATAAACGTAACACAAAAACAAACATGTGTCCCTCTGTGTTAAATGATCATCATACTTTTCTTTCACATTAAAATAAACATTTTTCTTTTTTTTCTCACTTATGTTCCCCCATCCTGAACCCCTTCCCACCTCACTCCCCACCCCATCCTTCTGGGCCAGAGCACTGGCTTTGAGTGCCCTGCTTCATGCATAGAACTTGCACTGGTCATCTGTTTTACATATGGTAATATACATGTTTCAATGCTATTCTCTCAAGTCATCCCACCCTCGCCTTCTCCCACATAGTCCAAAAGTCTGTTCTTTACATCTGTGTCTCTTTCACTGTCTTGCATATAGGATTGTTGTTATCGTCTTTCTAAACCCCATATATATGTGTTAATATACTGTATTGGTGCTTTTCTTTTGACTTACTTCATGATGTATAATAGGCTCAGTTTCATTCACCTCATTAGAACTGATTCAAATGCATTTCTTTTTATAGTTGAATAATATTCCATTATGTATATATACCACAACTTCCTTATCCACTCGTCTGCTGATAGACATCTGGCTATTGTAAACAATGCTGCAGTGAACATTGGGGTACACATGCCTCTTTCAATTCTGGTTTCCTCTGTATGTATGCCCAGCAGTGGGATTGCTGGGCCGTATGGCAGTTCTATTTCCAGTTTTTTAAGGAATCTCCACAACGTTATCCATAGTGGCTGTACTAGTTTACATTCTCACCAACAGTGTAAGAGCATTCCGTTTTCTCTGCATCCTCTCTAGGATTTATTGTTTGTAGACTTTTTAACGATGGCCATTCTGACCAGCGTGAGATGATACCTCATTGTGGTTTTGATTTCCATTTCTCTAATAATGAGTGATGTTGAGCATCTTTTCATGTGTTTATTAGTCATTTGTATGTCTTCTTTGAAGACCTGTCTGTTTAGCTCTTTTGCCCGATTTTTGATTGGGTTTTTTGTTTTTCTGGTATTGAGCTTCATAAGCTGTTTGTATACTTTGGAGATTAATTCTTTGTCAATTGTTTTATTTGCTATTATTTTCTCCCATTCTGAAGGCTGCCTTTTTAACTTGCCTATAGTTTCCTTCATTGTGCAAAAGTTTTTAAGTCTAATTAGGGTCCCATTTATTTATTTTTGTTTATATTTCCATTACTCTGGGAGGTGGGTCATAGAGGATCTGGCTTGATTTATGTCAGAGGGTGCTCTGTTTTCTGCTGAGAGTTTTATAGTTGATGGTATTACATTTAGATCTTTGATCCATTTTGAGTTTATTTTTGTGTATGGTGTTAGAAACTGTTCTAGTTTCACTCGTTTACATGTGGTTGACCAGTTTTTCCAGCACCACTTGTTAAAAAGATTGTTTTTTCTCCATTGTATATTTTTGACTCCCTTATAGTTTAGGTAATAGATACAGTTTCTGAATTCCAATGCTGCTAGAGACTATAACATTATCTCCTTTAATTTATGCTGTGAGGTAAGTTTTAAGAAGTCCACAAATGAAATGTGGTGTAATCTATTTTCTCAAGGTCATACCAAAGGAAATGGCAACCCACTCCAGTGTTCTTGCCTGGAGAATCCCAGGGACGGGGGAGCCTGGTGGGCTTCTGTCTATGGGATCACACAGAGTCGGACATGACTGAAGTGACTTAGCAGCAAACAGGGATCTAGTCCCAGTTTTTTGCAGGTTCCAGAGTGCATGATGTCAAGTGTTTACGAGAGCTATATGTTACTGATAACCAAATCAAAGAAGATGATGCCTGCTGTTAATAGGTTAAATTGTGTATCCCAAGCTCCACCTCAGTATCTCCAATAGTGACTTTATATGGAAATTGTGTCACTGCGGATGTAATTAGTTAAGGTTGAAGTCATACTGGAGTAGGGTGGGGCCATAATGTAATTGACTTGCACACTTAAAAAGAGAGGAAATTTGGACACAGACACACAGGGAGAATAGATGTGAAAACGAGGGCAGAGATGGGGGTAATTCTTCTTTCTACAAGTGAAGGGGCTCTAAAGGTCACCCGGAAACGCCCAGGGAAAACGGATTCTTCCTCACAACCCTCAGAAGGAACTGACTATGCTGACATCCTGAGATAAGACTTCTAGCTTCTAGAACTGAGACAATAAATATCCATTATTCAAGCCACTCAGTTTGTGGTACTTTGTTACAGAACCCCAGAAAACCAATATACCAGCTAATAGTACTTTGTGGCAAAAACAAAGCAACATTGCAAACTAACCATACTGATATTTAATTATGTCTCATAAACTGTCTCAGAAGAAGGTTCTGAGGATTACATGCAAAGTTTGTATATAAATATGGATATAAATGCTTCCCTGGTAGCACAGCTGGTCAAGAATCTGAAAGCAATGCAGGAGACACCAGTTCGTTTCCTGGGTCTGGAAGAAGAGATAGGCTACGCACTCCAATATTCCTGGGCTTCCCTGGTGGCTCAGCCGGTAAAGAACCACCTGCAATGTGGGAGACCTGGGTTTGATCCCTGAGTTGGGAAGATACAGGAGAAGGGATAGAATATCCACTTGAGTATTCTTGGGCTTCCCTGGTGGCTCAGCTGGTAAAGAAGCCACCTACGATGTGGGAGACCTGGGTTTGATTCCTGGGCTGGGAAGATCCCCTGGAGAAGGGAAAGGCTACCTACTCCAGTTGCAAAGGGTCGGATATGACTGAGTGACTTTCACTTTCATGGATATAAATATATCTTTATGTGTAGAAGACAAAAGGAATATATCTGGCATAAAAAACATTTTCTCTGAAATGTTACCTTTATGATTTTATCCTGATAGAATATAGGGCAGTTCTGTCTCAAATATATTCTAAATATAAAGTATAGTTCCCAGTTAGAAATATTCCCTTTTGTATTGTGAAAATTTTTCAGATCACTAACTCTTCCAACTTCTCAAAATAGTTTAACCTGTGAGAAAGAGACTGGGGAATTTGAGTTTCTTTTTCCCAATAAGACTTGTGAGTCATAATCAGAGTTCTCTGTTCAAAAGGTGTTAGCCAAATCTGCCTACAGCAGAAATCAATGTGATTCATGAGGAGGAAAAATGCACCAAGCAAGAAGAAAACAATTCTAGTCACAGTTTCTTGCGCTGACTCTCAAAGTTGACACACTTTGTTTCTTCCTTTATCTTCAAACCTTAGCGTGTTCCTTCTAATCAAGATTTAGGCAGCAACTTATCTTTATCTCTTATTTTGGAATTGGGAGGTGAGGAGAAAATGATACAAAAGAACTTATTTACAAAACAGAAACAGACTCACAGACTTAGAAACCGAATTTACAGTTACGAGGGGGGAGGGGAGGAGAATGCAATGGCAAGCCACTCCAGTACTCTTGCCTAGAAAATCCCATGGATGGAGGAGCCTGGTGGGCTGCAGTCCGTGGGGTCACTAAGGGTCAGACACGACTGAGCGACTTCACTTTCACTTTTCACTTTCACACATTGGAGAAGGAAATGGCAACCCACTCCAGTGTTCTTGCCTGGAGAATCCCAGGGACGGGGGAGCCTGGTGGGCTTCCGTCTAAGGGGTCACACAGAGTCGGACACGACTGAAGTGACAGCAGAAGCAGCAGCAGCAGGGGGGAGGGGAGACAGATTGGGAGTTAGGAATTGATAGGCTAAATTTAAATAAAATGCCTTTTCACGGGAAAAAACATGCTCATAAAGTTTGGCTAAGAAATCCATCAAAGAATTTATCCTAAACTGAAAATCAAAACTCTATACAAAGGTTAATGTTCAAGATCCTTTATTACATCTTTAGTATGCAAGAAGACTGTGCAAAATGTAAAAGAAAAAAAAATGGTTAAATGTCTAATAACAGAACAGAAAAAAAAGCAAATTGTTTTTAGAGCTTTAAAGAAATTCAGCTGAAGGTGCATATTCTTTCCACGTTAAAGTCTTGAAGCACATAGACTTCTTCATTAATTTTTTTTGTTTGTTTTTTTAAGCGTGTAAATAGAAGTGTCTCATGAAACTACTTTTGCAGCTTTTGAGATTTGTTCACATGATACCTGCGTACACCTGCAGGATAGTTCCTATGACATAGGATAGCTCCTCTCTGCACTGAAGAGATTTATTTATTACCTGTCTCTTTACTGAGATTATCAGCTCAATGGTAGCTGGGACCATTTCTCCCTTTTTTTTTTTTTGTTTTTTTTTAAACTCCTTTTTAATTTCTGGATGTGTGGTCCCTGATCTAGCAGCCTCCGCATCAATCAGAAACTTGTTGGAAATACAGAATCTTGGGTCCTTTTTCAAAACTCCTGACTCAGTGAGCATTTAACAAGATACTGAGATTCCAGGGGACTACTAGGCAAGGAGGAGAAGCACCATGCCAACCTTCTGCCCTGATGCTACCATATGAAAAGTGTTCACAAAATGTTTATTGTGTGACAGTTTCTATGTTAATGAGCCTAAGGTCTAGTGCCCACTAGTGTGGGCGCATTGTGAAAACTCTCCCTTCCCCTTCTCTGCATTTTAGAGAGCTTGTCTAGTCTTCGTGCCATTTGACACGATTGAGAAATGGAAAGGAATGGGGAGAACTCAGAGGTCGTTGAGGAAGAACCAATGTCCCCTGGGTCTCTGAAACACCCCCTTCCTCCACCATGCAGGGCTACCTCTCAAGGCTGCTAGCGCAGCCCCCACACTCCCTACCCCTACTCTGACGCTCTCAGCTCGCTTCTCTTTTCTTCCCATGGGCTGGTGGAGACTGGCCGCGAGAGTCACCACTCATGACCCAGGTGACATTGAGATGATTCCAATTTCCCTGGCACATAAAAAAGGACAGTACTTCTCCTTCAAATGCTTTAGTGTGTGTCAGTTACGTCCAGAGCTGAGCACTAACGGCCTTTCACAATCTGACAGTCCTGGTCTTTGGGTTCTTACTTCTCTCTGCGTCTCTGTCCACCGCCTCTGCTTCATTTTCTTCATGCCGCTCATAAGAGACTCCAGAATGCCAGGCTCCTCTAGACCACTCCACCTGTCTGCAACCAGATTTGACTCTTTCTAAGAGGACTGACTGTGTTAATATCATCCTGTGGGCAAGATTTATGCACTCCATAGCATGCTGTACCTCTTCAGCCATTATTTATGGAAAATGTACCTCTTTTACCTGCTGGTCTTTCCTACTGAACTCTTTGAGGGCAGCTGTTCAGTTCAGTTCAGTGCAGTCCTCAGTTGTGTCCGACTCTTTGAGACCCCATGAATCATAGCACGCCAGGCCTCCCTGTCCGTCATCAACTCCCGGAGTTCACTCAAACTCATATCCATCGAGTCGGTGATGCCATCCAGCCATCTCATTCTCTGTCGTCCCCGTCTCCTCCCACCCCCAATCCCTCCTAGCATCAGGGTCTTTTCAAATGAGTCAACTCGTCGCATGAGGTGGCCAAAGTTTCAGCTTTAGCATCAGTCCTTCCAATAAAAACCCAGGACTGATCTCCTCTAGAATGGACTGGTTGGATCTCCTTGCAGTACAAGGGACTCTCAAGAGTCTTCTCCAGCACCACAGTTCAAAAGCATCCATTCTTCGGCGATCAGCTTTCTTCACAGTCCAACTCTCACATCCATGCATGACCACTGGAAAAACCATAGCCTTGACATCACTTTTATTTCTTGGTTATCTGGGAGCCATTCAAAATCAGCATCTGTCGATGAAGAAGTAAACATCTTTCTCTCTATCTTTACTGAAATCGGTGAGTATCATCTACTACTTCTTTTACTGTGACTGTTGCCACTATGACTACATTTGCAACTCTAGTAATAAAAACAGGTGAGTAGCCTCTTAATGGCAGGGGATGTATCATTTTTATATCTGTACCCTTCTACTAGGCAGAGAATCCAGGGCATGGGAGGTGCTCAATAAAAGTTCCTTGCATGATTGAGTGAAGGGTGGTCTTTCACATTCATAATCTACACAACAAGCCAATAAAAATGTAACTATTATCATGCCTTTTAGAGACTTACTTTACTAGCTGGTTTTACAAACTTTACTGTTTGATAAAATGAATCAAGCTCAGGCTATTTGACTCCAAATAGAGCACACATTCTGTTGTATCAGATTACTGTGCATAGGTTCCTTTACCTCAGGTGGTCATCAGTGACTCTAAATATAAATGTGGACACACATGGTGCATGTTTCAGAATATGTTTCATATTAAATAGATCTTCTTCTACTGTCTTGATGACAATATGTAAACCCATGGTTATGATCATGTGAGGATACACAATTGACTTACACAAAAGCTTTTGAAACTCAGTCCATTCATTAATAGAGTCCAAACTGTGTGTGAGTTCCTCAAATGTATAATTGTATTTACAGTTAAGAAAGTAAAAAAAAAAAAATGCAGCTATGAAAGGAAATCCTCTTTATTTCATGCCGAATAAAAGAAAGCTTGCCAAAAGTGGTGATGCTGGGTTGTTATGCTTTAATTTGGAAAGAAATATGGGGCAGTCAAATGAGATATTTTTTCCTACCAATTAGAAAAAAAATTAACCTAATGTTGATGGAGAACAGATTTGTTCTGTTTCACTTTTGTTAAACATGCTGGGAACTCCAGTGGAGAAGAAATTGCACTGCCTTTAAAGTCCATCACAGGAAGAATTTAACCACTACCCATATTTTGACTTGCCAATAAATTTTAGCTATCATTTGACCAAATCTCTGAGCTTTTTTCCTACTATAATAATTTTGGCACAACTGACAACTTCATTGAGGACTGCAACCTTTGATTTCTGATACTTGGGAGAATTCTTATGAAATGGAAGAGAGAAGACGGAATTACTCATCTTGCAACAGTTTCGATCATTGTGGCATTCAATGACTGAGAAAATTAACAGTATTACCCAACTAAAATTAGTTTGAGCATCTACTTTGCTTTATTCATTATTTAAATTTTTATCTGTGCTAAAGACGACATGGACATGGTACACATTTTCATTCCATTTTGATTTTATGAACATTTTGAAAACATTATCAGTAAGGTAAAAAAGTCAATTGTTTAGAATAAAACATGCTTTTCTTTATAAAATAGCTTTCTATTAGTTTTTGGAAACTAACAAAAAGATATGTTTTGAAGAAAAAAACTTTCTGGAAGTATTTGCAAAATCAGTGCCCTTATTTATGTTCTGGCTTTTAGTCTACATTTAATACCTGTCAAAACCCAGAAAAAATGAGAGCAACACACATACATTCTGAGAAGTAAGAAGATCATGTTTAGTTAATTCCTGACAGATCCTGTTTTTAAACCCTTCACACTCGAAATGTTTGTTCTTCGTCATTTTAATCTTTTATTTAGGTTTAATTCTTCACTTTACTATTATCTTTAATTCTTCACATTCCTGTATTCTTCTAGGAAATCTGACCCTATTTATTTGCCTATGCTCAGATATTGTTTACAATAAGTTAGGACAGAAAAAGCAGACTCTGCTATATGAGCTGACTGTGAGGCTTCATTAAATCAGTGTTCTTCAAAGAGAGATGCAAGATCTATTACAGTGCTGAAAAAAATCAAAATGGATGATTACTTTTATTCAATAAAATAAGAAGATCAAACAATATTAATATTTAAAGTGTGGACTCACACTAGGGTCCTCACCATGAATCAGTATGTTGGATACTCACTCAACAGGTGACATAGGCTTCCAAAGGAACTCTGATTTAGTGTTCAGTTCTAGCCTGCTGTGAGATGTTGCAATTCACATGCTCCTAGTTACATGCATGTATAATGTACATAAATCTGGCTTTAATCAACTTACTTTCATAAAATGGACAAGTGATTAACAAACAATTCTTGAAAAAAATCTGCTACCAAAAAAATTAGTAAATAGTAAGGCAAACATTATGTACACAAAAAGAAAAGGACAGAACTCAAGAGTCACACTTTGAAGTAAAGAGGAGATAGAATTTTGTAAAGAGGATTTGGAAATGTTTTTATAATTATGTATTGTTGTTTTCAAAAGGTATGTGTACACATGTCCCCAAATCAACACGCATGGACACACACACGCATGCACTTGTACACACAGCTAACAAGACAGACACAAAACCTCTGAAACATCATTCTTCTAACTGCTGTAAAATGCCATTCAAAGTACAATTTCAATGGGTTTTGAACCAATTTGTTGAGTATTTAGAAATGAAACACATTTTGATTAGTTTGCACAATGAACTGATTGACAAAAACAGGGTATAAAATTGCTGAATTTCCAAAACTACTTTTGTATATCCATGGATGATATTCACAGAAAGCGGCAAATTATTTTTTGAGTTATTTTTTAGCTCTGACAACCGTTGTAAATAGATAACTGGAGCAGGCTGAATTTAAAAAAAAACATAGCTTTAAATTTCTATAGTCTTGGAAAGAAAATAATATTTCTGTTTTAGGTATGCTGTTAATAATTTTAGTGAATGTAAAATGTTGTTGGGAGTGTTAATAAGCAAAAAATCCTGTCTCATGTTATTTTGATTTTCTATTTCTCTACTGATCCTATGTGTGCGCATTCACTTGCTTAAGTCATGTCCAACTCTTTGTGACCTCGTGGACTGTAGCCCACCAGGCTCCTCTGTCCATGAGATTCTCCAGGCAAAAGTACTGGAGTGGGTTGTCATGCCCTTCTCCAGGGGATATTCCCAGGGATTGAACCCACGGCTCCTGTGTCTACTGCATTGCAGACAGATTCTTTACCCACTGAGCCAACGGGGAAGCAAACCCATTGATTCTACAGTATACATAATGGTCATATAGCACAAAAGTTGTGCAATCTATTAAAGAAAAACGCTTTATGCATATACTAAGGTTGAGTGAGTCTGTAGGCCACTGGGAAGTTTCAAGGGCATCAATATTTGACCCTACGTTGGTCTCATCTATCTGTATCTGATAGCAATAATTATGTCTTCTTTGTAGTTGTGGCACTGTATTGAAAAGGATGATTTATTGATGGCATCAACAAAAAGGATAACAGTAGAAGCATTTGATCCTAGAAACACAGTGTGATGTTTTCATTGTGTGGAGATTTATGCTATTAATTTCACTATGCAATATTACATAATCAATGCAAAATGTTATAAAACTATACTCATTCAGATTAATTAGGGAAGAAAGCTTATCTACTTTAATAATTACAACAAAATTATAAATTTCTTTTAAAAATAAAGCTGTGTCTGCTTCTTTCTGATGCACATAGTGACTTGCAGCTTTGAAAAGTGAGGTAGTTTTCATGATTTTTAGTGTTCATATACAAATAATTATATCATTATATAGAAATACATGCCTCTCAAATGTCTGAAATTTTTCTGTTAAATATATATTCTTGCCTACCATTTTGTGTACACTTATAACTTGCCCAGCAAATTATTTTAAGCAAAGATTTGTTTCACTCTAACCACAGTCTTATTTATTATAAATTCTAGATTAGCAAGGTAAAAAATAAATCCTTAGACTTTGCTGATTTTCTCTCTTTAGTTCAATGATCATAAGATTCAAATTTAAAATGTCTGTTTCAAAGTCTCCCTGTCGCCTTAATGAATGTCACTTTTCTAGTCATACCCGTTACTCCTATCATTATAAAAGTGAAGAAATCTAGCTCTATTTTTCAAATAAACAGTCTCTTTTTCATCTTAGAAGATTGGTAGCCTTGAAGTCAGGAAGTGTGGATCTTAAAGGTCTCTGAAGGCAATAGGAGTTGAATAAGCTGTTAAACAAGAGAATTGAGAGTCCTTTGTCATCATCTGGGAACAGCATTGATTGATGTGAACAGAGCTCAGTATTGGTCTTAGATAAACAAGATGAAGACAAAGATTGAGAGTAATTGTTGAGGTTAAGTTGTAAGAAAATAATGTCAACAAAATAATGAAGAACTTTTTATTTCTCTATTGTCTTCCCTTATGGTCAAGTTCATGTTAAACAACCTGTGCGCTGAGCTACCTGCTCTATGCAGGTCAAATCCTGCATGAAAATGTTAGTTGCTCAGTCGTATCTGACCCTTTGCAACCCCATGGACTGTAGCATCCCAGGCTTCTTTGTCCATGGGACTCTCCAAGCAAGCATAGTGGAGGGGGTAGCCATTCCCTTCTCCAGGGGATCTTCAGTTCAGTTCAGTTCAGTTCATTTCAGTCGTTCAGTCATGTCTGATTCTTTGATGCCAGGGGATCTTAGGTGTTGTGTTTATTTACGTTCTCCCTTCCCATTTCATTGGGAACAGAATGCAGAGAAAACCAAACAAGCTGTACACACTTTAAAAAGCACCCCAAAATGTACAAATGAACTTATTTATGAAACAGAAATAGACGCATAGACTTCAAAAAAAGTTTATGGTTATCAAAAGGGAATCTTCGGAGTGGTAAGTTAGGAGTATGTGAATAACATATATACACTACTATATATAAAACTGGAAAAGGAAATGGCAACCCACTCCAGTATTCTTGCCTGGAGAATCCCAGGAACAGAGGAGCCTGGTGGGCTGCTGTCCATAGGGTCGCACAGAGTTGGACACGACTGAAGCAACTTAGCATGCATGCATGTACTGGAGAAGGAAATGGCAACTCACTCCAGTATTCTTACCTGGAGAATCCCAGGGACAGAGGAGCCTGGTGGGCTGCTGTCTATGGGGTCGCACAGAGTCAGACACGACTGAAGTGACTGAGCAGCAGCAGCAGTACACACAAAACATACAACCGACAAGGACCTACTGTATAACACGAGGAATTCTACTCAATATTCTGTAATGACCTATATGGCAAAGAACCTGAGAAAGAATGAATATATGTATATGTATCACTGAATCACTTTGCTGTGCACCTGGAAAGAATATGACATTGTAAATCAATTCAGCTGTGTTGTGCTTAGTCCCTCAGTCGTGTCCAACTCTTTGTGACCCTGTGGACTGTAGCCTGCCAAGCTTCTCTGTCCATGGGAATTCTCCAAGCAAAAACACTGGAGTGGATTGCCATGCCCTCCTCAGGGGATCTTCCCAACCCAGGGATCAAACACAGGTCTCCCACATTGCAAGCAGACTCTTTACTATCTGAAAATGCCAGGGAAGCCCATGAATACTGGAGTGGGTAGCCCATCTCTTCTCCAGGGGATCTTTCAGACCCAGGAATAGAACAGGGTTTCCTGCATTGCAGGCTGATTCTTTACCAGCTGAGCTACCAGAGAAGCCCATAAATCAACTATATTCCAGTATAAAATAAAAAAAGTAAATTTAAAAAAGTAAGCTTGCTAATACCAGAGATCAAATTGCCAACATACATTGTATCATAGGAAAGGCAAGGGAATTCCAGAAAAATATCTACTTCTGCTTCATTGACTACACTAAAGCCTTTGACTGTGTGAATCACAATAAACTGTGGAAAATTCTTAAAGAGATGGAAATTCTAGACCACCTTACTTGGATCCTGAGAAACCTGCATGTAGTTCCATGTCAAAATGGGGAAAGGAGTATGTCAAGGCTATATATTGCTATCCTGCTTATTTAATTTCTATGACATCATGCAAAATGCTGGGTTGGATGAATCACAAGCTGGAACCAAGTTTGCCAGGAGAAATATCAACAACTACAGATATGCAGGTGATACCACTCTAATGGCAAAAAGTAAAGAGGAACTGAAGAGCCTCTTGATGAAAGTGAAACAGGAGAGTGAATAAGCGGGCTTAAAACTCAACATTAAAAATACTAAGATCATGGCATCTGGTCCCATCACTTCATGACAAATATATGGGGAAAAATTGGAAACAGTGACAGATTTTATTTTCTTGGGCTCCAAAATCACTGTGGACAGTGACTATAGCCATGAAAATAAAAGACCCTTGCTCCTTCAAAAAAAGCTGTGATCAACTTAGACAGCATATTAAAAAGCAGAGACATCACTTTGCTGACAAAGGTCTGTACAGTCAAGAAAGGAAGGAAGGAAGTGAAGTCACTCAGTCTTGTCTGACTCTTTGAATCTCCATGAACTGTAGCCTGCCAGGTTCCTCCATCCATGGGATTTTCCAGGCAAGAATACAGGAATGGGTTGCCATTTCCTTCTCCAGTGGCTTTTCCAGTAGTCACGTATGGATGTGAGAGTTGGACCATAAAGAAGACTGAGCATTGGTGAACTGATGCTTTTAAACTGTGGTGCTGGAGAAGACTCTTGAGAGGCCCTTAAACAGCAAAGAGATCAAACCAGTCAATCCGAAAGGAAATCAACCCTGAATATTCATTGGAAGGACTGATTCTGAAGTTCCAGTACTTTGGCCACCTGATGCCAACAGCCAACTCGATGAAAAAAACCCGATGTTGGGAAAGATTGAGGGCAGAAGGAGGGACAACAGAGGATGAGAAGGCTGAATGGCATCACTGACACAATGGACATGAGTTTGTGCAAACTCAAGGATAGTGAAGGACAGGGAAGCCTGGAGTACTGCAATCCATTGGGTCACAAAGAGTTGGACATGACTTAGGGACTGAACAACAACGAATAAAGCTTGCAATTACTGGGTATAACCCTGGTAACTCCCTCAATGAAGGCAATTCACTCCCATGAAGTCCTGTAGAAAATCATATGCAAGTCATTGCTAATATTCATAAAGAAACCGTTGCTTCACACATGAGACATTGGTAATATAAAAATTTTAATTTTCATTTCATATAATTTGGCCTGTTCCAGTGCAATTTGTAGTTCTCCAAGCCTGTTTCTGGAGAAGAGATGTGGGATAACTCCATTGTAAAAATGGCCAAGAATGCCTAAGTTTGCAGTCAATCCAGTACCAGAAAAATAACGTTTCACTTTCAGATGCACATCTCCTTTGTTTGGATGTTTCATGCAACGATTTCTTTACCTGGGGAAGCTTGCTGGAAGACGTATGATAGAAAATCCTAGATCCAGACATGACTGCCATTGAAATGAATTTCTTAGGAAGCATTGCTAGGAACCTCTCCTCAGATTTTTATCTGCCGGGAATTATCTTCCCACCAGACATCTGTATACTTCAGTGTATCTCACTTGATAGTGAAGGACAGTTGATTTTCCATCACTTCCTACAACAACAGTCTTGTCGCTAGTTATCTCACTTCACTTAACTGGAGCATGGACTAACATTGGCCTCCTTAATGAAACCCTTAGTTAAAAAATTAAACCTGTAAGACAAAAAGTAACCATAGTGAATTTTAAGCACCACATCAGTTCAGCCAATTTAGTCACTCAGTCTTGTCTGAGTTTTTGCAGCTTCATAGACTGCAGCACGCCAGGCTTCCCTGTCCATCACCAACTCCTGGAGCTTGCTCAATTTCATGTCAGTCCAGTTGGTGATGCCATCCAACCATCTCATCCTCTGTCATCCCCTTCTCTTCCAGCCTTCAATGTTTCCCAGCATCAGGGTCTTTTCCAAGGAGTGAGTTCTTTGTATCAGGTGGCCAAAATACTGAAGCTTCAGCTTCAACATCAGCCCTTCCAATGAATATTCAGGACTGATTTCCTTTAGGATTGACTGGTTTGATCTCCGTGCTGTCCAAGGGACTCTCAAGAGTTTTCTCCAACATTACAGTTCAAAACCATCAATTCTTTGGCTTTCAGCTTTCTACATCATCCAACTCTCACATCCATCATGACTACTGGAAAAACAATAGCTTTGACTAGATGGATCTTTGGGTTGATCATAGCTTTTCTTCCAATGAGCACGCATCTTTTAATTTCATGGCTGCAGCTGTCATCTGCAGGGATTTTGAAGCCCAAGAAAATAACAGTCTGTCAGTGTTTCCATTGTTTCCCCATCTATTTGCCATGAAGTGATGGGACTAGATGCCATGATCTTAGTTTTTGAATGTTGAGTTTTACCATATAGTAAAACACCATTTTTGGGTGTTAGTTCTAAAAGGTCTTGTAGGTCTTCATAGAACCGTTCAACTTCGGCTTCTTCAGCATTACTGGTTGGGGCATAGGCCTGGATTACTGTAATATTGAATGGTTTGCCTTGGAAAAGAACAGAAATCATTCTGTCATTTTTAAGATTGCATCCAAGTACTGCATTTCGGACTCTTTTGTTGACCATGATGGCTACTCCATTTCTTCTAAGGGATTTCTACCCACAGTAGTAGATATAATGGTCATCTGAGTTAAATTCACCCATTCCAGTCCATTTTAGTTCACTGATTCCTAGAATGTCTATGTTCACTCTTGCCATCTCCTGTTTGACCACTTCCAATTTGCCTTGATTCATGGATCTAACATTTCAGGTTCCTATGCAATATTGCTCTTTACAGCACCAGACCTTGCTTCTATCACCGGTCACATCCACAACTGGGTATTGGTTTTGCTTTTGCTCAATCCCTTTATTCCTTCTAGAGTTATTTCTCCACTGAGCTCCAGTAGCATCCTGGGCACCTACCGACCTGGGGAATTCCTCATTCAGTATCCTATCATTTTGCCCTTTGATACTGTTCATGGGGTTCTCAAGGCAAGTATACTGAAGTGGTTTGCCATTTCCTTTTCCAGTGGACCACATTCGGCTGAGGTCCATGTGATCAGATCGACTAGGTTCCTATGATTATGATTTTAGTGTATCTGCCCTCTGATGGCCCCTCACAATACCTACCGTCTTATGGGTTTCTTTTACCTTGGGCGTGGGATATCTCTTCACAGCTGCTCCAAGAAAGCGCAGCCGCTGCACCTTACCTTGGATGAAGGGTGTCTCCTCAAGGCCGCCCCTCCTGACCTTGAACTTGGAGTAGCTCCTCTCGGCTCTCCTGCACCCGCTCAGCCACCGCCTATTGGATGTGGGGCAGCTCCTCTCGGCCGCTGGCCCTGGCCTCAGGCATGGGGTAGCTCCTCATGGCTGCGCCTCTGTGTGGTCGGTTGCACTGGGGCCAGCGTCTCTCGCGTCTGCACACCGAAAAAAGATGTCCTTTTCATTATAGGGGACTGGAATGCAAAAGAAGGAAGTCAAGAAACACCTGGAGTAACAGGCAAATTTGGCCTTGGAGCACGGAATGAAGCAGGGCAAAGGCTAATAGAGTTTTGTCAAGAGAACGCACTGATCACAGCAAACACCCTCTTCCAACAACATAAGAGAAGACTCTACACATGGACATCACCAGATGGTCAACACCAAAATCAGATTGATTATATTCTTTGCAGCCAAAGATGGAGAAGCTCTATACAGTTAGCAAAAACAAGACCAAGAGCTGACTGTGGCTCAGATCATGAACTCCTTATTGCCAAATTCAGACTGAAATTGAAGAAAGTAGAGAAAACCACTAGACCATTCAGATATAACCTAAATCAAACCCTTATGATTATACAGTGGAAGTGAGAACTAGATTTAAGGGACTCGATCTGATAGATAGAGTGCCTGATGAACTCTGGACGGAGGTTCATGACATTGTACAGAAGACAGGGACCAAGACCATCCCCATGGAAAAGAAATGCAAAAAAGCAAAATGGCTGTTGGAGGAGGCCTTACAAATAGCTGTGAAAAGAAGAGAAGTGAAAAGCAAAGGAGAAAAGGAAAGATATAAGCATCTGAATGCAGAGTTCCAGAAAAGCAAGGAGAGATAAGAAAGGCTTCCTCAGTGATCAATGCAAAGAAATAGAGGAAAACAACAGAATAAGAAAAACAAGATATCTCTTCAAGAAAATTAGAGATTCCAAGGGAACATTTCATGCAAAGATGGGCTCAATAAAGAACAGAAATGGCATGGACCTAACAGAAACAGAAGATATTAAGAAGAGGTGGCAAGAATACACAGAAGAACTGTATAAAAAAGATCTTCACGACCAGGATAGTCACGATAATGTGATCACTGACCTAGAGCCAGACATCTTGGAATGTGAAGTCAAGTGGGCCTTAGAAAGCATCACTACGAACAAAGCTAGTGGAGGTGATGGAATTCCAGTTGAGCTATTTCAAATCCTGAAAGAGGATGCTGTGAAAGTGCTGCACTCAATATGCCAGCAAATTTGGAAAACTCAGCAGTGGCCACAGGACTGGAAAGGGTCAGTCTTCATTCCATTCCCAAAGAAAGGCAATGCCAAACAATGCTCAAACTACCGCACAATTGCACTCATCTCACACACTAGTAAAGTCATGCTCAAAATTCTCCAAGCCAGGCTTCAGCAATATGTGAACCGTGAACTCCCAGATGTTCAAGCAGGTTTTAGAAAAGGCAGAGGCACCAGAGATCAAATTGCCAACATCCGCTGGATCAAGGAGAAAGCAAGAGAGTTCCAGAAAAACATCTATTTCTGCTTTGTCAACTATGCCAAAGCCTTTGACTGTGTGGATCACAATAAACTGTGGAACATTCTGAAAAAGAGATGGGAATACCAGACCACCTGACCTGCCTCTTGAGAAACCTGTATGCAGGTCAGGAAGCAACAGTCAGTACTGGACATGGAACAACAGACTGGTTCCAAATAGGAAAAGGAGTATGTCAAGGCTGTATATTGTCACCTTGCTTATTTAACTTCTATGCAGGGTACATCATGAGGAATGCTGGGCTGGAAGAAGCACAAGCTGGAATCAAGATTGCCGGGAGAAATATCATTAACCTCAGATATGCAGATGACACCACCCTTATGGCAGAAAGTGAAGAGGAACTCAAAAGCCTCTTGATGAAAGTGAAAGAGGAGAGTGAAAAGGTTGGCTTGAAGTTCAACATTCAGAAAACAAAGATCATGGCATCTGGTCCCATCACTTCAAGGGAGATAGATGGAAAAACAGTGGAAACAGTGTCAGACTTTATTTTTTTGGGCTCCAAAATCACTGCAGATGCTGATTGCAGCCATGAAATTAAAAGACCCTTGCTCCTTGGAAGGAAAGTTATGACCAACCTTGATAGTATATTAAAAAGCAGAGACATTACTTTGCCAACCAAGGTCTGTCTAGTCACGGCTGTGGTTTTTCCCATGGTCATGTATGGATGTGAGAGTTGGACTGTGAAGAAAGCTGATCGCCGAAGAATTGATGCTTTTGAACTGTGGTGTTGGAGAAGACTCTTGAGAGTCCTTTGTACTGCAAGGAGATCCAACCAGTCCATTCTAAAGGAGATCAATCCTGGGTGTTCATTGGAAGGACTGATGCTAAAGCTGAAACTCCAATACTTTGGCCACCTCATGCAACAAGTTGACTCACTGGAAAAGACTCTGATGCTGGGAAAGGTTGGTGGCAGGAGGAGAAGGGGACGACAGAGAATGAGATGGCTGGATGGCATCACCGACTCGATGGACATGAGTTTGAGTGAACTCCGGGAGTTGGTGATGGACAGGGAGGCCTGGCGTGCTGTGATTCATGGGGTCGCGGAGAGTCGGACAAGACTGAGCGACTGAACTGAACTGAACTGAAAACACCATTTAGTAACCATAAAACAAATACTAAACAAACAGCCATTTACCAAACACCATATAGTAGCCACAAAAAGCATTGCTGATTGACTAGAATATGGTTAAATTCCAGATTAATATTTGTTTACTAGTTTTGTCTCTAAAAACCTTAAATTGTGTAAAGTTAATCAGCAAGATATGTTATTTTTTTAGAGGCTGGGGAATAAAGTCCAAGTCAGTGTTTATGTTTCTAGCTCTGAACGCTTTAAAAATTTCTGAAGAGAAAGCAGTCAATATCCTAGCCATTTATTCCCTTAGGTATTTCCCCAGGGTCTTTACCTTCTGACCTACCTTTCTGCCCTTCTTCCTTCATGCTCCCAGGATTCCACTGAGGCTTCTCCAGAACCGAGAACCATCCATTGGAGCTTAAAACCCTGCTGTGTTAGAATTTAACATTTGTCTTCTCAACCAAACTAAATAAATGTCAGTTTAAAATTATTGAATGTGCTATATATTTTTGCAAAATGAATCAATTTTAGAATTTCCTTAATAATGTTAGAGCGACCTTTACTCCGTATTCATGGTTTAGTTTATGTGATGCAAAGTTATGGTTTGTAGCTCTCACAGAAATTGATATAGGACAACAACATATATTAATAGACACAGGGACTTTGTATTCAATTAGATTTGGTGTTCACCAAACATCAATTAAATCATGGTGTTCTACACTAAATATCTCTATGATCCTCAGCATAACCTCTTAAGTCTTAGTTCTCTCACCTATAAAATAAGAGTAGCATGCTCTCCTGGTAGAGTTGACATGAGGATTAATTAAGACAGTGTAAAACAATTAGCTCATTTCCTGGCACAGAGTCCTATTATTGTGCTGTGCTTTGCTCAGTTGTGTCCAAATCTTTGTGACCCCATGGACTGATCCCATCAGGCTACTCAGTCCATGGAATTTTCCAGGCAAGAATACTGGAGTGGGTTGCTGTTTCCTTCTCCAGGGGATCTTCTGGATTCAGGGAGTATACACATGTCTCTTGCATATTCTGCATTGGCAGGCAGATTCTTTGCCACTGCATCACCTGGGAAGCCAAAAATAACAAATCAAAGCCACAGAAAGATAGTACTTTATGTCTAATAGCCCATATAAAAAAGAGATAAAATAACAAATATTAGCATAAAATAGCAAAATTGTATATCCATAATTTACTAATATTTTTCTCCCAATTTAGTAGCAAGGCAAGGATGACTATTATTACTACTATTCAGCACACTGGTGGAAATTTTAGCCATTGCAATAAAGAAAAGGAAACAAAATGCAAACAGATCGAAAAGAAGAAAATTAACGTGCTTAATGATTGTCTACACAGAAAATCCTAAACAATCCACCAGTCCTTGAATGGTAGCCTTAGAATTAATAAGTTCAGTAATTTTGCAAAATACAAGATACAAACACAGAAAATCAATTATATTTCTATACACCATCAATGAATATGTGGACACAGAATGTAAAATACAATACTATTTACAACTGCAAAGTTTAGTGATTAAATATGATTTACGTTGGTGTGAATCTAACAAAACATGTATAGGACTTACATGCTGAAATCTAGAGTGATGATGAAAAATATCAAAGATCAAAATGAATAGAGAGGCTTATTATGTTCATTGATTAGAAAACTCAGTACATGACAGATGTCAATTTTCCTCAAAATGAAACAAAAGTTCATTTTTCATAAAGTTTTTAACAAAATCCCAGCAAGATTTTTTATAGATATAAACAAGACTATTTAACAATTTTGTGGTAAGGCAAAGGAACTAGAATAGCTGAAACAATTATAAAAAAAGAAGAATAAAGTATAAGAAGTCAATTTACTTATTATCAAGACTTATTATAGGGGCTTCCCTGGTGGCTCAGTGGTAAAGAACCTGCCTGCCAACGCAATAGACACGGGTTTGATCCCTGATCTAGAGGATTCCACATGCTGTGGAGCAACAAAGCCCATGTGCCACAATGATTGAGACTGTGCTCTAGAGCCTGGACTTTGAACCATAGAAGCCACTCCAATGAGCAGCCCTCACACTGCAGCTAGAGCACACCTCCTGCTCTTTGCAACTAGAGAAACCCTCACAGTAATGAAGACCCAGCACATCCAAAATAGGTAAATAAATAAAGACATCATATAGCTGTAATAACCAATACTATAATGGAAATATAGACATGGATCAATAAATCAAATGAAGTAGAGAGTTAAGAAACAGACCCTCAAAAATAAGGCCAACTAATTTTGACAAATGTGTGAAAGAAATTCAATGGAGACAAGATAACGATGTAAACAAATGGTGCCAGATTAACCATATATCCATAAGTTACAAAGAAGAACTTCAACCCCAGATTTATATTTTATACAAAATCAACTCAAAAAGATCAACTCAAAATTGATCATGGACTTGTATGTGAAATGTACAACTATAGAAATATTAGGAAATAATAGAAAAATAAATCTTTGGGTTCTCAGACCAAGTAAACACTTGGTCTTAGACTTTACACCAAAAACTAATCTATTTTTTTTAAGTTAACAATTGGAATGTATCAAAATTAAAATCTTCTGCTTTGTGAAAATGACCATTAATAGGGCATAAAGAGAATCTACAGTCTAGAATATATCTGACAAAGAACTAGTATCAATACTATATAAATGTCAAACCTCAACAGTAAAACAGACCAAAACAAAAACAAAACTAAAAAAATTAATTTTAAAATGAGGTAAAGAAACTATATATTTCACTGAAAAGTATATACTGATAGTAAAATAACACATGGAAAGATATTCAACACCATTAGTCATTCAGTTCAGTTCAGTTCAGTTCAGTCGCTCAGTCGTGTCCGACTCTCCACGACCCCATGAATCACAGCACGCCAGGCCTCCCTGTCCATCACCAACTCCCGGAGTTCACTCAAACTCATGTCCATCGAGTCGGTGATGCCATCCAGCCATCTCATTCTCCATCATCCCCTTCTCCCGCCCCCAACCTTTCCCAGCATCAGAGTCTTTTCCAGTGAGTCAACTCGCCGCATGAGGTGGCCAAAGTATTGGAGTTTCAGCTTTAGCATCAGTCCCTCCAATGAACACCCAGGATTGATCTCCTTTAGAATGGACTGGTTGGATCTCCTTGCAGTCCAAGGGACTCTCAAGAGTCTTCTCCAGCACCACAGTTAAAAAGCATTGATTCTTCAGCGATCAGCTTTCTTCATAGTCCAACTCTCACATCCATACATGACCACGGGAAAAACCATTGCCTTGACTAGACGGATCTTGGTTGGAAAGTAATGTCTCTGCTTTTTAATATACTATCAAGGTTGGTCATAACTTTCCTTCCAAGGAGCAAGCGTCTTTTAATTTCATGGCTGCAATCAGCATCCGAAGTGATTTTGGAGCCCCCAAAAATAAAGTCTGACACTGTTTCCACTGTTTTTCCATCTATTTCCCATGCATTAGGGAAATGCAAATTAAAATCATAATGATATATTCCCATAGCTTGTCATAACGGTTAAAATAAAAAGTAGTGACAACACCAAATGCTAGCAAGGATATGGTGAAAGTAGATCACTCATAACATTGCTGGTGGAAATGTAAAATTCTAGAGCTACTCCGGAAAAGAGTTTGGCAGTTTCATATAAAGTCAAGGATGAAATTACCATTAGTTCAGTTCATTTCAGTTCAGTCGCTCAGTCATGTCTGACTCTCTGCGACCCCATGAACCACAGCACGCCAGGCCTCCCTGTCCATCACCAACTCCCGGAGTTCACCCAAACTCATGTCCATCGAGTCGGTGATGCCATCCAGCCATCTCATTCTCTGTCGTCCCCGTCTCCTCTTACCCCCAAACCCCCCTAGCATCAGACTCTTTTCCAGTGAGTCAACTCGTCCTTGTTGTGGTACTGTTCTATAGTTTTTCAGTATGTTAACCCATTGGTGGAAACTGGCAAGACAGTACACACAATCTCTTTGTTTTTTACAACTACTAATATATATCAAACTAGAATTAACTCAAAACAAAATGTTCAGTTAAAAAAGTGAATAATGTTAAAAACTCCTTTTGTGTTTGAAAAAGAAACAATGAATTGTGGATTGTATTCGAGTAGTCACTAGGTGTACCATTTACTACTGAGTCGATGTTTTAAATATCCCATTACTGTAAAGACATTAGACATAGATAATTAATAAAATCCATCATAATTAATTCCTTCATTGTTCATACACTCATAGTATATATTTCCTGAGAAGTTTCAGTCTAATTTGACATTAATGGAGATGGAAAATAGGTGATTTTGACTTTATATAGAATGATGTACACGAGTCCTACATAATAAGGTTTTCTGTCATTGAAAAGTACTTGTGCCTTTATAAAGCAAGACTGGGAAGTTATAATAGTTTGCCAGGATCAGCTCATCATTGTGATAGATTTTATATAAATTGTGTAGGCACATAAAATAACAATGTTCTATTATCTTGGTTTTCCTAAGCCTAGGTTGTAGCTAGATGTTTTATGAGATTTTTACAAATGATAAGAATGGTACAAATGTTTCCTTTTTTTAGGTTGAAGTACAAGTTGCACCCAGTGGAATGAATGAATGTAGAGTATATGTTGGATCAGTTCTAACAAAACCATACTCCTTTACAATCCACATCCCTATAGAGACACAGAACAATCACATCACCCCAGACAGCTTCCTCCTGCCTCTCCCTCAACAACCACTTAGCTCTCTCACCATGTCACTACTTCCTTTGCAGCATGTCCTTTCAAGTTTCTAAACTGTTGTTTTATAAAATCAAGCGAGCTGTGTTTTACTTATCAAGTTGTAGAAGTTCTATATATATATATATATTTTTGGATACAAATTCCTTCTGTGAGGTACAAGGAGTGTGTAGCCTCATTAAAATTCAAGCATTTTTGATAAGGTCTCATTTATTATTTTAATTGACTACCCGTGGCTTAATGATTACAGAGGATTTTTTGAGGCTTCTCAAAGGTTTCTAGGAAATCTTTGCTTATCCCAAAATTATGAAATAGTCTCCCATACTTTCTTCTAGAATTTTGTTGTTTTAACTTCCGTTGAAATCTGTGGCTTATCAAATACTAATGTTTTGAATGATGTGAGGAAATAGTGGAGTTGTCTTCCTCTCTTCAATAGGAACATTCAGTTGTTACAGAATTACTTTTTAAAAGCAATCTTTTGTCTTAAGTTTGTGGCTTTGGCAACTTTGTGCAAATTCAATTGCTCATCACCTAACTATGGCTCTGTTTCTGGACCCTATTACATTTAAAACAGTTTATTGAAGTGTAATTCACATACAATAAAACATTAATTTAAACTACAATTTGACAGATTTGTCATATACATACGTATATACACATATGTATGTGCATACACACACACACACACACACACACACACGTATATCTGCTGTTGCTCAGTCGTGTCCTACTCTCTGTGACCCCATGGACTGCAGCATGCCAGGCTTCCCTGTCCTTCATCTCCCAGAGCTTGCTCAAACTCATGTCCATTGATTCAGCGATGCCATCCAACCATCTCATCTTCTGTCACCCCCTTCTCCTGCCTTCAGTCTTTCCCAGCATCAGGGTCTTTTCCAAAGAGTGAGTTCTTCACATCAGGTGGACAAAGTATTGGAGTTTCAGCTTCAGCATCAGTCCTTCCAATGAGTATTAGGACTGATTTCCTTTAGGATTGACTGGTTTGATCTAGCAGTCTAAAGGACTCTCAAGAGTCTTCTCCAACATCACAGTTTGAAAATTTCATATATATATATACACATATATATATATATATATATATATACTATACAGTGTATATAAGCATATATATACTGTAGCCCACTCGGCTCCTCTGTCCATGGAATTTTCCAGACAAGAATACTGGAGTGGGTAGCTATTCCCTTCTCCAGAGGATCTTCCTGACCCAGAACCCAGGTCTCCAGTATTGCAGGCCGATTCTTTGCCAGCTGAGCCACCAGGGAAGCCCCTATGAAGCCATTATCACAGGAAGATCTTTATGCGGCATTAACTCAAGAGTTCCCCCCTGCAATGCAAAAATCCACTACCTTCCTCCTCTGTACTCACCTCCACTGCCAAGCAACAACTGATCTGCTTTCCTCCCCTAAGGGTTAGTTTGCACTTTCTAGAATTTTATATAAATGGGACCATACAGCAATTCCCTTTTACCTGTCATTTTGCTCAGCATAATTACCCTAATATTAACCTATGGTATATCATATATCAATAATTAATTTACTCATTTTCATTGTTAAGTAATACATCATTTTATAGCTACATCACAGTTTGTTTAGTCAATCAAATGTTGAAAGACATGTGGCTTGTTCTGCAGCTTTGGCTTTTACAAATTAAGCTACTATGAACAGCTCTCTCTATGTATATATATATATTTCCACAGCCCTACACTTTCATTTGTCATTGGTAAACAGTGGAAATTGAATGACTTAGATAATATGGTAAGTGTGATAAGTCCATGCTTACCTTTTTAAGGAATGCCGAACTCTACACAGTTAATTTCTTTGAAACAAGGTAGCTTTGTTGGAAGTAAAAGTTTCCTGCCCATTGTTGATGTTTGGATATCTTCCCAGTCCATTCTAAAGGAGATCAATCCTGAGTGTTCATTGGAAGGACCAGTGCTAAAGCTGAAACTCCAATACTTTGGCCACCTCATGCGACGAGTTGACTCACTGGAAAAGAGTCTGATGCTGGGAGGGATTGGGGGTGGGAGGAGACAGGGACGACAGAGCATGAGATGGCTGGATGGCAACACCGACTCGATGGACATGAGTTTGAGTGAACTCCGGGAGTTGGTGATGGACAGGGAGGCCTGGCGTGCTGTGATTCATGGGGTCGCAAAGAGTCAGACACAACTGAGTGACTGAACTGAACTGATACCAGTACCAAAGTACTGTTAATACTGTTAATACAGTGTTTTCATATTAGAAAAAATTTACTTCTGTTTTTCATGACTCTTTTCCCTGTGCCAATCCCTTTGCATTTCCATATAAATCATAGTATCAGCTTTAGTATTTTCACACACATAACAAAATCTGTTTGTATTTTTATTGAGTTTGCACTGACACTGTAGATAAATTTGGAAATAACTGGTATCTTAATAGTATTCAATTTTCCAATAAAAAATATGCTCATGTAGCCACTTAGACAAACTAATTTATCTCAACAAGGTTTGTGTTTTTTAATGTCGAAATTTTGAATATTTTAAAATTAAATTTGTTTCCAAATGTTTTAAGTATTTGGATGCCATTGGAAATTATATTGTGTCTCTTAATTTTCTAATTGATTTTTTCTAGCATATAGATGTAGGCATACAAATCTGTAGATATATAAGTATACTCTGCAATTTGCTCAAATTTCTAATTTAGTTGAACTTGTTTTTTGTGTGTATCATTTAGACTTTTCTATGGAAATAAAGCTTTATTTTCTGATAAACAAAATTGCACTGACTTAAACCCTCCAGTAAAGTGACAAAAGGTTATGATCACCCAATTGGAAAATGAAGAAGTAAAACAATCCTATCCTTATTGATAGGAAATAGATGACACAATCCAGTGGATAGAAAATCTTAGGAAATCTACATAATAACAACTGGAAACAGTAAATGAGCTTAGCAGAAAACAAATCAATATACTGAAAGACTGACTACGCCAATAAACAATGGGCAAACCATATATGATGGCACACCTCTGTAAATCACTGCATCCTGCAAAAGCAGAGTGAATAAATGGATATTCACTAGGATTGACCGCAACTTAAGCTATAAAATAAACATCAAGGAACATGAAAGTACTGAAACCATACCAAGTATATTCTTCCAGAAAAATGGAATAATTTTAGAAATTAAGTAGAGAGGAAGTTTTAGAAATTTACAAATATATGAAAATCAAATTAGATTTCTAAAAATTCCAATGTCTGCTGCTCAGTGCTGGAGTGGCAACTGCGTGGTGCTGGAGTGACTGTGAGGAGATACTCCACATCCAACGGCAAAGAAGAAGCTCCAGCAAGATGGTGGGAGGGGCGAGATCACGTTTAGAATAAAAGCCCGCACCCGCCAGAGACAGTCAGAGGCCCAGACACACCTTGTGCACCAGGATTCAGAGTCCCACGGAGACTGAGACGGGCTGTGTGGGAGCGGCTCCCCGGGAGGCACGGGGCAGAGTGGGCGGCCGCAGGGGCAGCGGTGCCCAGACCTGGGTGTGGCATGAGCCCTCTTGGAGGAGGTCACCATTAACCCACCACAGAGCCACCAGAACTTACCCAGGACTGGGGAAACAGACGCTGGGAGGGCACACACAGAACCTTGTGCGCACCAGGACCCAGGAGGAAGGAGCGGTGACCCCACAGGAGACTGACCCAGACTCGCCCATGAGAGTCCAGAAGTCTCCAGTGGAGGCGTGGGTCAGCACTGGCCTGCTGCAGGGATGGGGGTACTGAGTGTAGCACTGCCTATGTGGGATTTTCTGAAGCAGGTCCTTATTATCTGCATCACCACCACCATATTTTGGCCTGAGGTCAAATAATAGGGTGGGAACAAAGACCCACCCAGCAACAGATAATTGGACTAAAGATTTACTGAGCATGGCACTGCCCATCAGAACAAGACCCACTTCCCCCATCAGTCAGTCTTTCCCATCAGGAAGCTTCCATAAGCCTCTTATCCTTCTCCATCAGAGGGCAGACAGACTGAATACCACAATCATAGAACACTAACGAATCTGATCACATGGACCACGGCCTTGTATAACTCAGTGAAACGATGAGCCATGCCTTGTAGGGCCACCCAAGATGGACAGGTCATAGTGGAGAGTTCTGACAAAACTTGGTTCACTGGAGAAGGGAATGGCAAACCACTTCAGTATTCTTGCCTAGAGAATCCCATGAACAGTATGAAAAGGCAAAAAGATAGGACACTGAAAGATGAACTCCCCAGGTTGGTAGGTGCCCAATATGCTACTGGAGATCAGTGGAGAAATAACTCCCGAAAGAAAGAAGAGACAGAGCCAAAGCAAAAATAACACCCAGTTGTGAATGTGACTGGTGATGGAAGTAAAGCCCAATGCTGTAAAGAGCAATATTGCATAGAACCTGCAATGTTAGGTCCATGAATCAAAGCAAATTGGAAGTGGTCAAGCAGGAGATGATGAGCATGAACATCAACATTTTAGGAAGCAGTGAACTAAAATACACTGGAATGGGTGAATTTAACTCAGATGACCATTAAATCTACTACTTTGGGCAGGGATCCCTTAGAAGGAATAGAGTAGCCATCATAGTCAACAAAAAAGTCCAAAATGTAGTACTTGGATGCAATCTCAAAAATGAAGAATGATCTCTGTTCATTTCCAAGGCAAACCATTCAATATCACAGTAATCCAAGTCTGTGCCCTGAAAGTAATGCTGAAGAAGCTGAAGTTGAATGGTTCTATGGAGGCCTACAAGACCTTCTAGAGCTAACACCCAAAAAAGATTCCTTTTCATCATAGGGGACTGGAATGCAAAAGTAGGAAGTCAAGAAACGCCTGGAGTAACAGGCAAATTTGGCCTTGGATTACAGAATGAAGCAGGGCAAAACCTAATAGAGTTTTGCCAAGAGAACATACTGGTCATAGCAAACACCATCTTCCAACACAAGAGAAGACTCTACACAGATGGTCAACACTGAAATCAGATTGATTATTTTTTTTGCAGCCAAAGATGGAGAACCTCTAAACAGTCAGCAAAAACAACACCAGGAGCTGACTGTGTCTCAGATCATGAACACCTTATAGTCAAATTCAGTCTTAAATTGAAGAAAGTAGGGAAAACCACTAGACTATTCAGGTATGACATAAATCAAATCCCTTGTGATTATATAGTGGAAGTGACAAGTAGATTCAAGGGATTAGATCTGATAAACAAAGTGCCTGAAGAACTATGGATGGAGATTCGTGACATTGTACAGGAGGCAGTGATCAAGACCATCCCCAAGATAAAGAAATGTAAAAAGGCAAAATGGTTGTCTGAGGAGGCCTTACAAATCGCTACGAAAAGAACAGAAGCAAAACGCAAAGGAGAAAAGGAAAGATATACCTATTTGAATGCAGAGTTCCAAAGAATAGCAAGGAGAGATAAGAAAGCCTTCCTCAGTGATCAATGCAAAGAAATAGAAGAAAAAAATAGAAGGGGAAAGACTAGAGATCTCTTCAAGAAAATTAGAGATACCAAGGGAACATTTCATGCAAAGATGGGCTCAATAAAGGACAGAAATGGTAGGGACCTAACAGAAGCAGAAGGTATTAAGAAGAGGTGGCAAGAATACAGAGAAGAACTGTACAAAAAAGATCTTCACGACCAAGATAATCATGATGGTGTGATCACTCACCTAGAGCCAGACATCCTGGAATATGAAGTCAAGTGGGCCTTAGGTAGCATCACTATGAACAAAGGGAGGTGATGGAATCCCAGTTGAGTTAAAAGATGAAGCTGTGAAAGTACTGCGCTCAATGTGTCAGCAAATTTGGAAAATTCAGCAGTGGCCACGGGACTGGAAAAGGTCAGTTTTCATTTCAATCCCAAAGAAAGGTAATGCCGAAGAAAGCTCAAACTACCACAAAATTGCACTCACCTCACACGCTAGCAAAGTAATGCTCAAAATTATCCAAGCCAGGCTTCAACGGTATGTTAACTGTGGACTTCCAGATGTTCAAGCTGGATTTAGAAAAGGCAGAGGAACCAGAGATCAAATTGCCAATATCTGTTGATTCATCAAAATAGTAACAGAGTTCCTGAAAAACATCTATTTCTGCTTTATTGACTGTGCCAAAGCCTTTGACTGTGTGGATCTCAACAAACTGAGGAAAATTCTGAAAGAGATGGGAATACCAGACCATGGAACAACAGACCAGTTCCAAATCGGGAAAGGAGTAGGTCAAGGTATGTCACTCTGCTTATTTAACCTATATGCAGAGTACATCATGAGAAATGCCAGGCTGGATGAAGCACAAGCTGGAATCAAGATTGTTGGGAGAAATATCAATAGTGTCAGATACGCAGATGACACCACCTTATGGCAGAAAGTGAAGAAGAACTAAAGAGCCTTTTGATGAAAGTGAAAGAGGAGAGTGAAAAAGTTGGCTTAAAGCTCAATATTCAGAAAACTAAGATCATGGCATCTGGTCCCATCACTTCATGGCAAATAGATGGGGAAACAGTGGAAACAGTGACAGACTTTATTTTCTTGGGCTTCAAAATCACTGCAGATGGTGAGTGCAGCCATGAAATTAAAAGATGTTTGCTCCTTGGAAGAAAAGTTATGACTAACCTAGACAACATATGAAAAAGTAGAGACAGTTTTTTGCCGGCAAAGGTCTGTCTAGTCAAAGCTATGGCTTTTCCAGTAGTCATGTATGGATGTGAGTGTTGGATCACAAAGGAATTTGAGTGCCAAAGAATTGATGCCTTTGAACTGTGGTGTTGAAGAAGACTCTTGAGAGTCCCTTGGACTGCAAGGAGATCCAACACGTCCTTCCTAAAGGAAATCAGTCCTGAATATTCATTGGAAGGACTGATGCTAAATCTGAAACTCCAATACTTTGGCCACCCGTGATAAGAGCTGACTCCTTGGAAAAGACCCTGATGCTGGCAAAGATGGAAGGCAGGAGGAAAAGGGGACAACAGAGGATGAGATGGTTGGATGGCATCACCGACTCGATGGACATGAGTTTGAGTAAACTCTGGGAGTTGGTGATAGACAGGGAAGCCTGGCGTGCTGCAGTCTATGGGGTCACAAATAGTCAGTCAGATTGAGCGACTGGACTGAACTAAACTTAAGAATTCCAAAGGGTTTAAAAAGATAAGTTAGAAAATATTTGAAGAGGGAAAAGGTAAACACAATATACCAAACTGATGGACTGCACCTGAAGAAGTGTTTATAGGAAAACATACAGATATAAAACACCTGTATTTTAAAGAATAAATATTTCAGACAGTTAGGCACAGTAATGACCCTCTTCCATGATGCCCACATGTTAATCCCTGGAATCCGTAAGTATGTTATGAATATTTCTTATACTTCCTGGCAAAAGGGAATTAAATGCAAAGAGAGGTTTACTAATTAGGTTTACTAATCAGCTGACCTTAAAGTACAGAGATTATTCTGAATTATATGGGTGTGTAAGTATACAGATCTTTAAAAGAGGAATTGATAAACACAAGAGGGAAGTATTGAATCAGAGCAAGACTTGAAGATGCTTTGGTGCTGGTTTAAAGGTAACCATCAACCAAGGAATGCAAGAAGCTTCTAGAAACCAGATATGGCAAGGAAATATATTCCCCCCAAGAGCCTCTAGAAAGAACTCAGCCCTGCTAAGATCTTGACTCGACTTCAATTGGACAAATACTAACCTAAAACGACAGAGTTGTGAGTGAATAAATTTGTGTTATGTAAGCTGCTAAAGTGAAATAGCCTTTGGATTCAAGGTTGCTGATTTGTGTATTAGATTAATTCTGTTTAAGCAGCTTTAAACTACTGAATGAGTGCTAAATTATTATAGCAACAACTGGAATCTAACACACCAGTCAGCAACCCTGCATCAAAAGACTAGTAAGTTACATGCAAAGCAAGCAGAAGGAAAAATAATAAGAAAGTAAATTACTAAAATGGAGAATAGAACAAAAGGTGCTTTTTTTGGGAAACATTTTTAAAATTCACTAACTTTTATCTAGACTAATCAAGAAAAGAAGTTGAGAATATTCAAAGTACTAAAATCAGTAATAAAATATGAACATCCCTACTGACTTTATAGAAATAAAATGAATAAGAGAATATTATAATAAAATTGTGTGACCAAAATACATCAGTATAGTTCAGTTCAGTCGCTCAGTCATGTCCCAACTCTTTGTGACCCCATGAATCACAGCATGCCAGGCCTCCCTGTTCATCACCAACTTCTGGAGTTAACCCAAACTCATGTCCATCGAGTCAGTGATGCCATCCAGCCGTCTCATCCTCTGTCATCCCCTTCTCCTCCTGCCCCCAATCCCTCCCAGCATCAGGGTCTTTTCCAATGAGTCAACTCTTCGCATGAGGTGGCCAAAGTATTGGAGTTTCAGTTTTAGCATCAGTCCTTCCAATGAACACCCAGGATTGATCTCCTTTAGAATGGACTGGTTGGATCTCCTTGCAGTCCAAAGGACTCTCAAGAGTCCTCTCCAACACCACAGTTCAAAAGCATCAATTCTTTGGGGCTCAGCTTTCTTCACAGTCCAACTCTCACATCCATACATGACCACGGGAAAAACCATAGCCTTGACTAAACGGACCTTGGTTGGCAAAGTAATGTCTCTGTTTTTTAATATGTTATCTAGGTTGGTCATAACTTTCCTTCCAAGGAGTAAGCGTCTTTTAATTTCATGGCTGCAATCAGCATCCACAGTGATCTTGGAGCCCAAAAAAATAAAATCAGTCACTGTTTCTCCATCTATTTCCCATGAAGTGATGGGACCAGATGCCATGATCTTAGCTTTCTGAATGTTGAGCTTTAAGCTAACTTTTTCACTCTCCTCTTTCACTTTCTTCAAGAGGCTCTTAAGTTCCTCTTCACTTTCTGCCATAAGGGTGGTGTCATCTGCATATCTGAGGTTATTGATATTTCTCCCAGCAATCTTGATTCCAGCTTGTGCTTCTTCCAGCCCAGTGTTCCTCATGATGTACTCTGCATATAAGTTAAATAAGCACGATGACAATACACAGCCTTGACGTTCTCCTTTTTCTATTTGGAACCAGTCTGTTGTTCCATGTCCAGTTCTAACTGTTGCTTGTATTAAATAAATAAACCTGTAAAAAGACCCTAATTACACAATTACTCAGGAAAAAATACATGACAAGAGTAGATCTTTAAAAAGAAAAGATAAGAAAGACACTATTTAAGAATTTCCTACAAATAAAAGCCCAGCGGCAGATAGATTCACTGGTGAATTCTACCAAATATTTAGGAGTTTATGCTAATTTTTTACAGACTCTTTCAAAAATAGAAGAGGAGGAAATATTTTCTTATTCGTTCAGTGAGAACATTACTACCTTGGTACCAAAACCAGATAAAGACAACACATACAGAAAATAAAATTACAAACCAGTATCCCCTACACAATATTTTTAGCAACAACAAAAAACTAGTGAACTGAAAACAGCAATATTTTTTAAAAAAAAGATTATAGCAATAAGCAAGTAGATTTTACCCCAGATGCAAGATTAGTTTAATATCAAAAGTCAATCAATATAATACACCATATTAGTAAAGGACAAATCTGTACAATTATCTTAATGTCAGTGGATGCAGGAAAAACTAAGAACTGAAGGGATTCCTTGAGGCAAAAAGACTTTTCAACTCATGGTTCTGAGAAAATTGACTAAAGAGAAAAACAGAAAGAAAAAAGACCACTGGAGGTGATTGCTATGTCCTTCTCCAGATCTTCCCAACCCAGGGGTCGAACCTGCATTTCTTCTATCTCTGGCAATGGCAGGCAGATTCTTTACCACTGTGGTACATAGGGAATCCAGAGTGATTTTGCATACACCTAAAAAAATGCTCCCCATTAAGTTATGGTACAACTTCAATTGTAAGATGCATTATAATGTGAAAAAACGCAAATCATCCTATTGATGAGACTTTCATCTATTTTGCACCCCCTCCCAAAATATATTTTTTGCCAGTATTTCAAATGCACATCATTTGGAGTTAAGAGACGATGGTTACTACTGACTTCACATGAGTCAAACTGACAAGTTTCCATTTATAAAAAACGATTACATTTTTATATCTTTATAATGGGAAGGAATGTATTAATCTACAGTTTCTTTAACAGAAAATTGTCTTCTTAATCCATCCTCCAATCAATGTGATACTATAAGGATAGGATTTTCAGTGTTACAAAAATGATTCATTCAGTTGAATATATTCAATTGTTATCGGTGATGAAATTATTATTTAATTACTGTCAACTCTGCTTCAAATATTACTAGTAGGAATAGAACACTGACAGTAGAATGTAATTTGTTAATCAATTTCATAGTACTGCTCAGCTAAGCATAAATTTACCAATTAAAGTAAATTAAATAACTAAACCTGGAAGGGTATATTTGTACCATTAGTATTTTGACCTTATATAATCACAATATCTATGGCCAGCTAAAATAACTTTTTCTAGAAGAATGAACCAAGCCTGTTCAGTGCAGAATAACTGGATTTGTATCAGTAACATCTCTGAAGTTATCGACTTCCTCTCTCTCACCCTGCAGCCATCATACATTCTCGCTTTTTCCCATTCTTTCTTCATCCCGCCATCTCTTGTTTTCCTTCATTCTTTCATTTTTTTCCTTTTCTCTTTTGCTTGAAGAAATCATTTGCTAATCTTCCTTGATACTTTTCCTTTTGATATTCCTTAATATAATCATGACTTTCCCAGGTGAGGCAGTGATAAAGAATCTGCCTGCCAATGCAGGAGACATGGGTTCAATCTCTGTGTTGGGGAGATTCCCTGGAGAAAGAAATGGCAGCCCACTCCAGTATTCTTATCTGGGAAATTCTATGGAAAGAGGATCCTGGTGGGTTACAGTCCATGGGGTTCCAAAGAGTAGGACATGACTGTGCACAAGCACAATATAACTATAATTTAAAAGCTTCACTTTTCCCCACAATTTAAAGGGAAAAATAAGAAATACTGATTAATTTTTAATCCTATATTCAAATTAGTTTGCTCTTGTTATGATAGTGAGGAAACAAATTTATTAATATGTTTGCTTTGGGGGCACTCACTATGAAGAAAAGACTGAGAAATTTACATATTTCATATTTTGTCATCACTATGTCATGTCCAACTCTTTGGGACCCATGGACTGCAGCACTCCAAGCTCCTCTGTCTTTCACTGTCTCCCAGAGTTTGCTCAGATTCACGTTCCTTCAGTCAGTGATGTTCTCTGAAGTTTTATCCTCTGCCACCCTCTTCTCCTTTTGTCTTCAATCTTTCCTATCATCGGTGTCTTTTCCAATGAGTTGGTTCTTCATATCAGGTGGCCAAAGTGCTGGAGTTTCACCTTCAGAATCAGTCCTTTGAATATTCAGTGTTAATTTTCTTTAGGATTGCATGGTTTTATTTCCTTGTAGTCCAAGGAGAGTTGTTTAAATATCCACTTTTAAGTATGGTAGTATGGATTTAAGACTGTAAATTAACGCTATGCTGTGTTTTTTTGCTCAGTCATGTCTAACTCTTTATGACCCCATGGACTCTAGCTCACCAGGCTCCTCTATCCATGGGTATTGTCCAGGCAAGAATACTGGAGTTGGTTGCCATGTCCTCCTCCAGGGGATCTTCCCAACCCAGAGACTGAACCCAGGTCTCCAGCATTTCAGGCTGATTCTTTACCATCTGAGCCACCAGGGAAGCCCAACTCATTATAAATTAATAACATTCAGTATAAGAGTTGATAAAGGATTGAACAAGCCCACGTGGAAAAAAAAGGATGCAACAAGGGCCTGTGATGGTCCCAGGACCTCCTTTCCTCCCTGTGTGGGGTCTCCTTGGGGCAGAATCTACATGTAATGAGGGAGATCTGATGAGGACCAGTAGGAGTTCCTCCTACTAGTATATGGAATAGCTTCAGGGCCAATGGTTTGAGTGCATCAGCTGAGATAGAATGTCTTTACACTATATCTTAGATTTCCCGGGGGGGAAAGAAATAATCTGAAACCTGATCAACCCACATGCCAAAGTGCATGTTCAAAACCCAATTTAAACCTTAGCAGCAGGTTAACACTATTTTTCCAAATATATAAATAGTATAGTCTTCTAAAGCATCTCCTGCTCTGATTACAAGAGACGAAAGAAAACAAAGTAAATAAACTCATATCATTAAATTAAGTCTCATGCCTCTCTTGGACTCAAAGTTCTCCCTATGCTAGCTACTTTCTCTAAGAGATTTAAAAGGAAGACTGAGCATTATCTTAGGGGAGTGACAGATGGTATGTCCAAGAGTGAAACGCCACTCCCGATAGAACAACAATGTGCAGCTGGAGTGCAAAGGACTTGACTCCCTCCTTCACACAGGATTTCAGAATGAGTCAACTCTTGGAGTGTCTAATATGTTATCATGGGTTGCGGCTGTAAGTTTGGGGAGATCATTGGTGGTCTCATATTTGATAAACTGAAATACTTCCCTTTCACTGGAAACTGCTTCCTGTGGCCCAGCTGGAATAGGAACTTTCCAGAGAAAGGGAGAGAGAGAACAAGCAAGCAAGCACAATACATTAGAAGAGCAAAGGGAGGAAAGGGGAGAAGTAGGAAGGGCTAGAGAATGACTTCCTTTTTCTCTTCTGGAAGTATCAGTTTTCTGTGACCCAAAGGAGAGTGCTTTGTCATTGTTTTCTTTATAACACTGATGAATTTCTTTTTGAGTGGGTATTGGGCTTTATTTAAACATGGCAGGAACAGAGATTTATAGGCAGTCCCCTCAGAGGCTGTCTGAAAGGCCCCACAGTGCTTCAGGGCACAGACGTGATTTCAGCGTTCACTTCTGGTAAATAACCAACAGTTTCATACACTCCACCCCTTCATCCTGATTAGAGAGGTCTCCTTGAAAAATGAAGTATACTTGATGAAATTCAAAGCAAAGGCAGAAGAGAGGATAGGAGGTAGGTTTTTGTGGAGTTTTTTGTTGTTGTTTTGTTTTCATTTCAACTTATACATTCTTAGAAAAAACTGTGGTATTCAGCCTGTCCTTGTGTTTTTTATAGAGAAAGGCAATATTGTGGATGACAAATTGTATTCTAAATACCATTATACTTCTCTGTACAATCTCATGGTTCTAAAATTCTCTCTCTCTCTCTGTGTATATACACATAAAATAAATGTTTCTTAGTGAAAGCAAAAAAGTGAAGGTAAGGACCTGGACACAAACTAATTACTATAAACATAAACCAAAACATGTCACTGGATACCACCCCTTCTCTTATTCTATCTTGTGTGGTATGTACAATCAGTTATAGATTAACTCAAAACTCATTGAAAGTTTTTATAATGTTTTTATAAATCCTTGTTTAATAACTGTACCATAATTTACAAAACTGTTTGATTTCAGATTGCCTATGTTTTCATTTTTCACAATTTTGCATAGCACATAAATTATATTTTGCACATAATATTTTTTCTTCTATTCCCTTATTCAATATTCCAAAAGGCATCCTAACTTGGTATGAACATTTTTAAGAACATTTGGTTCATCTTTCAAAAAGATTGGATCCATTTACATTTCTACAATAGCCTCTTTGCCCTAATAGGCATTATTTTCAGATTTTAAAAAAGCATTTCTCCAGTTATTTTTTAATGTTTAAAACTTACTAGGAAGGCTGAACAAGCCCATTTTATTACCATTTACCAAATAGTTCACCTCAAAATGTCTTAGTGAAATCTTAATGTTTCTGTCTATAAATTTTATGTATTAGAAATGCCATCACAGTACATTCAAATATTTATTTCCCAGATTTCCTTTGCTTTTAAGTTTTGACTATTTTAAAGACTTTGCTTATTTTCAGCTATACAAAGATCAAAGTGTAAAATAAGGCTCAGTAGCATATTTTTAAAATGTTATAAGAGTTCTTGCCTTCAACAAAGGGGAGGCAAAAAAGAGTTAAAATTCTGAAAATACAGAAGAAGAAAATAACTGGATGACTTCTCTATGTGGGTGAAAGAATAAACTTCAGCAAAGCAGTAACTTCAAACCCAAACTGTAATCTTCAGGTCCTACAATATGTCTTTGGGTTCCATGGGTCCAGCTTATCAACATGCGAAGTTCAAATAACAGCTAACATTTCTACAGTATTGTAGAGTTAGAAAATTTTCCCTTGGTCTCTTTGGTGGGAAACAGGGAAAGAAAGGTTGCATTTGTCCCATCTAGGGCTGAATAGAAGTGAGAGAAAAGAGTGGGCAGAATACCGTCTCCAGAGGGAAAGAACCCATACCACGGCCTCCAAAGGCACATTCCTTCCCTTTACCTGCGCTTGTCATGAGCCATCTCATCACTAGCAGCGGCCCCACTCAACTGTGGAAAGGCAGACACGTGGTGAACCATGCTAAGTAGGAGCACGTTTCCACTGTGCTCACTCAGATGCTGGCACATTTACCTTGTCTAGGAACCTGCGTGTAGCAGAAACAATGCCCAGAGTTCAGAACAATCGCCCACAAACATCAGGGTTGTCTGAGAAGGAATTATTTTTTAATTCATTTCTATAAAAGTATATCTACAATTTAGATCATAAACATGGAAAGAGCTGCAACATGCCTTAAGTGGGTTGGCTACACTCATGTAGGTGTTTGGAATTAAAGGGAAGAATTCTAACCCTCTGAACCTTCCAGAGTCTTTTGCTCATTTGGCAAATATGGGTCAATGCTTACTCTGTGCCATGCACTGTACTTGGCTCTGAGGCTGCAAGAATAAAGACACCTCTAGTCCTGACTTCTCTTTGTTCATCAGTGGTAATGACAGATGCAAGACTCACCGTGAATTTCCATAAACTAGCTTTTTGAATATTCTCTCTTCCAAGTGTCCAAGATTCTTCTCTCTATATTAGATGTGATTATTTAGAAGAAAAATAATTTGAAATCCATGAAACTCTTTTGGGAGCATCTTATGAAATTGATTTTAAGCATGCATATCTGGAAAGAAATATCCACTATTTTGTCAACATTGGCATTAATGCCATCAGTGTCCACCAAACCAACTTTATTTTCTCGGTAGATCACTTTCTATATCCTGGTCTCTATATCTGTAGACACAAACCACTGAGCTATGCTTTTATGACCAAGATGGTCTGATTTAGTCTCAACAGGAAGGACCCTAGGCAACAGTTAAATATGCATTTAATGTGTTCTGGACTTCTAGGCTGATTGATATTTGGCTTTCAGAGTGCTTTCCAATAGCAGGATTTTGTTGATAGGATTTCCATCAGGCTCTATTTATTTTCTCTTTCATAACAATATACTAGGTAGATTTAACTCCTGGTTAAGAGTTTGAAGAAGTTAAGGAAATTCTAGATTTGTCATAGAAAAAAAGACTACTGATTATTTAAATACTAAGTTTAGCATGATGTTTATTTCAAATCTATTAATTTCTAAATACTAACATAATTTAGCTCATTAGTTAAGAGCAAGAGTTTTGGAAATATGGCAGACATTGGTTCACATCTTGACATCTACTGGGGACTAGTTTGGGTCACAAACTCCTTGATTTGGATGCTATCTCATCTCTGGCATGAGTCCTCTTAGGGATTCTTTCTATACTCTCATCTTGCCAACTTTCTGAATCCAAACCTTTAATTCACCCCTGACCTCAAACCCACTGGAGCCCAGTGCCCAGTGAACTGCTTCTTACTGCTGGATGCAAGCCTGGTCAAAACCCATTGGAGGTCTATTCCCACTGAACTGTTTCCTATTACTGAATGCAAGCCTGGTTAACTTTGCCCTCCTCCTGCTTGGGTATGACCTAAATTTTGAGCATAAAATCAGTCGGTATTTTGAGTTTTGACTGACTCTTTTCTTTGTAAGCTAGAGTCTTCTTCCTGAGTACGTTATTCCATGGGAAAGTGTCTAGGTGGATAAATTACTGGATTTTTGCTTCCAAAGTTTAAGAATAAATATACGTGCTTTGCTCAATGGATGCAATGCTTTGGAACTACTGATTTTTCAGAAGACTTTTAAAGTGAAGGCAATGGATTGCGGCTAAGGAAACTAATTTAGGAATAAAAAGATACTTAGGTCTAACAGCTACCTCAGATGGTAAATGATACACCTGTAATGTGGGAAATTCAGGTTTGATCCCTGGGTCATGAAGATCCCCTGGGGAAGGGAATGGCTACCCACTCCAGTATTCTTGACTGGAGAATTCCATGGACAGAGGAGCCTGGCAGGCTACCGTCCATGGGGTCACATAGAATCAGACACAACTGAGAGACTAGCACTTTAATTTTCACAACAGCTGCCTCCACTGCAAATTTAGCACAGAGCAGTGAAAGTTACTAATATCCATTATATCTAAAGTCTCCTACTGACAGAAAAGAAAATATGCTAAATAAAGTGATTAGCAGGTGGCAAGAAAAAACTATTCACCGAAAGAATGAATAAATAACAGAAGCAGGAAGGGAGGTGGTACAATTTACTATTCTTATTACTCTGAATCCTTCCTTGGATCATGTTCATCTTTCTATTCGAGAGTAGTTTCATGGCTTATCCTCTTTAACTTCAAAAGTATATCATCCACCCACGTCCAGAGAATCTGCTATCAGAAAAACTATAAAGTTCTTTAAAGAAAAGATTCAAATTAATTTTCTCCCTTTTATCTTTACTACTGAATTTTCTTTAAAAATGTGAGAGAAAGAATTTTTTTCCAAGAATATAACATATTTTCCTTCATTCTTTCTTTTGAGTTGTCTAAGAGGACCCTAAATGTTCTTACTCAAAGTCATATAACTTGGGGATGAGTAGGAGAGAGTGATAAAGCAACTCAGCTTTTGATTGCTTGACAGCTAGTGTTAAATGCTCTCTCTGGCGATGGCAGAGAATTTAAGATAAGTCTGCTGCTGTGGAAAGGGTCAGATAAAATGGGGTTTATGCTGGAAGGACATAGTGCATGGCCAGACTGAGAACTGAGAAGAGCTGGGTCTTTCCAAACAATTTGAGAGTGTCTCAGGAGCTTTGGAGAGTTTTTTCAACCATGGAGCTCTTGGGCAGAGCACTTTATTCAATTGGCAGGTCAGTTTTCATACACTGCTGTCACTTTTCAGCTCACAGAATTGTGTCCTGTTAGTGAAGCCAATTTTTTATCTTAACTTTGCTTTCACAATATTGTGACTCTGCTAATGTCTAGACGGAAGTATATGGACTGAAACATCAGAGTCTTTTTCCTTCTGGATTTGTATTGCAAAGGTTGATTTAGATACCATTGTATCAGTTATGTTTCACTGTATAATAAACCACCTCAAAATTGAGTGGATTAAAAATATTTTTCTTACAAATATCCAAGGGAGGAGGAAGGATTGGCATGAAGGGGGCATGCCTTATCCCTGCTCCACTCAACATTAGTTGGGTTGGCTCACTGGGGCTGAGAGGATCCATGTTTAGGATGGGGCCCTCACATGACTGGCAAGTTGATTCTGGCTGTCAGAGAAAAACTCGGCCAGGACGGTGGTTCTTCTCTATGTGGACTTCCCCACAGTGTGGCAGCTGTGTTCCAAGAACAAGTGTTCTAAAAGAGCAAGGCAGAAGTGAAAGACATGTATGACCCAGTCTCAGAAGTCAAATGAAAGTGCAAGAAATTGTCGCTTAGTCGTGTCCGACACTTTGTGATCCCATGGACTGTAGCTGCCAGGCTCCTCTGTCCATGGAATTCTCCAGGTAAGAACACTGGAGTGGGTTGCCATTCCCTTCTCCAGGGGATCTTCCCGACCCAGGGATCAAACCTAGGTCTCCTGCATTGCAGGCAGATTCTTTACTGTCTGAGCCACTTACACGTGAGTAGAAGTCATACAGTGTCACTCAGTTGATTAAGGCAGGTACAAGTATAAAAGAAAAGGACATAGACTCTACTTCTCAACTGGGAAGTGGAAAACTTCCAAAGGACTTAAGTTATAAGAGATATTCTTACAACCATCTTTGGAAAGTACTGTGGTGATGGTGGTTTACTCTTTCAGTCATGTCCGACTCTTTGTGACCCTATGGACTATAGCCTGCCAGGCTCCTCTGTCCGAGGGATTTTACAGGCAAGAATACTGGAGTGGGTTGCTATTTCCTTCCCCAGAAGAACTTCCCGACCCAGGGATTAAACCCGGGTCTCCTGTATTACAGGTAGTCTCTTGCAGTGTAGGCAGATTCCTTACCAACTAAGCCACCTGGGAAGTCCTGGAAAGTATTGTGGGTTACAGTAACCATTGTGATTTTTACTGAGAAAAGTTTATGACATAGATATTCCTATATTTTTTATATTGATATCAGCAACTAATACATACACCTTTGTATTAAAACATATAAAAAGTGATTCCACTGTTCCAAAAAATGTTCAAATGTTTTCCTCTCAGAAATAGTGGGAATATGGTCTTCTCCAAGTGTTTTTTTGCTTGTTTGTTCGTTTTTACCATAGACTCTACCTTTCAGCTTGGCCCTAGGGTATGTATTCAACACTGTTTAAGTCTACCTAAACCACTTGAAGCGTCTTTTAATTAATTTCATGGCTGCAGTCAGCATCCGCAGTGCTTACTCCTTGGAAGGAAAGTTATGACCAACCTAGATAATATATTAAAAAGCAGAGACATTACTTTGCCAACCAAGGTCCGTCTAGTCCAAGGCTATGGTTTTTCCAGTGGTCATGTATGGATGTGAGAGTTGGACTGTGAAGAAAGCTGATCGCCGAAGAATTGATGTTTTTGAACTGTGGTGCTGGAGAAGACTCTTGAGAGTCCCTTGTACCACAAGGAGATCCAACCAGTCCATTCTAAAGGAGATCAATCCTGGGTGTTCATTGGAAGGACTGATGCTAAAGCTGAAACTGCAATACTTTGGCCACCTCATGCGACGAGTTGACTCACTGGAAAAGACTCTGATGCTGGGAAAGGTTGGGGGCTGGAGGAGAAGGGGACAACAGAGAATGAGATGGCTGGATGGCATCACCGACTCTGTGGACTTGAGTCCACCAACTCCAGGAGTTGGTGATGGACAGGGAGGCCTGGCGTGCTGTGGTTCATGGGGTTGCGGAGAGTCGGACACGACTGAGCGACTGAACTGAACTGAACTGAACTGAAACCACTTGAAAAGTTATCCCTAACTGATTTCTCCAGTTTCAAAAATAGTTTTGAGCATTTGGGATATTTGGCCATTCTTTGTTCTTTTGAGATGATTTTTATTCAGCTTTTGTCAAACAATCATATTGAAGTAGTTTAGTTTGGAATGAATCATGCAGAATTTAAAGATGGTTTTCCAACATTCATACTGTCTCAGTGTTTTTAACATACGGAAGCTTAGTCTGCATTAGTCTGTATCCATCAGAGATCCTAACTGCCACCAACGGTTACCAGCACTGTTTGTTGTAAGCATCAGAGAGATTCCTCGAAAGGAAACTGGGTAATTCACAGAATTTCTCGGAAGGCTTAGGAAAATAGGGCCTGGGTAAGAGAAAGAACCATGGTTTGTATCCCACGAGGCCAGGGAGAGCACCAACGCTATCTCTGCTGACCAGTGGATGTCACTGGGCACTGGAGTCTATTGCTAGCCTGATTAGGAGGGCTGGGCCCAGATAAGTGAATGCTGCTGCCACCACAACCACTATCATCACAGTAGACTCTCTTGCTGTTGTTCAGTTGCCAAGTCGTGTCTGACTCTTGGTGACCTCGTGGACTGCAACGCACCAGGCCTCCCTGTCCCTCACCATCTCCCAGAGACTCCTCAAACTCACATCTGCTGCATGGGCAATGCCACCCAACCATTTCATCCTCTGTCGCCCTCTTCTCATCTGCCTTCAATCTTTCCCAGCATCAGGGTCTTTTCCAATGAGTCAGCTGTTCACATCAAGTGGCCAAAGTATTGGAGTTTCAGTTTCAATATCAGTTCTTCCAATGAACACCCAAGACTGATCTCCTTTAGGATGGACTGGTTTGATCTCTTTGCTGTCCAAGGGACTTTGAACTGTCTTCTCCAGCACCACAGTTCGAAAGCATCAATTCTTTGGCACTCTGCCTTTATGTTCCAGCTCTCACAATTGTATGTGACTACTAGACTCTCTACAACTCCTGTATAAGTAGCTCCAGATTCAGAGTACAAGGTACATTTATTTCATTTGTCAAGTCTAAGCTACAAGAGAAAATAGTCAGGCATATATCTAGTGTCTTTAGATTATTTTGAAGAGAAGCATGCTCTGGTTTTTATCCAGGTTTAGAAAAGACATTCTTACTCTGGACAGAAAAACAAAAAATAGTCTTTTTCTTCTGAGCCACTCAATACAATTCAAGACAGCTGGATTGGTCAGGATGGACTAGGTACTGCTAGACCAACAAACACTCTAAGCTCTTAGTGTTTTAAGCCAACCGAGGTTAATTTATCATATTCATCATACAAATTCATTGCTGGTTGGCAGGGAATGTGTGCTGTATTGTCCTTACTTTGGAGGCTGGTGTAGCCTATAGCATTTGGAATGTTGTGGGTTGTAATTGCAAAATAAAAGGAAACTTGGTGAGTTGGACATTGGCTTTTAAAGACTTCCATGGGTATCACTTTTCCATATTTCATTAGCTAAAACAAGTCGGATGGCTGCACCCTATTTCATAGAGGCAGGCAAATACTGCTCTACCATAAACCTGAAAGGATGCGAACTGGAATAATGGAACTAGATTTAATGACCACACTGTTTACCCATCTAGTCACCAAAATCAAGCTAACTATCCTTCCAGGAGGCAAATACTCCTTCCATATTCAAGAGAGGCAATTCACAGTTCCTATTCCAGGATCTCTCAATGGTTTACACTCTTCTCATCATTGTGGGGTGACATGTGGTAGTCTCTCAGGTGAAAAGTGACTGTTTTTGATTCAGACATGATCAACGTATCTTTCACCCAATATACAGTGAGATAAAAGAACAGTACAACCACAATAAATCCTTTGTCTGGAGAAAGGGAAGGATGGAGACACAGCAAACAATGAAATCCTCTGGGAAGACATTTTTAAGTGCCCTGATCAGGTGCTAAGGCTCCTTCTCAAGGAAACTTCCTTTTTCCATGGGAACCTGTGGACCTGGGCTCCACTCGCTGAGTTTTTTTTGGTTTGTTTTTCTTTATTTTCCTTGGCTATATTTGAAGTGGATATCAGGTTGCATATATTTTTGGAGACTGAACAGACTTCTTAGCCCTATTCTCACACTGAAATGATGGAGATAAGTTTCTTTTTAGGTTTTCAAGTATCTACAGTATCTTTTCTTTATTTTTAAAAATTATATTTTGAGATAATTGTAGATTCACATGCCACAGTTAGGAACAATACAGAGGGATCATGTATATACTTCACCCAGTTTTCCCCAAAGTAACATCTTCCATAATTATACTACAAACAGTACCTTAACCAGGAAATTGACATCAATAATCTACTGATCTTATTTGGATTTCACCAGTTTTATATATACTCATTTGTTTGTATGTATATTTATTTTATGTGATTTCATCATGTGAGTATTTGTGTATTTCATTACTATCATCAAAATTAGAACAGTTCATCATTACCAGTATCCCTTGTGTTGCTATTTTGTATCTATAGGTCCCATTTCTAACCCCTGAGAATCACTAATCTGTTCATTTTCATTTCAAGAATACTATATAAATTAAATTTTATGGCGTACAACCTTATGGGATTGGCGTTTTCACTCAACATAATTGCCTTGGGACCAAATCCAAGTTGTTGTATGTATCAATTTTTGTTCTTTTTTATACTTAGGTGGTATTCCATAATATGGATGAAGTATAATTTTTTAACCATTTGCCTATTGAACAATATTTGGATTGTTTCCAGTTCAGGGCTATTGTGAATAAAGTGACTATGAGCATTTCTTTTTCTTTTTTTTTTTGGTATGAAGGCAAGTCTTTACTTCTTCAGGATGAAAACTGAAGGATACAATTTCTAGATTATATGGCAATCACATGTTTACTTACATTGCGGACCTGTTTTCTGCAGTTGTACCAACTGAACTGAACCATTTTACATTCCCACCAGTGATGTTTGGCTCATCTAGTTTCTCTACTTCCTTGGCAGCACTTGGAATTCCACTATTTTCATTTTAGCCATTCTGTCAGGTGTGTAGTGATCCCTCATGGTTTTAATGTGTGATTCCCTAATAGGTAAAGATATCAAGTATCCTTTCACACACTTGTTTGCTATGAAACAAGCATATTCTCAGTGGAATGTCTCTTTGTCTTCGTTTTCTAAGTTACTTATTTGGTTTTCTATTTTCTTCGGACCTGAGATTTATTTATATATTCTACATACTACTGTATTATTGAATATGTGGTTTGAAAATAAATTCTCCATGTCAGGAGTTTGACTATCCTTTTAACCCAATCTTTTGCAGAATCAGAGGTTTTATTTTAATGAGGTCTGACCTATCAGGGTTTCCTGTCACTACCTCTACTTTTGATATCAAGTCTCAGTAACTCATTCTGAAGATTTTGTTCTACTTTTCTTTTCTAAAAATTTTATCATTTCATATTTTAACATAATGTCTTTTAAGTCCAGGGTAGTAGGTTCTTAGTTTGCTTTTCAGTCTCACTCTGAAAACGTTAGTATTTTTATCTAGTTGACTTCATTTAACATCATATATCATTGGTTATATTAATAGCATTTCTGATATGTAACTTTTATATTTGTAAATTTATTTGACTCTCACCTTCATGGCCCTGTATCTGTCTGTCCCTTTCTGTCTCTCTCTGCTGCTCACTGTACTAAATGCATGCTGTGTTGACTACTTATTTAATATTCACAATCATCTGATGGAGAAGGACCTTTATTTAAAACAAACAAACAAAAAAAGAAATGGAGACCTAGAGAGTTTAAAGAACAAGCTTTTGACATAAAATAACCAAGTGGTGAAGGCAGAAATTCATACAACCTGACTTCAGAGCTCCCTTACCCTGTACTGAATTGGAATGTATAACTATCTATAATAAGATAAATTATACACATCAGTGGTATGTGTATATAAAGCGTTACTAAACCAAATGTGAACAGAAATGGCTGATTATAACATATTATCACCCTAGTGGCTTCTCATATCACTTTTTCTTCCTGTTTACTAAGGTTAATTACAACCCTTTCTTGTGAGGTGCTGTAGCAGGGTTTCTAAGGTAAGCATGTCTATAATACCCCCACCTTTCCTGGATGAGCACAATGCTAATATGATATATCCTCAGAGCCCTGCAACATAAATTGGAACTGAAGTGCCAGGAAGCATGAAAAATGGCAGAGTGACAATATACTGTGTCAGTGCTTACAATTATGGGCTTTTAATATCCGGATCACTGAACTACTATATACATGATGTATAGTATCAGTCTGGGAGCAACGTGGCTCTGTTGGCTGGAAGGCCATCCTGCTTCCCTAGACTTCTCAGTCGAAAGCATCAAAGGGAACACTATCAGGTTGTCCCAGGGCCTTGGATCTGTGTGTGGGATCAATTCCCATTATGATGCTGTAAAACCACAAGGATCTCAACAGTATTTTGTTTAGTCATCCCAAGTGTTGCTTTGCAGAAATGCTGTAAAACCAACATTTAAGAAAATTCTTCAGTTACATGAGCAAAGCTATCTCAAGTGACTGTTCTTGTTCAGAAAATACCCACAAGTGTGAAACCAGATGTTTTACAATTTAACTTTTGTTTCTGAAGTCAGAGAATAATATCTTAAAATTTCTCCCTTCACCTTTTAATCTTAAAGCCAAGCTTACAACTACGATCCTGAATTTTCCTGAAAATGTAAAATATATTGTTGAATTTTAATCTTTCCATTCAATTGAAAAAAAAGAGCAGAAAAGGCTGAAAAAAAATTGTAAATTAAAACACTGACCAAACAACCCAACCCCAAATGCAAGCAAACAGACAAACAAATATACAAGGCTGGTTTGGCGAACTGGATTTAATTGTGTATTCTCCACATTTCGTGGGTTTCCCAGATGTGCTAGTGGTAAAGAACCTGCCTGCCAATGCAGGAGTTGTAAAAGAACCGGGTTTGATCCCTGGGTCGGGAAGATCCCCTGGAGGAGGGCATGGCAACCCACTCCAGTATCCTTACCTGGAAAATTGCACGGACAGAGGAGCCTGGCGGGCTATAGTCCCTAGGGTTGTACAGAGCTGGACATGACTGAAATGACGTAGCATGATGCATGCATGCACGTTTCATGAATACAGTAGGGTTTGGAGTGTGTTATACTTCAGCTTAGGATCAAATTTGCATTCAGTTCTGAGGTGGTCCTCTTGTTTAGATCTGTACATTCCTTAGCATTTGACCCTTAACTCTCCACCATTGTAAGGGTAGGTTGCGTCATTTAGCTATCGTCATAGACAAGAAGACACAAATTTGAGTTAATAACCATCAAAGGTGTCTATTTCCTTTTCCTATAAATCAGAGCATGCCTTCCTACTGAATTTTGCAAGAAGGAAAACAGACTCCCTCCTGCCGATGTGAGGAAGTAAAGCTAAATCTCCCTTAAGATTCACTTTGGCTTCTTGCAGCTGTATGTTAGTACCTTTTTATATGCAATTTTACTTCATTTAGTCTTTAAGGTTGTGCCTGAGGTTAGTTTAAAAGGTTAGTTAAATGTTAATGGATGTTAATGCTGCAATTAAATTGTTAAATCAATTGAAAACTGTGGCTCCATTTCTATCTGCGTTAGTGCCGGCCTGAGCTGCATTGGCGTATAAATTAAAAGCTGTAAATCTAGTGAAGTCTAATTAGAGACCAAATTTCTCATTTATCTTATTTTCACAGGACTGTAAGCACTGATAGATAATCAACGAAGGGCTAAAACTTTTTAACATTAAAAAACTATTTTATCTATTTCAGGATTCAGGTGACTGATTATAATTCAGATCCAATTACTGTAAAAGGTCATATGTGAAATGAAGTTCTTTCAGACACTCTAAGTTTTCTTTTACAAGTTTGCTTACAACCCACTACCTTTCCCATCCCCTAAAGCAAATAAAAATACATTATTCAAGACCATCTCTAATGGCATCTTAGAGTAACCTTGGTGCTAAACAGTGTATTTAATAGACTACTTCATTAACCCAAAGGGGGAAAGATGGATTTGGAAGCCTTGTAGGAGATTTATCAGGGAGCAAAATTAAGCCTTCATGGATGTCTAAGGTGAGGATTTTTTCACTGTTGCATCATATTGGCCTTGCTTTACCCTGTGTCTGAGAATATTTGCATATAGTCAGTTCAAATGAAAGGATTTGTCAAACTAAATCCTCCTCAGTTCAGTATTGTAGAACTCCTCTGTTAAAATAATTCTGTGTATAACTCAACTTTGGTTCCACTTTAGTTGATCATACTGAAAAAAAAAAAGTCTCTTCACTATTCACTAACCTAGGGCACTTAATGATGAGGTTATATACGAATGTTGACATGCAGATATGTTAATTTCTACCTAACTCAGAAGATCAAAAATCATCTTCCCAAAGACTAGGAACACACACATAGGTTTTGGTTTGGAAAGCTGCTTTATTATTTAAAAATTTTAATGAAAACGATATTTTCCATGAATGTTAATTTCTTTAATAAAATCTTCTGACCAGAAAAAGAACTATTTTAAGGGAAGTTATAAATGGATATTCACTCAACTATAAGAAAGCCTCATTCCTCTAATGAAGACACAAGCCATGTCCTTCGTTCATATTCTGTCAAGTTTCAGCCACTGATTAAACCACAAAAGAACATCAGAAAGTGAATTGCTGAGCAGATTGAATGTTCTGAACTTTTAACTTTCTTAATTTTGTCATGAATTCAGATCTACTGAAACTCTTGATTACAGACTCTTGTAGAAAAGATACCCTGTTAGGTTGCTTGTCCCCTGAAGCAAAGGAAAAAGATGTTCTATTTTTTCACCCTCAAAGAAACACTGATTTCCTAACAGCATGTTTGTTTCTTACTTACAAGCATTTCAAACTCAGGAACTAACACAGTAACACCAGCTGAACCAAAATCAGTCTATATTCGTGAATTGCTGAGACTTTCAAAAGGTGGGATCTACATTTTAACCAGAGACTGTGCACTCATGATGAAAAGGTACAGATGTATCAAGTACATGCATGCCAAGTACTTGGCATGGGGCACATAGCCCATCTCTTTCTTTCTCTCTTTCTTTAATTAGAGAGGAAAAACAATAGCAAAAGATACAATGCCGGCCTTTTTAGCAGGGTAGGAGTTATCACTCTACCAGATAGAAGGAGGTTGGGAAAGTCTTTGAGTAGAAAAACTAGGATGGGATATTAGATTCTTTTTTTCTGATCACCAATCTTCTGGGAACAGGATTTTTTTTCATATTCAAGTGTTGACAGGAAACTATCCACTGAGACTAGACAGATACCTAAGGGCTATTACTTAACGATCTCTGAGAATGATTTGCAGCTGAATCCTAAAATTCTGCTCTTAAAAATAAATTCTTTTGACTTAGATATTTTTACTCAATGCACATGCAAACATCTTTTAAGTTCTACAAGCCACTGTCAGTCACTGGTGTGACTGTTTCACAATGTGAAGCTGCTTCGGATCTAGTTCTAGGGCTGGTGGAGGGCATGAGTGAGGCAAATTTTACTGGAGGCTGGCAAGGTGGGGGTCTGAGCAAGAATTCCTCTCCCAGTGGGGAGACGCAGAGACAGTGCTTGGAGGCAAGCTTTGGAGGCAACAAGGGACTAAGTTCAAACCTGGCTAATTTGCATATGTTCTAGGGCATCAGGCAAGTTTCCCAACCTCTCTTTGCTGGCATTTCCTCATCTTTTTCTTGGTTCTTCTCCACCCATATTCCCATGGCTTTGAATGCTATCTGATTGCAGGTGACTAGTGAATATATTTCTAGCACTGACCCCTGATTCCTAAATACTTTCATTAAAAAGTTCTACTGATATGGCTTCTTAAATTCATTTATTCACTTATTCATTTATTAACTAATTCATTCATTCATTGTTGAGTGCTGGCAACATGTCAGGTCTTACAGTGCCATTAGCGGTTCTAGAGTGAGCAGCATAAATTACTTGCCTTTTTAGCATTTATATTCTAGGGAAGGAGTAGATAGTGAACAAAGAAATGAGAAATCTAACAATTTCAAAAATACATACACTATGTAAAAATTCAAGGCAGAGTAGAAGCAGAAAGTGATTGAGCATTCTCTTTTGTTGATTTCTCTTTTGTTGATGGGACAGGGGACAGAGATTTAGAAGAGGTATAGTAACAGGCCACTATCTAATAGATATCCACAAGTGGGACTCGTGAAAAACAGCTTTTGTGATTGTCTAAAACAGTGGAAACAGTGTCAGACTTTATTTTTTGGGGCTCCAAAATCACTGCAGATGCTGATTGCTGCCATGAAATTAAAAGACGCTTACTCCTTGGAAGGAAAGTTATGACCAACCTTGATAGTATATTAAAAAGCAGAGACATTACTTTGCCAACAAAGGTCTGTCTAGTCAAGGCTACAGTTTTTCCCGTGGTCATGTATAGATGTGAGAGTTGGACTGTGAAGAAAGCTGATCGCCGAAGAATTGATGCTTTTGGACTGTGGTGCTGGAGAAGACTCTTGAGAATCCCTTGGACTGCAAGGAGATCCAACCAGTCCATTCTAAAGGAGATCAATCCTGGGTGTTCATTGGAAGGACTGATGCTAAAGCTGAAACTGCAATACTTTGGCCACCTCATGCGATGAGTTGACTCACTGGAAAAGACTCTGATGCTGGGAAAGGTTGGGGGCGGGAGGAGAAGGGGACGACAGAGAATGAGATGGCTGGATGGCATCACCGGCTCTGTGGACATGAGTTTGAGTGAACTCCGGGAGTTGGTGATGGACAGGGGGGCCTGGCGTGCTATAATTCATGGGGTCATGGAGAGTCGGACACGACTGAGCGACTGAACTGAACTGAACTCCCTAGCTTTCTCTTCCTTCTGAATTTCCTTCTCTTCCTGTTATCCCACCTCAGTTAATGGCATCATCATTTACATAAAAACCTCGATGTTTTTGGGGTTTTTTGAGTCTCCTTTTATCATTACCCACTCCCCTGCAAATCCTATCCACCAGTAGTGCATGCTCAGTCTGTTCACTTGTGTCCAGCTCTTTGAGACCCTGTGGACCATAGCCTGCCAGACTCCTCTGTCCAAGCAACAGTAGGTTGATATTAAAGCATCACCTTATAGAAAGTTGACTAATGGTCAGTGGACTTAAGTGACTAGCCCAGGGTTATACAACCAGTCAATGGTGGATCCCAGGCTTGTTTGGAATCAGACTTTCTAGCACCATTTTTGCATTTTTCCCTTTTGACTCTAAAGGAGGGGCTGCAAAAGGGACAAGAAGAGCTGCAAGTGCCCCATATTTGTCCAAAAGTTTTCCCAACTCCTCAACTTTACCATCGCTTACCTGACGATTTCTACTCAAAGCTGGGTTTTACTTGTTTCCTGCAATTACCAAGCCAGTCTGAACTCTCTCACATACTTTCTTCTACATTATTTTGCAAGTACTCCCTGATCATTTCATGCTTTGTCCTATGTTATAGCTACATTTTAAGTCCTTAAAAGATAGAGGCCAAGTCTTCTCCCTCCATGTATACACTTGGTGTTCAATAAATGCTTGTTATAGTTAAACATAGATTTTCTCTACACAATCATGGCAGCCCCACTCTCCCATCTCACACCACTCTCACTCTTATGCCCTCCCCGCAGAGCCTGTAAAATTTGGATGCGTGCCTGCTATGTGTCAAGTATATGAGTATCATGCATTCCTGCTGGAGAGGGAAGAACAAAGGAAAGACATCCCTTCTTCAGATTCCATATCTGCCTCTTTACTCGTACTTATCCTCCTCTGCACTGGCCTACCCTCCCAGTTCTGGCTCTCCAGACCGCACTCACCCTTCACCATCTACCACAAAGATAAAGGCAGTTTAGTAAAGTGGCTAAAAGCATGGGAGCTGAGTCAAAGCAGACCTGAGTTTAATTTCTGGCCTTGCATTTTATTCTTTTGCAAAACTAGACAATCTGTGTCCTCTCTAAGTGTCTATCTGTGAAACCGGGATTTGGTGCAGATTATATGAAATAAGGTACTTGCTAATAAGTTCCCAAAACATAACAAATCTTTAAAATTTACTTTAAAGTTCTCCTTTCAAAGGTCAGCTTTTTAGGAAATCTAGCCTATTTGTGGAGAAGGCAATGGCAACCCACCCCAGTGTTCTTGCCTGGAGAATCCCAGGGACAAAGGAGCCTGGTGGGCTGCGGTCTATGGGGTCACACAGAGTCGGACATGACTGAAGCGACTTAGCAGCAGCAGCAGCATCCTATTTGTATATGTTTTTTGTTCATTTGGTTGAGATTCTGTGGGATTTTGGTTGTGTCTCCTGGCTGCTACTTTTCCAGGCCCCCTTTGCTCCATGGTGTTTTGTCCTCTTGCTCTACAACACTGCCATTCTACAACAATCCCTCCATGTCTTGAGTGGCTTCTTTGTATAACAGAAATACTGATAGTACCTCCGTCAAAGGATTTTTGACGGTGAAGAGATCGATGTGTACAGAGCGCTTTGAACAGTGCTTAATACATAATAAATACTAGATGCATGATTTTACTTTTTGCTAATAGGATTATCATCTCATCTGCCAAGGTAACAGCAATGAGGTTTACCTTTATATCCCCTGTAATGACTAGAAAAAGTTCAAACATATAGTTGATGTTGAGTGAAGCCAAATAGGAGTGGAATCTGATGTGATGGGACATGATCCTCCTTTTCTAAGGAGGAAAATATGGATCAATTAGAACCAAGGGCCAAAGCCATGGGCAATCAATGTGCAGGGCAGGCGAGGAAGGGGACACACTGGAGAAGGGTCAGGCAAAAAGAGAAGATTCAGGGGGATGAACCTGTAAGGAGCAAAAGTGCGGACAATGAGTTGTATTAAATAATGCAGTCTTTATTGGTGCCTGATGAATAAATGAACAACACTAATGCTCCTTTGTGCTTACTCAGAAGTGTGTTCACCTCCAGGATAAGTTGCTAGATAATAGGCTGCCATCAACTAATGTTCAATAGTAGACGTGAGACAAAATTCTCCCAAATGTAAGTCCAAGTAAAATTTTTGCATAACGTATGACTTGAATTTATTTAATGACATAGTAGTCTCTTGTTAACCTGGATTATTTTAAAAACCCATATGTGAAAGATTAGTACAGGAAACACTTGTATGTTTTTAGAAACATTGAGAGGTAGCCACATCTTTCCAATAGTAAACATAAGATAAAGTAGCTACCTGACTCTTCGTGAGCATCTTTCTGTGTATAACAAGAGCTGTGGTGAGTAATCCAGACAAGGACTACTGGACCGCTAACAGCTAATGTTCTGTCCTCTAATCGGTCTTTATCTTCTATCTATGATCCCTTTATCTTATATCTATGAACAGATATTAAAACCTAAAACATAATTGCAAGAGAATTAGAGAATTTCTTATTAATTAGAAATATTGAACACATATTTCCATTTCGGAAAGACATTAAGAGTTCTATTTGAATTTTTTGCTTGGTTTCTCATCATGCTTGAATTTGAAGGTCAATATACATGGCGTGTGTTTATTATCTCTCATAAGGCACAACGTTCAGTCGCTCAGTCGTGTCTGACTCTTTGCGACCCTATGAATCACAGCACGCCAGGCCTCCCTGTCCATCACCAACTCCCGGAGTTCACTCGAACTCATGTCCATCGAGTCAGTGATGCCATCCAGACATCTCATTCTCTGTCATCCCCATCTCCTCCTGCCCGCAATCCCTCCCAGCATCAGAGTCTTTTCCAGTGAGTCAGCTCTTCGCATGAGGTGGCCAAAGTATTGCAGTTTCAGCTTTAGCATCAGTCCTTCCAATGAACACCCAGGACTGATCTTCTTTAGAAAGGAGTGATTGGATCTCCTTGCAGTCCAAGGGACTTGCAAGAGTCTTCTCCAGCACCACAGTTCAAAAGCATCAATTCTTCGGCGATCAGCTTTCTTCACAGTCCAACTCTCACATCCATACATGACCACTGGAAAAACCATAGCCTTGACTAGACAGACCTTTGTTGGCAAAGTAATGTCTCTGCTTTTTAATATACTATCTAGGTTGGTCATAACTTTCCTTCCAAGGAGCAAGCGTCTTTTAATTTCATGGCAGCAATCAGCATCTGCAGTGATTTTGGAGCCCAAAAAATAAATTCTGACACTGTTTGCACTGTTTCCCCATCTATTTCCCATGAAGTGATGGGACCAGATGCCATGATCTTTGTTTTCTGACTGTTGAGCTTCAAGCCAACCTTTTCACTCTCCTCTTTCACTTTCATCAAGAGGCTTTTTAGTTCCTCTTCACTCTCTGCCATAAGGGTGGTGTCATCTGTATATCTGAGGTTATTGATATTTCTCCCGGCAATCTTGATTCCAGCTTGTGCTTCGTCCAGCCAAGTGTTCCTCATGATGTACTCTGCATATAAATTAAATAAGCAGGGTGACAATATACAGCCTTGACGTACTCCTTTTCCTATTTGGAACCAGTCTGTTGTTCCGTGTCCAATTCTAACTGTTGCTTCCTGACCTGCATATAGGTTTCTCAAGAGGCAGGTCAGGAGGTCTGGTATTTCCATCTCTTTCAGAATTTTCCAGTTTATTGTGATCCACACTGTCAAAGGCTTTGGCATAGTCAATAAAGCAGAAATAGATGTTTTTCTGGAACTCTCTTGATTTTTTCCATGATTCAGCGGATGTTGGCCATTTGATCTCTGGCTCCTCTGCCTTTTCTAAAACCTGCTTGAACATCTGGGAGTTCACGGTTTACATACTGTTGAAGCCTGGCTTGGAGAATTTTGAGCATGACTTTACTAGCGTGTGAGATGAGTGCAATCGTGCGGTAGTTTGAGCATTCTTTGGCATTGCTTTTCTTTGGGATTGGAATGAAAACTGACCTTTTCCAGTCCTGTGGCCACCGCTGAGTTTTCCAAATTTGCTGGCATATTGAGTGAAGCACTTTCACAGCATCATCTTTCAGATTTGAAATAGCTCTACTGGAATTCCATCACCTCCACTAGTTTTGTTCGTAGTGATGCTTTCTAACGCCCACTTGACTTCACATTCCAAGATGTCTGGCTCTAGGTGAGTGATCACACCATCGTGATTATCTTCATCATGAAGATCTTTTTTGTATAGTTCTTCTGTGTATTCTTGCCACCTCTTCTTAATATCTTCTGTTTCTGTTAGGTCCATACCATTTCTGTCCTTTATCAAGCCCATCTTTGATTGAAATGTTCCCTTGGTATCTCTAGTTTTCTTGAAGAGATCTCTAGTCTTTCCCATTCTGTTGTTTTCCTCTATTTCTTTGCATTGATTGCTGAGGAAGAAGGTTCTTATCTCTCCTTGCTATTCTTTGGAACTCCGCATTCAGATGCTTATATCTTTCCTTTTCTCCTTTGCTTTTCGCTTCTCTTCTTTTCACAGCTATTTGTAAGGCTCCCCAGACAGCCATTTTTTTTTTTTTTTGCATTTCTTTTCCATGAGGATGGTCTTGGTCCCTGTTTCTTGTACACTGTTATGAACCTCCGTCCATAGTTCATCAGGCACTCTATCTATCAGATCCAGTCCCTTAAATCTATTTCTCACTTCCACTCTATAATCATAAGGGATTTGATTTAGGTCATATCTGAACTGTCTAGTGGTTTTCCCTGTTGCTGCTGCTGCTAAGTCGCTTCAGTATGTCCGACTCTGTGTGACCCCATAGACCGCAGGCTCCCTGTCCCTGGGATTCTCCATGCAAGAACAATGAAGTGGGTTGCCATTTCCTTCTCCAATACATGAAAGTGAAAATGAAAGTGAAGTCGCTCAGTTGTGTCTGACTCTTTGCGACCCCATGGACTGCGTCTAACAGGCTCTTCCGCCCATGGGATTTTCCAGGCACGAGTACTGGAGTGGGGTGCCATTGCCTTCTCCGAGTGGTTTTCCCTACTTTCTTCAATTTAAGTCTGAATTTGGCAATAAGGAGTTCATGATCTGAGTCACAGTCAGCTCCCGGTCTTGTTTTTGCTAACTGTATAGAGCTTCTCCATCTTTGACTGCAGAGAATATAATCAATCTGATTTCGGTGTTGACCACCTGGTGATGTCCATGTGTAGAGTCTTCTCTTGTGTTGTTGGAAGAGGGTGTTTGCTATGACCAGTGCGTTCTCTTGACAAAACTCTATTAGCCTTTGCCCTGCTTCATTTCGTGCTCCAAGGCCAAATTTGCCTGTTACTCCAGGTGTTTCTTGACTTCCTACTTTTGCATTCCAGTCCCCTATAATGAAAAAGACATCTTTTTTGGGTGTTAGTTCTAAAAGGGCTCGTAGGTCTTCAAAGAACCATTCAACTTCGGCTTCTTCAGCGTTACTGGTTGGGGCATAGGATTGGATTACTGTAATATTGAATGGTTTGCCTTGGAAATGAACAGAAATCATTCTGTCGTTTTCGAGACTGCATCCAAGTACTGTATTTCCAACTCTTTTGTTGACCATGATGGCTACTTCATTTCATAAGGCACTAGCATGTTCCACGGAGAAGGCAATGGCAAGCCACTCCAGTACTCTTGCCTAGAAAATCCCATGGATGGAGGAGCCTGGTAGGCTGCAGTCCGTGGGATCGCTAACAGTCGGACACGACTGAGCGACTTCACTTTCACTTTTCACTTTCACACATTGGAGAAGGAAATGGCAACCCACTCCAGTGTTCTTGCCTGGAGAATCCCAGGGACGGGGGAGCCTGGTGGGCTTCCGTCTAAGGGGTCACACAGAGTCGGACACGACTGAAGTGACTCAGCAGCAGCAGCATGTTCCAAATTCAGAGGAAGAAATCACACTTCCCCAAACCATTTAAGAAGAGGCAGCGATGTGGTCTGAAAAACCCAAACCAGATAGGGAACCCATTCAGACTGCCCTGGAAAAGGTGACCTGAAGAACCTCATTACTTTTATGGACTTGACCTAATCCCTCATAAAACTTTCCTCTGTGATTTCTCAATACAATCCTTGAAACACCGAAAAAGGGAAATGAAACCCTTCCGGCTTGTATTTAAACTCTACCCCCAAAGCATATATGTTTATTAGCCTCATAAACCCAATGCAACGGAAGCATTCATGAATCAAGTTCAGGGGTTGTGACGAAGGGTAATTTGTCACTGGCGATGACATCACTGTTATCACCTACATCACCGTGGGACTTGTCTGAGCATCCTTTTGCACAGCAGTCCTTACCAGGCACTTCAGGCAACAGTAGAGGCGTGATTCTTGGTAGCAGTTCATGGAGGCTCCATCAGAGGCAAAAAATAAATTTATTCAACATTTCTAGGGCCTATTTTGGGAGAAGGAGTAACTGAACCATCAAATAACAGTTCTGTTAGAAATCAAGCCTTTCTCGTGAGGCACCCTGTTTTCATTTCAGCAGTTCAACCTCAGGATGTTAGAGATCCTTATGGCTCTGGCATTGGAATTTGAATTTATCTATTATGTCTAAGTTCTTATTTTCTTTCTTTCCTTCCACTCTGGCTCTGTAAAAAGAATGTATAGAGGGAAGTGGAGATGGGTGGGTGAGTCTTAGAGAAATGCAACAGCTGAACGGTCATTCACTACCTCCAGTCTTATCAATAAGATAATGACTGGACCCCATGACCAGAATACTGGGCAGCCCAGTGGGTAGCGGACAGCAGACAGGAGTCCCAAGAGGCATCACTTCGTTTCAAAGTTAGTCAGTCCTCCCACCTCCCAGCAGGGCTGCCTGACGCGGGCTCCTTGGAAGAGGGCTGTGAACTGGGGTGGTGAGCAGTTTCCCTTTTCCCTTTCCTGCCCAGGGTGTCCCCGCCCCGCCCCCACTGCCACTCAGCTCCTCCTGGCCACCCAGGCAAGTTTGTTGCTTGCAGTAGAAAGACTCAAACGCTTTCGTGATCCTACTGTTTTCAAACAGACTTGGCTCCTATGAGCCTTACCAGCTGTGACTAATAGAAAAGGGGCTGTGGGGGGGGGGAGGGGAGGAGGGAAGAAGCTTCTCGAGCCTGCAGGCTTCAGACAGGCAGGCTCTGGGGGAAACAAGAGAAAGCCATTAACTAACCACAGTGTTATCTTGATTCTCTGGGAGAAACGGGCTGGGGACGCCTAATGAACTAGCCTTAATGTTTCAAACTGAACGTGCCTCTGGGAGTTCTACTAGAACAAACAGCGTGACAGATCAATGCTTGGTTCCTATATCAAGAGAAAAGGTTATTCACCCCTCTAAGGAATTTGAGGATTGGTATATCTCTATGATATACTTCCTCTCCTTTTAAAATTTTAACTTTTCTCAGCATGTTCAGGAATAAGCAGTGGGTAAGAGGGCGTGCCTACATGCGGATGGTCTGTTTAAACATCTGGTTTCAAAGTTCATTAAGAGGAGATACGCCTGTAAGATAGAAGAGCATTTCTTTTTACACCTTCTTGACCATAGCTCATTTTTGGGGGTTGCTGTTGCTCTGCACAAGGTAGATATTTCAAAAGAAATTATACAGCCTTCAATTTCCACACCTCAGACTGAGGTGGGGTCAAGGTACAAGAAGTAAAGCTCACTTTCTCGGTTCAAAAGCCCCATGTGGCTACTAGCCATAGATTTTCAAAAGGTGACTGGGTTTCTTCACCAATCCTCCTAACTGTTCATTTTCTAGGAGGCGTAACTGCATCTCGGCTATCATTTGGAAGAATTTCTGGATATGAAGTGACATAAAATGCAACTTTCTTATCTTGTCGGTCAGTAATAACTGAGATGGAATGTGTTTTGTGTTACCCTCCAGGGTAGCCAAGGGGACTACCAATTGTACTCTGTCAAAAAAATGATCTTGGACTCCCAAATTAAAAAAAAGAAAGAAAAGAAAAAGGATAAAGTTCAGGAAACTGTTGTTAGGTTCAGACTCATACTTGAATCCTGCTAGTCTTTATTCTTAAAGGAGACTTTGATTTAAGATAGGTCACAGAAATTCTTTCTTTCTTTGCTTTTTTTTTTTTTTTTTGGTGCTAATTTTTAGCCAGCTGTGTGTCCTAATGAGTTTGTGGATTATTTTCTCTCTATCCTCTATGTAAGTGAAAGTGAAAGTCTTAGTAGCTCAGTTGTGTCCAACTCTTTATGACACCATAGACTGTAGCTGGACAGGCTCCTCTGTCCATGAGATTCTCCAGGCAAGAGTACTGAAGTGGGTTGTCACTTCCTTTTCCAGGGTATCTTCCTGACTGAGGGATCAAATCCAGGTATCTTGCATTGCAGGCAGATTCTTTACCATCTGAGCCATCAAGGAAGCCCTTAAGTCCTGGTAATTTGATAATCTGTCTTTAATAAACAAAAGTGAAAGCAAGTTCTCTCTCCTCCTGGAACTCAGTCTCTCCTAGATTCCCAAGTGTTCTTTGGAACCGCTGTCTAGGCAGAGTTCCTTACATCAGAAAGGCAGCTGTCTATGAATAGCATTTATACAGAACAGACCTCTTCACCACCTCTTTTCCATCAACACGTTGTCCTATTCAGGAAAGTGAATTATTGGACAGTAGTGCACTATGCAGTTATTATTTCTGTGAACATTTTAAAAGGCTTACCACATGCATACTTTGACCGAGCAGTTCCAATTTCAATAATTTTTTTAAGAAAACTACCAAAGATCTGTTGAATTTTACCTATATGGTTATCACAGCAGCAATGATGTTAAAGATGCTTTTCCAACCTAATTAATATGCTTTTATTATATTGTCTAACATAAACATTCACTGTCTTTCCACCTCTCATTTTTCTTTTTTTAATACCTGCTAAGTAAACCAACTTTCTGTATTAAGTACAAAGTGGAAAGTTAGGTAAATCTCACGTGAATTATTAAGGTGTATTAGCCTGTTTGAGCTGCCATAACAAATATGACAGAATGAGTGCCTTAAGCAACAGAATTTCTCTCTCACAGGTCTGGAGACTGAAAACCCAAGATCAAGGTGGTGGCAAGGTGGTTTTCATTCTAAGGCCTCTTTGTTGAGCTAGTCAGTGGCCACCATTTCTCTGTGTGCTCATATCATTCCTTCCATGTGTGTGGAGTGAGAGGGGGAGAAAGGAGACAAAGGGGGAAGAAGAGGGGAAGAGAGAGCTCTCTTCCACATCTTTTAATAAAGACACTAATCCTGTTAGATCAGGGCCTCACCCTCACGACCTCATTTAATCTTAATGACTTCCTTTGAGCCCCCTTCTCCAAATACAGCCACCCTGGGGGTTAGGGACTCAGCACAGGAACCTGGTGGTGATGAGAGGTATGGCAGGGAACAAACATCCAGTTTACAACATGCAGTTTCCTAGTTAGTACAAGTTTTTCTTAATGAGACATTCTTTAGAGAAGCATCTCACTGAGTCTCAAATATGATTGGATAACTAGAACAAAGAAGCTTCGCACCACTGCTTGAAGCAAGTCCTCCTTGTAGCAGAAGGTCTGGGCTCTACCCTTAACCAGCTATTGCAACCGGATACAAGGCTCATGACCTTTCTGGATCTTGATTTCTACATGTTTAAAGAGAAGGAATTAAACCAGATGTCTTAGCTCCAAATTTCATGCATCTGTGACTGTTTCTTGTAGCTCAATGTTCTCACACCTGTGATACAACTGTCAGAAATGATAATGTGGTTAATAGCATATTTTTCAAAATTCGTAGTTGTAAGAATTACATATACAAATGATTTATCTGTGTGTACTGATTTTTTTTCACTAAGATCATTTATACATATAATTCTGGATTACTGTTATATTCAACAGAATAAAGTATGTAGAATTCCCTTTAATTCAATCCTTGAAGTTGGAAGCAAGTGGAATGAAATACAACTCAAATATAAAGGAGAAATTGGATCCATATTTGGAATTTCATCAAAAACAGGAACAGGGAGGAACATTCCAGGAAAATAATGTAATTCATTTTATGAGTAGAATATTAGTGAACATATTTCAAAATCTGAGTCATATTAATACTTTTTATATTAATATTTATTGCCTAGCAATTTCCTCCATATATGCCATAAAACAAAGACAGCTTTGTCTGATGAACTCCTAGTACCAATTATATAAACAAGTTGGTAAGGACATAAAAGGAAAAAGGAAAAAAGTTTAAATATTGGATTTTACATCAACAGGTCTGTAAAAAACTCAAAGGTTGGAGGTTATCAACTTTGGTTTGACTCTTGGGTTAGTCTTCAGTCAGCTGGTCTTATAAAAGAACAATCTGCTGATGGGTATATTGAGGAAGTTGAAATAATCAGCCTCAGAAGGGGGCTGCATTTCAGTAGGGAGTGAAATCATTCCTGGATTCCAGAGTTTAGAAAATTTCCATGATTATTAGAGATAAAAGTCTCCACTTAACTGTGTAGTATTTTAACAGATAGTTACTTTAAAAGACACTCATTAAGCAGTTTCCTTTCATAGACCCCACTGGGCATAGATGGTTCAACTCTCGAGGCTTTCTGGGTATGTCTTTTTACGTAGTATTTATAAATGTTTTATAAATCTATTTCTGCTTCTTGCTGCACCCCCTCATTGCCTTGAACACAAAGTTCTGGCCCCAACAAACTCCATGCACAGCCAGCGCAATTTAAGCTACCCTAGGTTAAATGAGATGTTAAGAGGGTAAGAATCAGAACAATGAGGCACACTTCTGTAATGAGGAAACAGGTTCACTGTAAGGATGAGGACATGCTCAGAAACAATGCTTTCAAGGTAAAGCTATTTCCAAAAGAGTTTAGCCCGGACAATCATCCAGATAAATGCAGCTGGAGAGATAATCAATTTGGAGAGGGCCAAGTAGAAAGAGAAGATGTATAATTTAATTATCTGATTACATTATTTTCATAGCTTCCATTTTACACGTAATTGCCAGCTATGTTTATGATTTTATAGTTTATAAAAGTAGTCAAATATTTCACAATGACCCATGAAAATAGAGAAAACTTGGGGGTTTGCACATGAATGTTTGAAAATTCCACGTCTTGTGCCAGCTGTTTTAGTCTTGGGGGAAGGACTTACCCAGCTGCTCCAAGAGGAGCTCTTGTTTAGCTGGCTTCAAGTTCAATACCCTCCCCCATCATCATTCTCCTGACATCATTCTGAAATTAAATAACTTCCAATCTCTCTTTATGATAGCATTCTGCTTTATTTTTGTCTACAAAATTATTACTGACTGATATTTTCTTTCTTGTTTTCTGTCTTTACTCATTAAAATGCAAGCTTTGTGAACACAAGGTTCTTTTCTCCCTGTTTATTTCCTAATTGAAATATACTTGATTTATAATGTTGCATTTGTTTTTAGTGTACAGAAAAGTGATTCAGCCCTTTATTATTATTATTATTGTGAATTTTTACTGGAATATAGTTGATTTACAATGTTGTGTTAGTTTTTGCCATACAGCAAAGTGAATCAGGTATACATATACCTATATCCACTCTTTTCTGACTCTGCTTCCATGTAGGTCATTGCAGACTATTGAGAAGAATTCCCTGTGCTATAGAGTAGGTCCTTATTTGTTATCTATTTCATATATAATAGTGTGTATGTGTCAATCTCAGTCTCCTGATTTATCCCTGCCTCGTTCTACATGTATGTATATATATATCCTTTTTTATATTCTTTTCCATTATGATTTATTACAGAATATTGAATATAGTTCCCTGTACTTTACTCTTTTTTAATACCATGTTTACCTGGATTTCCAAGGCTTAGAACAGTACATTGTACAGAGTAGTGTCTTAGTCCATATTTGTTACAGGAATATCAAAAGAATGAATTAATAAACGATTTTCAGTTGCCTCACTGCACTGGAGGGTGGCATTGCCTACCTCAGAGCTGACCCAACCACACAATAGGAAAATCCAATTTAAAATGTTTTGTCTAAGAAGTACCCAGGAAATATTCATTTTCCCCCCTTTCCCCTTTCCTTTTATTTACTGCTTGATTGCAATTAATGAGAGAAAAGAAAGTTTCCAGGCATTGAATTTTTTACCTATTTTCTTTAATATGAAAAGACTAAATACATCTCTAGGAAATAGGGCTTGATTTCCAACTAAGGCCCACCATCCTCCTTTCTGTAAAACAGTTGTTTGGATTCTGAGATTCTTTTTTTTTTTTCTCCCTAAAATTTTATTTATTTATTTATTTTACTCTGTCATGGTTATATTTTTTTTCTTTTTATTTATGTATTTTTTATTGGAGGCTAATTATTTTACAATATTATATTGGCTTCTTGTGCCATACATTGACATTTTCCGCAGCGTGTGTCTGTTTCTCTCGATGCTTCTGTTTACAGGAGAGAGATATCTCTTCAATTTGTGTTTATGTGGGTTGTTTTTCTTAGTCTTTACTCTTCTGTTTTTTTTTTTCCTTCCCTAAGAGAAGATAATCAGGTTCTCATGTTACTACTAAGTGTTCTAGCAGATGGAAAAAGGTTGCCACATGAGGTCATTGCTGTGTGGATGAACTTGTAGACACTGACATATCAGAGAGCATCTAAGGGAAATGTTATAGGGGCCATCAGGGCCGCTTCAAATTTCCTGATTGCATATGTTAAAACAGGATAAGCTCCAATTACTGGAGTCCTCGCTTCAATATAATGGAGAATTGGAGCTGTGTGTGGATTCTGATCTCTTGAATCAGCCAAGTGTATCCGAAAATATGAAAATTAAGTTATCTATCTATAGTTGGAAGAGCCAGAGAGCTAAGCAACCAGCCCCTATCATTTTGGGCAAGAGAAAAGGGGTCATGGGAGTTCAATTTGGGTTTGTGGCTTTTCACCAAACATGGTGTAGACTTGAAATGCACAGCTTCATATTTCTTTTTCCTGGTGATAAGTCAGATAAGATACGGAAACTTAGCCTTAATGGTTTTAAACCTTTCTATCTGTGATCATAAAGTGACCATTTACAAATTGGAATGCTTTGCTGACCTGAGACCTGCTTGCTTCTGGACCTGTCACTACAAGGGGACTGCCAGCTAAAACAACAGCAGACTCATGCAAAAAGTTTCCCATCGTCTGTAGAGAGGAGTGCACCAGAAGACAGCTGCTCAGAACAGCTGTCTACTCAAACAGCCATCTTAGGGGAGAGTGATTAATGAACTCACTTGGGCAGCGAGGAGCCCAGTTCAGTGATCCATAGTTGCAGCACAGGTATTGATGTGAAACTAATGAGAAATTTGATGCTCAAATTTGAATGTTTATTCCAATTACCAACCAACAGATCCAAATTTTTTTAAAGCTCAAAGCATTAACCTTTTGTTAAGAATGGGCAACATGAAACTGTGGTTTGACACTGTGTGCTGGGACTTGCAAATTGATGTGACTAGAGTCTGTTTTGACAAATGGTACACCTCCCACGCACATCACTTTCTTTAAATGTTAGGTTTTTAACCAAGGAAGGAAGGAAAAAGTCCTGTGCCTATCACACTGGCATCACTAAACACACAGATGTAATGAAAAGTCCCTCCCAAACCAAACACCAAGGACTTAGGCTGCACATGTCTGAGTATGGAGTCCAGAGTGAGGATACTGAGATTCTAGCCTTTTTCCCTGCTCACCAAATCATATGCTCATTACTCTGCACAGCCCTGACTTTTACCTTTAAGAAACATATTAACCCTTACTCAAGAGAAAGGGCAAGCATTGCAAAGATGAGGAATAAAAGAATAAAATAAGAGATTTACTTAAGAGAATGAAGATATAAACGCTAGAGAAGGTTTTAAAGAGTTGCAGCAAGTGTATTAGGTCTGCAACATGCGTAAACATTTGCTGCCCATCCATGCTCAGCACCCATGGCTGCTGCTGCTACTGCTAAGTCACTTCAGTCGTGTCCGACTCTGTGTGACCCCATAGACGGCAGCCCACCAGGCTCCCCCGTCCCTGGGATTCTCCAGGCAAGAACACTGGAGTGGGTTGCCATTTCCTTCTCCATGGCAGATACTGTTAAATAATGCTCCCTTTTACATTAGCCAGGATCTGCTTTCAGTGTGGCAATCTGGACAGTACCACCAATCAATCAAAACCAATAGGGACGGTGACATCCATTTGCTAGTCCAGAGTGGGAGGGCTTGGGGCCCCAACATGTCTCCTCTTGGCCCCCTCCCTCAGGTCTCCTCCACCCACACTCACCTGTCACCTTGTGAGAAGTTCTTCCCTGACCACTTGATCCAAATTCGCAGCTCCCTTCCTTACCCTGCATGCCCTAGCTCTCACCTCTACCTGATCCTTTCCATTTTCCCTTATTTGTTTGAGTATCTGCTCTTTCTACCCCCAGTCCAGAATGTTAGTCCCATGAGGGAAATGAATTCATCACTTTTGTTTGCTGCTGGGTCCCCAGCAACTCACTGGGTGTCTGACGGTGAATGCATACAGAAGTGGATTTTAAGTAAAATATAAGCAGGGATGTCCTATGGGAAAATAATGGCTTGCTCTCTGAAACCTATTCATACAAAAGTAGCTCAAGCAGTAAAAGTTTCTGAGAGTTAATTGCTACAAAGTGTAAAGATCCAGTTCAATTGGATCCATCAAACAAGGTAATAGGTGGCTTTCTGAGATGGGAGACCTTTGAGAAAAAAGAACTCAGAATTTTTGTGTCCACCTGTCAGAAGAATGATAGAGGAAAACCATGAATCATACAGAAAATGGACTTGATCACCTCTGAGGTCCCTTCCAAATGTTCTGTGACTTATCTATTCCTTCGGAGGTTGGATGCCATGGTTAAAGATTTATGCGGTTTCATTAAAGCCATCACACAATGCCCACAGGCTTAAAGAAGGTTGTCATGAGATTCCAGCCACTGTTCCTTCTTGGGATAATGCTAAGAATATTCTTATTCCCATTCTTGTTAGGCTCTACTAATGGAGGCATAAGAGTGATTTTGGTGTACTCTTGCTAGGGAATGACTGAGGTTATCGCAGTATGTAAGCTATATCCTTGAAGCAAGGGTCCTTTCAAAGCGGAGGGAAATATTTCAGACTATTAGAATCTCATTTAGGAAATGGCAACCTTATTGCATGAAATGAGGCCATGATGTGCAGAAAGAGTTAAATGTTCTTCCAGAAGAGCCTGACTCTAAGCCAGGGTATGGCATTAAGCACAGAGAAAATTGGGCTGAATAATCCCTTTAGACTCTTTAAGGTGCTGAGCTGACATTTTGATACGTTGCAAGTTGGCAAGTCAACGTTTTGTAGTTTATCTTCAAATTCCACATTTTAAAAGTCTTATTTCCTTCTTCCGTAAAGGCTATAACTGCAACCACCTTTAGTCCTACCTACACAAAATTAGATATCTTTTTTTGTTTGTTCAGAACAGGGAGAATTTAATATTCCAAATTTTGTGAGAAAAGAAACCCCATTTCTGCTTAAAACCTGTGGCTTAAGTTTCATAATAGTCACAGAATCTTGTAAAGACAATAAATTATGAAATGACAGCAAGATGTAAGACACTGCAGAGTTTTTGAAAATAAAAATGTAAGGTATACTTGAAATATGAGTTTTAAAATCAGGTCTATTTTACAGGGTTTGATTACAGATGGCAAAATCCCTTTTCTACTCATCAGACAGCTTACTGAGACGGTTTCCCTGCTAAAATGTTCAAATTTAACTGAAAGAGAGTTTTCAAGCCTGACTAGTGTGTTGTGATCGCTAAAGGAATATAAATCAGGGTGGGATTGGAAAGGAGAGTGCGTGTTTGAAAATCATTGTAATACATGTGATAGTCACAACAGACAATCTGCAAAATCAGGTCTTTTAAGTCACATGTACATTAAATTTCTTCCCTTATCATGCAAACATCCTGTTTTCCAGAAAGCCTCCCCCATTCCTCAGCCTGTTTGCTTATCTTATGGCCCCCATTATAATTCATCACTTCTTCCTGCAACTTAACACAAGGAGAATTACCTGCCCCTTGTTGCCATCCTTCCTAGGGGGTGGGCTTCATGAGAATTGGTTGTGTTCATCAGTATTTAAGTATCTTCAGCTCTGAAATAAAGCAGGGTCTGCACAAAATTTGCTGAATATACGAATTATGTTTGAGCCTCCTCTACTTTAGGCTCTATGGTATGCTTGAGGCTCAGTTATGCTTGAGTCTCATCTACTGCAGAATCCACCACAAGGATTCTCCGGCCTGGGTATAATCACCTCAACTATGTGACTCCTGTTCTAGCCCATGACTTACTGGGACACACAGTCTCTAGATTTCTGACCAGAGACCTTCAGTAGAAGGAACATTGAAAAGTAACAAAAGTGACCAGTACTACACTTAGCATCTCTTTTACAGGAAGTTTCAAGAGCTGCTGGATAGAGTACGAATAACCATCAGTCACTGACTCACGAGTAAGTTTGCTTGTGTGGAAACTGGATTGCCTCCAATTTGCAAATGGGACTATTTAGGCCAAAGGATCGCTAGCTGCTTCCAGAACTTGCCAGTGCCACCTATGAGTGTGGTTATGCTGCTAACTCTGTGATATTAATTACTATGCACATCCAAGGATATACCATGTAACCAAAAGACCTCAGCCCTGCATATCTGTAGCAGAGAATATCCTTTACCAGATAACAAGAATGGGATTTTCTAGCAAATTGTATGGTCAAGTTTTCATGTATCAACTAATGATAGGAGGAAACCTACCTTGACAGAAGCCCTTAGCAGCAGAATAGTCTTTTTTTTTTTTTTGCAAAAGTATATAAATATCACTATATTAACTCTCTTCCTTAAAAAGTGGGATAAAGTTAAAATAGAAATTTCTAACTGTGCAGTGCCACCCATAGCCTCTGTGTCTTCTCAGTTGTTGACATCTAGAAGACAGTCTCTCATTTGTTTCCTATTTTTCTTCTGCCTAGTGTGTGTGTCGCAAAGAGTCAGACTGAGCGACTGAACTGAACTGAGTGTGTGTGTATGCAGGCAGTGAAGTCCAGAAAGGCTTCCTTCACCTTTGAAATGTGTGCTCTCTCACACACGCGTGCATGCATACACACACACACACGCACACCCTTGAAATAAAGTGCCTGATCTCTGCTTTGGTTATCCCCCTCTGGTGGGTCAGGGGTCTCTCTCAGCGGAGTCCGTCTGCGCACCAGCAGTCATGCGGAACCTGTTTCTGACCGTCAGCTGGTGCGCTTGAAAGGGAGGGCCATAGCGATGGGCTGACCTTCCGGCCCAGCAGCCGGAAGGGAACCCCGTGGGGATCTCCTAAAGGGGATGTTTCTGCCTTGGTCACATCAAGGTTGTTCAGTTCAGTGCCTCTGTTTTAAGTGTTCCCTGTATTCTCCACTGACCACTGGAAAAGGCAGTTTTGTTTCCTTGCCCCAGCTTCAGAGGCATTAAACTCTTCACCTTGACTTTTCTTGGAACTGCAAAACTAGGAAAGGGCGAAAAAAGAAGAGCTGAAAAAGGTAACAAAGACCTTTGGCGCCCTTATCATACGGGTAACCATCGTGCTCACACACCCGGCCTATCAGGGAGGCAGTGGGCTGGGTACACAAGAGTTGCCCTTATTACAACCCATTTGGCCCTTTTTATATGCAAGGAATTTTAAAAATGCTACGCGTTTCTGCCTTTTTTCATCAGGGATCTCTCCAAACATTTTTGAAAGTGGTGGTGGGAAAAGAAGACTTTTCAATTATGGATACATTTCAGAAAATTGATGATCTTAATACTCTCTGCATGGTGAGGAATTAGGGTGCAGGACTGACCAAAGGTGTGCTGAAAGTGCAGATAAATACTGTTTTTCCTAAAGAATACACATATTTAGCATTATTTTATTTAGCTTGACAAAATCAGCGCTTCAAAAACACTTCTTAGGAGCTTTAAAAGATTAAATATTAGCCTTTGGACGAAGGATCCACGAGCTTGCATTTCATGTTGAACAATTACGGGCCACATTTCCTTTAAATGTTTCAGAGAGACGGTTAAATTTTGAAGGGGAAGCTTTTCTATTTGAGCTGTGTGAACAAAGGCAAGTTTGTATACGGGAGGGCGGCCCAGGGGATTTCTGCTAAGACAGATGAAATGATTGTGGTGAAATCAAACCACCTCGGCAGCCTCTTTGTCCAGGCTCTGCACCCTCCCGGGTGTTCTCCTTTTGCCTGGGAAAAAGTCTGGCAGTGGTCAAGCGGAGGTGGGTCAAATGAAGCCAGGCTGAATGTGTGCATTGACCTCCAGGAGCCTTGAGGAGGATGAAAAACAGACAATGCACAGAGAAGCACTTTGAAAATGGTGAGATGTTATTGTTATTACAATTATGATCTTTAAATCCACAAGATGTGTTCCTGGAGAGTTTGCTTTGCAGTTCCCTTTGCTGCTAGAGAAAGTAACCTGAAAGGTGGGGACTTTCTCATCTCTCTGTATCTTTTTGAGCTGAGCTCAAATACGACAAAATCATAAAATTAATTTTTGGTTAAATTGTCTGAGAGAAGTGGCTGTTCATTCAACACATTCAATTCAGAAATTGATGAAACAATTTCATGATAGCTATGAGGAACTGATACCGATTTGGAAAGAGAAATCACACCAAACACTGAGTCCTTTTAAAGTGACTCGTAGAATCCTCGGTACCTAGGAAGTAAAGAAGTACCCCATTTGACACACAGCATAAATCAGGGAGATAAGGTTGACCCCCACGGGCTGAGGAGGTGATGTAGGATTAATAACTACCGCAGAAGTATTACTGGACTGGCTTGCCCCAAGGAGTGACAAACTTGGAGCCATCTTCCTTAGCAAATGGAAAAACTAAAGTTGCTGTACCCTACAATTCCAGTCCAAATGAATTTGTATTTGGATCTGGTGATACACCAGGATAAGTCCCCAGCTAACAGTCCAGTTCCCCAACTTCTCAGTAACATCTGTCCAATTTTCACTTGTGGCTGGAGGTTGAAACCATGCGAAATCCTGTGGTTACAGTAATTTCGACCAGGAAACCAGGAAACAACGAGTGGTATGCAAATGAAGAATTTTCAGTCCGCTTTTTTTTTAATTTCCAAGTTGGAAATTGAGGTTTGGTAGAATACAGGGACTAAAGTGATGAACTAACTCCAAACACAGCTCTGGAAGTGGAAAATTTGGAAGTTTCCTTTGCCCTGACAAGTGTTTTTAGTTTGTTTTTGATTTATAGGATTTAGTGTCTGGAAGAAAGTCTTTCTGAGAGAAAGCAAGGAGGCGATGGTAGTGGATTCCTCACACCGCCCCCCCCACCCATGACCCTGACTATTGAGAGCTATCATTTCCTCAGTAGGTCCTTTCATTGCATTGAATCCAGACCACAATCTGCAAAACAGTCATTATTATTATTCCCATTTAAAAGTTGCACTAAATGAAGGTTGACTAAGATTCGAGCAAACGCTCAGACTTTAGAAACTGACACAAAGCTTCAGAAATGCAAATCTGTCTTCCTTGGCGAAGGGGACTTCAGCTCTGTCCTCCCCTCCTCTCCACTCCTGACACTGTTCTGACAGTTTCTGCCTTTGGAGACCCCCGGGGAGAGCCAGGTGAGGAGGAAAGCACGTGGACTCCTCTCAGAGCGGGTTTAAGTGTGTTCTCATCCTCACCCGCACAGCATTAGCGCTGATGTTGGACTCATGGCAAAGGGGGGCGTTTTGCAACAGTTTGTTCTCAAGGTTGGTGGCCTCCAGTCAGGGCTTATCTCTAAGTTACTTCTCAGGAACGGGGCCGGATCAATACTGTATTCTTTCAGACCTCTCTAAACCCAGCGGGGAAGGCAATCACGGCCGGGCGGCTCCCTGCACCTTCTGGAGCAGATCGATACTCCGACAGCGTGGAGCTTTGTTCCTTCCCCAGCTCTAAGATGTTCTGCATGCTCTACATGATTGCTTAAAGGCTCGCGTTCCCTTCCCCCTGGATGACAACACCACTCCCGCCCTCATCTTCCCTAATACTATCACTATAATTGCCTTGACATGAAATAGCAGCACAAACCCAGCGCCTGGGCTTTGAGGTGTTTTATCTTTTTTGAACATCTCTATTAGTAAGGGCTGTTGATTTGCCTTTAATATGTAGTCGGAGCTTTAATGCAAACCTGCACTTATTTACACTGCTTTGCGAAACCCACTGAGATGATTTTACCTATGGGAATCATATAGGGACTGTTTCAGGGGAGAGGGAGGTATAAACTCGTAAGCCCAAGAATATTAGCTTAAACTTTATGCGGCTTGAAGCCCATTATAGCTACCCCATACTGCCACAGAAATTGTCTTAGAAGAGCTCTGTGTCTTATTTACTTTTTAAATGATGCTGGGTAAAATGAAATATTTATTTTACTGCTTTTCAGCCAACATTCCAATAAGTGGTAAATAACACGAAGGCTCAGCAGATCCTGTCTTTCCAATTCCTGTTTGTTGCTGTTGCCTGCTAAGTAAAGTTACTAATATGCTCTGAGTCTTTACCACATACATGTCTCCTCAGTGCTCATCTCCCTTCGAATACACCAAAACAATGAAAAATAAAATAAAATATAACAAATATATTACGTGATTGCATTGAAATAGAGAAGCTTAAATGAAAACTCATTACTTTAGCTTAAGGAATAAAAGTCCAGCACTTTAGTCTCTTTCTGTTGGCTTCAACCGCATCCCTTGAGCTTCTTCCCTGTTGCTATGCCCCTGTCCTGGGTCCCAACCTTCATTATTGCTCTTTTGTTGTTTCGAGACTTCTCCATACTGTTCAGCTTGGCCCTTCCCTGTAGACACTTATAACTCTTGGCCTTTCTTTGCTCCTTTAAGTCCTTCACACCCTTCAAGATCTGGTGCCCATCTCAGCCCCTCTGGGAATCACTGGAAACAGTCTGACCCAGTGGGTTACAGTGGAGCACTGCTGTTCATCGGTTATGAGTCAGATTGCAAGACAGTTGGACGTTTGCAGTCAAAAGCAGTTGAACTTCCAAAGTTTGCCAATGATTTTTTAATGATAATTGGGGTGACGGATATTGATAATTATCAACTGGTCAATTGAGACATGAAATTTCAAGGTTATCCTTAATCTTTTTATTCTTTTGCTGGTATGCTGATATATTTCTAAGAATAACAGAAAGAGCCACACAGCCTTAGTTGCACCTTCCTTGAAACTTAGAGAACTTGTAGGTCACTGAAGGTCACCCACTGGTAGTATGAGATATCTAAGATGTGCTGTAACACTCACCAGTGCATCATTTTTATTTGTTGGGTCATCCACACACTCCGTGGGATTCCCAGATGGTGCAGTGGTAAAGAATCCATCTATCAATGCAAGAGATGCAGGCTTGATCTCTGTGTCGGGAAGATCCCCTGGAGTAGGAAATGACAACCGCTTCAGTATTCTTTTCTTTTCCTTTCTTTCAGTATTCTTGCCTGGAAAATTCTATGGACAGAGGAGCCTGGTGAGCTACAGTCCATGGGATCGCAAAGAGTTGGACGCAACTGAGCTACTGAACACACACACACCACAGACTCAACACTATACCTTGTATATATCATTAGGCACTGAACAAATACTAATTAATGTGTTGGCTGGTGGGAGTCATCTTTTAATAGAAAGCAAGTATGAACTGTGGTGTTGGAGAAGACTCTTGAGAGTCCCTTGTACTGCAAGGAGATCCAACCAGTCCATTCTAAAGGAGATCAATCCTGGGTGTTCATTGGAAGGACTGATGCTAAACCTGAAACTGCAATACTTTGGCCACCTCATGTGACGAGTTGACTCACTGGAAAAGACTCTGATGCTGGGAAAGGTTGGGGGTGGGAGGAGAAGGGGACGACGGAGAATGAGATGGCTGGATGGCATCATCGACTCTGTGGACATTAGTTTGAGTGAACTCCGGGAGTTGGTGATGGACAGGGAGGCCTGGCGTGCTGATTTATGGGGTCGAGGAGAGTCGGACACGACTGAGCGACTGAACTGAACTGAACTGAAGTATGTCTGTGGGCTGTACATGCACTGTGGCCATGAAAAAAAAAAGAGGGAAATAATTTAGAATGTATCCAGTATTGCAAACTAATTAGATGAATTGTCACTTCTGATGGCAGATACACCAAGCAAAGTTGCTTTAGTTAGTAGTTTGCTTAATTTAATAGAGTCCATTTCAGGTTGAATATTTAAGTACAGCTCCTGAAAACACTAGACTATTAAGATATATAATTAAAAAGTCTAGCTGAAGCATTCTGATGCTTTAAACTGTTTCATATAGCTGAGAAAAGAAAGCAGGTGTCAGACACTTGACTATTTTACCCGGGAAAAAAAGAATTGATTTTACCTGGTGGATGAACGCAGAATGACAGTCACATAACAATGCAGTGTTGCAAAACAACATGTAGCATATATAATGTGTGCAGAGGAGAGAAAGAAAGAGAATGATACAGACTAAATTATTTCTCCTTCACTCATGTAAGTTGATTACAACTGAATTAATATGCATTTTCAAGGGCATATTGTATTACAGCTAAAGAAGTTACAAGCAGCATGGGCAACATTTTATGAAATTTATTTTAAAAGCATCTGTCTGAGAAGTCACCATACAGAGGACAGGGAGCTGCTGAACACTGAGACCACAGCAATTTAGAAAGTTAAAAGAAATAAAAATCCAAGTTCTGCATTTAATTGTTAATGTAATACATTTTCAACAAGGTAAAGACTTCCTTCCCTCCTCCTCTTTTTTCTCATCCTTCTTCCCGCCTTCCTCTCTTGCATTTCTCTCTGACTCTGTCCTTTGTCTTTCTCGGTTATCCGCCGTCTCTGTTTCTCTGCCTCCGTCTATTTGTCTCTTTGTCTCTGTCTCTGTCTGTCCCTCTGTGTCTCTCTCTCTCTCTCTTGAATTCTGTAAAGAAGAGTTATCAAAGTCATCAGTGTGGGCACTTGTATGACATGGTGGGAAAAGACTGGCTGATACTTTGCAATCTATGACCTTGAGAAGCTACTTGTTTTCATGATAATCTTCTTTTAGAATCATAGTGCTAATTCAAGCTGTGCACCCAGTATCCCACTCCAGCTTGGTAATAATATGCTGCATAAACTTATTTTAGCTCATAGAATAAAAAGTGCTATACCAAATGAGAGAATCATTGATACCACCATTTCCTTAAATCCCTCATATTTCTTGTCCATTATTCATTACTATTGCTACTCAGTGAACATCCACTATGGGCCAGGCATGGATTTTTAAAATGTCTTTGGATGGCTAAAGGTCTCTGTCAGTTAAATGTTCACACGTGCGTGCTCAGTCACTCAGTCCTGTCTGACTCTTTGTGAGCCCGTGGACCGTAGCCTGCCAGGCTCCTCTGTCCATGGAATTTTCTGGGCAAGAATACTGGACTGGGTTGCCATTTCCTCCTCCAGTGGATCCTTCTGACCCAGGGATCAAACTGGTGTCTCCTGTGCCTCCTGCATTGGTGGGTAGATTCTTTACCACTGAACTACCTGGGAAGTCCATCAACTGAGTGTACTGCATTGTTTATAAGAATACCATGTTTAGCATAAAGACTTTCATTTGGAAGTCTACCTGGAAAGTGTTTTTATCATACTAGTAATGGCATGAGTTTAGCATTTAATATTTGGGACATTTTTAAGCATAAAAAATCAAGCTGGCTTAGATTAGTCGTTTTCAATCCAAAAACGTTAACTTCTGGAGAAAAATTCATCTAACAATCTAATTATTTACCCAACCAGAGAGAGTTCAGTGTTTGCTGTGACAGGACCATAGATGCACAGACGATGCATTGAAAGTTGTCTTTAGATTATCTTCCCCACTTTCGAAAGTTATGTCAGAGCCACACGCTTTTTAAAATAAAATTTTGTTTTTTAAAACACTAGACTTTAGAAGCTTGTAAAAAATAGTACAATCAATCTAAATGAATGAATGAATGAATACGCAATTTGTCATCTTCCCAGAGTTAGGTCAGACTTCCCGGTCTTTCTCATGTCTGGCACCAGCTGGATCCTCACTTCTGCTCAACTTTCTTTAGGGGTTCCCCTGAGTTGCTCAGGTTTGGTAGTCTGCTCGACTGAATCACAGCACTCAGGAGAGCTCTTTACTTATAATTACAGTTTTATCCTAACAAAAGAATGCACATTAGGAACAGCCCAAGGGCAGGTCTGGGAGAGACCCATATGTGAAGTTGCCATTGTCTCTGAGGTCATCCTAACCTCTGGCACATCAGTGTGTGATAACACAGAGTACCAGAGAAGCTTGTTCAGGCTTTAGTGTCCAGAGCGGGACCAGATGCCATGATCTTTGTTTTCTGAATTTTGAGCTTCAAGCCAACCTTTTCACTCTCCTCTTTCACTTTCACCAAGAGGCTTTTGAGTTCCTCTTCACTTTCTGCCATAAGGGTAGTGTCATCTGCATATCTGAGATTATTGATATTTCTCCCAGCAATCTTGAGTCCAGCTTGTGCTTCTTCCAGCCCAGCGTTCCTCATGATGTACTCTGCATATAAGTTAAATAAGCAAGGTGACAATATACAGCCTTGACGCACTCCCTTTCCTATTTGGAACCAGTCGGTTGTTCCATGTACAGTTCTGACTGTTGCTTCCTGACCTGCATACAGGTTTCTGAAGAGGCAGGTCAGGTGGTCTGGGATTCCCATCTCTTTCAGAATGTTCCACAGTTTATTGTGATCCACACAGTCAAAGGTTTTGGCATAGTCAATGAAGCAGAAATAGATGTTTTTCTGGAACTCTCTTGCTTTCTCCATGATCCAGAGGATGTTGGCAATTTGATCTCTGGTGCCTCTGCCTTTTCTAAAACCTGCTTGAACATCTGGGAGTTCACGGTTCACATATTGCTGAAGCCTGGCTTGGAGAATTTTGAGCATGACTTTACTAGCGTGTGAGATGAGTGCAATTGTGCAGTAGTTTGAGCATTCTTTGGCATTCCCTTTGGGAATGGAATGAAAACTGACCTTTTCCAGTCCTGCGGCCACTGCTGAGTTTTCCAAATTTGCTGGCATATTGAGTGCAGCACTTTCACAGCATCATCTTTCAAGATTTGAAATAGCTCAACTAGAATTCCATCACCTCCACTAGCTTTGTTCATAGTGATGCTTTCTAAGGCCCACTTGACTTCACATTCCAAGATGTCTGGCTCTAGGTCAGTGATCACGTTATCGTGACTATCTTGGTCATGAAGATCTTTTTTGTACAGTTCTTCTGTGTCTTCTTGCCACCTCTTCTTAATATCTTCTGCTTCTGTTAGGTCCATACCATTTCTGTCCTTTATCGAGCCCATCTTTGCATGAAATGTTCCCTTGGAATCTCTAATTTTCTTGACGAGATCTCTTGTTTTTCCTATTCTGTTGTTTTCCTCTATTTCTTGGCATTGATCACTGAGAAAGGCTTTCTTATCTCTCCTTGCTATTCTTTGGAACTCTGCATTCAGATGCTTATATCTTTCCTTTTCTCCTTTGCTTTTTGCTTCTCTTCTTTTCACAGCTATTTATAAGGCCTCCTCAGACAGCCATTTTGCTTTTTTGCATTTCTTTTCCATGGAGATGGTCTTGGTCCCTGTCTCCTGTACAATGTCATGAACCTCCGTCCAGATATTTGTTACTTACTAGAAAAGAACTTTCCCTTCACTCTTTTGTATTTGCTTGTTTGTTTAACTTTTAGCATCAAAGTCTGGATTCTTATTTACTAGGTTGTTATGATTCTGCTAAATTTTCACCTGTGAATGTATATGTTCAGCAATAATTCACAAGCCACTATATGTGAAATGGTGAGATTTAGGAAATACTAGTTTGTATCTCTTACAAATAAGAAAGTTGTCATTTGGAAACAGTCAGAATAGGAATCCTTCATTTAATTCCTAACTTTTTAGACCTTCTCAATGAAATATGAATGTTGCAATAAACACTGTTCATTTCAAACAATCAAATAAATAAGTGTACAAAATCTTTGTAGTTGTAACTGTAATTTTGCAAAGAAAGAGCTTTTGTTCAAGTGATCACAAAAACTGATTCAATCTGTACTCCAAAACATATCCCCCATTGAGAGAGGAACTGAACACATCCTTAAAGATCAACTGGTTTTAAAATTATACCAGTCTGTTTCATTCAGTCATTATACAGTGCTTTCAGTGGGAGGATGAACATGGACCTCCTGAAATCTGCCATGTGTAATGAGGTAAGCCAAGGAGTTTAGACAGCTCTGTTGGATGTGAACTTTTGACACAACAGTTCCCTTTACCCACTACCGGATTGTCAACACTTGCAACTCCACCATCATGTTTTCTTCCCTGGCATCTCAACTAGACTCCATCCTCCTTAGAAGCATGTGTGTAAGATAGTTCCCTCTTCTGAAGACCTGGTAGAGCTCATTGATTAAGGTATACCTCCTTCCCTGAGAGAAGACTTGCAGAGCAGGTTATCAGGAAAGGGGATAGAGGGAACATAAAGATGCTGGGTGTCTACTGGGAAGGAAATTATCTATTGTGAGGTGTGAGGATGCAGACGCCCCAAGACAATACAGCCTGCCTTCCAGCCTGATCACTGGCTAATCTGGCTACACTTTTGTCCATGCTTTCTGGAGATAGTGCCCTACACCAGTGCCCTACTCCAAGGGATGCCTGGAGACAGTGAGGCATACGGCAGTCACTCAGAATCACATTTATTCAGACATATCTAAAAACTGGCCTTATAGCTGACCATACAGAATTTCTGCTTTCCATACCCAGCTCTATTTTTCTTTGTCTATGACGCTCCACTCCTTCTAATATGTCATACAATTTATTTACTTACAGGGATAATTTATTTCCTTATCCTGGAAGACAAAGAAGGCAAGTATTCCTGTTTTATTCCTGGATATGTGTTGGGCTCTTAGGATATAGTAGGAGCTCAATAGTATTTGTGGAATGAATGAATGTCTACATTGTGGATAAAGTGCTCTCTCATTTTCCCTTAATATGAAAGTCTGTAACTTAAATTCTTTGTTTCTATCATTTTAAAAAGGGACAATTGGACACACACCAGGTTTTCTCATTAACGTCAAGTTAATTCTCTACCTAGACGTCTCCCGCTGTTCTGGGATATTTTGCAGACTGTAGTGTCTCTTGTTGCTATTGTTGTACTAAGTTCATATATAAGACACTGAGATGGATGTTTTTATGGTATAAGCTTCAAAGATGAGTCTATGAGTCATGTCACCTTTCAGAAGTGGAAGAGATGGTGCTACTTCCACAGATGACAAACTTACTCACAGGGAGTGTGATCTTGGGGGAATCTCATTTATTCAAAGTCCGTAATGCTATGACTGTTTACAAAATGCAAAATGAGACCAGGGTAGTCTCAATCTAGGGACACAGGCCTTTTAAAATCACAGTCATTTGCTTACATATCAGCTTCTCTGGGGACACCCTCCTCTCTTAATGGGAGAGCAGCTCTGTTAATCCCTGTTGACAAGGCACTAACACATACTCTGCAAAAAACTGGGCATTTCCAGCCCAAGGGTATTCCAAGGAAAGGGCAGTACTGTTTTGGCTTTTTTAATATTATCGACAACCTGAAAAAAATGGTTGCTCGTTGCATCTCACAGAGCCAAATGTAGTTCTTAAACTTTCTACAGTTTAGCTTAAATTAAATCCTTCAATGCAATTCAGAAATTCCACACAACTAGAGAATGAAGACGTTAGTGCTTATGAAGACTTCCATGACTTAAGAAGCTCTTCAGAAGTTCACCTTTACGACTAACATTCAGTTAGGAACTTAAGATAACCGGTATGTGAATATTTTAGAACTTACACAGAGGTTCTCAGTATGATTTCCAGTGATGCCTAGAAGATCTCGTTTCATGTGTGTATGTGAAATATTACGTGAACAGAGTCCATAGATTCCATGTAGCTCTCAAAGAACTCCATGACCCCCTGCAAAGGAAAAAAATGCAGACTGTGTGTTAAAGTCACTAGGTTTTTGTCTGATGTCTTTGGAAATGAAATCAAAAATGGTGGAAACTATTTCAAGGCCAGAAATAAGATATACCGAGACAATGATTAGGGAAGAACAAGGAAAAAAACCCAATTTGTTGATCCATGGTGGAGTTTTCAGAGAATAATTGTCTTTTTCTTCAAAATGAACTTAATCACATTTGCCTTGTTCACAAGCTTGTTCAGAGAGTGAGCGAGGGGTATGTGGTATGGTTTTTATAGCTTATAGTTATCTTTATTATCACATCACAGCATTATGTAGATAATTTCATCTGCGTTATGTGTGTGCATGGAACTATATGAACAAGTTAACCAAGATATGATTGCTCTAAGATCTCCAGTTGCTTCAATTCTGTAATTTTGAAAATATTAACATTTTCAATGACTTCTAAACTTTCCCAGAAAGTGCACATTTTCCAAGACAAACTCCTCCATTTCTCTGAGGTTTTATAAGTATTAGTAGATTTTACTATACTCCTATAGGTTGTTCTGAAAAGGTATTTGCTGCATCATTGATAAACACAACTTGCTATCAATTTATATTCTCCCTCATTTTCTCTACCACATATATATCCTTCATCTCCTAACATTGTCTCTTTTACTTTTTAGGAAGATTCAATCAGCAGCTTTTCGCCATCCTTAGAAGGTGGATGCAGTATAAAATGCAACATATTATTTTTAACCTACTCTGCCAATAATTGCCATGTAATGTGAGAATTATTAGAACATAAATATATAAAAGGGTTGCAGGATCACACAAAAGGGAACAATTTATCATTTGAGAGTTTTAAAATCTCAAAATGGGTAGGAATATTCTGGACAGAAGATACTATCCCCTATGCAAGTAATCCCTGAAAATCTCTTCTGTGCCAGGCATTGACTTCAGGTCTGGGCATCAGAATCTGTTCTCTAATATAGAAGATAGGAGGTTTCCCTAGTGGCTCAGAGGGTAAAGAATCTGCCTTCAATGCAGGAAACCTGGGTTTGATCCCTGGGTCAGGAAGATCCGCTGGAGAAGGGAATGACTACTCACTCCAGTGTTCCTGCCTAGAGAATCCCATGCACAGAGGAGCCTGGTGGGCTACAGTCCATGCAGTCGCAAAAGAGTTGGACACAACTGAGGAACTAACACTTTTACTTACATAGAGGATAGAGAGAAAATAATCCCTAAACACATCAGTTCCTCAAGTGATCTTATATGGTGATAATTTTTCAAAATAATGAGAGTTATCTGCTTAAAGACAGAGATATGTAGAAAAAAAAATTAACATTTGTTTATTTAGTTGCACCAGGTCTTAGCAGTGGCACACCAGATCTTTGGTCTTCATTGCATCAAGTGGGATCTTTTCATTGCATTATATGGGATATTTAGGTGTAGAATGTGGCATCCAGTTTCCTGACCAGATAGAACCCAGGCCCCCTGCAATGGGATCATAGGGTTTTAGCCACTGGAGCACCAGGGAAGTCCCAAAAAACATTTTATAAGATGACCAGAGCAGACACCCCTGAAGAGGTGCTATTTGAAAAGATGCCCAGTGTATGAAAAGGAGACAGTCCTGCAAAGACAGAGGAAAAACTCCTGGAAGCAGAGAAAGCAAGAAGCAAAGGGTCAGTGTTTGAAAAATAGAGAAGCTAGAGATCAGTGATTCATGCTTATTTGGCAGAAGTTCAATCTGGGAAGGTAGGCTAAGTCCATACATTTTGAACTTTATTTGAAAAGTTTTTATTCAGAAGCTTGTCATGAGGAGATTTTACATTTTGGAAGATCACTCCATGAGCAGCAAAGGGCATGGCTGAAGTCAGAGTGCTGAGGATCCAAGGCATCTCCCTGGGGGAGGTGACAGTGGTCTAGGCGGGAGGAAATGATGATGACTGATGAAGATGGAAGGAGCAGGAAGCCACTGAGGCTGGAAGACCGATCACTGGGAGTGCTGGGACAGGGAGAACAGCCAAGAATAATTCTTAGGTGTCCAACTTAAGTGACACTACGGAGGATATTGTCATCACTTGAAATGTGGGCTATCAGGTATGAAAATACAAGGTACTACTTTGTAGTATAGCATAGGGAACTGTATTCAATATCCTGTGATAAGCCATAATGGAAAAGAATATAAAAATATATACACTATTATATATTTAATAAATATATTAAACTAAATATATTAATATATACATACCTATATATATGCATGATATATATATATATATATATGCGTGCATGCTAAATCACTTCAGTCATGTCCAACTCTTTGTGACCTTATGGACTATAGCCCACCAGGCTACTTTGTCCATGGGATTCTCCAGGCAAGATATACATTTAACTAAATCACTTTGCTGTACAGTAGAAATTACCACAACCTTTTAAATCAACTATACTCCAATAGGAAAAGATTGAAGTTGTGGAAATAAAGGTGCATTTAACACATAACTTGGAACTGAAGAGGCAAAGTGTATCACTGACAGTAGCTAAAATTAGCTATTCAAGCACAGTAACTTCTGCATTAAAATGTGAATTTCTTGAGAGCAAGGACCCTGTTTTCCACGTTGCTGTATCCCTCGTATATAGGTAAATGCCTGGCATGTAGATCCTCACTAATTATCAGCTAAGTGAAGTAAATCATTGAATTTAGGAGAAAGGCACATTGACACCAAATTATTGGCCACTCCAACAGTACCAATTTATGTGTTGCTTTTTAACATCATGAAGTGAATGGATGGGATTTTCAAAACCAAAGAATCAACTTTACCTGAGGTTTATGAAGACTAAAGTCTTTTTCTTTAAGACAACAGACCCTTTACATTTATTTTCCCAGTCCCTAAGGGTCCCACTCTGGTGCTTTTTGCATGAGTTCTCTCCCATAGCTCTACCAAAACCAACTTCTTAAAACTAAGAGATATATGTTAATATTAAGAGTAGGATGGTTTTATTTTCACAGAGGACAGGTAGTTACTCCAACGACCAAATCACTGATAGTGAAGTTTCAGGCCTTGATATCTGTAAGCAGTGTAAAATGTGGACTAGAATAAAAGGTATTTTGGATTTAATTCACATGGCCATGGGGAGGCCATGGAATCTTCCTGTGACTTGGTTCCTTCATCTGCAAATATTATGAACTGTCTTGCTTCTCTTTTCAGTGGGATATTGCCGAAATACAATGTTTATGTAGGAATCGTGCTTTCTTGGTCTCATTTTATTCCTAGAACTTTATAAAGTAGTTCTCTGTGCATGAAAGTCCCTTAATTAGTACTTTTGACACCTGTTGAAGTATTTCAGGTGAGATATCCAAGTTTGTCCTGATTAACTGTAAAAAAAAATCATTCCTACAATAACATAGTTCACAATATGGGTTCATAGAAGTAATTTAATTGGTGATGAGAATATTTATTTATCTTTTAAAGGTAATAAATTTTATTTTTTTTATTGGAGGCTAATTATTTTACAATATTATATTGGTTGGTTTTCCCATACATTAACATGAATCTGCCCCGGGCGTACATGAATTCCCCTTCCTGAACCGCCCTCCCACTTCCCTCCACCCTTTATCCCCACTCTGGGTCATCCCCGTGCACCAGCCCTGAGAATATTTATTTTTTTATTTTTTACTTTTTTAGTTTTTTTTTTAAGTAATTAATTTATTTTTTATTGGAGGCAAATTATTTTACAATATTATATTGGTTGGTTTTTGCCATACATTGACATGAATATTTAAAATCAACTCATTTTTAAGACTTTTCCAAGATGATTGACCAAAAGCTTTATACGATGCGTATATATGAAGTTCTAAGAAAGGATTAGCATAAACACCAAGATTTTCTGGAAATTTCTATTTTTCATTTGGTTTTAATATAAATGACAGAGATATACGTTTATTTCTAACCAACATAGTTTTAAACATTTACCATATTTTTTAATTAAAAAAAAAACTGAGAAGACTTACTGGCTCAAAGAATTAAGGGATTGTGTGTGTGCATGCCGGAGAAGGCAATGGCACCCCACTCAAGTACTCTTGTCTGGAAAATCCCATGGGCAGAGGAGCCTGGTAGGCTGCAGTCCATGGGGTCGCTAACAGTCAGATACGACTTAGCGACTTCACTTTCACTTTTCACATTCATGCATTGGAGAAGGAAATGGCAACCCACTCCAGTGTTCTTGCCTGGAGAATACCAGGGATGGGGGAGCCTGGTGGGCTGCTGTCTAAGGGGTCGCACAGAGTCGGACACGACTGAAGCAACTTAGCAGCAGTAGCAGCAGTGTGTATGTGCTTGTATGCAGGTGAATGCACACATATGTGTGTGTGTGTTTGTGTGTTTGGAAGCAGCAAGGAGCTACACATAATCACAATAATGTACTAAACACGCTATTATTGAGGTGGGCACAAAACACTGCAAGAGTACAGGGAAGGAGCCATCAATTTTCCAGAGGATCCAGGCTTTACAGCTAAATCTGCCCCTTCCAAGGCATATATGCTAACAATCAATAAGTCAAAAGGGACCACCAAGCACTGCCAACTTGTGATAAAACCATCTTTTCCTTACCTCTTGCCTCCATCAACAGATATCCAAAGGGAACACCAAGAAATTCGTTTGTAGTATGAGAAACAGGGTAGTGGTTATTTTGGAGACTGAAGGTGACTCAAAAGGAAATACAAAGTAAGCTGGTGATGCACTGATCCTTGATGTGGATGCTGTTTACATGGGTGTTTTCAGCTGATAAAAACGAACCATTTCTGTTGAGTGAGAAGGCAATGGCAAGCCACTCCAGTACTCTTGCCTAGAAAATCCCATGGATGGAGGAGCCTGGTAGGCTGCAGTCCGTGGGGTCACTAAGGGTCGGACACGACTGAGCGACTTCACTTTCACTTTTCACTTTCACACATTGGAGAAGGAAATGGCAACCCACTCCAGTGTTCTTGCCTGGAGAATCCCAGGGACTGGGGACCCTGGTGGGCTGCTGTCTATGGGGTCACACAGAGTCGGACACGACAGAAGTGACGCAGCAGCAGTGAAAAGTACACATCTTAGGCCAGGTTCCAATTTTTTTATGTTTAATTGAAAGGGAGAGAAACCAGAATCCTTAGAGCTTTGTGTGTCCGAATGAGACTCCCCTACTCGGCTCCCACAGTGCTGTGGGCAGGAACAAAAAGAGGCCCCCAGAACTGTGTCTCCTGAAAAGGCCCTCCTGGTCTTATGCAGTCTCCAGAGCGTCCTACAGCTTCCCCCATTACTCTCCTTGACTCATTCAGGGCTCTTTATCTACTCCCATTTTGCTGGATGACTGTTGCTTCTTTTTCTCTCCCCATCTTCACTGACTTAAAGGGTAGATCTCTTCTCTTCCACATACCTTTGCCCACTAAAAAATTTATCTACAACCTAAAAGTTCAGAGTTATGTTTTATTCAGTGGGAGTTTTTAGGATTTCAATGCCAAGAGGCTGTATCTCAAGAAAACCTGAGAGAACTGCTCCAAGGAGGCAAGGGGAGAGGTGAGCTAGGTTATATAGGAATTTTGAAACAAATGGCAGGAAGTAGGAACAAAAAAATTGTTGTTACCTATAGAAAACTAGAAATCTTAAGTTACGGAATTTAGCTCTTTTCTATGTATGGGAAGATGCAACAGTCTGGGCTCACTGAAATCATTCGTTTCATAGGCACCTCAGTTATCTGGGGCCAGGATGCTGTGTTTTCACATCCTGGGTTTCCTCTGAGCTCAGCAAGGGTAGTAGCTGCAGTCTGATGGGTGCTGGATGGCAGGTTTTCTTTCCCCCCTGAGTTCTCTCAGGGCTCACCAGTTCACCATCAGCTGTGGCTGCAATTGTGGCTTCAATTGCTGTTGACTGTGACATCATTTGTTTACTGATATGGCAATCTGTATTCTGTTTACCAACTTTAATAATTTGGTCTGGAGGTGGGCTAGATGTCTTTCTTGCTTGACATTGCTCCTTGCCACCACCTCCTTCCCATTTACCCAGTATGAATTTTACTTTTATTAGATTATACCACCCACTACCTCTTGTTTTATACCACCGAGTTACCTCTTGTAACTGACTCTTGTAACCTCTTGAAAAGGTCAGTTTTCATTCCAATCCCAAAGAAAGGCAATGCCAAAGAATGCTCAAACTACCACACAATTGCACTCACCTCACACACTAGCAAAGTACTACTCAAAATTCTCCAAGTCAGGCTTCAACAGTACATGAACTGTGAAATTCCAGGTGTTCAAGCTGGATTTAGAAAAAGCAGAGTAACCAGTGATCAAATTGCCAACATCCGTTGGATCATCAAAAAAACTAGAGAGTTCAGAAAAACATCTATTTCTGCTTCATTGACTATGACAAAGCCTTTGACTGTGTGGATCACAACAAACTGCGGAAAATTCTTCAAGAGATGGGAATACCAGACCACCTTACCTGCCTCCTGAGAAATCTGTATGCAGATAAAGAAGCAATAGTTAGAACTGGACATGGAACAACAGACTGGTTCCAGATCGGGAAAGGAGTACGTCAAGGCTGTATATTGTCACCCTGCTTATTTAACTTATATGAAGAGGACATCATGCGGAATGCCTGGCTGGATGAAGCACAAGCTGGAATCTAGATTGCCGGGAGAAATATCAATAACCTCAGATATGCCAATGACGTACCACCCTGATGGCAGAAAGTGAAGAACTAAAGAGCCTATTGATAAGTGAAAGAGGAGAGCGAAAAAGTTGGCTTAAAACTCAACATTCAGAAAACTAAGATGGGGCATCCCGTCCCATCACGTCATGACAAATAGATGGGGAAACAATGGAAACAGTGAGAGATTTTATTTTCTTGGGCTCCAAAGTCACTACAGATGGAGACTGAAGCCATGAATCAAAAGATGTTTGCTCCTTGGAAGAAAAGCTATGGCCAACCTAAACAGCATATTAAAAAGCAGAGACATTACTTTGCCAACAAAGGTCCATCTAGTCAAAGCTATGGTTTTTCCAGTGGTCATGTATGGATGTGAGAGTTGGACTATAAAGAAAGCTGAGCATCGAAGAACTGATGCTTTTGAACTGTGGTGTTGGAGAGGACTCTTGAGAGTCCCCTGGACTGCAAGCAGATCCAACCAGTCCATCCTAAAGGAGATCAGTCCTGGGTGTTCATTGGAAGGACTGATGCTGAAGCTGAAACTCCAACACTTTGGCCACCTGATGTGAAGAACTGGCTCACTGGAAAAGACGCTGATGTTGGGAAAGATTGAAGACGGGAACAGAAGGGGACGACAGAGGATGAGATGGTTGGATGGCATCACCGCCTCGATGGACTGAGTCTGAGTAAACTCTGGGAGTTGGTGATGGACAGGGAGGCCTGGCGTGCAACAGTCCATGGGGTTGGGAAGTGTCAGACATAAACTTAGCGACTGAACTGACTGACCTCTTGTTTGCAGTCTTCTATAGAGTTCTGGTTCCCTCAATTGCTCCTTTGAGGTTTTTGTTGCTGGCTGTGGTCCTTCTCTTAAACACCATTATGAAACTTCTTGCTGATTTCATTATCCACATAGATAATCTGTGTAGTATCTTGCTTCTCATTCCCTTGACCTTTTCTTTATCAGTAAGTCTTACTCTCTACCCTGAACCAGTTACTTACTCCTAGAGCCAAAAGCTAAATAGCTTAGATCTTTCCATTACCATTATTTATAACTTACCCATTATTTCCACTGTGAACAGCCCCTCTGATCAACATTCCCTATTTGCCAGTTTACTCTTAGTTACCCAACTCCAACAGTCCTTCCAACCACTGGACATCACAATCCATTGACCTGCTTCCCTTTTACTATTTGTTCTTTCTCCTGCCTTCACTCTCCAGACCATATATGTTCAATTTTATGGTGTATCATTACATTAACTCTCTTCCATTAATCAATTTTTCTGCGTCTCTCTTGTTTCAACTTGCTAAGTGAAAATACCCCTTCATTAATTAAGTCCACATTTTTTACCAGGCACACCTGTACATATTTATCAGTTGGAGAAACATTCAACTAAGCTGGTTGAATCTGTTATAACATTATAGTCGATATTGTACTATATTTCTCCAATGTATTCATTTCCAGTCCAAATCCTGTGCTCCTCATTATTTTGGTGGATATGAATCACTTAGCATATTGTTAAAATGCAGATTCTAGTTTGGTATGGCTGAAAGAGAAGACTGAAATTCTGGTTTCTGATAAGGCTCTCAGGTACTTCTGTTGCTGATTTATGGACCACACAAAAAATAGCAAAACCTGATACTATTATTTCATACTATTCTTTCCTGGAACCTCTATTTCCTCCTCCATTCACATTTAACTGATGTCTTGTTCCTTGTACTGAAAAGTCAGCAGCAACCAGAGATTTCATGTGTCTTAAATATAATTAAAACATTATTTTCAGAATATGTATTTATTGATACACAAAAATCATTTGTTATAGGAGTAGACACATTAAAGTCTTCCATTCAAAAAACATTTTCATCTAAACAAGAGGGGATATATGTATAACTGATTCACTTTCCTGTATAAAAGAAACTAACTCAACATGTAAAGCAAGTATGCTCCAAAAAATTAATAAGTTTTCAAAAACAGTTATTTCTCAAAAAGTAAAAATAACATTAATTTATATGTATATAATTATTGAGAGAATATTAAAAACATAAGAAAAATAATTATTCTTGGTACTTAATCATTTGTTTTAAAGAGTTTCTTACTTGTATCCAATTGGTGTCCCATACTATGTTATTGGCATTTTTTAATAAAGAATATATTCTGAAATATGATTTTATTATTTTTAATTTTTGTTATAACATTTCTAGCAGATGTCTTCAAAGTTGTATCTATGGTTAGTGTGTTTAAAATTGTTCTGCCTCTTCAACTGATTATAAAAATTCAAGTTCTGTAATGAGTTATATTACTATTTTAAATATTTACTTCTAAAGATGATACAGGAAAAATACAGAAAGAGTTTGGGTCTTTGAGAACACTGTTGAGCCACTGAATTTAAAAACCTGAGAACAGCCCCACTACTGATATTACTTCTTACAGTCAAGGATATTTTTCTACGATGTGCATCGAAAGGGCTTAACAAAGTTTTTGTGCTCTTTTTCTGTGAAAAGTTTTCCAAATTTGTAGTTACAGTACTATTTTCTGCTATGTTGACTCTGTTCTGTTTTTCTTATTTTGTATCCTCATTTAATATCACCCACCTTCAACCAGAACTCCGGGAGTTGGTGATGGACAGGGAGGCCTGGCGTGCTGTGATTCATGGGGTCGCGGAGAGTCGGACACGACTGAGCGACTGAATTGAACTGAACTGAACCTTCAACCAGTGCTTTTCATCTGGATTAGCTGTGTTTTTATATTATTACCTCTAATATCAGAGGCTTTGTCTCTCAAATTTTCTTTTATTTTATTGTGAACATAGACTAAATGACTTCTCTGTCCCTCGTTTTCCATCTAAGTCCTGTTGGAATCATCTTCTTCAGTCAGAAACGTCAACTTACCTAATTATGTGAATCCCCCAGCCAAGGATTTGTTGTTCAGCAGTCATTTGTTAATATGAATATATTGATTAGTGGAGGGAGCTGCCTGGTTGTCCAGTTCTGACGGTTTGGACTTATTCCTTGAAAAGATAAAGAAGCCAATAGTTCTTCCTATGCCAGAAATAAGGAACGAACAAGTAAAAGCTTCACAGATGACCTCTCCAGTGACTTTTTCCCAGACTCAATTCTTTCCTATTTCTTGTCTTAGAAAATATTCTTTTAAAATACAAACTTTCATGGTTGACCATGTTGCCACGCCAGAAAATCTGTCTAGTGTGGATTACTAAGGAACATTCATGTGCCAAAGCTCACAGAGACGGTACAGCACTGAAGATACTTTGTGCCATGGGAAGGTTTTCCCAACCTTTAGTAGAAGAGGTCATCAGTTTTCCAATTCTGTGTAAAGTAGGGCTTCCCTGGGGGCTCAGACGATAAAGAATCTGCCTCAGATACAGGAGATCTGGGTTCAATCCCTGGGTCGGGAAGATCCCCTAGAGGAGGGAGTGGCAACCCACTCCAGTGTTCTTGCCTGGAGAAACCCACAGACAGAGGAACCTGGCAGGCCACAGCCCATGGGGGTCCCAAAGAGTTGGACATGACTAAGAGACGAACACTTCCACTTTTCTTTAGTGGTAGCAGGAGGGATGTGAAGCCTGAGAAAAATTGTGTGTATAGTAGTCAGGGAAAAAACAATGTTTTTAATGATATAAAACAGTGTTCTGGGCAATAAAGGTTTCTAGTTAAGCTGCAGCAGAGCACTGAGGTGGCACCTCGTGTGTGAAGGCCAGCCTAACTGGGGACATCTTTACAGACTCTGTGAGGTACTGGTCATGGTCCTAGGGAGAGGTCTGAGACTATGGCCAAACATGGAATTTACTGTAAGTACTTACAGTCCTTCAAAAGGGCCACAACAATTCTGGTTTCCTATAGTAGTCTTCAAATAAACAAATGAAAACCACTTATAGAGAAAACCATGTGAAATGTTCAGGTCAATGTCTTCCCTTTCAGTTAATGGAAGTGCAGATCCTGTTTTGATTTGTGAATGGTTGTAACTCTGTGTTCACAGGTATTCACTGAAGGTAGATGGATGGAAATTATCCTTTGCCCTAGACCTCAGGGGTACCTACTGGAAATTCTTCCTGGAATCTTAAGGCTGCCTCTGTTATTCACTGAGTAGTGTCCCCCAGGTTTGTATGTTGAGGCCCTAATCCCTAAAGTGGATATATTTGGAAATAGGGCTCTTAAGGAGATAATTAAAGTTAGATGAAATGATGCACAGTTATGATTCATACATATGCATTTATGGAAACACCTATCTTTGTTTTTTAAAAATACTGTTCATTTATCTGGTTAAATGTTGTTGGTTAAATTATTAAATATAATAAAGAATATGTTTCTTTCTGGTACACAGTTTGGATAAGTTTTTTAGCATACCCCATATAAATAACATACTCTATAGCTAGTACTTGGAATAATGTATCACTGATCTGTATAAGAGGTAATTTATCTATAGCATGGATAAAAGGGCTGTGAAATATTGCTTGAAATAAAATTAACCAGCTTGAATAACTGTCCTGGTATCACCATCAACCACATCAAACACAGTCATGATTTTTACTACTTTTAGCATAAAATGTTAAGTCAAATTCAAACTGCAAGTTTGTCAGATCTTAGTTTATCAATTTCAGTATATAAAACAGAGATTTGAATAGTCACAAAAGATATTTTTAAAGTACTTCATACTTTTGAATAATACTTTGGGAGATCATGAGACATAGCAGAAAAATTCTATGTACAATAAATTTAAAATACAGAAAATTGCTACTACTAATTTTAGTAGAAAATTAAAAGCATAAGGTCACTGAGTACATGATGTAATCAGGTTCATGAGTTCATGGAAAAGAATTTTTACCTCCTCAAATATATTCTGTGTAATGCTTTCAGAAACACAATTGAGTCTTGTATTTTTTGAAACAAAAGTCACAGCAACTATTATCTTTCACCATGCCTTTATTTTTAATGTTGACTTTAATGTTTCTGGAAATACATGGGAACCATAGAGTTAAGAAATGAATAGTTTATAGCCAAAATTTTTGTTCAAGAGGATAGTTATTGAGGCTAGCAAGAAAAATTAACATTTATAGAAGTTATGTAAGTTAGAAAGCTATGACAAACCAAGATAGCATTAGATCAATAATGCACATATTTCGCATTCATTATATATTCTAAACAAGGATTATATTCTACATCTCATCATCTTCAAGATGATTTGCACAGGTAGGTCTTAGATGGAAATATGAGTGTACCCACACCATTCTCCTACTCTGGATATGTTTTCAAAGAACATTCTACTACTAAGAGATTGAAACCATTTTGGAAATTTCAGATGAAAGTTTACCCAGGTATAAAATGTACTAACTAAGTACTTGGGTGTTTGCTAGAAGAGGGCAACTACCTCTAGCAAATACCTGGACAGTTAATTTTTCAAATAGCATAAAATGAAGAGGAAATAAAGAGCCCCTGATGAGGGTGAAAGAAGAGAGTGAAAAAGCTGACTTAAAATTAAATATTCAAAAAACCAAGGTCAAGGCATCTAGTCCCATCACTCCATGGCAAGTAAAAGAGGAAAACTAAAAACAGTGACAGATTTTATTTTCTTGAGCTCTAAAATCACTGTGGACAGTGACTGCAGCCATGAAATTAAAAGATGCTTACACCTTGGAAAGAAAGCTATGACAAACCAAGATAGCATATTAAAATGCAGAGACATCACTTTGTTGACAAAGGTCCATATAGTCAAAACTATGGTTTTTCCAGTAGTCATGTAGAGATGTGAGAGTTGGACCATAAATGAGGCTGAGTGCCAAAGAATTGATGCTTTTGAACTGTAGTGCTGAAGAAGACTCTTGAGAGTCCCTTGGACAGCAAGGAGATCAAAACAGTCATCCCTAGAGGAAATCAACCCTGAGTATTCATTGAAAGGACTGATGTTGAAGCTGAAGCTCCAGTACTTTGGCCACCTGATGCAAAGAGCTGACTCACTGGAAAAGACTCTGATGCTGGGGAAGATTGAGGACAGGAGAAGGGGATGACAGAGGATGAGATGGTTGGATGGCATCACTGACTCAATGGACATGAGTTTGAGCAAACTCCAGGAGACAGTGAAGGACAGGGAAGCCTGGCATGTTGCGGTTCATGAGTTCACAAAGAGACAGACACACCTCAGTGAGTGAACAACTATTTGAAGTAATTGTTTTGCTTTGCCCCCGAACCCCTACCCACCATGAGGGGTATTGTTTGGAGAGGAAAAGTGAGCTTTCTCAGTGCTGTTCCTTATATTCAGGATATCACAGGGGGATGTAGCAAAGGCCCAGGGAGAAATTACACTTTATTTTAACTATACTACAGTAGCAGCACAAATAAGTTTTGAGAATTAACTTTCCATTGAATCCCTCATACTTCTCTATATCTTGTGAGTAGAATCACTGACAATTTTTGTTCCAAAGTATCTTTTCAAAGATGTTTATACAGAGCACAGCCTTGCGATATGGAGATGGTTTCTCCTTCCAGAAGGCAGAGGAAATATTTGCTTGAAAATGAGTAAAATGGGCTTCCCTAGTGGCTCAGTGGTAAAGAATCCACCTGCCAATGCAGGAGACAGGGTTCAACCCCTGAGTCGGGAAGATCCCTTGGAGAAGGAAATGGCAACTGACTCCAGTATTCTTGCTTGGGAAATTCCATGGACAGAGTAACCTGGGGGGCGGGGGGCGCTACAGTCCATGGAGTTGTAAAGAATCAGACATGAGTTAGCAACTAAACAACCATAATAATGTTTTCTCCTGGGTCAAGGTTTGGACAGATTTTCTAGTAAACTCTTACAAATGAATAGGATTTCCTGAGCTGAAAACTCAGCCATGATGCACCACACTTTGTATACAGCATCCTTCTAGCTCTATGTGTTTATTCCCCCTTTGGGATTCGATGGACAATTGTAACTGCCATGAAATTGAAGCTCATACTACCTGCTAGCTTTAAGTAAAGAAGTCTTTTGTTTCTGACCCAGGAGTCGTGTCTTCTACCAGTATTTATAAAACTGGAGGAAGATTAACTTGTTAGCATGCAGGTAGCATAGACATCCCAGACCCTTTACAGTTCTTTACACAGGTCTGAGAGCAACTGAAATATAGTACTAGGTGCGTGCGTACAGGCTAAGTTGCTTCAGTTGTGTCCAACTCTTTGGCACCCTATAGACTGCAGCCCATTAGGCTCCTCTGTTCATGGGATTTTCTAGGCAAGAATATTGGAGTGGGTTGCCATGCCTTTCATCAGGGGATCTTCCCAACTCAGGGATCAAACCTGTGTCACTTTGGTCTCCTGCACTGGTAGCTGGATTCTTTACCACTAGTGCCACGTGGGAAGTACTACAGGGAGTAGCATTAATAAGCAATAGAAACAAATTAAAAAGTCTTTTTCACTCTACAAATCCCCTCCAATTTGCTATTTCAATTTGCTACAGAACTAACTTAAATATTTGTAAGTACAAGATTATTTTAATGGGCCAAGTATCCTGGTATAGTTTTGCTTGTATTATTTTTGATTTGGTTGTATTTCCTTCTTTACTTTTGATATTCTTTCTTTTTGTACTCTTATTTGTTGATAAATCTAGCCTAATTTTACCTGAGAGTTTAGTTTTTATTTTGGTTTTTTTTTAAATTTTTTAGAATCAAATTCTAATTGTATTGATCCTAAGTTTCCAATCAAGAGTAGGGAAAAGTTTCCAAACAGTATAAATTTTTCCAAACAGTAGAAGAGAAAAATGAGAAATAATGCATCATAAATCTAATGGAAGGCAGAAAGGGGAAAATGAAAGTTTAAAAATGTGTGCATAAAAATACAGGGAAAAAGCAGATGGAATAAAACAGTCAGATATATCAGCAGTAACACTGTTCACACATTAGAAATGTTGCTATCAACATTTTTCTAAGTTTTTACTTTGATCACATAGTGAAGACAACTTGATCATGGTGGAGTTTTTTTTAAAGGAATTTAGGAATTTAAGAAGGAAGAAATCGAAGAGGAGGCAGAATTTCCTTAGCACTTATCAACAGTCTGAAAGAAAAGTCAATTACCCCTGACTTAGTAGAATATGGGAGGCTAAGACTATTTACCACTCCTTTTTGCATCCTGAATGACATGACATATTAAGCTGAGACAGGGTTAGGATTAGGAATGGTTTCGGATTAGGATTAGGGACAGGTGGCTCAGTGGTAAAGAATTTGCCTGCCGATACAGAAGATGTGGGTTCAATCTCTGGGTGAGGAAAGTCCCATGGAGGAGGAAATGGCAACTCAATCCAGTATTCTTGCCTGGAAAATCTCATGGACAGAGGAGCTAGAGGACTGCAATCCATAGGGTCCCAAGGAGTCACACACGATTGAGTAATTGAGCATGCATGTACCCACACAGAAAGTATCGTTACCAGTGCTCCCTGCACACACTCACACACACTGACACGCACCAGAGATTCTGGAAATACAGAGCTGAGACTTAGTTAAAAGACAGTGAGGGAGCCAGGACAGTGGAGTTACACTGTTTGCTGACACAGAAGAAATACCTGTTTGTTAAAGAGGGATCTTGCCCTTCTAAAACTCACTGACCAAGCTTTCCCCTTTCGCTAATCTGTGTTAGTGTTCATAAATGACACTCAAAACTGTTTCCTATATATATAGCTGTGGATCCCTGGTGATGCCTGGGAAACCATGATTTCCAGTGAAAAATCCGATACAAAGAACGCAACTGGATTGGGCTTAAATGGTTAGGCTGCCCTTTTCAAAAGCCTTACCCCAGACTATAACTATTCCGGGGACTTCTGGAGGAAACAGCAACTGTGTTTAGTGCTAAACTGACCCCAGGGAAGCGTCTCATTGCTAACCATTCATCCAAGTAGACACCCTTTGGAATGAATGAGTCATCTTAGGTGAGCTCTTTGCAAATCAGTCTGATGCATTTTCTCATTTGACAACCAGGCTGTCAAACTTCACAGTGGTGTCAGACAAGGTGAACAATCTTGTAACCTGTTAATTTGCTTGAAATAATGACAGCAATAATCTGATCAGGTTTGCCAGACTGTCTCCATTTGAAGTGGACAGTGGTTTGTCCTGTTAAAGACTGTGACACATTAAGACAAGTGTGTGATTATTATATCCAGTTATGGCACTTGGGTAACTTGACACAGCCCACTGCTGTGAGAGTAACCCACATTTACCATCCTGTGCATCAATTTGCTATGATTGGCATATTTGTATGCTTGAACCTGTCTCCAGGTCCTTTATTTCCTTCTGGAACTATATCAATCACAAATTCCTTTAGCTGCTCTCAAGTGTATTTATCAATATGTTAACCCCTCTCTCAAGATATTCCAATAGGAGTTATTTATAGGCTATACTGAGAAAGCTACTTGAACTCTCTAAGGAAGACAAACAAAGATTGATGTATCAGTGTTGGAGAAGAGTTATATTTAGACTTTTTGATAAAGTAGGACTTGGATTTGTTTCTTTCTAGTACTCAAGGTAGCTTTCCTTCTAAATTCTTTACACATACCATGCAGTCCTTCTTGATATCCAAACTTGACTCAAAAGGACAATTTGAGAACATAAAACATTAAAATCATTTCAACTTAGGCAAATCTATTTTAATAATTGTTCAGATGCAAACTTGCTCAAATATCTGTTGGGTCTATTGGTGACAATTTGGGAAATGCCATTTGAACTTTTTATGAAACTATACTAAGAACAAATAGGTCAATAATTACACAGAAGTTGCCATGCATTTTATTTCTTCCAGTAGTCATTTCCTCTGAAATCATATACAAAACTGTTTCAATATAATCAGGGTTAGGGTTGGGATATTTTGGCTTTACTTGAACTAAAGCCAACCTAAATAAGCTGTTTTCAGTCTTATCTTTCTTTTTTCTCTTACTTAATTTTTATGAGGAGACAGTATACTTGTTCAGAACAGGTAAGAGAAAAACATTGGTAAAAGAAAATTAAATCTCATTGTTGTAAGGTATAAGAAAATCTTTATTAAAATAATTATGATCAAAATGTTTTCTAAAATTTACATTTCAAATATCTGGTCCAGATAAATACGATAAAGTATGTTAAGAGAATTTGTTGAGCAAATTTAAAGAGGTTAGGTACATGCTGGTTTTTATGAAGCGTAAAGTAAAAGAATGGATATAAAACTGAAATATGTGAAAACAAAAATATGAAGAGGGATGATCTACAAAGTATAGAGAAGATGGTGTTTTGTCACAGCTCAGGAAAATTCTGGAAGCAATCATTAAAAGGAAAGCAATGATCATGTGTCACATAAATGAGTCATATAAAGTAAATTTCATTTATATGGTAAGTTATCCTTTATGTACTCTTGTATCTATGCTTCCGCCTTTTTGCCTGGTGCATTCTTCACTCTCCACATTGAATTTGTCTTTCAGTTCATCTACCAAATCTGATCATAACCCTGTATTTTAGTATTTTATGAATAAATGTTCAAACTCCTTTGTGCAGAATACAAATTCTTCATGATTTTGCCATTTACCGTAACTTCTTGCAACTCCTACCACCCAAGAACCAACTCTGCCATGCATTTCTTGTGAAATTTACATTGATCCTTCAATACCTAGCTTGGTCATCACTCATGCAAACTGCATCTGATTGTCACTTCCGTTTCTCCACTACAAGGTAGAGCTGGTCACTCCCACCCCTTGTGCAAAAATAGAGTAGGTACATGCCTTTATTAAGAGTCAGTACAATATAAATATATTGAGGAACAATTTTTAATATCTATTTCTGATGTCCTTCAGTAGACTGATAGCTCTGTAGAACAGAGACAGTGTTACTATCCTATTGTTATCCCATGTAAGGTGAGAAAGAAATATTTGTTAAGTTAATTAGTATTTTAAAATTATAAAGTGGCCATTTATTCTAAGTTAACCTACAGGCAAAAAATTCCCTATAAAACTGGCATGCATGTATTTTAAAAATTGGCAAGACTTTTCAAAAATCTGTATTAAAACATAAAGGATCCATAATAGATAAAAGATGTGTTGGAAGATAACAAAATTGGGGGACTCATATTTTTTAGTTTTAAAATGTACTATAAAGCTATAGTAACCAACATAATGAGGTTCTGAAACAAGTATATAAATACAAAAAATACAGGAGAAAATCTTAGTGACTTTAGACTTGGTGATGAGCTTTTATATTTTTTCCTTCCTCTGTCAGTGGACACTTAAGTTACTTCTATATTTTGGCTACTGTAAATAATGCTGCAGTGAACATAGGGGTGCATATATCTTTTTGATTTAGTGCTTCTGTTTTCTCTGGACAAATACCAAGTAGTGGTTGTTGGACTGTATGGTATTTATACTTTTTATTTTTGTGGTATCTCCATACTGTTTTTCACAGTGGCTGTGTTATCTTCAGTCCCACCAACAGGGTACAAGTGTTCCCTTTTCTCCACATCTTCACCAACACTTGTTAACTGTCTTTTTGATAACAACCAAGCTAGATAGTATATTAAAAAGCAGAGACATTACTTTGCCAACAAAGGTCCGTCTAGTCAAGGCTATGGTTTTTCCAGTGGACATGTATGGATGTGAGAGTTGTACTGTGAAGAAAGCTGATCATCGAAGAATTGATGCTTTTGAACTGTGGTGCTGGAGAAGACTCTTGAGAGTCCCTTGGACTGCAAGGAGATCCAACCAGTCCATTCTTAAGGAGATCAGTCCTGGGTGTTCACTGGAGGGACTGATGCTGAAGCTGAAACTGCAATACTTTGGCCACCTCATGCGACGAGTTGACTCACTGGAAAAGACTCTGATGCTGGGAGGGATTGGGGGCAGGAGGAGAAGGAGATGACAGAGAATGAGATGGCTGGATGGCATTACTGACTCGATGGACGTGAGTCTGAGTGAACTCCGGGAGTTGGTGATGGACAGGGAGGCCTGGCGTGCTGTGATTCATGGGGTCGCGAAGAGGCGGACACGACTGAGCAACTGAACTGAACTGAATTCTCATATTTATGAAATGATATCTCATTGTGGTTTTTACTTGTATTTCCCTGATGATTTAGTCATGATGAGTACTGTGCTTGTTGACCATCTTTATGTCATTTTTGGAAAAATGTCTATTTAGGTCTTTCAAACATTTTTTAATGGGATTGTTTATTTTGATAATGAGTTGTATGAGTTCTTACATAATTTGGATATTAATCCCTTATCAGACACATCATTTGAAAATATCTTTTTCCATTCAGTAGTTTGCCTTTTTGTTTTGTTTCCTTCATTATGAAAAAGCCTATGAAAAGTTGATAACGATCATTTGTCTTCAGGGAAACACAAATAAAAATATAAAGAAATACCTTATTAAAATAACAAATACAAAAATCTGCAAGTACCAATAGCTGGTTAGTATTTACAGCACATGGAACTCTAATTCATTATGGGTAGGAATGTAAAATGATTTAGTCAGTTACTTCTGATTATAGTTCAACTATTGCTGACAAAGTCAACATGTTTTAACATAGAATTGTGGTCCAACAATTGTGGTGTTAGGTACTTACCTAATGTGTTAAAAAATTTCTGTCATACACAATTGCCTTCATACTGATAATTACAGCAGTCATCCCTCAAATTATAATTATAATTCCCTCAAATTGGAAGCAATCAAGGTGACCTTCAATACGTAAATTGATACACAAGCTATGGTACAGCCATAGAATGGAATATTATTCATCAATAAAAGAAATGTGTTATCATTATTTCATCCCAAAACATGTACAAACCTTAAATGCATACTGTTAAGTTAAAGATTTAATAGCAAAGAGTCTTACTATATAATTTTTTCTTTCTGGATATCCTGTTATTGGTGTAATATATATCCTGGATCTATGAGCCTATCTTCAAAGTCTTTTATTTGTTTCCTCGTGATTTATATCTCTGTACCCAATTGTTTCATGTGACTGAGATGTTTCTTGGACTTGGTCTGCTAAGTTAGTTGTAGAGGTTTAAAGCTTCTCATTCAATATATACAAAACATTACTTAATTAGGAAGATTTTTATTTTATTTTAGCTCAGAAAAGGTACTTTTCATTTTGGATTTAATTATCTTAAGTTTTTCTTCTAATTATTTTTACTCCTCCATTGTCATCCATTTTTGTCATTGTCATTCAGCTATTCTTTATAGCTGCAGGACAGGGACTGGTAAGCTGTGACAGATGAAGTTTTGTCTGTTCTTCTCTTTTTATTTTGGTTTGAAACACTGGTTTGATTGTTTGCAAATCACAAAAGGTGAGTGTCTCATCTATAGTAACAAGGCCACCATCTATTTATTACATAGGTCTAGCAGACTGCCAGTTTCCTGCTGAGGCAAGGCACCATAGTCTCCCTGTTTCACCTTTCCTTATATTATCTTTTCTTTAGGGGAAATGCAATCTCTTCAGTAATAAGATTATCAGGTGTATATATGCAGGGCTGATGAAATCCCTCTATGATAGCCATAAATATATGCACAAAGATTTTTCCAGGATTCAGTAGTTTATGGAAGATAACCTCCTTTTTTTGTGTAGTTTTTGCTCTACAATTAGTCTCTTTTATTGAAGTATAGTTTATGTACAACATTATATGTTACAAGCTTATAATACTATGTTCCACAATTTTAAAGGTTATTTGCCACTTATAGTTATTAAAAATACATTCTTATAGCTTACTTTATATGCAATAATTTATACTTCTTAATCCCCTACCTCTACTGCCTCTCTCTGCTTCCCAATCCCCAATGGTAACCATTAGTTTGCTTTCCACATCTGTGAATTTGCTTTTGTCCTTATACTCACTAGTTTGTTGTTTTTTTTAGATCCCACATATAAGTGATATCATATAAAATTTGGCTTCCTCTGTTTGACTTATTTCACTTAGTATAATATCCCCCAGGTCCATTATGGTTGTTGCAAATGGTAAAATTTTATTATTTCTTATGACCGAGTAGTATTATATAAGCATAAATATATAAATAGATATATTAATATATATAGATGCAGATAGTGTATTTCTATACATATATATACCACATGGGGCTATCTGGTGGCTCAGCATTAAAGAACCTGCCTACAATGCAGGAGACGCAAGAGCGCAGGTTGGATCCCTGGGTTGGGAAGATACCCTGCAGGAGGAAACGGCAACCTACTCAGTATTCTTACCTGGAGAATCCTATGGACAGAGGCGCCTCAGACTACAGTGCATAGGGCTGCAAAGAGTTAGACATGACTGAAGTGACTTAGCATGCACACATGCATATCTCTCACATTCTCTTTATTCACTCATCTGTATCAATAATTGCCTTAAATATAAATGGACTAAATGCTTTGATCAGAAGACAGATTATCTGAATAGAGTACCTAGAGAAACAAGATCTGTGTATTTGCTGCCTCATGTGCTGCCTCACAAGACTCACTTCAGATCTAAAGACACACACATCCTCTGAAAGTGAGGGGATGGAAAAATGTATTTCACACAAGTGGAAATCAAAAGAAAACCAGAATAACAATTCTTATACCAGAAAAAAATAGACTTTAAAAATAAAGACTGTTACAAAACACAAAGAAGGACATTATGTAATGATCAAATGATCAATCCAAGAACAAGATGTAACATTGTAGATATATATGCCCTCAACGTAGGAGGACAAAAATACATAGGCAAATATTAATGGACATAAAAAGAAATATCAATAGTAAACAATAATAGTAAGGGATTTTAATATCTTATATATCTCAATGAACACATTATCCAGACAGAAACTCTAATAAGGAAACATTGGCCTTAAATAAATACTTAGGAATAAACCTACCTACGGAGGCAGAAGGCCTACACTCAGAAAACTATAAGATACTGATGAAAGAAATAAAAGATGACACAAACAGATGTTCTTGGATTGGAAGAATCAATATTGTGAAAGTGACTATACTGACCAAAGAAATCTACATATTCAATGCAATCCCTATCAACTAACCAATAATTGGTAAAATGGATAATTTAGTCCATTTACATTTTTCACAGAATTGGAACAAAAATTTATAATTTATATGGAAACACAAAAGACCCCAAATAACCAAAGCAATCTTGAGAATGAAAAACAGAGCTGGAGTAATTGGATTCCCTGACTGCAGACTATACTATAAAGCAATAGTGATCAAAACAGTATCGTACTGGCACAAAAACAGAAATACAGATCAATAGAAGAGGACAGAAAGTCCATAGATTAAAGCCAGGTACTTACAGTCATCTAATCTATGACAAAGAGTCAAGAATACACAATGGAGACAAGACAATTGCTTCAATAAGTGACGCTGAGAAAACTGAATAGCTACATATGAATGAATGAAATTAGAACCCTAATATCATAAACAAACTCAAAATGGATTAAAGAGCTAAATGTAAGGCCAAATACTATAAAACTCATAGAAAACATAGGCAGAATACTCCTTGACACAAATCTCAGTAAAAGCTTTTTCAATCCACCTACTTGAGTAATGAAAATAAACACAAAAATAAACAAATGGATGATTTGGGAGAATGGCATTGAAACATGTATATTATCATATGTGAAATGACTCTCCAGTCCAGGTTCGATGCATGATACAGGATGCTCAGGGCTGGTGTACTGGGATGAACCAGAGGGATGGGATGGGGAGGGAGGAAGGAGGGGGCTTCAAGATGGGGAACACATGTATACCCAGGGCAGATTCATGTCAATGTATGGCAAAACCAATACAATAATGTAAAGTAATTAGCCCGCCAATTAAAATAAATAAAAGAACTTTAAAAAAAATAAATGGGACCTAACTAAACTGAAAACCTTTTAAACAGCAAAGGAAACCAAAATCAAGACAAAAACACAACTCTCAGATTAGGGAAAAAAATATTTGCAAACAAAGCAAGTGACATGGGATTAATCTCCAAAATAAACAAACAGCTCATACAGCTCAATATTAAAAAAAAAAAAATTAACAGCCCAATAAAAAAAAAATGGGTGGATGATCTGAATAGACATTTCTCTCAAGAAGACATACAGATGACCAAAAACACATAAAAAGATGCTCAACATCACTGATTATTAGAGAAACGCAAATTAAAGCTACAATGAGGTATCACCTTAAATCAGTCAGAATGGCCATGATCAAAACATTTGTAAACAATAAATGCTAAGAGTGTGTGAATAAAAGGGAGCCCTCCTACACTGTTGTTGGGAATTTAAACAGGTACAGGCACTATACAGAACAGTATGAAAGTTCCTTAAAAAACTAAAAACAGAGCTACCATATGATCCAGCAATCCCTCTCCTGGGCTATATCTGGAGAAAACCATAACTGGAAAAGATATATGCATCCCAATGTTCACTGCACTACTACTATTACCTGGAAGTAATCGAAATGTCCATCAACAAAGGAATAAAGATGTGGTGCATACATATACAATGGAATGTTACTGAGCCATTAAAATAACAAAATAATTCCATTTTCAGCAACAGGGATGGACCTAGAGACTGTTATACTTAGTGAATTAATTTGAATAGAGAAAGACAAATCTTATGTGATATCATTGTTGAAGCAAAAAAAAAAAGGTACAAATGAATTTATTTACAAAGCAGATATAGAGTCAAAGATGAAGAAAACTAACTTATGGTTACCAACGGGGTAAGGAAGGGAAGGATAAATTGAGAGATTTTGATTGACATATACAAACCACTCTATATAAAATCAGTTAACTAATAAGATGGCACTGGGAATTCTACTCAATACTCTGTAAAGGCCTATATGGGAAAAGAATCTAAAAACAGTGGATATATGCATACACATAATTGATCCAGTTTGCTATACAGCAGAAACTTACACAACATTCTGGAGGAGGAAATGATAACCCACTCCAGTATTCTTGCTTGGAGAATTCCATGGACAGAGGAGCCTGGCGGGCTGGAGTCCATGGGGTTACAAAATCAGACATGACTGAGCATGCATGTACAACGCAACATTGCAAATCAACTGTGTGTGCTAAATTGCTCAATCATGTCCAACTGTTTGTGACCCATGGACCATAGCCTGTCATGGACTATGTCCATGGGGAGTCCCCAGACAAGAATACTGGGATAGGTTGCCATGCTCTCCTCCAGAGGATCTTCTCAACCCAGGGATTGAACCCCACGACTCCCGCATTACAGGCAGATTCTTTACCGTCTGAGACAGTTTAAAAAAATAACACATTACAGCAGATGAACTTAATTGATATTTATAGAGCATTTCATCTGAAAGCAGAAGAATACATATTCTTTTCAGGTACACATGGAACCTTCTCCAGGATAGAACACATGCTGGCCACAAGACAAGTCTCAGGAAATTTAAGAAAACTGAAATCATATGAAACATCTTTTCTGAGCACAATGCTATGAGGCTGGAAATCAACTACAAGAAAAAACGACTTCAAAAAAACAAACAAACAGAAGCTAAACAACATGTAACCAACATGTAACCAATGGATCACTTTAGAAATGAAAGAGAAAAAAAATATAGAGACAAAAGTCTTTCATTTGTAGAGACAAATGAAAATGAAAACAGGGTGATCCAAAATCTATAGGACACAGCAAAAGCAGTTCTACAACAGAAGTTAACAGCAGTATTTTACCTTAGGAAAATATAAGTAAGAAAAATCTCAAATGAACTACTTCACTTTACATCTCAAGCAACTACAGAAAAAAAAGAATAAACAAAACCCCAAATTAGCAAAAGGAAAGAAATCATAAAGGTCAATGCAGAAATAAAAGATATGGAGATGAAGAAAACAATAAAAAAGGATCAATGAAACTAAAAACTGGTTCTCTGAAAAGATCAAGTTGATAAGCCTTTAGCCAGACTCATCAAGGAAAAAATAAAGAGGTCTCAAATCAATAAAATCAGAAACGAAAAAGGAGAGGCTACAATTGACATCACAGAAACACAAAAGATCACAAGAACAGACTACAAGAAACTATATCCCAATAAAATAGACAACCTAGAGGAAATGAACAATTTCTCAGAAATGCACAATCTTCCATGATTGAACCAGGAAGAAACAGAGAAAATGAACCACCAAATTACCAGTAACAAAATTAAATCCTTTATTTGAAAACTCTCAATAAACCAAAGTCCAGGACTAGATGGCTTCACAGGTGAATTTGATCAAATACTTAAGAGTTAAAACCTATCCTTCTGAAACTCTTGCAAAAAATTGCAGAAGGAACACTTCTGAACACACCACCCTGACACCAAAACCAAACAAAGATATCATAAATAAGAGTACAGGAAAATATCACTGATGAATGTAGACCCTAAAATCCTCAACAAACTATTAGCAGTCTGAATCCAACAATTCATTAAAAGGATCATACACCATGATCCAGTGGCATTTATTCCAGGGACACAACGATTTTCAATTTTCACAAATCTATCAATGTGATACACCAAATTAACTAACGGAAGACTAAAAACCATATGATCATATATTAAGATATATATATATATATGGAATCTAGAGTAGTACTAATGATCCTATTTTCAGGGAAGTAATGGAGATGCAGACGTAGAGAATGGACTTGTGGACACAGCAGAGGAAGGAGATGGTAGGACAAATTGAGAAAGAAGCATTGACATATAAGACAGCTAGTGGGAAACTGCTATACAACACAGGGAGACCAGCCTGGAACTTTATGATGACCAAGATTAGTGGGATAGGAGAGGGGTGAGTGGCTTTTGAGGGAGGGGAGATATATATATATATATATATATATAATTATGGCCAGTTCTCATTGCTGTGCAGCAGAAACCAATACAACACTGAAAACAACTACCCTCCAATTAAAACATAAATTAAAAAACCCATATGATCATCTCAACAGACACAGAAAAAGCTTCAGTCAAATGCCACCTTATTATACTATAAGGTATTTAATTTGATAATATCTTTTTTGAAATGCAATGCACATAACCTTTTAAATTGGTCAATTCTGTGGTTTTTTTAGCATATTCACAAAGTTTGTAATCATTACCATGATCACTTAAGGAACACATTCATCTCGAAACACAAACCTCATACACTTTAACTATCCCCTCTCTGCTAATCACCCATACCGGCAGTCCTCGGCAACTACTATTCGGCTTTCCGTCTCCATAGATCAGCCTATTATTACACTCTTTTGGACTTGACTTGCTAATATTGTTTTCAGCACTTCTGCATCTGTATTCATAATAGATAACTATTGTGTAGTGTTTTTATTATGTCTTCATCTGTTTTGATATCTGGGCAATACTGGCCTTATCAAAAGAATATTGGCCATATACAATTAATTTTTCAAATGTTTCGCAAACATTCAACTGTGAGACCATATCAGCTTGGACTTTTTGTTGTTGGTGGTGAGTTTTTTGTTCCTAATTAAAACCTTTCACTTGTTATATGACTATTCGGATTCTTTATTTATTTTTTTTTTTCTGAATTCAGCTTTGTTAGTTTTTGTTTTTCCAGGAATTTGTACATTTATCCTAAGTTTTTTTATTTTCATACAGTTTTCATTGTCCCTTTAATTTTAGTAGAGTCAAAAGGAGTATCTGCTCTTTTTTCTTTCTTTGCATTGAATATTCGCTTATTTTCTCTGTCAACATAATGAAATCTTTGCCATCTTGTTGATCTCTTCAAATGGCCAATTTTTGGTTTTATTGATTTTTATATTGTTTTTCTATTTTCTATTTCATTAATTTCTGTTCTAATATTTTTGTTATTTTGTTTTGGACATAGGCTTCATTTTTTTAAATTAATTTCTTAAGTTGAAGGGTTATTGATCTCTTAATGTAGACCTTTCTAGCTATAAAAATTCCTTAAGCATTATTTTTACTGACATTCATAAGTTTTGGCATGTTGTGCCTTTATTTAATTCATTAAAAGTAATTTTTAGTTTCTCTTATTTCTTTTTCAGTATGTTAGTTATTTAGGAGTGTGCTATTTTACTTTTCACATATTTATGAGTTTCCTCCATTTCTTTCTATTATTGACTTAAATTTTATTCCACTTTGGTTATAAGATCATAAACCTTTATTTTTTTGGAACTAAATACATATTAATAGAAAACAAAATACAAAAAAATTCTCTTCAGGAAACAGAAATATTTAATCCTTTTCCAACAAATCAGAAGTTGCTTCATCCTCAGAGTGCAGTTTTTGATGCGTGTGTTCACACTTAAGATATGTTTCAGACTGTTCATTAAACTGTTATTGCAAAGCAGGAGGTAGAAGGGACCATCTTAGAAGAAAAAGATGTTGGAAAACCCACACCTCAGAATCACCTGGAAATTCAACATTTTCTATGCTACCACTTTTCACTTCTAATTATTTTCATTTCTTTAGCACAAACTGCCCTTTCAGGGGAGAGAACTGTTAATAGAGGTGCAATCCCCAAAATAATCTTTCTCACCATGGATACATGAGCCCAAGACTTTCTCCGTGAAATCCACACACCCATTTCTAGAAACATCAGCTGGAATGATCTGTCACCCAGAAATTTCTCCCTTCTCCCAATAGACTGAGCAAACAAGTTCTCTGAATCGCCTGAACCTCAAAATTCCAAGTATCACAGCCAGTGCCAGGAGAAAAACCTGAAAGATGAGAGCAGAGAAGGCTCTCTGCCCAGTGCTAGGTTTCCTCTTCTCAACAATAAAAAATCCTAGTTCTCTGCAATCACAGAAAAGGAAAGACATTTGCCAACATGACCCTGCCCCATTTCCTAATTCCCACCCCCGCATTCTTACCCTGATAGAGTCCCTTCCAATCAGTGACCCTGTAGCATTGCTCCTACAGAGGGCACCCAGCAAACATCCTCCTGCCGAGTGCAGCCCCAGTGAAGCAAGGTCTTCTTGGCGCCAGAGAAGGACACAGGAGGACACAGCGGTTATCTCTGTGATTCCAGATTTCATGTTCATTCCCATCACCACCCTTCCTCCCCCTGTCCTTCCACACTGGGGAAGGACTGAGAAGAGGGTGGTGGGCTCGGGGCATCTGTGGGTCTTTCACAGTCAGACAGTGATTCCATCCATCCCCATCCGTCTGTCCTAAGACTTGTAGTCTCGTGCCCTTTGCAAACACCAACCCATTACATCAAATAAATCAAGGTTCCTCACTGTCTTGTGTGATTCCGGTCACCAACAGGAGGTTGCAGGCCATGAACTGCACGCTCAGCACTTTGCTCATCTGGTGGGTATAGACGCCCAGGAGCTCTCTGGATGAGCCGTCTGCGGGCGTGCGGCTGTGCGTGCCCTTGATGTCCCAGACACGCACTGAGCTGTCCATGGATGCTGACGCGATCAGGCTGCTGTCCGGGCTGAAGGTGAGGCTGGTGATGTTGTCTGTGTGGCCCTGCAGCTCTTTGTCGAGGGTACCGGATGCCAGGTCCCACAGCTTCAGCCGCTGGTCCTCGCCTGCGGACACCAGGTACTTACCGTTGGGGGAAAAGGCCAGGGAGTGTACGGGGCCGCGGTGGCCGGTGAAGAGCCTCACTGAGTTCCCCTGCTGGGTGCTCCACAGCCGCACTGTCTTGTCGGTTGAGCCCGTGGCTACGTAGTTTGAATTGGGATGGAACTTGACGCAGTCCACATCAGCCAGGTGCCCGGCATAGATCTGCAGCGGGTACATCCTATCAAATGACCAGAGGCGGGCTGTGCGGTCGTGGCACCCACTGGCGAAGTACAGGCTGTGCGGGCTGATGTCCAGGTCCCACACAGGGTAGGCATGGCCCTGGTACCGCACAGTGTTGGTGAAGCTGCCCAGGTCCCAGTACCTGATGGATGTGTCTTCAGAGCAGGAGAGCAGCGCGGAGCTGTCCGGGAGGAACCTGGTGCCGTACACCGGCCCGCAGTGTCCCCGCAGGACTTTCATCTCCAGACCTGCGCTGTCGTCCTCGTCTTCCTCCGGGACATCACGAGCCAAGTGGATGTGAGACGCGTTGACTTGAGGTGGTTCGGATTTTACCTTCTTGGAACGCAGACTCCACACTTTTACACAGGAGTTGTCGAAGCCTGCGGCAAGCAGCCTGTTGTCCGGGGAGACCTCCGCCGTGTTCAGCAGCTGCCCCGTGTTGTGGAAAGCGTAGAGGCAGATGGTGGTGAGGGACGGGGGGCCGTCCCGGACGCGCTTGATGCTCTCCCGCAGGGCCTCCAGCGCCTCCTCGTTCTGCAGGACAGGTCCCGGCATGTCGGCGGGCTCGAGGCCGCTGCCCTCGCTGCCGGAGGAGCCACCGCTGGCGTAGAGCTGGTAGTCCATCCTCTCCGCGGGCCGCACGTCCGGGTACGATGCGCCAGGCGAGGACTCTGCCCAGCACAGTGTCGTCCCGCTGGAGGCAGCGGCAAAAGGAATTGCAGCTTGTCTTCCAGTCGACGGACCGAGCGCTTGTTGTTTAGGAGGCCCCTCAGCCGGAAGTTACGCTAAACAGGACATCCGGCCTGGTCCGCGTGGTCCGCAGCTCTCGATGACGTCATCGGCGCTGGCCTCCTCACGTCACGGCTCTGCCGGAAGTCAGGATTGGTGAGAAGATTCCACAGCCTTCCTACTGTACTCATGCTGCTGGGGCTCTCCCTGGCAAGAGACTGCAGACACTGCGAAGGCACAGCCAGATTCTGATTGGGCTGCGAGGCTGGCTGCCATCTCCTGTGCATTCTGCAACCGGCGCAGGCCCTGCTTCAGCCGTCAGGGCACATCCTAGTCCTGCCGATGTTTGAGGTAACAGGACGCGGCCGTCTGGAGCTACTCCGTGAGCGCTCGTGTCATGACCGAACATCCAGGCAGCTCCTGCTTCCCCACTGGGGCTGCCGCTGCCAGGCTTTCACAATGCCCTGTGCCCTTCAGCCCCCGCGGGGTCTCTGGGGCAGCCGAGAGATGACTGACTGAAGTGACGAGCTGACTCAGAGCCACCTCGGGCTGAGCCAAGCCCTCATAAACATTTATAGTCTTTCAATTCTGTTAAATATATTGAATTTTGTTCTATGGCCTATCCTGGAGAATTCTCTTTGTGCACTTGAGAAGGGTATATATTCTACTGTTTTAAGTATTCTATGGAGCTGTTAGGTCAATTTAGTTTGCAGCACGTTCAAGCCTTCTATTTCCAATTTATCTTCTTTCTATGATGTTTCTCTATATCTTTGCGTTTGTCCTACTTAGAGTCCTTTAAGCTTCATGAATGTGTGGATTAAAATTTTTCATCAGGTTTAGACATTTCAATTATTGTTTCTTTAAATATTTTTTTCCTCTTTTTCTCTTTGTTCTCTTTTGTTAGAGTCTTTGTTTTAAAGAAACTCTGTTTTGTTTGATATGACTTTCCATCTCCATGGAATGTATTTTTCCATCCCATCATTTTCACACTATTTATTTGTGTCTTTAAATCATGTGAGTCATGTGTAGGCAGCATTTAGATAGGTCTTCTTTTTCTGTCCATTCAGCTACCCTGTGTCTTTTGATTGGAGCATTTAGTCTGTTTACATTTAAATAGGTCTGTACTTATTGTTACATTGTTAATTATTTTGCATACATTGGTGAGCCTACTGATTTTCCACATTTCTCTGCACCTTTTTATTTTTCTTCATTTTTTTTTCTATTACTCAGATTTCATAAGCTCTATTGATTTATTTTCAAGTTCACTAATTCTTTCTTCTGCCAATTCAGATCTGCTAGTAGATCCCTCTAAGGAATGTTTCTTCCAGTTGTATTTTTCAGCTCCAAATTGCTATAGTTTTTGCATTCTTTCTGTGCTGTACTGTGCTTAGTCTTTCAGTCGTGCCCTACTCTTTTTGACCCCAGGGACTGTAGCTCTCCAGGCACGTCTATCCGTGGGGTTTCTCCAGGCAAGAATACTGAACTGGGTTGCCATGCCCTCCTCCAGAGGATCTTACCAACCCAGGGATCGAACCCAGGTCTCCTGCATTGCATACAGATTCTTTTACTATCTGAGCCACCCAGGAAGCCCAAGATACTGGAGTGGGTAGCCTATCCCTTCTCCAGGGCATCTTCCCAACCCAGGAAATGAAGCATGGTCTCCTGCATTGCAGGCGGATTCTTTACCAACTGAGCTACTAAGGAAGCCCACGTTAATTCTATTTCTGTATTAACATTTTCCTTTGCTGCAGTATTATCATCACATCTTTTTTACTTCTATTAGCATCATTCTCTTTAGTTTGTGAGATATATTTATAATGGCCATATTGAAGTTTTTGTCTGTTACAGCTCACATCTGGTTGATCTCACAGAGTATATTTTTCCATTGTTGTTTTTCTCTGTGTATGTGTCAGAACTTCTTATTTATTTGCATGATATACCTATAACTACATTTGTACCTATCTATATATATCTCATATTGATAAAATTGCTCTAGTATAACATTGACACAGTTTCTACATTTTTTAATATCCAGTCCCCCCAAATATATATATCAAATGTGTATAAATATATATGTATAATATATATGTGTATGTATATATATATATATGCTTCCCAGGTGGTGCTAGTGGTAATAAACCCTCCTGCCAATGCAGGAGACATAAGAGTTGTGAATTCGATTCCTGGGTCGGGAAGATCCCCTGGAGAAGGGCATGGCAACCCTCTCCATTATTTTTGCCTGGAGAATCCCATGGACAGAGAAGCCTGGTGGGCTACAGTCCATGGGGTCACACAGAGTTGGACACACTGATTGAAGCAACTTAGCACATATATCGGAGAAGGCAATGGCAAGCCACTCCAGTGCTCTTGCCTGGAAAATCCCATGGATGGAGGAGCCTGGTAGGCTGCAGTCCATGGGGTCGCTGGGGGTCGGACAGACTGAGCGACTTCACTTTCTCTTTTCACTTTCACACATTGGAGAAGGAAATGGCAACCCACTCCGGTGTTCTTGCCTGGAGAATCCCAGGGACGAGGGAGCCTGGTGGGCTTCCGTCTATGGGGTCACACAGAGTCGGACACGACTGAAGTGACTTAGCAGCAGCAGCAGCAGCACATATATATTTATAAATATATGTGTGTGTGTGTGTGTACATTTGATATATATTTTGGGCGGACTGGATATTAAAAAAGGTAGCAATTGTGTCAATGTTCTACTACAGAAATTTTATCAACTTATATTTAATGTTGTAGAAACTTTGGATGTTCCCCGTTCTACTCTCTGGGACTTGTTTTTGCTATTTGTTCCTTACTTTGTTTAGTGACTAGCAAGATTATTTTAGCAAAGTATATTTCACCCCCATAATGTGAGCCACTGTCATTGCCACATGAAGGTGAAGTCTTCATGAGCACTATCATCCTGGGATGATGATTTTTGTTTGTTTGTTGTAATAACATCTAGCTGTTAAGCTCCACTAATTTGTGGCTTATTTCTCCATCATCAAAAATGACCTGAGGCATAAATTTCTTACAGAGTGATTCAATGAAATTCAGGCTTCTTTACAAGGATAGTTTTTAAGGTCTTCATTTGAAATTGTTTTGGTCTCTTTCCCTGATTTTTTTATTTTTATGTTTTTCGGGAAAATTAGTCAGATAATAGTATACCTTATATTTCTAAGGAATCTACCAGTTTCCTTTTAATTACTTTTCATCATACTTCCATTGTTTTGAAAATTCCCTTGGGTTCAATTCCCCACACTCTGTTTCAATTAAGTCAGTTTCTTGGGAAGAGATTCAGAGCTTTCTGTTTTATGGACTGCATTTACCCTGAGGCAAATATCTGAGTTAGGGCTCTGAAGTTGGGGGTGGGGACAAAGATATATTTCTCTCTGAGAGATACTCATTATAAAGTGGGCATTCAACTGGGGATGAAGGGGTGTAGATCAGGTTATAACCTCTGGTTTTTCTACTTGCTTCTTAAAAAGCAGAATAAGCAAACTGAACTATGGGTGATCTGGATCCCAGTATTCTTCTCTAAAAATAGAGCCTCCATCCCACAAGGAGAGACTGGACTTAAGAACTGACTCCTGACTGAATTTCACTGGAACATAATGTCTGCAACAGGTAACTGAAGCATGATTAGAAATGTTGATGTCCTCTCCTGGAAAGATACTGTAGCCCTTTAACTGAGAGCTGTTGAAAAGGAATCCTTCCACATGCTAGGGTGCACAGATCTGGTGTGGAATTTCCAAAGCACTGAGCTGGCTGGCCATGGTTCAAATGCCCCAGACTCACTCAAAACATTTTAGTTTTAGTAGATTTTCTCAATTGAATATATTTTCATTTTCTGTATATCTTTAGGGCTATTTTCTGAGAGTCTAAATTGTCACTGTTATAATTTTTACTAGTTTTATTTGGGAGTTGGTCTGTGTTCCTCCTTATGGCACTATAACAGAAGTTCTTCTATCAGGGCTTTTGAAAATTGGTCTCCTAAGGTATCTTGGAGACTTTGTGGGAGATAGAAGGCTCTTACTCTGGTTTTTACTTCAGAAGATCCAACAAAACCTAGGACTTAAATTGAGCCCAGTTGTGTATGGGCTTCAGTAACTTGTTTGTTTTAGGAAAGTTGGAAGTGAAAGGAGAGGAGATTGTGTTTATGTCACAAAGTTTCAAAATCCTGCTCCCCTTTTTTCTCTGAAATAGCTTCATTGTATAGAAGAACAAAATACCCAACAGTATTAATGTAAGCAAACTTTTCCAAAAATATTTAGTTTGTTCTATTAAAATTGGTACCATGGTAAGGAGTAAAATCCAACTCGTTATCTTCAGACCCTATGTCTAATTCTATGAAAATCCTTTGTGGTGCACATACTCTGCTTGAATAATTTCATGCATGGCTCTTTCTTTTTGACCTTTGGCTGTATTAAACAAAGCAGTCACAAGATTTATAAATAAGAAATGTAAGAAATATATAATGGTTGAAAATTAAAATATATAACAACCTTTTATAATACAAATTTTTGATAAATTGACGCCAAAATGTACTGATTGAATGCATTTTATATCTAAGAAATACAGAAAAATCTAATATATGTCTGAAATTAATATATTCATAAAGTGAACTCTAGATCATACACATTAATGCATCTTAGTGAATTTTTCAATATATTTAGTAATTGGATCTCATTGTTAGCAAACATTATAAGTGATATTTTCCATAATTGTTTGTAAAAACATTTATATTTGCTGTTTGAAGCAATCTTCATTATCTTTTTCTCTGCAGATGAATTTAAAATAATTTTTGTGCATTCAAATTTTGTTCATCAGTTTCTTAATCATTGATGCTGATGGTATTTTTTCTTTCTGTCAGAAGTGTGGATTTTGTCAAGGACCTAACATCAATACTGACACTAGATGGATATAGACTGGTAAACATATGTGACTAGATGAATAAAACTTTTAATTGAAGTTTTATTACTCTCTGGGCTATTTGTGAATGTTTTCAAGGCTGTATATTATCACCCTGCTTATTTAACTTCTATTCAGAGTACATCATGAGAAACCCTGGGCTGGAGGAAGCACAAGGTTGAATCAAGATTGCCGGGAGAAATATCAGTAACGTCACATATGCAGATGACACCACCCTTATATGAGAAAGTGAAGAAGAACTAAAGAGTCTCTTGATGAAAGTGAAACAGGAGAGTGAAAAAGTTGACTTAAAGGTCAACATTCAGAAAACTAAGATCATGGCATCTGGTCTCATCACTTCATGGAAAATAGATGGGGAAACAGTAGAAACAGTGGCTGACTTTATTTTTCTGGGCTCCAAAATCACTGCAGATGGTGATTGCAGCCATGAAATTAAAAGACGCTTCCTCCTTGTAAGGAAAGTTATGACCAACCTAGACAGCATATTAAAAAGCAGAGACATTACTTTGTCGACAAGGTCTCTCTAGTCAAGGCTATGGTTTTTCCAGTGGTCATGTAAGGATGTGAGAGTTGGACGATAAAGAAAGCTGAGCACCAAAGAATGGATGCTTTTGAACTGTGGTGTTGGAGAAGATTCTTGAGAGTCCTTTGGACTGCAAGGAGATCCAACCAGTTCATCCTAAAGGAGATCAGTCCTGGGTGTTCATTGGAAGGACTGATGCTGATGCTGAAGCTCCAATACTTTGGCCACCTGATGTAAAGAGCTGACTCATTTGAAAAGACCCTAATGGTGGGAAAGATTGAGGGCAGGAGGAGAAGGGGATGACAGAGGATGAGATGGTTGGATGGCATCACTGACTCGATGGACATGGGTTTGAGTGAACTCCGGGAATTGGTAATGGACAGGGAGGCCTGGCGTGTTGCGGTTCATGGGGTTGCAAAGAGTCGGACACGACTGAGCAACTGAACTGAACTGAACTGAAAATGTCTTATATATTTTGGTATTCCCAGGGACTAGACCATAGTATGAATTCAATAGACATTAGAAAACACATTAATTGACCACTTCATAATTATAACTTGCCTCTACAGTTTTAACTTATCTGTGTAATTAATTGATATCACTGATAAAACAAATGCATAATCAGTGAAAGAACCTTGTGAAAAAGCAAGTGTTTTGTGTATATGTATTTGGATATATATAAAGTAAGACAAACTTTACCCAAGTTTACACAATCCAGAAATGAATAGTGATTGATATGGTATGAATTTGTACATTTTTATGTATATATGTTTATTTTTTCATAAAAAATCTTAAGAATAGACACAAAATAACTTGTCATGACTGTATCACAGTAGCAGTCATTTATTGTAGGCTCATTAAGTAGTGTTTAGTTCTCTATAATGAAGTAGTTCTCTCTATAAAAAAGTTTTTAGTTTTCTCTATAACAAAGAATACTGAGATAAACATTTATAGATATCTTTATATCTTGAATATTTCTTGACGAAAAGATCTTAGAAGTGGGATAAAATGTCATAGTATAAGACTTCTTTAGAAATACTAAGGGATATTGTCAAATTTCTATGGCTCTTGAATATATTTAGGATAGTGTTATATGTTTCTGGTTGCTTCAGAGAAGACCGTTTGAACCAGAAGTTTGAAATTTAGTAATGTAGAGTTCATTTTTCCTAAAAATGAAGATTTGGAAAATTAGAGTCATCTTAAAATGGTCTTCTTCAAGATGTGAGTTTCATTACTCTCATCTATATACTTTACACTAGTCCTGGTGAGTTTATCCTTCTGTTGCCCCTCCCACTCCTGTACAACACCTTGCCTCCAGACCCCTGCTTGGTGCATGGTAAGCTATTGCTGCTGCTGCTGTCACTAGCAATGATGTCTGTGGCGGGTCTGCTGTGTCAAGGCATTACACTAGGAACTTCTTCCCACATCTTGGTTCTACTTCATGAAACTGTTTTGAACACACTCTTTTTCATCTCTCCGAGAGAGTCCTTCTGTCTGACTCATGCTAAACATGGCAGTGCCTAGGACCACAGTCTCCATAAACTAAGAATGTTGTTGGTATCGCTGATATCCATTGTTGGGTAACTGCCTCCTTCCTCACACTTTACCCCATCAATGGCATCAAATAGTATGAAATCCAGTAAATCTAACACATATCTCCACTCTGTGTTTTCTGCTGTCTGAAAAACCCTGAGCTTTTATTGCCATTGTGTGGACATGGTGGTTATACATCATAATCCTTCTGAACCATTATTCAGTTGTTTGTATATATTTTGTTTTGTCTGTTAATATGTATGGACATGGTATGTATTTAAATCATTTTCTGTTGAGAACTTGTTTCCTTCTTGTGAGAGAACAGAGCAGTTTAATGGAATCTTCAAAGGGAAAGTGGGTTTCTTGTGAAAGATGAAGGGCTATTCAGTACTTCTGATGAGCAGAAGATAAAAAGAATATTAGTACAAATAGATTGGAGACATTTCTGATATGAATGTGAATATAGTGTTTCAGTTTGGGGAGAATTCATGTATAAAGATTTTATATTAGAATTTATTTTAATTGAGAATGTTGAAAGAGAGAGAGTGAATGCTTATGTGCTGGTAAGAATGAGAGAGTTTTGAAACTACAGAAGTATTGGATATCAGATTTCAGTTCAGTTCAGTTCAGTCGCTCAGTGGTGACCGACTCTCTGTGACCCCATGAATCACAGCATGCCAGGCCTCCCTGTCCATTACCAACTCCCGGAGTTCACTCAAACGCATGTCCATCGAGTCGGTGATGCCATCCAGCCATCTCATTCTCTGTTGTCCCCTTCTCCTCCCGCCCCCAATCCTTTCCAGCATCAGAGTCTTTTCCAGTGAGTCAACTCGTCGCATGAGGTAGCCAAAGTATTGGAGTTTCAGCTTTAGCATCAGACCTTCCAATGAACACCCAGGATTGATCTCCCTTAGAATGGACTGGTTGGATCTCCTTGCAGTTCAAGGGACTCTCAAGAGTCTTCTCCAGCACCACAGTTCAAAAGCATCAACTCTTCAGCGATCAGCTTTCTTCACAGTCCAACTCTCATATCCATACATGTCCACTGGAAAAACCATAGCCTTGACTAGACGGACCTTGGTTGGCAAAGTAATGTCTCTGCTTTTTAATATACTATCTAGGTTGGTCATAACTTTTAGGATGACTTACATCTCAATGCTGACTTTAACAGAAATAGAGAGTAATTAACCTATCAAATTAACTCTTATAGACATAATTAACTCTCTAGGAACTAACCAAATTCTGTCAGGAGGTAATAGGGAAATTCACTATGAACGTTCTATGGCAGCTTAAAACCAGAAGAGAATCTTACTTATCTGAGATTCGTGTAAAAACTGGGACCACGTGGAGATGTTACTCAGACACTGAGGTCAGGAATAAGAGAATTCAATGAGATTTCACTTTCTCTACAAAGCAGTCTCCTGAGGGAAGCTCAGCTTTGGCCAAAGGTAGAAAGGTCAGCATTTATACTGTTCATGGGGTTCTCACAGCAGTATAGTGGAGTGGTTTGCCATTCCCTCCTCCAGTGGACCACATTTTGTCAGAATGCTCCACCATGACCTGTCCACCTTGGGTGGCCCTGCACTGCGTGGCTCATAGCTTCATTGAGTTATGGAAGCCCCTTTGCCATGACAAGGCAGTGCAGCCATGAAATTAGAAGGCAATTGTTTCTTGGCAGGAAAGCTATGACAAACTTAGACAGTGTTTTAAAAACCAAAGACATCACGTTGCCAACAAAGGTCCATGTAGTCAAAGCTGTGGTCTTTAGTAGTCATGTATGGATGTGAGAACTAGACCATAAAGAAGGTAGTGTGCCAAAGAATTCAGAACTATGGCACTGAAGAAGACTCTTGAGCATCCCTTGGACAGCAAAAAGGTCAAACCAGTCAGTCTTAAAGGAAATCAATCCTCAGTATTCATTGGAAGGACTGATGCTGAAGCTGAAACTCCAATACTTTGGCCACCTGATGTGAACAGCCGACTCATTGGAAAAGACCCTGACGCTGGGAAAGATTGAAGGTGGGAGGAGAAGAGGGAGATAGAGGATGAGATGGTTGGGTGTCGTCACCGGTACGATGGACGTGAACTTTGGCAGACTCCAGGAGATAGGGACAGGGAAGCCTGGTGTGCTGTAGTCCATGGGGTCTTGAAGAGTTGGACATGACTTGGTGACTGAGCAAACAACAGATAAGCCAGCTCCTGACTGGGGGAGTCTGAGACAAAGACAGTTTATGAAGAAAATACATCTTGAACATAATAGGCACAAGCAATTGTGAAGATACTTGGATGAAATCATAAATTGTTAGTCCTGGGAATAGTTACGTTTAGGATTGAGGTTTCTGAGTGAGGTAGATATGTCCCAGAGTTGTTAAGTGACAAGTGCAGAGTAACAAAGCTAGTGTCAAAAAACCCAAAGGGAGATTTCAGGTTTCTTGGAAGTTCTTCACCTTGATGTTACAGTGTTAACTCTAATCTCTGTTAGGACTGTCATTTGTCAATCGGGGAATAAAAGACTCTCAGTTCACCTGATTATCCACATCTGTGCCCAGTCTTCTCTGCTGTGCCAACCATGTCCAGGGTGAGTTTTATTCACTTTCTGTGGCTGCTGTAACAATTTACCGCAAAGTGGGTGGCTTAAGGAAACAGAGATTCCTTCTCTCACAATTCTGGAGTCCAGAGTCCAAAATCAGTATCACTGGGTTGAAATCAAGGTGTTGATGGGCTGGTTGTACTCCTTCTTGAGACCCTAGGGTATAATCATTGCATCTCCCCATTTTTGGTGGCTTCTGGTATTCTTTGGCTTATGGTCACATCACTCCAGTTTCTGCCCCGTCTTCTCATTGCATTATGCTTTGTGTGTGTTCAAATGTATCTCTTCCTTTTCTCATGTAAGGACTCTTGAGATTGCATTTAGAGCCAACCGACAACTCAGCATAACCTCCCCAAGTCAGGGGCTCATTCATGTCTGCTTTGTCTTCACCTTTCAAACTACTGTTATAGGCATTAGGTCTTACTATCTTTGGGGGCCTTTATCAAGCTGCTGTGTAAGTCCTCAGTGAATTCTGAACTTAGGTTAAAGATGAAATGTCCACAGCCTACTTGAAAAGTAACAGCTTTTGCTGCCTGAAGACTCTATGAATAACGGTGAGGAGCTTTGAGAGACATTTTTTATACATAGTACTAAATCCAGGAGTGACTGCTTGTCCCTAGAGAATAAGTTGAAAGCACAAAGCTGAGCCCTGGGGCTCTTTAAGCTTAGGCGCCAAGGAGATGAGTAGGATTTTGAGAAGTGTTGAAAAAGTGAAACCAGTGGACTAGGAGGAAAGCAGAAGAAAGGAGAGGTAAACCAAGTCAAATCAGCCGTCAACTACACGGATACTAAAATCACCAAGAGATAGCACATGAGTTGTATCAGTGTGGCAGACAATGAATTAGCAAGGGGTAAAATCTTCGAGGAATGGGAGGAATCCTCAGGAGGAAGAAGGAGTTATCCTAGTGATTCTCATTTCTTTCACTAAACATTTACTCCATATGTAAAGTTAGTACATTTTTCTTGTTAACACTCATTCAGACATTGCCCCTCTTCTAGTTGTTTACATGACAAGATCAAAATGTCAAAATAGAACTGCTTGCTCTTTGAGATACCTGATTAAGAAAATGAAAAGTAGATCATGGGGAAAGTATTGATAAAGCATATATGTACAAGGTCTTATATTCAGATTTTATAAATAATACCACTCAATAAAAGGGACAAATCCAATAAAAATGAGATAAAGGAATAAAGCACATCAAAAGGTGCTTATGGAAACTAAAACCATATCATAATACGTCTACTAAAATGGTGAGAGCTAAGAGAATGGACAGTACAAAATTCTGGTGAAGGTGTGGAGGAACTGAAATACCTTACATTTCTGATAAGAATGCAGAATACTGCAGACACTTTGGAAAACAGTTTGACAGTTTCTTATAAAATTAAGCATTCCTTTACATGTCCCAGCAATTCTGCTGTTAGATATTACCTAGTAAAAGCATACATGCATACAAAGATATACATGCAGAAGCTTGCAGTCACTTATTAATAAAAACCCCAAGCTAGAGATAACTGAACTATATATCAACTTGTAAATGAACACAAAATTGTGGTACATCTATAAATTGGAATGCTACTTAGTAATAAAGGGGAACAAAGTTGTGACATATGCAATAAAATAGTAGGTAAATCTCAAAAGTAATATGCAATATGAGAGAAGACTAAAGGAAAAGGCTATGTATTGTATTATTTCATTTCTGTGATGTATGGTTGAGTTGTGTTCCCCAAAGTCATTTTTGAAGTCCTAAGCCCCAGTAACTCTGATGTGACCATATTTGGAGATAGGGATTTTTACAGAGATAATCAAGTTGAATTAGGTCATCTGGATTATGGTGGGTTACTGCTGCTGCTGCAAAGTCACTTCAGTCGTGTCCGACTCTGTGCGACCCCATAGACGGCAGCCCGCCAGGCTCCCCTGTCCCTGGGATTCTCCAGGCAAGAACACTGGAGTAGGTTGCCATGTCCTTCTCCAGTGCATGAAAGTGAAAAGTGAAAGTGAAGTCGCTCAGTCATGTCCAACTCTTAGCGACCCCATGGACTGCAGCCCACCAGGCTCCTGCGTCTATGGGATTTTCCAGGCAAGAATACTGGAGCAGGGTGCCATTGCCTTCTCCGAAGGTGGGTTACTAGTATACTTATTAAAAGGGGAAATCAGGAAACAGACACACATTCATAGAGGAAAGATTATGTGAAGACACGGGGTAGATGACCATCTACACACCAAAGAAAGAGGCCTGGACCAGATTTTCCTGTCATTGCTCTCAGAAGGAACCAACCCTGCTGATAGCCGTCACAGGCTTCTAGCGTCTAGGGCTTTGGGATAATAAATTTGTATTGCTTAAGTCACCAATTTTTTGACACTTTGTTATAGCAGACTTAGGAAACTAATACAGGTAACTTCTGGAAAAGGCAAAATTACAGAGACACAAATCAGGTGAATGGTTTCCTGAGAGGATGGAAGGAGGGGATTTATTGTAAGGGGGCATGAAGGAATTTTTTCAGATAATTAACCTTTATTTATTGATGGTGGTGGTGGTGACATAAATATACATACCTATAAAACTAATTAAACTCTACATTTACAAAGGATAAATCTTATTCTATGTTAATTACACCTTGATAAGCCTGACTTTAGCACGGTTTGCAGCCTTTCCTTTGTGACTCAGCCGCTGATCTTTATTGAATCTATCATGATTATGGGTAGAGCAGCATAGCTGGGGAATAGAGGAGGGGAAGTTGCTTCCCACGGAGTGTGAGAGGCACAGCAGAGAGAAGGGACTCAGTGGAAACGAGGTAGGGCAGAGAGAGATGAGAAATGGTGAGGCCGAGCAGAGGAGGGTGGGGTTTTTAAAGACAGAAAGACTGAAGTAAGTCACAAAGAGTAACTTTAGGGAGATGGACAGGTAAAGAGAATTGTTAGGAAGCATTACTGTACTCAGTTGAATGAACCCTTCTTCATTATCATGCCCTCAAGGAAACTTTTAGTAAAAATATACATCTTTCTCAGAGATTTTAGGGTCAGAAATAATGTTTGTTTCATACCTAAGACTCTTCTGAGCAGAGGTTTAAAAGTAGAATCCCCCTTTGCTCAAGTTTCTTACATACTTATTTATTTACTTACTTTCCCCACAGAGCAGGGATAACAGAGATGGTGAACTCTAAAAGCATTTGCTTTCTCTTTTCCCTATTCTTTGCACCCAACTCAATTTCAAGTGCAACCTAATGGCCAACCATTGAATTTCAACTGAAATGCACCTACTTTTCCATTTTCTATAGTGATGGCTCAAGTTGAAAAACAGCATCTGGACTGTATTAATTCCAGTAAAATAAGCCCATGATGTCACTGAAATAATCTGTCTGTGTAAGTACTTGCATATAACCTTGTATGTGACGTGTGCATGCTCAGTTGTGTCCAACTCCTTGCAGCTGAAGTCTGCCAGGCTCCTCTGTCCATAGAATTTTCCAGAAAGAATATTGGAGTGGGTTGCCATTTCCTACTCCAGGGAATCTTCCCGACCCAGGGATCAAATCCACATCTCTTGTATCTCCTGTATTGGCAAGTGGATTCCTTACTGTTGCACCACCTGGGAAACCCATAACCTTGTATATCTATATATTAAATTGTTTACAAGCATATGTTTTATGAGAAAGTAGTTCTAGGCAGTATTCCTAGTAAAATAGATATAAAATTGAATTCTTTGATTTTTCCTGTATCTCAGGGTATGAGAAATTATGTCTTTGATTCTGTTTAATAATTAAGGTAAAGTTTTCTGAGTGACCAAAGGTATGTTTGCAGTCAACATTTTAAAGGATGTATATTCAGTGATACCAAACTCCCATTTTGTTTTCTACTTATGAATATAATCAAATACTATTTAGTGGGGAGAAACATACTTTTCATAAGTATGAAGTCCGTAGTTTATAAGGAAAGTCCATAGGAGAATTAAATAGTCATATCATCAAAGGAATAATGACTCATCCCAGAGAATACAGTGTTCAGATATTTTAGTCCACAGTTATGTTGACATTTTTTTTTTTACTATACAAGAACATCATGACATGTAAGAAAGAATAGTTACCAAAGCAACTTCTTTAGGAGCTGCATTTAGGGGAGACAAGCACAGATGTCTTTATTGGGCTCCAGTCTGAGTAGCTTCCCTGGAGGGGACCCTGGGGATGAGAATTAGTGGGCTGATGGCTGATATGTACTTATTACTGAGCTCATTAGTGGTGGGTGACCTCACAAGGAGGGACATGGTATTGCGATTTCTCTGATTTCTCTGATTCTCTGATCTGTGTCGACTTCAGGGGAAAGGATGCGGGCTTCCAGATGCACACTCTCAGAATGAGCTGATCATGAGAACACTTCCACTAAACATGCCCTTAAACCAGCAGTTTCCATATCATGAGAAAGTCATGAGGCGTTCCCAGTCAGAATAAGTTGAAGTCCAGAGAATCGGTTCATTCTGATTTAATTACTTCACTGGGTAAAATTGCTGTACCAATAACAGAATTTTTCCAAGTTGTGAATTTCAGTCGTGTGTTCATTTTGGAAAAAATAATGAAACAATGAAGTTTTTTATTATTGCAATTTTACTTGTGAAAAGTGCTTGTTTGCCTTTAGCTCTGGCTGTTTCAGGTATAATTTTAAATATGTGCTGTATGAAGTGGTGGAAATTGACAAGTTGATTTGCTTTATCCTTTGCCATAAGTAGTTTGATTTCTGTGAGGTTGACCATAATGGAAGAAATTCTGTAAAAATGAAAAGTGAGTATATGTGTGTTTGTGTGTATATATATGTATATACACACGTTTGCAATAATTCTGAATCTTACCTTGAGTGTCATCATTTCAGTTTCTCAATGAAAAGCAAATGTTACACAACTAAACATTTATTATTTAATTTTAAATTTCATATCAAATGAGAGAGGAGCACTTTCATTCAAGTGCCTTGTTATATAAGCACTTAAAACTAGATTAGAACATGAACTAGAGTTCACTATTATTTTATCTCTGTTGTGTTGGTAACGAGCACAAACAGAGAGAAAAAGGAACACCTAATTGTTGGACTTTCAATCTATGACTGTGTCACCATTTCCCCTGCATTCATTTGGGAAATTAAAAAGAGAAAACTCATTTTAAAACCTTTTTTTTTTTTAAAAAAAAAAAGAATCTATTACAAACTCAGTGACTTTGCATATTTTTGCTGATTTTATGTCCACCTACATAGCAAAGTACATTTAGTGACTCACTTGGAGGAAAAATAGCCTTGACCCTCTCTCTGAGTCACTTGCTTAATAAAAACTGGCCCAGGGACACTGTAAATGTGGTTAAGCCACAAGTTAATTAAGTTTGACACCATTGCTGGGAGTTGGTGAGGGTGAAAAGAGAATTATAAAGTTAGTACTTTGACACCAGGGAGATTTCTTTCTGTTAAAAACGTATATAGATGTTATAACCTTACATTAGGGAATTAATTTACATAGAACCAAGAGAAGTTTGTTTGAAATCTTAGTTCTTCACAGTTCTCTTCTCTACATACATTCTCTTTGCGATCTTCCCTGACTTTTTGCATCAAAAACAAATATTTCAGAAGACACACACCCACAAAGAGCATGGTACAGAAAGAAAAGGACCCACGTCTTAATTGTCATATGCCACCAATATCCTCAAAACTGGAAAAACAGCATACCCCACTTAGTAAATTAAGAGTACTACTTTAAATTAACAAACCAGAAAAAGCTGTCAAATGAATCAGAAAAGTTTTTGGAATTTTCAGACCAGATTCAGTTCAGTTCAGTTCAGTCGCTCAGTCGTGTCTGACTCTCCGCGACCCCATGAATCACAGCACGCCAGGCCTCCCTGTCCATCACCAACTCCCGGAGTTCACTCAAACTCATGTCCATCGAGTCGGTGATGCCATCCAGCCATCTCATTCTCTGTCGTCCCCTTCTCCTCCCACCCCCAATCCCTCCCAGCATCAGACTCTTTTCCAGTGAGTCAACTCGTCGCATGAGGTGGCCAAAGTATTGGAGTTTCAGCTTTAGCATCAGTCCTTCCAATGAACACCCAGGATTGATCTCCTTTAGAATAGACTGGTTGGATCTCCTTGCAGACCAAGGGACTCTCAAGAGTCTTCTCCAACACCACAGTTCAAAAGCATCAATTCTTCGGCGATCGGCTTTCTTCACATATCCTATTCAAGCACAGGAGAGTGAAATGGTGTTCAAATTATAAGTTTGTAGTTTAATGTTACTATCCCTTGTTCAGTTGTATCCGACACTTTGTGACCCATAGACTGTGGCCCACCAGGTTTTTCTGTCTAGGGGATTTCCCAGGCAAGAATACTCCAGTGGGTTGCCATTTCCTTCTGCACGGGAATCTTTCCAACCCATGGGTTGAACCTGGGTCTCCTGCATTGCAGACTGATTCTTTACCATCTGAGCTACCCATTCAAGCATATGAGAGTGAAATGGTGTTCAAGTTGTAAATTTGTAATAGTGAAGATCATTTATAAAGTATCCCTCTCCATTATATAAGATGTAAAATAGGCCTTAATACAGTTATTTGTATATAAAAATGAAGCCCTCCCTTTGTCCTAGAGGTAGATTGTGAAATATACCCTTTGTGGCAGGGAGTGGGAGGCACCATCATCTTCAGGACCCTCTCCCATGCAAGGGCACATGATAGGTTATGAAGGGCATGTGAGACCCTCAGAGTGACAGCAAGAATTTAGGGGTGTTCTTTCTAGGCTCTGCTCCATTTACTGTGGGATCACTTCCTTACTATAGTGGCATCTCTTCTTCCTTACCTTCAGGACACGTGTCTCAACAAGTATTGGGGTTTGAAAGTCAGGTTTTACACATTAATAAAGGAATTTGATGAGCAAGAAAATAAAACTCATCTATGAAATATGCTAACATTGCTGAACTGTTTATGCATGGATGTGAATAGATGGCAGAGAGAGAGCAATGGTGAGTGACAAGCAGACTCAGTTACAGTTCTATAGCACTATCAATATACAACTCCTCATCTGTAATTTCAGAGTTCAGAAAGCTCAAAAAGTTTTGTTGCTCCGTAATTTGTCTGGTGACAGACAAAACGTTTACTGCCCTGAGGCTACTGCAATCTCTCTTTCTCCTCCTTACTGTGACTGGCATGGATTTTAACCAGAAATATTGCATTAGAATAATGGTAGCGAAGCAGGGGTTACCCCAGACCTCACTGAGGCTATCAGGCAATATCCTGTTCCAAAATCTTAAGACTCTGAATTCTGAAATATATCTGGCTCTGAGAGTCTTGGATAAATAATTACAGACTTGCATTTCAAAAATTTCTGTCTTTAGTCAGTGATTTGACCTGTCGGTTCCTTGGCCTGTTTTCTGTCCCAAACCAGGTCTTGTCTCCCGTGATCTGTGCTAGATTGACCATTTTCTTGACCCCATGATACTCACCTCTAGGACTTCCATTCTCTCTGTTCTCCTTGTGAAGTCAGTCTTCACTGACCTTCATACAGCTGTAGGTGGTTATTTCCACTTTCATTGGCCTCTGAAATGCTGACTGCTGAAGGAGCCAGTTCTCACTTTGGGCGTGGCAGAGGTGACAGCCTCATTTTTCTTAGCATGGTTTGTTCTCTTCCAGTTATTCTTATGTGAACAGAAAGATTAAACCTTCAGTGAGCTCTGTCGTTTGGTATTAAGTACTACTCCTCAGAGTCCCTTTTATTATTCAATATTTTTTTTTACATACTAGTCTCCTAGATTATTATTGAGAAAGCACTCCTAGGTCTGATAATCTTGGGTTTTGTGTATTATCTACTTGATGCATGCGTGCATGTGGAGTCACTAACTTGTGTCTGACTCTTCAACTCCATGGACTGCAGCCCGCCAGGTTCCTCTGTGCATGGGATTTCCCAGGCAAGAATACTGGAGTAAATGGCTGTTTTCTCCAGGGGAATCTTCCTGACCCAGGGACTGAGCCCTGCATTGGCAGGCAGATTCTTTACCAGTGAGTTACCAGGGAAGCCATTCTACTTGATCAGTTCAGTTCAGTCGCTCAGTCGTTTCCAACTCGTTGCAACCCCATGAACCACAATATGCCAGGCCTCCCTGTCCTTCACCAACTCCTGGAGTTTATACAGACTCATGTCCTTTGAGTCTGTGATGCCATCCAGCCATCTCATCCTCTGTCATCCCCTTCTCCTCCTGCCCTCAATCTTTCCCAGCATTAGGGTATTTTCCAGTGAGTCAGCTCTTCGTATCAGGTGGCCAAAGTATTGGAGTTTCAGCTTCAACATCAGTCCTTCCAATGAACACCCAGGACTGATCTCTTTAGGATGGACTGGTTGGATCTCCTTGCAGTCCAAGGGACTCTCAAGAGTCTTCTCCAACACCACAGTTCAAAAGCATTAATTCTTCAGTGCTCAGCTTTCTTTATAGTCCAACTCTCACATCCATATATGACCACTGGATAAACCATAGCCTTGACTAGATGAACCTTTGTTGGCAAAATAATGTCTCTGCTTTTTAATATGCTATCTAGGTTGGTCATAACTTTCCTTCCAAGGAATGAGTGTCTTTTAATTTCATTGCTGCAATCACCATTTGCAGTAATTTTGGAACCCAGAAAAATAAAGTCAGCCACTGTTTCTACTGTTTCCCCATCTATTTCCCATGAAGTGATGGGACCAGATGCCATGAGCTTAATTTTCTGAATGTTGAACTTTAAGCCAACTTTTTCACTCTCCTCTTTCACTTTCATCAAGAGGCTTTTTAGTTCCTCTTCAGTTTCTGCCATAAGGGTGGTGTCATCTGCATATCTGAGGTTATTGCTATTTCTCCCGGCAATCTTGATTGCAGCTTTGCTTCCACCAGCCCAGTGTTTCTCATGATGTACTCTGCATATACGTTAAATAAGCAGAGTAACAGTATATAGCCTTAATGTACTCCTTTTCCTATTTGGAACCAGTCTGTTGTTCCATGTCCAGTGTTAACTGTTGCTTCCTGACCTGCATACAAGTTTCTCAAGAGGCAGGTCAGGTGATCTGGTATTCCCATCTCTTTCAGAATTTTCCACAGTTTACTGTGATCCACATAGTCAAAGGCTTTGGCATAGTCACTAAAGCAGAAGTAGATGTTCTCTGGAACTGTCTTGCTTTTTTAATGATCCAGTGGATGTTGGCAATTTGATCTCTGGTTCCCCTGCCTTTTCTAAAACCAGCTTGAACACCTGGTGCTGAAGCCTGGCTTGGAGAATTTTGAGCATGACTTTACTAGCGTGTGAGATGAGTGCAATTGTGCAGTAGTTTGAGCATTCTTTGGCATTGCCTTTCTTTGGGATTGGAATGAAAACTGACCTTTTCCAGTCCTGTGGCCACTGCTGAGTTTTCCAAATTTGCTGGCATATTGAGTGCAGCACTTTCACACCATCATCTTTCAGGATTTGAAATAGCTCAATTGGTATTCCGTCACCTCCACTAGCTTTGTTAATAGTGATATTCATTTATAAATTAGTCACATTTTCACTTGTATACTTTTATTACCCAAAACCTTGTAAGGTGAGTGCTATTAAATCCATTTACAAATTTGGTAAATAAAGCTCAGATACATTGAGGAACTTGTCTAATCTCTACTGTTCAAAGTTTGGTCTCGGGACCAGTAACTTCACCATCACCAAACACTTGCTAAAAATGTAGAAACTCAGATTCCACCCCAGACCTGCTGAGTTGGAATCTTCATCTTAACAATATCTAGGGATAACTCATAAATTCATTTTACGGTATGAGAAGTTATTCAGTGAGAAATCCAGTGATTTGTCTTCCCCATTATAGATCTTCTTAAAAAACTCAAAAGTGTAGGATGTGTAGAGACATAAGGGTCCAGTTCTCAAATTAGAGAACAACCAGTTAAAGTTTTGACGGAAATCATAAAGGTAAAGACACTTAGGGTAAAGAGTTATTCTAAAATGTGTTTTATTTTCCATATTCCTAATTGTTTCAAGGAGTACTACTGTAGCCAAAAGTAACCGCCAACATTGCAGCATTGACAAATGATGGAAGAAGAGAACAGCTCGTAACATGCAGGCAGGTGTCTGATGCGACTGCCTGTGGACGCTCAGTGTGCAGCTAGTGGCTCACTGTGTTGGTGCCTGGCTAAGAAGGCCAAAGGTCAGGCTCCCTTCCAGTTGCTGTATGCATGTTGAAATAGCACAGAGAAAGGGACTTGATCCTTAAAAATTCTTCTTTCTCCAGACCATCGATGGAGGGGGATGCATACCTATTATGATCCTAAAGACTTGAGTTTTCCCTTGGAAGATAAGTTTTTCCAAGCTGTAAGTTCCTGGAGCAGCACAGAAGAAAGTGCTGTCCTTAGCTGCCCAAATTCAGAAGGCATGGTAGCCTCTGCAGCGCAGATGCTGCCTCTTGCTCCAGTGGTCCTCTTCCACTAGCATCTGTGCATCTCCAATTCTCACTCCCAGTCAGCTATCCTGTTGGCTGTGGGCCCATGGACTCAGGACCAATGCTTGACAGCTGATTCTCACCCTATTTAGAGCTTCTCTCTAACTGTATAGATGTTATTCTGAGAACTGGTACACCCCACCCCCTCCACCATTATACCAGAAAAAAAAAAAAAATGGGACTCAGAAAGGTTTAGTGCCCTAAGTAACATCAGTCCAAGCGGCAGAGTTGGAATCAAAGCCCAGGTCCATTTGACAACAATTTATTTGAAAGTATTTCAGGTCTCACACATGAGCCAAAACCAGTCCTCAATCATGAAAATCTTTCTACTCTAAAACAATTTCATAATAAAAAGTTGTTTTAATGAAGGATTCTTTAATATATACTTGAAGCTCATGGAAGGTCTCCAAAATACTTTCCGTCCAAAGACGTCATCTCTTAGGGGTAGAAAACCGGTATGCGAGGGCTGAATTTAGACCACAAGTTTGCTCTGTCCATTGTTAAATTCCATTATCATGTTACTATTATTATTGTTATTTTGAATACCTTCAGGCTTGGTAGGTTTTTGCAGCTCCACAAGCAATACTTCTGTTGTTTTACAGTTTCCTGCTTAATAATTCATAAATGATGTATGTTATCTGATTGATCCCACCAAAGTATTGAAATTTATAATTGCTGATTTCTATTTTATTAAACAAAGTATTATTTATCAGATATGTTCATCCTTACAACTTCATGTATAGTATTTCCTAAAAACAAAAATGATCTCTCAAAAATATTATGGATATTTATTTTTTCATTTCCTGCTGTTCAGTATTGATTCATGGGGTCGCAGAGAGTCGGACACGACTGAGCGACTGAACTGAACTGAACTGAACTGAATGTAATCAATGTAACCTTTATGTGGCTTAAGGAGAATTGGGTTGGTTGACATTCTTCATCCTTAGGTAGCTCTTTTAATTGTTATGATTTGCATGCAGCACCATGTTAGTTTCAGGTATATGGCAGGTATTTTTATGCACTGTGGAATAATCATCACAGTGAGTCGGTTACCATCTATCATCCTGCATACTTGTCACAGTATTAGTGACAGGCGTTCCTAGGTATACCTTATATCCCTGTAACGTATTTATTTTATACCAGGAAATTTATCTCTTAATCCCATCAGTCCATTTCATCCATCGCATTAACCAGCTCTCCCCTGATAAACAGCAGCTTGTTCTCTTTATCTGTGAATGTATTTCTGTTTTGTTTGTTCATTTGTTTTTTTCTTTCCTCATGTACGTGAAATCATATAATGATCAACAATTTCAAGTGGTAGGGAAGGTGCCCAGTATATGACATCTTCACATCTTTTTTGATGTCCCTCAGTGGAGGTGGTACAGTGTGCTTTGTCTCAGCTCAACTGGGTGGAATTTGTCTAGTCCACCCAGAGTATACTGGTCGTGCTGCAGTAACACACAGTCCTAAAATGCCAGTGGCTTGAAACAGCTAAGACTGTTTGCTCACACATGTCCCTGCTATGACAGAGATGCTCTAAGTAGAGCATCCAGATTGACCGTTACCATTTAACCGTCATCATCAGTCATCACACCAGTGAGAATAGGTCTCAGGAAGGTCTTGCCATGGCAGTGAAATGTTTGATCCAGAAATGACACTAATCACTTTGCTCACAGCTCATTGGCCAGAACTTTTCACATGGTCCACCTTCTCAGAAGGAGAAGGATCTCCCAACATCATCTCCCATCATCCTGGGAGGCAGAGACCTCTTTCTCTCTTTGTACACCCTCTTCTATTTATTTTACTCAAAGGATTTTTTTCCCTTAAGTTCACTGACATTTCTTTCTGCCTAAACCTAAACTCCAATACTTTGGCCACCTCATGTGAAGAGTTGACTCACTGGAAAAGACTCTGATGCTGGGAGGGATTGGGGGCAGGAGGAGAAGGGGACGACAGAGAATGAGATGGCTGGATGGCATCACCGACTCGATGGACGTGAGTTTGAGTGAACTCTGGGAGTTGGTGATGGACAGGGAGGCCTGGCGTGCTGTGATTCATGGGGTCGCAAAGAACTGGACACGACTGATTGACTGAACTGAACTGAACTGAAACCTAAGGAAAAAAAAATTCTTAGACTATCATGGGATCAGTGAACAGAATTCTGAGATGAAAGCAATTTAAATAGAGTTCACTGATAGCCCACACTTCCTATTAAATAAAGGCCATTAAGGATCAGCCATATCATAGTAAAATCTAATATTATGATACATTTCTTCCCTTCATTATTCAGAGACAGTGGTCTTATTTAATTACTCATATTTGTATTAAGTTAATGTGTAGTGATTCTTTGGGGATGGTGATTATTTTGCTATAATCTATCTGAAAGTATCTGATACCATTCTTTATGAGCAGAAATGAAAGAGATCTACCCATTTGACAAAAAAGCAAAAACATCATTTAAAAAGAAAAGCATCTCAATTCATTTCATTTTGTATAACTGGTATAACTGGATTTAGAATATTTATTTTGCAACACATTTTTTTTTTCTTTTCTGGACTGGTAGTCTTTTAGCATTTGAAACTTGGCTGTACGTTGAGATTCCACCTGATATTCTTAATGTAGTTTTATTTCTATTTATTTTTGGTTCTGAATTGAGATCAGCTCAAAATTGAATGAAAAGTATCGGATGCAAGAAGTCCTAGCAAAGGAGAAAAAACTTAGCTTTGTATTTCCGATTACAGCTCCCAACTTACTCTCTTCCATTTGCAGTCGCATCATTTTAGTCATGAAAAAATGTTTTAAGCCAAAAAGATATAATTCATACAAATCATCCACCCCATGATTAGCAACTCTGGACAAAGTACGCATATCATTTACTAAGGTTACTCAGCTATTTTAAAAGCCTCTTAGACATTCTGGCAAGAGACTGTATTCCCATCCTGCTCCGTTCAAAGCTAGCCTGCTTTTAGCCAGATTCAGGGCAGATAACAGGCACGGGAGAACGTTTTAAACTCTTGATGTCAACATGATAAGCCTGTGAAATTATATGGATACAAATAATGCAGTTTTATCCAAGCCATTGACAGAAGGCAGTGGTGCAGAAATTCAGAAAGTGCCCTGGGTAATACTCCTGTAGTCGGGGAAGGTCCAGGCGCTGGTCACTGGCTCCGCCAGGCCACTCCTTTCTGAGCTTGTCAAGCTCACGGGGGTCTGCGAAGTCATTCTGCACAGCTCACCATGGGAACCAGGGGAAAACGCTTTGCTTTAAGGACATCCACAGCTGTGATGTCACGGGCACAAAGATAATAATAAAATGTGGCTTGTGTGGTGTCAACTACACCTTGGCTCTTTTGTCTCCTCTCCCTTCTCGTATAATTTTGTATCCTTGTGCGAATCGCCTCATTAGGGAAAGAGACTGAAAATTGGGGTCAGGGTATTTAAACCTGACCTGTGCAGAGGCCGGACAAGGCTGGGGCCCACCGAGGTTTCACTTCAGAGCCCCAGACCACCCCTGAGGTGACACCAATTCAAGCCTCATTTTATAAAGGCCTTATTAATTATTGTCTTTATAAGAAGGAGAAGAAGCCTTAGAAAGAAATGTGTCGTTCTCAGAGTAGGAGTGGGCAGACAAGAAAAGGAAGAGAGAGGGAGAGGGAGAGAGAGAGAAACAGAAGATCAAAAGGGAGCTTTTTTTTCTTTCCCTTTTGCTTTTCATGCCTCCAAACCTCAAAGGAGGTGGGGGAGCAATCAGGCTTGGGGGTCTCGTGTGCTTTCTGGCAATTAGACTCAGCTGATGGACTGAAAGGGATTGAATGGCAGGGTTCAAGGCCCTTCTCCCGAGCTGCAGACAACAGGCTTTTCCAAAGCAGCCGAGCTGCAGACACCATCGAAATCATTTCAAATGGAGACTTACAGAGAGGATTCATTAATTCACTGGCCTAAACAATTACGGGAACATATAATGTCTCTATAAACACTTTAATAAAGACTGTCATCTTAGACCTTCATTTTCCCTATTTTACTAGAGAGTTTTAATGCCATGTTAGAAAGGCGGCTTTTATTTCTCCAATTACTAAATGATAAACCCTTTTGCTAAAAATCATCCACCCTCAAGTAACTGAATATTTTACTTTTAAATACTAGGCTGCAAAACCCAAAAGGAAAAAACAACATATATGTATGTATGTATATATACACATTTATGTATGTATAAATCTTCTACTCTCAAATTTGTAAACCTCAGTTTTCATCTGGTTTAAGCAGAGCAAATTGTCTGGTTAAATCTTACACATTTTCTTTATAGTTCTCAATTTCTCCCTGTTTATTTGATTTTTAACCAATATGTTGAGAAAAATAATTGTTGACTTGGACAATGCTCGTTAATTAGGGGGGAGGTAAATGCGATAATCCAGCACCATGTGTGTCTGTTTGTGGGGGGTAGGGTGAGCATTAGTGGTTTTTGTGGTTGGGACATCATCTAGATTTAAATTAAAAAGAAGATAAGCCTACGAGCCATGTGGCCTTAGGGACAGCTGGACATTCAGAAGCCGAAAGAAAATCAAAGTCCTGGGGCTCCAGCACGTGCAGCAAGAATGAATGATGCTGAATTTCAAGTGCTCTACTTCCCAAGAGTAACAGGATCAAAATGATCTTGATCAGTCTGGTCACTGCCCAATGAGTGGTAATTTGCAAAAGAACATCATTAACCGGCCTTTCAAAAGATGGGGACAGTTTTTCAAAACTGTGAACCAAGATCAGCTTTGTAGCTCCAGTTTTATTTTCTCCGTGGGGTTTTCACCTATACTACCTGTGAGGCTTTGATTTTGAGGTGGAGCTGACCTTTTGCACAGCTTCTGCCAGCAGAAATAACTGCTTCTCTTTGCTCGTCCACATGGAGAAAATGTTTATATGTGTGTGATCACATTGGGCTTGCTCAGCAGGGCAAGGGTTAACTACTTACATACTGTCGACCCCTTTCAAGCAGGGACTGAGCGCTGCTGCTTCTGGGCAAGCACATCAAGCACTCGAGGGCTTTGGCAATCACTGAAGGCAAAGTAATAATAGAAAGAAAGATGATCGCCCTCAGAGCATCTTTATCTACACACAGTGGGGGCACTTGTTGCACAAAAAATTGGCACTTTTTTGACATAGTTGGAAACTGAGGTGGCTGGTCCTTTTGCCTTTCCTAGAGATGCCTAGGCTGACAGGAAACCCAACCCCAGGCACTTGACTTGTCCACCAGACTTGAGAGAGAGCAGCCATCTTGATTCACAGAAAAATGGAAGCGACTCTGGCCTCTTCTCAATGGCTGGGATGCTCTTTGGGGGCCAAAAGGGAAAGATGGTAGGATGTGGTTATTCAAATAGGCATAGATTTAGACTTCACATACAACATCTTCTTGGACACAGAATACCCTCAAACAAAGGCTCATCCCAAGAAGCAGGGTGGTATTACAGCATTCCCTAGGTAAGATAGGTTTACTGTATAGGATTGGAAGGGTCTACTTGACCTTTCTAGAGTAAGACTGGAGGTTCCACCCTTCAAGGATTGCCAGGAAATAATCAGTCTAGGAGTTTTTGTATTTTGTGTTTTGTATTCACCTGAGATCGTCCTACAAATATCACATTGTCAGGTAACAGATTACTGGTGTGCATGGATTTGATATGTAGAATTTTGTCCTTGTGCAAATAGTTCACAGGTTACTTCTCAGTCTGTGAAAGAGGTTTCAAAGAGGGCATGGTGTGTGCTGGGACTTAACGGTCATTTCATTTTCTGCTGCAGAGATTGAGATCCGTGTGGCCAGCTCTGCTGTCATTCAGTGCAAGTAGCTGAGGGGAGAATGACCAACCCTTCTGGCCCTGGGGTCTCACAGATGGAGACTAGACAACATTTTCCAAGGGCCAATCATGTGCTGGTTAGTTTTCTAATTGAGGTCCCTCTCTTTGTTACAGATAAGAAAATGAGATTCAGAGAGGTGCAGTCCTTTACCCAGGTTAGAAAGTTGGTAGTGTTAGACCAGGTTTTGACCTGGCTCTTTTTCTCCAAAATGTAAGTCTTTCCCCTCTACTTATTCACTGGTTTATTCATTTCTTCACTTATCTATCCATTCCTTCATCCCTCCATCCATTCATTCAAACAATGTGTCTGATGACTCATGTGTCCATTGATCAATGAATGGAGAGTGAAAATGTGGTACGCACCCAACTGGATGTTATTCAGTCTTGAAAAGGAAGGAGATTCTGTTACGTGCTGCCACGTGGGTGAATCTTGAGGGCAATGTGTTAAATGAAATAATCTGGACACAAAAGGACAAATCTTATGTGATTCTACGTACATAAATTCTAGAGTAGTCAGATTCTCAGAGATGGTACGGACTTGTTGTGGAGTGCTGTGGGGAGAAAGTTAGTGTTTAATGGGCACAGAGTTTTAATTTGCAAAATGAAAAAAGGTCCTGGTACTGGTGATGGTTGCACAATATCGTGAATGTATAAGACTTAATACCACTAAACTCTACACTTAAAATGGGTTAAAATGTAAACTTTATGGTTGTATATTTTATCATGATTACATTTTTAAAAAATCTATTATATTCTATACACTATACTATTTTCAGAGAATAAAGAGCTGAATATAAAATCCCCTTTCATAATTCAGCAAGAAAACTAAAAAAGTGAAGGTTTTTTTTCTGGGCCAAATTTAGCCCAGACTTGTCCTGCAGACACAGGCAAGTCTGAGTTGAGCAAAATGACATTTGCTGTCTAGGGTTAGGAAGGATGAATGCATGTTTTTCCTGCTTGTCCAAAGAGAATATTAGACTCAGTTTTAATTATATTTAAATATATGGGTAAGAGTTGCAAAAACCGCAGAACTGAATAAAGTAGAAAGATTTCCATGTCTTTAAATTTACTCTAATTCTCATTTTGAGTATTCATTGTCCTTATGTTTTGCTATGGCTTCATTTTATTATAGCTGAAAGAGTTGTTCTCATGTAAATTTTGAAAGAAATAAGTCACAACATTGTTGTTGAGACCCACACGTATCTTCCCTCAGAGAAACATGCTGATGCATTTCTAAAAGCAATATTTATGTTTCCTTTGCGTTTATCTTTTAAAATTTCTTCTTAATTTTGCTTTGATCTACATTTATCCTTCCTTTTGTTTAAAGCCAATTAAATGTTGAGCTTGCCTTAGGGCCGTCTCTTCCTTTCCGCTTTCCCTGGTTGCCCTTTGCTGAGCACCCGGGCTGGTAGCAGTCAGGTCACTGTCTCGTTGTGTGACAGGCAGGTTCCTCTCTGGCATCTGAAATATTAATGCCCCGTGTCAGGTAACACATTACCCAGAGAAGCACTGGCCCAGAGATTTGAATCAGCTTTCTCACTCCTCTCTCCTAAGAGGTTTTGTGGTTGTTGATGTTTTGCTCTAGGTAGATGCAAGCATTGAATTTTTAAAAATACCAAGCTCAGAATTTAAACCTTATCATCATTGCAGCAGAAGTACAACTATTCACTTCCAGTCATTTTGATGGTATGTTTTTTATAAAGTCTTTTTTTCCTCAATGCAAACTGATGTATAATATCGGTTTTGAAGGGGGCAAAATGAGAAGTGTGTTGGTCTGATTGAAGAGAGGATAGGAAAGGAGCATAAAGGGTGAAGATTCTAGATCTGTCCACTTCAGTCCTGCTGACTGCCCTGTTAAGACACATCTGAACCATTTTTGAGGATTCTCCCACTGAATTTAGTTTGGAATGTTGATGGATTGGATTTCTTGCCAGTCAACTTTCTCTGCTTTGGGCATCTCACAACCATTTGTTTGAGATGTAAATGGTTACATTACATGAACTAAAGGCACACATTTTCCTCCATGGTTCATATAAGCATCATTTTATTTTATTTTGCCTTAGCCTTCCAAATTTTCCTCTACATTTTTTCTCCAGAGAACAACTACTCATCTGTTTTGGTCCCACCCGAACGAATCCTTAGATTCTCAGCCCATTTCCAGTTCCATCATGATAAATCCTCTGCATTTCTCTTTCAACTGGTCTGTTAACACTGTTCAACTGGTCTGTTAACACTCTTATGTTCTGAAACAGATTCATTAAACCCTACTTTGGTAATGAATGGCCACCCCTGCCTTAGGCTTGAATTATTATTCATTGTGTATGATGCAGTCTGACAATTTCTTACTCTGAATGAAGTGCTATTTAGATACCACTTGGAATTCTAACATTAATTCAGTCAACATTCATGGAGGGGCTGTCAGAGATGAATCTGACTCATCCTGCCTTTTAGATACTTGCAGACAAGTAAGGGGTAAAATGTATATATTCATACATGGAAATGAGAATTATGAAGAAATAATGATATGAATGAAGTACCTGTTAGGTCCCAAGCATTTCCATTCATTATTTGTTTGAGTCATCATTGCAAGTTGGTAAAATTTATAGTTTACCTTTATTTTTACCAAATGACAAAAACTGAGTTTCAGGAAAGTTAATTGAATCAGATCTGGTACATCACTTATGAGCCACACAGCAAAGAAGCATGGAGGCCTGAGGTGTACCAGGCAACACCATAGGGGACTAGGACTAGCAGAGATCTTCCTAATCTCGGAGCTACTTGGGGTCTTGCTCCTACATTTCATTGTCCTTAGGATCAAAGCAAGCAGAACCCTTCAGCTCCAAACTCGTCTGGCAGTGACAGAAAGGCCAGACTGTGGCTTCGGTCAAAATTAAAGGCAGTCTACGGCATAGTTTCTCTTTTTACCCAAAACCGCTGCTCACAGGTCCCCAGGACAGAGTTCATGTTATTCCAGCCCGTGAATGTGGGGAGATCCTACACTTTGCTTTTCAATTAACTAGCCTCTTTCCTGGACACATCGGAACATTTCAAAGCTTCAGGATCGCAGTGTGCCAAGTGAATGTGAAAATTCTTAATGCTGTCTTAGATGTTAACGATTGGTTTATGATCCCAAAGTAGAAAAGTAGTATGTGAAGACTAATGAAGCTCTTGTGGATATCACACGCTCTTGGGAAAGACTTGAGAGAATTCTTGTCCCATGAGATGCCTGCTAGACCTTTTGTAGGAAGAAGTATTTCTTTGGATGGTATTCAGCAATCTTTAAGAGACTGGCAGGGAGGGAGTTAACCAAACGTGCCCCAGAGCTATCCAGAATTTTCAGCTAAAGGGTGTTCACTCTGCTGTGAACCCCAATTAAAAATAAAACCCCTAGCTGGATGAGCCCGCCCCATCCTTAGGATAAACAAGATTTGATTCACTGCAATGACACTGCACTAACTGTGTTGTGGAGTAATACAGTATATATGCCTCCTCTAGGGAGGCACAAAAGAGGCAGCTTAATTATCATCTAGCCAGAAGGATGGGGCACAGTTAACACCTTTCTGGGTGGGCTGAAATTAATGACCCCTTCTCCCCACTATTGCCTACCTCCAAGCCCCTTTATAAATGACTATACAACACAGTAGTTGGTATTCAGATCACAAGAGAGGGCATTTAGCCAAAGTGTTTGTCTACAGGGTTTGATGTCTTTTTAATTTTGTTCAGATTTACAACTGTGTTATTAAGTGAGAGAACTGGAACCTGTCTGAAGTAGACAAGGACCTTCCCCACTCAAATCTGAACATCTGAAGTTAACATTAGTTTTTGAGATTGGACCTAATGCTTTTGCCTTAAGTGTTTTGGAGGCTACTTTCCCACAGCCACACTGAAGCCTCCCATCTGCAGGGCTGCATGTGCAGCCTGCCTGCCCACTTCAGGCAGAGCGAGTGGGCTTTAGAGACAAAAAGACTGGACTTGTGAAGTGTAGCAGAAGCTTTAATATTTTGCAGATGGTCAAATGGTTGGGGAATTTGCTCTGTCTTTGGGCAACGAGAGCTATGTTATAGCTAATCAAGATACTTGAATTTATTAAAGCATTTATCCTATAAATGTGTAAATATTATAAATATTATGTGTATGTATATACACTTGTATAATAGTTAACAACATTATCTCCTTAAGTCATGCTTTTGAGGTTGACAGAGTAACGAGTGAAAATTTGGTGATATCTCAGATGTTGTGTGATGTCATCAGGTCATGTGATAAGTCACACTACTATCCTGAATAAGGACACTATTAGCCCCATGTTACATTTGAGGAAAGTGACCTTCCAAGCCTAAGTGGATAATTCGAAGCTAATGAGGATTAGAGTGAAGACTCAGACCCATTTTTTTCTGACTCAAAATTCAGTGGCATTCAATTACAGGACTCTGCCTTTTCTGGAAGTAAAGTTATGGCTACAGGGAGGCTGCCTGCTTTCTTTTCATTCACTTTCTCCCTGGAAGCATTACCGTGTAGTGATTAAGAGCACTTCCACTTGCTAACGCTGTATACTCCTTGGGTAAGGTATTTAACCTCTTTAAACGTCAGTTTCCATATGTAAAAATGGGAATAGTAACAGTATCTCCTTATTGAGAATTTCCTAAGGCCAATTATCATGTAGGAGAAGTGCTTAGAATGCAATACGTTCTCAACAAATACCATACCCCACTTCTTTGGAGGTGTTTTGTTGTTATTGTTTTTTAACTGGAGGGTACTTGCTTTACAATGGTTTGGTTTCTGCTGTGCAACAGTGCAAATCGGTCATAATTATATATATACCCCTTCCCTCTTTAGCCTCTCTGTCCTCTCCTATCCCACCCTACATTTTTTTTTAATATGAAAAAGTTGTTTTTTGTGGGCTCTAGAGTTGGCAACCCACTCCAGTACTCTTGCCTGGAGAATCCCAGGGACGGGGGAGCCTGGCAGGCTGCCGTCTGTGGGGTCGCACAGAGTCGGACACGACTGAGGCGACTTAGCAGCAGCAGCAGCAGAGTGTCTCTTATAACTCATTAGAGCTTGATTCAAAAAAATGTTCATTTAGCACAATACTTTGGCCACCTCATGCGACGAGTTGACTCACTGGAAAAGAGTCTGATGCTAGGAGGGATTGGGGGTGGGAGGAGACGGGGACGACAGAGAATGAGATGGCTGGATGGCATCACCGACTCGATGGACATGAGTTTGAGTGAACTCCGGGAGTTGGTGATGGACAGGGAGGCCTGGCGTGCTGTGATTCATGGGGTCGCAAAGAGTCGGACACAACTGAGCAACTGAACTGAACTGAACTGAGCACTTTTTGAAAGTTAAGACGTAAAGTAGGAGATTTCATCATTGTGATTCTAGTATGCTCCATGAGTACATTTATTCATGTAATTAGGAAAAAAGGCTGTACAAAAGCCCCTTATAAATATTATGAGATAATAGAATCATTTTTTTCTATCCTCCTGTTCCTCAAGCCCATATGCATCACCTGGATGAGGCCCTGAAGACACGGATATAGACTTTTATGACCTAAAATTGGTAGCCAGAATATTATGAGCAGATCAAAAGTAAAGGCTTAGAGACAGGCCAAATATGTATGATCAAGAGGGTCAGGAAAGAGGTCATTGAATCAGGCTTTGTTGAATGGCTTTACTGATGTTTCAGCATTTATATATGTCATTGAGCATATGCCAATTCTTATACTAGTGGAGCTTGAAGGTACCACATGACTTCTGATTATCAGTATTAAAATCGAATTCTTAGAAATCAATCTCTTCTCATAATGACTATTTTGTGGAATAATACAGATGCCCAGAAAACTCTTACTCATGTTCAAAAGAATGTTCCCTTTTATTTTTAAAAACACTTACTCCAGGGCTCTTTAATTCATTCAATAAATATTTAATGGATATATACTAGGTGCTAAGACTGGGGATAGATACTTGGATTCAGGAGTGAGCAGACAGTTTCTGTTGCAGGGTAAACATAGCTTCAGGAAACAAACACAGAAACAAGCACCTGCAGGCGTATAGAGGCAAAATCGAGAACAGTGACTCGGTGGGAACAGATAGTCATGTATGGATGTGACAGCTGGACCATAAAGAAGGCTGAGTGCTGAAGAACTGATGCTTTCAAACTTTGGTGCTGGAGAAGATTCTTGAGAGTCCCTTGGACACCACAGAGATCAAACCTGTCAGTCCTAAAGGAAATCAACATTGAATATTCATTGGAAGGACTGATGCTGAAGCTGAAGCTTCAATACTTTGGCCATCTGATGCTAAGAGCTGACTCACTGGAAAAGACCCTGATGCTAGGAAAGATTGAAGGCAGGAGGAGAAGAGGAAGATAGAAGATGAGATGGTTGGATGGCATCACCAATTCAGAAGACATGAATTCGAGCAAACTCTGGAAGATGATGAACAGGGAAGCATGGTGTGCTGCAGTCCATGGAGTGGAAAAGAGTAGGACACAATCTACAGCAAAATGTAGATTAAGGATGGAGGGAACTCAAAAGAACATTTCCTGAAGCACACGTAGCTTTAGCTGCTTCAGCTCTATAGGATGGTAGAAGAAAACTGGATGGAATGAGCGGGGGAGTTAGAGAAAGAAAGATGAGCATGTGTAAAATCCTAATGGAAAAGAAAGAAGAGCAACTGATTAGAGGACCAGAAAGAGAGACTTTAGGGCTGGAGGAGAGAGAATTTGAAGGAGGGAGGTGTGGGATGCAGCTGGAAAGTTGAGCAGTGGCCAGAAGGTGCAGCGCTGCATTTTGTTCTTTCCCTAAGAATGATAAGATACCTTTCAATAGCGTTAAGCATGGAAGTCACGTTATCATATTTGTCCTTTGAAAAGATTATGTGAGCTGCAGGAATAGGGCCTAAGTGAGACTGATGTTCCAGGAAATGGTAATAGAGATGGTGAAGAAACAAATGGACTCAATAATAATTTGGCAGGTGAAGTAGAAAGGATTGGGTAATAGATTGGATGGTTCTGGAGGTGCGGGGCAAAGAATTCAGGGGTAACTCTGCATTTGTGTAACTGGCTGTGTAGTATTGTCACACAGTACACGAAGCAACCCTGACCATGGGCATCTGAAGCCTTAGTAGTTGAAACCATGGACTTGAATGAGATTCTTTAAAAGCAAAAAACAGAGTGAAATGAGAAACACAAGGGTGAGAGACTCCAGATGGTGCAGACTGAGCAGAGGCTGACTGTCCTGCAAAAGAATCAGCACAGGTGCAGCAAAAAAGGTAAGTGAGAAAAGAACAGAAAGAATGTTGTGTCATTCCTCAGATGGCTCATGGGGTAAAGAATCTGCCTGCCGTGCAAGAGACACAGAAGATACGGGTTTGATCCCTGGGTCGGGAAGATCCCCTGGAGGAGGAAAATGGCAACTCATCCCAGTATTCTTGCCTGAAAAACTCCCATGGACAGAGGAGCCCAAGAGTCAGATGGGTAGAGGTCAATGATCCTACCAAAGAAACAGCAAAGGTGCAGCAAAAAGATCAGTCAGAGAAGAATCAGAAGAATGTTGTGTCATAAAAATCAAAGGAAAAGGAGGGAATGCACTGAGCTGTCAACATGAGAACCCAAGATCATCTGCTGGACTTAGCAACATTGTGGCCATTGTGGTGAAAGTCTGCGGTGTCAAGTGAAGGGATATTACTAGTGTTCTCATTCATATGGGGGATCAAGGAGCAAGGGGAAGGTTAGGAAATTTTTCAGGGACTTGATCAGTAAGTACAAGAAGGGATGTCAGACAGTGACTAGACTCTCTCATCACCTGTCACAAGTACAGAACCCATCTATGAGTTCCTGGTACCAAATCTGTTCCAGCCTTGAAACCCTTCAGGGCTTCAGATCCCTGCCTACCCCCCCTTGAACTTCTTCTGATAATCTCATGTATCTCAGCCTTGTCATATTCCAAATGGAGCTTGTGGTCTATCCCTCCTCTTCCACTTGCTCCTCAGTGAGTGAAAGCTTCCTTCACCCAGCTCACTAAGGCAGAAACCTGGGTGTCCCCTTCTCTTCCCTTCCCCCTCACTCTCAGCCCACACATTTCAGTAATTACCGACCCTTACATTTCTCTCAAGTCTTCCCACTTCTCTCACTGGCATCTCAAGGGTACATGTTTTAAGAAGAACTCTTTTTTTTTTTTTTTAACATTTATTAATTCATTTGACTGTTCCAGGTCTTAGTTAAGGCACGCAGGATTTTCAGTCTTCGTTGCAGCATGCAGGATCTTTAGTTGTGGCATGTGAACTCTTCGTTGCAGCAGGTGGGATGTGGTTCCCTGACCAGGGATGAGATTGGTCCCTCTGAACTGGGGACACTGAATCTTAGCCACTGGACCACCAGTCCCTGAGAGGAACTCTCGATTTACACCCTTGACCTTTCAATTCCCTGCTCTTACAGTCTTCCCCTTCCCAATTTACCATGTATCTCTGGTAGAAAAGAAGCCGTGGAATCTGCATGATTTTTTTCTCTCCCACATCCAACTGGTCAGAAAATCCTGTTGGCTCTTCCACTGACGTATGTGCAGACCCTGACTACTTCCTGTTGCCACTTCTGCTACCCCGATTATGCCACCAGTATCTCTTGCTTGGGCTTTGTGGGCCTCCTTTTGCTGCTTGTGTCTTTTCTTATGTGCAGTCCCCCTCATGGAAGTCAAAGTCATCTATAGAGGCTTCCTGACTTCCATATCAAAAGTAGGTACCCCCATTCTGCTTATCGTTTACATTTCCTGTTTCATTTCCTTCACAGCACACGCACTGATCACTTCCGGAAAGTCATGTAAATATTTGTTTTCTTGTTTATTTTATGTCTTTTCTCATCAGAATGCAAGCTTCATGAGAGACAGTCATGTTTACTGCTTTATTTTCAGTGCCTTATACAGTGTCTGGAGTATAGTTGAGTGTGCTCAGTCATTAAGTCATTTCCAACTCTTTCCAACCCAGTAGACTGTAGCCTACCAGGCTCCTCTGACCATGGGATTTCCCAGGCAAAAATATTGGAGTGGGTTGCCGTTTCTTTTCCCTGGAATATAATAAGGACTCAGTAAATAAATTTTGATTAAATAAATGTGAAAATGAGTGTTAGCAGAGGAAGTTAAGCTGGGACCAGGCCTGCTGATGAAGCCTAACAGTTTACAGGGGTTGTACTGATCTCAGGTGGCTTTGGCCTATAGCAGCTTGAAGCAGGGTTTAGATTCCCAGGCAGAGATTGAGGTTAGTCCATAACTGTGAGAACACTGAATCCTAACCACCAGACCAGTAGTCAGTGACAAGGCCCTGACCTTTCAGCTTTACAGAAAAGAATTCCCATGAAAACAAAAAGTAGTGAAACAAATTAAGTCTTTATTAGGAGGAAAAAGAGTATAGTACATGTGGATAGACACAGGGGCAGACTCAGAGAGAGAGGGATGCCCTCTTGGCAGTTTAAATCACTTACACAGGGCATTTCTGCTGGGTTACCTTTGGCCAGTCATTTTGATTTGCAAGGTTCTGAGTCTGTACTGTGAAAGTCACTTAGTCATGTCTGACTCTTTGAGACCCCATGGACTGTAGCCCACCAGACTCATCTATCCATTTAATTCTCCAGGCCAGAATACTGGAGTGGGTAGCTGTTCCCTTCTCCAGGGGACTTTCCCAACTCAGGTCTCCAGCATTGCAGGTGGATTCTTTACCATCAGAGAAGAACTGACTCATTAGAAAAGACCCTGATGCTGGGAAAGTTTGAAGGCAGGAAGATAAGGGGACGACAGAGGATGAGATGGTTGGATGGCATCACTGACTCAATGGACATGAGTTTGGGCAACCTCCAAGAGACAGTGAAGAACAGGGAAGCCTGGTGTGCTACAGTCCATGCAAAGAGTGGTACATGGTTTAGCAACTAAACAACAACAATGGCTGATTGGTGTCGCTTCCTATGGGCTGGCTTACTATGGGCTGGCTTACTATAGGCTGGCTCCTTTTTGACCTCCAAGGAGCTATCTAGTTGGGAAGCTTTCCTTGATTTCGAGAATGAGAAATATTTGGTCTCCTATATTTTATCTGGGAAGGGCCCAGCCTCCTCTATGAACTGTCCTGATATTGATATGTTGGAGTTTCTGTCTACAGGAAATGAACTCAAATTGCTTACTTTGGGGAGGCCCATCTGCCTCCTACCTCAATGCAAGATTTTGGCAGCTGATAGGAGATGAAGATGTAGACACAGAAAAAATATATGAAAAAAAAAAGTTAAAAAAATACCAGATTTGCATGCTTTATGTTATGAATTCTAATTGTTGGTTTTATTATAGAAAATGTATAATGTATTATAAAAATGTATTATAGGAAGTGTATAATTATATACATTTATTATTTATTATACATTAGAAAATGTATATAAAATGTATAAATTCATAATTAGAATTATGAATTCTAATTATTGGTTTTATTATAGAAAATGTGTAGAAAATGTAGAAGTGGATGGTATCAGGTAAATATGAGTGGCCTGCTGATTCTCTACTACAATTTTAAGGCTGCTGTAAATTTCTATTTTTTTCAGAAGTAGTCTTGCTTATTAATGAATTCAATTTCTCTCCATGCATTCCCTGAACTAAACATTATTGTCTGACCTGACAAAGCAAATCCATCTTTTAAAATTATAAACGTTATTATTGAATTGATTTGGATAGAAACAAAAATTATTAGATGTTTGGCAGGAAGCAACACTAGTCACATCAGGAAAATTTTCATCCAAACTGATAAAGTTGATTAGGACGGAGGTAACGAGGAGCAGATTGTCATGTGAGACAATGTGTGGTACAAATAAATAAATAAGAAATCTTATTTGCTTTCCTCTGTCAAAATTTCTGTGAAAGAGTTGAGCTTCCAAATTCATAGAAAAAGAGATCAAATTTTGTTGTTACCAAAAGCAAGGAGTTGGGGGAGGGAAAATTGGAAGAAGGTGGTCAAAAGGTACAGACTTTCAGTTATAAGATGAATAAATACTAGGGATGTAATGTACAATATGAAGACTGTAGTTAACACTGATATATGATATGTATGAAGGCTAAGAGAATAAATCCTGAGTTCTTGTGACATGCAGTTATTGTTTTTATTTCTGTGGAATTTATATGAGATATGGATGTTAGCTAAATTTATTGTCATTATTCCTGGATATATATATGTAAGTCAGTCTGTATGCTGTGCACGTTAAACTTACTCAGTGCTGTATGTCAATTCTATCCCAATAAAACTGGACACAAAGTTGGGTGTTGTGGACAAGAGTGAAGGGAGAAATAAAGTGAGCATCATGAATAGGTCAGGAAAGGTTTTCTACATGGCTAGGAGAAGCACGGGAAACAGGCGAGACAAGGGGATCGGGAAGGATGGTCAAGAGACTGAAGACAGTTATTCTGAAGCCAAGAGCTGCTGAGAGAAACTGGTACATTTCTATGCATTTCTCTAGGTCTGTAGTGCACTTCTGAGCACTGCATGGTACATTACCCCCAGGTCATTGCGATAAATAATTCGTTCACACTTCAGTGCCGGTAGGAAAGAAATGGCACCATTTTGACTTCCAACTGGTACTCCCAAGTCTTCAAGGGAAATGAGTACTTACCTCTACAAATGTCTTCCCATTGCAAGTAAGGAAGTAAGCAAATTCATGTACCTGGCTTGCAAACAGCATGTCTTTCTTTCTTTTCTGTTTTTTGAGTTCAGAGACTGACATTCTCAGTTTCTTTTGTGAGAAGCAGTTCCCATAACAACGTGGGAAGTCGGCCCTCTGGGGACCTCCTGCAGAGCTCTGGAATCTTCTTTGCCTCCGAGGTAGGGAGAATGCCAGCATCCTATCCCGCACAGGCTCCCTTGTTGACGTGGCTTGTATCTGGAAGTGAGCCAATCCCTGAACACCACAGGCAAATCTCCTCTTCTCTCAGTGTACTATAAATTATGCAGCTTCTCAAACGGCAGAGCTGTGTTTTTAAACCTATCAACTCATGAGGAAAAGAAGGAACTACTGTAAAATATTCTCACAGCCTGAAAATTAGATGTGTGTCTCAAGGCGTTTTAAACACTGATGTTGATAAAATACTTGGTACATTTTAAATAGGTTGTATGAATATATGCACATGAAAACACATATATTCCTTAAAAAGATTATCCATGTAAATTTTCTAAAGAATGTTGTTTTAAGAAAAAATAACAGAACTTAGCAAAATTTGCTTCTTTGTTAACTACAGCTTAGATGCATAACTCTGGTAGTTGGACCATAAAGCAAATGTAGTTAGAATGATGTTAGAAATTCAGAAAGCCAGAGTTATATGATAATACATAGAAATACATGGAAATATCCTATTTTTAATAAATCCACTTTGTAGTTGCTCTTTAATTTTTAAATAAATTTTGTTGGGGTAATTTGTCGATTGTGATAAATGAATGTATTATCTCTAATTCATTATTAAAATTTAGCTAGAATGAAAATGATTGTCTGGGGCACAGTAGTATTTTTGTAATGAGTTTTACAACAATAGATCTCTTTCTCTTCACATTATTTTATATTTCTAGACTTGCTGTAATAACCCAAATGATCCCGTTATATAGGGGCTTCCCTAGTGGCTCAGAGGATACAGAATCTGCCTGCAGTGTGGGAGGCCCAGGTTCGATCCCTGGGTTGGGACGATCCTCTGGAGAAGGAAATGGCAATCCACTCTAGTATTCTTGCCTGGAGAATTCCATGGACAGAGGAGCCTGGCAGGCTACAGTCCATGGGGTTGCAAAGAGTCGGACATGATTGAGTGACTAACACTTTCACTTTCTTTCACTTTTCATAACATTACCTTTACCTCTTCCATAAATTGTACATAGCTATTTGTGTTATATCTATCCTCTTTTCTTCTGTTAGTTGAAATCAGAATTTGCCATATGATTTTTAACCCTAGCTTTCCCAACTGTATCCATCCTACATTTAATAAAATAAGCAAGATAATGGTCAAAAAATATGCTATTCTTAACTGACCAACACATATGCGATGTGCTATGCTAAGTTGATTTAGTCATATCTGACTCTGTGCAACCCTATGGACTGTAGCCTGCCAGGCTCCTCTGTCCATGGGATTCTCCAGGCAAGAATACAGGAGTGGGTTGCCACTGACCAACACGCAAGATGAAACTAAAAGGATTCTGCTTAATAAGAGGATCTTGATTTAAATTTTTTCAGCCCATTTAAGTTGATTTGATTTGTTATGTTACAACGTATTACCATGAAATTTTTCATACAATAAAACTTTAAGAATTCAAAATTTATAAATCTAAATTATTTCCTCTAATGTGAGCAGTAAAGGAATTAAATTGAACTTTATTTTATCTATACAGGGAGATAAATGCATACTTAATACAATTACTGGAAGTTTATGTTTTAGTTTTTCTTAGTCTAATATAACATAGGTGTCTTTGCAGAATAGAACATTTCCATTTGGAATTTGTATGATGTTTCCTTATGGTCAGATGCAGATTTCAGTTCAGAGTTTTACATAAGAGATGCATTCACGAGAAGACATAATATCCATCACCCAGACAAGGTGTTATCTGATTTCCACATTATATATTATGGACATATAGTTACTGTTTCCCCTTGCTATGATTAAGTAATGTGGGGAGATATTTACACACTGTTTAATAATCCCTCTCTTCATTCAAAATCCTCTTTAGAATTTTTAAGTCTTTTTTTCTCTCTGAACAGCTGTTTTTCTATGGCTGGCAGCACCATCTCCTTTATTATTTTTTTCTTTTAGGTTTTGGAAAGCCCATTTATTAACCATTGAGGTGACCTCAGTTATCAGATGGATTTTGAAAAGTGGTCAGTTGGCTCCCTATGAGCTTTTTCCTGTTGCAAGGATAAGAGTTTCTGTTTTTTAGCTCTCTACTTATCCAAGCTGAAATTAGATTTCTTCATTTTTTAGCATATACATATTAAGTACATCTGGGGCTGCTTCTTGTATGTGTAACTAATTTCAGTTGAGTTGTTTTACTACAATCTTTTTTATTTTTATATTTATTCTTATATATATCAGAAGGAAAGATAGAGATTTTAAATTGCTCATATGCCTTGGCAAAACTTGCTGCTACTCAACAAGTTTAAAATTTGGAGCAGATAGATCTTGTGTGACGTTTGATTGTAAGACTTTGTTAAGGCTGTTTAACTCTTCAGACACCAGGTTTCCTCATCATTGCCTCACGTGCACACATCCATGCATGCTAAGTTGATTCAGTCATGTCTGACTCTTCACAGCTTTATGGACTGTAGCCCGCCAGGCTGCTCTGTCCTTAAGATTCTCCAGGCAAGAATACTGTAGTGGTTGCCATGCCTTCCTCCAGGGGATTTTCCCGACCTGGGGATCAAACCCACATCCCCTTGTCTCCTGCATTGCAGGCAGGTTCTTTACTGCTAGTGCCACCCAGGAAGCCCCGTTGCCTCCCATACTACTAGGCTATTTTAACTGTTACTGGTTTATTACATTTATTTCTTCCTACAAATGTTCTTCTCAGTTCTTTTCTCTGAGTTCGCCTGCACCTCATTGTGGATCTCTAAGTTCTAGTAATTCATATGTCCTCTGTGACCAGATTGTCTCCCCTTAGATGCACATGTCTATTCCCAAGTCTTCAGTAACGTGTATCAGTTCAGTTTAGCTCAGTTACTCAGGGGTGTCCGACTCTTTGCATCCCCATGGACTGCAGCATGCCAGGCTTCCCTGTCCATCACCAGCTCCCGAAGCCTGCTCAAACTCATGTCCATCGTGATGGTGATGCCATCCAACCATCTCATCCTCTGTTGTCCCCTTCTCCTCCTGCCTTCAGTCTTTCCCAGGATCAGGGTCTTTTCCAGTGAATCAGTTCTTCGGATCAGGTGGCTAAAGAATTGGAGCTACAGCTTCAACATTAGTCCTTCCAATGAATATTCAGGACTAATTTCCTTTAGGATTGACTGGATGGGTCTCCTTGCAGTCCAAGGGACTCTCAAGCATGTTCTCCTATACCACAGTTCAAAAGCATCAATTCTTCAGTGCTCAGCTTTCTTTATGGCCCAACTCTCACATCTATACATGACTACTGGAAAAACCATACCTTTGATTAGATGGACCTTTGTTAGCAAAGTAATGTCTGTGCTTTTTAATATGCTGTCTATGTTGGTCATAACTTTCCTTCCAAGGAACAACCATCTTCATGGCTTCAGTCATCATCTGTGGTGATTTTGGAGACGATGAAAATAAAGTCTGTCACTGTTTCCACTGTTTCTCCATCTGTTTGCCATGAAGTGATGGAACCAGATGCCATGATCTTAGTTTTCTGAATGTTGAGTTTTAAGCCAGTTTTCATTCTCCTCTTTCACTTTCATCAAGAGTTTCTTCAGTTCCTCTTCACTTTCTGCCATAAGGGTGGTGTCATCTGCATATCTGAGGTTATTGATATTTCTCCCGGCAATCTTGATTCCAGCTTGTGCTTCCTCCAGGTGGCATTTCTTATGAAATACTCTGCATATAAGTTAAATAAGCAGGGTGACAATACACAGTCTTGACGTACTTGTTTTCCAATTTGAAACCAGTCCGTTTTTCCATGTCTGGTTCTAACTCTTGCTTCTTGACCTGCATACAGATTTCTGAGGAGACAGGTAAATTGGTCTGGTATTCCCATCTCTTTCAGAACTTTCCACACTTTGTTGTGATCACACAGTCAAAGGCTTTGGCATAGTCAATAAAGCAGAAGTAGGTGTTTTTCTGGCACTCTTCTGCTTTTTCATTGATCCAACAGATGTTGGTAATTTGGTTTCTGGTTTCTCTGCCTTTTCTAAATCCAGCTTGAACATCTGCAAGTTCACAGTTCATGTATTGTTGAATTCTAGCTTGGAGAATTTTGAGCATTACATTGCTAGCATGTGAGATGAGTGCAATTGTATGGTAGTTTGAAGATTCTTTGGCATTGTCGTTCTTTGGGATTGGAATGAACACTGACCTTTTCCAGTCCTGTGCCAATGCTGAGTTTTGCAAATTTGCTGGCATATTGAGTGCAGCACTTTAACAGCATCATCTTTTAGGACTTGATATAACTCAGTGGGAGTTCTGTCACCTCCACTAGCTTTGTTCGTAGTGATGCTTCCTAAGGCCCTCTTGACTTCGCATTCCAGGATGTCTGGCTCTAGGTTAGTGATCACACCATCATGGTTATCTGGATCCTGAAGATCTTTTTGGTATAGTTCTTCTGTGTATTCTTGCCACCTCTTCTTAATATCTTCTGCTTCTGTTAGGTCTATATAATTTCTGTCCTTTATTGTACCCATCTTTGCATGAAATGTTCCGTTGGTATCTCTAATTTTGTTGAAGAGATCTCTAGTCTTTCCCATTCTATTGTTTTCCTCTGTTTCTTTGCACTGATCACTGAGGAAGGCTTTCTTATCTCTCCCTGTTATTCTTTGGAACTCTGCATTCAGATGGGTATATCTTTCCTTTCCTTCTTTACTTTTAGCTTCTCTTCATTTCTCAGCTATTTGTAGGGCCTGCCTAGACAACCATTTTACCTTCTTGCCTTTCTTTTCTTGGGGTATGACCTTGATCACTGCCTCCTGTACAATGTCACAAACCTCTGTCCATAGTTCTTCAGACCCTCTGTCTATCAGATCTAATCCCTGGAATCTATTTGTCATTTCCACTGTATAATATAATATATAAGGAGGGGACGGCAGAAGATGAGATGGTTGGATGGCATAACTGACTCAATGGACATGAGTTTGAGTAGACTCTGGGAGGCCTGGAGTGCTGCAGTCCATGGTGTCGCAAAGAGTCGGACATAACTGAGCAACTGAACTGAACTATATAATCATAAGTGATTTAATTTAGGTCATACCTGAAAGGTTTAGTGATTTTTCCCTACTTTCTTCAATTTAAGTCTGAACTTTGCACAAGGAGTTCATGATCTGAGCCACAGTCAGCTCCGTTCTTGTTTTTGCTGACTGTATAGAGCTTCTCCATCTTCGGCTACAAAGAATATAATCAGTCTGATTTTTTTTACTGACCATCTAGTGATGTCCATGTGTAGAGTCGTCTCTTATGTCATTGGAAGAGGGTGTTTGCTCTGACTAGTGTGTTCTCTTGGGAAAGTTCTGTTAGCCTCTGCCCTGCTTCATTTTGTACTCCAAGGCCAAACTTGCCTGTTATTCCAGGTATTTGTTGACTTCCTGCTTTTGCATTCCAGTCCACCATGATGAAAAGGAGATTTTTTTTTTTTTGGTGTTTTTGAAGATCTTGTAGGTCATCATAGAATGGTTTAGCTTCAGCTTCTTCAGCATTAGTAGTTGGGGCATAGACTTGGATTACTCTGATGTTGAATGGTTTGCCTTGGAAATGAACAGAAATCATTATGTTGTTTTTGAGATTGCACCCAAGTACTGCATTTTGGACTCTTTTGTTTACTATGAAGTCTACTCCATTTCTTCTAAGGGATTCTTGCCCACAGTAGCAGATACAATGGTCATCTGAATTAAATTCACCATTCCAGTCCATTTTAGCTCACTGATTCTTAAAATTTCAGTCTTCACTCTTGCCATCTTCTGTTTGACTACTTCTAATTTACCTTAGATTCATGGACCTAACATTCCAGGTTCCTATGCAATAGTGCTCCTTACAGCATCGGACTTTACTTCCATCACCAGTCACATCCACAACTGGGTGTTGTTTTTGCTTTGGCTCTGTCTCTTCTTTTCTTTCTGGAGCTATTTCTCCACTCTTCTCCAGTAGCATATTGGGCACCTACCGACCTGGTGCGTTTATCTTTCAGTGTCATATCTTGTTCATGGGGTTCTCAAGGCAAGAATACTGAAGTGGTTTGCCATTGCCTTCTCAAGTGGACCATGTTTAGTCAGAACTCTCCACCATGACCCATTTGTCTTGGGTGGCCCTACATGACATAGCTCATAGTTTCATTGAGTTAGACAAGGCTGTAGTCCATGTGATTATTTTGGTTAGTTTTCTGGGATTTTGAGTTGTTAGTAACATTGTATAGCTGTTAATGTTAGTAACATGTATATTATGTCATATATGTATAACAACATGTATAATATTTTAATGTTAGTAAAATGTTTAAGCTGATGATTTTCAAATTCTTCCTTCTGGTACTGAATTTTTTTTGACTTCTGATTTAAATCCAGATGCAGCATCTTCATTTGGTTGTCCAATAGTTGTGTCAAACTTAAGTTTGCCAGTTTGCCAGGATTGACCCTTTGATTTCTCTCATGTAATATGCTTCATCCTTAGTCATTCTCATCTCAATAGATAACATCAACTTTTATCCAGTTATTTTGCCCAAAATAATTCAGAGTCATTCTTGACTCCTCCCACTCATTACAGTCTATATCCAGTCCATTAATAAATATACATCCCGTGTCCTTGAAACATACCTCTTATCACTCCCTGTCTACAGCATTGTTAGCTTTCACCTGGACAACTGCAATTGTCTCCTGACTGATGTCTCTCATAGTCAGGACCTGTACAGTCTGGATTCTATAACAGGCTCTGGTAGACCCATTGGAGCTACATTTATCATTCACATAAATTCTTCTGAATGACATCCATCCATCTGTCTCAGGAGACTTGCTTATCCTGATGTTTTCACTTTCTTCAGCAACTTTTATTTGCCATATACTTGAGTATCTAAGCTTATTAATTCTGCAAAACAGTCTGAATCCTGTCTATTCCATAAAAGTGTTCCTGGTTCTCAAGTCAAACTATGTCTCTTGGAAATGTCACAATACATTTTTTATGTAATTTATTTCCATTTTTTTCAAACTACCTAGTGGTATTTTTTTAAAAAGTAAAACAAGTTTATATTGAAAATTGAATCAATTCAGGGAGATATGTTTAAAATAAAATATCTCTTTATCTCCACTCTTGATTCCAAAAAGTAATTAGCTGCTGTTAACAATTTCTCCTATTGAAAATATTTTCCCAGTTTTATCATATTCCTTTTGACTTATCTGCTTATAATATTTACTTTACTGGATAATTAAAGACATATTAACTTGGCTAGTCATTCCCTTCTTTATGTGTTAGAATGTGATATCCATAAATGTTCACAGTATCTGATGCATTAGAAGTAGACAGCTACTCTGTAAAATGGGAGAAAACAAAGTTGGTAATAGAAGCTTTTAAGCTTCTATCCTTGCTGAGCAGTGTTTCATGATAATGCAATCACATGCTATGGAACCCAGTCAAAATTTAAGCATGAATTTCAATAAATTTATTTATATGCCCTGAATAACACCCTACATCATGCCACTATGCTACTCAGCTGATTTATAACAACCATATCCAACTTCTTTTTTAAGAAACCATTTAATTTTAAAAATGTATAGAGTTTTTGTCCTTGACCTTCTTTACAGATATTACTGAAAAATCAAGCTAAAAACTCTCCGAAATCTCATAAATTACCCCACTCTTACAGCTTACATCATCCTGCCTCTTCTTTGACAGCTGAATTAATTTTTAAAAAGTCCCATGAAGTCATCCTCAGCCATTCATTATCCCAGGCTTGTAGCTAAGCCCTATATCGGCATTTGCCAACCTGTCCTTCTAGTCGTCTCCTACTGATGAATTGGCCTTGAGTGATTGTGGGCTGTATCCCTGTCCCTTCACTGACTCCCTTTCCTCTTCTAGGCCATTATTCCCTCTTCTAGGAATCTTACTGGAAGCTACCACAAACAGAGACAAAGACATGCTTCGTGATTACCTCCACTACCTGAAGCCAAGCACTCCTTCTGCACACAGCTCCAACTTGATCGAATTACTTGATATTTCACTCTACTTCTCACCCATTTCTCTGCCTGCAGTTCCCTTCCTCTCCATTTCCACCTGCTGGCTTCTTCCCCAGGTGTCATTCATTTATATAAATTCTCTTTACTTCTACAATTCTTTAATGACAAAGGAAAATAATTTTTATCGTTCTGTACCTCTTTATACATCTGGCAGCTATAGCTCTGGGCAATGCTTTCTATCTATAGTCATGGAGTGTGGCTGTCTACATGGGGGTTGGAGCTCCTTAAAGATGGAGATGGGCATATCCAACTATCTATTCACTGGGTGTAACTCAAAAATAATAGTTCAATCTATGTGACAATAATGACTTGACTGAAAGTAAGAAGTGGAACACATTGATTCTTTCCAGTTCCACTAGTAGGACCCAACCATATGACCCAAGTAAATGGCAGTGGAAGCTGGAAAATGTAGTCTTCTCCTGTAGAAGGACTGGGAAGGAATGGTAATGAATGAGCATCTTGAAAGCCTCTGTCACACTCTCCACATTCAGATATAACCCTTCCAGTAAAGATAGTCACATAGAGCAATACTGTACTCAGGGACACATACATAGCACACGTTGCATGGCAATACATTGTTCTTTACTTAATCCTAGTTATGAAAAAATTTGAAAGCTGATTACATAAGAGCAATGTCTTTGTACCACATTGACATTTTCATAGAAATTATTGAATTAGGAAATAGGACAGCAATTGAACTATGCATCTATGGAAGGAGCCAAAGCCATCTCCCTTTAAAAATTCAGAATATTTTAAGTAAATGGAGCATCCTGCCATTTACATTTCTCTCTATGGATAGATGGGGGGAAGCTGTAACAATTAGGAAACGTTATGATCAACTTGGATTTTATTATTTTGGGAATGTTTCATCCACTAGTTCATTTAACAATTATTAGTAATTTTTTTCATACATTACCACCTCACTAATCTGCCATTCCTCATATAGATCATATGACACTTCCTGCATTCTCACATTTACAAGTTAATAAACAAAGGAATTCATCAGTTCTGGCAAGCCCAGTAGAAATGTTCATCAGAAACTAACACAGCATTGCAAAGCAGTTATACTCAAAAAAGGGGAGGAACTGGCCTCTGGATATTTCTTCTCGAATCTATTCTTTCACAGTCTTCTCAATCTCAGTTAGTGGAAATTCTGTCGTTTAACTTCAGTTCAGTTCAGTCGCTCATGTGACCCCATGGACTGCAGCACACTAGGCCTCCCTGTCCATCACCAACTCCCGGAGTTTACCCAAACTCATGTCCATTGAGTCGGTGATTCTATCCAATCATCTCATTCTCTGTCGTCCCCTTCTCCTCCTGCCTTCAGTCTTTCCCAGCATCAGGGTCTTTTCAAATGAATCAGTTCTTTGCATCAGGTGAAAGGCATCCTTTCACTTAGTCAGGCTCATATTCTTGCAGTTATCTTCTTCAAAACCCACCTACAGTACCTTAGGAAATACTATTGTTGGTCCCTTTAAGATTTATCTAGTGTCTGCCTATGTCTTTCCACCTCCAATGCCACCCTCATCAGCTCTTACCCAGGCTACTGCAGTTGCCTGCTGATTGGTCTCTCACAGTGGACACTCGACTCTACTGTCATTTCTCAACACAACAGCCAGAGTTATCTTTCCAAAACATGCCTCACTTCAAGTCCTCCCCTCAAAGTATAAACCAGAAGTCCATACTCTGATTCCCTCCATGCCTGCCTAATCTACTCCTTTTGAATTCTTGGATCTCATCCATTCTTACCTTCCTTCCTTCTTTTTATCGATTCTTTCATTCTTGCTTATACTTGTTCCTCTTTAAGTCTCATGGAAATGTCCCTGTTTTGTCAAATTGTGATCTATTCTTCATCATTCTATATCTTCATTCTCTGCCTTATTTTTCCTCGAGAGCAATTACCTCCTAATACACAACACTTTTCTTGTTTATTTGATTAATTCTGTCTTTCCTCGCTAGAATAAAAATCCCATGCAAACAGGGACTGCTATATTCCAAGTACTTAGTACATGACTGACACATTGTAGGAGCTCAGTAAATACTGGTTTAATATATTCAGTGAAATGACAGAGAAAAAAATAAAATAACTGTCCACTTCACAGGACTGTCTGAGTTGCCAATTAAGTAAGTTTTTACTTTGCAAATTATAAAGCACAATTTACATATATGGCTTCCCAGGTATCTCAAACAGTAGAGAATCTACCCGCAATGTGGGAGACCTGGATTTGATCCCTGAGGATCCCCTGGAGCAGGGCATGGAAACCCATTCCAATATTCTTGCCTGGAGAACTCCCATGGCAGAGAAGACTGGTGGGATACAGCCCATGGGATCACAAGGAGTCAAACACGACTGAGCAACTAACCCACACACGAGATTTACATATATGATTGTCAATGCTAATAATAAAACCCAGACATTATAGAGTTTATTTAAACAAGGTGCTGTGAAAACCTTACTTAAATTATGAAGTGTAACCAAAAGAACCAAAAACACGCTAGTAAAGTCATGCTCAAAATTCTCCAAGCCAGGCTTCAGCAATATGTAAACCAGGAACTTCCAGATGTTCAAGCAGGTTTTAGAAAGGGCAGAGGCACCAGAGATCAAATGGCCAACATCCACTGGATCATGGAGAAAGCAAGAGAGTTCCAGAAAAACATCTATTTCTGCTTCATTGACTATGCCAAAGCCTTTGACTGTGTGGATCACAATAAACAAAACTGTGGAACATTCTGAAAGAGATGAGAAACCTGTATGCAGGTCAGGAAGCAATAGTTAGAACTGGACATGGAACAACAGACTGGTTCCAAATAAGAAAAGGAGTACGTCAAGGTTGTATATTGTCACCTTGCTTATTTAACTTCTATGCAGAGTACATCATGAGGAACGCTGGGCTGGAAGAAGCACAAGCTGGAATCAAGATTGCCGGGAGGAATATCAATAACCTCAGATATGCAGATGACACCACCCTTATGGCAGAAAGTGAAGAGAAACTCAAAATCCTCTTGATGAAAGTGAAAGGGGAGAGTGAAAAGGTTGGCTTGAAGCTCAACATTCAGAAAACAAAGATCATGGCATCTGGTCCCATCACTTCATGGGAAATAGATGGGGAACAGTGGAAACAGTGTCAGACTTAATTTTTTTGGGCTCCAAAATCACTGCAGATGCTGATTGCAGCCATGAAATTAAAAGACGCTTACTCCTTGGAAGGAAAGTTATGACCAACCTAGATAGGATATTAAAAAGCAGAGACATTACTTTGCCAACCATGGTCCGTCTAGTCAAGGCTATGGTTTTTCCAGTGGTCATGTATGGATGTGAGAGTTGGACTGTGAAGAAAGCTGATTGCTGAAGAATTGATGCTTTTGAACTGTGGTGCCGGAGAAGACTCTTGAGAGTCCCTTGGACTGCAAGGAGATCCAACCAGTCCATTCTAAAGGAGATCAATCCTGGGTGTTCATTGGAAGGACTGATGCTAAAGCTGAAACTCCAATACTTTGGCCACCTCATGTGACGAGTTGACTCACTGGAGAAGAGTCTTATGCTGGGAGGGATTGGGGGCAGGAGGAGAAGGGGATGACAGAGAGTGAGATGGCTGGATGGCATCACCGACTCGATGGACATGAGTTTGAGTGAACTCCGGGAGTTGGTGATGGACAGGGAGGCCTGGTGTGATGTGATTCATGGGGTCGCAAAGAGTCAGACACGACTGAGCGACTGAACTGACTGAACCAAAAGAAAAATCTTTATATATTGGATTATATTAAAATCAAGACCGTCTATTAAAGACCACAATTTTAAGTGAATAAAATGACCTCTAAATTGAGGAGGAATATATTGCAGTACACATCTGCATCTGCATGATCAGTTATGTCTGACTCTTTGTGACCCCATGGACTGTATCCCACCTGGCTCCTCTGTCCGTGGGATTTTTCAGGCAAGAATACTGGAGTGGATTGCCATTTCCTCCACCAGGGGATCTTCCTGACCCAGGGATTGAACCAGAGTCTTTACACAGAAAACTCATATCCAGAATGTATACAGAATTCCTACAAATCAGTGAGAGACAATTCAATATGAAAGATTGATAAAGTAGCTGAATATGTGTTAATATATCCTCTTTTAATAAAAGAGGATATTCAAATAACCAATAAGTATGTCAAAAAGTTACACAAATTTTTAATCATCAGGTGAAATGAGAATTAATTCCACATGAGGTATGATATACACCAAGAATTATAAGGCAGAAAATATTAAATATTGGGGATGAAATGGAGTAACTACCAGAAACTGCTTTGTTATTATTGTTCAGTCGCTAAGTCATGTGTGACTTTTGGTGACCCCATGGACTGCAGCACGGCGGGCTTCCCTGTCTTTCACTGTCTCCCAGAGTTTGTTAAACTCATGTCCATTGAGTCGGTGATGCCATCCAACCATCTCATCCTCTGTCATCCGTTTCTCTTCTTGTCCTCAATCTTTCCCAGCATCAGGGTCTTTTTCCAATGGGTTGGCTCTTCGCATCAGGTGGCCAAAGTTTTGGAGACACTGGCCAAACTATTTGACTAGACACTATTGGTGGAGGTTAAAATTGATACAGCTGCTTTGGAAAACTGTTTAGTGGTAGCTATTAAAGCTGGCCATATGCCTACCTTTTGTGACACCAATTACACAGCTAAGAATATACCCAATAAGAATGCTTATATAAGCGATATCATACAACACTTGTCTTTCTATGTCTGACTTGTTTCACTCAGTATGACAGTCTCAAGGTCCATCCTTGTTGGTATATATGGCATTACTTAGTTCTTTTTTTATGGCTGAGTAATATTCATATATATGTGTGTGTGTATATGCCACCACTTCTTTATCCATACCTCTCTCATTGGACATTGAGATTGCTTCCATGTGTTGGCTGTATGTGGAATCTAAAAAATGGTAAAAATGAACTTATTTACAAAACAGAAATAGAACCACAGGTGTATAAAACAAACTTATGGTTACCAGGGGGAAAGCAGGAGTGGGGGATCAGTTGGGAGACTGGGGTTGACATACACACACTACTAGATATAAAATTGATAACTAATGAGTACCTATTGTGTAGCACAGGGAACTCTACTCAGCACTCTGTGATGACCTAAATGGGAATAGAATCTAAAAAATCAGGGGTATATGTATAACTGATGCACTTTCTTGTACAGCAAAATCTAACACAATGTTGTAAATAAACTATACTCTATTTTTTTTAATAAAAAGAATTCTTATATATGTTTGCTTGAAAACCTCACTATTTACTGTGGCCAGACATTGGACACTATCCACATGGCCAAAATATTAGGGTAGATAAATAAATTAGGGGTATAGTCATACAATAGATACTTTGGGAATGAACAACCCACAGTTGTATACATTTTGTGTGCATCTCATAAACAAGTTTGTGCAGGAAACCAGATACAAAAGGATCTATGATGAATGGTTCTACTGATGTTCAAAAACAGACCAAACTAGTCTGTGCTGCTTGACTGTTAAGGCAGAGGCTGACTTTGGTGGTGGAGGTAAGGAGCAGGAGGGTAGCTTCTGAAACTCTTGACTACTTCTGTTTCTTGATCCAGATAGTTCAGTTTATAAACATGTGAAACATGTGCTGTTTTATATGTATAACATACTTCAAAGTTAGACAGGAAAGAAGCAAAAGTGAAAAAGATTCTCTTTGCCCACTTTATTCTATTATCTTTTGAAATAACAATTGCCATATCCGTTTTATAGACGTGCAGAGACATGGAAATCTAGTCTCAAATGCATAATGCATCTTATTAGGATGGCACATTCAGAAAGCAGGATTGTAAGTGGACACTTTTCAGGAATGAAAATTCAAGTCTAAGATAATGTATATGACCATGTTCAATGTAAGATCATTGTGATGATGGTGATATATCATCATAAGGCAATGGATAAATAGAGATGGGTATCATAATGCAAGGGATAAATCATACTGTGATATTTACTTACTTTCTGACAAATTCAGTTTTTAGCTGATCCAGTGTTGCTCTTTCATTCTATGAGGGGTAGCTGATCTGGTGCATAATATTTTCCTAACCCACAGTTGCTTCTTTCTGATGCTGGTTTGGGGACCACACGGAAGGAGTGTTGACAGGCACACCTTTGGATGCAGCCTGGATCTCAAGCAGGAATATTTGGAGATTCTTTTCTCTGTTTTGGAAATGAGCATAAAGCAGAACTTATAAATTAAGCCTAGATTTATTTGTGGCTTTTGTGACCGTCAGAGGTGAATTGCTTAAGGCTGGCACCTCCTGCCCTCCTGGGAAAAGAGCTGGAGGCCACAAGGCCTAGGGTTCCTGCAGTCCTCGGACTAATGGGCAGCATGGCTGGGGAAAAGCTGCAGAGGAAAAGGCAGGGATTTGGAGGGCATGCGAGGCTGGTTCCATTAAGTTGAGGAGCCAAAGCGCCCGTTGTCCTTTAACCAGCACCAACAAGGGAAATGACCCTGACCCTCTGCAAAACACCACGCGGCTTGCAGCGGACGCTTAACCAGTGGCTGCCCTGGCCGGGGCTGCAGATTTCAATCTGCACTAAAGTTTATCTCTCCCTCTCTCCCTGTGCCAGTTTTCCCAATGTTTCTCGACATCACATTAACTCCCCTCCCAGTACAATAATCGACTCCAATCTGCTATTATCACGGAAATAGAAGAGGTAAAGTGCCTGTAATAGGATCCAAATCAAATCACTTTCACTTCAGCCGGCTTTTGCTGTGAAGCCAAGGATTCCCCAGAGAGATTCAATACAGAGAAACACCTGCAGACACAGGCTGAGGCCCGGAGAGTAGATGGAACACGACAGGCCTCGCTGGCCTGTAGCATCTCCTTAGTTACAAGACTCTCACCTCGGGAGTAATGACCCGAGGCAGGCCCCGATAAACCGGGACCTCCGAGGCAGAGCCAGAATCTGACTCACACTCCATTTGACCCATCCTGAAGCAACACGTTAGTTTGCAACTCACAGCACTGGGCCTCTGGTTACATGTCCTTTCCTGAAGTGTTGGCTTTCACGGGTGTTGCTTTGCCATGAATGACTGCTTGTTCTTTGAGAAGTCTACCCTCCAGGAAAGAATTACATGTATGTATTTGCTCTTAAGAAGTAAGAAAGGTCAGAGCAAATCGAGTTGAACGTAATTCAGGCCTGGCCGGTGGAGGGAGGTAGGGAAAGCCTAGGGAATCCTCCCTTCAGTCATTCCTGCACCAACATGGCACACTTTGACTCTTGATGCATTCCCAGATGGTTGTAAGTTAAGGCCCTTTAGAGTGAAGTCTTCTCTGTATATGAGTCCATCCGTTCGCATCTATTTTGTTGACTTTTTCCCACGCCTATTCCTGGTTATGCAGCAGTGCTACATACATTTGTGATCATACCCTGACTTCTCATTTGGGCTCAGACTTTGACACTGACACAGACTTGGCCGGAAGATCTTATAGGGTATGCTAATTTATATGCCAGATTCTGAAGATTTCTGCTGCACAGACTAATTGATAGTTTCAGTAAGTGAGTTATCAGATAAGCACAAAGAATAATTATAATCTTCATTTCATAGACCTACTTAAAAAATGACAGCCGATATTTCCAGAGCAAACAATTGAGTGGAAACATCCTTAAACAGGAGTCTTCTCCAGTATTCACTTCTAGTTTTGCCTTTGAATGGCATCTGAAAAGCAGGAAAAAAATGGGTTCAGTGATAATTTTAAAAAATCAAAATCAAAGATGCTATGCTTGCGTTAAAAGGTTTTATCCCTTTCTAGTCATGTGACTTTGACAAATATTTTAATCTTTCTGAACCTTGAGTTCCTCATCAATGGAATCTATCCTCCTACACAGTCATGGGTGTTACATAAGGCCAGGATTTAGAAGTGCTTTGTTATTTCTAAATCAATATACTGATATAAGGAAGTACAAATTTCATGCAGGCTTTTGTAATCAAGGTTTTAAAAGGTAAAACAATGAACATTTCTTCTGAAAATAAATTTAAAAGGATCAGGAAATACCTGTGATGATTTGAAATATGGGACTCTTCTCAGGAGTGGTTCTGTGCTCAGCTTGATCATGGCCAGCATGTAGTCTTATCAGACCAGATCTCTGTCCTCAGGGCAACTGAGATTGTAAGAACAGGGGTAGGTGACTTGCAGGACTTCAGGGGCCAGGTGAACTTGAAAGTTGTGGCTTCCGAAAGGGTCATTCCAGGCTTCTTGTGAGAAAAAAGGAGGAGGCATTCTCAGTGGACCACTGAAGGGATTCTCTAGGGATGAATCCACTAGTAGGATTTGTGTCTGGGTTTCCGCATGGTCTTAGAAGCCTTAAATTATAAGCTGGATCTAAGGAAAAATGTTCATGGGGAACATTGATATGAGAGAATTGTCAATTGCTATTAACACTGACAAGTGTGTTTCCTTTAAAGCCTTTGTTAGACTTTGCTTTTAGCTGTGGCAGCACCCCATCTCGGGAGAAGGCACTGGCGACCCACTCCAGTACTCTTGCCTGGAAAACCCCATGGATGGAGGAGCCTGGTAGGCTGCAGTCCATGGGGTCGCTAAGAGTCGGACACGACTGAGCGACTTCACTTTCACTTTTCACTTTCATGCATTGGAGAAGGAAATGGCAACCCACTCCAGTGTTCTTGTCTGGAGAACCCCAGGGACGGCGGAGCCTGGTGGGCTGCCATTTATGGGGTCACACAGAGTCGGACACGACTGATGTGACTTAGCAGCAGCAGCAGCAGCAGCACCCCATCTCAGGCTTTCAGAAGATAGGAAGGTGTCGTGTGAGTGTGGCAGTGTCAAAACTAAGTTGAGACAGGGTGATATCTCCTTCTATTATACAAATGGCTACCTGAAGCCAAGTCAGGTCTGATTTTGTGCAATTCATTCATTTAATGGAAATGTGTATCAAATATATAGATAGTGATTTAACACTCATAGCTTTGGGGAAGTTTCTTTTTCCTTTTATAGATACAAGGGTACATAAAAAAAAAAAAAATCACACAGTCCAGGTGGAGGTTTGAAAAGAATGATTGTTTTTATTTGTCTGCTCAACAAATGTCTGCTGCATGCCCACAGAACCTGAAGCACATGATCATGAGACATCCTTCATGTTTCTGTGGTGTGTGTGTCCCGCATTGGGGAAACAGGAGGTCAGTTAGGCTTTCAATGCAAGAAGGTCTGCTCATGGAGAGCACTTGCGGAAGAAGGGCAGAGAACTTGTATCAGACTTGCTGGGGACTTGCTGGGAAATGCTCCTGAGGAGGCGATGCTCGAGTGCACACAGGGAAGAGTAGGAGGTTGTCAGATGGAGAGAGCACAGGAAGGAGGCAGTCCCAGGAGTTAAAAAACATTAGGTGCAAGGTTATGGAGGTATGATGGAAGCATGTAACAAACATTGTTTTTCTTTGTCCACTGGTGAGTTCACCAGAAATTCCTCCACCAATGAAAACACTTTCTTTCACAAGAACTGACTTACACTTCTGACAGAAGAATGCAAAACCCTCAGCAGCCTATGACCTTAAAATGGTTAGTGTGCACGGGGAAGGATCACCAGGGGCAGCCGTCCCACGTGGGCAGCCCTGTAAGCCCTAACATGCCTCCTTGCATGTGTGCTAAGTCACTTCAGTCATGGTCAACTCTTTGCGACCCCATGGACTGTAGTCCGCCAGGCTCAGTGGGATTTGCCCATGGGTTTCTCCAGGCAAGAATCCTGGAGTGGGTTGCCATGCCCTCCTTCAGGGGATCTTCCTCACCCAAGGACTGAACCCCCGTCTCCTGCGCCTCCTGCACTGCAGGCAGATTCTTTGCCACTGAGCCACTGGGGAAGCAACATACCTCCTACCTTCCCTCTTCTCAATGGTCTCCTTCAGTTTGAGCCCCTAATATGTCTAAGGCACTGATACCTGCATCTTTAAAGTAAGAAACCAAGGCTCAGTCCCTTGTTCAACGACAGAGAATTGAATGATTGCATAGAAAATGTGGTGCAGGCAGTCAAAGCCATAGTGATTCCAAAGCCAGGTCCTCAACCCCTTCCTTCACTTCCCTACCTGAATAATTGCACGGAACCTTACCCACATGCCTCCCGTTGCCTGGTCTCACTGCTTAGAGATGTTGGCAGATCAGGTCTTCACAATGGTGAAGGTGAGCGTGGGGGAGAAAATTAAAGCGGCTTTCTCCAAATCCACCAGTTGCTGTTGTTTTTTCAGATCTTTTCTTCCCACAAGCACCTCAAAGGGGTCCAACAGCATTACAAGGAAAGTCTGTCCTTATTTTAGGAAACACTGTCCATGATCTTCTCATGCTGGGGACTTCAGCACATGTTACACTCTTTGAAACTCTGGGAAATTCTTTGCTATAGCAAAGAAATCTGATGACATATGTGTTCATCAGACTCCCTTGATGTCACTTTTCCTATATCCTTGTCAACATCCTGGGGGAAGAGTGTCTGAGGAACACAGTTTGGGAAACACAATCTCTTCCTGACATTGCTACTTCTTTTGGGCATCACATCACCACTGCACCATTTTTCCTTTTATGCAAGAGGCACTGGGTTAGTCTGATACAGCTTCCATAACAAAATATCATAGACTGGGTGACTTAAGCAACAGAAGTTTATTTTCTCACATTTCTGGAGGCTGAAAGTCCCAAACAAGGTGCCGTCACACACGGTTTACCCTGAGGCCTTTGGTTTGCAGATGGTACCTTTCTCTCTGTGTTCTCACATGGCCTTTCCTATGTGTGTGGTCCCTGTTCTCTCTTCCTGTTGTCAGAAGAGCAGTTATATTGGACAGGTCTCACCTTTATGGCCTCATTTAACCTTAATTACATCTTTATTTTTTATTTTATTTTATTGCAATATGATTGCTTTACAGTATTGTGTTATTGTTTGCTGTACATAAAAAGTGAATGAGCTTTACATATACACATATCCCCTCCCTTTTGGGCTTCCTTCCCATTCACATCACCATAGAACCTTAGGTAGAGTTCCCTGTGCTGTACAGTAGGCTCTCATTAGTTTCCACAGTATAACGTATACGGTGTCAGTCCCGGTCTGTCTCACCTCGCCACTTCCCCCTTTGACATCCGTGCGTTTGTTCTCTATGCCTGTATCCCTGTTTCTGCTTTGCAAATAAGTTCATCCATACCATTTCTCTAGATTCCACTATATGCGTTAATACATGACTTTTATTTTCAAAAAGATACATATGCCCAAATGTTCATTGCAGCACTATTTACAATAGCCAGGACACATAAGCAACCTAAATGCCCATCAACAGAGGAATGGCTAGAGATAGATAAAGATATGTATATATATATATATATATATACACACACACTGCTGCTGCTGCTGCTGCTAAGTCACTTCAGTCGTGTCCGACTCTGTGTGACCCCATAGACGGAAGCCCACCAGGCTCCCCCATCCCTGGGATTCTCCAGGCAAGAACACTGGAGTGGGTTGCCATTTCCTTCTCCAATGTGTGAAAGTGAAAAGTGAAAGTGAAGTCGCTCAGTCGTGTCCGACCCTTAGCGACCCCACGGACTGCAGCCCACCAGGCTCCTCCATCCATGGGATTTTCTAGGCAAGAGTACTGGAGTGACTTGCCATTGCCTTCTCCGATATACACACACACATAATGGAATATTACTCAGCCATGAAAGGAATGAAATTGCACCATTTGCAGAGATGCGAATGGACCTAGAGATTGTCATCAGAGTGAAATGTAATTATATCTTTAAAGGTCCTATCTCCAAATAGAGACATATTGGGCATTAGGGCATTAACATATGGATTTTAGGAGACAAAATTCAATTTGTAGAGACCCCTTTCTCCATCCCGTTTCTATGACAAAGTAGCCATGGCAGTGAGACCAGTTTGTTTTTATGAAATACATAATGTTTATTTCAATTGCAACTGTTATTTAACTCTTGGAAGAACGATCACTGACATGATATAAATTTCAAAGGGAGAGAAAGTTGGGAGATGCCTGGAGATTCCCATGGACAGAGGAGGAGCCTGGCGGGCTCCAGTGCATGGGGTTGCAGGAGTCAGACAGGGCTTCGTTACTAAAGAGAGTAGAAACACTTTTCTATTATATATGCTGTTATTATCAAAGGACAGAACACTTTGGAACTTACCAAATAAGCTGGTTCTCTGGGGAAGGAAGAGAGGAGTCACCTGGGGGCATTCTACATCCTGGTCGCAACAGAGGGGCGAACATCTGACCATAAGGTCTAGATGACAATTGCTCTATGTTTGCTCTCAGTGCTAAAAAGCTCCAAGGTCCATCATCAACTTTGTAGTTTTCCTAAGAAGAGTTCTTGATAGGATTATTTTCACTCCCATTTTGGTGTTTCATATTCCAGGTTATATATTTTTTGGTCTTGATGTATGTGTTTTTTAAACTACTGTGTTTCTAAGTTAAGTTTAGGCATTGAGTGTGCTGGTGACAATTATCCAGGAAACAGCCGAGTGAGTTCTTGTCCTGGTAGAAAGACAGCAGGAGACTAGGGAATAAAGAAGACGAGGAAACTGGCCTCAGGGTAGTTAGAGGCAGCAGCTCTAGAGCCTTATCCTCAAGAGGGAACATGAAGAATGTTCACCTTTATTGAAACAGGTGATCAGATCTATTCTCAACTCTTGGGCTTGAAAAGCATCATACATTCAACAGGCTTTTGTGATTTCCATGGAGCCCCTCTGTTTGATCTGAAGCTAGTCCCTGACAATTGCCTTAGCATCACCTCAGCTGGAATCAATAATTAATTGACTAATTTTAAAACATGTCTCAAATGTAAATAGAACAGGATTTTTCATTTGTAAGGCAGAGGTAATAATGTTGTCTTCAGAGATGTAGTTTTTGTTTTGTCTTCATAGATTTTTAAGGACCCAACTAGATGTCATAATGCACAAGCACTCAGAATAAACTTTTATTCTTTCTCTTCCCTCTTTCCAGAATTACTTCTTTCTCTCTTTTGACCCATCTTCATTCTCCATGTACTTTCCCTAGTCTTTCTGCTATTTCTTTAAATGATTCTAACTTATTTTATACAGACTCTTTAAAGACATACCATTTTCTAAAACAACTACACAAAATCTTATAGACTTTTAAAATGTAAGACTCCTAGGGGAAACTCCCCAAGAGATCAAAGATAAGTTGAGGGGAAGGGCCAGATATGAGGCTTTATTTAATTCTCCCCTCCCTCTTATTGCTTCCCTAGTGGCTCAGATGGTAAAGAATCTGTCTGCAATGCAGGAGAGCTGGGTTCAATCCCTGGGTCAGGAAGATCTCCTGGAGAAGGAAATGGTGACCCATTCCAGTATTCTTGCCTGGAGAATCCCCATGGACGGAGGAGCCTGGAGGGCTGCAGTCCATGGGGTCACAAAGAGTCAGATATGACTGAGCTGCTACCACTCCCTCATAGGACAATTCCGGATAGAGTTGAACACAAAGTGGGCACTGAGAGCAGTTTAAACTGAAAGAGGAAAGAAGGCCAGATTAAAACTCCATCAAGTGGTAGGTGATATTGACAACTGCAGAATTTGACTTCAGAAGGAAGGCCTCTGACTTCTGTCATTTCTCTATGACACATACTCTGTAGGAGAGTCCATTTCTGTCTGTCTCATATTCCTATATATGCCAACATCTTCCATTAGATATTCCTGGAGTAATCTGATATACTGATGATTATAAAATAGCTACCGTTTATTGAGCACTTATAAATGTCAGGGATTCTAAGTGCTTGACATGAACCATTTCAATCAGTGTTAAATATGTTAATGTGCTGTGCTGTATGCCACATGTATTGCACACATACCCCTCTTTCTAATTTGACTTCCAAAGAAAAAAGGTATAGTCATGTTTGAGCAGAAGTGTCCTGAGAATGCTTCAGTTCAGTTCAGTTCAGTCACTCAGTCGTGTCCAACTCTCTGCGACCCCATGAATCACAGCACGCCAGGCCTCCCTGTGCATCACCAATTCATTCTAATAAACATGTAAATATTTAATACTATCTGGGTACCTCTTTCTCCATTCATACTATCTCCCATAGAAATGTTGGTATTACTTTCCATGATTTTGTAGGTCTAGAGAATAAAGCTGTTGGATTTAAACTTGATCTTGGGTATTTCTTTTGAGACCCCTCCTTTCAGGAATGTCAGTTTAGCAATTCTCAGGGTCAGTTCATCAGTTTCATTTATGAGAAGCTTAAGTGTTGAACATGAGGAGAGGACAAAATATCTTCAAAGCACCATATAAAATTGAGATTGTTATTTTCTTAAATTTTTATAATCCTTTGGCAAAATGCCGAATGTTTGGCTTAAATACGCTGCTAGCTAAGAAAAAGATTTCAGATTTTGTTCAATAAGAGCTGAGTGGATCACTGGAAATAAACCATCATATATTCTAAAAAAATGAGTTATACCTATGCTCTATGACATTTCTGGGGAGATAGTTCCATATCGTGTATCATTTATGGATAAACAGAAACATTCCCCACATTGCTATACCCACGGCAGCACTTGTATCATTAGAAAATGATAGTGGTGACTGAGAATTTTTGACTAATTAGGTTTCTTGGATAATAAGAGCTTTTTAATAAGGTACATATCATTTACAATATTGCTAATGAAATGTGAAAGCGATTCAGTACCCGGTAAGATAATGGCTAACTTGTTTTAATTGTTAACATTTTTTTCTTGCCTTCAATGACACAGTCATTATTTCCCAGTCACCACTTATCATGAAATCCAAGAGGATTAATGGTTTCACTTATACCAGTGAAAATGTTTAAGCAGTCCCGATTATCAGTGCAGTTGGAAAGAATAATGGTTATTTGTCATCGCGTTTAGTAGGAGAATGAATTGTCCCCCTCACAGTAGTGCCATTAACCCTTTGAGGAAGTGGTAATAGAGTTTTACAGCAGAGCTGGAGGATGCCAAGATTTAGGATTGGCTGTTCCATTGAATGAGGCTTATTCTCATCCATGACCCTCTGAAAGAATTGCATCCTCTCCTGGCAGAATCGGAAACAAACAGTTTAGCTTGCTACACGATTTTGGATATCTGAAATTAAAACTAGATAGCAGCTTATCTATTCTTGTGATGAATGAGCAAACTGATACATTAAAAAAATAATCAAGGGAAATGTGAATTCTGGAAAAAGATAAAAAATATTTGTAAATTACTTGCTCCTTACCTCTTCTGTTAAAGAAATAGGGAAAAATGTGGAAACCTTTGGGTTTCTTATCCCAATCCTGACTATGTTATAACATGAATACTACATTTTATTAGACCTTTTGTCTACTTCAAAAATTCTTAGCAATCTGTCTTAACCATAAAAGATAATCATTATCCTTAACCATATGGTAAAGGATATGGTTAAAAGATAATGATTATCCTTAACCACGTGGTTATTCTTAACCATAAAAGATAATGATTAAGGAAACTTTCTCAATTTTTAAAAACTAAAATGATATTAGTTGAGGAGAAAGGCTGATAGAAATCATGCCTTTGATCCGCTGAAAATTTAAGCATAAAAATATACATCTGCTGCCTTAAATTTAATATTATGGCTTCAGGGAATAGTTTCAGTGAAGGCTCACACGGTAAAATAAAATCACTGTATCAAAAAAAATGCAGGGCTATGTTAAGAAAATCAATATTTGCCTTCAGTAAAATTAACAGAATGTCTCCCTTTCTGGAAGACGGCACTGGCTGGACTGGAATGAAACGCCTCTCCCATCAGGTCGCCGCACAGACTGAGCAGGGCAGGAAATGGCCTCGCTGCTTCTGTGGCCCCTCACTCACTCTCCCATGGCTGCGGCATAAGGGCAGCTCTAATTCACAGAAAGGAGTGCAGTCACGAAGCACAGGAGCTTCTCAGGAGGGCACCCAGAGCAGACGGGGTAGGGGCGATGGGAGGAGAGAGGGCAGGGGCAACAAAAATAAAGCGTGTTTCAGGAGATAGAGCTTGGCCGCCTTATCTTGTTACAGTGAAAACAGTGTTCTGTCTCCTCTGGAGAAGTGGCCACAGCTCAGCCTTGTCAGGCAGTGTGAGGCTTACTCTGCCCAGCCCTGGATGGTGAGAAATCTGTTTCCTAGAAGCGCAGAGCTGTGGAGAATTCTCTTGCTTTCCAAAGCCTCCCATTGTAACTGGAGACAGTGACGAGGAGCCCATGGTTCCTTTCAGCAAGACCAATAAAGGCCAACCATTCCCTTTACAAAAGCGAACTCTAGCCCCAACACATGAATGAACCAAGTTTCAAAATGGAGCAGGGTGTTTCTGGAAGTAAAATGCAGGCAGTTGAGATATGAATAGAAATTACATTACTCAATATCTTAGGGGAAAAATACTGCCTCCTCAGACACCATCCATCCATGGAAGGAAGATGGTCAGTATATGGAGGAAGCTTCTGGCATCATCTGTCATGTTGTGTGATCTATTGACAAGATAGTGTTTCTCTGAGATGGTAAACAAGACAATTTCTGCAGGAGCCCCATGAGGTGGGCTGAAACTACACAGCCCAGCCGTTTTAGATATGAGAGGTCAGGGGAAACAGCTGCCAGTAGAAGAAAAGACATGGAAAAAAAAAGAAAAAACAAAACGGGGAAAGACAAGAAGGGAGAAAAAAGAAATAAAGGAGTAACAGGACACATGGTGCCTGAATGGTCAGAATACGGTTATACAGACAGAGCTGCAGATGTGCCTGACAAAATTACAGAGGGAATTTAGTGAGCGGATCCAATTCAGAGTTTCTGACAACAATGCGATTGTGGTCTGCTTTGCAGACTGGAGTCTTTGTTCCTCGAACACTGGCTTTTTGAGTTCCCCTGACTTCATTTGGTGAAGAACGATTCTGGTGGGAAATGAAGCTCGGGATGATGATGTCCCTGAAAGACAGCACCAGCCAACTACCCCATGAAAACTTAATTCCTTCATCATGAAGTTCAGCACCTTCTCAGTTACAAAACAAAATAGTGCCATAGCCTTTTTCAGCCAGACAGATGCTTGATTTTAAAATAGCACAGGATAAGATAAAATTTAACTTGTATTCGTGTCTCTAAAATAAATGTACATGCATTAAGTGAGTCAGTAAAGCAAATAAAGATCCCAAACAGTCTTCTCTTTAAAATCCTGATGACAGATGGCATGGTTAAACGAGGAATCCCACAGAGGCCCTTGTCCCCAGGAAGGTAAGTAGCAGTCTTAAAATCAGAATTATTTTAAAATTAGGATCTTTGAAAGATTTTTCTTTATTAATGCGTGCACTCATGCTGTCACTTCAGTGGTCTCCGACTCTTTGCGAAGCTATGGACTGTAGCCCTCCAGGCTCCTCTGTTCATGGAATTCTCCAGACAAGAATATTGGAGTGAATTTCCATGCTCTCTTCCTGGGGAGTCTTCCGGACCCAGAAATCGAACCCAGGTGTCCTGTGACTTCTGCAATGCAGGCACATTCTTTATCACTGAGCCACTGAAGCAGCCCTCTTTATGAATACCTACTTCAGATTCAGTCTCTTTTGTCAGATTATTGTAGAATTAGTGAGTATGCATATCTTAGTACTAAGCATGAAGCAACTGGATTGATTTTTGCCTCAACTGTTTCACTTTGTCAACCTAATAGGCTTTTAGTGTTGTTGTTGCTTAGTCTCTCAGTCATGTCCAGTTCTTTGCGTCCCAGGTGGCTCCGTGATAAAGAATCGACCTGCTAATACAGGAAACATGGGTTCGAGCCCTGGATCACAGAGATCCCCTAGAGAAAGAAATGGCAACTCTTGCCAGTCTTCTTGCTTGGGAAATCCCATGGAAAGAGGAACCTGATGGGCTACATACTTTTAGTGAAGAGGCACATAAAATAGTCTTTAAAATTCTGGATCAGAAAAGAAGCAAAAAAATAAGATGTTTACTGAAGTCTAGAAAGGCAACGGACATTCATAAAGAAAATATGGTAATAGGAAGAAGGTTCTTTTATAGAAGTATAGAGGCCACCGTGCTAACAAATCAATGAAAGTTGGATTTGAGGCATCCGGGTTTTGTGGTAGGAGAGTAGCAGCTTGACTCTACTGAATGGCTGCCTAACTCCAGTTTTATTTTTCTCAATTACGACCACCTTTGCTATGCCAGCTGGAAGCCAATATTCTGATTTTCTCCCAGTATTTATTATTCTGGAATCTGTACTCCCTCCCTCTCCTCCAAAGGGCACATTTTTAATTGACATATTTCTGGAAATATGTTAGGTCAATTTAGCTGAGAATGTGCCAGATATATGCAAAATTCTAGTTCTTTCATAAAAGTTTCCTAAAATGGTTGTGTTTATATTTTCATCATCACTTATTTTTAAATCACAATTTACCTGTACAAAAAAATGTTTCCTGCTATTTAGTAGTTTAGCTTCAGAAATTTCTATTGTGTCCTGTTCCCTTAACAACTAAACAAGACCATGATACATAATTAGGTATCTTTAATGTGTTTATACTTTGGAGCAGGGTGATCATTTCATGAAAAATAACACATGTTCTGGTTGGTGAAGCAGTGCTAATGGAAAATCAGGTGAGTGAATTTCCCTCAAATAATTGGCTTACCTGGTAGTAGAAACAATGTACTGGGGCCCTAGGATGCTATCAAATGCCCTGGTTCAGTTGCTATGGTAGGTAATGTCTAGATGCCTTTAAGGGCAATTGACATTCCCTGTCTCACACAACCCATTGATGATAGTCAAAACTATCCCAAAAAACTATTTCCACTGACTTGGAAAAATCACCAGGATCATAATACATCAAGAAAGTAAAAACCTAAAGGATATATATATATATAGACAAAAGCATGAATGTTTGGAAAGTAAAGAATAAGATGAAAACATTGAGGTGGGTATCTTCTTTGCTGATGTATGTCTTCCTGTGTTTTTAACTACTGATATCCATAGTAATTTTACTGACATTTACTGAGTACTTACTGTGTGAGTGTATGAGTTCATTTCATCCAATCTGCATACTGATCCTGCAGAGTAAGAGCTATTGTTGTTGTTGCTCAGTCACTAAGTCAGGTCCGACTCTTTGGGACCCCATGGACTGCAGCACGCCAGGCTCCCCTGTCCTTCACAATCTCCCGGAGTTCACTCAAACTCATGCCCGTTGAGTCAGAGATGCCATCCAACAATCTCATCCTCTGTTACCAACTTCTCCTCCTGTCCTCAATCTTTCCAAGCATCAGCGTCTTTTTCCAGTGAGTTGGCTGTTTGCATCAGGTGGCCAAAGTGTTGGAGCTTCAGCTTCAGCAGAGCCCTTCCAGTGAATATTCAGGACTGATCTCCTTTAGGATTGACTGGTTTTAGCTCCTTGCAGTCCCAAGGACTCACAAGCACCACAATTTGAAAGCATCAGTTCTTTGGCACTCAGTTGTCTTCATGGTCCAACTCTCACACTGGTACATGACTACTGGAAAAGCAATAGCTTTGATTTATACAGATCTTTATAAAGTGAACTGGACATGAAACAGACTGGTTCCAAATAGGGAAAGGAGTACGTCAAGGTTGTATATTGTCACCCTGCTTATTTAACTTATATGCAGAGTACATCATGAGGAACGCTGGGCTGGAAGAAGCACAAGCTGGAATCAAGATTGCCGGGAGAAATATCAATAACCTCAGATATGCAGATGACACTACCCTTATGGCAGAAAGTGAAGAGGAACTCAAAGACCTCTTGATGAAAGTGAAAGAGGAGAGTGAAAAAGTTGGCTTGAAGCTCAACATTCAGAAAACGAAGATCATGGCATCTGGTCCCATCACTTCATGGGAAATAGATGGGAAAACAGTGGAAACAGTGTCAGACTTTATTTTTTGGGGCTCCAAAATCACTGCAGATGCTGATTGTAGCCAGGAAATTAAAAGACGCTTACTCTTTGGAAGGAAAGTTATGACCAACCTTGGTAGCATATTAAAAAGCAGAGACATTACTTTGCCAGCAAAGGTCCGTCTAGTCAAGGCTATGGTTTTTCCCGTGGTCATGTATGGATATGAGAGTTGGACTGTGAAGAAAGCTGAGCGCCAAAGAATTGATACTTTTGAACTGTGGTGCTGGAGAAGACTCTTGAGAGTCCCTTGTACCACAAGGAGATCCAACCAGTCCATTCTAAAGGAGATCAATCGTGGGTGTTCATTGGAAGGACTGATGCTAAAGCTGAAACTGCAATACTTTGACCACCTCATGCGACGAGTTGACTCACTGGAAAAGACTCTGATGCTGGGAGGGATTGGGGGTGGGAGGAGACGGGGACGACAGAGAATGAGTTGGCTGGATGGCATCACCGACTCTAAGAGTTGGTGATGGACAGGGAGGCCTGGCATGCTGTGATTCATGGGGTCGCAAAGAGTCGGACACGACTGAGCGACTGAAATGAACTGAACTGAACTTATAAAGTGATGTATCTTCTTTATAATATACTGTCTATGTTTGTCATAGCTTTTGTCCCAATAAGCAAGTGTCTTAATTTTGTGGCTGCAGTCACCATCTGCAATGATTTTGGAGCCCAAGAAAATAAAATCTGCCACTGTTTTTGTTTTTTCCCCATCTATTTGCTATGAAGTGATGGGACTGGATACCATGGTCTTAGCTTTTGAATGTTGAGTTTTAAGCCAGCTTTTTCACTCTCCTCTTTCACCCTCATCAAGAGGCTCTTCAGTTTCTCTTCACTTTCTGCCATGAGAGTGGTATCATCTGCAATTCTGATGTTGTTGTTATTTCTCCTGGCAATCCTGATTCCAGCTTGTGAGTCATCCAGCCTGAAATTTCTCATGATATACTCCACATATTGGAGGGGGAAATGGCAAACCACTCCAGTATTCTTGCCTGGAAAATCCCATGTACACAGGAACCTGGTTGGCTGCAGTCCATGGGGTCGCAAAGATTTGGGCACGACTGAGTGACTAACACTCACTCCACATGTAAGTTAAATAAGCAGGGTGACAATACATAGCCTTGAAGTACTCATTTCCCAATTTTGAACTAGCACATGGTTCCATGTTCCAGGAAGCAGGTCAGGTGGTCTGGTATGCCCATCTCTTTAAGAATTTTCCGGTTTGTTGTGATCACATAGTTAAAGGCTTTAGTGTAGTCAATGAAGCAGAAGTAGATGTTTTTCTGGAATTCCCTCGCTTTCTCTGTGATGCAATGGATGTTGGCAATTTGACCTCTGGTTCTTTTGCCTTTTCTAAATCCAGCTTGTACATCTAGAATTTCTCACTTCACGTACTATTGGAGTTTAACTTGAAGGATTTTGAGCTTTACCTTGCTAGCCTGTGAAATGAACACAATTGAATGGTAGTTTAAACTTTCTTTGGCATTGCCTTTCTTTGGGATTGGAATGAAAACTGACTTTTTCCAGTCCTGTGACCACTGCTAAGTTTTCTAAGTTTGCTAGCATATTTGAATGCAGCACTTTGACAGCATCATCTTTTAGGATTTTAAATAGTTCAGCTGCTATTCCATCACCTCTGCTAGCTTTGTTTGTAGTAATGCTTCCTAAAGCCCACTTGACTTCACATTCTGGTATGTCAGCTCTAAGTGAGTGATCACACCATCATGGTTATCTGGGTCGTTAAGACCTTTTTTTGTATGGTTCTTCTGTGTATTTTTGCCACCTCTTCTTAATCTCTCCTGCTTCTCTTAGGTCCTTGTCATTTCTATCTTTCTTGTGCCCATCTTTGCACAAAATGTTCCCTTGATATTGCCAATTTTCTTGAAGAGATCTCTAGTTATTCCCATTTTATTGTTTTCCTCTATTTCTTTGCACTGTTCACTTAAGAAAGCTTTCTTATCTCTCCTTGCTGTTCTTTGGAACTCTGCATTAAGTTGGGTGTATCTTTCCCTTTTTCCTTTGCCTTTTGCTTCTTTCCTCATCTATTTGTAAAGGCTCCTCAGACAACCACTTTGCCTTCTTGCATTTCTTTTTCTTTGAGATGGTTTTGGTCACTGCTTGCTGTACAGTGTTACAAACCTCTGTCCATAGTTCTTCAGACACTCTACCATATCTAATCCCTTGAATCTATTTGTTCAGTTCAGTTCAGCTCAGTCGCTCAGTTGTGTCCGACTCTCCGCGACCCCATGAATCTATTTGTACCCCCACTGTATTATCATAAGGGATTTGATTTAGGTATTACCTGATTTGTCTAGTGGTTTTCTCTACTGTCTTCAATTTAAGCCTGAATTTTTGCAATAAGGAGCTGATGATCTGAGTCATAGTCAGCTCCAGGTCTTATTTTTGCTGACTGTATAGAGCTTCTCCATTCGGCTGCAAAGAATATAATCAATCTGATTTCAGTATTGATCATCTGGTGACATCCATGTGTGGAGTTGTCTTGTGCTGTTGGAAGAGAGTGTTTCGTATGATCAGAACTCTTATGGCCTCCTTTACAGATAACAGTAGTCCAAACACAGGTTATACAAGTTGCCCAACATGACACAGCTAATAAGTGGTAAAACCAACATTTATCTTCAGACAGTCTGAACCCTGGGTCTGCTGGCTTCAACAGGATTCAGTACTGCCTCCTCAGTGTATTGGAAAGAGCAATGATGCACCATTTTTTCTACTCTCAGGAATTGCTGGACATCAGTAAGTAGAGGGAAAACCTGGATCATAAATTTTATTTGCTTTTTAAAAATAAATTATCTGATTAGTTTTTAGATAAAGAAGATACATTTTTTGAGGATGGAACAAATGAACAGATAACTTGGGCTTGGAATAAGGAAAACAAATTCTTTCTCCTAAATTTGTTAGTCAGATGACCTTGGAGAAGGTACTTTGCTTCACTAAACCAGTCTCTTCATCTGCAAAATAATGAAATGCTCCCTTTTCAGAGGTGCTGGGACATGGTGTTTAGTTCCAAACCAGTTTTCAATTTTTATTGGTGGCTGTTTTGTCATCAATGGTATTGAATTCCTTGATTTCTGTGAACTCAGGACAGTTCCCTCAGCTTTATTTAGATCTCATGTTATTCTAGAGAACTCAAAAAATATGTTTACAATTATTAATGTACACAATTGTCATAATGCATTTAAAAACTATTTTTGAATCTTTTTCCCAGATTGTCTTAGTATCTGAGACAATTATTAAGTAGCAACAAATCTCGAGGATTAATGACAGTTTATTTGAGACATTTCTTTATTATTTAGAAACTGTACTAGGTTTTTACTGGAGATTCTTATTTTATAACCTATCATGAAACTTCTACAAACTGTGTTGAGTCTTGGAAACAGAAAAATGAAAGCAAAGAGATAAACCCACATTCACAAATTTACTCAGCAGATTACTACAGAAGATTAAAATTTATATGTTTAATATATTTTGTTTATCGCTCTTCATTTGGAAATGAGAAGGTGGTTATTAAAATATATCAACCCACACCAAATTGCATCATTATATAGCTTTTAAAATTTTTAAAAATTTAATGGTGATAAATCTTGTGTTTATTTAAAGCACACTTTTTCACCATGCTCTTAACTGATGCAAAATACATTGGGTTTCTCAGGTAGTGCTAATGCTAAAGACCCTGTCTGCCAATACAGGAGATGTGAGAGATGCACTTTTGATCCCTGGGTTGGGAAGACCCCCTGGAGGGGAGCATGGCAACTTCATGCTCCAGTATTCTTGCCTAGAGAATCCCATGGACAGAGGAGCCTGGCAGCCTATGGTTTATAGGGTTGCTATTCCTTATAAGGGCCCAACACAGGCCTTGGGCTGTGGTCGTGCCTTTCTAAACATTTCTTTAAATAAAACTTTAACTGCTAGGTCAGCAAAGAGGGAAAGGGTTTAGTGTGGAGTGAGATCTTAGGTCTCTCAGACTAAGCTTATTTTTAAGGTGATGGGAGAGAGGGGACACTGGAAGTGTCGCCTTACTTGTGGTCTTCCTGGGCCTGCCAAGTCTGGTCCAGACAACTTCCTCTCTTTGGCAGGTCATTTCCAGGATTGCTGTACCTTGGAAATACATGGAAGATGCTGAAAATACACTGGAGAAAGAAAGTTAACAAGGCCTCCAACAGATAGAAATAGGAAAGGAGGAAGGTTACACCCCTTGTTTCCTTGTGAGACAGAATGAAAAAAAAAATAGCTTTGGTTTTCTTCTATTATTGTTAAGGTGATTATGTTGCTCTTCATTTAGCTCAAACTAACAGATAAATGATAACTCAAGATTGATGAACACCAACAGAATGAACATCCTCAGATTTGTCCGTTTACATTGATAACCTCATTACATACATACTTAGGATTATAAAAATCTGAAAACTTAATAAGTGACTTCTTCCTATCAGTAGTATTAATTACAAATTGATCGTTGAATTTCAGTTCCCAAATGAGAGCTTTCTAACTGAGTCTGCTGCTGCTGCTGCTAAGTCACTTCAGTCGTGTCCGACTCTGTGCGACCCCATAGACGGTAGCCCACCAGGCTCCTCTGTCCCTGGGATTCTCAAGGCAAGAACACTGGAGTGGGTTGCCATTTCCTTCTCCAATGCATGAAAGTGAAAGTGAAGTCGCTCAGTCGTGTCTGACTCTTTGCGACCCCATGGACTGTAGCCTACCAGGCTCCTCCATCCATGGGATTTCCCAGGCAAGAGTACTGGAGTGGGGTGCCACGGCCTTCTCCCTAATTGAGTCTAGATTACTTAATTCTTTTCAAGATATATTATAAGTTAGGATATTTTACTATGGTTTAACAGGTTATTTTTTGACACTATAGGGTTCAGTTCAGTTGCTCAGTTGTGTCCGACTCTTTGCGACCCCATGAATCACAGCACACCAAGCCTCCCTGTCCATCATCAACTCCCGGAGTTCACTCAAACTCATGTCCATCAAGTCGGTGATGCCATCCAGCCGTCTCATTCTCTGTCGTCCCCTTCTCCTCCTGCCCCTAATCCCTCCCAGCATCAGAGTCTTTTCCAGTGAGTCAACTCTTTGCATGAGGTGGCCAAAGTATTACTTTAGGGTAGAGATGTTAAAAAATAAAATTAATGTGGATGGTCCCTAAACATATTGTGATAATTATTCTGTGATATGTGCAAATCAAACCATGCTGCTGTACAGCTAAAATTTATACAGTGCTGTATATCAGTTACATCTTAACAACATGGGAAGAAAGTTAATTTAAAAATAAGATCTATTTTGAATTGATAAAATAATAAAATAACAAATATTATGAATACTTCTTTGAAAATGATGCTGTGAGTTTTATCAAGGCTCTGGTCCTAAAAAACAACCAAGTTTTGCACAATAATATGCTTGTAGGAGAAGCTGAGTGACAGAGTTTTAAAATAATATGATATGGTTTAGACAGATCTGGGTTCAAATTCCAATGCCAGGTGCTCTAGAGCAAACAAATGAATGTCCCCAGGTCTCCTGTTCTTTATGTATTATGATGAATGTTACTGCTTGCTCGAGGTTTGCTATTGGGATTAGTGTGTCTGGTCCACATTTCAGAACTCGACAGTTTATGACAATATCACGGCTTATTTCCTGAAGGCAATGAGTGAGCAAGTCACAGACAGGCTCCTAAAGAGCCCTCCCTGCCCTGTGCATCTTCCCACAATTTGGCATCAGTTGGGACCATCAAGATCTCTGCACACTAGGTGTCTCATTACCAGAACTGCATGCTTAGATGTGGGTCAGCAGTAAAGTGCTCTGGCATTTAGGAGTGTGTGGGGAGCCGGCTCAGCATCTGTCCACAGGTTACCAGAGTCCAGATGCTCCTGCTCTACCGTCACTAATATGAGCATTTGACATCACAAATCTCTCCTTCCCATTCACTGACCCCACTTCCTCTCTACCCTATAAACAAACAAGCAATAATAAACTGAAACTCAAAGCACACACACACACACAACGATCAGGTTCCTCTCATGCAGTACTGCCGTAGCTGAGGCATCTGATATAACAAACCAAGCTGTCGATTGACTATTACTCACTGTCTAGCTCTGGCCTCACATGCTTGTGCATAGTCACCATCCTGCGTCTAGCATATTATCATTTATTTCATTGTTCTGTAAAGTGCTCAGAGATGCAGAGTATGGAAAGCGCCATGGCACTCTGGTGCAATTCAATTTAGTCAAATATCAGACATCCACGTAGTGTAAATGGAACAGGAGTAAAGAATCGGATCCAACTGCCTACTGGTGTAATTGACTTGACAGAGCCAGCCTGTGTCATTAGTCCTATAAACAGTTGCATTTACAACAATAAAACTGAAAAGCATGGAAATTAAAAGCTGTTAGGATTTTCTCTGGTGTGCATTTATCTTTGAAGAAGTGTGTGCACTCTAAACAAATTTTCTAATGTCTTTGGTAAACTGGCATCATAGCAAGCTGTGTCAGCAATGCCTTATATATCAAATGGTGATCAAATTTGTGATAGGTGAAGTGAGACAAGGATGCATTGGGTTTATATGCTGACTTAATTGTCCAGTGCATGAATTTCCAGTGTAAATTTAATGGCATGGTATCCAGTTCCTGAGCAGTAACCTAGGGTTGTACCTGGCAGTTGGAAGTTATTTTGGGGAATACTGTAAATAATATATTCATTGTCATAGAGAATTATGCAACTTAAAGAACTGTTAGCCTGACAGTTCAATCTATGGTTTCTTAATAGTATGTCTCCTTAGTGACAATATTGTTTGATGGACAAATGCCTCCCCCCACCCCCCGCCCCGCCCAGGAGTGTTCGCTTGGTTAGCAGGGCCCTGTCAAACAACAGAAAGCGTTCTGTAGGAGTGACCTATTTACTCACCGCTCCCAACTCACATCCCCATTAAAAAGAGGCTTTGAGTGTGTCTTCTGTGCATTCCCAAGTCAACAATAAAGGACTAGACTGTCTTTCTATCTCTAGTGATACGCCACTGGGCCACTTAACCAAAAATTGAGAGAGTATGTTACGAGGTTAAAGAGCAGAGTTCAGAGGTCGTTATAATTCTCATTAAGGAATGCTTCTCTGTACTGACTATAGGTGAGCTAATTGATATTTCTGTCTGAAAATGAGCTGACTTAGTAAAGATGGCTTTAATTGGAGAGATGCTGTTCATAGAGATGGAACATTTATGGGTTTTCATGGCAGCAGCCCTCATAGGTTACATGGTCTGTAGCAAGATGTGCTGTGATAACTGCGATGACATAGATTTTGACATTTCAGGTCTCCCTAGAGGAAACAGCTTGGGGAATATTTAGGATTTGGTGCATATCTCCTCAACTCCAAACCTATACTTGCGGTTTGATACGCACATAGATAGAAGGAAGGATGGCTCATGCAAGTTTGTTTTTGCTTTAATTCAACATTAGTCTCCTTAGTCTTGAAAGAGAGGAAACACTAAACTTGTTGGTTTTCTGATGTATCATGAAAACTTTCTATCACAAGCATGTGCAATGATTTTCTGAGACATATTCAAATAAATACTAAATTGCAAAAGAGAAAAAGAAAAAAATAATAATGAACTTCACCATTATTCAAAGAGGATCAAAGACTGTAACACACTTTGCTTTTCCTGGCATTTTTACTGCCAAATATTATTTTAAATTAAATTTCTTTTAAGAGTGTGTCAATATATTTGAAAGCTGAACATGCTGTAATCTCCCACTTGTAATTTCATAAGCCTAAATTGACTAAAACAAAATATAATTATAAATATAAATTATAACATAATTATAATATATTATAATTATAAAATATAAAATAGACATAAAGAAATACTATTTTTAATGACTTAAGAGATTCATGTGTCATATTAACATTGATTTTCAAATCCTGACTTTGTAAATACAAGAGAAAATGTGACCTGAGTCTACTGAAACTAAGTAATACCACATATATTTAAGTCAGTTAAGGTACCACCAATTTGGCAAAAGTTTAAAATTATAAATAATGAACAAAAATGCTGCTTATTGAACCCTTGACTCAATTCACCAACTGGTTTCTGAAAAGGGTGAAAAACTCCATCCTCACATGGGACACTTCAACTGAGAACTATTAATATGTAATAGTTATTAATATGTAATATGTAATGTAATATGTACAGTGGCTTACAGTTCATGGGATTTTTAAAACAGCTTTGTAGATCATATCCAAATATACCTCTCACAAGTTTTTCTGTCAGTTTGAATGCTTTTCTGAACAGTTTAAATACTGAGGAGTGGGAGAAGAAATCAGAACACTCAGTCCTCATAGATGCCAGCTTCTTGTCACTGATATTCATAAGGGAATCTGAAAGAACTATCGATACATTGATGAGAGAGAGGGATCTATTATAATAGAGGCAGGCATCAGAATTATTTAGAAGTAGAATGTGTTAAGTTAAAAAGTTATATATGCATGCGTGCTTAGTCAGCATTGGAGAAGGAAATGGCAGCCCACTCCAGTATTCTTGCTTGGTGGGCTGCCGTCTGTGGGGTCGCACAGAGTCAGACACGACTGAAGTGACTTAGCAGCAGCAGCAGCATGCTTAGTCATGTTTGACTCTTTCTGATCCCAGGGACTATAGCCCACCAGGCTCCTCTGTCCATGGGATTTCGCAGGCAAGAATACTGGAGTGGGGAGCCTTCTCCAGGGGATCTTCCCGACTGAGGGACCAAACCCTCATCTCCTGTGTTTCCTGTGCAGATTCTTTACCACTAGCACTGTCTAGGAAGCACCAACAGTGCGCAAGTTGAAAAGACTGAAGAAAATAGCTATATCGCGACTGGAGAATGTCGAATTTGATTTTTTTGAATTCTCATAAGCACAAAACCAGGTTAACCAAAATCAAGTTAATTTGACTAAGACATTTTGACCTGCCCAACTTTCCTTGCTCAAAGTGACCCCCTGCCACCACCGCAGATAAAATAATAAAACAAAAATTAATATAGAAAAAGTTAAATGATATACCTGCAGATGAAGAAATAGGAATTTTAATAATGAGCATAGTTTCCATCTGGCTCTGTTCGTTTCCAAGGCAAACCATTCAATATCATGGTAATCCAAGTCTATTCCCCGACCAGTAAAGCTGAAGAAGCTGAAGTTGAACGGTTATATGAAGACCTACAAGACCTTTTAGAACTAACACCCCCAAAAGATGTCCTTTTCATTGTAGGGGACTGGAATGCAAAAGTAGGAAGTCAAGAAACACCTGGAGTAACAGGCAAGTTTGACCTTGGAATACAGAATGAAGCATGGAAAAGGCTAATAGAGTTCTGCCAAGAGAACGCACTGGTCATAGCAAACACCCTCTTCCAACAGCACAAGAGAAGACTCTACACATGGACATCACCAGATGGTCAATGCCGAAATCAGATTGATTATATTCTTTGCAGCCAAAGATGGAGAAGCTCTACACAGTCAGCAAAAACAAGACCGGAAACTGACTGTGGCTCAGATCATGAACTCCTTATTGCCAAATTCAGACATAGATTGAAGAAAGTGGGGAAAACCACTAAACCATTCAGGTATGACCTAAATCAAATCCATTATGATTATACAGTGGAAGTGAGAAATAAATTTAAGGGACTGGATCTGATAGGCAGAGTCCTGATGAACTATGGATGGAAGTTTGTGACATTGTACAGGAGACAGGGATCAAGACCATCCCCCAGAAAAAGAAATGCAGAAAAGCAAAATGGCTGATGGAGGAGGCCTTACAAATAGCTGTGAAAAGAAAAGAAGAAAAAAGCAAAGTAGAAAAGGAAAGATATACCCATTTGCATGCAGATTTCCAAAGAATAGCAAGGAGAGATAAGAAAACCTTCTGAGGACAGTCTCTAGATTAAACCTGGCTAATCATATTATCTTAAAATATAAATTATGGGAGTAGGTCTGGTCTTTACTAGGATTGTATAACAATATTGTATCCTGCCTGAAGGCAGTCTGTGGATTAAATCTTCTGGCTAATCCTGTTGTCTTAAAATGTAAATTATGGGAGTTCATTTCAGTTCAGTCACTCAGTCCTGTTCAACTCTTTGCTACCCCATGAATCACAGCATGCCAGGTCTCCCTGTCTATCACCCGCTCCTGGAGTTCACTCAAACTCATGTCCATTGAGTCGGTGATGCCATCCAGCCATCTCATTCTCTGTCGTCCCCTTCTCCTCCTGCTCCCAATCCCTCCCAGCATCAGAGTCTTTTCCAGTGAGTCAACTCGTCGCATGAGGTGGCCAAAGTATTGCAGTTTCAGCTTTAGCATCAGTCCTTCCAATGAACAACCAGGACTGATCTCCTCTAGAATGGACTGGTTGGATATCCTTGCAGACCAAGGGACTCTCAAGAGTCTTCTCCAGCACCACAGTTCAAAAGCATCAATTCTTCAGCGATCAGCTTTCTTCACAGTCCAACTCTCACATCCATACGTGACCACGGGAAAAACCATAGCCTTGACTAGACAGACCTTGGTTGGCAAAGTAATGTCTCTGCTTTTTAATAGGCTGTCTAGGTTGGTCATAACTTTCCTTCCAAGGAGTAAGCGTCTTTTAATTTCCTGGCTGCAATCAGCATCTGCAGTGATTTTGGAGCCCCAAAAAATAAAGTCTGACACTGTTTCCACTGTTTCCCCATCTATTTCCCATGAAGTGATGGGACCAGGTGCCATGATCTTTGTTTTCTGAATGTTGAGCTTCAAGCCAACCTTTTCACTCTCCTCTTTCACTTTCATCAAGAGGCTTTGAGTTCCTCTTCCCTTTCTGCCATAAGGGTGGTGTCATCTGCATATCTGAGGTTATTGGTATTTCTCCCGGCCATCTTGATTCCAGTTTGTGCTTCTTCCAGCCCAGCGTTCCTCATGATGTACTCTGCATATAAGTTAAATAAGCAGGGTGACAATATACAGCCTTGACGTACTCCTTTTCCTATTTGGAACCAGTCTGTTGTTCCCTGACCAGTTCTGACTGTTGCTTCCTGACCTGCATATAGGTTTCTCGAGAGGCAGGTCAGGTGGTCTGGTATTCCCATCTCTTTCAGAATGTTCCACAGTTTATTGTGATCCACACAGTCAAAGGCTTTGGCATAGTCAATGAAGCAGAAATAGATGTTTTTCTGGAACTCTCTTGCTTTCTCCATGATCCAGCGGATGTTGGCCATTTGATCTCTGGTGCCTCTGCCTTTTCTAAAACTTGCTTGAACATCTGGGAGTTCACGGTTCACATATTGCTGAAGCCTGGCTTGTAGAATTTTGAGCATGAATTTACTAGCGTGTGAGATGAGTGCAATTGTGCGGAAGTTTGAGCATTCTTTGTCATTGCCTTTCTTTGGGATTGGAATGAAGACTGACCTTTTCTGTTCCTGTGGCCACTGCTGAGTTTTGCAAATTTGTTGGCATATTTAGTACAGCACTTTCACAGCATCATCTTTCAGGATTTGAAATAGCTCAACTGGAATTCCATCACCTACACTAGCTTTGTTTGTAGTGATGCTTTCTAAGGCCCACTTGACTTCACATTCCAAGATGTCTGGCTCCAGGTCAGTGATCACGTTATCGTGACTATCTTGGTCGTGAAGATCTTTTTTGTACAGTTCTTCTGTGTATTCTTTCCACCTCTTCTTAATATCTTCTCCTTCTGTTAAGTCCATACCATTTCTGTCCTTTATCGAGACCATCTTTGCATGAAATGTTCCCTTGTTATCTCTAATTTTCTTGAAGAGATCTCTTGTCTTTCCTATTCTGTTGTTTTCCTCTATTTCTTTGCATTGATCCCTGAGGAAGGTTTTCTTATCTCTCCTTGCTATTCTTTGGAACTCTGCATTCAGATGCTTATATCTTTCCTTTTCTCCTTTGCTTTTCACTTCTCTTCTTTTCACAGCTATTTGTAAGGCCTCCTCAGACAGCCATTTTGCTTTTTTGCATTTCTTTTCCATGGGGATGGTCTTGGTGCCTGTCTCCTGTACAATGTCACGAACCTCCGTCCAGAGTTCATCAGGCACTCTTATCTATCAGATCTAGTCCCTTAAATCTATTTCTCACTTCCACTGTATAATCATAAGGATTTGATTTAGGTCATATCTGAATGGTCTAGTAGTTTTCCCTACTTTCTTCAATTTCAGTCTGAATTTGGAAATAAGGAGTTCATGATCTGAACCACAGTCAGCTCCTGGTCTTGTTTTTGCTAACTCTATAGAGCTTCTCCATCTTTGGCTGCAAAGAATATAATCAATCTGATTTCATTGTTGACCCACTGGTGATGTCCATGTGTAGAGTCTTCTCTTGTGTTGTTGGAAGAGGGTGTTTGCTATGACCAGTGTGTTCTCTTGGCAAAATGCTATTAGCCTTTGCCCTGCTTCATTTCGTGCTCCAAGGCCAAATTTGCCTGTTACTCCAGGTGTTTCTTGACTTCCTACTTTTGCATTCCAGTCCCCTATAATGAAAAAGACATCTTTTTTGGGTGTTAGTTCTAAAAGGTCTCTTAGGTCTTCATAGAACTGTTCAACTTCGGCTTCTTCAGCATTACTGGTTGGGGCATAGACTTGGATTTCTGTAATATTGAATGGTTTGCCTTGGAAACGAACAGAAATCATTTTGTCCTTTTTAAGATTGCATCCAAGTACTGCATTTCGGACTCTTTTGTTGATCATGATGGCTACTCCATTTCTTCTAAGGGTTTCCTGCCCACAGTAGTAGATATAATGGTCATCTGAGTTAAATTCACCCATTCCAGTCCATTTTAGTTCACTGATTCCTAGAATGTCGACGTTCACTCTTATCATCTCCTATTTGACCACTTCCAATTTGCCTTGATTCATGGACCTAACATTCCAGGTTCCTATGCAATATTGCTCTTTACAGCATCGGACTTTGCTCCCATCAGGTCACATCCACAACTGGGTATTTGTTTCGCTTTGGCTCCATCCCTTCATTCTATCTGGAGTTATTTCTCCACTGATCTCCAGTAGCATACTGGTCACCTACCGACCTGGGGAATTCCTCATTCAGTATCCTATCATTCTGCCTTTTGATACTGTTCATGGGGTTCTCAAGGCAAGCATACTAAAGTGGTTTGCCATTCCCTTCTCCAGTGGACCACAGTCTGTCAGACCTCTCCACCATGACCCGTCCGTCTTGGGTGGCCCCACACGGCATGGCTTAGTTTCACTGAGTTAGACAGGGCTGTGGTCCATATGATCAGATCAACTAGTTTTTTGTGATTATGATTTCAGTGTGTCTGCCCTCTAATGCCCCCTTCCAATACCTACCGTCTTATTTGGGTTTCTCTTACCTTGGTCGTGGAATATCTCTTCACAGCTGCTCCATGACTAACATAGACAGCATATTAAAAAGCAGAGCGATTACTTTGTCAACAAAGGTCTGTCTAGTCAAGGCTATGGCTTCCCTAGAAGTCATGTGTGGATGTGAGAGTTGAACTCTAAAGAAAGCTGAGTGCCAAAGAATTGATGCTTTTGAATTGTGGTGTTGGAGAAGACTCGTGAGAGTCCCTTGGACTGCAAGGAGATCCAACCAGTCCATCCTAAAGGAGATCAGTCCTGAGTGTTCATTGGAAAGACTGATGTTGAGCTGAAACTCCAATATTTTGGCTATGTGATGTGAAGAGCTGACTCATTTGAGAAGACCCTGATGTTGGCAAAGATTGTAGGCAGGAGGAGAAGGGGATGACAGAGGATGATATGGCTGGATGGCATCACTGACTCAATGGACATGAGTTTGGGTAAACTCCGGAAGTTGGTGATGGACAGGGAGGCGTGACGTGCTGCTGTTCATGGGGTTGCAAAGAGTCGGACATGACTGAGTGACTGAACTGAACTGAAAGCTTGAAGAAGAATCTAAGTATATTTCATCTGTTTTCTGGAACCAGTGCCAATAAATGAAGTAATTGCACATCTGCACTTTATTACTTGTTCTGCCCACTGACTTGGTAATCTAAAATTGGTTTTAGTCTTCAAGAGTATAAAATCTATTTTCTGTAAGTTGGCTTCAGATTGTAACAAATTTAATAACATTTAGGAACAGTCTATAAGGGGTGTAGGTTTAGAATGAAGAATAATAATTGTCTTTGGGGGAAAAAGGAATGTGAAAATGTAAGAGGTACCCAATATCAATTTCCATGCTTGAATATTGTTATAGGCTGAATTGTGTCCACACTCCCACCCCTGCCCCGGACTTCCCTGGTGGTTCAGATGGTAAATAATCTGCCTGCAGTGCAGGAGACCCATATTCAATCCCTGGGTTGGGAAGATCCCCTGGAGAAGGGAATGGCAACCCACTCCAGTATTCTTGCCTGGAGAATTCAGTGGACAGAGGAGCCTGGTGGGCCATAGTCCCTGGGGCTGCAAAGAATTGGACACAACTGATTGACTTTCGCTTTCACTCCCCCACCCCCAAATTCATATGTTGAAACCTTAATCTACAATATGACTTGTTTGGAGATGGAGCTTTAAAGAGGCAATTAAGGTGATATGAGGTCATAATTGTGGGATAACAATATGAATAGTGTCTTTACAAGTAAAGGAAGTGACACTAGGGGTATATATCCACAGAGAAAATTCATGTGAGGACACAAAAAGGCACACATCTGTAAGCCACGGAAGGAGACCTCAGAGACACCAAACCTGCTGCCGCTGAAACTGTCAGCGCTAAATTCATGTTGTTAAGCCAACCACTCTGTGGTTTTGCTTTGTTAAGGCAACTCTATATATTATTGTACTTTTACATACCTTATTTAATATAATTCAAAGACTTTCTGAGACTAATGCTGTTGTTTTTTCATACATTCCCTCAACATTTTTAGGCTAGTTATTAGTCAAGTTTACAAAGTAGGCAAGTGCAGAACTGAAACTTCTACTCAGTTCTTCACAGTTGATGATCATGATGCTCTTTTTATCCCATCTCAGTAGTGTAAAAGCTACATTTATCAAAGATCTGTGGATTTAAATTCTTATTATATGAATGAGAATTATCTTATTATCACAAATGAGTATTTTTGAGAAATATATCCTGTCTTCTAGAACTTCATTTTACTTATGTTTGAAAAATAATATTATCAATCGCTGTTATACAAGGATAACTTAAATCATAATGAAGGAGTTGAATGAATAGACTGTATTCAATAGGTGTTTAATAATCATTAGTTCCTTTCTATTCTCTGTGACTTCCTGAAACAAAGCATGTTTTAACAGACTTATTGAGGTATAATTGACATACAATCAATTGACATACAAACTGCCCATAATTAAACATTGCAATTTGTTACTTTGATATGCACACATGAAACTAGTATAATTAAGATAGTGAATTTACCCATTTCTTTATAATTTCCTCATGTACCTTACAAATTCTTAGTTTACAGTACTCTCCACTACTTCCCCCATCCTATGTTTTTGTCCAAAAGTATTGTTGTCTTTTATTTTACCTTTAGGTCTGTGATTCATATTGTGTTTATTTTTGTCTGTGGTACAAGAAGTAAATCATTTATTTATTTTTGCAGAGAGACAACCAGTTGCTCCAGAATCACTTGTTGAAAATCCTATATTTTCTTCACTGAATTAACTTGGCATCTTTGTTAAAACCAGATGTTCACATGTATGTATGTATGTATGTATGTTTTGTTTCTGGATGATATTCTGTTCCTTTGGTGTATTTGTTTATCTTTATACCTATGCCATGCTGTCTTAAATACCATTCATTTTAATTAAACCAGGTGCTATTAATCTTTTAACTTTTTTGTTTTTCAAAGTTTTTGGATAATCTAGATCTTTGAAAATGAAAGAAAGTGAAAATGTTAGTGACTCAGTTGTCTCCTACTCTTTGCGACCCCATGGACTATAGTCCAGAGGCTCCACTGTCCATGGAATTCTCCAGGCAAGAATTCTGAAGTGGGTGGTTATTTTTATCTAGGGATATAACCTGGTGTCATGCATTGAAGACAGATTCTTTACCATCTGAGGAAGCTCAGATATTCAAATTTTCTTATAAATTTTGGAACCACTTTGCTAATTTCTGAACAAAAACTTTTACTAGAATTTTGAAATTGTGTTGAATTTAAAGATCAATTTGGGGAGAAGAAATTTCTTAATAATTTTGAATCTTCAGAACCATGAACAATGTGATGTGTCCCTATTTATTTTTTTATTGTATATATTTAAGCAGTACAATTTGATTTTCCATTTGTTCTTTAATTTCTCATATCAAAATTTTACATTTTTCAGTATATAGGTTTTACACATCTTTTATCACATTTTATCCTTAACTATTTAGAAAAGGCAGAGGCACCAGAGTTCAAATGGCCAACATTCGCTGGATCATGGAGAAAGCAAGAGAGTTCCAGAAAAACATCTATTTCTGCTTCATTGACTATGCCAAAGCCTTTGACTGTGTGGATCACAATAAACTGTGGAACATTCTGAAAGAGATGGGAATACCAGACCACCTGACCTGCCTCTTGAGAAACCTGTATGCAGGTCAGGAAACAACAGTCAGAACTGGACATGGAACAACAGACTGGTTCCAAATAGGAAAAGGAGTACGTCAAGGATGTATATTGTCACCTTGCTTATTTAACTTCTATGCAGAGTACATCATGAGGAACGCTGGGCTGGAAGAAGCACAAGCTGGAATCAAGATTGTCGGGAGAAATATCAATAACCTCAGATATGCAGATGACACCACCCTTATGGCAGAAAGTGAAGAGGAACTCAAAGCCTCTTGATGAAAGTGAAAGAGGAGAGTGAAAAGGTTGGCTTGAAGCTCAACATTCAGAAAACAAAGATCATGGCATCTGGTCCCATCACTTCATGGGAAATAGATGGGGAAACAGTGGAAACAGTGTCAGACTTTATTTTTTTGGGCTCCAAAATCACTGCAGATGCTGATTGCAGCCAGGAAATTAAAAGACGCTTACTCCTTGGAAGGAAAGTTATGACCAACCTAGACAGCATATTAAAAAGGAGAGACATTACTTTGCCAACCAAGGTCCGTCTAGTCAAGGCTATGGTTTTTCCCGTGGTCATGTATGGATGTGAGAGTTGGACTGTGAAGAAAGCTGATCGCTGAAGAATTGATGCTTTTGAACTGTGGTGTTGGAGAAGACTCTTGAGAGTCCTTTGTACTGCAAGGAGATCCAACCAGTCCATTCAAAAGGAGATCAATCCTGGGTGTTCATTGGAAGGACTGATGCTAAAGCTGAAACTGCAATACTTTGGCCACCTCATGTGACGAGTTGACTCACTGGAAAAGACTCTGATGCTGGGAAAGGTTGAGGGCAGGAGGAGAAGGGGATGACAGAGAATGAGATGGCTGGATGGCATCACTGACTCAATGGACATGAGTTTGAGTGAACTCCGGGAGTTGGTGATGGACAGGGAGGCCTGGCGTGCTGTGATTCATGGGGTCGCGGAAAGTTGGACACGACTGAGCGACTGAACTGAACGGAACTGATTGATTTCACATTGAGTCATGCTATTGTAAATACTGTTTTTTGTTTTAATTTCAACTTTGACTGAAATAGCATATAGAAATAAAATTTTTTTATATCAGTATGGTATCTTGCAACTTTGTTAAATACAGTTTTTAGTTTTAGTTCTTTATTTTATAGATTCCATTGAAATTACCATAGAGTTGTTGATCTAATTCCTTAGTAAAATTATATTTCTTTCTTTTCAATCTGGATGTTCATTATTTATTTACTTTTTACTTTTACATTACTATACTAGCAAGAACTTCTAGGCAAATGTTAAGGAGAAATGGTAAGAATGAAAATGCTTTGTTTCTGATCTTAGTGAGATGCATTTAGTATTTATTTAATCATCAAGTAAAATATTAATTTGTGGATTATCATAGATATTTTTTATTTGGTTTAGAAAGTTTCTGTTTTTATTTACATTTAATTGAAATATTCTATTTCCCCTTTGGTTTCTTCTTAACTGTGAGTTATTTAGAAGTGTCCTATTTAGTTTCCAAATATATGGTAGATTTTCCAAAGATCTTTATGTTATTTCTTTCTGTTATAATCCAGTGATGGTCAGAGAGACTACTTTGTTAGCCTTGAATTATTTAAATTTAATTAAATTTTTAAGGCTCAGAATATGGCCTACCTTGACATATGTTCCATGTGTTTTAAAATAATATGTATTTTACTGTTGCTAAAGTATCAGTTTAGAATACGTGGGTTGATAATTTTGTTCTGTTTCTATCCTTACTCGTTTTTCTCTAGTTGTTCTATTAATGATTGAGAGAAGTCTATTGAATTCTCTAGCTATTATTTTAGATTTGTGTATTTCTCCTTGAAGTTTTATAAATTTTTGCTTTGGTTATTTAAAATGTCATCATCAGGTACATAGATATTTATGACTGTAATGTTGTCTAACAAAAGTTAACCTCTTTATCATTATAGAAGAATGACTTTCTTTTTCCCAGGTAATATTCTTTGCTCTGAAATCTACTTAATCTTATCATATTAAAATCACTATAGATTTCTTTTTGTTACTGTTAGAATAGTATGTCTTTTTATCCTTTTAGCTTTTAACTGGCTGTGTCTTTACAGTAAGCATAAACTTGTTTTACTTTTGATCACTCATACTTTTTTCATTTTAATGGGATGTCTGAACCACTTATACTTACCTCATTATTGACATGTTTAGATTAAGCCTATTTTTTCACTATTTTTATATTGGTCTCCTCTATTTCCTTTTGATTTCTTTCATCGCCTTCTTATGTATCAGTTGCGTATTCTTAAATGGTTAGATAGCATCAAGCATCACTGACTCAAGGGTCATGAACTTGAGCAAACTCCGAGAGATAGTAAAGGACAGGAAAGCCTGATGTGCTGTAGTCCATGGCATTGCAAAGAGTTGGACACAACCTATCGACTGAACAAAAACAACTCAACTTTAGCTTCTCTATTGGTTCATTATCTATAATTCAAAAAGGATCTGAAATGGCATTTCTTTTGCTTTTGATTTATCTTTCAGTACTTTGATTCTACACCATCTGCATGTTTGGATTGTGTCTGAGGAGAAATGTATAATTCTTACCGAGATGCTTATGAAATTAAGGTGACTTTTTCCTCTAGATACTTTAAGATTTTCTTTCTTTATTGATTTTCATAAATTTGAATATAATATGATTTCGTTTAATTTTTTGTGCGTTTCCTGTGCTTGGTCGTCTTTGAGCTTCCTGCATGTATGGGCTTATCAGTTCAGTTAAGTTTAGTTGCTCAGTCGTGTCTGATTCTTTGCGACCCCATGAATCACAACACTCCAGGCCTCCCTGTCTATAACCAACTACTGGAGTTCACTCAAACTCATGTCCATCGAGTCGGTGATGCCATCCAGCCATCTCATTCTCTGTTGTCCCCTTCTCCTCCCGCCCCCAATCCCTCCTCTTTTCCAGTGAGTCAACTCTTCGCATGAGGTGGCCAAAGTATTGCCGTTTCAGCTTTAGCATCAGACCTTCCAATGAACACCCAGGATTGATCTCTTTTAGAATGGACTGGTTGGAACTCCTTGCAGTCCAAGGGACTCTCAAGAGTCTTCTCCAGCACCACAGTTCAAAAGCATCAATTCTTCGGCGATCAGCTTTCTTCACAGTCCAACTCTCACATCCATACATGACCACTGGAAAAACCATAGCCTTGACTAGACCGACCTTTGTTGGCAAAATAATGTCTCTGTTTTTTAGTATGTTATCTAGGTTGGTCATAACTTTCCTTCCAAGGAGTAAGCGTCTTTTAATTTCCTGGCTGCAATCAGCATCTGCAGTGATTTTGGAGCCCCAAAACTTAAAGTCTGACACTGTTTCCACTGTTTCTCCATCTATTTCCCATGAAGTGATGGGACCAGATGCCATGATCTTTGTTTTCTGAATGTTGAGCTTCAAGCCAACCTTTTCACTCTCCTCTTTCACTTTCATCAAGAGGCTTTTGAGTTCCTCTTCACTTTCTGCATACCTGCGGTTATTGATATTTCTCCCAGCCATCTTGATTCCAGCCTGTGCTTCTTCCAGCCCAGCATTCCTCATGATGTACTCTGCATAGAAGCTAAATAAGCTGGGTGACAATATACTGTACTCCTTTTCCTATTTGGAACCAGTCTGTTGTTCCATGTCCAGTTCCAACTGTTGCTTCCTGACCTGCATACAGGTTTCTCATAGGCAGGTCAGGTGTTCTGGTATTTCCATCTATTTCAGAATTTTCCACAGTTTATTGCGATCCACACAGTCAAAGACTTTTGCATAGTCAATGAAGCAGAAATAGATGTTTTTCTGGAACTCTCTTGCTTTTCCCATGATCCAGCGGATGTTGGCCATTTGATCTCTGGTTCCTCTGCCTTTTCACAAACCAGCTTGAACATCTGGAAGTTTATGGTTGAAGTATTGATGAAGCCTGGCTTGGAGAATTTTGGGCATGACTTTACTAGCGTGTGAGATGAGTGCAATTGTGTGGTAGTTTGATCATTCTTTGCCATTGCCTTTCTTTGGGATTGGGATGAAGACTGATCTTTTCCAGTCCTGTGGCCACTGCTGAGTTTTCCAAATTTGCTGGCATATTGAGTGCAGCACTTTCACAGCATCATTTTTCCAGATTTGAAATAGCTCAACTGGAATTCCATTACCTCCATTAGCTTTGTTCGTAGTGATGCTTTCTAAGGCCCACTTGACTTCACGTTCCAAGATGTCTGGCTCTAGGTGAGTGATCACATCGTTGTGATTATCTTGGTCGTGAAGATCTTTTTTGTACAGTTCTGTGTATTCTTGCCACCTCTTCTTAATATCTTCTGCTTCTGTTAGGTCCACTCCATTTCTGTCCTTTATCGAGCCCATCTTTGCGTGAAATATTCCCTTGGTATGTCTAATTTTCTTGAAGAGATCTCTTGTTTTTCCTATTTTGTTATTTTCCTCTATTTCTTTGCATTGATTGCTGAGGAAGGCTTTCTTATCTCTCCTAGCTATTCTTTGGAACTCTGCATTCAGATGCTTATATCTTTCCTTTTCTCCCTTGCTTTTCGTTTCTCTTCTTTTCACAGCTATTTGTAAGGCCTCCTCAGACAGCCATTTTGCTTTTTTGCATTTCTTTTCCATGGGGATGGTCTTGGTCCCTGTCTCCTGTACAATGTCACGAACCTCCGTCCAGAGTTCATCAGGCACTCTATCTATCAGATCTAGTCCCTTAAATCTATTTCTCACTTCCACTGTATAATCATAAGGGATTTGATTTAGGTCATATCTGAATGGTCCAGTGGTTTTCCCTACTTTCTTCAATTTCAGTCTGAATTTGGCAATAAGGAGTTCATGATCTGAACCACAGTCTGCTCCTGGTCTTGTTTTTGCTAAGTGTATAGAGCTTCTCCTTCTTTGGCTGCAAAGAGTATAATCAATCTGATTTTGGTGTTGACCATCTGGTGATGTCCAGATGGGCTTATAACTTTTATCATATTTAGAAAATTTTCTCCCACTGTTTCTTGGATCATCTTTTTGGGTACCCCTTCTTCTTTTCTATATGGACCTCCCATATGGCCCTGTGGTAAGGAATCTGCCTGCCATTGCAGAAGACATGGTTTCAGTCCCTGGGTTGGTAAGATACCTTTGAGAAGGAAATGGCAACCCACTCTGTTAATTTTGCCTGGGAAACCCCATGCACAGAGGAAACTCGCAGGCTACAGTTCATGGCGTTGTGAAGAGTCAGATGCAATTTAGTGAATAAACGCCACCAATGGTTTCTTTTCTATAAAAGTCTCTAATTAGATGTGTGTTAGGCTACTTGATGTTCTTTTTGAATTTATTGTTGTATTTTTCTTTGAATTTCCTTTTGGATTGTTTCTATTGTTCTGTCTTTAAGTTGTCTAATCTGTCGTTAATACATATTTTTAACCTCACTTGTAATTTTAAAGCTCTGGAAGTTTGATTTGAGTTTTTTTCATTCATACTTTAATGTTTCTATTAAACCTTCTGAGCTTATGGAATATAGCTAAAATAGCTGTTTTATGCTCTTGTACATTAATTCTAATTCTGCATCAGTTCTTGGTGCGTTTCACATGATTGATTTTTTTCTGTTTATTGTGACCATATTTTCCTGTTTCTTTGTGTGATTTGTAACTTTGGGTGCCAGACATTAGAAACTTTACCTTTATTGATACTTGATATATTTTTTCTTCTGGTAACCTTCTTGAGCTGTATTGTGGGATGCAGTTAAATTATTTGGCAACCATTTGAACCTTTTGGTCTTAATTTTAACATTAATTAGGTGAGATCAGATTTTTTTTGTCTGTTCTTAATTATTTCCTGTTACTGAGTAAAGACCTTTCTGAATACTCTACACAGTGCCCCATTGATAGAAATAGGAACTACTCCCAGCCTTGTATAGGTACCATGTTCTATATATTCTTTATAATCTCTTTGAACGGATCTTCTCCTGGTTTTATGGGCAGATCAGCACTTTGCTGAATCTTCAAGGAGACTCCTTTAAGTTCTTGGTTCTGAAACTTTTGATTGTACTGGTTTTCCTGGATTCTGAAAGCCATCTCCTTAACTCAGGAAATTGACCTGTCTGTTCTACGGCCTAGAAACTCACAAGTTACCACCTTTGTTTGCCATTTCTCAGAAATAAATGTCCTTTATTGCCTGATGGCCAGTATCTTGAAAACCAGTAATAAAAGTGATTTGCATTTATTCATTATTATTTATGGGGAAAGAGGATCAGTCTGATCTGAGTACCTCCCTTTTGACTGCAAACACAAGTCCCAAAATAATTTTATCAAGTAAATAGTTACTAATGGAGAAAATGTTCATGGAAAAGGGCTTTGTAAATTGAGGAGAAATAAGTAATAGCTATGATGAAGGTAATGACGATTGATGTTTGTATTTGTGTATCTCTTCACAGTTTAAAATGATCTGTTTTCCATTTTCACAAAGTGGGCCCACTTCTAAGTTAAAATTCTAAGGACTTGGATTTGTATGCTAGATTCTGTGGAAAGAGTGTTAAATGATTTGAACACACACCTTAATAATGGAACCTAAATAGCATTGAGAATATTAGTTTCTATACATATCTGCTAGTAAACAAAGCCCTTAAAGAGATTCCCATCCCATCTTCACTGCTGTAGATAAGACAGAGGTCTTCATAGACTCTTAGCTAAGTCTCACTTAAATTCAGTCACTGAATAACTTGACATATAGACCATATTTCTTTTTAATGTTTATTATTTGTTAAGAGGACAACAAATTTGGTGGAGCTTTTTAATAAGGTAAAAATGTAGTCAAAATGTAAAGGCAAAAGACAAACTGCAAAATATAAGAAGGTTCTTTAGTAATTCTTTATTTGATTCTGAATTCAGAGTACTGCTTGTGCAACAGTATCTCTTAATAACCTCATCTCTTTGTTGGTGCCTTCCTTTGTCTTATCTAGGTAAGCACATCTCCATGTGGTCCGCCGGCTATTTTACTTCCACTGATAACAGTGCAGGTATTCACCTATAAAGCAAATCCCAGGAATTTCTCCTCTCCCCAAGGGTCATGCTTTGAGGAAAGAACTTTGCTCAGAATGTCTGTGTTGCGATGAACAGATTTAATATTTCCATTCCAAGTATATTTATTTCCAGAAAGAAAGAAAAAATATGTATCAAAGATTTCAGCATGCAGTGAAAAATCATAAAAGTATGGGAACTCCTAAACAAGACTTATTGTCTATTATGGTATCTGAGAAAGCAGAGAGATACATAAGGGGTAATTCTTCAACATCAACTTCAAACGAATTGCCTAATGACTACTGGGTACACTTCGGTGGTTTTATATTTTCAGGCTTCTTTTTGAGTTAAATTGCAGGAAAATCCTTACTAGTAAAGCACTACAGTAGAACTACCGAGTGAAGTAAAGAATAGTAGCTATCACAAGAATTGGAGAGTCACACGGTCACTTTAGGCTGAAAATTCTGAGCCTGTTAATGACTCCATAAATAAATTAACATACAATTACATCACCAGTTTTGGTGAAGTCTTTTGTACCAGATGTGGTTGCACAATAATGTACTAAATTTGAAATCTGAATTACTCATTTAAAGAAAGATTCCCCTGCTCAAAAAAAAAAAGAAAAAAAGAATCCTGAGAATAGAGAAACACAAAAGTCTAACATGGCTAGGAGCTAGCCAAGAATCAGAAGAAAAAAGCAGTCTGGGTATTCGTCCCTAAGTGCATATGAAATATATTTTTAAAGCTGTTTTCATCCTTCTACAATGAAGAGCATGCAACTGCCCTCCTTTCTCAGACTGCTCTATAGAGTCACAATCCTGATAAAAAATTTTCAGATTTTTAAAAAAGTTTCTTTCTAGTCAGATCCCAACTATAAGGAAATTCTAGCCCTAACTCTTAGAGAAGATAAAAGAAACAATTTTGTTATGGGAACAAAAAGTGTGAGAGAGACCCTCAGTACAAAATAATAAACTATACAGGAAATAAAATTGTTTTAGCCACCAAGTAATGACTTGCTTTGAATATATAAATAGAATGAGTCTGAGACAGGTTTTCTGCTTTACCAGCCATGGTTTACATGATGACATGTTTTTAACACCTCCATAAATACTGATAATATCAAGGAAAGAAAATGATTGGATTATAAATAAGCACAGTGGAAATGCAAACTGGGGTGATCTTACCTGCAGTCAAACCTCCAGAAGAAGCATTTGGAGCTGACCTCCCACTGCCACTGCCTGAGCCCTGATCACTCCCTCGCATCCTGTTGAAATACTGAGGCACCACAGGTGCTAGACTTAATTCTCAGGAGAAATTCTGTTTAGAAAAGGAAATGCATAAATACATATGTACATAAATACATAAGTGAAAGAAGACAGGAAGCCCGGGCTGCCTTTCTCTGATGCACATTTATACGTTGCGACCATATTCACAAGAGGCCCAAGGTTACTTCTCTTCAGAAGCTGAAGACAGTTAATACAAGAGAATGAAGGGTCATCCCATACACTTTGTGTTGCCAGCTGCAAAGTGTTTCTCGAACAGCAATTAAGCACATGCTGGGGGACCATCACAGGACCCATAGCTGGGGAGCTGGTGCCACTGACGTGGAGATTCTCAATCTCAGGGTCCTTGGGTTGCAACTTATCAGGGTGAGGGGTGTCACAGGGCTGCAACCCATTCCCAGGCGCTGACCTCCCTTCTGTTGAAGTGGATTTGTTCTGTCACTTGCAGTGAGGACCTCTTCATGTGCCAGGAGCACCCCATAACCTTTGTGCTAATTCCCATGACATCCTCTGTGTCTCACTGTAGGATTCTGTGAGCAGATCTTTGGAGAAGCCGGGAGAACAAAAGATTCTTCGGCACATCTGAAGAGAGCTGCTTGTGTGTGCCTGAATGTGGGGTCATGGTTTGAAAAAGACGGAGAACCCCCTACCTTGCACTAAAAGGTTTTCAATACACTGAGACACATTTTTTTTTAAAAATGCACTCCTATAGGCCATGTTAGGCCCATTTCATTTGTGTATTCAGTTCAATTGCATCTGAATCAACCGGTTCCCAAGTGAGTGAATGCAAAAAAATTCTAAGATGTCATTTTCACTCTCTTGTTTTCTTCTCTTTTAAAAAGTATAAATTAGTTACCATGAATCAAAACTTTGTTATAGATCAGAGATTTCTGATGAGAAAGGGTGCTAAAATAAGTAAATTACAACCCCAGTATAATTCACATGTAAAATCTCCTGGGTGTTAAAAATTCTCTGCAGATAATTTCTTTAGCTATTTCTCAGAAGTAAAGATTGCAGTAATATGGGAGTCATGTGAATGTTGGTTGGAAGACTGTTTTCTTCAGCTCACTTCATGTATATTTTAAATCATTGTAAGAGCTGTTTAATTGGTATGTCAGTGAAATGCTGATCATAGGAAATGAAGTTGTGTTTGTGTGTGTATAAGGGGGGTTGTATTGTGCTAATATGCATGTAAAGACTAAGGGCTTATTTGAATTAATGATTGCCTGACAAACTAAAAATGTATAACTGTATCTAAATATAAAAATTGTATAACAGATTCAGGGAAAATCTATGAATTCAATAACAATATTTGTAATAGTAAACTCACCTCCCTTTTTCATCTCCAATAGTAAATATCTGATGTAGCCTATTTACACATTCTCATTAATGGGCCTGAAAAATAGAACTGTATTAAAGTGACAGTCTCAAAAATGTTCATATTTGATAATTATTGCATAATTTTATTATGTAATTTTAATACTTAAAATAACTAAATGACTTTATGCAGTATAATTACTAATATTTAGTGGATAATCTCTAATTATTATACCATTTATATTTATTGATAATTTAAATAATATATCAAATGTAATCAATTTTAAAGGAGTGTACTGATTTTTAACACCTAGGAACTTAACTCATCTAATGACACAAGCATCCATTGACTGAGCACCCTCCTATGTGCCCTGGCACTCTGATAGGCCCAGTTCAGATATCATTGCTAAACCCTGAAAAACTGTTCTACACAGATTATTGACCTTATTTGGTAGAAAATCTATTGAAACTCATAGAACTTAAGTAACTTACACAAGGACACAAAACTTGAAAGCAGAAAATCCAGGTATTCTCTTGGTTCTCAAATAAAAAAACATACCTGGTTTTATGTACTTCCTAGTGGCAATAAAATATTATAGGTGGATGAACCTAGAACCTATTATAGAGAGTGAAGTGAGTCAGAAAGAGAAAGATAAATATCATATTCTAACATATATGGAATCTAGAAGAATGGTACTGAAGAACTTATTTACAGGGCAGCAATGGAGAAACAGACAGACACAGAGAACAGACTTATGGACATGGGAGAGGAGAGGAGAGGGTGAGGTGTGTGGAGAGAGTAACATGGAAACACATCACCATATGTAAAACAGACAGCCAATGGGAGTTTGCTGCGTCTCAGGAAACTCAAACAGGGGCTCTGCACCAACCTAGAGGGGTGGGGTCGGGAGGGAGATGGGAGGGAGGTTCAAAAGGGAGGTGATATATGTATACCCATGGCTGATTCATGTTGAGGTTTGATAGAAAACCACAAAATTCTGTAAAGCAATTATCCTTCAATAAAAAAATAAATAAAAAGAATGTTTAATCTGATACAACATTAAATATAATACTCCAAATAGAAACACTTATGTTCATCTTCCTGCTTAGTTACCCCACCAGGGAGTAGCCACTGCAAGCACTGCTTCTAGCTCCCCTTAAGACCTCATTGTGAAGGCAAGAACTTCTGATGAGAACCTGAAAATCACTGAAACTGTTAGCTACCTCTACCCACTGCAAGTTACAATAATTATCATGGTCCTACAGTCCTATTGGTGGTTGTTATTAGTGACAAGTGGATACACCTATATGATGTCAGCAGTTAATTCTAGTAAATACCATGCCCATTGAAAATTCATGTTGAATGGAATTTGCCTACTATTAACATGGTAGTGTGTTTCATAATTAAAATGGGCATTGCTGTTGTTGTCTAGTAATTAATGTTGCTGAAAATATATCAAACTACTTTGTAATGTTTTATTTTTGGCAGACCCTCAAGACTGGTTTTTCCAAATATTCAGTTCAGTTCAGTCACTCAGTCATGTCCCACTCTTTGTGACCCCATGAATCACAGCACGCCAGGCCTCCCTGTCCATCACCAACACCCGGAATTTACCCAAATTCATGTCCATCGAGTCGGTGATGCCATCCAGCCATCTCATTCTCTGTCGTCCCCTTCTCCTCCCGCCCCCAATCCTTCCCAGCATCAAAGTCTTTTCCAGTGAGTCAACTCGTCGCATGAGGTGGCCAAAGTATTGGAGTTTCAGCTTTAGCATCAGTCCTTCCAATGAACACCCAGGATTGATCTCCTTTAGAATGGACTGGTTGGATCTCCTTGCAGTCCAAGTTGCACTCATCTCACACACTAGTAAAATACTGCTCAAAATATTCGAAGCCAGGCTTCAGCAATACGTGAACCGTGAACTTCCAGATGTTCAAGCTGGTTTTCTTTTTTTTTTTAATAGTTAAAAGTATTTTTATTAAAAAAGCACAAATGCAAAGAAATGAACAGAGGAAAATTTATGCGTCGAACCTGGACTGGTCACTTATGATAATATACATATACAAGCTAGTTTTCGAAAAGGCAGAGGAACCAGAGATCAAATTGGCAACATCCAATGGATCATTGAAAAAGCAATAGAGTTCTAGAAAAACATCTATTTCTGCTTTATTGACTATGCCAAAGCCTCTGACTGTGTAGATCACAACAAATTCTGGAAAATTCTGAAAGAAATGGGAATATCAGACACCTGATCTACCTCCTGAGAAATCTGTATACAGGTCAGGAAGCAATAGTTAGAACTGGACATGGAACAACAGACTGGTTCCAAATTGGAAAAGGAGTACATCAAGGCTTTATACTGTCACCCTGCTTATTTAACTTATATGCAGAGTACATCATGAGAAATGCCATGCTGGATGAAGCACAAGCAGGAATCAAGATTGCCGGGAGAAATATCAATAACCTCAGATATGCAGATGACACCACCCTTATGGCAGAAAGCAAAGAGGAACTGAAGAACCTCTTGATGAAAGTGAAAGAGGAGAGTGAAAAGGTTGGCTTGAAGCTCAACATTCAGAAAACTAAGATCCTGGCATCCGGTCCCATCCCTTCGTGGCAATAGATGGGGAAACAATGGAAACAGTGACAGACTTCATTTTCTTGGGCTCCAAAATCACTGAAGAAGGTGACTGCATCCATGAAATTAAAAGACACTTGCTACATGGAAGAAAGGCTATTACCAACCTAGCCAGCATATTAAAAAGCAGAGACATTACTTTGCCAACAAAGGTCCGTCTAGTCAAGGCTATGGTATTTCCAGTGGTCACGTATATGAGAGTTGGACCATAAAGAAAGCTGAGTGCCGAAGAATTGCTGCTCTTGAACTGTGGTGCTGGAGAAGACTCTTGAGAGTCCCTTGGACTGCAAGGAGATCCAACCAGTCCATTCTAAAGGAGATCAGTCCTGGGTGTTCATTGGAAGGACTGATGCTGAAGCTGAAACTCCAATACTTTGGCCACCTGATGAGAAGAGCTGACTCGTTGGAAAAGACCCTGATGCTGGGAAAGATTGAAGGCGGGAGGAGAAGGGGATGACTGAGGATAAGATGGTTGGATGACATCACTGACTCAATGGACATGAGTTTGAGCAGGCTTTGGGCGTTGGTGATGGACAGGGAACCCTGGCGTGCTATATTCCATGGGGTTGCAAAGAGTCGGGCATGACTGAACAACTGAACTGGACTGAACTGATCCACTCCAGTGCCACTTCCATACCTGTGCTGACTTCTGTATGTGCCAAAGTGATTCTTATTCATACACAATATATAGATTGACTATTTAATTTTCAGAAGATCCATTTAATGTGGTGCAAATTTTAAAAAAATATGAACATATGAAACTAGCTGAAGCACTATTCAAACCACAAGAAAACAAATCCTGGGCTCATCAGTTCCAGGACAGCATTATGTTGTACTGAGCATGAAGGAGAATTTTAGAGAATATAGAATATATTAGAGAGTGAATGATTATTCACAGCCATGAGGCCAACTCATGTTTCAATAAGACAAATTACCCTGGAGTGTTCTGGTGGCAACCAATGATAACTCATGATCCCAAGACAGAGTGGGTGAAAATGACAGAGAATTGATGAAAATCAAGAGCAAGAGGAAAAATGACTTTAAAGAGTAGAATCTGTGATGATTATTTTCTAAGCCTTCATTCTGATAGAGCTTGAATCTATTTCCTTTGAAAAATCCATAGAGCGATAGACACTATATGTCAGTGTGAAAATGGCTGTGATTTGTTTCTTGCCAATGGCAAATGATTAACTCCTCAGTATGTATGCAGGAATCATCCCCCAAGGGAAGAGGCATTTCCAAGGAGATGGCTTGTACTGTTCATAGTTTCCTGATTGGTCAGGTGCAGATTCAGGTCTCTTTAATCCCTCCTATACTATTGTTGAATAGTAATTGAGTTCCATATATTTTAAAGAAATATGCACATTTGTTTCAAAGAAAGGCATGATTTACTAAATAATAGAACATTGATGTTTTATATATGCTATATATTTGTTATTCTAATTAATTTATTTGAAAATGAGAAAGGACACTGAAACACAGGTAGGATTCATAGTACACTGGCAAACACATTATACACATGAGTGAGTCTTCAAAATTGATTTCAGAGAGTGCTGAAAGCTTGAGAACCGTAGACAGTGTAAGTTATTCCCTTGTGTGATATGAGTATGTTCTCTGGAATTACCTAAAAAGAGCATTATACAACAAGGTATTTTCTGGGATATGTTATGGGGTCATTTCATTTTGTTACATCAAAATTAATCCCCAGTGTCACTGTCACATTATGGACTTGTCTTTGCCTCCATTATTCCTCCTGAAAGAGGAGGAGTGCCAAACACCATTGCCTCCTTAACTCTAGAAAAATTAAAGGAAGTACTTGCTGCTGCTGCTGCTAAGTCACTTCAGTCGTGTCCGACTCTGTGTGACCCCATAGACGGCAGCCCACCAGGCTCCCCCGTCCCTGGGATTCCCCAGGCAAGAACACTGGAGTGGGTTGCCATTTCCTTCTCCAATGTGTGAAAGTGAAAAGTGAAAATGAAGTAGCTCAGTAGTGTCCGACCCTTAGCGACCCCAAGGACTGCAGCCCACCAGGCTCCTCCAGCCATGGGATTTAATCGAGCTCTAATTCACATTTGGATGTTTATATATGATTAGACTCTGAATGCAAGTCTCCCCTCGACTCCCTTGGACTAACCAATTTGAAATGAGTGTACTAATTTTTAACACCTAGGAACTTACCTCATCTAATGACATGAACAGCCAACATGACTGAGCACTCTCCTATGTGTTTCTGGGAACTGCTATTCTGCTTTTTTTTTTCTATTCTAACTGGAAAAGACTCTGATGCTGGGAAAGGTTGGGGGCGGGAGGAGAAGGGGATGACAGAGAATGAGATGGCTGGATGGCATCACCGACTCTGTGAACATGAGTTTGAGTGAACTCTGGGAGTTGGTGATGGACAGGGAGGCCTGGCATGCTGTGATTCATGGGGTCGCGGAGAGTCGGACACGACTGAGAAACTGAACTGAAGTGAACTGAACAATATACATTTTTTTTTCAAACCCGGGACTTTACTCAGTAGGAATTCTTCAGTGTCTCTCTTCATTCCCTATTTTGAAATATATATACATTGTTGCATGTTGGAATATTTTTTTCCTTTTTAGAGAGAGAGGTTGAATAATATTACATTGTATTTATATACCACAGTTAGTTTATGCATTCACCTTTTGATGGACATCTGATTATCTGATTATTCTTTTAAAAGTTTTTATTCATAGTTATATACTGTTTTACTTGGAGGAATGTTTGATAAAATTGAATAAATGATAATAATTTACTTGGATGAATAGAAATGGGATTGCAGGGGTAGGATAGATGAATGTTTAAATTTTCTAAAGTGCTTAATAATCATGTATGAAATGTCTGGTTTTAGAAGATACTATCCATAATTTGGCTTTGTCAGTTTTATTCTTTTTTTTACACTTTGGCAATCTGGTGGTTTAGTACTAGAATCTTTTATAGTTTTAATTTGAAATTCTCTCATGACTATTGATGTTGAATGTATTTTCATTTTCTTGGAATCTAATTCATATATCCTCCTTTATGTGGTATCTGTTAATAGTTTTGTCTATTTTTATTTGGATGTTTACTTTTTTATTAGTGGCTTATAACAATAACATATATACTCAAGGCTGTTTTTGTCAAATATTTGTTTAGCAAATATTTTCTTCAAATCTGTACTTCTGTTTCATTTTCTTTATGGTGTCTTTTTATGAGAAGAATTTTTAAATTATGGTGAAGTCTGCTGCCAAGCTGCCAAGTCACTTCAGTCGTGTCCGACTCTGTGTGACCCCATAGACGGCAGCCCACCAGGCTCCCCGTCCCTGGGATTCTTCAGGCAAGAACACTGGAGTGGGTTGCCATTTCCTTCTCCAATGCATGAAAGTGAAAAGTGAAAGTGAAGTCGCTCAGTCGTGTCTGACTCTTCGCGACCCCACAGACTGCAGCCTACCAGGCCCCTCCATCCATGGGATTTTCTAGGCAAGAGTACTGGAGTGGGGTGCCATTGCCTTCTCCAATGGTGAAGGCTAAATTGTTATTTTTTCTAAGAAAACTTTGCCTGTTCCCAAGTCACAGGGACAGTCTATTGTATCGATACTAATTGACAAACTAGACTTTAAGAGAAAAATTGTGAATAGGAAAAAGACACTTTATAAAGATAAATGATCATTCCATTGAAAAGATATAACAACTGTATGTATGTGTAAATAAGAAGAAACCCAAAATACATAAAGCAAAACTGATACAATAAAAGGGAAAGATATGCAATTCAACAATAATGGTTGGAGAATAAAGTACTCCACTTTTAATGATGTATATACAATTTTGCAGAAGATGTAACAGAAAATAAAAGACTTGAGAAGTACTATAAATTAACCAGACCCAGCAATCATCTGTAGCGCATTCAACACATCAGAAACAGACTATTCTCAGACAGACATGGAACATTTTCCAGATTAGGCCATATTTTAGGCCAAAAATATGTTAAAAAATGTAAAAGACTAAAATTGTATGAAATATTTTGTTTTCTGATTACAAGGGAAGAAGGAATCAATAACAAGGAAAATTTAAAAATTCTTAAATATGTGGAAATTAAACACTCTACTGAACAACAAACGGGTCAAAGAAGAAATCAGAAGAGAAATTAGATAACATTTTGAGGAGAAAGAAAGAAGACAGCATAAGAAAGCTTATGGGATTCAGGTAAAGCAGTGTTTAGAGGTGTAATGACAAATTTAAAAAGAAGGTTATTAACTTAAATTTCTACCTGCTGAAATTAGAAAAAAATAAGAGCAAGCTAAATGTGACGCAAGCAGAAGAAAGAGAATAATAAAAGGTAAAATGGAAATTATCAAGACAGATTAGAAAACAAATAGAAATATCAACAAAATTAAGTTGTTTTTTGAAAATATTTGCAAAATTGGCAAAGCTTTAGCTAGATTTATGAAGAAAAAGATCTTAAATTACAGAATCAGGAATAAAAGGGGACATCACTACCAACTTTATAGAAATAATAATAATTATAAAGGAATACAGTGAACTATTGTATACTAATAACTTAGATGGTCCAATGAAATGGACAAATTCCTTGGAAGAAACAACTACCAAAACTGCTTGATGAATAGATAGTAAAAATGAATTGATCTTTAAAAAGTAAATATACTGAATTAGTAATGAAAATAAAAGTATCCATGAAGAAAAGCCCATGCAGTGTCTTCACTGTGAGTTCTAACAAATGTTTAACAAATGATTTATTCAAATCCTTCAGAAACTCTTCCAAAAATTAGCAGATGATAAAGCACTTTAAAACTCATTCTATGAGGTTTCTAGTACCCCAGCTATCCTCTTTGTGTTAATTAACAAGTTGTTCATAAAATTCATGTGGAATTGAAAAGCACCAAAAATAGCCAAAATAATTTTGAAAAACCTCATGCTTCCTGTCTTTAAACCTTACCACAAAAACTATGATAATTGAAGCATATGGTACTGAACAAGGACAGATACAGAGATCAGTGGAGTGAAACTGAAGGTCCTAAATAAACCCTCACATTAATTTTTCCATGGGTGCCAAGACAATTGAAGGCAACGCAATTGTCTTTTCAACAAAGGGTGATAGAACAATTTGATATCTGCATAAGATTGAAATTGAACACCTACAACATATTCTATTTTTAAAAAGTCAACTGAAAATGGATCATAGACCTAAGTGTAAAGGCAATACTTATACTACTCATAGAAGAAAACAGAGAAGTAAGTCTTTGTGACCTTGAGGTAAACAACTGTTTAGAGTACATTTTGGCATTTCCTCAAAATGTTAAACATGTGATTAAGCAAATTTACTCCTATCTATTGACATATAAAAGGATGAAAAATGTATGTCTACACAAAAGCATGAATATTCAGAACATTAGTCATAATAACCAAAAGATAGAAACAACTCAAATATTTATCAACAGATAAACTGTAGTATATCTGTTCAATGAGTTAAGTCCTAAAAGGAATAAAATACTGATATGTTTCACTGTTGTTTAGTTCCTAAGTTGTGTCCGACTCTTCTGTGACCCCATGGACTGTAACCTCCCAGCCTCTGCTTTTCATGGGATTTCCCAGGCAAGAATACTGGAGTGGGTTGCTATTTTCTTCTCAAGGGCATCTTCTAAACCCAGGAATCAAACCCATGTCTCCTGCATTGATTGGCGGATTCCTTACCACTGAGCCACCATGTGTAACTATAGGGATAAACTCTGAAAATACAGTGTTAAATGAAAAAAGCCACATACAAAAGACCATGCAGTCCATGATTCTATATATATGAAATGCCTAGATTTAACAAATCTATAGAGACAGAATGTAAATTTGTGAATGCCAGGGACTGGAGGAAAACCAAAACAAGGGAAGATACTAATTAGTTGTATCGCTGGTCCTGTTCGTGACGCCAGTCTATTTATTTTAGTTTTCAGTACTAAGCATTTTCCTAGATAGCTAATTGATGACTAATTTAATATTATTATGGTAATAGAGCAACATTTTGTATGATTTAGTTTGTTTAGAATTGGTCTATGGACCAGAATATAGAATGTACTCTATCTTGGTGAATGATCCGTGTGTGCTTTAAACGTGTGTGTGTGTGTGTGTGTCTGTGTGTATGCTTGTGTATGTGTGCGATAGTTATGAAGTACAGTATTTTAAAATATTAAATATGTTAAGATTGTTGTGCTGTTCAGTCACTAAGACATGTCTGACCCTTTTGCAAACACGTGGACTATAGCCTGCTAGGCTCCTCTGGCAAGATGACTGGAAGGGGTTGCCATTTCCTTTTCCAAGGGATCTTACAGAGCCCGGAAGCAAATCTGCATCTCCTGCAACTCCTGCATTTCAGGATTCTCTACCACTGAGCCACCTGGGAAGCTCTTAAAATAGTTGGTATTATTATTCAGATCTTTTATTTACTGTATTTTAGTCCATTTGTTCTACTGAAAGGAAATCGTATGATTTCCACAGTCGTATGAGTGTGGAATTTTCTGTCTCTCCAATTAATTCTGTTAATTTTTCATTCAATATTTTGAAGTCTTGTTGTTAGGTGCATATACATTTGTGAAAATGGAACGTTTTCTCAGTATGAAACATGGCATTCTATCTCTGATAACCCATTTGTGTCTTGAAATCTAGTTTATTTGATATTATACTTAGCCAATTTGGCGTCCTTATGCTTATTGCTTTGATTATGTATTTTCCCATCTGTTTACTTTCAATCTATGTGTTTATGTATATAATATATTTGTTGTACAAAACATCTAGTTAAGTCTTCATTTTCTATCCATTTTAATTAGGTTGCTTACTCTATTTTTAATGAATATTTGATGTTATTTTACCATTTATTTTGTTTTCAGTTTTATTCAAAGTATTCCTTTGTTCCTCCTTTCTTACTTTATTTTGGATCAACTCCATTTTAATGTATGTATTGGATATATTCCTGGGTATGCTTCTTGACACTATTTTTAAATAAATTTCTATGGATTACATGCTATATGCAAGCTTACAGTTTTGATATTATGTAACATCATGGAAAATGTGGAATCCTTGCAATGACATAGCTTCATTTGCCACCCTTTCTGTCCTTTATGCCATAGTCTTCATTTGCATGCATTGTAAGTTCCAGAATACTGCATATTTGCTTTAAACAGCCCTATACATTTTAAAGAAATTCAAGAAGAGAAGTTTTTAAAATTTTACCCAATTATTTACCATTTCAAAAATGTCATCATTTTCCAAAAGATCTGAGTTTTAATTTGAAACTATTTTCCTTCAGATTGAAAAGTTTCCTTTGCCTTTTTAGTACTTCAAGTTTGCAATAATTTCTCTTAGTTTTCATTTGACTAAAAATATCAATTTTGACTTAATTCTTGAAGGGTATTTTTGTTAGATAAGGAATTCCGGATTGTTAGCTGTTGTTTCTAAGTGTCCTACTCTGATCTTCTATCCTTTGTTTTTGAGGAGAAGACAATGGTAAATAGAATCACAATGCTACATGCCTTGTGCTGTTCTGCATACACTGTGCTTTTTCTCTGGCTGCTTTTTAGACTTTCCATTTAAACAATTTGAATATATTGTGCTTAGTATGTTTTTCTTAGCATTCAAAATGGTGGGGTTTCACTGAGTTCCATGTATCTGTAATCTTGTCTTTAATCAAAATTTGGAAATTTTTGGTTAGCAGTTCCACAATTTGAGGGAGGTTTCATTTTGTTTTTCTGCTGTGATAAACATCTATATGTTGACTTTTCAGTATTGTTTCATAGGTCCCATCATTTTTATTGAATGTTTTTTAAACTTTTTTTCTTGTCTTCTTTCATTCAAATAATTTATCTAATGGCAAGTTCAGTGATTTTTTAATGGAGGAGTGTTGTTTTTGTGTTGTTTTTCATATTTCATTTCCATTCTACTGTTAAGATCATTTGGTATATAGATAGATAAATAAATATATGTAGATATAAAAACATATATAGGTATTTTATTTTATAGTTCTAGAATTCCCATTTTGTTCTCTGTCATACTTTGTATTGTTCTGTTGAAATAACAAATCTGTTTCTCTACTGAAAGCATATTTTATTTTACTTCACTGAGTATCATCATTAAGAGCTGCCTAAATATCATTTATTATATTCAATATTCAAATGTTTGGTCCATCACAAGGTTTGTCTCTAAAAGGAGAAAAGGAAAGATATACCCATTTGAATGAAGAGTTCCAAAGAATAGCAAGGAGAGATAAGAACGCCTTCCTCAGGGATCAGTGCAAAGAAATAGAGGAAAACAATAGAATGGGAAGGACTAGAGATCTCTTCAAAAAAATTAGAGATACCAAGGGAACATTTCATGCAAAGATGGGCTCAATAAAGGACATAAACTGTATGGACCTAACAGAAGCAGAAGATATTAAGAAGAGGTGGCAAGAATACACAGAAAAATGGAACAGAAAAGATCGTCATAACCCAGATAATCACGATGGTGTGATCACTCACCTAGATCCAGACATCCTGGAATGTGAACTCAAGTGGGCCTTAGAAAGCATCACTATGAACAAAGCTAGTGTAGGTGATGGAATTCCAGTTGAGCTATTTCAAATCCTGAAAGATGATGCTGTGAAAGTGCCACAACCAATATGCCAGCAAATGTGGAAAACTCAGCAGTGGCCACAGGACTGGAAAAGGTCACTTTTCATTCCAATCCCAAAGAAAGGCAATGCCAAAGAATGCTCAAACTACCGCACAATTGCACTCATCTCACATGCTAGTAAAGTAATGCTCAAAATTCTTCAAGCAAGGTTTCAGTGTTACGTGAACAGTGAAATTCCAGATGTTCAACCTGGTTTTAGAAAAGGCAGAAGAATCAGAGATCAAATTGCCTACACCCACTGGATCATTGAAAAGGCAAGAGAGTTCCAGAAAAACATCTATTTCTGCTTTATTGACTATGCCAAAGCCTGTGACTGTGTGGATCACAATAAACTGTGGAAAATTCTGAAAGAGATGGGAATACCAGACCACCTGACCCACCTCTTGAGAAACCTGTGTGCAGGTCAGGAAGCAACAGTTAGAACTGGACATGCAACAACAGACTGGTTCCAAAAAGAAAAAGGAGTACATCAAGGCTGTATATTGTCACTGTGCTTTTTTAACTTATATGCAGAGTACATCATGAGAAATGCTGGGCTGGATGAAGCACAAGCTGGCATCAAGATTGTCGGGAGATATATCAATAACCTCAGATATGCAGATGACACCACCCTTATGGCAGAAAGTGAAGAGGAACTAAAGAGCCTCTTGATGAAAATGAAAGGGGAGAGTGAAAAAAATTGGCTTAAAGCAAAAACTAAGATCCTGGCATCTGGTCCCATCACTTCATGGCAAATAGATGGGGAAATAGTGGAAACAGTGGCTGACTTGATTTTGGGGGGCTCCAAAATCACTGCAGATGCTGATTGCAGCCATGAAATTAAAAGACTCTTACTCCTTGGAAGGAAAGTTATGACCAACCTAGATAGCCTATTAAAAAGCAGAGACATTACTTTGTCAACAAAGGTCTGTCTAGTCAAGGCTATGGTTTTTCCAACAGTCATGTATGATGTGAGAGTTGGACTGTTGGAAGGACTGATGTTGAAGCTGAAACTCCAATACTTTGGCCACCTGATGCGAAGAGCTGACTCATTTGGAAAGTCCCTGATGCTGGGGAAGATGGAAGGTGGGAGGAGAAGTTGAGGACAGAGGATGAGATCGTTGGATGGCATCACGGACTCAATGCACATGAGTTTGCATAAACTCTGGGAGTAGGAGATGAACAGGGAGGCCTGGCGTGCTGCAGTTCATGGGGTCACAGAGTTGGACACGACTGAGGGACTTAACTGAATTGAACTTCAAATAGATTAATTGCATTCATTCATTCCTTCTTTCTGTTTTATATATCTTATATTTTTATATTTTATACTCTATATTAGACATTGTGGAGAATATTCTGTAGAAGTTTCATATTCTATTATTTTGAAGAGGAGGACTTTTTTAAATGTAAGCAATCCCATTAATTTGACTGAACTCAAAATGTAACTTTTGCTTTCCCTGAGAAGAATGGAATTAAAATCTCAAGTTTAGTTCATTAAGACTTAGCAGCTGGTGTGTTAGGATTCTACCCTGTGTGTGTGTGATTCAGGTGTCTGCCAAAGATCTAAATAAAGTTTCTAAGTAGAATTTGGTGCTTACTCAAGATTCTCCAACATGGCTCATTGCCATTTGTTCCTGGTGTTTCAGTTCAGTTCATTTCAGTCTCTTGGTCATGTCCAGCTCTTTGTGACTCCATGGACTGCAGCATGCCAGGCTTCCCTGTCCATCATCAATCCAAGAGCCTACTCAAACTCATGTCCATAGAGTTGGTGATGCCATCCAACCATCTCATCCTCTGTTGTCCACTTCTCCTCCTGCCTTCAATCTTTCCCAGCATCAGGGTCTTTTCCAGTGAGTCAGCTCTTCGCATCAGGTGGCCAAAGTATTGGAATTTCAGCTACAGCATCAGTCCTTCTAATGTATATTCAGGGTTGATCTCCTTTAGGATGGACTGGTTTGATCTCCTTGCAATCCAAGGGCCTCTCAAGAGTCTTCTCCAACACTATAGTTCAAAAGCATCAGTTCTTCAGCGTTCAACTTCACTATCATTAAAGTAATTGTTTAAAAGCACAAGCTATATAATATCTTGCCTCTTAGTAAGTACTTGCAATGGTTCTCTGCTATGTAAAATATATAATCTTAATTATTATATTGATATGCAGTATTAATCAGTGTTACCCCAATTTACTTCTTCAGATGATCCTATCGTATACATTATCTCAAATATCTCTATTTTCTGTTTACACTCTTTTCATCTTAAAATCATCATCATATCCCAGTGAGATCTCTTTTGCATGACTTCTTGCCCACCCCCTCCCAGTAGAGTGACAGTTTTCTAGTTGCCATTTGTTTGTATGTTTGTTTGTTTTTTAAATTTCCCTAACCTAACAATTGTTTAAAATAGTCATCTTAGGATTTTTAAACTAATACTGGGATTTTAAAAATAGATATTTCTAAAATTAGTAAATATCACTCAAGGTATACTGAGTAAATGAAGGACAGTTATAAAAACTGCATTTCTTCTTTTCAGAAACTTGTCAAATTTTTTTTTTTTTGAAACATGTCAATGGATTGTTTTTAGTCTTGTTATCTGTGATCTTGGTTGGAAGTTGAGCCACAACTTAATATTTATCGGTAAAAGAAATTTGACCAAGAAAAGACTTTAGAGATGTCTGGGGACCAGTAGGATTTGAGCATGGTTGTTTATTAGAAACCCTGGTAATAGAATTTGCATTATAAAAAGATGAGTCCTTTAAGAGCACATGCCTTCTAGATGTGGTAATCTTAGGGATATTGCTTTGTGAGTGTCTCAGTGATACAGAATTGAGAATCATAAAATTCTTGCTTCCAGGGATTTATACAGGTTTTATGGGGTTTTCAGCTTCTAAGACTTGGAAAACTATCTTTAAAATTAGAATCTAAAATCATGAATGCAAAATAGGTGCAAAAGTGAATATTTGTTTTATGTGTAAAAAGAAACAATAACAAATTTTGAATTTTAAAAAGCTGAGAAATATCACAGATATTACAATTCAAGCCAACAGCAGAACATTTTTATTAGCTTATCTTCTGGCACAAGTCTATAATATGCTTTTTCTCCATTTTGGGCTGAATATTTCTAATAGTTTCTTCATTAGAAATAATTTTATAATATTATTTTCTGCAGTGAAAATAAAAAGCTAACCCATAGTTTCCTTTAGTATGTTTGATCAACAATTTTTTTGTTTCTTTGTTTCATGTTTTAGAAAATTCCTTTCAGATTTACCTATCGGTCATGGTTGTATCATTTAATTTTAAGGCTGTGGTCAAAATGGGAAAAAACTCATCTCATGCATTGTTTTTAGAGATTCCCTCATGAAGGTACTCTTATAGATATATATCCTACAAACACAGGGATTCAGATACATTTCATTTTGGGATGATCTCACTCAAAGCAAAAAGAAAGAAAAATTATTTACAGCATTTATAATTATATACACTGTGTTCTCGATTACATAACTGACAGAATAGAAATTTTGTCCTGAGTATGCATTCAGAAGAAAAAAATCTTTGGCTTACAGTTTTGAATGTTTACTGTTTGAAACAAGTTCTCTTAGGTTTGTATTCTTCAAACCTTGTGCGCTTGTTGTAGCTAAATATTTTAGGTATTGTAAGACATATTCACATAAAGAGAGGTCCTCTGGACTGAACTTTGTCTTATAAAGATGATGGGATGAAAAATGAAATATAGAAATATCCATGGAAGCCTTTCCAAGAGAATATATCCCATTAGACTCGATCTGAATAAATTCATGACTCAGATATCCTTTAGTCAGATCCTCAAGGAACCCACGGCCACCTCAGTGCTTCAGAGCTATGGGGAGACAACAGTGGGAGAATGTACTGAGAAATGATAGCCAATTGCAATATAAATGTCTTTTGCAATATTTATAAATAGAAATGATCACATAAACAGTTTGGTCTGAAACTTAAGGTTCTTTAGCTCCACGGTAAATCCACCTCCTTTTGTTTTATCTTTTTGAGCTAATGAGTTTTCAGTCTGATGGGGGAAACCAAAATAACAGTATATGTTCATTAAAGTCTGTGTAAAAAAAATAATGAAATCATGCAATCAGGTTTTATTGATTGTGATTTTACATTCAACATGTTTTATATTGTTTCTCTACATGCTAAAATAGATGGGTTAAGAGAAATGTTTTTCTCATTTACTCTCCAAAACAATATCTAAAAAGTTATCAGAATCACGAACAAATATGTGAATATCCCATCCTAAGGCTCTGGATGTCAATGTATTTCTGCTTTTTGACTAAGAACAATGAGAAAAGGCAGGAAAGAGAGCTCAGTTTCATTTTCTCTGTCTTTGTTTATCACTTGTCTCACCTATCATTCTGTACTCATATCTGTTTATAAGCTTTAGCCCAAATAGGGAGACAGCAAAGAGAAAGAATACTGATGGCAGCTGCAGATGTGATTTAATCTAAACCCTCGCCATGGTTTCAATGTGTACCCACATCACATCTTGTGCAGAGTGTTGCCTGTTAGGTTGGGATAAGCTCTGTGTGTTTTACCCATTTCTTCAACTTAACTCCATGTTGAGCACATAAGCCTCCCTACTTAGATGTTTGATCAAAGCTCTTACTTACTAGGGAATGGAATGACTCCCACTGGGGTACAGTAGCCACAAAGATTGCTGCTAAATTACCACCATTTTCACCAAATCACCTTCCAGATACCATCTCTCCAGTCTGCCACCTAGAGAAGATATTAAGCACGGAAGCAAAATGAGTCAATGTATCTCATTGGGGGCCAGGTCACTGGGCCTGATGTGGTGAACTGAATTCATTTTATGTCAAGTCTGGAGACCTTTGGAAGACATTGCTTTGAAGGGAGCTGTTATCATAAATCCAGGCTTGTTGAGTATAAAAATGTTTTCCTCTTATAGTGAATGATTCTGTTACATGTAAACACTTGTATGAAATGACTCAAATTGCACTTTTTGTTTTTTGGATGCTTTTTAAAAGTGCAATTAATTGCAATTCAGAAAGTTTTAAAATGCATACATTTGAGTGTTAAAGCTTAACTGTACTCAGCCAGCTTGACTCGGAGGCCAATTTTTAAATGTAAAAGCTTAAGAAAATGGTTAATAACATTTAGATTTTATATACACATATTACAAAATACTGGATATATAATTAAAAATTAAGACACCATTCCAAAAATTATTTAAAATGATAATCGGTTTTGGAGACCAGTATTGTAACTCACTCATGAAAGTTTGGTTTCAGTAATCATCTGTGTTCAAATATTAAGGGATTACATGTCTTTTTCTTCCTTAGCAGATTAGTGACTATTCTCTCTGAATGAAAAGATGCTGTGTATTAAATGGATACTCACGTGGATGGGTTATTCAGTACATAAATATGGCATATTTAGTATAAAGGCAATGAAACAGGAATATGACCCTCTGATTGTGATTATAATATTAAAATTACTTTGAGGCTATACAATTCTTAAAACAGAAAGTGAGAAAAGGCAGATAGGGCATGCTACTTTCTCACTATTTTATTTGAACTTTTTTGAGTCTCAGATTTCTCATCTTTAAATTCACATAATACTTATTTCACTGGGTCAGTAGGAAGATTAGTTAAATGAGAATGCATGCAAAGTGCTTCACACAGTATTTGGAAATAAAAATCACTCAAAAATATTGACTTTTTCATAGCTTTGCAAAAATGATTTTCTTAAGAAGGGCTACTTCAATGTCTCATATTTTACTCAGTAACTATAAAAATTGCGTGTAAATTAGTTACTTTCAAGCATGAAAGAATTATTTCCATTTCTCTTCCAAAGTGTCCTTACACACACACAGACACACACATACAATATCAAAACATTTAAAACTCCTCCTCACTTTTATTAGGGTTGTCATTGTCTTAATCAATTCTTAGCTTGATATCTGCTTCAATCATTTAAAACGCATTTGTTTTGGTCATCTAATTTTATTTGAAGTGAAATAAAAGCACAACTGCAATGAGCCTGTAGTGAAAAACATATGTAGAATTTAAGAATCATACATGGTTTGTTGTTGTTCAGTCACTAAGTGGTTTCACTCCTTGCGATCCTAGGGCCTGCAACCCGCAGATTCCTCTGTCCTCCGCTATCTCCCAGAGTTTGCTCAGATTCTTGTCCACTGAGTTGGTGATGATATCTAACCACCCCTACCTCCTTCTCCTTTTGCCTTCAATCATTCCCAGCATCAGGGTCTTTTCCAATGCGTTAGTTCTTCGCATCAGGTGGCCAAAGTATTGGAGCTTCAGCTTTAGCATCAGTCAATCATTCAGCAATACATGAACCATGAACTTCCAGATGTTCAAGCTGGTTTTAGAAAAGGCAGAAGTACCGGAGATCATATTGCCAACATCCGCTGGGTCATCAAAAAAGTAAGAGAGTGCCAGAAAAACATCTATTTCTGCTTTACTGACTATGACAAAGCCTCTGACTGTGTGGATCACAATAAACAGTGGAAAATTCTGAAAGAGATGGGAATACCAGACCGCCTGACCTGCCTCTTGAGAAACCTGTATGCAGGTCAGGAAGCAACAGTTAGAATTGGACATGCAACAACAGACTGGTTCCAAATAGGAAAAGGAGTACGTCAAGGCTGTATATTGTTAACCTGCTTATTTAACTTACATGCAGAGTACATCATGAGGAACGCTGGGCTGGAAGAAGCACAAGCTGGAATCAAGATTGCTGGGAGAAATATCAATAACCTCAGATATGCAGGTGACACCACCCTTATGGCAGAAAGGGAAGAGGAACTAAAGAGCCTCTTGATGAAAGTGAAAGAAGAGAGTGAAAAAGTTGGCTTAAAGCTCAACATTCAGAAAACAAAGATCATGGCATCTGGTCACATCACTTCATGGCAAATAGATGGGAAACAGTGTCAGACTTTATTTTTGGGGGCTCCAAAAAATTGCAGCCATGAAATTAAAAGATGCTTACTCCTTGGAAGGAAAGTTATGACCAACCTAGATAGCCTATTAAAAAGCAGAGACATTACTTTGCCAACAAAGGTCCGTCTAGTCAAGGCTATGGTTCTTCCCGTGGTCATGTATGGATGTGAGAGTTGGACTGTGAAGAAAGCTGATCGCCGAAAAATTGATGCTTTTGAACTGTGGGTTGGAGAAGACTCTTGAGAGTCCCTTGGACTGCAAGGAGGTCCAACCAGTTCATTCTAAAGGAGATCGATCCTGGGTGTTCATTGGAAGGACTGATGTTGAAGCTGAAACTCCAGTACTTTGGCCACCTCATGCAAAGAGCTGACTCACTGGAAAAGTCCCTGATGCTGGGAAAGATTGAGGGCAGGAGGAGAAGGGGACGACAGAGGATGAGATGGTTGGATGGCATCATCAACTCAATGGACATGGGTTTGGGTGGACTCTGGGAGTTGGTGATGGACAGGGAGGCCTGGCATGCTCAGTTCATGGGGTCGCAAAGAGTTGGACACGACTGAGCGACTGAACTGAACTGAATCTTTCAGCATCAATGAATATTCAGGATTCATTTCCTTCAGGATTGACTCGTTTGATCTTGCAGTCCAAGGAACTATCAAGAGTCTTCTCTAGCACCACAATTCAAAAGCATCAATTCTTTGGCACTCAGCCTTCTCTATGGTCCAACTCTCATATCTCTACATGACTGCTGGAAAAACCATAGCTTTGACTATATGGACTTTTGTTGGCAAAATGATGTCTCTACTTTTTAATATGCTTTGTAGGTTTGTCATAGCTTTCTTTCCAAGGAGGAAGCATCTTTTAATTTCAGGGCTGCAGTCACTGTCTGAAGTGATTTTGGAGCCCAAGAAAATAAAATTGTGGTTTAATAAATGGGAAATCTTCCTTTGATTTATCAATTAGAAATATGTTTTACATAACAAGAAATATAGTCATAACTTTTCAATGGGAAAATATTCCATGGAGGTGATAACTTCCATAGTTGCGTTTGCATCTCTCAGGCTTTCATCACTTATAAATTGAAACTGAACACAAGGAGTATCATGGGAAAAAATAGCGATTAAGAGGGTTAGTGCTGCGGTCCAGATGTTTGGTTTTCCCACTCACTATCTGTTTGACTTTGTTGTTGTTATTGTTTAGTCACTAAGTTTTTTTCGACTCTTTTGCAACCCATGGACTGTAGCCACCAGGTTCCTCTGTCCATGGGATTTTCCAGGCAAGAATTCTGGAGTGAGTTGCCATTTCCCTCTCCAGGGGATCTTTGGGAAAATTTAATTCACTTCTCCTTGCTTTCATTTCCTCTTCCCTTAAAGGGTTGTTTGAAGATTAAATGAGATGTTGATGTAAAGACATTAAAATAGGACTGAGACTTTGATAACTTAAATTTAGCTGTTTTTCTTCAAGTTATGATTTTATCACTTCATGTAAAAAAGCACAAGTAGTCTCTCTTTAACACATAAATAAACAACAAACCAATAAACAAAATTGGTGCCGTCATTTGAAATCTAAAATTTGATTCTCCACAATTTTGTTTTGTTAGAATAAATCGATATTTTTTACTCTAAATTCAAGACAAAGAAGCAGAAAGAGAAAAAGTAAGAGAGAGTTTTAAACTTAACATCTTAGGTGTGTAAATGCAACTCTAATTAACTGCGAGACAGTAAAGGGCAAAACTAACGTGGATTATTAAATAAACGTTTAACTATGATGTAGATTCAATAAAACAATTATGTACATTAACTTATAATTGATCATTATTAAATGTATAATTAGTGAGATTGAATAACCAAGGAAAAGATAAAAGTCTACCTTTAATCTATTATTCCTTCTCAATATGTAAGATTCTAATAATCATTGGCATATAACATAATTATGAAGTTATAAATAAGGTTACTTAAAAGATGAATTTTAAATCCTTATGCATTGTATCTAATTATTATAAATTTGATTATGGATAAATAGCTAAACTATAATATGGCATTTGAGCAAAGCTTTTCTGAATGTTAATCTCAAGCTGTTCGATTTTATAGTGCTTGAGCAGCTGATTAGAGAATAAGACAAAGTTGTAAATAATAGGTTTTGAGTAAATTTGAGTTTCCATTCACAAAAGTAAAAACTTTGGGAAAATAAGATTTATTGTAAGATTGAAATAGTCTTATGAAATTAAATTATCTTTTGTTTTTACCAAAGCCCCTGATGAATTACTCCTTTTAATATGAGCAACCTCTTCCCTATAGTTAAACTGATGCTATTTCCTGTCACAATTATGCCTACATGTAAGGCAACATGACCTATGATGCAACCCACACCATAGCAAATGTAGAGACAATTTCAGTATCTCCTGATCATCAAAGGGCTGCAAAAAATATATGTACTTTCCTCTTTGGTACTGAAACTCTCATTACTTAGTAACTAAAGAAAACTTTTAAGGAACTATAATCAAAGAGAAAAATTTCACATTCATTTTAGTTATTTTTATTTCAAACATTGAGTCTTTTTTTTCCAAGCATAGGAAGAAATTTTAAAATTGTTTTAGGTGGGTAATTAATTCATAGTGAAAAACTATAATAAGATTAGGGACAACACATTGAGAAAATTCCCACTCACAACATAGTAAATCTATCAGTTACTCAAAGGAAAGTGGATAGATCAGTTTCAGCCTGGTTAAGGAGCTCACTCAACTACATAAAACAAGGCAAAGGCCCTCCTTGGGAGAAGTGGGAGGAAGTGTGGAATCTACCTTCCCTGGCCTGTTCCCTCAACTGGAGGTGTAATAGCAGCTATCACATATGTTGTTGTCAGCAGCAGATCCAGTCATGTGTCTAAAGGTCCTTGCACAATTCTTGGCACATACTATTATCCTTTTAAAAGTAGGAATATTACTATTGTGATTATCCCTTCTCCTACCCTTCATATTTTGAGAAGATGCTTACTAAGATGGATAATGTGGGAGGAAGAGAGACATCTGCTTTTCCTACGCCTGATCTATCAGTTTTAATATATTCTGTTTCCACCCTTGTCTCTGCATGAGGCAACCTTTACAGAACTGTTTGAGGCACTTGCCACCCTTATATACATTACATGTGAGTTACAGAGTTTATATGACTGCTTTAAGACTACTTTTGGCAGGAAGGGATGATCATCTTGCATATTACTAAAACAGTCAACATTAAGAAGACATGGAAAACTAGACATTGTCTCCTAACTTTAATAAGAGATTTTCTTTTAGTAGAAAGTGTTTTCTGCATATATACCAACTACAGTTTTGCTTATTTTCTGAAATTAGTATAAACGAAACTTTAGAATGAGCATTCTTTTCTGTTCAATTTATTTTACTCAGTATTTCTATATTTCCAATGCTGTACTGACTTACTGAAATTTTATAATGTTTTGCTTTGTGGTAGAACACTTTGCTTTTGTCCTTCATTATGATCCTGTTTAATTTTTCATGTCAGTATACATTTTTTAATCCATTTACAAGTCTGTTCCACCCCACACACACACCTTCTTGGATTTCAGTTCAATTCAGTCGCTCAGTCGTGTCTGACTCTTTGCGACCCCATGAATCACAGCACACCAGGCCTCCCTGTCTATCACCAACTCCCGGAGTTCACTCAAACTCATGTCCATAGAGTCAGTGATGCCATCCAGCCATCTCATTCTCTTTCGTCCCCTTCTTCTCCCGCCCCCAATCCTTCCCAGCATCAGAGTCTTTTCCAGTGAGTCAACTTGTCGCATGAGGTGGCCAAAGTATTGGAGTTTCAGCTTTAGCATCAGTCCTTCCAATGAACACCCAGGATTGATCTCCTCTAGAATGGACTGGTTGGATCTCCTTGCAGTCCAAGGGACTCTCAAGAGTCTTCTCCAGCACCACAGTTCAAAAGCATCAATTCTTCGGCGATCAGCTTTCTTCACAGTCCAACTCTCACATCCATACATGACCACTGGAAAAACCATAGCCTTGACAAATCAGACATAGAATGGCCCCAAATTGCATATGACTTTTTAAATGAATAGATGCTAACTTTTATCAAGTACTTTGTTGCATTTTTGAGTGACCATTTGATAATAGTGGGGCTTCCCTGGTAACTGAGCTGGTAAAGAATCCACCTGCAATGCAAGAGTCCCTGGTTCAATTCTTGGGTTGGGAAGTTCCCCTGGAGAAGGGATAGGCTACTCACTCCAATATTCTGGGGCTTCCCTGGTATCTCAGATGGTTAAGAATTCACCTGTAATGCAAAAGACCTGTGTTCAATCCCTGGGTTGGGAACATCCCCTGAAAAAGAGAACAGCTACCCAATCTAGTATTCCGGCCTGGAGATCTCCATGGACAGAGGAGCAGGCTACAGTCCATGGGACTGCAAAGAGTCTGACACAACTGCGTGACTTTCATTCATTTATGATAATATTTATTTCTTTTAACATCATGTTCAGGTCAATTGTACTGACTAGTTTTAAATTGTTAATCTAATCTTGCATTCCAAGAAAATGCTCAACTCTTGGTCTTATGTATTTGTCTCCTATGGACTTCCCTGGTGGCTCAGACGGTAAAGCATCTGTCTGCAATTCAGGAGACCTGGGTTCAATCCCTGAGTTGGGAAGATTCCCTGGAGAAGGAAATGGCAACCCACTCTAGTACTTTTGCCTTGAAAATTCCATGGACGGAAGAGCCTGGTGTCCATGGGGTCGCAAAGAGTCGGGCATGACTGAGCAACTTCACTTTCTCCTATGTATAGCTGGGTTTATTTTACTAATTTTGTTTGTTTGTTTTAGTGAATGTATTTTATGATGACTCATTAGAAGCTTTTTCCATTTTGAAATGCCCTTGTCAGTTTTGAAATCAAAGCTATGATAGTCTCATTATTTAAGTTAAAGAATGTTTCCTCATTTTTACACTCCAAAAAATTTTGTGTCGTTTCTTTCTTAGAAGTAATTTATGTAAGTGCAATGACTACATCAAAATATGCATACTTTCAGTTCTGATACACATTACAAAATGGGTCTCCGTACACATGGTAGCAGTTTACCTACTTAAAGTTGTCATTAGACTGCATATAGTCAGCTGGGTGATAACAGTCTTCCTAGCCTTTAACTGAAGCATAAAGTTTCAGTATTTTAATTTGGATTATAAAATTACCAGTAATATTAAATTCTTTTTTAAATCAATTAACCGTTAGTATATTTTATTTCTATTCTGTTTTATTTGCCTGTTTTCTACCCTGTGGGAGAGCTCATTATTTGTTGACTGGTTAATAAGTAAACTAAATGGACATAAGTTTAAGCAAACTCCAGGAGATAGGAAAGGACAAGGAAGCATGGTGTGCTGTAGTCCATGGGGTTGCAGAGGCAGACACGACTGAGTGACTGAACAGCAACAACAAATAAATAAGCTTTAGATTTTATATATAAATATAAATTATATATAACATGCATACATTTATATAGTAGAATGAATAGTTCTTTTTTTTATTTTTTATTTGAGGCTAATTATTTTACAATATTGCATTGGTTGGTTTTGCCATACATTGACATGAATCCATCCCGGGTGTACATGAGTTCCCCTTCTTGAACCCCCCTCCCATCTCCCTCCTCCCTTTATCCTCCCTCTGGGTCAACCCCGTGCACCAGCCCCGAGCATCCTGTATCATGCGTCGAACCTGGACTGGTGATTCATTTCACATATGATAATATACATGTTTCAGTGCCATTCTCCCAAATCATCCCACCCTCGCCCTCTCCCACAGAGTCCCGAAGACTGTTCTATACACCTGCTGTCTCATATATAGGGTTATCATTTCCATCTTTCTAAATTCCATATATATGCGTTAGTATACTGTATTGGTGTTTTTCTTTCTGGCTTACTTCACTCTGTATAATAGGCTCCAATTTCATCCACCTCATTAGAACTGATTCAAATGCATTGTTTTCAATGGCTGATTAATACTCCATTGTGTATATGTACCAAAGCTTTCTTATCCATTCATCTGCAGATGGACATCTAGGTTGCTTCCATGTCCTGGCTATTATAAACAGTGCTGCGATGAACATTGGAGTACATGTGTCTCTTTCAATTCTGGTTTCCTCGGTGTGTATGCCCAGGAGTGTGATTGCTGGATCATATGGCAGTTCTGTTTCCAGTTTTTTAAGGAATCTCCACACTGTTCTCCATAGTGGCTGTACTAGTTTGCATTCCCACCAACAGTGTAAGAGGGTTCGCTTTTCTCCACACCCTCTCCAGCATTTATTGCATGTAGACTTTTGGATAGCAGCCATTTAAATGCTATCATGAATACAAATTTATTATCTAGTATTTTAAAATTTAGTACCAGTTAATTACTAGAATACATAAAAATGTAAATAAAATTACCTGAAAGAACAATTATTATATTTATTGATTAATCTAAATTTCTTCAGATATTTTATATGCCCTTTTTTAATACACATTAGTTCCCCATATTTGATTGATTTACTTCAGGGTTGATTTTTCCATGGTTCAAAGTGTCTACTCTTGAACTATTACTGAAGTATGAGAACTTGATAATATTTTAGTATGCTGTAAGAATTGTTCAGTCAATTCAGTCGCTCAGTCATGTCCAACTCTTTGTGACCCCATGAATCACAGCAGGCCAGGCCTCCCTGTCCATCACCAACTCCCGGAGTTTACCCAAACTCTTGTCCATTGAGTTGGTGATGCCATTCAACCATGTCACCCTCTGTTGTCCCCTTCTCCCCTGCCCCCAATCCCTCACAGCATCAGGGTCTTTTCCAGTGAGTCAACTCTTCACATGAGGTGGCCAAAGTATTGGAGTTTCAGCTTTAGCATCAGTCCTTCCAATGAACACCCAAGACTGATCTTCTTTAGGGTAGACTGGTTGGATCTCCTTGCAGTACAAGGGACTCTCAGGAGTCTTCTTCAACACCACAGTTCAAAGGCATCAATTCTTTGGCACTCAGCTTTCTTCACAGTCCAACTCTCACATCCATACATGACCACTGGAAAAACTACAGCCTTGACTAGACGGACCTTTGTTGGCAAAGTAATGTCTCTGATTTTAATAAGCTATCTAGGTTGGTCATAACTTTCCTTCCAAGGAGTAAGCGTCTTTTAATTTCCTGGCTGCAATCAGCATCTGCAGTGATTTTGGAGCCCCCCAAAAATAAAGTCTGACACTGTTTCCACTGTTTCCCCATCTATTTCCTATGAAGTGATGGGACCAAATGCCATGATCTTAGTTTTCTGAATGTTGAGCTTTAAACCAACTTTTTCACTCTCCTCTTTCACTTTTGCCAAGAGGCTCTTTAGTTCCTCTTCCCTTTCTGCCATAAGGGTGGTGTCATCTGCATATCTGAGGTTATTGATATTTCTCCCAGCAATCTTAATTCCAGCTTGTGCTTCATCCAGCCCAGCATTCCTCATGATGTACTCTGCATATAAGTTAAATAAGCAGGGTGACAATATACAACCTGATGTACTCCTTTTCCTATTTGGAACCAGTCTGTTGTTGCATGTCCAGTTCTAACTGTTGCTTCCTGACCTGCATACAGGTTTCTCAAGAGGCAGATCAGGTGGTCTGGTATTTCCAACTCTCAGAATTTTCCACAGTTTATTGTGATCCACACAGTCAAAGGCTTTGGCATAGTCAATAAAGCAGAACTAGATGTTTAACTGGAGTTCTCTTGCCTTTTCCATGATCCAATGGATGTTGGCAATTTGATCTCTGGTTCCTCTGCCTTTTCTAAAACCAGCTTGACCATCTGGAAGTTCACAGTTCATGTATTGCTGAAGCCTGGCTTGGAGAATTTTGCACATGACTTTGAGTGTGTCAAGGTTGTATATTGTCACCCTGCTTATTTAACTTCAATGCAGAGTACATCATGAGAAATGCTGGTCTGGAAAAAGCACAAGCTGGAATCAAGATTTCTGGGAGAAATATCAATAACCTCAGATATGCAGATGACACCACCCTTATGGCAGAAAGTGAAGAGGAACTCAAAGCCTCTTGATGAAAGTGAAAGAGGAGAGTGAAAAGGTTGGCTTGAAGCTCAACATTCAGAAAACAAAGATCATGGCATCTGGTCCCATCACTTCATGTGAAATAGATGGGGAAACAGTGGAAGCAGTGTCAGACTTTATCTTTTTGGACTCCAAAATCACTGTAGATGCTGACTGCAGCCATGAAATTAAAAGACGCTTACTCCTTGGAAGGAAAGTTATGACCAACCTAGATAGCTTATTAAAGAGCAGAGACATTACTTTGCCAACCAAGGTCTGTCTAGTCAAGGCTATGGTTTTTCCAGTGGTCATGTATGGATGTGAGAGTTGGACTGTGAAGAAAGCTGATCGCCGAAGAATTGATGCTTTCGAACTGTGGTGCTGGAGAAGACTCTTGAGAGTCCCTTGGACTGCAAGGAGATCCAACCAGTCCATTCTAGAGGAGATCAATCCTGGGTGTTTATTGGAAGGACTGATGCTAAAGCTGAAACTGCAATACTTTGGCCGCCTCATGCGACGAGTTGACTCACTGGAAAAGACTCTGATGCTGGGCGGGATTGGTGGCGGGAAGAGACGGGGACGACAGAGAATGAGATGGCTGGATGGCATCTCTGACTCTATGGACATGAGTTTGAGTGAACTCCGGGAGTTGGTGATGGACAGTGAGGCCTGGCGTGCAGTGATTCATGGGGTCGCAAAGAGTCGGACATGACTGTGCGACTGACCTGAACTTACTAGCGTGTGAGATGAGTGCACAGTGCTAGTTTATCCTTTTTTCCATACACTGCTGCATATTTTTCATTATTTATTCATCTGAACGAACTTCAGATTTATTTTGTCCAGGTATCCAAATTTTTCAATTAAAATTTTAACTGCAATTTTATTGAAATATTTAGGGATGTAAAGGCTTACTTTCTTTTATGGGGTAATCGAAAGTTATTAATTTTTCCTTAATTTTCTTAATTAAAATATCCCTTTACCCTATGCTTTCTTTGTAGATACTTTACAAGATTTGTAGTTAAATACTTGATTCATATAGTCTTTCTAAATTATTAATATATTCAGTATTAAGAAATTTATATTTTGTATATAGTTTTCGTCAAAATACTTTTTGTTCAGTTTAGCCCTGTCTGCAGATGTAAGTTCAATATCCTTTTGATTTTTTATATATTTGGATTTTTTAAAAAAATTTATTTTATTGGAGGCAAGTTACCTTACATTAATATATTGGTTGGTTTTGCTATACATTGACACGAATCCGCCCCGGGTGTACATGTGTTCCCTTTCTTGAACCCCCCCTCCCACCTCCCTCTTCCCCATATCCTCCCTCCAGGTCATCCCCGTGCACCAGCCCCAAGCATCCTGTATCATGCGTCAAACCTGGACTGGTCACATATGATAATATACATGCTACAATGCCGTTCTCCCCAATCATCATGGAATTCTTTTTTAAATGGTTAGAAATTTAAAATTTTTGTCTAGAAAAAAGTTACCAGGTTTTAGTTTTCTTTATTTCTAATATGTTCATCCAAACTTTCCTGTGTAATTTGTACTTTGTGTTCAAATTTAGGACCATGGCTTCTAGAATAGACAGACCCAAGTGTGAATATCACTATTGAATTTATTGGTTACCTGATCCAGGGAAAATAACTGATATCCAACGTCAGGTTTTTTTGTTTTTTTGATTTTTCGTGGGTCAAATAAATATAATAGAGGTAATACCTCAAGTAGTTATTATGAACATTATCTTGAATAACCCATGTAAAAACTCATAGAATAGGCCTTCAGGCAATCTTAGCCATTATTTTTATAGAGTAGTAAGAAAAATTAATACATATTAAGTCAACTTATGTTTTCTTATATTTTCTATTATGATGTCTTTATTTTTGCTGTATTTTTGAAATATCTAAAATATGTATCCACATCTCCCAAAATAAATTTGTTTCAGATAATTTTCCTTATATTTCTGATAGTCGATTTGCCTTTTTGTTGTGTGTTATTTCGCATGTGATTGTCTATTGCTTTTATTGCCATTGTGGACAGCACCTTATAAATGTAAATAGGTAAAAACTTGTTTCCTGGTTAATGACTCCTGATAATATCATCTTTGTCATAATACTGTGGCGCTCCTTATTTTCTGTTTACATTTTCTTCTAAACTTTGCCCATTTAAAAACTTTTTTTTCTTTTTAAATGTGTCTTCTGTGTGGGTCCTGTACAAAGCATTTAGTTTTTATTTTTATCTTTTTATTTGTTTTGAATGGGTTATTAGAGCTTTTCTTCATAGTGCTAGTATTTTATTTATTATTACTTCTGTAATATTCTATTTTAACTATTTTCTTACTGTACTTTTAACTGCTTTCTAGTCTTTTGGAGAAAATAAGTTGAGTTTTATTAATCATTATTTTTAATGGGAAATTTCTTCAACTTTCTTTGATCTTCACTCCCCCACCTCAGTGTTTTCAAGATAACCATCTTATACTAATTTTGTCTATGATGATTACTAAGCTTACCAAGAATGTTTGCTCATATTTTTCTAAATATAAAAGTTAAAATATGTTTTTCTAATGAAAATGAAAATTAGACATATTATTTTCCTCATTAACACTCTCTTATTTTATTGTTTCTTTTTCCTTCAAAATGTGCCTTTGTTTCCATTTTGTATTACTCAATTGTTTTATGCTCCATAATGTTTTTAAAACAATAACCTCTGATGTTAGAACTTGATATTATGATCATATTTAACATTGCTCCTTGCTATTCTTTGGAACCCTGCATTCACATGGATATGTCTTTCCTTTTCTCCTTTGCTGTTTGCTTCTCTTCTTTTCTCAGCTATTTTTAAGGCCTCCTTAGACAATCACTTTGCCTTCTTGCATTTCTTTTTCTTGGGGATGGTTTTGGTCACCACCTCCTGTGAAATTTTACAAACCTCCATCCATAGTTCTTCAGGCACTCTTATCAGATCTAATCCTGTGAATCTATTTGTCACTTCCACTGTATAATCATAAAGGCTTAGATTTAGGTCATACCTGAATGGTCTAGTGATTTTTCCCTACTCCCTTGAATTGAAGTCTCAATTTTGCAATAAGGAGTTGATCTGAACCACAATCAGGTCCTAGTCTTATTTTTGTTGGCTGTATAGAGCTTCTCCATCTTCAGCTGCAAAGAATATAATCAATCTGATTTCGGTATTGACCATCTGGTGAGGTCCATGTGTAAAGTCATCTCTTCTGTTGTTGGAAGAGGGTGTTTGCTAAGACCAGTGTGTTCTCTTGACAAAACTCTGTTAGCCTTTACATTGCTTCTTTTTGTACTCCAAGTCCAAACTTGCCTGTTACTCAAGGTATCTATTGACTTCCTACTTTTCATTCCAGTCTCCTGTGATAAAAAGGACATCTTCTTTTTGGTGTAACTACTAGAAGGTCTTGTATGTCTTCATAAAACTGTTAAACTTTAGCTTCTTAAGCATTAGTGGTTGGAGTATAGACTTGGATTACTATGAAATTTAATGGTGTGTCTTGGAAATGAACAGAGATCATTCTGTCATTTTTGAGATTGTACCTAAGTACTGCATTTTGGACTCCTTCTAAGGGATTCTTGCCCACAGTAGTAGATATAATGGTCATCTTAATTAAAATTATCCATTCCAATCCATTTTAGTTCACTGATTGCAAAAATGTAGATATTCACTCTTGACATCTCCTGTTTGACCACTTCCAATTTACCTTGATTCATGGATCTAACATTCCAGGTTCCTATGCAATAGTGTTCTTTATGGCATCAGACTTCACTTCCATCACATCCATATCACATCACATCCAGTCACATCCACAGCTTGGTGTTGTTTTCACTTTGGCTCAGCCTCTTCAGTCTTTCTGAAGCTGTTCCACTGATCTCCAATAGCATATTGGGCACCTACCAACCTGGGGAGTTCATCTCTTAGTGTCAAATCTTTCTGCCTTTTCATACTGTTCATGAGGTTCTCCAGGCAGGAATACTGAAGTGGTTTGCTATTCCCTTCTCCAGTGGACCATGTTTTGTCAGAACTCTCTGCCATGACCCCTCTGTCTTGGGTGACCCTACATGGCATGACTCATAATTTCATTGATTTAGATGAGGCTGTGATCCATATGATCAGTTTGGTTAGTTTTCTGTAAAATAAGAGGTTCCAAGAGAACATTTCATTCAAAGATGAGCACAATAAAGGACAGAAATGGTATGGACCTAACAGAAGCAGAAGATATTAAGAAGAGGTGGCAAGGATACACAGAAGAACTATACAAAAAAGGTTTTAATGATCAAGATAACCACAATGATGTGATTACTCACCTAGAGCCAGATATCCTGGAGTGTGAAGTCAAGTGGGGCTTAGGAAGCATCACTACGAACAAAGCTTGTGGAAATGATGGAATACCAGCTGAGCCATTTCAAACCTTAAAAGATAATGCTGTGAAAGTGCTGCACTCAATATAATAGCAAATTTGGAAAATTCAGCAGTGGCCACAGGACTGGAAAAGGTCAGTTTTCATTCCAATCCCAAAGAAAGGCAATGCCAAAGAATGTTCAAACTACCACACAATTGCACTGTACTCACGTACTAGCAAATTAATACTCAAAATTCTACAGGCTAGGCTTCAACAGTATGTGAACCATGAACTTCCAGATGTTCAAGGTGGATTTAGAAAAGGCAGAGGAACCAGAGATCAAATTGACAACAGCCATTGGATCATAGAAAAAATAAGGAAATTCCAGAAAAAAAAATTACTTCTGCTTCATTGACTACGCTAAAGACTTTGATTGTGTGGATCACAACAAATTGTGGAAAATTCTTAAAGAGATGGGAATACCAGACCACCTTACTTGCCTCTTGAGAAATCTGTATTCAGGTCAAGAAGCAACAGTTAGAATTGGACATGGAACAATGGACTAGTTCCAATTTGGGAAAGGAGTACATCAAGGTTGTATACTGTTACCCTGCTTATTTAACTTATGTGCAGAGTACATCATGAGAAATGCTTGGCTGGATGAAGCACAAGCTGGAATCAAGATTGCTGGGAGAAATATCAATAGCCTCAGATATGCAGATGACACCACCCTTATGGCAGAAAGACAAGAAGAAATAAAGAGCTTGTTGATGAGACTGAAAGAAGAGAGTGAAAAAGCTGGCTTAAAACTCAACATTCAAAAAATGAAGATGATGGCATCTGGTCCCATCACTTCATGGCAAATAGATGGGGAAACAATGGAAACAGTGTCAGACTTTATTTTTGTGGGCTCCCTAGTCACTGCAGATGGTGACTGCAGTGAAATTAAAAGACATTTTTTCCTTGGAAGAAAAACTATGACCAAACTAAACAGTATATTAAAAAGCAGAGACATTACTTTGCCAACAAAGGTCCGTCTGGTCAAAGCTGTGGTTTTGCCAGAAGTCATGTATGGTTGTGAGAGTTGGACCATAAAGAAAGCTGAATTCTGAAGAATTGATGCTTTTGAACTGTGGTGTTGGAGAAGAATCTTGAGGGTCCCTTGGACTTCCAGGGGATCCAACCAGTCAATCCTAAAGGAAATCAGTCCTGAGTATTCATTGGAAGGACTGATGCTAAAGGTGATGCTACAATACTTTGGTCACCTGATGTGAAGGACTGACTCATTGGAAAAGACCCTGATTCTGGGAAAGGTCAAAGGCAGGAGAAGAAGGGGACGACAGAGGATGAGATGGTTGGATGGCATCACTGACTCAATGGACATGAGTTTGAACAACCTCTGCGAGTTGCTGATGGACAGGGAAGCCTGGTGTGCTGCAGTCCGTGGTATCGCAAAGAGTCAGACACAACTGAGTCACTGAACTGTACTGACTAATCTTTGCTATCAGTAGTTAATTATATGAATTATCTTTTGTGAATTTGATATTAAATTCCTCATCTTATTTACCTCTTGCTTTGACAGGGATATCTTCTCCATATATTATTTCAAAGATGCATTCATAAATTTTGTATTCTTTCTTCTTTTACACACTTGAAATTCATGGTAGAAAAATGGGTTCTTTAGAAATGTACTGTATTAAAAAAATTCCACCTTGTAAATTTACAGACCTGTTTCTAGTGTCGTTCATCATTCAATACTTCAAAAATATCCAAGTTTAACCTAATTTGCATTTTTAAATATATTTGTCAACCAGAGAATGTGTTTCTTAGCCTATGACTACACTTTTTTCTTTGACAATAAAAATTTATTTGTTCTTTTATAGCATTTGTAAAAGACATGATTTGTTCCTTAAATTTCAGCTTTTTGTGTGTTTGGGAAACAAGTTTTCTCCATCCTCCTGTGTTTCTATTCTTAGTTGTTCTGCTCTTTCATTTTCCTGAGGAATGTCTAAAGTTCTTGGATATGTTTCCATTGTCAGTTTCTTCTTCCCTGTTTATCTCCGTGTCTCCTTGCTGTTCTGAAGTGCGTTCTCTGACTACTTGTGTGGTGTAACAGTGATGGGAGCAAGCAAGCCGCACTCCAACTCACCAAAAACAGAGGGTGATCACTCTCCTGTTTGGCTGAATAGATTGCAGTTCCAATCATCAAACACTAGTGAGTAAATGGTAGTAAGTTTTGGCACTTTGAGAATGACAGGTCTTTCTTAAGCAAAGTATCATGATGCCAGTAACCATATTTTTAATCTATTTCAGTATCTTGAAGTTAGTCCCTTTTCATTCCACATACTGTAATATTTAATGGATCACTCACAGAAATTAGAATGGCTATATTATAAACAAATAAGTGTATTACTCAGAAGAGAGATGAAAATATCTGCTATTTATAAAGAAATGTGATGAACAAGTACATGTCAAAAGTTAAAACAATTAAGATAAAATAGATCTATTCCTAAAAGTTCCAAATTACCAAAGCTAAATTTTGAAGGAATTGAACATTTGAATACATTGATAACAAGTAAAGAAATGGAGTATGTAATTTAAAACATTTCCAAATAGGAAATTCCAGGCTTAGAGGATTTCTTGGGTGAATACTATAAAATATTTAAAGAACACTAATCTTTCCAAAGCTGTTTCAGAAAAATAGAGAAAGAAAAAATCACGTCATAACTTCTACAAAGTTGGTCATCATTACTCTGACACTGAGGCCTCACAAAGGCATCACAAGAAAAGAAAACTGCAGACCAGTGTTCCTCATGAAAGGTGACGTGGATGTCTTTGTGCTGGGCTGGGCTGGGCTTAGTCACTCAGCTGTGTCTGACTCTTTGCGTCCCCATTGACTGAAGCCCACCAGGATCCTCTGTTCATGGACTTCTCCAGGCAAGAATGCTGGAGTGGGTTGCCCTGCCGTTCTCCAGGAGATCTTCCCAACCCAGGGATTGAATCCAGGTCTTCCGCATTGCAGAACGATTCTTTACCATCTGAGCCACTAGAGAAGCCCAAGAATACTGGAGTGGGTAGCCTATCCTTCTCCAGGGGATCTTCCCAACCCTGGAGTCGAACCGATGTCTCCCATGTTGCAGTGGATTCTTTACCAGCTGACCTACCAGAGAAGCCCTATGAATGCCTTTAACTAAATATTATTAATGAACCAAGTCCAGCAACATCAAACATCATGAGTAGAGAGTTTTACTCCAAGAATCCAAACTTAAGTTAGCATCCCCCGCCCAAACCAATTAATCCAATGTCCATCTTGCTAAGCTATCTGGGCTTCCCTGATAGCTGAGTTGGTAAAGAATCCATCTGCAGTGCAGGAGACCAGGGTTCAATCCCTGGGTTGGGAAGATCCCCTGGAGAAGGGAAAGGCTACCCACTCCAGTATTCTGGCCTGGAGTATTCCATGGACTGTATAGTCTATGGGGTCGCAGAGTTGGACACGACTGAGCGACTTTCACAAAATCACAGCATCACCTAAAAAGGTGTAGGAAAAGCACATCACAAAATTCATCATACATTTGTGATTAAATCTTTAAGCAAATTGATAATTATTTTATAATGCTAAGTTTAAGAAAAATACCTATAAAAATCCCACAGCTAGCATCAAGTTTAAGAGTTAAAGACTGAATTCTTGACCTCTAAGATCAAGAACATGACAAGGGTGTTAAATCTAACCACTTCTATTCAACATTTCCCAGAAATTCAAATAAGTGCAATAAAGGGGAAAAAAAAGGTGCAAAAAGTAAAGGGACATAGAGTTTGGAAAATACAAGTAAAACTGTCATTATTTGCACATGGTTTAGTCCCATACATAGAATATCATAAGGAACTCACCTCAAAGCTACTAGAACTGAGCATATTTAGCAAGGGAAGATGATACAACTTTGTCCTCCAGGAATCAATGACTGTTTACAACCAAGGAATAACTCAAAACTAATATTAAGAAAATGATTCAATTAATAACACCATCAAAATAAACCAAATGTTTTAAAATAAATTTATTTAAAATATTTTAAGATTTCTGTATCAAAAACATTGCTGAGATGAATTTTTAAAAGTATTTAAGTGAATATATTCAATATTCATAAGTTGAAAGATTAATTTTGTTGAGATGGTAATTCTACCTGAAGTTACTACATAAAATTCAAAGTACCCTTGCATGCCTCTTTGTAGAATTTGGCAACTCAATCCTAAAACTTATATGGAAGTGAAAAGTATCCAAAACAATTTTGGAGTATCCAAAACAATTTTGAAAAAGGCAAACACATTTGGAGGAGCTACACTATATTTAGTAGTCTTTTTTTTTTTTTTGCTGTGTAGCAAACTATTATAAACTTATCAGCTTAAAGCAAAAGGCATTTACTGTCTCACAGCTCTATACATCATGAAAGTCCATCATGGCATCACTGGTTTCTCTGGTCTCTGTAAGACACTTTTTACAAAGCTGAAATCAAGGTGTTCTGCAGTTTTGATCTCAAATGGATCTGAGAGTCATTCCAGTTGCTCTAAACTGCGTTGCTTTTTTCTCAATTCGATCTTCCCTTCAAAGCTTATTCTTCTTCTTGGATAAATTCACCTCCCTCCTGCTGTAAAACTGAACTATCAGTCAGGGACTGATCTGTGTGTCTAGACTCCACTGTACTTCTTGTCTCAGAGCTTCTTTCACACTTGGGAAGCAATGGTGTGCTGTATCTTTCTCACACATGAAATCTATCTCAGGTGTTCTCTTCTGCTACCTGTTAAAGAAACCTTTGTGTTCATAAGACACTAAGTGATTAGATCAGGCTCAGCCAGATGAACTCCGTTTTGATTAATTCACAGTCACCTGATTGGCAAGTGTAATTACATATGCACACGTGCAAAGTCACTCTTGCCATGTTGCTGTTCAGGCACCAGGCTGTGTTTGACTCTTTGCCACCCCGTGGACTACAGGGCAACAAGCTTCTCTGTCCTTCACTGTCTCCTTGAGTTTCCTCAAACTCATGTCCATTGGGTCCATGATGCCATCCAACCATCTCATCCTCTGGTGCCCCCTTCCCCTCCTGCCATCAATCTTTCCAAGCATCAGGGTCTTTTCCAGTGAGTTGGCTCTTTGCATCAGGTGGCCAAAGTATTGGATCTTCAACTTCAGCACCAGTCCTTCCAATGAATATTCAGGGTCAATTTCCTTTAGGAAATTGGTTTGATCTCCTTGCAATCCAAAGGACGCTGAAAGGTCTTCTTCAGCACTACAATTCAAAAGTACTTATTCTTCATTGCTGAATCTTCTTTATGGTCCAACTCTCACATGCATACATGACTACTGGAGAAGCCATAGTTTTGACTCTATGAACCTTTGTTGGCAAAGTGACGTCTCTGTTTTTTAATACGCTGTCTAGGTTTGTCATAGCTTTTCTTCCAAGGAGCAAGCATCCTTTAATTTCATGGCTTCAGTAACTGTCTGCAGTGAATCAAGATATGATTTTTATTGTATCCACAGTCCCAGGGATTAGGGAAAGAAATCCTGGAGACTATTTTAGGATTCTGCCTACCACATTACTGTAAATTAAAAGATTACTATAAAGACAGAATAATCTATACAATGTTGATTATGTAGTCATAAGCATTTACATTAATGATACAGATTTGAAATTCCTTTACATCTATTTTTTTTGACAAACATATCAAGATGTTTTACCTAGAAAAGAATGTTTTTTTGAAAAATGGTTCTAGGGCAAGTAGATACCACATGGAAAGAATATAGTTGACTTTTACCTCACACCATACACTAAAACTAACTCAGAATGGATCATATGCTTAAATGGAAGAGCTAGACAATAAAACTTCTAAATTTAAGACATGTTTGAAAATATACTCTTGACTATCAATTCCACAAAACATTCTTAGATATAACCTCAAAATTCTGATACAATCAATTTTAGTTAATCAAAATTCAAATGAGAATGAAGAGAAACCACAAGGAGAAAATATTTTTAAATCATATATCTGATGAAAAAATATTAGTTCCAAAATATATAAAGAATTCTTAAAACTCTATAATGAGATATACTTTTATTTTCAAAATGAGCTGAGATTTTAATAAAATTTCAGCAAAGGATTAATGAACTCATGAAAATATACTCAGCATCACTATTCATTAGGGAAATACAAGTTTAAACAACAATGAGATTTCACTACATACTCACTAAAATCCTTATAATCAAAAAGTCACACAATAACAAGTGATGATGAGGCTGCAGAGATGCCAAAACCTTTATATGTTGTTGATGGAAATGTAAAATGGTGCCGCTACTTTTGAAAACAGTTGGTAGTTTCTTACAAAGTTAAACATAAAATAACCATAATCCAGAAATGGAGCTCCTAGCTATCCAAAACAAGAAAGAATAGATTCACATGATGACATGCATGCAAATGCTCACAGCAGCAGCATCTGAGAAGGCATTCTATAAGAATTCTTTAAAATATAGTGAGCACTTTGGCCACCTCATGCGACGAGTTGACTCACTGGAAAAGACTCTGATGCTGGGAAAGGTTGGGGGCGGGAGGAGAAGGGGATGACGGAGAATGAGATGGCTGGATGGCATCACCGACTCTGTGGACATGAGTTTGAGTGAACTCCGGGAGTTGGTGATGGACAGGGAGGCCTGGCCTGCTGTGATTCATGGGGTCGCGGAGAGTCGGACACGACTGAGCGACTGAACTGAACTGAACTGAGAGGACAAGTCATGCTTGGGGAATGCATATGAACTGCAATTCGTAGACTGGATAATAAGGATAGCATTTTAGAACAGAATCAATAAAACATATGTAATTAATTCGAAATCACCTGTTGAACACTTTGCAGATGCCAAGCTCAGTACCTGCTACCTAGGGCTGGTTTCATAAGTATAAACTCATAAATAACCTGGTCTACAATATGAACATACACTTAACAAATGAAATGCTGAATCTGCTTATGCATAATAATAAGAATAGCTAACTTTTACTATTAACCATTTGCCATGTGTCCTGGATTTCAGTACTTTATATACATTCAGATAAGCAACATGTTGTTATTATTGGCATATTACAAAGGACAAAAAAAGAAACCTGAAGAAGTTAGTTACTTACCCAAGGTCACTCTATAGTAAATGATGGAAGAAGAGCTCATGTGCTGGTAGTATATTACCAGGACCCATCTCTTAGCAGTTTAATATATCTCTACCAGGACACAAATTATTCAGTATCTATATTTGTTTTACTGCCTTATATGCTAGACCTGTGCATGTCCAGGCTAGCAACTCCTAGACAAATATGATTTCTGTGCACCTGAAATGTACTTAGTCCAAATTGAGATGTGCTACAAATGTCAAATACATAAGATTTTGAAGACTTAGACTATAAAATGGAATTAAAAAATACCTCAGTAATCATATTTTATATAATTACAGCTTCAATTTATAATTTGGAGTATAATCAGGTGGTCAGCTTCACAGGGCAGGTGAATACTCAGCCCGGTGGGGAATATGGAGGATGGAGGATGGCCACCTTGGGAACTCGGTGTTCATTTTCGCTCTGGGAGGAAATCAGTGCTTTGTGAAGTAATGGGGAAGGGCCACATCTCAGTAAGGGAAGGTGCATGCTCACTTGTGTCCGACTTTTTGCGAAGCCACAGACTGTACCACACCAGGCTTCTCAATTCATGGAATTTTTCAGCAAGAATACTAGAGTGGGTTGCCATTTCCTCCTCCAGGGGATCTTCCTGACCCAGGCATTGAACCCACGTCTCCGACATCTCTTGCACTGACAGGCAGATTCTTTACCTGCTGAGTCACCTGGGAAGCCCATATATGAAGTATCAGTTCAGTTCAGTCCCTTAGTCGTGTCCGACTCTTTGCAACCCTATGAACCACAGAACGCCAGGCCTCCCTGTCCATCACCAACTCCCGGAGTTCACTCAAACTTATGTCCACAGAGTCGGTGATGCCATTCAGCCATCTCATTCTCTGTCGTCCCTGTCTCCTCCTACCCCCAATCCCTCCTAGTATCAGACTGTTTTCCAGTGAGTCAACTCATCGCATGAGGTGGCCAAAGTATTGGAGTTTCAGTTTTAGCATCAGTCTTCCAAAGAATAGCTAGGAGAGATAAGAAAGCCTTCCTCAGCAATCAATGCAAAGAAATAGAGGAAAACAACAGAATAGGAAAAACAAGAGATCTCTTCAAGAAAATTAGAGATTCCAAGGGAACATTTCATGCAAAGATGGGCTCGATAAAGGACAGAAATGGTATGGACCTAACAGAAGCAGAAGATATTAAGAAGAGGTGGCAAGAATACACAGAAGAACTGTACAAAAAAGATCTTCATGACCAAGATAATCACAAAGGCGTGATCACTCTCCGAGAGCCAGACATCTTGGAATGTGAAGTCAAGTGGGCCTTAGAGAGCATCACTACAAACAAAGCTAGTGGAGGTGATGGAATTCCAGTTGAGCTATTTCAAATCCTGAAAGTTGATGCTGTGAAAGTGCTTCACTCAATATGCCAGCAAATTTGGAAAACTCAGCAGTGGCCACAGGACTAGAAAAGATCAGTCTTCAACCCAATCCCAAAGAAAGGCAATGCCAAAGAATGCTCAAACTACCGCACAATTGCACTCATCTCACATGCTAGTAAAGTCATGTTCAAAATTCTCCAGGCCAGGCTTCAGCAATATGTGAACCGTGAACTTCCAGATGTTCAAGCAGGTTTTAGAAAAGGCAGAGGCACCAGAGATCAAATTGCCAATATCCGCTGGATCATGGAGAAAGCAAGAGAGTTCCAGAAAAACATCTATTTCTGCTTCATTGACTATGCCAAAGCCTTGACTGTGTGGATCATAAGAAACTGTGGAAAATTCTGAAAGAGATGGGAATACCAGACCACCTGACCTGCCTCTTGAGAAACCTGTATGCAAGTCAGGAAGCAACAGTCAGAACTGTACATGGAACAACAGACTGGTTCCAAGTAGGAAAAGAAGTACGTCAAGGTTGTATATTGTCACCCTGCTTATTTAACTTCTATGCAGAGTACATCATGAGGAACGCTGGGCTGGAAGAAGCACAAGCTGGAATCAAGATTGCCGGGAGAAATATCAATAACCTCAGATAAGCAGACAACACCACCCTTATGGTAGAAAGTGAAGAGGAACTAAAGAGCCTCTTGATGAAAGTGAAAGGGGAGAGTGAAAAAGTTGGCTTGAAGCTCAACATTCAGAAAACAAAGATCATGGCATCTGGTCCTATCACTTCATGGGAAATAGATGGGGAAACAGTAGAAACAGTGTCAGACTTTATTTTTTTGGGCTCCAAAATCACTGCGGATGCTGATTGCAGCCATGAAATTAAAAGATGCTTACTCCTTGGAAGGAAAGTTATGACCAACCTAGATAGTATATTAAAAAGCAGAGACATTACTTTGCCAACAAAGGTCTGTCTAGTCAAGGCTATGGTTTTTCCCGTGGTCATGTATGGATGTGAGAGTTGGACTGTGAAGAAAACTAATCACCGAAGAATTGATGCTTTTGAACTGTGGTGCTGGAGAAGACTGTTGAGAGTCCCTTGGACTGCAAAGAGATCCAACCAGTTCTTTCTAAAGGAGATCAATTCTGGTTGTTCATTGGAAGGACTGATGCTAAAGCTGAAACTCCAATACTTTAGCCACCTCATGCGAAGAGTTGACTCACTGGAAAAGACTCTGATGCTGGGAAGGATTGGGGGTGGGAGGAGAAGGGGACGACAGAGAGTGAGATGGCTGGCTGGCATCACCGACTCAATGGACACGAGTTTGAGTGAACTCCAGGAGTTGGTGATGGACTGCGAGGCCTGGCCTGCTGTGATTCATGGGGTCGCAAATAGTCGGACATGACTGAGCGGCTGAATTGAACTGAACTGAACTGAATCTTAAAATTTATTTTACCTGTTTTTACTTTTTTTCTACTAGAAAATTTTAAATGGCATTCACAGCTTACATAGTGGGCTCATCTCATATTTCTTTTGCACAGCACTACAGGAAATTTTTTAGTGGCTATGATATTTTTCAGTGTCAAATGATCCTGAACAAAAATACTCAACAAAAATAGCATAATGCATTCAGTGACTCTGTTAATTTGAATGTATTTTCAGAGCTAAAACAAGACCATGATCAGTATTCCTCTCTGAAAGCAAACTATTAATAATAGTAATAGTTAAGTAGCAATTCAAATGAGAGGACTGACAGTACATTGCACATTAAAATACTCTCAATATTCACAAACAGGTTAAAAATTAAGCTGAAGAAAAGGGTTCCAAATTTAAGTTTTTGGATCATCATTTTTATTAATTCAGCCATTAAATTATAACCTGATTATTTGCAGTTTCCTTAAATTTGAAGAAAGGTGAACACTTAAAAGAATGAAAATAGATCCATGGGCATTTGAGGGGAAAGTCCGTTCCTTACCGTTTTTCCTCCCTTTTTTCCTTTCTCCTTTCCTTCCCTCTTCCCTCCCTTCCATCCTCTCTTCTCTCACTTTTTTATCTTTCTTTCCCTTTTACTTTAAAACTATACCCAACTATTGGACTTTATCCTGAAGCAAAATATTTGGATATTTTAAAGGTCTTAACTTTTTTTTAATGTTTATTTATTTATTTTTTATTGGAGGCTAATTATTTTACAATATTATATTGGTTGGGTTTGCCATACATTGACATGAATCCGCCCCAGGTGTACATGAGTTCCCCTTCCTGTGCCCCCCTCCCACCTCCCTCCTCCCTTTATCCTCCCTCTGGGTCATCCCCGCACACCAGCCCTGAGCATCCTGTAACATGCATCGACCCTGAACTGGCGATTCGTTTCACATATGACAACATACATGTTTCAATGCCATTCTCCCAAATCATCCCACCCTCACCCTCTCCCACAGAGTCCCAAAGACTGTTCTATACATCTGTGTCTCTTTTGCTGTCTCATATACAGGGTTATCATTACCATCTTTCTAAATTCCATATATATGTGTTAGTATACTGTATTGGTGTTTTTCTTTCTGGCTTACTTCACTCTGTATAATAGGCTCCAGTTTCATCCACCTCATTAGAACTGATTCAAATGCATTCTTTTTAATGGCTGAGTAATACTCCATTGTGTATATGTACCAAAGCTTTCTTATCCATTCGTCTGCAGATGGACATCTAGGTTGCTTCCATGTCCTGGCTATTATAAACAGTGCTGCGATGAACATTGAAGTACATGTGTCTCTTTCAATTCTGGTTTTCTCGGTGTGTATGCCCAGGAGTGCGATTGCTGGATCATATGGCAGTTAATTCTTTAACGCCAATTACTTTTATAATTTGCTACCATATCCCTATAAAATCTCATTAATTCAAAGATATAAGCCACTACCTTTTAATTATCAAAGCGTGGATAATACATAAGATCATTGTAAAGCAGTAGATAAAGATGTGTATTCCTTTTTACCAAGCTATTAATGCATAGATGTTTAGTAATAAATTGCTCCTTAGAGTCACATGGTATTATTATTATATTGCTGATATGAAAATGGAAGCATCCCAAGAAGAAATATTTTTCTGTATTTACTAACATCCATTGGAAGGACTGATGCTAAAGCTGAAACTACAATACTTTGGCCACCTCATGCGAAGAGTTGACTCACTGGAAAATACTCTGATGCTGGGAGGGATTGGGGTGGGAGGAGAAGGGGATGACAGAGGAGGAGATGGCTGAATGGCATCACCAACTCGATGGACATGAGTTTGAGTCATCTCTGGGAGTTGTTGATGGACAGGGAGGCCTGGCGTGCTGTGATTCATGGGGTCGCAAAAAGTCAGACATGACTGAGCGACTGAACTGAACTGGACTGATGGACTTATTTCTGCACATACCATTATGGTGCCAGTTAAAAATCACAGAAGTACAAAGGGTGGAATGTGCCATACACTAGCTGTTTGCCTATAGGCCCATCGCACCCCCATTCCGGCCTAAATCCTAAGCAAGACAGCATAGCTACTAAATGATCTACAAAATCCTGTTCACAATCTGCTCCACGAGAGACCAGCTGATTCTTTAGGCACAGGTAACAATATGTCAGTTTAGATGTGTGTGACACTACGTGTCTTACCATATAAATTATTGTTCAAAACGGGATCCTTTTGAGAGTGAAAAGGGATGCTGTTATAATTATGCTGAAACAGCATTTACACAAGACTGTCTCATGCTAACTGGGACTTATGGTTGCCCTGCCCATCCATGATCATGTACTTCACACATGCAGTATAACTTCTGGAAATATCAACAATAGCATTAATAACAGTAATAACAAAAACTAGCTTGTTAGTAGAAAATTGCCAAGATTTCCTATCTTGGTGAACGGGTTAATTTCATTGTTGGGTGGGTGTGTCTGTATATATGTGTTAGTCGCTCAGTTGTCCAACTCTTTGCAACCACATGCATTGTAGCCCGCCAGACTCCTCTGTCCATGGGATTTCCCAGGCAAGAATACTGGATTGGATTGCCATTCCCTTCTCCAGGGGATCTTCCCAACCCAGGGATCAAACCCAGGTCTCCTAAGTTGCAGGCAGATTCTTTACCATCTGAGCTACTTTAATTGCTTATAAAAACTCCCCTGTCCCATCTAGATTTAGACACAGGCGTGCAGTGTGTACAAATTATGCATTTATTTCCATGGGTACCGCCTTATATGTTTCATGAGTTCCTTGGGGAACCAATTTTCTGAATATGTGTTGCATCCCAAGACTAGCCCTGCCTGCTGTCCTGTGGGTGGCCCACAGATGCTTTTTTTAGGGAGTTTTTGTCCAGCTGATCTTTTAAGGTTTTGTCTTCCTGGAGATTTGTGCAGGAGCACACTTCATGTCCTTAAATGGGATGTGTTGCTTGGCTCTTCATTCCAAACACAGCTCTGTGGGAGGTGTGGGGTCCATGGATCAGCTTGTCAGGTACGACATTATCTCCACACCAGAAATTCAAATGTGTGACTTCGCCTAAGTACTTCAGTTTCCTCGTTGGAAAAACAATAATCTCCTGTCTCCTGCAGCTTTCATGAGTTTCAGCTCATGCAATTATTTTCAAAAAAAAAAAGTAAATGTAAACTTGGTAAAACAGTTCTGCACAGAGTGCTAATCTTGAAATCTCAGCTCCAGCATCATTCACAGTGATCCTGGGATGTTTTCTGGATACTTTCTTGACTTTAGAAAGATTCCACCTAAATTGGGTGAAGATATCCTCTTCGTGTGTTCCTTCAAGAAAGAAAAACAAGCCTAAGTGCCCCACCCCATGACAAAGCTATGACTTTTATAATCTCCTGCAGTGTAAAATCTGGCCTCTCGATTACTTAGGAGATGATTCTCCTACAATGGATATGAATGTAAGAAACAAATAACTAAATAAGATCTACCTGTATTTTATACACTTGTTCTCTTAGGAAGGGAAGATGAAGAAAGAAAAGACGGAAGACATGGACTGCACATTTGATAATCATACGGCACTGACGAAATAAAAACCACCGCCAAAAAGCGAGACAAAGAACCGGATTCAACTTCTCTGTGTCTCTACAAAGTTCCCATCCGATTGATATCACCTAAGCAATTGCCACAGAGGCTATTTATCGGAGATTCAACAGAGAGAGCTTTGCTCCAATGGAATTTCAGCTGCTGCTTAAGTAAGAGTCAGAAATCTGAGTTCAGAGGGTGATAATCCACAGATGTTTCACTTTATGTGCTATGAGATGTTCTCCCAAACACTGTTTCCCCTCCAGAAATCCCCTCTCAGACGCACCTTAAAAAAGATGAGGCCTGAGCGGCATCATTCCCCCATTTTTCTGCTTAGAATGAAACACTGTGCACCTGCATTCTGACAAAAAGTTCTTCCCTGCCTGCTTGGAGAGATAAATAATTCAAGCCGCGCACGCCAGAGAGCACCAGGAATGAGTTTCCTATCTTGTTGCAGTAAAGATATTTTTCTAATCTGGAGTCATCTAAAAAGATTCTTGAAATATATGTTTACGTATCATTTGGAAACAAAACCAGTGTCTGTATGAGTGCATGTCTTGTATTATAAGCTTTTGGAGGATAGGAACCAAGTCTGTTTATTTTGCTTTTTAGGTTACATAATATATTTTGACTAACTTTGAAAAAAAAAACACAACAATTTTCGAAAGCTTATTGTATCACAGAAACATTGCATAGCTGTATTTTTCTTTCATCTCAATAAAGGGCAACATAACATAAAATAAGGACTACTTCTGCTATAAGTCATCATACGATTGCTTTTTTATTAATTTTGGAGTTTCCTGCTCCTGGACACCTTGAAACCTGCCCTGAAGTCTGGCAAGGATGTTACTATTATCTTTTTTAAAGGAATATCCCATCGATCAAGTCAAGGAAAAAACTGGATTTTTCATATGCGAGTTAATTTCGCCAAATTTCCCTGAATCAAAAAACAGTACTAATCGAGAGACTGGAAAGTCCATGTGATGAAAGCATGTGTCACCATGTGCAAACTGTGAAATGTAATTGAAAGTAAAATGTTTAATTAAAATGGACATTTCTGAGCCTGCTTCTGGCAGCAGCCATCTTGCTGAAAATTATATTTGTTACACTGGCAACCTGGGAGAACAGTTCAAGAGACTGTGAGTGCCAGGTTCCATCCAAAAGTAAATGGGGTGAAAATCGCAAGAAGAGCTTGAACGCCGTTCCTTCCATGACCGTGCGTGTCCCGGACACAGGTGCCCTCGCATAGACCAGTCAGAACAGGACGACCTGCCACATATAGCTACTCCTAAGTCAATATTAATTAAAGCAAAGCATCATTTTCCCTCCAAATGATTGTCCCTTTCACTCTTGTCAGCAAGTTTCCTTAACAACTGTGCTTTCAGATGCTCTGTTCTTTTCTTCGTACAGCCTGAAATGCGAGGGTACTCATCGTCTCTTAAGTTATTTCTCCTTTGAGACCACGAGGATCTTTTTTCTCCCCTCATAAAAACCACTGATCCCAGATAATCCTCAGACTTGAGTGAGGATGAGCTTCACTGACTTTTTCAGTTCAAATTTGAGAACAGAATTTGAAAACGAGATTCTGTCTGACATCCAAAGGACAGTTTCCTTCCCTGCAATCTGGGTGTATTCAACGGCTGATCTGGTTGGGAAGTGCCCAACCTGAGCTGGTTAGGTCTGGCCATTTGATGAATCGTGGTCTCAGAAGATATCCGTCTTGGAGAAGAATTACTTTGGTGTTCTATAAAGGGCAAGTGAAATAAAGTCCCTTTCTGTCGCATCTCTCACAGTGTCCTCTAAAAATCTCAATGGCTGATAGCAGATGTTAAACTACAACAGAATTTGTGCATGCCTTCATAAAAGCAAAAGTCCAACTTTCATCTGTTTTTTCCCTAGGTTTACTTGCACTTTCTGTCCTCTATCTGCTCTGGAATCCAGTTACCATTCCTGAACAGTGAAGGCACAGACTAACAAATAAATGCATAAACAAGAAATATGCAAATATAAAACTCTTTAAAAATATTAATAGCAAAGCATTGTGGAAAAAAATCAGAAGATCTGATTGCTATTCTGTAATCTATGATTTGGGTATCAAAACAACTTCCATTGGCTGCATCCAGCAACCATGACATCCGATCATTTTTTCCTACCTGAACTTGTTTAGTGAGCTCTTTCACTATAATATGTTCTTTATTGCCCAAGGAATGCTCTTTGAATTTACTTTCTTTACAGGGTGATTATAAATCTTCATGACATCCCTAATGATTCATCTCTTTTGGCACAGGGCAGAAGGATAACCATTTCTATAATGCACACATTTCATTTAAGATGAAACTAGTAGGAAATTTATCAATCAGCCCAGGCGTTTTAGGCATAGGCTGAACTTTGCCACTGTAACCATTTTTTCCTTTCCATAAACACTTTTAATTTTGGTATCCTTTCTGTCTTTAATGACCCATAATCCTTTCAATCAGAGGTTGTTTTTAATTTGTACATGATTAAGTCCATGTACTGAACTTTTCTTTTACTGAGGAACAGATGTAAATTATATTTTTAGTCATAATATGGAAATATTTAGTTAATGTTAAAATATCCCCCAGATCATTTCACATTCCTTAAACAGAATAGACTACTCAACTCAAAATCTAATCAACGTCTGTTTTCTGGGTTTTGCAGTATTATTTTTTCAAAAGTGAAATAATTTCAGAGCCACAAAAATGAGAGTGATCCTCTTCTTTATTTGGGGGTTCACTGTGGTGAGACAAACGCCTCATACTATATGAGTCGTTGGCCATGACTTAGAGCCCTGAGCCCGAGATTTCTATTGTTCTAGCAAGGTGTTCTTTATGAATGGAAAATCCTGGAATCCTGTGAGTTAAACACCTCTCCTAAAATATTTGTGGGATTGAAATCTTTCCCCCATTGTATATGATTTTTTTTTGTAAATCAATGGTGTTTGTTTCAATCAGATGTTCTATCTCTCCTGAAAACAGAAAACTACATGAACAGATTAGAAACCCGTAGGAGAGAAGCCAGCAGCCGTGGGGGAAAACCTTCTGCAAAAATACTTTTGAACTTCAGAGGAGGAGACACATGCTTGGTCCTCCGAGCTGGAAGACATGAACATTTTTTTCTTTCTTTTTTTTTAAATAGACATATGTAGAACATTTGTTTCCGTTTTATTTCTGCTGTCATAATATGATGGTTTTATTCAGTTTTTAAACATGCTTCAGCTGGAAACACTACATCTTTAAATCAGGCAACCCTGGCGTCTGTGTGAATTCCCTTGCTGCGCTCCCTCACCTTACCCAGGTGCATGTTAAATCAGTATTAATGACAATATCATTCTTGTGCAGTCATCTCCTGCCTGCAATTTGGTTTTAATTACCCGCCACGTTGTCTTTCCCCCTCACTGACAGCCATTAAATAGGGAATGACACCAGAGCCATGGTTATGCGGAGTATTCACTTCGCCGGATTTCATCCCCCTCATAAAGCAGGCTGCAGTGCCTCCTAGTGGCGGAGGTCAGAAAGGGCCCTCATTGAAATTGCAGACTCGCCATGCACTTTTCAGGTGAACTTGGGGAGCTGGGCAGAAGAGCTTACTGTTTTTTAAAGGGGGAAAGCGGGGAGAAAAAAAATTAAAACGTTATTTATCAATTAAGGAAAAATTGCTATTTGGTAATTTTTTGTTTTCATTGAAATACAATGGTAAATTGACGCGCTACTGAAGCCTTGTTTTACCCTCCAAAATGGAGGCTAGGAAACAAGAAACTTGTCACATAAAATGCGTCCGACCAAAGGTCTCGAAGCGAATGTTCAGCCAAGGTGCGCTGCAAGTCTTCCAGGAATTAGACCATCACCTCTTCCTCCTGCCCTGCGCTATTTTCTCTTAGGCCACAGAAAGAGTTTTGTTTTCTTTCTTTTTATCCTCCTTTCCTCCTCTTTCTGATTTTCTTTTTCCATTCTTATTTTCCCCCCATTTTACAAACGCTTTTTATTTTTATGAGAGTTTAAAGCATTATTCTAAGTGATGAGTGTATAAATGTATGTAAAAGTATCTTTTTGCAATTATGCAGTTCCTAAATTTTTTTTTTAAACAAAGTTCTCCCTTATACGCGAGTTTAAAAGTGAAGTTGTCCAAATGTTCAAGTTAGACAACCGTACAGATGCTTTGGATTGAAGTCTTCGTATAATGACAATCGTATTTTGCATTAAAAAATTGGTTAAAATAAATCTGCAGGCGTGTGCATTTCACAGAGAGGACGCTGTCTCTTTGGTACTGTAAATTAAAAACAACATTGCTTACAACAATACATCTCAGCGCACTTGGAGAGGGAGCTTCGGTAAGGAACCAGATTCAGTTTTCATTTTCCGATTTTTCTTCCCAGCAACTTCTCCCTGGTTAGAAGGTTGAGGATCCATGGGTTGGTTGCTCTTTCACAGTTATTTGCTAGCTTCTTTTTAGCAAGTGTAATTACTCATTTCACATGCTGCTAAATGAGAGTCATAGCTAACTGCTTTAATTAGAATTTTAAGCATACATAGTATATGCAGTAACTTATACATACATTTAATTGTGTGTTTGTATTTGTATGCCTGTGTTTCTAAAAACCCAAGCATAAAATAGAGATACTGATAATTACAGCGCATCTCACGCATTCTTCCTTCTGCTAACCAGCACAGTCATGTTAAAAGTATATTCATTTGTGGTTATTGCTGCTTCTTTAAAAGCAAAGTACTTTATTTACATTTTAAAAATTAAAACTGAGCATTTTGTTGAAAAAATGTTAAAACTGGTTAGAACTTGGTCTCAAATTTAAAAAAAGAAAAAAGACATTGAAGTATGATGCTTTTTGCTATGTAAGAAACTTTAAATTGCCTTATAACTTGATTTTCAGTAACTCTGATAGAATCACCCAAAGGATAAAAAAAAATATTGTATTCAAAACTTAGGAAATTAACATATATTTTAACAGGGAAAATGTGCTTGAGTCACCCTTTTTTTTTTCTCAGAGAGAATATTTGATCTTTTGAATATTGCCTGAATTGATTCGATTTATTGTTTTAAGGACTATTTTGCATTATTAAATAATAGCTAGGAAAATTGTTATTCCTTCTAGACTGAAACGGGAAGCTTATAAATGCAATGACAAAGGCTTAATCTCTGATACGGCTTGCATATATTGGTTTACATCTATATTGAGTTCAGTTAGACTGATTTTTTCGTTCCTAATATGAAACTTGATGCTGGGTAATCTGATAAGTGAGTTTCATTTCCCTGGAAATTTATTGCTTCTATATCCAAGTGCAAAGAAATCGCACAAGTAAAAACAATGAGGAGTCTGTATGAAAGGCATTAATGAGGGCCACTGTTTTCTCACGAAGATTCTGCATCGGGGGAAAAGGGGTATTTGAGCTATTAAAATGACAAGGCATGCTGTTCCTTTTAGGTTCCACCATCATTCTCTTTGCCTGATGGGGTTAAGAGCAAATTATCATGGTCTTCAGGCACTTTAGATCAAGAAGCAGAAACAGTGTGGAAGACAAGAGAGTGTATGCTATTTTCAAGACTCGGGCAGAGAAGTGGCCGAGGGTGCTGTAGAGCCAGGCAGGGCTCAGCTCCCAAAGCCCTGGGCAGCCCGGTGCCACCTCCCCTGGGCCCTCTCCCCACACACAACTCCTGTCTTGTCCCTGCAACCTGCTTTGCATGTTCTGATCTCCAGAGCCTGTGACTATTGCTTGATGCATTACAGATGGGATGACAGAAGCTAAAGCACTTTTCAGAGAGCAAACAGTATCATTACGTTAATTAAACCAATGACTAAAATTGTCCTGTGACTATGTGACTATAAAGTCCCAACGCTGGGCATCATGGGAAGGAGACAGTCCTCAGAGTGACAATATTTGTGGAGTGTCCTCGGGATATTCACACAAAGTCTTACTTTGTCCTGCTAGTGAATCCACAGACGCTATTCTAAGGACGACAGTGGGACTCTGAGACGAAAGGCTTGTCTGAACCTCACCACCAAAAACAGAATTGGGCTGTGATGCTGCATCCATCTGCTTGACTGTAAAGTCAATGTGTGTGTGTGTGTGTGTGTGTGTGTGTGGGCAAAGTCACTTCAGTCATGTCCAAGTCTTTGCAACCCCATCAGGCTCCCCTGTTCATGGGATTCTCCAGGCAAGAATACTGGTGTGGGTTACTTTTCTTTTTTTTTTTTGACTAAACAGTAACTGATGATTTCAAGAAACTTATATTCCCAACTTGGATTTATAAAACATGGCAAGCAGTGTGATACCAGATGTAAATGGCAGGTAACATACATAGGCAGAGGCCAAAGATATCTTCCCCAGGGCAACAGTCGTTATCAGCTTAGACATGACAGGGATCTTCATAAGGAGACGGTGAAGCACATTTTTGTCGTTGGAGATGGGCATTCCTGGTGGCTGTGGAGGTGGTCAACTTCAGAAAGCACAAGAACACACATGCACGCACAGAAGCATACACACGTCTACAAACAGATAGAACATGGGGGTTGCGTGTGTCATTCGACAGAAAATACATCAGTCTCATGAAATGAAGTTTTTTTTGAAGACAAGTTCTGTCCAATTGGTTGAGAATCAAAAGGTATGGAAAGCTTGAGTTAAATGAATTCAAGTCAGTTTCTTTAATGCAGGACTTTTCAGAGCCTTCAACATGTTAAAGCACAGTGAGATAACAGAGAAACTTAGAATATGCATTTCCCAAACTAATCTGTCAAATGTTCATTTTGTTTTTTACAGTCCCTTTGTCAGGAAAAGGTTATAGACATTGTAGAAAATGTTGCTGCAGGGAGGAGGGGAAATTGAGATAATAGACAGGAATTCTTAAATACTTGATTAAGACAGACATCATCCTCCAGGCAGTGAAAAGCTACCAAGGGTCTTTGCATGCAGAGCTGATTTCTACTATTACATTAATAATAGTTCCAGTCTCCAAGGTTGAGACAGCAAGAGAGTAGCATATTCTCAAACACCGTGGGGCCAAACTTGTCAAAACAAATACTATATGCTTCCTTCTTAGTTGACATCATAAGCAAGCATGTGCTTTGTGGTACTGATTTACTGGAATTAGTCCAAACACTGTGGTTGGAAATAACCCACGCTTTACAGGTTTTATGGAGTACTGGGTTGATATTTTAATCTTGCTGAGTATTAAAGATAGCAGAGAAAAGAAGCTGCTGTAGCTCACTAAGCAAAGCCTCTCAAAGGTTTCTGAGCACATGTGACATCTCACAAGAAGAAAACAGGAATTGTGAGCCCACATGAAAACTCAGGCCACCTTAGCAAATACTCAGACACTTGTACCTCTTCCTTACAGGTCTGAATTCTGAAGATTCCAGACTTCTCCCCAGAAGAGAATTTTCTAAATGTTGCTCATTTTCATGGCAATTTCTTAAGGTATCCATGAGTATAGAAGGTATTGATTCTAATGATGTTATCAGATATTGAACCGTAGTAAAACATTCTGATGTTTAGTGAATAATAAAAGCTAATGTTTCATGTGCTGGAACTGTTGTAAGCACTTTAAACTGATTTACACATTTAATTCTTATAACCTCAGAACAAATACTATCATTGTTCTAGCTTTCCTAATTAGAAAACTGCATCAGAGAGAGGTTAGGTAATTTGCCAAGATCATGCAACCAGATTAGTTACCCGGAGTTAGGCTAGGTTGCATTTGGATTGGGTTAGTGAGTGTTGAACTCAGTATGATCAGGTCGCTTGCTCTTAACTACACTTCTGTTCTGCCACAATCTGGTTAAGAGTGTGGTTTAAAAGACCTCTCTGTCCTTTCTGGTTTAGTAATGTAATGATAATAATAGTTAACAGATTTAACTGCACACTGGACACTGTATTATATGTGAAGTTGCTTTAGTCGTATTCCATTCTTTGCGACCCTATGGACTGTAGCCCACCAGGCTCCTCTGTCCATGAGATTCTCCAGGCAAGAACACTGGAGTGGTTGCCATTTCCTCCTCCAGAGGATCTTCCAGACCCAGAGGTCAAACCCACATCTCCTGGGTCTCCTGAATTGGCAGGTGGATTCTTTACCACTGGGAATCTTTGCCACCTGGGAATCTTATTTAATTCTTGCAACCATTCTGTCAGACAGGCAAACTTGGAAACGCACTAGATATGTGAGAAAACTGAGGCGCAGGGGGAGAAGTCCTGTGTTCAAGGTCACACTGCTCACCAGATGGTCAACACCGAAATCAGATTGATTATATTCTTTGCAGCCAAAAATGGAGAAGCTCTATACAGTTAGCAAAAACAAGACCAGGAGCTGACTGTGGCTCAGATCATGAACTCCTTATTGCCAAATTCAGACTGAAATTGAAGAAAGTAGGGAAAACCACTGGACCATTCAGATATGACCTAAATCAAATCCCTTATGATTATACAGTGGAAGTGAGGAATAGATTTAAGGGACTAGATCTGATTGATAGAGTGCCTGATGAACTCTGGACAGAGGTTCGTGATATTGTACAGGAGACAGGGACCAAGACCATCCCCATGGAAAAGAAATGCGAAAAAGCAAAATGGCTGTCTGAGGAGGCCTTACAAATAGCTGTGAAAAGAAGAGAACCGAAAAGCAAAGGAGAAAAGGAAAGATATAAGCATCTGAATGCAGAATTCCAGAGAATAGCAAGGAGAGATAAGAAAGCCTTCCTCAGCGATCAATGCAACGAAATAGAGGAAAACAACAGATTAGGAAAAACAAGAGATCTATTTAAGAAAATTAGAGATACCAAGGGAATATTTCATGAAAAGATGGGCTCGATAAAGGACAGAAATGGTATGGACCTAACAGAAGCAGAAGATATTAAGAAGAGGTGGCAAAATACACAGAAGAGCTGTACAAAAAAGATCTTCACGACCAAGATAATCACAAAGGCGTGATCACTCACCGAGAGCCAGACATCTTAGAATGTGAAATCCAATGGGTCTTAGAGAGCATCACTACGAATAAAGCTAGTGGAGGTGATGGAATTCCAGTGGAGCTATTTCAAATCCTGAAAGATGATGCTGTGAAAGTGCTTCAATCAATATGCCAGCAAATTTGGAAAACTCAGCAGAGGCCACAGGACTGGAAAAGGTCAGTCTTCATTCCAATCCCAAAGAAAGGCAATGCCAAAGAATGCTCAAACTACCACACAATTACATTCATCTCAGATGCTAGTAAAGTCATGCTCAAAATTCTCCAGGCCAGGCTTCAGCAATATGTGAACCGTGAACTTCCAGATGTTCAAGCAGGTTTTAGAAAAGGCAGAGGCACCAGAGATCAAATGGCCAACATCCGCTGGATCATGGAGAAAGCAAGAGAGTTCCAGAAAAACATCTATTTCTGCTTCATTGACTATGCCAAAGCCTTTGACTGTGTGGATCACAATAAACTGTGGAACATTCTGAAAGAGATGGGAATACCAGACCACCTGACCTGCCTCTTGAGAAACCTGTATGCAGGTCAGGAAACAACAGTCAGAACTGGACATGGAACAACAGACTGGTTCCAAATAGGAAAAGGAGTACTTCAAGGTTGTATATTGTCACCCTGCCTATTTAACTTCTATGCAGAGTACATCATGAGGAACGCTGGGCTGGAAGAAGCACAAGCTGGAATCAAGATTGCCGGGAGAAATATCAATAACCTCAGATATGCAGATGACACCACCCTTATGGCAGGAAGTTAAGAGGAACTCAAAAGCCTCTTGATGAAAGTGAAAGAGGAGAGTGAAAAGGTTGGCTTGAAGCTCAACATTCAGAAAACAAAGATCATGGCATCTGGTCCCATCACTTCATGGGAAATAGATGGGGAAACAGTGGGAACAGTGTCAGATTTTATTTTTTTGGGCTCCAAAATCACTGCGGATGCTGATTGCAGCCATGAAATTAAAAGACGCTTACTCCTTGGAAGGAAAGTTATGACCAACCTAGATAGCATATTAAAAAGCAGAGACATTACTTTGCCAACCAAGGTCCATCTAGTAAAGGCTGTTTTTTTCTAGTGGTCATGTATGGATGTGAGAGTTGAACTGTGAAGAAAGCTGATCACCGAAGAATTGATGCTTTTGAACTGTGGTGCTGGAGAAGACTCTTGAGAGTCCCTTGTACTGCAAGGAGATCCAACCAGTCCATTCTAAAGGAGATCGATCCTGGGTGTTCATTGGAAGGACTGATGCTAAAGCTGAAACTGCAATACTTTGACCACCTCATGCGACGAGTTGACTCACTGGAAAAGACTCTGATGCTGGAAGGATTGGGGGCGGGAGAAGGGGACGACAGAGAATGAGAGTGAACTCTGGGAGTTGGTGATGGAGAGGGAGGCCTGACGTGCTATGATTCATGGGGTTGCAAAGAGTCGGACACTACTGAGCGACTGAACTGACTTAACTGATGCAGTGTGAGCCCAGGTCTGACTCCAGAGGCAGTTGCAACTACCTTTTATTTAGCCATATCCTTTGGAAGTTGTCTATGTTGAGGAAATTATGGATGAAAAAAATCACACATCAGATTTTTTTTTTGGTGCTTTTTATTTTCTTTCCCCAATTAACAAAAGATTTGGAAAATAGTTATGACTCCCAGATTCCAGTGTTTTTGTGAACTGTGCTCATCTGACATAAACTGGTACACCCATTACGCATCCACAAAGCTCATTATGACCTTTAAAATTGCTCTTTTTCATTCTTTTCTGTCAAAATTTTTCTAAATAATTAAAAATCATACTTGAGTTTTTCTTGACAGTCAGACACTTATGAAGCTCAACTGCCCTACTTAAAGCATTTTTTTTCCGTGTATTGATCAACGCAGTTGGAAGAAAATGGATGTACAAGAATTTCAGCCTATATATAGTAAAATACTCGTTGACTTCTTTAAAAACTGAGAGTTGGGAATACTACAATAAAATGAAAGTTTCTTACACTCAAATGATTTCTTATCTTGTCATGTTGTTTTGAAGAAGTCAATCAAATATTTCTTTATGAATTCTTTCCTATAAAAATTAATTTCTTATTGCTCTGTGTAATTTCTTTTGAATTAAAAATTTAAACAATCTATAATGAGTTCTCTGATGTTCTTTTGGTCCTTGACAACATTTTCTCCAAATCGCTAGAGATATTAATATGTTGTTCTCAGATTCCGACTTTTCCTGCCTGTCATAAGGATACAGATGTGTGTCATCATTTCCCAATGAGACATTATCTTGAGTGAAATATTAATACAATTTTCCCTCCACAGAATTTTTACTTGTAAGTATATCTGGAAAGGTTTTGAATACCAATAAAGACCTTTCTCTACAGCAGACTTATCAGTCCTTTGTTAGTGATCATTGTGGTTCTATCAGTTCAGTTCAGTCGCTCAGTTGTGTCCGACTCTCCGCGACCCCATGAATCACAGCACGCCATGCCTCCCTGTCCATCACCAACTCCCGAAGTACACTCAAACTCATGTCCACAAAGTCGGTGATGCCATCCAGCCATCTCATTCTCTGTCATCCCCTTCTCCTCCCGCCCCCAACCTTTCCCAGCATCAGAGTCTTTTCCAGTGAGTCAACTCGTCGCATGAGGTGGCCAAAGTATTGCAGCTTCAGCTTTAGCATCAGTCCCTCCAATGAACATCCAGGATTGATCTCCTCTAGAATGGACTGGTTGGATCTCCTTGCAGTACAAGGGACTCTCAAGAGTCTTCTCCAACACCACAGTTCAAAAGCATCGATTCTTTGGTGATCAGCTTTCTTCACAGTCCAACTCTCACATCCATACATGACCACGGGAAAAACCATAGCCTTGACTAGACGGACCTTGGTTGGCAAAGTAATGTCTCTGCTTTTTAATATACTATCAAGGTTGGTCATAACTTTCCTTCCAAGGAGCAAGCGTCTTTTAATTTCATGGCTGCAATCAGCATCTGCAGTGATTTTGGAGCCCAAAAAAATAAAGTCTGACACTGTTTCCACTGTTTTTCCATCTATTTCCCATGAAGTGATGGGACCAGATGCCATGATCTTTGTTTTCTGAATGTTGAGCTTCAAGCCAACCTTTTCACTCTCCTCTTTCACTTTCATCAAGAGGCTTTTTAGTTCCTCTTCACTTTCTGCCATAAGGGTAGTGTCATCTGCATATCTGAGGTTATTGATATTTCTCCCGGCAATCTTGATTCCAGCTTGTGCTTCTTCCAGCCCAGTGATCCTCATGATGTACTCTGCATATAAATGGGGCTATAATGAGCTGTACTTTGAAACTTGTTGCTGAAGCATTTTTGATACAAAATATCTGTTAATATTCTTACATAAAACAGGTATGAAATACCTGTGCTTTAGAGAAACATTTGGAAACATCTATGCAATTATCGACTGATTACTATATGTAATTAATTATAGATGTTTGAGGGTAATGGAGATAAATATGTGTGTTCAGGTCTGACTAGTTCTATACAATGTCATTTCAGGAAGGAAAATTATATTCAATGTATATAATCGACAACAATTGTAACCTGTTGTTTGTGTGCTTGCATGCAAAGTTCCTTCAGTCATACACAACTCTTTGCAACTCTATGGACGGTAGCCCACCAAGTACCTCTGTCCATGAGATTCTCCAGGCAAGAATACTAGAGTGGGTTGCCATGCTCTCCTCCAGGGGATCTTCCCGACCCAGGGATCGAACTCGCATCTCATGTCTCCTGCATTGGCAGGTGGGTTCTTTACCACCAGCATCACCTGGGAGGCCCAATCTGCTGCCCTCACAAAGGCATACCCAGCGATACACTCTGTGGACTCACAAAGAGTTGGACACAACTTAGAGACTGAACAGCAGCCACAGAGTTTCAAATTATAGCATCCATTTGGTCTTAAGAATTTCAAGGTATAAGATTTCCATGCATAACATAAAATTCTGAGCATTTTAACCAGAAAGGATTTAAGGTAGAGGATTGGATACTTTTAAGACCAGAGAACAAGCTTTCAGTTTTGACCTTAGGAGTGATTCCAAGCTGCTTGCATGCTTGATATGCCTGGGAAGCTACAACTCTCTGAGGAATCCTAGGGAGGCAGGAGTTCTGGATATTGCCATTGGAAAGTTGGGTGCGTTCAGGAGCACGCAGTGATGTTCTATGACCTAAGAATCACAAAGATGCCTTACTGCTTTTACAACCACCGCTGCTGCACCTGCCACTGGATGATGTGGAGGATGAGCGGGGAAGCTGCACTGTGGTGGCAAGAGAAGCAACACTTTCCCATAACCTTTTGTGGCAGAAAGAGCCAACAGAAATCAGGAATTGGCCTCCATCTGATAGACTTCTTCAGAATTTGTTTAAAAGTGCACTTTACTGGTGGGACCTAATTCCTATCTGGGGAGATAAGAAATGAAGTTTTGGGCTTTGCAACCTCTGTAGTTTAGGAAGACACACTGGAAAGAGTTGGTAATGAATGTGGAGGACTGATCTATCATATTTAACACATTTTGAAAAATAGCAGGTTAGATTCAGAAGACTGAGTGGTTCTTATCCACTCTAGGGCTGAGTAGGCCTCAGATATTCTATGATGGTATGCTTCTAAGTTGAAAAGTAACACTGAAATTGAGACATGGGAAGGGGAGATTTAATGAAAATAATGTGTCAGATCAAGTTGATATCTTTCATGGCTGAAACAAATGTTAATGAGAGTGCAAGGTGAAGAATACATGCCAGGTTGGCTCATGACATGCGGGTCAAAGGCAGCTTTGGATAGGGCATTCAGAGAGAGAGAGAGAGATGAAGCTAAGTGATCCTGGGTTCATATAAACTTTTGCTTAATTTGTGAGGCCTGGATTACATCAACTTTCTGTATTCTGGTGTATACCTTGAAAAGATAATTTTAGAGATGTAAATTACATGTAATGTAGATTACATTACAAAATATATGATGGCTTTTATCCTGTAAAAGGGCTTCCCTGGTGTCTCAGTTGGTAAAGAATCTGCCTGCAATGTGGGAGACCCGGGTTTGATCCCTAGGTTGGGAAGATCCTCTGGAGAAGGGAATGGCTACCCATTCCAGTATTCTGGCCTGGAGAATTCTACGGACTGTATGGTACATGGGGTCACAAAGAGTTGACATGACTGAGTGACTATCACTCACTAAGATCCTGTAAAAAAAGGAAAATTGTCAATGGTTTTGAGGGTAGAAGTTTACCGTGATTGTACTGTTTTTTTTTATAAAAACTATTATGTAAAGAAGGCTAAATTTCAATGGGAAAAAACTGGATTATAGTTTGCATCTGCCTGCAGTACAGGAGACCTGGGTTCAATATCTGGGTTGGGAAGATTTCCTGGAGAAGGGAATGACAACCCATTCCAATATTCTTGCCTGAAGAATCCCCATGGACAGAGGAGCCTGGTGGGCTACAGTCCATGGGATCGCAAAGACATGACTGAGTGATTCAGTTCAGTTCAGTCGCTCAGGCTGACTCTTTGCAGCCTCATGGACTGATAGATTAACACAAGACTAAGAAGTCTAGAAATTAGACGTTCAGCATTTTAAAATGGTTTTTGGGGCAAAAAAGAACTGAATCAAAGACACTGAAATGAAAATAGACTTAATGACTTTGAGGTTCTTAAGGGCATTCAAACTTGGATGACTAGGAGAATGGTAATGCTATCCACTGAAATGGAATCATGGCCTGTGGGGCTGTCACAGTAAAATAATTGCTTTAGAATTGAGAGTACATGCTGTAATTATCTCTCTGTTGTAAATTTCCATTATTCTAGGATCTCTGTTCATTTACAAGGTTGTATTTAAGATCATTGTGAACAAAATAATGTGTTTGTAGTTGCTCGCTACTCTGGTGGTAACCATCCATATTGGGTAACAAATTACCCTAAAATTCAAAATCCAGGGGCTTAAAGCAATAACCACTTATTTCTTCTTCTGACTTTTCAGGACAGTTGAGTCGTTATGGTGATGTGGGTTGGACTCATTTAATCCCAGTTTGGCTTTGGCTCATTTATGAGTCAAAGGTCAGCTGGTCAGCTGGGGCTGGCTAGTCTACACTGCTCTCAACAGCGACGTCTCCGTCTTTTCCACTTGCTGTTTACATCGTTTCACTAGGATAGTGAGCGTGTTCTCATGACTGTTGTGGGAGACCAAAGGAAGGAAACATTGAAACAGTGTGGGGAGGCCCTACAAGAGAAGGTAACACAGGGAGATATTGTTGCGGTGAATGTGTTTAATATAAAGTTTTCAGAATCCCCTTCATGGTGTCACTGAAGAAGACGGGACATCAGATGGTTGCCATCATTTTAACATAGCAAGTGCCCTGGAATTGGCGTTATGAGCTTTCTGGCCTGTGTTCACAACCTTATCCGTGAAATGTCTCCTACTCTTCTGAAGGTTCTTTCACTGATACCCAAAAGTCAATACCATAGACAAACTGAAACAAGGAAAATATTGTTGGAAGTTTCCTCTGCTCATTTCCACTTCCTCAAGTCATTTAGATGGTCTTCTGAATGTAAGAGAGCTTATATTCCTGTTGAAAATGATCTGTACATTTGTATTTAAGATTTGTTTTACTTTTTCAAATGTGTATTTTTTTTCCTGAGGATTCTTCTGATGTTAAATAGCTACGTTAGAAGATGTATTATTTTAAGAGTGATGGCTCATTCTCATGTTTATTTTAATCCTTAATTTTTAGAGCTCAATTTCATTTTTGATACAGACCATTGCTTTGCGAAGCATTTTCCACAGCTATGTTTAGTTGTGGGATACCAGGTGGACAAAATGCAAAACTTTATTCTGTACCTTTTGACTTTCACTCAAATATTAGTCACAAATGAGCAAATACCTAACCTTCCATCAGGCCTTCTTCTTCTGCAGATTGCAAGTCCACCAAGGGTTGAGAGGCAGGGTGATATTCTAGGGTTAGAAGAGCCTTCCAGAAGATGAGTAACATTAATTTATTTCCTACTCATTCTCTTTTAGATGTTGAGAACTTGAATTGCTTTAAAATTTATATTTAAAATACTTGGTTAAATGATTTTATGTCCTGAATGTCATTTTTAAAAAATGCCTACTTAATTAGACTGAATCATTTTTATTTTCCCTTTATGTTCTATCAGGGAAAAAAAGCAGAGCAAAACTGCTACCTAGTCATGTTTCCTTACTTTTATTGGTTTATTTCACTGATATATATGCACCAATGTTGAAGACAAAAATAAATGAAATCAATAATAATAGTGATGATGATGATGATAACAGAAGAAGGACACTTAGGAAAGTCCTAACAAAGGGGTATCTGTGGATTTCTGGGGTAACAGGGCCATCAGCATCCCAACATGCATTTTTATTATTCTTTTTCTTCCCATGTGGTTTCCATCTGTTGCTTGTGAAAAATTTCACTGAGGTCCAGTTCACAGTAGGGCTAACTGAGTTCTTTAGAAGAGCCTGACCCTCAACTGAGTGTTTGGGTCTAAGGTGTAAGTCTTGTATCTTATTACTTCTCCGATCCTGGCCCAGTTCAGGAAATTAGAACCTGACCAGCTGTGTTTCTTGGTTTGTAGGTTGAAGGTTGTTACCTGGCTCTTTCTCACTCAGCTTGCTGTCCTTTCCTTGGAAATAGACACAGATGTATCCACTAAACAAGTTTTCCCCAATGTTCAAACGTGATTTTGCCATGTCAAGTACCACCTACATTCTTATTAACTATTTGTGTGTATGATATTGGGTCATTTTAAAAAATATTCAAGTGTATTAAAAAATAATTTTGTGACTAATCAAATGAAAAACAACTAAACTTATCTTAACTAAAATATGGCTAGCCATAAAAAAATACAGTGAAATCAAAGAAAAGTTTCTAAATTTAAGCTATATACTCTAAGCTCTGAGCCTGAGGTCTCCATTTGGGAAAGAGAAAAATGATCAAATTTTCCAAAGACAAGCATCAAAAAGAGCCTTCTTTTTTGAGAGAGCCAGAAAGATGCAAGCATCTTTGAAAGGAAATTTGCTATATACCTCGTGATTTGCCATTTATTTCAGATCTTATTGAAGTACCATTTCTAATAATTGACTATAGGTGATTCCAACATTTTGGGAAACACTACGTTAAACCCAATTTCCTATCCCAAGAAGGAGCACTGGGCTCAGCTGGCGTTGCCTGAGGTCCTGTAGGGAAGAGAGATGCTGTGAAATGAAGCTTCTGCACCTCCATGACCTCCCTCCCCACCCTAGACTCTCCAATCACAGATTCCAGTGTCTTCTTTCCTTTCACTCTTTTTATTTAGAGCCCTCTCCATGACCTTGTTCCAAGCCAACTGATATCCCTTTCTTTATGAACTAGTTCAGGATGCTGGCTCCTCATATGTTCTTTAAGGTGATGTGATAACCAAGTTTATTCAATTCCTTGGTGACTAATTTGGCTCTGAGAGGTTAGGAACTGGTGAGGCTGAAACAATTGTATACCGTGTCTGGTGAGGAGTAAGTGCAGATTAATTTGTGAGATAGAGCACTTCTACCCTTTTCCCTTTGGCTTTAAGGTTTATTTAGAATTCATGAAGTTGTGTCTGTACTAAAAAGCTTTGAACCATTAAAGAGAATTATTTAACAAAATTTCTAAAAATGCCAGTGCAAATTGGTTTGTCTTGAAATTCTGACGCTTTGTTATTTTGCCACCAAGAAAAGAGCTTAAAAAAAGCTTGAGGGAGAATATGAATGTAATAAATATTTCATTTTTGTAGCACATCGTGCATTGTTCTTTAGTTTCAGACCTTGCCAGCAGTCAACACAGTAGTAAATTTCAGCACCTGTGGACCTGTTTCAGTAATTTACGATTTCCATTAGATTTCCATTAGAGATGGGCTGAAACAGTTCAGGCAAGTTCACGCACTCCAGCCATGAGCATGGTTGGCCTGAGGATTGTTTTCATGTGGGTATTTGGCAGCATGTCTATTCTTTGTTGCCTTTTGCTATCATTGTTATCATTTGGGGGCTGCTCAAAACACAGAAACTACAGACATCTACCACTTAGGATTCTTCTTCTGCCACAATCTGTACTTGTTTTATTCATTCATTTAGTAAATATTTAGTGAGCACTTGTTCACTGCAGGGGCCTGAATCTCTGGGGATACCTGGATGGACAGGAGATTCCCACTTATATCAAGGAGTTCCTAGAGGAAGAACAATTAATTCATCAAAAAGAAATGGAATTAAGGCGGCGTCATAGCACTAAGGACAACTAAACAAGTAGAGTAAATGGCCAGTACAGCTAGACACTCTTAGAAAGAAAGAAGGGGCAGGGCTGAGGACGGAAGGATGGCGGGTATTCTTGGCAGGAGAACTGGTGTGAGTGAATTCACGGAGGCTGGAGCATCATTGATGGAGGCATGTGACTTTTGGAACGTGAACTGGCCAGATAAGCTAGGAGCTTTGCAAGCCATGGGCCTTCTTACAGAGCACTGGAGTGGTTGACTATAAATGATGATAATATTTTTAAACATTGTAATTGGATTTTTCCCATGAAGTTTCATGTATTTTAGCTTTTTCCCAAATCATTTCAAGCAGTCATTCTGATAGTAAAAGAGAATTAGAATTGTTAGTGCAGAAAGGAGAGGAGAACGTTCATGTTCCTTCTTTGACATCCAATAGGGGATCTTTGTCTTCATTCAAGGCAACGTGCTTGAAATTCTGACTGTATGAAAGGGGGAAGAAAAGTGTTCCATTCCTTCCACCTCGAGCAATGGACAGCGTGACTCTTGGTCTTAAGAGTTTTACTGGGACGAGGTGATGGACGAGGGAATGAAAGCCCTTAACTCATCACTTCTAAGCCAGAGGAATATGGGCAAAAGCAGGGAAACAATAGAAAGTGAGGGCATGGGAAAACTGGTTCTTAATTCCCTTCTAAAGCTCACTGTGTGTGGGAAGAGGGAACATGTTGGTAGTGGTACAGGGGCACTAGAGAGACGGAATCACGGTTTCTTTTGGAGATTCTCCATACGCAGTCACTTCCTACCAAGTACAGAAGTGGTGGTAGGAGTGGTGAGAGAAAGCAGCTAGGAAGCAGAGCAGAGGCCTGGGACAGGAGGAAAGAGGCCCCAGGGTGTGGTACCTAGCCACAAAAGCCAGCGGACTGAGGCTCTAGACATCATCACCTGGCTAAGAAAAGTTAAGTGGAAAATGTCCTGCTGGTGCCCAGACCGAGCAGGGGCCAGTCCTGCCATACCAGGGAATCCAGTCGGGTTTAGTCTGACCTTCACTTTCCCCAATTCCTGGCCATCTGGGGGTCATATAAGCCTGATTCACCTAAGCACAACTTGTAGTGAGCCGGAGGAAAGAGAGAAAATTCAAGAAATGGAGTTTTACTTAAATAAGCATGTGCCTAAATGAATACTTAAGTATTTATGTTGGTCTGTCTTTGCCACCTAGAACTAAGATTTGTTATTTTCTGACTCTTCTCACTGGATCTATGTTTATTAGAAAAGATAGCTCAATTATTTAAAAGATACTATGTTTTATGTGCATATCAGCTTTTAATGAGTATATGTACTACAATTCACTAAAATGCTTAATATAATTTGATTAATATCTTTTTTATCCACTGTCTAAGGAAGTCTAGGAGCCTGGCCAAAAAAAAAAAAAAATTAAAGGTGAACAATTAAAAAATCTAAAATGAAGACAACTCTTGCTGGAACAAAGATATTCGTTAAAGCATTATTTAGAGTCCATATATGTGTTAATATGATATTTGCTTTTCTCTCTGACTTCACTGTGTATGACAAAATCTAGGCTTATCTACATCACTACAAAGTACCTAGCTTTGTTCCTTCTAACGCTGGATATCACAGGGTGCTCAGATCAGTGCTCCGTGATGACCTAGAAGGAGGAGATGGGGTGGGAGGCTGAAGAAGATGGGGATACTTACTTACTGATTCACATTGTTGTAAAGCAACCATCTTCCAGTTAAAAAACAAAAGCATAATTTAAAAATGTATTATTTATAATGGCAAAAAGGCAGTAACAACTGTATCTCTAACTTTGGAAAGTTATAGATATCTTAAACAAACTGTAAAAGTGATTATGTAGTTGTTAACAAAGTTTGCCAGGAATTTTTAGCAGCATTAGAATATTTGTAAAATTTATATTTATGTCATAATTTTAAATGTTATCAGATAACGTGTACCTGAAAATAAGTTGTTTTTTTTTTCCTATCAATTTGTGTTTTTTGGTTAGTTATTATTTAATTAAGTGTTTCCCTGGTGGCTCAGATGGTAAAAGCGTCTGCCTACAATGCAGGAGACCCGGGTTCAATCCCTGGGTCAGGAAAAATGCAGAAGATTGATGGGAAATATACCAAAATATGTTTTTAAAAATCCTTTCTTAGTATAAGTTTATGATTTGTTACCTTATTTCTTAAGTTTAAAAAATCTTTCTGTCTTATATAGTGAATGTGTACTATTCTTATAACTAGAGAATATGAAACAAGTTTATCTTATTTAAAAACAGTGAAAAAGAAGGCAAGAGGGGACATGGTATAAGAGAGAGAAGAAGGGGACAGCTTTATTCCCATCCTTTGATGAGGTTAATAGGTGGGGATTTAAGAGATAGAAACATTTATCTCTAATACATGTAAGCTACTTCAGTAAGCGGGTACCTCCTGTTAGGGAAATTAAACAGATAGTCCTGTTTAGACTTCAGAGACAAAGCAGAGCAGGTCTGACTTGCTTCTAACCCGCCTGGACACTGCCCTGAGAGTTGAGTGCCCTGACTGCCTGCTGTGAGGGCAAGACTTGCAGCACCACAGACAAGATAGAGGACAGATCTTGAGACTGTTGAGCCCCTGGAGAGGGTCTGGCTAACCAAGTCCTGGGCTTAACAGCATTCCAATTTTATGCATTAACATGAAATCTGAGCTGTAATTTACTCATGGACTAATGATATCAGTTTGCATTCTAGGATTATAAGTAGGAACCTGAACTGTGATCTCTGAAGTCCCACTCATGGAGTGGATGCACTGCCTGGGACCTTTTCTCAAGTTGGGACTCCAGATAGGCTGTGTCACAGGACTTCCCAGTGCTGTTTGAATCTGGATGTTGGTCAAAACTCAATTTGGTGATGTAATCTCTGCTGTTTCTATTTCTTTTCTCTTTTAATGTTAGTATATTGAAAGTAAGCTAGGTAATTCTCTACTAAATATTGGTATTATTTATTTGTATGTAATGAGTGGCTTATTTTGTTAACAAATCCTTTGAACCTGAGACTAAAGTGAAAACTTTCAGCAAAACACCTCTCACAAGATGTATGAATTTATGAACTGTATAGTCTGACACGGTTGAACTATCATTTTTGCCATCTTTCATATGTCCGTTGTCTATTTATTAAAACTTTAGCCTAAATCTAAATCATTTCTTTATATTTGCAAATGTAGCTTTCTCACTCGTCCTGGATAAAGATAAAATTTCACAAATTCCTCTCACTAACAGCTGTTAACCTTCCAGGACTAAATGTTGTTGTTTTTAGTGGGTTCATGGTCCAGGAGTTTAGACATTAGACACTGTTGTCCAGCATTTCCAAGGTTTGTCCTTCGTCAGAGACTAGTAAGTGTTCCTTGCACGAAATGCTTCATGATCGAGTGACTTTGGAAAATCTTAAAATTTAATAGGTCTGTTTATGAGAAGTTTTCTCAGCTTATACTTTTTGTTGTTGTTCGTCGCCCAGTTGTGTCTGACTCTTTGCGACCCCATGGACTGCAGCACACCAGGCCTCCCTGTCCCTCACCACCTCCCAAAGTCTTCCCAAGTTCATGTTCATTGCATCCGTGATGCCATCCAGCCATCTCATCCTCTGATGCCCTCTTCTCCTTCTGCCCTCACTCTTTCCCAGCATCAGGGACTTTTCCAGTGAGTTGGCTGTTCCCATCAGATGACCAAAATACTGGAGCTTTGGCTTCAGCATCAGTCCTTCCAATGAGTATTCAGGGTTAATTTCCCTTAAGATTGACTGATTTGATATCTTTGCTGTCCAGGGGACTTTCAGAAGTCTTCTCCAGCACCAGAGTTCGAAGGCAGCATCAATTCTTTGGCGTTCTGCCTTCTTTACCATCCAGCCCTCACAACCGTACATGACCACTGGGAAGACCATAGCCTTGACTATAGAGACCTTTGTTGGCAGAGTAATGTCTCTGCTTTATAACACGCTGTCTAGGTTTGTCATAGCTTTCCTGCCAAGAAGCAATCGTCTTCTGATTTCATGGCTTCTGTCACCAGACACAGTGATCTTAGAGCCCAAGAAGAAGAAATCTGTCATTACTTTCACCTTTTCTCTGTTAAAAATTTAACAGTCTCTTTGCGGGAAGATTTCTCAGTTTTTATCTTATGGGCTTCCCTGATAGCTCAGTTGGTAAAGAATCTGCCTACAAGGCAGGAGACCCCAATTCAATTCCTGGGTTGGGAAGATCCACTGGAGAAAGGATAGGCTACCCACTCCAGTATTCTTGGGCTTCCCTTGTGACTCTGCTGGTAAAGAATCCACCTGCAAAGCAGGAGACCTGGGTGTATCTTATTCCTGCATAAAGTTTCGAGGGGGTAATTAAGCATAAAGTATCTTCCAACTTTACTTGACTGAAAGCTCTTCCTATTCTTCAACAAAGAGAATTAAAATTTACCTACTTTTTCTAGTACTTCCTTACACGGACAAGACTACTGCTTCCTTGAGAAGATTTGTGAAAGACCTAACTCGGGTGAAAACCCAACAGGTAGGGAAGCAGACTGAAGCGTCAAAACAGAGAAGAGACCCCTAAGAGATGGAGACGGTGCGAACACCTCAGAAGCTGGGTTGAGAGATTGAGGTTCACCAAGAGGCTGGAGGTGTACCCGCTCCACGGCTCACAGAGGAATGGTAGGAGCAGGCGTGACTACTTAATCTACTTCTGCAGTTCCCAGAGTTTCCCAGAATCGCTGGGGTTCCCGACAGTCATCCAGCCACTAGTACAAGAAAGAGCAAAGAGGTCTTGTTACCAAGGTTTAATAAGGTCTAGAAATCTCCCAGGACGCCCCTGCCTCAGAGCTTCAGTATAGCTGAGTGGTGGAGGGCCAGGATGGCAGATCAGAGCAGGTTCGTGTCTCTTCAGAGCTAACAGGCAACATGTACTGCACTTTGGTCACCTAAGCTGAATCCATGGCAGATTCTTTTCTGGGGTGAAATATGTGACAACCCCAATTATAGCATTGACCACTTCTTTGATAAAGTTCATTATCTCCTTTAAATGTCAATCATATATATATATATATATATATAAATAGTTATATATATTATATATATATGTCACAAAAACCTTGTGTTATTATGGCATATATATTTATATGTATGCCACAGGGTTATTGTGAAGACTAAATGACATATTTATAAAGTTTTCAGAGGAGGGTCTGTGACTTTTCAAGGGCTTAATAAACAGTATTTGCTATTGTTATTGTACTTAATACATCAGTTCAGTTCAGTTCAGTCGCTCAGTCGTGTCCGACTCTCCGCGACCCCATGAATCACAGCACGCCAGGCCTCCCTGTCCATCACCAACTCCCGGAGTACACTCAAACTCATGTCCACAGAATCGGTGATGCCATCCAGCCATCTCATTCTACGTCGTCCCCTTCTCCTCCCGCCCCCAACTTTTCCCAGCATCAGAGTCTTTTCCAGTGAGTCAACTCATCGCATGAGGTGGCCAAAGTATTGCAGTTTCAGCTTTAGCATCAGTCCCTCCAATGAACATCCAGGATTGATCTCTTTTAGAATGGACTGGTTGGATCTCCTTGCAGTATAAGGGACTCTCAAGAGTCTTCTCCAACACCACAGTTCAAAAGCATCGATTCTTCGGCGCTCAGCTTTCTTCACAGTCCAACTCTCACATCCATGCATGACCACGGGAAAAACCATTGCCTTGACTAGACGGACCTTGGTTGGCAAAGTAATGTCTCTGCTTTTTAATATACTATCAAGGTTGGTCATAACTTTCCTTCCAAGGAGCAAGCGCCTTTTAATTTCATGGCTGCAATCAGCATCTGCAGTGATTTTGGAGCCCCAAAAAATAAAGTCTGACACTGTTTCCACTGTTTTACCATCTATTTCCCATGAAATGATGGGACCAGATGCCATGATCTTTGTTTTCTGAATGTTGAGCTTCAAGCCAACCTTTTCACTCTCCTCTTTCACTTTCATCAGGAGGCTTTTGAGTTCCTCTTCACTTTCTGCCATAAGGGTAGTGTCATCTGCATATCTGAGGTTATTAGTTATTTATATTGGTATTGCTATTCATTTTACATAGTTATGGCACATAAAACCTGAAAGGCATTAGACATGATCACAGTATTGAATGAATTAAGAACAGATAGAATCGTTTAAATAACTCATTTTGGCATGAGTACTCATTTTCATCTTATTTTATTTTGGCTTCTTAATTTCTTAAACATGCACAGTTTCAAGCAGTGGGAATAAGGCATATGTGAGTAATTAAATTCCCACTGGCTACAGAATATATGAACTATCTCAGTAAATCTTCATGGGTCATTGTTTTGATATGGTCAAGAACCACTTATCAGTTTCATGTTTCAAGCATTAAAGTTTCAGGTATGGCAATGCTGTGTTGGCAAAAGAAATATTGAATCTACGTTTCATTCAATGCAATTCACCAGGTTGGAAACACAGAGATGAGCAAAATTAACCGAACACATCCCTCAGAAAACTACTACTTCATTGCCATGCAGTATAAGCCTATTGTTATGAAAGTCAAGTGAGCAGTCAAATATGCCAATAGGAATGGATAAGCCTGGAAAAACAATAGTTCATAAATTTTGCTTATGGTGATATACAATCTTTTGGAAATTATAGCTACTTGTATCTCATGCTTTAACAGTGGGAGCAACACGTAATACAATGATCTCAAATTAATATACTCGTTTGAAAGAACAAAGGAGTTGCAACGAGCAAATTAATAAAATTTAATTTCGTTTAACTTTAGTGAAAAAAAAAGATAAAACTGACAAGCCTACATGTGTTTTGGTGTGACCAAGTTCCCTGAATGTAGCTGTTTTAGTTAAATGCTGCTCTAAACTTCTCCAGGAGTTGGTGATGGACAGGGAGGCCTAGCGTGCTGCAGTCCATGGGGTCACAAAGAGTCAGACACGACTGAGTGACTGAACTGAACTGGACTGAAACTTCTCCGACACGGATTATGGAGGGTGTGGTTCACTATGCCCACTGTAACAGCATTCTCAACAGTATGTCTGGGCTTCCTACTCTTTTTGATGCCTCTGATATACTGACAGTCACTGTCCCAGAAAAATGCTCTGACTAGGCCATTCTGAGGCTTCTGAAATTTCTAAACCTTTTCAGTACTGAACATAGTAATCATGACTTGAATTTGCAGCCCCAGCCCCTGCTCTTTCCATGCCCTCTGCTCCAGACAAATTGAATTCCTTCTGTTTCCTATAAAGGTCCCTGATCTCCCCCTTACTCTCATGCCTGACAAGCCCTTTGCTTCATCTCCACGTGAGCAAATCCCACCTGCCTTTCAGGGCTCAGGTCAAATGTCTTCCCTGTCAACAATAATTTCTACTTCCTTGACTTCACATGGCTAAGAATCCCTTTTGGCATCTTCCCAAAGTATTAATTCGCATGTGTAAAATATATGGATATACTTTTTATATTTATTTTTATTTTTTATATTTATCCAAGAGGCTAAGGTGAAGGCAATGAAGAGAAACTCAAAGATGTGTATGCAATGCATGTGTGTGAATGTGCGCACGTGCGCGCACGCACACACACACACGTACCATGTTTCAGTCTTTATATGACTAATGAATAGAGAGGTATATGCCTTATCATCAATGCAAGAAGGTGACTGACATGATGTGATACGATGGCTGTGTCTTTACTACAAAGCAAACACCCACGTGAGATGGACTCAGAGTCGTTAGCTTACATGATTCAACTGATTCTTCTTTTTCAATTTTGGGTCAGTTGTGGCCCTTTATTCATAGACTCTTTTAATGCTTCTCCCTCTCCCCCAGCCCTCAGTCATTCTGTTGCAGAAAGTCATACTTTTGTATGCAGTGTTTGCTTACAGAAAAATAAAGCAAAATATAAAATATTTGTTTCACTGCATCACAGAGAAGTGTTTAGCAATAAAGAAGGACTACCTTTGCTTTGTTATTTTCAACCTTTCTACTACTTCCATGCATACAAACATGAGAGTACGTAGGAAATGATGCAGTCAGCATCCCATCATATTCGTGAAAACAGAAACTCCCAATATCGTAGCAGGCTGTGAGTCGCTGAATCTAAGTGCACACATTCTGCTCCTCACACACTCCACTTGGGATGCTTCCTGGAATCTATCATTTAGGCTGCGGGCCACTCTGGGGCTCGTGTCTTGCTGTCACACTGTCTGACTACACGTGCATTTTACAGTGATTTTCAACAACCTGAAGAGTGACATTATCACAGTGGGATTTCCGATCGTCACCTTCCAGAGGGGAACCTCGTCCAGAAGGTCAGTCCAGATGGAGTTTAAAGCAGTGATTAGCTACTAAGGCTGAAAATTCACAGAGGCACGGAGTGAGAGCTGCAATCCTCCAAAGGTATTATTCACATCAGATAAAAAACGAGGTGCAGGGTATGCTTGTGTGCCCCTCTTCCTGTGTTTTAAAGACTATGTTCAGCTTTCTTTGCAATTATTCCTGTGTCACAAAATCAGAGAATGAACAAAACAAATAGATATTTTGTGATTATTTCAAATGTACATAATTCACTTTGAAGATTTTGCTGTTGACAATATAAATACATCCATAATGCATGTATATATGTTCATGTATTCTTAAATTGGACTTCTCTGGTGGCCCAGATGGTAAAGAATCCACCTGCAATTCAGGAGACCTGGGTTTGATCCCTGGGTTGGGAAGATCCCCTGGAGAAGGGAAAGGCTACCCACTCCAGTATTCTTTCCTGGAGAATCCTATGGACAGAGGAGCCTGGTGGGCCACAGTCCATGGGGTCGCAAAGAGTTGGACACAACTGAGCAACTTTCATTCATTCTTAAACTGGAAAAATATTAATTAATTTCAAAAACATTGATGTGCTGTTGGTTATGTGTAAAGTGTTGCCAGTACTGTCTGCTTTGTAGGCAAAATGATTAGTTAGACAATTTTCTATTAATTTGTATCTGACCATTGGTATGAATGTCCCCAATTTCTATTGGTCCATCCTAGAGGGGGTTTTGAGCCACCATTTTCCTGGTTTATAAATTCTGAGCCTATCCACTTTGACTCCATGCCTTTGGGGTGCTCTGCCCCACCCCGCCCACCAGGTCTTTGCTGATTCTCTTATACAATTAAAATATCTATTGAACTCTCCTCCCCTTCTCAAGCTTAAACTCCTTTGAAGCATACTCAGACAGACTCTTACCTTGTGGTAAGACTTCCTCCGCCCCTCCATCCAGAAGCAGTTGCTAGAGTTTTATTCTTGCTTATTTAATCAAATACCAAATATGTCTACAGCATCTTTTAAGATTCACATATCATTATATCAAGTAAACAATTTGAGGATACTTAAAGAAGTTTGATGGCATCTGGTCCCATCATTTCATGGGAAATAGATGGGGAAACAGTGGAAACAGTGTCAGACTTTATTTTTGGGGGCTCCAAAATCACTGTGGATGCTGATTGCAGCCATGAAATTAAAAGACGCTTACTCCTTGGAAGGAAAGTTATGACCAACCTAGATAGCATATTAGAAAGCAGAGACATTACTTTGCCAACCAAGGTCCGTCTAGTAAAGGCTATGGTTTTTCCCGTAGTCATGTATGGATGTGAGAGTTGGACTGTGAAGAAAGCTGATCGCCGAAGAATTGATGCTTTTGAACTGTGGTGCTGGAGAAGACTCTTGAGAGTCCCTTGGACTGCAAGGAGATCCAACCAGTCCATTCTAAAGGAGATCGATCCTGGGTGTTCACTGGAAGGACTGATGCTAAAGCTGAAACTCCAATACTTTGGCCACCTCATGCGACGAGTTGACTCAGTGGAAAAGACTCTGATGCTGGGAAAGGTTGGGGGCGGGAGGAGAAGGGGACGACAGAGAATGAGATGGCTGGATGGCATCACCGACTCGATGGACATGAGTTTGAACTCTGGGAGTTGGTGATGGACAGGGAGGCCTGGCGTGCTGTGATTCATGGGGTCTCAAAGAGTCGGACACGACTGAGCGACTGAACTGAATTGAAAGAAGTTTGAAATATTTATGCCTTCAAGGAATTTAAATGCAGAATAAAAGAGGAGACTTGCACAGTGTAGCATTTAAAGGACAAGACAATTATTGTACCTCATGCTTTAATTTATGTGAATGTAACACTGAAACTGTTAAAAATTCCAGTCAGAACCAAAGGAGGCTCAAAGGAACCTTAAAGTTAATATGTTCAAAACTAAATTTCTGATCTTCCTTCTTTCTGAGACTGTTTTTCTCCTGTGTTCCCAAACCATGCAGCTAGGAGTCATAATCAATACTACTGCTTCCCTGACTTCTCACATCTGATTTATTGCTGAGACCTCTCTCCAGATCCATACTCTCTTTTATTTTCCACCTTTGCCACAGAGACTCGAGCCCATCTACACTTGTCTAGTCCATGCAAACACCTTCTCTTTTTTCTGCCTGCACTGATGTTTTGCCCCTGCCTATCCTTTTCCCAAGATACAAACATGATATTTTTAAGACTCAATTCATGTAAAACTTCCCAAGAGCCTCTTTTGGATAAAGACAAAATTCCTTAATATGATTTCTAAGACCCTGAATGATTTCCCCCTGTCTAATTTTCTTCTTCCCCAACAATGATTAGCCCTCCATTTGTACTGGTTTTCTTCCTGTCCTTCTTACTAAGACTGTATCCCTTGCCCCAGGACATTTGTGTATGCTACACTGCCTGGTGAACTCCCCATATCTCCTGCCCAGGAAGTTCCTTCTCATTCCTAAAATCTCAGATTAGCCATCACTTTCTCAATTTAACCTTCCCTATTTGACAAGAATTGCCAAAACTATTATTGACTTTTTGTACTGTTCGTCCCTTTAGAGCTCTCACCAAAGTGGCAATTTTCTATTTATGCTTATTTTATTTTATTGGAGTATAGTTGCTTTACGATGTTGTATTATTTTTACTGCTATATAGCCACGCATATATATATATATATCCCCTCTTCCTTGGACTTCCTTCCCCTTTAGGTCACCAAATTGAAAGAGTTTCTTCTGCTATATAGTCATTTCTCATTAATTATCTGACTGATGCTAAAGCTGAAACTCCAATATTTTGGCCACATCATGCGATGGCTTGACTCACTGGAAAAGACTCTGATGCTGGGAGGGATTGGGGGCGGGAGGAGAAGGGGACGACAGAGAGTGAGATGGCTGGATGGCATCACCCACTCGATGGACATGAATTTGAGTGAACTCTGGGAGTTGGTGATGGACAGGGAGGCCTGGCGTGCTGTGATTCATGGGGTCACAAGGAGTCGGACATGACTGAGTGACTGAATTGAACTGAACTGAATATATATATATATATATATATATATTTATATATGCCAATTACAACCTCCCTTCTCCCTGCCACTTGGTGTCCCTACATTCCTTCTCTAACTCTGTGTCTCTATTCCTGCTTTGCAAATCGGTTAATCTATACTGTTTTTTCTGGATTCCACTTGGTCGTGGTTTAGTCGCTAAGTCATGTCCGACTCTCACGACACAATGGGCTGTAGCCCACCAGGCTCCTCTATCCATGGGATTCTCCAGGCAGGAATGCTGGAGCAGGTTGCCATTTCCTTCTCCAGAGATTCCACTTATATGCATTGATATATGATATTTTTTCCTCTTTCTTACTTCACTTTGTGTGGCAGTTTCTAGGTCTATTCGATCTATGCAAATGACACAATTTCATTCCTTTCTTTAGGTGAGGAATATTCCATTTTTCTCTGCATTTCTGAAATCTAAACTGTGTTAATGGGCTTCCCTGTTGGCTCAGTGATAACCCACCGGCCAATGCAGGAGACATGGATTTGATCCCTGTGTCATGAGGATCCCCTGGAGAAGGAAATGGCAACCTACTCCAGTATTCTTGCCTGGAAAATTCCATGGACAGAGGAGCCTGCAGGACTATAGTACATGGGATCACAAAAGCTGGACACAACGTAGCAGCTGAAAAACAACAAACTCTGTTAATACATATATGTTATATGAGTAAAGAAAGAAAATTCAATAGAAATTGAAAAGTGAAAAAAAGTGAAAGTTAGTCGCACAGTCGTGTCCAACTGTTTGTGATTCCATGGACTGCAGCTTGGCCCACTTCTCTGTCCACGGAATTCTCCAGGCAAGAGTACTGGAGTGGGTTGCCATTTCCTTCTCCAGGGGATATTCCACACCCAGGGATCGAACCCAGGTCTCCCACATTGCAGGCAGATTCTTTACCAGCTGACCACAAGGGAAATTGAATCTGTACTAATTGTGATGCAGGCTAAGCTATTACATGAAGAGTTCCAAATATAAACTGAAATGAAATAGAAGTTAATTTTTTTTTGCCAGTTAGTCTCTATGTCAGCAGTGCATGGATAGAAATGTAACTGCTGTATTCCAGAAGGTCCATCTTATTTCTCTACCATCTTCCCTACCAGATTGCTTAGGTGGTTATGACTGAAGGTTGGGTGCTTGTTACATCCACTCTTCAGCCTATGGGAAGTGAAGAAGTCCTGAAAAAACTATGCATCACCAAAGAGACGATCCAGAGCCTCATACCTGACCTCCACTTACCTCTCATTGCTCCAAACTTGTCATATGACCATTGCCAGCTTCAAAAGAGAATTTAGATGAGTAGCTATGTGCCAGATAAAATCTAGGATTCTCTAAGTAAAAGAAAAGAGGGAAAATGGATACAGTGTCCTAATGAACAACGTATGCCATAAGTCCTTCCTTACATGCTTTGTTTAATTTCCCAGAAATTCCCGCTTTTAACCAAGGTTGACAATTTCTCACATACGAAACAGTTCCACGTGCAAGCGTGCTGCATGTATGCACGTGCGCACACACACACACACACACACACAGTCAATTCATCCGCCCATATATATGGATTCTTTCTACTGTTTCTCTTTTCTCTTTACTCTCATACAAATCACTGCCTATTATAAAGATTAGTGTCTTTTATTTCACTTGTTTTATCTCACTTTATAACATGCCTTGGAATACCTTTCATATCTTTAATTTTTTAAATTTGGTAGTAATGTATTTTGTTTGTTTGATAATTTATATGTCTCTGACTGATTAAATTACAGATTTCTTCCAGCTGCTGCTACTGTTCGTGTATTTTCTTGTTTCTGCTTTTCATTTTTTTTCTCTTACAGACGTGGCCACAAGGATGTCTTAGCACCGGGGCATTGCAGAGTGGCAGCTATGAGAGTGTTTTGGAAGTGGGCTCCCTGAATTTCTGACATGCTTCTCCTTTGTAATTATGGGAAACTGAACCACTCCATGCCTCAGAATAGACACGAGTTTCATTCTTATCTCTTTAGGTTATAAAGATTAGATGAGCCGATAAACTTAGGGTAATGCCTACATAAAGAAAATCCTCATAAATATGAATTGCAATTGTTGGTCTGTTCTCAACTTTTTACTAGGAAATAATTTTAGATTCAAGAGGAAAAAATAGTTCAGAGGATTCCTGTGTGCCCATCACCTAGCTTCTTTCAGTGATACATTTATATAATTATACTAGTACAATTATAAAAAGCAGAAATTGACTAAATAACTTACTTAGATTTCATCTCTTTTTTTTTTTTTTGGTATAAAGACTTTTAAAGAGAGGTTTACAGTTAGTAGTAAATTTGAGGGGAAGGTACAAAGACTTTCCACATATCCTCTGACCCCCACACATTGATAGCCTCCTCCACTGTCAACATTCCCCACCGTAGTAGCACATTTGTTACAACTTGTGAATCTGTATTGGCACATCACAATCACCGCAAGTCCATCGGTTACATTAGGGTTCTGTCTGTGGTTTTGGACAAATGTATAATGACATCATATACATCGTATCCATCGTATCCATCATAATAGCATCAAGCAGAATATCAACACTGCACTATAGACCTTGTGCTCCTCTTATTTATCCCTTCCCATCCAACCCCTGAAAACCTGATCTTTACACTGTGTCCATAATCTCACCTTTTATAGAATGTCGTGTGTGCTGTCCTTAGAGAATCAGTCATGTCCAACTCGTTGCAACCCCACGGACTGTAGCCTGCCAGGCTTCTCTGTTCATGGGGATTCTCCAGGCAAGAATACTGGAGTGGGTTGTCATGCCCCCTCCAGGGGATTTTCCCAACCCAGGGATCAAACCCAGGTCTCACACACTAAACAGCAAGTGAACTTTTCAGAATGGTTCTGTTCACTTAGAAATATGCACAAAGTTACCTCCATGTCTTTTCATGGCTTGATATCTCATTTCTTTTCAGTTTGCTTTATATTCTGTTTTCTCTAGGAATGTCAGTTTATCGACTCACCTACTGAAAAGCATCTTGGTTGTTTCTACCTTTTGGTGATTATGAATAAAGCTTCTATAAGTATCTCTGCAGGTGTGTATACTAACATATTTCTCACTCTTTTGGATAAATGCCAAGGAATTTGGTTGCCAGGTCACATGGTAAGAATATGTTTAGTTTTTCTGTTGTTTCTTTAATGAAATGGGATGATAACTATTTAATAATTATGCTTATAAGCAGGCGTAGTCTGAAAGTGACCTAGTTACTTTGGGATATATTGTCATTCTATGTATAGTACCACCATATTTCCTTTTTAATTCTGTAATTAATTAAGTTTCATTTTTGCAGCATATGTTTTGTGTGTAAAACCTACGGAGTAGGTGGCAGTTTAACTTTCTTTTTAAAAACTTATTGTTAGTTCTTTATTTATTATTATTTGTAAATTTAATTTTATTTTTAATAGTAGAATAATTACTTTACAATATTGTCCTAGAAGATTGAAATGCCAAAGTAGGAAATCAAGAGATACCTGGAGTAGCAGGCAAGTTTGGTCTTGGAGTACAGAATAAAGCAGGGCAAAGGCTAACAGAGTTCTGCCAAGAGAACACATTGGGCATAGCAAACACCCTTTTCCACCAACACAAGAGATGACTCTACACATGGACATCACCAGAAGGTCAGTACCAAACTCAGACTGATTGTATTCTTTGCAGCAAAAGATGGAGAAGTTCTATACAGTCAGGAAAAAAAAAGACCTGGAGATCACTATGGCTCAGATCATGACCTCCTTATTGCAAAGTACAGACTTGAAGTAGGAAAAACCACTAGGCCATTCATGTATGACCTTAATCAAATCCTTTATGATTATATACTGAAGTTGACAAATAGATGCAAGGGATTAGATCTGGTAGACAGAATGCCTGAAAAACTATGAACGGAGGGCGGTAACACTGTGCAGGAGGTGGTGACCAAAACCACACCAAAGGGGAAAAGAAATGCAAGAAGGCAAAATGGCTGTCTGAGGAGGACTTAGAAATAGCTGAGAAAAGAGAAGTGAAAGGCAAAGGAGAAAGGGAAAGGTGTATCTAACTGAATGCAGAGTTCCAGAGAATAGCAAGGAGAGATGAGAAAGCTTTCTTAGGTGAACAATGCAAAGAAATAGAGGAAAACAGTAGAATAAGAAAGACTAGAGATCTCTTCAAGGAAACATGCCATGAAACAATGGGCGCCATAAAGGACAGAAATGGCAAGGACCTAACAAAAGCAGGCGCGATAAAGAGGAGGTGGCAAGAATACACAGAAAACTGTTCCAAAAAGTTAGTAATGACCAAGATAACCATGGTGGTCTGGTCACTCACCTAGAGCCCAACATCCTGGAGTGTGAAGTCAAACGGGTCTTAGGAAGCATCACTACAAACAAAGCTAGTGGAGGTGATGGAATTCCAGGTGAGCTATTTCAAATCCTGAAAGATGATGCTGTTAAAGTGCTGCACTCAATATACCAGCAAATTTGGAAAACTTAGCAATGACACCAGAACTGAGAAAGGTCAGTTTTCATTTAAACCTCAAAGAAAGGCAATGCCAAAAATGTTCAAACTATTGTACAACTGCGCTCATTTCACATGTTATCAAGGTAATGCTCAAAATCCTTCAAGCTACACTTCAACGGTATGTGAATTGAGAATTTTCAGGTGTACAAGTTGGATTTAGAAAATGCAAAGGAATCAGAAATCAAATTGCCAACATTCATTGGGTCATGGAGAAAGCAAGAGAGTTCCAGAAAAACATCTATTTCTCCTTCATTTGCAATATGAAAGCCTTTGTGTGGATAAAAGTAAACTGTGGAAAATTCTTAAAGAAATGGGAGTACCAGACCACCTTACCTGCCTCCTGAGAAACCTGTGCGCAGGTCAAGAAGCAACAGTTAAAACCAGCCATGGACCAACTGACTGGTTTAAAAATGGGAAAGGAGCATGACACGGCTGTATATTGTCACTGGGCTTATTTAACTTATATGCAGTGTACATTATGCAAAATGCTGGGCTGGATGAATAAGGTGGAATCAAGATTGCTGAGAGAAATATCAACAGCCTCTGATATGCAGATGATACTACTCTAATGGCAGAAAATGAAGAGGAGCTAAAGAGCCTCTTGATGAGGGAGAAAGAGTAGAGTGAGAGCTGTCCTGTAACTCAACACCCAAAAACTAAGATCATGACATCCAGTCCCATCACTTCATGGCAAAAAGAAGTGGGAAAAGTGGAAGCAATCACAGATTTTATTTTCTTGGGCTCCAAAATTACTGTGGATGGTGACTGCAGCCATGAAATTAAAAGATGCTTAATCAATGGAAGAAATGCTATGACAAAACTAGACAGCATATTAAAAGTGAGAGGTCACTTTGCTGGCAAAGATCTATATAGACAAAGCTATGGTTTTTCCAGTAGTCATGTACCAATGTAAATGTTAGTCCATAAAGAAGGCTGATTGCTAAAGAATTTATGCTTTTGAACTGTAGTCCTGGAGAAGACTCCTGAGATTCACTTGGACTGCAAGGAGATCAAACCAGTCAGTCCTAAAGGAAATCAATCCTGAATATTTTATAAAAGGACTGAAGCTGAAGCTCCAATACTTTGGCCACTTGATGCTAAGAGCTGACTCATTGGGAAAGACCCTAATGCTGGGGAATATTGAAGACAAAAGGAGAAAGAGGTGGCAGGGTATGAGATGGTTAGATAACATTATGCATCACTGACTCAACGGAAATGAATTTGTGCAAACGCTGGGAGATAGTGGAAGACAGAGGAACCTGGAGTGCTATAATCCACAGGGTTGCCAAGAGTCAGAAACAGCAACTGAAGAGCAGCAATAAAAAAATTGGCTCACACAGTGTGTAACATTGTGAAAAGGATGTCTTTTATTTAGTATAATTCCCTCAAGGTCCATGGAATTTACTGTGCACTCCAATTGCTTGTTCCCTTTTTTTTGCAGAGTAATGTTCCTTTGAATAGATGTACCACTGTTTTCACTCACCCAGTGTATTATTTTCCTGTAGCTGCTATAACAATTTAGCACAAACATGGAGGCTTAACTCAGAGGAAATTTATTCTCTTACAGTTCAAGAGGCTTGATGAACAACATCAGCCTCATTGGAGAGAAATCAAGGTATCAACGAGGCTGCCTACCCTCTTAGTACTCCAGCTGGCATTTTGTCTTTTTGCTTATTTCAGTTTCTGTTGGCTTCTGGCATAGCTGACTTGTGGCTGCATCACTTCAATTTCTGCCTTTACCTTTCATCTGTGTGTCAAATCTGTCTCTGTCTCTTTATAAGGTTACATGTGGATACAACTAGCACCCACTTGGATAACCCAGGATAATTTCTCATGTTACTATTCTTAATCACTTATACTAAAAACATCTTCCAAATAAAATAATATTTATGCTGATTGCAGCCAAGAAATTAAAAGACGCTTACTCCTTGGAAGGAAAGTTATGACCAACCTAGACAGTATATTAAAAAGCAAAGACATTACTTTGCCAACCAAGGTCTGTCTAGTAAAGGCTATGGTTTTTCCAGTGGTCATGTACGGATGTGAGAGTTGGACTGTGAAGAAAGCTGATCGCCGAAGAATTGATGCTTTTGAACTGTGGTGCTGGAGAAGACTCTTGAGAGTCCCTTGGACTGCAAGGAGATCCAACCAGTCCATCCTAAAGGAGATCAGTCTTGGGTGTTCATTGAAGGGACTGATGTTGAAGCTGAAGCTCCAATACTTTGGCCACCTCATGCGACGAGTTGACTCACTGGAAAAGACTGATGCTGGGAGGGATTGGGGGCGGGAGGAGAACGGGACGGCAGAGAATGAGATGGCTGGATGGCATCACCGACTCTATGGACATGAGTTTGAGTGAACTCTGGGAGTTGGTGATGGACAGGGAGGCCTGGCGTGCTGTGGTTCATGGGGTCGCAAAGAGTCGGACAGGACTGAGCGACTGAAATGAACTGAACTGAACTGAACTGAACTGAATGAGGTCCAGGGATTAATATTTCATATCTTTAAGGGTTGTTATTCAACCTTCTAAACCCAGAGAAAGATATTTGTGTTGTTTCCAGTTTGAGGTTATTACAAATAAAGCTTGTAGAAACATTGATTTGCAATTTTTTGAGGGTGAATTTAAGTTTTACTTTCTCCATGGTACATACTCAGACAATTTCTGGGCCATAGTATAAATGTGCTTTTAACTTAGTAAGAAGGTTCAGTTCAGTTCAGTTCAGTTCAGTCGCTCAGTCGTGTCCGACTCTCCGCGACCCCACGAATCACAGCACGCCAGGCCTCCCTATCCATCACCAACTCCCGGAGTACACTCAAACTCATGTCCACGGAGTCGGTGATGCCATCCAGCCATCTCATTCTCCGTCGTCCCCTTCTCCTCCCACCCCCAACCTTTCCCAGCATCAGAGTCTTTTCCAGTGAGTCAACTTGTCGCATGAGAAGGTACTCAACAGTTTTCCGCAATGGTTCTAACATTTTCTCACAAGCAATGGATGTGATAACAATTGGCTCTGCATCCTTGTCTGCGCATAGTATTGTTGATATGTTATTTGAATCACTCTAACATATGTGAGTGATATCTATTCATGGCTTTAACTGACATTTTCTTAATGTTTATTAATGTTGAGATTTTTCTATATGCTTATTTGCCATCCTTGTGTTCTATTTGGTGAACTACTAAGTATTTTACCAATTTCTAATTGAATGGATTTCTTACTACTGAACTCAGAGAGTTGTTTACTCGAGAAACAAGCCATTTTCAGATATTGTAAATATAGTTTCCAAAAATGTGGCTTATCCACTGATTGTCTTAGAATGTTTATACAACAAACGTGTTTAAGAGATTTCCCTGGTGTTCCAGAGGTTAAGAATCCATGCTTCCAATATAGGGAGTACAAATTTGATCCCTGGTCAGAGAATTAAGATCCATATGCCCCACTAAGTAGCATAAATAAGTAAATAAATAAAACTATTTAATTTCAATGTAGTCCTATTTAATTATGTTATACTCTTAAGGATTCCATTTTTTATACATACCTAACAATCTGTCCCTAAGTTACAAAGATTTTGTAACTTTTCTTCTAAAAGTTTTATAGCTTAAATTTTGATATTATTTTAATAAATTGTTGTATATCATGTTTGGTTTAGATCAAGTTTAAATTTTTTGCCAGTGGATGTTCATTTCTTCCAACAGCATATGTTGAAAAGTCTATCCCTTCTACATTGAATTGCTTTTGCAACTTTGTGAAATATCAGAAGTTTATCCTTATGTTTATCCTTCCTTGGAGAAGGAAATGGCAACCCACTCCAGTGTTCTTGCCTGGAGAATCCCAGGGACAGGGGAGCCTGGTGGGCTGCCGTCTATGGGGTCGCACAGAGTTGGACACGACTGAAGCGACTTAGCAGTAGCAGCAGCATCCTTATGTGGGTCTATTTGTATCTTTCTCTTTTTCATTCATTGATCTATGCATCTCTCTTTCCTCTAGTATCACTTTTTCTTAAGAAATATAGATTTCTGTTTACAATCTTTATCTCTTCTATTTCCTTTATCTCTCATATATTTTAGAGTCAGCTTTACAATATCTATAAAGAATCTATAAAGAATCATGATGTGTTTTAGGTAAGAATTGCATTAAACTGATTTAGGGAAAATTGACATTTTAGTATATTGAATCTTCAAAACCATGAATACAGTTTTTTTCTCAGTTTACTTAGATTTCATTTCTTTCTTCACCATTTGTAGTTTTCAGCATATACATGTTGTTTATATTTAGTTAGATTTATATCAAATGATTTCATAATTTTGGAACTATTGTAAAAGATATACTGTTTTTCTATTTTTGTGTCTACATGTTCATTGTTAGTATACAAAAATAAAATTGATATTGTGTGTGTGTGTGTGTGTTGATCTTGTATCCTATGAACTTACAGAACTTATTAGTTCTAGAAGGATTTACTTTTTGGTATATTCTTTGTGATTTTCTTCATGGAAAAGCTTGTCATCTCCAAGGAGAGACAAGTTTTATCTATTCTATTCTAATCTGTACATCTATGATTTTCTTTCCTTGCTTTGTTGCACCTGCTAAGATTCCCAGGTGTAGTGAGAGTAGATGTCTTTGCCTTGTTCTTAAACTTTGGGGGACAGAAGTCGATTTTTCACCACTAAATGCAATATTAGCTGTAGATATTTTAGATCCTCTTTTTGAAGTTGAGGAAGTTCTCCATCTTGCATAAATATATTTCATAATGCATAATGCATGAATATTTTTCTCTGTATGGTTTTTGAATTTTTTCCAATTCTCTCTGTATCAATTAAGATGATCACATGATTTTTTTCCTTTAAACTATTACTATGGTTGAATATATTGTTTGATTTTTAAAGTGAACAACTCTTGCATTTCTGCAGCAAACATCTCTTGGTTGGCATGCATTATTCTTTTTATATATTGTATATTAATTTGTTCAGGTTTTGTTTCAGATTTTGAGTTTATAGTTACATGAGATATTGGTTGATGTTTTGCTCTTTAAATACCGTTTTTGTTTCCGTTCCGTTCAGTCGCTCAGTCGTGTCCGACTCTTTGCGACTCCGTGGACTGTAGCCTAGTAGGCTTCTCCATCCATGGGATTCTCCAGGCAAGAATACTGGAGTGGGTTACCATTTCCTTCTCCAGGGGATCTTCCCGACCCAGGGATCGAACCCGGGTCTCCCGCATTGGAGGCAGACGCTTTAACCTCTGCGTATCAAACCAATGCCGGCCCCATTAAGCTATACATCTCTTCTGTTTTCTGGAAGGCCTTTTGTCGATTTTGCTGCTTCCGTATCTTGGTTACTGTTCATTGTACACTTGGCTACAGTGAACCTAGAGGTGCATATATCTTTTCAAATTAGTGTTTTCATTTTCTTCAGATAAACATGTGAACAATATTTCTCTCGATATGCTTTTAAAGTATATTTTTGTATATTTTAAGTATCTACTTTTAAGTATATATAGTTATTTTTAAGCTTCAGAAATTTGATTCTATTGTGTATGGACATTATTCAAATTTAATCTGTTTGGAGTTTACTTAGCTTCTTGAATTTGCTAGTGTTTTGTCTTTCATCATATTTTAGAAGCTGATATTTCCTCTAATAATTTTCATCTGTTACTTCCTCCCTTTTCTGGGATTGTGTTGACACTGCTGTCAGGTTATTATTCTTGCCTCACTAGTCCTGAGGGTCTGTTATTTTCTTTCTTTTGTCTTTTTAAATAAATTTTTTACAGCAGTAAAAAATCGAGCAGAGAGTACAAAGTGTTCCCACACACTTCCTATCTCCCCGCAATCCGCCTTCATTGCCAACATCCCCCACCAAGCAGAGTGGTGCTTTTTTACAGTCAGTGAACCTATATGGACATGGCATTATCACTCAAAGGCCGTGATTTACATAAAGGTTCACTCTTCGTGTTACACATTCTGTAGTTTTGGACAAATGTGTAATTACTTGTATCCAGCACTATATTATCAGACAAAATAGTTTCAATGCCCTAAAAATCCTCTGTGTTCCTGTAGAATTTATCATAGAATTGTAATTCCAATCCTTTTGAAACTGGACATGGCTACCTGACTTTCTCTGGCCACAGAAATGTTAGCAAAAGTAAGACTGGTCATTTTTGTGTACAACTTAAATAGCTGGTGAGAGCTTCCTTTCTTTCTATCATGGTTATTGGACATGTTCCAAATGATGGATGCTCCATCACCCTGTTTCCTGATGAAGATAACACAAGGTAATAACCCAACCAGCATGTAAACATGTGAAGTGCTTGTTTGAATAAGTTAAAAATAACTTGTTTTAGGCCGTTGTCAATTTTTAATTTGTGACATAAAATCAGTTGAATGATACAATATTTGTGTGTGTGTGTGTGAGTGTGAGTGTGTGTGAGTGTGAGTGTGTGTGAGTGTGAGTGTGAGTGTGTGTGTGTGTGAGTGTGTGTGAGTGTGTGTGTGTGTGTGTGTGTGTGCGTGTGGTAGATTCTCAAGGAAGCAGATTTTGAAAAGCATGTGCCCCTCTTCTTTGTCAGTTATCCTTTCCATTTCTGGTGACTTAATCCCTTTTCCTTCCCATGCTTATGCTTGTCCTTTCCAATGTGGATCTGATGATGGTGACGATCAGGATATGTGTGCATGCATCCTACTCAGAATAATGAACACTTAATCTAGATAGACTGGATCAACCACAGAAACGTACCTCATCTAACAAGGTTTTGTGTTAGGGGTGGGCATGTGACCCAAGCTAGGTCGATCGGACTGTCTTGCAAAAACGTGAAATGTGCTATACTCAGGAGGCGGCTGAGGCAGAGCTGCCCCCAGCAGCCCTCTTCAGTTCCTGTCACTGATCACTATTCTTCACTCCTAGTCTAATCTTTAATTTTGTGGTTTTTCAGTGTGCAGTGACAACTTTCCCGTTTTCAGTTCAGTTCAGTTCAGTTCAGTCGCTCAGTCGTGTCCGACTCTTTGCAACCCCAAGGACTGCAGTACTCCAGGCTTCCCTGTCCATCACCAATTCTCAGAGTTTACTCAAACTCATGTCCATTGAGTCAGTGATGCCATCCAAATGTCTCATCCTCTGTCGTCCCCTTCTCCTCCTGCCTTCCATCTTTCCCAGCATCAGGGTCTTTTCAAATGAGTCAGCTCTTCACATCAGGTGGCCAAAGTATTAGAGTTTCAGCTTCAACATCAGTCCTTCCAATGAACACTCAGGGCTGATCTCCTCTAGGATGGACTGGTTGGATCTCCTTGCAGTCCAAGGGACTCTCAAAAGTCTTCTCCAACACCACAGTTCAAAAGCATCAATTCTTCAGCATTGAGCCTTTTTTATAGTCCAACACTCACATCCATACATGACCACTGGAAAAACCCTGTTTTACCTATCTGAAATAGTTGTGTTGCTTGACTCTAAAGAAACCTATGTCATAAATTTAGATAATGATTTTTCTTTTATTGATTTACTTAAAGATACTTCTTTGGAATTACTCATCTCTTCTAGTGAATTAATTTCGACACTTATGCACACTAATTTTTCCTTTATTTTCTTTAGGGTTATCTTACTACATTGTCTAACATTGAATTAAATATTTAATTGGTTTGTTTATTTTGCTTGCTTATCTAAAAATGCATATTTTAAATGCTATAAAACTTTCCTTTAGATTTATCCTATGGTTTTAAATTTTAGCAATTTTGTTTTAATTATATTCTGTATATTCCATAATTTTGAATTTTATTTCTTCTTTATCAAAAAATTGAAAATTTAATTTAAGATCATTGTTAATTTCCAATTATGTTATAAATTTATTTTTAAATTTTATTTGTTCTGAATCTGATTTGTACTATTTACACATTTTATAATTTATTGAAATGTTCTTTGAAGTATATTAGAAAATCAATTTTTAAATTTCATGAACATTTAAGAATAAGATGTATTTTTAGTTTTAAGGTATGATATCATATATATTAATTTTTATCTATCTCATGAATGACTATTTATTTCTCTGTGTCTACTTTTTTATGTGTTTGTACTGGGTCCAAAGTGGCCAGAGGCAGATGAGTTATTTCTATGCTAAAAATCTTATTGTTTATTTCGCTATGGTTTTGCATTATAAATATTTGGTGTTACATTTTTTAATGCAGAAAAATATATGACCTATATTTAGTGTGTAGTGTATATTGTGTTATTCTAAAGTTCTCCTGCCTGCGCTGATTTACGAATGTGGTTCCATTCTGTGAAAAGCAAGATTATTCAGTGATCAATGACAAAATGAACAGATCTGAACAGATAGTTCACATGAGAAAAAATGCAAATAGCCAGTAAACATGTAAAAAGAATGTCCAACATTATTAATAATAATGAAAATAGCAGCATATAATATATTCCATAAAAATTCCTATGATGATTTTACTCTGTATCTGGTGAAGTGTGAGGCAATTGACATTTCCTCTCATTGATGATGGTGGATGCATACAATTCTATTTTGAATAATCAAGATTTTAAATATGCACATGCTTCCAAACCTATAAATTTATCTTGGTAATAAAAAATCACAAAGATTCTTTTTTTTTTTCAGGATAGTAATTGAAAACTCTTGGAAGGTAACTAAAGAGCTCAACAGTAAGATATTTGTTAAATTAAACTACATCTATACAATGAGTTATTAAAATATAATTATTTGAGAAGATATGTGGTTGAGAATGATGAAGTAAAGGTGTTTTTTTTTTATTCTACATTCTTCTCGAACCAACTGAAAAGAATAAAAACACAGAAGAATTATTCATGGTTCATAAAACTAGGTAAAAATTCCTGCCAGCTAGAGTAAGAGAAATAGCTGCCAAATACACTGCGGTCAGAATCAAAACAGGGGAAGGCAGAGTCATTTATATGATCAAATAAATACATACATGGAGGAGAAAAGATAAAACTTTCATGCAGAAATTTCATATAATTTAGGTAAATATCCCTCCTCCTCAAGAAGATGAAGTATAGCTCCCCATCCCTTAAGCGTGGGCTACTCTGACTTCCTTTCAAAGGGCGAGGTATGCGGGCTGAGTCGTGTCAGACCCTCTGTGACCTCATGGACTGCAGCTCGCCAGGCTCTTCTGTCCATGAAATTTTCCAGGCAAGGATACTGGAGTGGGTTGCCATTTCCTTCTCCAGAAGATCTTCCCAACCCAGGGATGAAACCCGCGTCTCTTGTGTCTCCTGCATTGGCAGGTAGGTTCTTTACCACTGAGCCACCTGGAAAGCCCCAAGCAAAGTATGGAAGGAAACAAAAGTAACTTTCAATGGAAAAACCTGGCAAACCAAACCTCAGCCAGGTGTCCAATGGCAACATCAATGGTCATAAGTCATGTTGATACCATATACTCTTGACTTGGCACTTTACCTCAATAGTCTTTTTTCCCAGAAACACTTAACTCCATTCTAACCAAGAGAAAATCATCAAACAAATCCCAATTGAGGGGTGGTCTTCAAAAATACTTGATCAGTACTCCTCAAAACTGTTAAAGTCATCCTAAATAAGGAACATCTAAGAAACCATCATAGTTCAGGTGTTCAGAAGCTATTCTGTCTAAATGTAATGTTGTACCCTGGATGGGATACTGAAATAGAAAAGGGTCATTAGAAAAAAATAATGTAATTCATAATAATTAGTTACTTTCATTTCATTAATTGTAACAATATTATTTCTTAGTTGTGACAAATGTTCCATAGTCATATAAGGTGTTAATGATAGGAGAAATTGGGTGTACTGTATATGGAAGCTCTATAGTATCCTTGCAAATTTTCTATGATTTTAAAACTACCCATAAAAAGGTTTAGATACTTAAATATTTTTAAAAAATCTTATACTACTAAATGGAAAAGTATTTATTAGATTTGTTTCATTTGTTCCTTCAAAGAGAAGACAGAAACAATTGGCAGAAGTTAAAAGGAAGCATGTTTATAAAACATCTTTTTAAAATAATTTGAGCAGTGTAGAGCTGACCCATTAGTGGAGGTAATCAAGATAATCAAGGTGCAGTTGGAGGAATGCTTGCTAGAGATCTTGAAAAACCATTTACAGCATCTCACAAGGGTTAAACTGACAGTAACAAAGATAACTTTATTGAACGATTTCATGTTCTTTATTTAATTTAATCATCACAATGCCTCCACTTAATGGACAAAGAAAATGAGTTCCTCTGAGAGCCCAAGACTTGCCTGAAACTATCAAGAAAGTACCCAGTGACAGTAGGAGACATTCCTGTCTCAATTCAAAGCTCACAGCCTTTCCACCCACAAGGACCACAGAGATGTCTTCTGGGATATGTCTGTAACATGTGACTAAAAAGAGAAGTTGATTCAAGAAGAAAATTTTCATGGAACAAGACAATGACAAATAGCAGACTGAAGAACTAGGAAAATACTGAGAACTAGAAAAGAAACTAAGAAAGTGATTTATGATAGTCTCCAAGTGGAAAAAAAAAGGAAAATAATATTACTATGAAGACAGTTGATCCATTTTAGATAGTTCTGTATGCTGTCCATCATTAAATATCACCAGTCAGCAGGAGATGCAGACATTTAACCAAATAAAATACCGATAATACTAGATTTCAATCCCTGTTTTTCATTGTATGATTACAACCAAGTGTGTTTAATGAAACTGTGAGATCCTCTCTCCCAGGAACAAACAAAAATCAGGCTCACAGTGAAGGCATTCCATCCTGTGAAGGACCGAATTTAGCACCAGGGAGCAAGGGAATGTGCTGTGGTAAACCAACTCTGCGGAAAAGAACTTACGTAATAGACCTCATAAGATTTTACAATGTCTGGGTTGTTATTTCAGAAAATTGCCCAGGGCTTATGAAACACACTTACCTTGATCTCCTCTACAAACATATTTTCCTGTAAATTAATCAGTAAGCAGAAAAGATATCACCAGCATTACCAACTTAGAGATGTGCGTATTTTCTTTGTAAAGGGTCAGCTGTGCTCAGAGACTTGAAGTCCGTTCTGGGTGACTGTAGGCTATTGATCTATTGTGGAATGTGTCCTAGTTGAAGGTTAGCCAGGGATACTCACAATTGTCTTCCCGCAGGCCAGTCGCCTTCCCTCCATTCACAATGAAACTGTTTAATTCATAAAGCTTTGATGCTTCAACTGCTTCTGACCTTCTGTGAGCACTTCAAAGGAGAAAATTAGCTGCCTGGAAAAATATAATGACCTAAATCCAGCAATTTGGGACACACATGTTACAGTCTGTTGAACCCATGTTGACTATACTGTTTCTTTGGGGAACAGATTGTCTTAGAGGCCCATAATTGGAAAAGGGTGCTAATTTGAAGAGTTTGAAAATGAATAGGTATTGATCCATTATTTAAGTATCATTCCTGTTAGGGGCTTAGCTCAGAGGCAAAATGTTAGACGCTGTGCATGGAGGTGGTTTCATTGTGTTTAGTCTTTACTGATGGCATTTGCTAAAGTGAAATAACACTCATAATAACATATACAAAGCAACCTCCATGAATTTTTTTCTTTTGTTTTCTTTCAATTTTTTTAATATCTTAATAAAAAAACTTTATTTTTAGAGCAGTTTTAGGCTCACAGTAAACTGAGAAAGTACAAAGTGTCTCATATACCCCTTACGGTTGCGTGTACACCATGGCCCCCTCTAGCAACATCCTGCACAGCAGTGGCATGTTTATTGCAATTGATGAATTTGCAGTTGACTCATCAGCCAAAGTCCTTACTTTGCATTAGCGTTCACTCTTGGCTTTGTATATTATATGAGTTTGACACATGTATAATTTCATGTTTCACCATTCACTGCCCTAAAAATTATCTGTGCTCTCCATATTCATACCATTCTCCTCTCTAACCATGCAGCTACTAATCTTTTCGCTGTTTTTCCAGTTTTGTCTTTCCAAGAATGTTGTGTAGTTGGATCATACAGTATGTAGTCTCTTAAATTGGCTTCTTTCACTTAGTAATGTGCATTTAAATTACCCCCATGTGTTTTCATGGCTCATTAGCTCATTATTTAGTGATGAATAATGTTTGATCCTCAGGATATACTGCAATTTACTTATCCAATCACAACTGAAGAATGTCTTGGTTGTTTTCTTATTTTGGTGATTATGACTGACTTCCAAATGTAGGTTTTTATGTGGACACAAGTTTTCAATTCATTTGGGTAAATGTGAGGAATACAATTGCTGGATTGCATGGTAAGAATATGTTAGTTTTCTAAGAAGCTGCCAAACTGTCTTCCAAAGTAGTTATATCATATTTTGAATTACCACCAACAATAAAGGAGAATTCCTCTTTTCAGTGATTTGGATTTTGGTCATTCTAATATGTATGTAGAGGCATCATTGTTATAATTTGTAATTCCCCAGAGAAGGAAATGGCAACCCACTCCAGTACTCTTGCCTGGAGAATCCCATGGAGGGAGGAGCCTGGTAAGCTACAGTCCATGGGGTTGCAAAGAGTCAGACAGGACTCAGCGACGACTTCTTCTTCAATGATGTATGAGGCTGCTTATATGTCGTCTGTATTTCTTGTTAGGTAAAATGTCTGTTCAAGTCTTTTGCCCATTTTGTAAATGGCTATTCATTTTCTTATTGTTGAGTTTTAAGACTTCTTTGTATGTTTTGGACACCAATCTTTTATCAGATGAATATTTTCTCCCTGTCTTCTCATTCACTTGACATTGTACTTCACAAAGCAGAAGTTTTTAGATTTAATGAAATTCAAACTATGATTTTTTTTCCTGTGTAATGTATTTTGGTGCTGCATCTAAAAAGTCATTGCTATATCCAAAGTCAAATATATTTTCTCCTATGCTATTTTCTGGCAGTTTTACTTTTTATGTTTTAAAATTTTTATTGGGTATAGTTGATTTACAATGTTGTATTAGTTTCAGGTATATAGCAAAGTGAATCTGTTATACATAAACAAATGCCTACTCTTCTTTAGATTATTTTCCCATATAGGACATTACAGAGTATTGAGTAGAGTTCCCTGTACTATATGTGTATATATATTAGTAGGCCCTTCTTAGATATCTGTGTGTGTATGTGTCAAGCCCAATCTTCCAATTTATGCCTCCCCTCCCTTACCCCCTGGTAAGCACAAGTATATTTTCTACATCTGTAACTCTTTCCATTTTATAGATAAATTCATCTGTAGCCCTTTTTTAGATTCCACATAAAAGCAATGTCATATGATATTTGTTTTCCTCTGTCTGACTTCTGATTGTCAGTATAACAATCTCTATGTCCATCCATGTTGCAGCAAATGATATGATTTTGTTCTTTTTTATGGCTGAGTAATATTCCATTATATATATATGTACTGCTCCTTCTTTATCCATTACTCTGTTGATAGACATTTGGGCATTTGTGTTGCTTCCATGCCCTGGCTATTGTAAATAGTGCTGCAATGAACACTGGGGTGTATGAATCTTTTTGAATTACAATTTTCCCCAGATACATGCCCTGGAGTGGGAGTGCTGGATCATATGGTAGCTCTATTTTTAGCTGCTTAAGGAAACTCCACAGAGTATTTGCAACAGTGGCTATATCAGTTTAAATTCCCAGCAATAGTATAAGAGGGTTCCCTTTTCTCCACAACCTCTCCAACATTTATTGTTTATATATTTTTTGATGATGGCCATTCTGATTGATGTGAGGTGACGTGAACTATACTTCATTATAGTTTTGATTTGCATTTCCCTAATAATTAGTGATGTTGAGCATCTTTTAATATGCTTTATAACCAACTGTTGATCTTCTTTGGAAGAATGTGTATTTAGATTTCTGCTAATGTTTTGATTGGGTTTTTGTGTTTTTTGATACTGTGCAATGGCAAGCCATTCCAGTACTCTTGCCTAGACAATCCCATGGATGGAGGAGCCTGGTAGGCTGCAGTCCGTGTGGTCGCTAAGGATCCGACACGACTGAGCGACTTCACTTTCACTTTCACTTTTCACTTTCCACTTTCACACACTGGAGAAGGAAATGGCAGCCCACTCCAGTGTTCTTGCCTGGAGAATCCCAGGGATGGGGAGCCTGGTAGGCTTCTGTCTATGGGGTCACACAGAGTCGGACATGACTGAAGTGACTTAGCAGCAGCAGCAGCAGCTCCATGAGCTGTTTGCATATTTTGTAGATTAATCCCTTGTTGGTTGCTTCATTTGCAAATATTTTCTCCCATTCTGACTGTAGTCCTTTTGTTTTGTTTATGGTTTCCTTTCCTATGCAAAGGCTTGAAGTTTAAGTGTTGTTGTCGCTCAGTCATGTATGACTCTCTGAGAACCCATGGACTGCAGCACACCAGGTTTCCCTGTCCCTCACCGTCTCCCAAAGCATACTCAAACTCATGCTCATTGAGTCAGCGATGCCATCCAAACATCTTGTCCTCTGTCTTCCCCTTCTCCTCCTGCCATCAATTTTTCCCAGCATCAGGGATTTTTACAGTCAGTCAGCTCTTCGCATCAGTGGTCAAAGGATTGTAGCTTCAGCATCAGCATCAGTCCTTTTAATGGAGATTCAGGATTAATTTCCTTTACGATTGACTGGTTTGATCTCCTTGCAGTCCAAGGGAGTCTAAAGAGTCTTCTTCAACACCACAGCTCAAAAGCATTAATTCTTCAGCACTGAGCCTTTTTTTTAGTCCAACACTTACATCCATATGTGACTACTGGAAAAACCATAGCTTTGACTAGTCAGACCTTTGCCGGCAAAGTAGTGTCTCTGCTTTTTAATATGCTGTCTAGGTTGGTCATAGTTTTTCTTCCAAGGAGCAAGAATCTTTGAATATTATGGCTGCAGTCACCATCTGCAATGATTTTGGAGGCCCCAAAATAAAGTCTGTCACTGTTTCCATTGTTTCACCATCTATTTGCCATGAAGTGATGGGACAAGATGCCATGATTTTCATTTTTTGGATGTTGATTTGAAGCCACCTCTTCCACTCTCCTTTTTCATCTTCATCAAGAGACTCTTTAATTCCTCTTCACTTTCCTCCATAAGGAAGGTTTCATCTACATGCCTAAAGTCATTGATATTTCTTCTGGCAATGTTGATTCCAGCTTGTGCTTCATCCAGCCTGCATTCCACATGATGTACTCTGCATATGAGTTAAATAAGCAGGACGACAGTATATACTCTTGACATTCATCTTTCCCAATTTTGAACCAGTCCATTGTTCCATGTCCAGTTCTAACTGGTGCTTCTTGACCTGCATACAGGTTTCTCAGGAGGAAGGTCAGGTGGTCTGGTATTCCCATCTCTTTCAGAATTTTCCACAGCTTGTTGTGTGATCCACAGTCAAGGACTTTAGCATGGTCAGTGAAGAAAAGGTACATGTTTTTCTGGAATTCTGTTGTTTTTTCTATGATCCAACAGATATTGGTAATTTGATCTCTGGTTCCTCTGCCTTTTCTAAATCCAGCTTGAACATCTGGAAGTTCTTGGTTCACTTAATGTTGAAGCCTTGCTTGGAAAATTTTTGAGCACTACTTTGCTGGCATGTGAAATGAGTGCAATTGTGAGGTAGTCTGAACTTTCTTTGGCATTGCCCTTCTTTGAGATTGGAATGAAAACAAACTGACCTTTTCCAGTCCTGTGGCCCCTGCTGAGTTTTCCATATTTCCTGGCATCTTGAGTGCAGCACTTTCACAGCATCATCTTCTAGGATTTGAAATAGCTCAGCTGAAATTCCTTCACCTCCACTAGCTTTGTTTGTAGTGATTCTTCCTAAGGCCCACTCTACTTTGTGCTCCAAGATGTCTCACTCTAGATGAGTGATCACATCATTATGGTTATCTGGGTCATTAAGATCGTTTTTGTACAGTTCTGTGTATTCGTGTCACCTCTTCTTAATCTCTTCTGCTTCTGTTAGGCTCATACTATTTCTGTCCTTTATTGTGCCTATATTTGCATGAAATGTTCCCTTGGTATCTCTAATTTTCTTGAAGAGATCTCTAGTCTTTCCCATTCCATTGTTTTTGTCTATTTCTTTTCATTGCTCACTTAGGAAGGCTTTCCTATCTCTCCTTGCTATTCTTTGGAACTCTGCATTCAGATGGGTATCTTTTCACTTCTCCTTTGTCTTTCACTTTTCTTTTTTTCTCAACTATTTGTCAGCCCTCCTCAGACAGCCATTTTGCCTTTTTGCATTTCTTTTTCTAGGGGATCGTTTCGATCACTGCCTCCTGTACAATGTCATGAACCTCCATCCATAGCTCTTCAGGCACTCTGTCTATCAGACCTAATCCCTTGAATCTATTTGTCACTTACACTGTATAGTCAAAAGGGATTTGATTTAGATCATACCTGAATGGTCTAGTGGTTTTCCCTTCTTTCTTCAATTTAAGTCTGAATTTTGCAATAAGGAGTTCATGATCTGAGCCACAGTCAGCTCCTGGTCTTGTTTTTGCTGACTGTATAGAGCTTCTCCATCTTTGACTGCAAAGAATATAATCAAGCTGATTTCCGTATTGGCCATCTGGTGATGTCCTTATCCAGAATTCTCTCTTGTGTTGTTGGAAGAGGGTGTTTGCTATGACCAGTGCGTTCTCTTGGCAAAATTGTTAGCCTTGCCCTGCTTCATTTTGTACTCCAAGGCCAGACTTGCCTGTTACTCCAGGTATCTCTTGACTTTCTACTTTTGCATTCCAGTTCCCTATGATGAAAAGGACATCTCTTTTTGGTGTGAGTTCTAAAGAGGCTTGTAAGCCTTCACAGAACCGTTCAAATCCAGCTTCTTCAGCATTAATGGCTGGGGCATAGACTTGGATTACTATGGTAATAAATGATTTTGCTTAGAAACATCAGAGATCATTCTGTCACTTTTGAGATTGCACCCAAGTACTGCATTTCAGATTCTTTTGTTGACTATGAGGGCTACTCAATTTCTTCTAAGGGAATCTTGCTCACAGTAGTATATATAATGATCATCTGAATTAAATTTGCCCCTTCCGGTCCATTTTAGTTCACTGATTACTAAAATGTCGATGTTCACTCTTGCCATCTCCTGTGTGACCACTTCCAATTTACATTGATTCACAGACTTAGCATTCCAGATTCCTATGCAATATTGTTCTTTACAGCATCAGACTTTACTTTCAACACCACACACATCCACAACTGGTCTTTGCTTCTACTTTGGCTCAGCCTCTTCATTTCTTCTGGAGCTATTTCGCTGCTCTTCTCCAGTAGCCTATTGGGCACCTACTGACCTGGGGAGTTCATCTTTCAGTGTCGTATCTTTTTGCCTTTCATGGTGCAAAGACCCTACAGTGAATCAATGCCTGGTGTGTTAAGAAAACAGCAGAGTGAAAGAGAGAATAATAGCATGTCATTGAGCACTTCCACATGGAGGTTGGCACAGGACCAAACTCAAGACAAGCAACTCATAACAGTTAATGAAAAATTGTTGCAAGGCTAAATGTACGTACGTCACCAAAGATCTCAGAATAGAAGGATATGCACTCATTTTCTCCTGCAGGAACACCAAAATTGCAACTAGCTGCTGGACAACCATCAACAGGAAAATGTCGGATCCCACCCAAAAAGTATATTCTGCATCCAGCAGCAAAGGAGAAGCCCCAACAATATAGTAGGAGGGGTTCAGACTGGTTTAAAATCAAATTGCAGACCTGCCAGACACTCAGAAGGAGCAAACAAAACCTTGTGCATACTCGGACCAACTGGGTCCCAGTGCAGTGACCAGAAAGGAGCAGTGACCCCCACAAGAGACTAAGCCAGACCTGCCTTTGAGTGTTTGAGTGTCTCCTATGGAGGCACGGGTCACTAGTGACCTGCCGCAAGGGCAGGGGCTCTGGCTGCAGCAGACGTGGGAGGCGCGGCATGCGACATGAGTTCTCTTGAAGGAGGTAGCCATTAGCACCAGTATAGAGCGGCTGAGGAGACGACTCAAGCTGGAGAACAAATATACCAAAGAAGTTCTCACACTGTTGCAAAAGTTCTAGGGCCTACAACAGATTTCCCAACCTGGAAATCCAACAAAAGTACTGAGAACCCCCAGGGAAACAGAGCCTTGGAGGGCACAACAAAGCCCTTTGTGCACCAGAACCCAGGAGAAAGGAGCAGTGGCCCCACAAGAGACTGAGCCAGGCTTGCCTGTGAGTGTCTGGGAGTCTCCAGTGGAGGCGTATGTCGACAGTGACCTGCTCCAGGGTCAGGGGCACTAACTACAACAGTCCTGAGAGCCATGCTGGCATAAGTCCTTGTGAAGGAGCTCACCTTTGCCCCACCACAGTTTGGCCTCAGGCCAAACTACAGGGAAGGCACACAGCCCACCCATCAGCAGAAAACTGGATTGAAGATTTACTAGGCATGGCCAACTGAGCTATCTCAAATCTTAAAAGGTGATGCTATGAAAATGCTGCACTCAATATGCCAGCAAATTTGGAAAACTCAGCAGTGGCCACAGGACTGGAAAAGGTTTTCATTCAAATCCCAAAGAAAGGCAATGCCAAAGAATGTTCAAATTACTGCAAAATTGCACTCATCTCACAAGCTAGCAAAGTCATGTTCAAAATTCTCCAAGCCAGGCTTCAACAGTACATGAACCATGAACTTCCAGTTGTTCAAGCTGGATTTGGAAAAGGCAGAGGAACCAGAGAGCAAATTGCCAACATACATTGGATCACTGAAAAAGCAAGAGAGTTCCAGAAAAACATCTACTTCTGCTTTATTGCCAATGCCAAAGCCTTTGACTGTGTGGATCACAACAGACTGTGGAATATTCTTAAAGAGATGGGAATACCAGACCACCTTACCTGCCTCTGAGAAACCTGTATGCAGGTCAAGAAGCAACAATTAGAACGGGACATGGAACAATGGACTGGTTCCAAATCGGGAAAGGAGTAAATCAGGGCTGTATATTATCACCCTGCTTGTTTAACTTATTTGCAGAGTACATCATGTGGAATGTGGGCTAGATGAAGCACAAACTGGAATCAAGATTGCAAGGAGAAACATCAATAACCTCAGATACACAGATGACACCACCCTCATGGCAGAAAGCAAAGAACTAAAGAGCCTTTTGATGAAAGTGAAAGAGGAGAGTGCAAAAAGTTGGGTTAAAACTCAATATTCAATAAACTAAGGTTATGGCATCCGGTCCCATCACATCATGGCAGATAGATGGGGAAACAATGGAAACAGTGACAGACTTTATTTGGGGGCTCTAAAATCACTGCAGCCATGAAATTAAAAGACGCTTGCTCCTTGGAAGAACCTAGACAGCATATTAAAAGGCAAAGACATTACTTTGCAACAAAGGTCCATCTAGTGAAAGCTATATCTTTTCCAGTAGTCATGAATGGATGTCAGAGTTGAACTATAAAGAAAGTTGAGAGCTGAAGAATTGATGCTTTTGAACTGTGGTATTGAAGAAGACCCTTGATAGTCCCTTGGACTGCAAGGAAATCAAACCAGTCAATCCTAAAGTAAATCAGTCCTGAATATTTATTGGAATTCCAGTACTTTGGCCACCTGATGCGAAGAGCTGACTTATTGGAAAAGACCCTGATGTTGGGAAAGATTGAGGGCAGGAAAAAAGGGGATGACAGAGAATGAGATGGTTGGATGGCATCACAGACTCGATGGACATGAGTTTGAGCAAGCTCTGGGAATTGGTGATGGACAGGGAAGCCTGGAGTACTGTAGTCCATGGGGTCACAAAGAGTTGGACATGACTGAGCAATTGAACTGAACTAAGGAGGTGGAATAAAAAAGATCTTGCTGAAATTTATGTCAGAGAGTGTTCTGCCTATGTTTTTCTCTAAGAGTGTTATAGTCTCCAGTCTTACATTTAGATCTGTAATTCTTTTTGTGTTTATTTTTTGTATGGTGTTAGGATGTGTTCTAATTTCATTCTTTTCCATGTAGCTGTTCCGTTTTCCCAGTGCCTTATTGACAAGATGGTCTTTTCTCCATTGTATATATTCCTGCCACTTTTGTCATAGACGAGGTGACCATAGGTACAGGGGTTTTCCTCTGCACTGTCTATCCTGTTCTGTTGATCTGTGTTTCTGTTTTGTGTATAGTTTTTCATTTCATCGTTGCATCTGTGATCCATATTGTGTTAATTCTTATGAAAGATATATATCTATGTCTTGCCTGTGGATGTCCAATTGTTCCAGCATCATTTGTTCAGAAGATCATTTATGGTCCACTCTATTGCATTTGTTCCTTTGCTAATGATCTGCTGAGTATATTTCTGGGCTCAGTACTCTCTTCTATTGATCTATTTATCTAATCTTTTGCTAATACTGTACTATCTTTATCACAGTAGTTTTTAGTGAGTCTTAAAAGTTCGGCATGTCAGTTCTCCCAACTATTTTTCTCCTTCAGTACTGATAGGGCTACTGTGGGTGTTTTGTTTCTCCAAATAGACTTTAGAATCATTTCGTTGATATATACAAAGTAGCTTGTTGGGATTTTGATTTCATTGACACTATAGATCAAGTTGGAAAGAACTGATATTATTGAATCTTTCTGTCCATGAACAAGGACTATCTCTTCATTTGTGTACTTCTTTGATTTTGTTTATCAAAATTTTGTAATTTTTCTCATATAGATCATGTACATATTATATATATATATATGTATTTCACTTTGGAGGTTGCTATTTTAAATGGTAATGTATTTGTAATGTATTTCAATTTTAAATTTCACTTGTTCATTCCTGATATATAAGAATATGATTTATTTTGTTTTTTAAAGTTAAAAGAAAAACTATGAAGGGAAAAGTAATAGAAAATAAAGAAAGGTACCATCTAAGATGGGGTGATCAGACATGACTAGGTCTAGCCTCATCAAAATGGTTATATGCTATATGTTAAGAAATATTTGGCATACCTTCGACTTTGTCAATTCTTCAAACTTTGATGTTGGATTTGAGTTTTAGTCAGTCTGAAATCTCTAGGAGCTGAGTTTATTGAATGAGGTAGATGATCAAATTGTACAACTCTGGTTGGGTGTCAAAATAATTAAAGACTATAAAATTAAAAAAAACTTTTTTCTGTATCTATTGATATGATCATGTGATTTTTCTGTAATCTGCTGATGTGACAGTTTAAATTAGTTAATTTTCAAAATATTAAACCTAATATAATAATATATTCATTTATTTCAAGTTGCATTATTTGCCTCACATATTTTGATACTTTTAAGTTCACATTAAGGGTCATTAAATCTTCCTGAAGTATTGACCTTTTATCACTTTGTAATGCCCCTCTTTATCACTGGTAACTTTCTTTGCTCTGAAGTCTGCACTGCCTGAAATTAATATAGCTACTCCCACTTTATCCGATCAGAGTTTGAATCACATATCTTCATCTCTATAACATATATGTATTTTATATTTAAAGTAAATTTCCTGTAGATTGACATACATTTGCGTCTTATTTTTTGATCTACTTTGGTAGATCAAAGTAATCTCTTTGGTAATCTCTCTTTTAATTAGTGTATTTAGACCACTGATATTTAAAGTGATTATTAACGTAACTGGATTAATTGTTATTGTTAATCAGTTGCTAAATTGTGTCCAACTCTTTGTGACCCCGTAGACTGGAGCATGCCAGGCTCCTCTGTTCTCCAATATCCCCCAGAGTTTGCTCAAATTCATGTTCATTGAATTAGTGATGCTATCTAACCATCACATCCTCTGCCGGCTGCTGCTTCTTTGGCCTTCAGTCTTCCTCAGCATTTTGGGGTCTTTTCCACTGAGTTAGCTCTTTGCATCAGGTAGCCAAAGTATTCAAGCTTCAGCTTCAACAGTCCTTCCAATGAATATTTGGGATCAATTTCCTTCAGGATTGACTGGTTTGATTTCCTTGCAGTTCAAAGGACTCTCAAGAGTCTTCTCCAGCACCATGATTTGAAAGCATCAGTTCTTTGGCACCCAGCCTTCTTTATGGTGCAAGTAGCACATCTGTACGTGACTACAGGAAAAATTAACACCTACCGTATTTGTAACTATTTTCTATTTTTTGCTCTTGTTCTTATTCGTGTTTTTGTCTTCCATACATTTTTTTCCTTTTGTAGTTTAAAATAAGCATTTTAAATAGCTCCATTTGTCTTCTTTCTTAACCTGTCAATTGTACATCTTGTGTGTGTGTGTTTTAACCTTCTTCTAGTGGTTGCCTTAGAATTTGCCATAAGCATTTCATGAAATGTACGCCCACTTTCATATAATACTATACCATTTTGCAGGTAATACAAATGCTTCATAGTAACAAAATATTTTTAATTCCTCCCTCCTATCCATTGTATTATTCTATCATTCATTTAACTTATGTGTTTATGCATATAAAAGCATACAAATGCATAAGAATACATAATTGTTTCCATTATTATTTTGAATACATTTTTGTTAGTTTCTCAAGGATAAGAAAAAAGTAAGTTTTAATTTTACTTTCACTTATGTATTTTCTAATACTCTTCCTTTCTTTCAGTTCAGTTCAGTCACTCAGTCGTGTCTGACTCTTTGCAACCCTGTGGACTGCAGCATGTCAGGCTTCCCTGTCCATCACCAACTCCCTGAGTTTACTCAAACTCATGTCCATTGAGTCGGTGATGCCATCCAACCATCTCATCCTCTGTCATACCTTTCTCCTCTTGCCCTAAATCTTTCCCAGCATCAGGGTATTTTCAAATGAGTCAGCTCTTCACATCATGTGGCCAAAGTATTGGAGTTTCAGCTTCAACATCAGTCCTTCCAATGAACACCCAGGACTGATCTCCTTTAGGATGGACTGGTTGGATCTCCTTGCAGCCCAAGGGGCTCTCAGGAGTCTTCTCCAGTACCACAGTTCAAAAGCATCAATTCTTTGACACTCAGCTTTCTTTATGGTCCAACTCACATCCATACATGACTACTTTGGGGAGACCATAGCTTTGACTAGATGGATGTTTGTTGGCAAAGTAATGTCTCTGCTTTTTAATATGCTGTCTAGGTTAGTCATAACTTTTCTTCCAAGGAACAGACATCTTTTAATTTCATGGCTGAAGTCACCATCTGCAGAGATTTTGGAGCCCAAGAAAAGAAATCATGTCCCTGTTTCCATTGTCTCCCCATCTATTTGCCATGAAGTAATGGGACCAGATGCCATGATCTTAGTTTTCTGACTGTTGCGCTTTAAGCCAACTTTTTCATTCTTCTCTTTCACTTTCATCAAGAGGCTTTTTAGTTCTTCTTCATTTTCTGCCATAAGGGTGGTGTCATCTGCATATATGAGGTTATTGATATTTCTCCTGGCAATCTTGATTCCAGCTTGTGCTTCTTCCAGCCCAGCATTTCTCATGATGTACTCTGCATATAAGTTAAATAAGCAGGGTGACAATATACAGCCTTGACATATACCTTTCCCTATTTGGAACCAGTCTGTTCCATGGGAAGGTCCAATTTGTGACATATCATTTTCCTTGTCTCTGTGAAATTTCTTTTAATTTTTCTTGCAGTGCTATTCTACTGGCAAGAAATTTCCTCTTCTTGTTTATCTGAAAAGTCTTTAGCTGTCCTTTGCTTTGAATGATTATTTTGTAAGGTTCAGCTTTCTAGTTTGGTGGTTTTATTCTTTCAACATTTTAAGTATTTCACTCAACTCTCTTCTTACTTGCATGGATATAGTTTGGAATTTGGATGTAATTCTTTGCTCTTTCATAGGTAGGATTCCATCCCCTGCTCTCTTTCAAGATGTTTTTCTTTATCTTTGATTTATGTAGTTAGAATATATGGACTGAAGTGCAATTTTTTGATATTTATCCTGTCCCATATTTTACATCTGTGGTTTGCAGTTTGATATTATTTCAGAGAAAATTTGAGTTATTGTTGCTTCAAATTTTCCTTCTGTTCTTTCCTGTTTTTTCTCTTTCTGGGTTTCCCATTGTGCATATGTTGCAACTTTTGAGGTTGCCCTACAGTTCTTTGATATTCTGTTCTGGTTTGTTTTGTTTTGTTTTTTCCATCAGTCTTTTTTTCTCTCCACTTTTTAGTTTTGGAAAATTTCACTATCATATTTTCAGGCTCAAAAATTATTTCCTCAGCTGTGTCTAGGTTACTAATAAAGCTATCTAAGGCATTTTTTATGTTAAATAGATTTTTTATTTCAAGTATTTCATTTCTATTATGTCTTAGAATTTTTAAATTTCTCTGCTCATATTACTCATGTGTTTTCACATACTTTCTACTTTTTCTATTACAAATTAATAGAAAATTTGTAGCGAATTCATCAAAGCTTTTAAAAATGCCTAAACCTGATAATTCCAACATTCCTGAATCTTTTTCTGACACTTGTTTAGTCTCTTCAAACTGTTTTTTGTCTTTCTGTGAACCCTGTTATTTTTTGTTGAATGTTGATCATCAAGTACTAGGTAAAGAAGTGAAGTGAAAATCGCTCAGTCATGTCCAACTCTTTGCCCCCCCTTGGACTATACAGTCCATGGAATTCTCTAGGCCAGAATACTGGAGTGGGTAGCCTTTCCCTTCTCCAGTGGATCTTCCCAACCCAGGGATCAAACCCAGGTCTCCCATTATTGGAGGCGGATTCTTTAGCAGTTGAATCACCAGAGAAGCCCTAGTAAAGAGAACTGCAATAAATAAGCCTTGTAATGTAGTGCTAAGTGTGAAGGTAATCATCCCATTGTCCTGTATTAATTTTCAGACATTTGGTGAGCTTCCAGTCCTGGACTGTGAACATCAGTAATACTTCTCAGGAATTTCCTCTCCTTGTGTGTGGCAGGGTGCTCAGAGGGGGCTAGAATTGTGTAATTCTCTTCCTCTGGAGGAAGACTAGAAAGAGCTCTAGGTGGGTGTTTCCCATCCCTCTGATACATTAGGCTCTAATAAAGAGCCAGCAGGTTAGCGCTAGTAAAATCGTTTCTTTTAATGTGAAGCCTTATTAAGAAGAATAGAATGATCCAGTGTATTTCAAAATGTCTCCTCTTTCCTTCTGCCTACTGGAAGCACAAGGGAATTTTTTTCTGATATTCATTGTGAGTATCTAGTAGAGCGGTGAAGGCAATGGCACCCACTCCAGTACTCTTGCCTGGAAACTCCCATGGACAGAGAAGCCTGGTGGGCTGCAGTCCATGGGGTCGCGCAGAGTCGGACATGACTGAAGTGACTTAGCAGCAGCAGCAGCATCTAGTAGAGCTCTTAGAGGTAAAATTGATAAAATTATGGTTTTCCCTATGACTGTGTCCCCTGGAATTTTAAACTCTCAGACTTGTCCACAATAAGACTCCAGCAATTATTCAATTACAGTTATTGGTTTTCCTATACCAGACTCATTTCTACAGAAGTTTCTGGTAAACCATAATTTTTGTGTCTGCCTGTTTCTACAATCTGTGGGGCAGTCATCTGTCCTGTGACCTCACTTCTCTGATGGATCTAAGATTGTTAATTTTTCAGTTTGTTCAAATTTGTATTTGTTGTTAGAATTGGATGACAGTTTCTAATTGTCACACAATCGAGTGTGAAACCAGAAACCAGAAGTACAGCTATAAATTATGTTGAGGAAGTTCCATAAATGTTCTTATATTAAGCATAATTTTAAAGCAGTAATCATCTGTAATAATCCATATATTATAATATGAAGTTAATTATATACATATACATACACACATATATATATGCTTTCCATATTTATTAATGAATGATTTCTTGACAAAGACCCTAAAATTTAAGGCACAGCTAGCAAAGCATTTATCCAAATCTTAGAATTATGGCGTGGAAACAAAACAGTTTTATCAGGAAAAATAAAGAGGAAAATATGTCTGTAAAAGTGAAATGCATATAGATGGGAAAATTGTAATCCAAGATAATGATGGTATGCCTGTGATCACTGAGAAAGATCAAGCTGTAAAGGATTGTGGGGTAATAATTAATGTGATTGTATGTTTCAGTGTGCCAAGGATAGTCTCAGTCTATACCAATTTCCCTGCCACATTAATACCCTTCCTAACTTTATTTATACAGCAAGTTTTATTGTCACCTTAGTATTAGTTGATGCATGCAAAGAAAATATTTATTATCATACCAATTTTTAAAAGGGAATGAGAAAGAAAGTTGGTGTTATTGTGTTAGGGAAACCATTGATTCTAGGCTAAAGGAGCATGTTTAGTCTCTTCAAACTAAAGGCTAAACGCACATGCTTTGGAGCGATTCTGCTTCATCCACCACTTCCGAGCTATAGACCAAGATCAATAGTTGCTTCCCGGACGTTTCCACATGATATTCTAAGCATTACCGATACTATGTCCCAAGGAAACATTTTCTCCCCCACTTGCTTTGTTATTAGTGTTAGTATCATTATTCATCACTCTCTTAAGCTGTTGCCCTTTGGCACCTGAACTTCTCGCTGCCCCTCATTTCTTGGTGCAAAGAGATCACCATGCTCTATTTATTGCCCCCTGAAAGGTCTCAAAACTGCCTTAATTTAGACCCCCTTTCTTTGTCTCAAAATACAGATCCATTTCCAGTCTCCCTACATCGACCAATTCCGTACTGCATAACACATTTCTAAAATGTATATTTTCCCATTGCATTAAATGTATAAATCCGTATTTCTGAGAATAGTGTAGAAGGTGCTTCACAATATGGCTCTTAGCTGTTTTCATCATATACCTTTGGGCCTTCAACTCCAGCTCCAATACAGAGAACTGAAACCATTCTCCTGAAGAGGACATTCACATCTACATGCCCAGGCCTCCATGGATCCTAAATGTTCCACTTTCTCCAACTGTCACATATTACTTCACCACGAAATATGACAACTTTCTCAAGTACTGTAGGCTGCCCTTGTCACTTCCTCATGTATGTCCTGCTAGTACAGCATTTATGATCCTACCGTAGTTGTTGTTTCATTGTACTGTATTTAGTCATCTTTCCCCCCAGTGAGAAAATCAGCTGCCCAACTGATGTGAGGTTCTTTTCATCTTCTGCAATTGACAAGTGTCTGGCAATGAGCAGACTCTCAATTAGAGTTCTTTTTTAAAAAAATAAATTTCATTTTAATTTTTCGCTTCCCTGGTGGCTCAGACGGTAAAGTCTTCCGGCAGTCATGGAGACTGGGGTTCGATCTCTGGGGTGGGAAGAGCCCCTGGAGAAGGGAAATGGCAAACCATTCCAGTATGCTTGCCTGGAAAATCCCATGGACGGAGGAACCTGGCGGGCTATAGTCCCTGGGGTTGCAGAGTTGGACACAACTGAGCAGCTTCACTTCTTCTTTATTTATTGTAAATTCTAATAACTTAAAACTGAAAGGCTAGAATGGTTGTTGGAAGAGTAAAGGAATTAGTACCTTTAAAAAGTCTCACACTGCCCACCTCCTTTACAAAGAAAGAATAGGGGAAAGTTTTAAATCATTGATAAGCAGGAAATCAGGATTCTTGCTCTTCCTTGGATGGAGGTGAGGTTACAGATAGTTTGTGTAAGATGTATCTGGGAGACAACATGTACTCATTTCATGGCAGCCAAGAAAATCTTTTAAAAATGAGCCTAAGTTAAATCCTGATTATTGACAGACATAATTTTCAAGTTATCCTTTTAGGTAACAGATGCAGCTTTTTAAAAATTTAATGCTGTAGCAAAGAGCTACTGAATGTGAACTAAGCAGAAAACCCCTTGGGGTAAAATTCTAGGGTCAGTATATATTTAGCTCAGTGTGATTTCTCTAACCACAGAACTTTTAATATTTCTATAATGTTATATGCTAACCAAAGTGTATGCACATTTCTTTGCAAATGTGAGCCTCCTGACAGCTCTGGAGGGAGGGCTGTCAAGTGTTACTCTCTCAGTTGTAAAGGGGAGGAAGCTGAGTTACACAATGCGAAATGCTCAAGACACAGAGCAAGCCAGTGACAAAGATGTCTTCTATTACTTTTCCTTTCCTGTACTTAATGTTATTTCATTCAGAAAGAAAAACCACATTTTTGCAAAAATGCAAAGTTAAAACTTTGCTTTTTGTCTGCACTATCTATGACAAGCAAAGGAATTAATACCTATAAGGCAGCCTTAAGCTATAGTTGTTAAAATAAGAAAGTATTTTGGATCAGCCTCAGTTAAACTGAAAATTCAATTAAACTAACCTATTCTGGCTGATTGGGTTTTTATCATAACACCAACTGTAATAAAACCCAACCTGGAATTTCCACAGTGCCTTTCTTTTTCCAGAGCTCTAAATGCCATCATGAAGATGATTCCACAAGCTTGTGATGGGCCTGGAAGAGTTTGTCATAGCAGCTATTCAGTTTGCCGGACTTGCTATTGACTTAGTTAAGTTAATTAATGAATCTGAATTGAAGTGCATTTGCTCTGAATGCAACACAAACCTTCATCTTAAAGCATGTAATTCATTTGGTAGTCTAGCTTTATCTTATGCTGTAAAGGCTGTTTCATAAAAGGAAGTATAGCAACCTTACATGAAGCCTCATCTCCCCACTGATGTATTGTAAATATCAAGAATATCCCTGGTGTTTGTTTTGTAAAAGTTAGTTTGGAATGCTTTAGCTAGAAAATGATATTTAGAGACCAAAATCCTTAATTTATTAAGGTTACCTTGCTCCCTAAGACACTAAATGTACATAAGCATTTTTTAAGCCTTCAACTAATTTTCCTTGCCCCCCAGTTCTGACCAAGGGGACACATTAATTACTCCAATTCATCATAAGTTAATGCCTATTAATAAGTAACAAACCTACTTTGCTCCAGAGAATATAACTTATCTTTCAAGTCTTTCCAAAGGGAGGTTCCAATCCTCCCCTCAGTTGGAGACAGAGACCTTTGACTGCTATGGGAGATCCTAAAAGCACATTGTGTCCATCGACTTTCTCAATCAAGTGAACAATCCTTCACATTCATCATGCAGGAAGGAACGAACCCCAAACTTGGCTCAAGGCAGACTATGGGCACCAGGGAACCTGGCCTCTGTGGGAGTTTTAAGAATTTTTCAGTGGTTTATGCTTTGCTTCAATTTAATCTCCCTGCTCTAGTTTGAAGGTCAAGTTCTGAGTCAATTAAATTACTTTTGAAAAGTCACAGAAAGTGTAGGAATTTTTCTCAAGATTCAAGATACTGCTGACTATTGAGTAGCTAAACGCAAAGTAAGTCGTATTAACAGTAACAAATTGAGAGCTGGAGTTGGGGGTATGAGTGAGACATGCAACTGGATAATCAGGCATTCAAGCAACAATTAAAAAATAAAATAGCATGGCCAGTTTACATTCTTATTTCATTCTATTTTATGCCTCTCATTAAAGGTATTTTTGTTATAAAGAAATATGTGCCATGTGGAAAGCGTGTATAGACATTTAAACATATGACATGCATAAGATAAAATTGAATGTAGTCTCATATGATATTTCATAATATTGGATTCTGAAGCTTAGGAAGTGTATCCCAATGGGAAGTGAGAATGTATAACACTTTTTGTTTAAACTGTTAAAATTCCAGAATTCCTTGAAGAAATGATTGCTCAAACTTTGAACAGAGCTAGACTTCTTGGCAATAGTCTTTAACTGGAATATGCCTTGAATGTTCCCTTGATGGTGAAAATTGGAAATGATCTTATAACTGAGGGGTTTGAGATATATTTGCTAAGAGTTACTGTTGCTAATAATAATATCAGGGTATGGCAAGTTTATAAAGAGGCTAACTTTTGGAAATAGAAAGACCTGAAAGTCATAAAAAGTCCTCGTCTATGACCAGTTTCAAGATGAGCTTGTTTAAAATTTCCCTCTGCTTTAATTATTAAGCAGAAAAGCAAGCAAAGGGAAGAAAGGGAAGTGAGAGAAAGAGAGAAAAAAGAACCTTAAACTAGAAATTCACTCATAAATGTGATTCTCTTTCTTATAGCTTCCCTGAAATATTAAAAGCCAATTAGAGTGAAGAAAATTCTTTTCCATGGAGTACAGTTAATGGCCCAATTTTTATCCTCCTAGTTTAAATTTATTATTTTACTTTAATTCAAAGGACTTTTCTGTATTTCCAAGAAATATTGATTTATAAACAATGAAGCTTTTTGAATTTATTTATTTTAATTGGTGGCTAATTACTTTACAAAACTGTGTTGTTTTTGCCATACATCACCATGCATCAGTTCTGGATATACATGTGTCCCCCATCCTGAACCCCTTTCCCACCTCCGTCCCCTTCCCATCCCTCTGAATTGTCCCAGAGCACTGGCTTTGAGTGCCCTGCTTCATGCATCCAACTTGCACTGGTCATCTATTTCACATATCGTAATATACATGTTTCAATGATATACCCTCAAATCATCCCTCCCATGCCTGAAGTTTTATCATTATCATCATCATTTTGTAACTGGTGACATGGATTAGGTAATACTGCATATGAAGACATCATTCTGAAATTTCTGATTAGTCTGCTGCTGCTGCTGCTGCTAAGTCACTTCAGTCGTGTCCGACTCTGTGTGACCCCACTAACGGCAGCCCACCAGGCTCCCCCGTCCCTGGGATTCTCCAGGCAAGAACACTGGAGTGGGTTGCCATTTCCTTCTCCAATGTATGAAAATGAAAAGTGAAAGTGAAGTCGCTCAGTCATGTCTGACTCATAGCGACCCCATGGACTGCAGCCTACCAGGCTCCCCCGTCCATGGGATTTTCCAGGCAAGAGTACTGGAGTGGCTTGCCATTGCTACTTTAGGCCAATTTATTCTATAAACTCACATATGGGGCGATACTGTGTTTCCACCATTCAGATTAAGCTGTGGTTTCGGCTGGCCCTTGCTCTGTACTTGCACAATAGGACATTCTCATGGTCTCTTTGCTGTGATAAATCTCTTCTCTTTTCCTCACCCTCACCTTGAAAATAAATACTTTATTTAATTGTTTCATTATGATGCTATTTATGTATTTATGATATTAGTATTTATTTTTATACATACACATATACACACCTGTGGCACTAGTGATAAAGAGTCCACTTGCAGGAGAAGCAAGCAATGTGGTTCGGTCCAGGGGTTGGGAAACTCTCCTGGAGTAGGAAACGGCAACCCACTTCACTATTGTTGCCTGGAGAATTCCATGTACAGAGGAGACTGGAGGGCTATAGTACATGGGGTAGCAAAGAGTCAGACATACTGAGCCCAGCACAGATCAACACATGTACATAGCTGTGTATAACAACAAATAAAATACATTTAATAGGTAGCGGATATCAATGTGGAATAAAATCCAAAACATGAAAAAATTATTTATTGAAAAATTAATCTCTTTCTCTCCTTAACCCCTAGGCATCAAAGTTTCTAGATTCAAGCACTGTTACAAATTTATTTAGTAACTTTTGAGGGACTTTCAATGCACTTGCAAGCATAAATTGTCTGTGGGTATATTTGCTGTGTGTGCATATTTTATGCTGGCAAGCTCTTTACAGTTTTCAGTAATATATTTGTGTACATATGCTTGCTTAAACATAAAAATATATTTCAGAGAGTTCCTTACACGAATCTAGAGATCTGTCTCATCCTTTTCGAAGTTGGCATAGCATTTCATTGTATAAGAAGTTTTTTTTTTTTATTTTGTAGAACTCATTTATCTCATTTAATTATCTTTACCTTAAATTCAACCTTTAAAAATTAATATTATATTTTTATTTGAAATTATAAAAATCGGTTCCCCAAACTTTATAATGAACTGAGAATTATAGTTTTCTTCTTAGATCTAAACTTTATTACTTATTGCTTATTACTGATGAATATCCCTCATGCTGTAGAACACAGTATTGATCATCTACTTAGTGACCATCTTCCTTTTCCTATATCTCATTATAGAAGCAGAAATTTATAACTACTGCCCTTCCATCTTCCCTTGGTGAGAAGGTTAGTTGTGTGACACAGTTCTTATACATGAATGTCCACCAGGGGTGTTTAGGAAAAGTATCTTTCCAAAAAGAAGGGGTGATGTGCGTGAGGGAACCCCATGTTTATCGTCTTCCTTCAGAACATGGCTGTGTAAGGCTAAAATGATTGGAGCTGCCTTGAATTATTGACATGATGAGGTTATGGACAGCATGGCTGAGGGTGGACAGGTATAACGGGAAAAGATGTATTTGAACCACAATCCCACATCCAGTCCACTAACCTCCAGATTTCTTTATATGTGTGAAGACTAGCTTTTACCTTTACATGTTGTGCTTAGTCACTCAGTCATGACCGACTGTGATCACATGGAATGTAGCCCACCAGGCTCCTCTGTCCATGGGAAGTTTCCAGACAAGGATACTGGAGTGGATTGCCATGTCCTCCTTTAGGGGGTCTTCCCAACCCAGGGATAGAACCCCATCTCCCACACTGGGGGCAGAATCTTTACCATCTGAGACACCAGGGAAGCCCAGGAATACCAGAGTAGGTAGCCTATGCTTTCTCCAGGGTAACCTTTACATGAGTTTTGGTTAAATGTTTTGTCACTCAAAGCCAAAGACATTAGAACTCACAGAGACTCCACCATATTGCCAGGCACCAGGCATCCGAAAGCAAGTAGATACCCTCTGTGCCCTGTATATAAGACAGATATTTTATCTTTTTGTATCTGTATGGCTGGTAGCATAACTGAGGCCATCTTGGCCCCTGACAGTTCCTCTTGTCCTCCACCTGACCCTACCTGGAGTATACTGTGCAGTGAAATAATTCTCCATTATCAAGGGCTTTGTAGTTAAAAGATTTGTTTAATAATCATTAAGACCAGGCAGAGGAACCAGAGATCAAATGGCCAACATCCGCTGGATCATCAAAAAAGCAAGAGAGTTCCAGAAGAACATCTATTTCTGCTTCATTGACTATGCCAAAGCCTTTGACTGTGTGGATCACAATAAACTGTGGAAAATTCTGAAAGAGATGGGAATCCCAGACCACCTGACCTGCCTCTTGAGAAACCTGTATGCAGGTCAGGAAGCATCAGTTAGAACTGGACATGGAACAACAACTGGTTCCAAATAGGAAAAGGAGTACGTCAAGGCTACATATTGTCACCCTGCTTATTTAACTTCTATGCAGAGTACATTATGAGAAACGCTGGGCTGGATGAAGCACAAATGGGAATCAAGATTGCCGGGAGAAATATCAATAACCTAAGATATGCAGATGACATCATCCTTATGGCAGAAAGTGAAGAAGAACTAAAGAGCCTCTTGATGAAAGTGAAAGAGGATAGTGAAAAAGTTGGCTTAAAGCTTAACATTCAGAAAATTACGATCATGGCATCCGGTCCCATCACTTCAAGGCAAATAGATGGGGAAACAGAGGAAACAGTGGCTGACTTTATTTTTCTGGGCTCCAAAATGACTGCAGATGTTGATTACAGCCATGAAATTAAAAGACACTTACTCCTTGGAAGGAAAGTTATGACCAACCTAGATAACTTATTAAAAAGCAGAGACATTACTTTGCCAACAAATATCTGTCTAGTCAAGGCTATGGTTTTTCCAGTGGTCATGTATGGATGTGAGAGTTGGACTATAAAGAAAGCTGAGCGCTGAAGAATTGATGCTTTTGAACTGTGGTGTTGGAGAAGACTCTTGAGAGTCCCTTGGACTGCAAGGAGATCCAACCAGTCCATCCTAAAGGAAATCGGTCCTGGGTGTTCATTGGAAGGACTGATGTTGAAGCTGAAACTCCAATACTTTGGCCACCCGATGTGAAGAGCTGACTCATTGGAAAAGACCCTGACTCTGGGGAAGATTGAGGGCAGGAGGAGAAGGGGAAAACAGAGGATGAGATGGTTGGATGTCATCACTGACTCAATGGACATGGGTTTGAGTGAACTCTGGGTGTTGGTAATGGACAGGGAGGCCTGGCGTGCTGCAGTTCATGGGGTCGCAAAGAGTTGGACACGACTGAGCGACTGAACTGAAGACCAGGTAGCCTTTATTTTCTATTAGTCTCCAAACAATGACAAAAACTTTCCCTGATATATTTTTGACACCGACGATACTAGTAATCCATTCATAAACCATATGTTATGCATGTTCAAGAACCTACAACCATACGCTAGGTTAATTATAAAATTGTCCCACTGTCTCCTCCATGTTTATGGACTGTAGCTGTGAATGCTTCCAGTTCAGTGCTCACCCAATCTCAGTCCCATCCTGTGAATATATTACTCTATAATAAACTGGCCTATTGATTAGTTGGAGCTGCCTGCCTTGTTTTTTTTAGTGTTAAGGTGCCTTCTCCATTTGATGGGCACTTTCCATTCCCTCTGTCCTCAGTTCTAAAACAGTATCAGTGTTCTCAGTTTTTGTTTGTTGACCAACACAGATCTTCACCAGAATCTATGCTAAAAGTATATTTTTTTGTCATCTTAGATTGTGTCCACTATCAAGGTGTATATATTTTCAAACTGTGATATAGTGGAGATGATGGTCAGTAGTAATAGTACATGGCATCTGGTCCCATCACTCGATAACAAATAAGTGGGGAAAAAATGGAAACAGATTTTATTTTCTTGGGTTCCAAAATCACTGCAGATGGTGACTGCAGCATGAAATTGAAAGACAGTTGCAACTTGGAAGAAAAACTATGACAAACTTAAACAACATATTAAAAATCAAAGACTTTACTTTGCTAACAAAGGTCTGTATATCAAAAGCTATGGTTTTTCCTGTGGTCATGTGCAGATATGAGAGTTGGACCATCAAGAAAACTGAGCAATGAAGAATCGATGCTTTTCAATTGTGGGGCTAGAAAAGACTCTTGAGAGTCCCTTGGACAGCAAAGAGATCAAGCCAGTCATTGCTAAAGGAAAACAACCCTGAATATTCATTGGAAGGATTGATGCTGAAGCTCCAGTTCTTTGGCCACCTGAAGCAAAGAGCTGACTCGCTGGAAAAGATGATGGGAAAGATTGAAGACAGGAAGAGAAGGGAGTGACAGAGGATGAGACGGTTGGATAGCATCACTGACTCAGTGGACATGAGTTTGAGCAAACTCCAGGAGATGTTGATGGACAGAGAAGCCTGGTGTGTTGCAGTCCATGGGGTTGCAAAGAGTCATGCGTGACTTAGTGACTGACCAACAGCAAGCAATAGTACAAATCACTTTTTCATAATTTTAAATTCATAAATATATTTTTGGAAGAATGTACTATATTACTGCCTAAACTATCATTTTTACATAATCTTTATTTCCTGGCCAAAAAAATGCTGATTTCATTTATGAAATAAAATGAATGTAGAAAAATAAATTAATGATGTATGATTTCTTTAAAACTGTGTTTTTAATGCTAGCGCATTAGTCAATGCAATATAAAATGCATTTATTTTAAGAATTTGGAATAATAACACTCATAATAGGTCAATAATATCATCAGATTTATATAAAGAAATAATTGAAATTTTTTATACAATTTTTTCTCAAGAAATAGAATGAAGGTAGTAAGAAAAATGTGATTTCAGCTATATAAACGGATATATCCTCCTGAAGACTCAGAGGTCCTAGAAAAGATACTCAGTGGTGGGGTGCACCAAAAGTTTTGCTTAAACGCTCTCTCACATAGTAATTTAAAACAGGGAATTGCTAACATGGCAAACTTCAAGGAAAGTTTTTGGGGTAAAGGATTCAAATCTAAGCAACAAAAATTAGAAAGGGCCGTTGAATGCACAACTCTGATGATTTCACTAACAGCAAACGACTTGAGCAGATGGGAAACTTATATTCAGAAATCAGCTTGTAAAAAAGAAATGTTCTTATGGACAATTCTTCAGACCCTAACTGTATACTGTTGCCTCAAATGGCACAGGTACTTGAAGAAATGAAACCAAGCAAGCCACAAGAAGTTTTGTACCAAATCATATATAATAAAAGTCAAAATGAATAGATGTTTCTTAACATCCAATTCATTTAAAAAAAAAAAAGGTGGTAATCTTTTCACCTTAGTAAGTGGTCAGGAGGAAAAGTAAATTAGAGAAGAGTTATAGGATTAAAGTACCACTGAAGATTTCTAAAGGAAAGAATTAGAATAGACTAACGCATTCACTTTTTTTTAACTTCATAGTCATGAACTTATAAATTCCATTGAGAAAAAAAATGTTAATTATATGGCAATACAGTTAAAATAACTACTAAATTTTAGAATCCTAAATATTTTTACTACTATAGTTAGACAGTGAAAAAGAATTGATACTTTTCCCTGACATTCTTCCAAGTTATTCTGCATGATCCCATTTTATAATGCATTTATGACAGTGTAATCTCATCTCTACTATGGAAATTGAGTTGGATTCCTCTTTTCTTCTTTCATCTGCAGCACGTTTGACTGGTGTAGGCTAAATAAATGTTTCGGTGAAGGATAATTTTGTTACCCTCCAGCCCTTGAAATGTCTGGTATTGCACAATCAAGGAATCGGTGTCACATTAAGGCAATTCTTATAATATAATCAAAGTTCTCATGTTGTGCTTGCCTTTAGATGAAACAAACTAATGAAATGTATTGACCCTCCTCACGCACTTCTGAAGTGAAATGACTAAGCAGTGTTGAGACGACATGAAATACATTGACATTGATTGTGAAGTCAGCGTTTCCCAGTCACATTGGTGGCTGATTAAAGTGTCACATTGACAATCTAGCCTCTTTTGAACAGGAAATTAATATCAGCTTGGTGGCAAAAAGAATCTTCTTCCACAAGGAAACTTGCATCTTCGTTATTCCTTCTTGGAAAAAAAAGGTCACATCTTTTGCACTAGCACAGCCTTGAGTTTTCTTGTTATGAGAAAATAATCCCAAGTGTCATCACTGTAATTATTTTAAAAAGATCAGATGCCTATGTCATTTCATGCTAACTTTGGTTATGAATAACTCAAACATAAGGGGATAATAAAGAAAGAGTAAGGAATTTTTGAACCTTTCATTAACTCATTTGAATGGAAATTTGGTTTAAATATTAAAAGGTTAAATTTTTACCAATATTAAATAAATATTTAGCATCCTTAACTTCCTATACATAAAATAAGAAATCATATGGCATATTTCTGAAATTCTAGCTATTTGTTATTATGCCTACATAGTTAATTCTATGGGCAGTACAGTTTTATTTGTAGAAGTTACCATATGCCACTATTCTAGGATTCAAACTGGAAAAGGACCTACAAGATAAAGGATCAAAGTGTGAACATGCTTGATTTGTCAACCGCATTACATCCTGTTACCCCTTTTCATGGAGGAAGGAAATTATTCCTCTAAGTTTCAGGTTTTCCAGTGCTTCGTTAATTTCCCTCCCAATCTTGCTTAACAATTCACTCAATAGATAATGCAGTATGGACACCCCTTAGCTTAACAGATGACCAAGTGCTGCTTGTGTAGAAGAAGCATTTCACTAGGTTTCCTTTAATGGAAAGGACATGAAAGCTATGAGTTGGATTGAAAATAAAGATGAGGAAAAGGGTAGCTATGTAACTAGGGCTGTCTTTTTAAAGTTCAATCATGATAAGATTAAAGGTAATCCTATGCAGAACTGAGTCCATCTTGCTGAATGTACAACCATGTGTCAGCATTGTTCTTACATTATTTACCATTCTCCTTATGCCAGCGTTCACTTCCAGTGAGTTCCCTTCACTGCTGTCCTACAAAGTTGAGTAGCAATTTCCATCCAAAGTTGGGCAGTAATTTCTGGGCTATTTTTCTCCTTTCCCCTTTCCTGATCGATACCTTTGGTTACAATTTGACAGTCTTCAGTCACAGTGAATGCAAGAGCAAGTGACTAGGAATCAAGATTTCAGTCCCACCCCACCCTCAACCACACCACCAGTTAAAATGGCTCCCTGCCTTCAGTAGCTTTTGCCTGGCGTTGTCTGTTTTTCTTCTTTTGCTATTACCAAGTGCCTGCTCTACTTCTAAGTGCAGATATGTTTCATTCCATAAACATTTCATAAATGTTTCATTTATCTTCTAATATGTAATACTAGAAAGAAAATGTTGGGGAAAAACTCAAAGGAAGTGAAGTTTTTTACTTTAGCATGCCTTCAATACTTCTAACCTTCAGAACTTAGATCCCACCAGTTCAGGCTTCCAAGCACAAGTTTAGTAAAAATAAAATAAAAATGATAGCTGCTATGAAGGATAATATTCAAATACTCTCATGATTATCCTTGGTCCAACATTTAAAAGTTTATTGTTGAGTTTTAGGAGTTCTCTGTATATTCTGGATTTCAATTCTTTTCCAGATATGAGTTTTGCAAATATTTTCTCCCATTCTGTGGATTATTCTTTTAACTCTGTTGGTTGTGTCCTTTGATGCACAAAAGTTTTACATTATGGTGAAGTCAGTTTGCCTACTTTTCTTCTGTGGTTTGTGACTTTGGTATCACATCCAAAAAATCATTGCCAAATCTAATGTGATGAAGTTCTTTTCCTTTATGTTTTCTTCTAAGAGTATTAGAATTTTAGCTGTTACATTTAAGTCTTTGATCCATTTTAAGTCGATCTTGGTGGGCAAAAGACTTAGAAAAACATTTCTCCACAGAAGATATACAAATGGAAAAAAAAAACAAGAAAAGATATTTAATATCACTAAGCATGAAGGCAATGCAAATTAAAACCAAAAGGAGACGCTGCTTCACATATATCCTGTTAGGGTGACTGTTAGCAAAACAAGCAAAGAAGAAAAAAAATCCCAGATAGTAAGAAGCTTTGGGAAAGTTGAAGAGAAACTGGGAGCACTGTGCACTGCTGGCGGTAATCTGAAATGGTGCAACCACTCTGAAAAACAGCATGGCGGTCCCTCAACAATTAGAGACAAAATTACTCTATTATCCAGCAATTTCATTTCTAGGCATATAGCCAAAAGAATTTCAAACAAAGACACAGATGGACACCAATGTTAATTACATAATTATTTACAGTAGACAAATTGTAGAAGCAACCCAAGTGCCTGTCAGTGGATGAGTGGATAAACAAAAGGATAAGCAAAAGGTAATAGAAAATGTGTGCGTGCATGTTAGTCACTCAGTCGTGTCCAGCTCTTTCAACCCCACGGACCGTAGCCCACCAAGCTCTTCTGTCCATGAATGCTCGAAGCAAGAGTGGGGAGCCATTCCCTTCTTCAGGGGATCTTCTCAACCCAGGAATCAAAACTGGGTCTCCTGCATTGCAGATAGATTCTTTACCTGGTGATCTGAGCCAGGGAAGCCCTGTTTCCATCTGTAAGTAACTTAAATATAATATATATATATCAGTTTTACAAAATTTGCAAATTAACAAGTTGTCTAATTAAGACACACAGTTTTCAACCTGCTATGCAGAAAAAATGACTACATCTGATGGCCTTGCCCAGGCTCAGGTGCTTTTGTTTTTGTAAAACAGATAAGCATCAAAGTGATTGCAAACACAGGTGCAATTAGAAGAAGGAAAGGTTACTGGACTCTTAAAAAATAAACATCTGGACCTAGAAGAAGGATCTCTCTCGTTATTTCATGCAAAATCAGATAAGAGTTTTATCAATTCAGTTCAGTTCAGTCGCTCAGTCGTGTCCGACTCTTTGCGGCCAGGCCTCCCTGTCCATCACCAACTCCCGGAGTTCACTCAAACTCATGTCCATCGAGTCGGTGATGCCATCCAGCCATCTCATTCTCTGTCATCCCCGTCTCCTCCCACCCCCAATCCCTCCCAACATCAGAGTCTTTTCCAGTGAGTCAGCTCGTCAGAGAATCTCACAGATGATGCTCCTTTTTTTTTTTTCCTGCTGTGTGTGTTGTGTGTGTCAGTTGCTCAGTCCTATCTGACTCTTTGCCAGCCCCATGGATTGTAGCCCGCCAGGCTCCTCTGTCCTTGGGGTTCTCCAGGCAAGAATACTGGAGTGGGTTGCCATGTCCTCCTCCAGAAGATCTTCCCAACCCAGGGATTGAACTTGGGTCTCCTGCACTGGAAGCAGTTTCTTTACTGTCTGAGCCACCAGGGAATCCCCTTACCCTGTTTTTTCTGCTAGTAAAAGTGGAATAAAGAAAAGAAAGCATTCTTACAGTTATCCTGTTAAATCATTGGCATTACAACTGTAAAATATAATTTCTATCTAGAATTATTATTTTTCTAGGGTTGGGTATGAATGGGAGAAGGAGACTCACCACTTCTTAAAGGAAAGTTTTTTGATGACCACTTTTTAAAAGACACACTTGTTGCCTTTCACTGTAGCACAAGGTTATTCAGAGGTCAGGGGCAATATTTGTGAAGTATGCACTTTTACATGTAATGCCAAACCCTGGGATTGGCATTACAGTCATAGATCCAGGTGACTGAATTATATAGTTTCTTGCTATTTTTATCCACATGAGCCTTCACTTATCACAGTGCCCAAGTTTCATAGTAGGGGTCTGCTAAAATCACCCAATGGCTCTTGTAAGCAATGTTCAAATCAGCTCATCTTTTGTAGTTCCCTTTAATGGAGTCTGGATGATGAATTTACATCTATATATCAGAAACATTGTCTTCTGCTCTACATTGCTAATGTCAGAAAATTGCCTCTATATAATTCATCAAAGTATTTCTATAGACTCACTCCTTTATTATCTCTTCTCTTGTAAATTGTGTAATTCCTCTTCATTCCTCGTCAGGGAAGACCTTTAATCTCGCCTGGCTGCATTCTGTGTGTCTTTTTACATTAAAGGGCTTGAACAGGAACTACTGGAGGCAATGGGAATGACAGCAAGCAGTGATCTGGATAGACTTATGGGAGTGACTTACAAATGGCTCAATAGAAAACATTCTTCCAATAGATCGTAGACCAAAAATGTGGTTTTAATTTGTTTGATAAAAATTAAGATATCACCCCTATTTACACTTTATTTTTCCTTCAACATCTTTATCCTGTTGTACTGACTTATCTTTCTGGCTTCACTCTCACACACATAATTTAATTCTTTGTTTTGTTTAATAAAAAAGACTAAAGGGAATGAAAGTCTGACCATGTAGTCAGTGCCTTTCCATCCCAGTGTCGTGATGGGACCCTGGGAAAAGACAGACTTGCTTATATGATTCACATCATTTGATATTTCCGCGCTGATTTCACTTTTCCCTTGTATGTGCTCCAGTAGCACTTCCTTAGTGGCTCAGAAGGTAAAGAATGTGCCTGCAATGCAGGAGGCCTGGGTTCGATCCCTGGGTCAGGAAGATCCTCTGGAGAAGGAAATGGCAACCCACTCCAGTATTCTTGCCTGGAGAATCCCATGGACAGAGGAGCCTGGCAGGCTACAGTCCATAGGGTAGCAAAGAGTCGGACATGACTGAGCGACTTTCACTTTTAGTGTATCATGGATGTAGGCAGTAGACACTCTCCTCAAGAGCAGACACACCATTGACAAGTGTATTATGATCACTGACTTCCTACTGAGAAACACATTGAAAAGATAAAATCAGTATTCTATCAATATCTTTCAGTGAAATAAAAACACATACACTTTAAGTATGACTTTAAAACGCCAACAACAATCCCAAAGTGTAGGTTAACCATACCATAAGAAATTTTACTTTTTCATCTGGCAGACTCACTGTGCATAAAAGGGAAAGATCATTGAGGACATCATTAGGTTATTTGTGCCCTCAAACTCAACAGGTATAAAGATCTTCTGACAGTGGTACAAATGATTTGCTTTTAGCTTTGAAGAGTAATGAAATAATTTGTCCAAAGAATAACAGAAAAATACAAGACTATAGTACAGATCACTTTTATTCACCTTTGTCTGCCCAAGGACTCATCTAAATTCCTGATACATAGTACCTGTTCGATAAATGGCTTTGGAATTGAGAGGGTATTTGCACAAGTTATTTGGTTTGTGTCAGTTTTACTTTTCTCATTTGTAAGTTCCGTATACAGTGGGGATTAGGATCTTAAGCTGTGGAGCCTTACCCTTGACAGTACTAATCCTAACTGTGGCACATCTCTAAAATACAAGGATACTGGGGAGGGGATTTTCCAGTATTTTTTTCCTGATGTGGGCCTGGCCTACAGCTGCTCTTAAGAGATTTTTGCATGAGATTTATACAGTGAGAGTGAGGGATCATCCAATACACGTGACTAAATGCAGGAGGCCACTGTAGGATCAAGCACTGTCCTGAGTCTGTGTTAACCTCAGGCTGTGGGGTAGCATTCAGGCCGCTTCATTTTCCTGAAGCGGGCATTTTTTTCCTATGGGAAAGAGGAAGAGTGCCTCCTGTGGGTCACCTGCCTTGTCAGGTTCAGTTTCAGTGAGTGATAGAAACAGGGTCCACCTTGCTTTCTTGGGTTCTGCTTTGTTCTCACAGGTTCCAGATTCCTCTTGTTTCACATCCAGCTTTTCCCCAATATTCCAGTCTTCTCCCCGATGATGATTTTTAGTGATTTCAGAACCACCAGGAACAGAGACAAAGTTTTCCTTAGATCTCCTTACCAGCCTCTCTTCATGATTTCTTATTAGTGACTTTTCTCTTATCCTCCAACTATACAAGTTCTTTCAGAACTTTATACTTCCCAGCTTCTTCCAAAATTGTATAATTTCTAATTTCTATAATAAATCCCATATTCTAAATTACTCATTATAATTTTACTCTCCTGATGTTGCAGTATAGGCTTTCCAAATGGGTTTGGAGATCTAGAAATGGTTCTATGTTTTGATGCAGTTTAAAGAAATCAAAGGTAAAGTTTTCTAGTACTAAAAGAATCTCTGATTATTCATACCATGAAGTGGACAAATTCTTAAATTATTACCTATGCACACCTAAAAGTGAGTGACTGTGGAAGGCGCAACCTGGGGTTATAAATTAGCTGCTGCTGTTGTATCTTTCATATAAAATTAGTAGGGTAAGAGTTTGAGAACTTGAGTGCAGGAGAGAGCTTGAGGATTCACAGAAAACAGATTCATTGAAAGAAAGCTGAGGTCTTTTTCTGTGTGTTGCTGAATTACATTTCAAATGGAATTAATACCCAAACAAAGTCTTTTATGTTCTCTTTAGGCCATTGATTGGGCTTCCCTGGTGACTCAGATGGTAAAGAATCTGCCTGCAATGCAGATGTTATCCCTGCAATGTGATACTTGGGTCAGGAAGATCCCCTGGAGAATGAAGTGGCTACCTACTCCACTATTCTTGCCTGGAGAATTCCATGGACAGAGGAGCCTGGTGGGCTACAGTCCATGGGGTCGCCAAGAGTTGGATGCGACTGACTTTCACTTTGAATCTCTGAAAAATATTTTGTTCCACTATAAACAATTATTTTCTTCTGCCTAAGATCATTCTCCTCTTTCTTGAAGAAATTGTAGTGCCCTCTTCTGTGGCAAGCAGAGAATTATTGAACTTCTCGGGGCCTAATCCAGTCACCTCTTGTTGCCTTTAGTCCTATAACCAGACAAGGTTTGGAATAAACTAGCGGGACAAATAAATTGCCTGGTTTTCCAATTTATAGCAGCAGACACTGGGATATGTATATGGAAATGGAGCTAAGGGTGTTGGATAAGAATGAAAGAAAAATAGTGTTGGACTGAGTCAAATTGGTAGATGTGATTATACTAAGCAGAGTGGTTGGGAGTTTATTACACTAAGCAGAGTGCTTGGGAGTGACTGAAAGTTGGTTCCTTGATTGCTTGAAATGTGGAATGATAGGCTACACTGAATGAAGTTGAAATACTAGTTAGTATGTGAGATTAGTATGCAAGAACTGCTTACTCAGATCCTAACTATGTCCTCCAAAAGAGGTCAGAGAATACTCCCCTCATTAAAGCTTGAGAATTCCTTTTATGAGCAGAACCCCATTATCCTAAAGAATTCTGTGGTGATTATTCCCAATAGGACAAAAGTAAGAGTGGCAAATAGTGCCCTCAAACTGAGTTCTCTGAATTCAATCAAAATGATGGAGACTTGAGGTTAGAGGTATCAAGTAGAAGCACTTAATCACAGAGACAGGGCTGGTGTGGTAACCAGAAGGAAAGTCAAACCAGAGTAGTAATCAAAAGGATCTGACCCACAGAGATCTTTGGCATTGGCTAATTAATCATGGTGTCCTTCTAAATTAAATAGGTGTGCATCCTGCCACTGTATCACCTTATGTGTTTGAGTTGAAAATCTCTATTTCTAGTGAAAACAGATTTGAATGTATCAACACACTATAGACATGAGTCCTCAACAAATGCCCAGGCTTGAGCCAGTGATCAGTCCCAGGGTAAACTTGTATAAATGTGGGGAGGAGGTAATCAAGTCAATTTTAGGAACAGCCTTACTATACCACCAAAATTTTATACCATAATTTATTCTGCTAGCCTTCTCCAGAGGGACTGGCAGCTCTTTATCAGAGTAATATGAACCAAGAAAGAAGAAATGACCCGCATTTCTCTGAATCAAAACTAATTGCTTAATTAACCATTGTGGTCTACCAACCAGAAGGGGAGCTTATTTTTTTAATTTTATTTTTAATTGGAGGATAATTATTTTACAATATTGTGGTGGTTTCTGCCACACATCAACATGAACCGGCCACTGGAATGCATGTGTCCTCTCCCTCGGAAACCTCCCTCCTGTCTCGCTTCCCATCCCACCCCTCTAGGTTGTCACAGATCACCAGCTTTGGGTTCCCTGCATCATATAGCAAATCCCCACTGGCTATATATTTTACACATGGTAATCCATATGTTTCAATACTATTCTCTCAAGGCGTCCCACTCTCTCTGTCCCCCACTGTGACCAAAAGCCGCTTCCCTATGTCTGCTTCTCCCCTGCTGCCCTGCAAAGAGGATCATCAGTACCATCTCTCTAGATTCCGTATATACATGTTAATATACAATATTTTCTTTTCTATTTCTGACTTACTTCATTCTGTATAATAGGCTCTGGGTTCATCCACCTCATTAGGTCTCACTCAAATGTGTTTCTTTTTATGGCTGAATAATATTCCATTGTGTAAATGTACCACAACTTCTTTAGAGAATGGGAGCCTATTGTGATTAGGTGATCAGTGGAATTTTGGCTCATGTCCGTGTAACAGAGAACTCAATAGATACTGGGATCTGCCCTGTGGTTATTTCCGTAGATATACTTAGTAACTGGCAAAATTCTTATGCTGAGTCTCTGATTTGTGAAGTGAAGGTGATTATGATAGAAAGAGCCATGTAGAAGGCAGTAGAGCTGCCTTTACCTACTAAAGTAGCAAACTTAAACAAACAAGCAAACATGTTTCTGGAGTGATTGCAGAGATTACTTGATCATATCAAGAGCCTGAAATGTTCAAGGTGCTGAAAAAAAAAATAAAAACAAGAATTAAATTCTTTAATCACCCCTTTCAACTTACACATCTGATCTGTGCTGAGACACTGCCTCAATTCAGGGCTATATCAGCTCTTCAGTTCTTTGTTCTAGTCTAATCATCAGGCATCTTAACCATCCCTCCATTCCATAGGATGTTATACCATCCTGTTACACTGATATGCTGATTAGAGTTGATGACTAGGAAGTCACAAATATCTAGACAATTTGGTATGACATAGGAATGCCAAAATCCCACAAGAATTCAAGAGCCTGAGAAATCAGTGAACCACATAGGATTCTACTGTTTGAGACTTGTTGAACTACTATTTCCAAGCTAAAGAACAAGTATTTGCATCTGACTACTTAGTTGGTAAGTAGTTTAGAATAGTATACCAAAATGAGATATGTTTCTTCCAAAATTAAAAATAGTCTACTCAGTTCAGTTCAGTTCAGTTGTTCAGTCGTGTCCAACTCTCCGCGACCCCATGAATCACAGCACGCCAGGCCTCCCTGTCCATCACCAACTCTCGGAGTTCACTCAAACTCATGTCCATCGAGTCAGTGATGCCATCCAGCCATCTCATTCTCTGTCGTCCCCTTCTCCTCCCGCCCCCAACCTTTCCCACCAGTCCATTCTAAAGGAGATCAATCCTGGGTGTTCATTGGAAGGACTGATGCTAAAGCTGAAACTGCAATACTTTGGCCACCTCATGCGATGAGTTGACTCACTGGAAATAGTCTACTACGTAGGGACAATATAGAAAATAAATACAGGAATAAGCTCCCTGAAAAAGAACTGAACCTGAGCCCCCCACCTTGGGAGTGCAGTCTTAGCCAATGAACCACCAGGAAAGTCCCCTCCATTAAATCTTGTTCATTTGATCTTCATGCAGAGCAGTTTTCATTGCAACCTGGACCTGTTGCAGACCTTCTGTTTTCCTGGGCTCCACTCAGAATCTTTTGAGTCACTTGGTAAATACTTTAGAATAGCACACCAAAATGATATTCAAAAAAGTCTACTATGCATTGTCCCTACATAATAGGCTTTTTTTAAATTTTGGAAGAAACACATATCTCATTTTGGTGTGCTATTCTAAAGTACTTACCAAATGACTCAAAAGAGTCTGAGTTAGAAAAGGTTGTGGTCCGTATGATCAGTCTGACTAGTTTTCTGTGATTGTGGTTTTCGTTCTGTCTGCCCGCTAACATAAGGATAAGAGGCTTATGGGAGCTTCCTGATGGGGGAAACTGGGTCTTGCTCTGATGGATGGGGCCATGCTCAATAAATCTTAATCCAGTTTTCTGTTAATGGGTGGGGCTGTGTTCCCTCCTGTTGTTTGACCTGAGACCAAGCTGGAGGTGAAGAAGACAAGGCCCCTCCTTCAAAGGTCCCATGCACACGCTGCTGTACTCAGTGTGGCAACCCTGCAGCAGACCGCCGCTGACCCACGCCGCGCAGACTCCTGGATACTCTCAGGCAAGTCTGGGTCAGTCTCCTGTGGGCTCTGCTTTCTCCTGGTGCACGCAAGGTTTTGCTTGTGCCCTCCAAGAGTCTATTTCCCCAGTCCTGTGTAAGTTCTGTAATCAAATCCTGCTGGCCTCCAAAGTCAAATTCCATGGGGGTTCCCAGTCCCTTTGCCAGATCCCCAGTTTGGGAAATCTGTTGTGGGTCCTAGAACTAAGATATAATCCTAAATAACTAATTATATAACTATTTACTGGTTATTTAACTATAAACTAGTATTTAATTATTTATTGATTAACTCATGTAACTAATCCTAAATAACTAATGCTCATAGCTTCAGTTATAAATGATTTTAAACATTTCAGCCATCATTGTTATTAAAATGAGTATAGGAACTTCCCTGGAGGTGCCCTGGTTAAGACCCTGCTTCCTCTGCAGGGGGCACAGGTTTGATCCCTGGTCCTGAAACTAAATTCCCACATGCTGTGAAATGCAGACAAAAAGTAAAAAGAAACAAAGAATATGATTCTTATTTTTAACCCAAAACTATGTAAATAATTTAAGCTTGTTAAAGAGCTACTAGTATTAATGTAATGAATAAGCACTTAGAGCAAAACACATCAAGTTTATCTGAGATCTGTAGAAAAATACAGACAGAACTTTTCTTGCCTTGATACCTTCCTTAGATGAGTTCATTCACCTCAGTGGATTCAACTACAGATCAAATGCAAGTGGCCCTAACATATATGTTCAGGCTCATGAAAAGTTTTCACTGATGTCCCTTGACAGGTGAATTCCAGAGACTTAAGGTCTGTGCTGAAAGAGGTGGACGCTTCATAGGGAACCACAATCGGAAAACGAGCCACCATAGCTATGTGCACACAGACATGAAGAGTTGGCGGGAACTGTCTTCCCTGAGAGGTCCAGTGCAGTTCTGGTCTATGAAGTGTCGGTGTTAGATGCACCACATAGGGTAAGGTACCCAAGTCCTCTTTTAGCATACAATTGCCCTTCGGTAACTTAGTGTAAGGAATGCTATACTTCTACTTTTCCTGTAGGGCTTTCCAGGTAGCACTAGTGGTAAAGTTGCCTGCCAGTTCAGGAGACATAAGAGACATAGGTACGATCCCTGGGTCAGGAAGATCCCCTGGAGGAGGGCATGGCAACCCACTCCACTATGCTTGCCTGGAGAATTCTATGGACAGATGAGCCTGGTTGGCTATAGGCCATAGGCCTCAAACAGTCATACCTGACTTGAAGTGACTTAGCATGCACTTTGCCTGTAGAAAAATAAGATTTTTTTTTTTTCTTGCAATGAACTATAAAGGTTTTCTGTTAGGGAAATTGAGAAAATAATCTTGTTTAGGCTTCAGAGACAAAGCAGAGCAGGCCTCTGACCTTGCTTCTAACCTGCCTGGACACTGCCCTGACTGTGAGTGCAAGACTTACAGTATCACAGATAAGATGAGGGCAGAATCTTGAGATTGTTGAGCCCCTGGAGGGGGCCTGACGAGCCAAGACGCAAGTTTAGCAACATTCCAAGTTTTATGTGACAAAACCAAAGCCATTAACATGAAGCCAGGCTTGCAGTTTGGGCACAGATTGATGAAACTGTCAGTCTGCATCCATCCCGGGAGTATAACTTTGCTTCCCTGATAGCTCAGTTGGTAAAGAATCCACCAGCAATGCAGGAGACCCTAATTCAATTCCTGGGTCAGGAAGATCCGCTGGAGAAAGGATAGACCACCCACTCCGATATTCTTGGGCTTCCCTTGTGGCTGAACTGGTAAAGAATCTGCCTGCAATGCGGGAGACTTGGGTTCGATCTCTGGGTTGGGAAGAACCCCTGGAGAAGGGAACGGCTGCCTACTCCACTATTCTAGCCTGGAGAAGTCCATGGACTCTATAGTCAGTCCATGGGGTCACAAAGAGTTGGACACAACTGAGTGACTTTCACTTTGGGATTATAAGTTCCCCCCAGACTGCAATCTTTGAAGTGTCACCCACGGAGCAGACACGCTGCCTAGACTCTTTCCCAACTGGGACTCCAGATGTGCTGTGACATGGGACTTGCAGTATTGTTTGAGTCTGAATGTTGGTCAAAACCCAGTTTGGTGTTGTGTCCTTTGCTCTTCCTATTTCTCTTCTCTTTTAATGTCAGTATGTTGAAAGTAAGCTAGATAATTCTCTAATAAATATTTGTATAATTTATTTGTATACAGCAAATGGCTTATTTTGTTAACAAATCCCTTGAACCAAGACAAAAAGGAAAACGTCTGGCAAAACGTTTTCTCATTCTATTTCCTGGTTTGATTCTGGTTTATGGCACTAATATTTCTCAACCACAAAGCAAGTATGTCATTAAAAAAAATACCGACAGGTAAGGATAAATGTACTCTGGGCTCATGCACAAAATGCTTGAAAGTAAAAAAAAGAAATAAATAAAAAGGATAAGAGCTTTTCAATCAATTCGATAAAAAAATTTAAGTTAATTAAAAGAAGACTCTATCTTTCCCTAGAAGGCGACACTGATCTTTATTATTAATGCATACCAGCGTTCTGTAGCTGTGCATAATGATATCCTGTAACATCAGGAGCAGTTTCATCTGGAGCCTAATTTGTTATAAAATCTTCTCTAGTATTCTTGAAGTGTGGCCTCTGCCCCCACCTCCCTCCTGCTTCTGGGCTAGTTTTGAACTCTGAGAGAATGTCTTCCTTTTTACTTTCACCTGAGAATTAATTTGCAAGATTGTTTTCAGCTTTAAAGTAGTTTTCCAACTTTCCAAAAAGCATTTATAGGATTTTCACTTTGCTTTCAATTTTTTGCTTTATGTTCTATTAATAGACATGATTGTCAAAACATCATACATGTTATCATCACTTCTGTAAGTACAGTCTTATTAGAGGAAGGAGATTAATAGGTGCCACATTTTAATTCAAATGTTGGAGTTGAGAAAGATTAAAATATTCCCAAAATAAGAGAATGAAGCTTAATTGAGTCATTTATTCCTATATTCATTCACATGAATGAGTATATACTGAGCATTCTCTATATTTGATACTGGGAAGATGTAGATGTTTAAGATGGTTTAAGACAATTCTTGCAACCAAAGGGATTATGATATTTAATACCTAGTACTAGTTGCCTTAGACAGTGCAAAGATAAAAGGAGAATTAAGGTACAGTACCTACTTTCAAAGGATTATGATTTCTTACAAATGTGTAAAACAGAGCCCAATATTGAACATTGCTCTAGCTTGTGTATGTAAAAGATGTCTGATGTGAAAATCCACATGGGCCAAAGGGTTTGAAGGAGACTTTGGGAAGGAGATAGTACTTAAATTGCATCAAGACAGATGGGCTGAATTTATGGTATATTAATCTGTATAATATTGTACAGCTGGATAAAACAATGAGTTAGAGGAATAAGTATGCATAAAATACTGCTGAGTAAGAAAGAAAGTCTTTAGCAAGGAAAAATTTTTTAAAATGTGTTTTACATTATTTGCAAAATTTAAGTCAAAGTCTTTAAAAATAGAAAGGAGAGAATGATGGGCTTAATTTGGACAGGTGGTGAGTAGGGGATAGTATGGCAGAAAGAAGTTTTCAAATGCCATATAATATTCAGGAACATGGAAAAGACTGGTCTATCCACAATAGACATACAGAGTAACCATCTCAGGAGAGAAATACGACAATGTGGGAAGAGATTTGCACTTCTACGTTATAATCTGCAAATCAAGAGCTAAATCAATAGCAATATCTTCTCTTGAGTTAGAGAAAATCCTGCAGTGGTACAGGACAGGCTGGGAATGCCTAGAGCTTGGAAGTTTGCTTCCCTCTTTTGTAAAGAAAATTCTGGAGAAAATGGTCAGCTACCCAGAAGAAATCAATCCTTGAGAGAGAGGGGGGTGTACCGATGGTCTCACATAATAAGTCATGCAGAGACTAAACAGTGGTGTGCAGATATAATATTCAAAGTTCTTGGCAGAGAACTTATTCACATTCTCCAGTATAAAACAGGAGAGAGAGAAGGAAACACAGAATTTGATTTAATACCCAAATAGAAGTTCAGATGAGGAAAAGAGAAGAGAAAGAAAGCTAGATAACCAAAACCAATTTAGATAAGTGGGAGGAAAAGTGTGTGAAATGGGGACCAAATGAGAATCAAGGAAAGATGACTTGCAATCCCTGCCTCTTAAGCAGCGGGGCTGTTAGAAGGGCAGGGAGGACGGGGGTAAACCAAGCCTCCTCCCCTTTTAGTTCTCTTATCCAAGGAATCTTCTGAGGGAAGATCTAGTAAGAAAGGTGGAAATTAAATACCTTGAATCATTAACTTTTCAAGTACCGGTTCATTGGTAACATGACCCAGTGTTCTTGAACTTGGCCAGTCCTCAGTTGTTCTCTTCTTAAGAAGTGGGTAAGAGCGAGTGGAAAGAGATGAACTGTAAGGATCATTTGGCCAACAACCTCTTGCTTAAGGCTCACAATACAGAGACACTGAACTTTGTGTGTGTTGCTTCCTAAAGTAAGTGTCTAAGTTTGAAAACTGCTTGTAACCAAAGTGACTCCTTGTGTGGCTCAGAGTATACACTGAAAAAATGAAAATGTTAGTCGCCCAGTCGTGTCCGATTCTTTGCGACCCCATGGCCTGTAGCCCACCAGACTCCTCTGTCCATGGCATTCTCCAGGCAAGAATGCGCTAAGATGCTGTTAAAAAGAAATCATGAAACACAGTGATTCTCTCAAGGAACAGGTTTGGGGACAGGATGGAGGAGCCTGGTAGGCTGCAGTCCGTGGGGTCGCTAAGGGTCGGAAACGACTGAGTGACTTCACTTTCACTTTTCACTTTCACACATTGGAGAAGGAAATGGCAACCCACTCCAGTGTTCTTGCCTGGAGAATCCCAGGGACGGGGGACCCTGGTGGGCTTCTGTCTATGGGGTCACACAGAGTCGGACATGACTGAAGTGACGCAGCAGCAGCAGCAGCAGAACAGGACAGCCTGGCAGCTCTGCTACAAGAGTTCACTCACGGATAGGCCCTTTTTTTCCCATCAGTTCAACTCACACATCACTGATGAGAAACTGGTCTCATGGCTGCACTGAGCTACAAGGGATGACCAGAAATATAGCCTCTAGCTGACAGGCCTTTGCCACCCTAAAGAGATAGAGCCCCAGTGAAAGCCTATGTTCTTAGGTTCTGTTTCTGTGGAAGAAGGGGGGACGACTTTTGCGAGAAAAGCAAGTTTCTATCCCTCTCTGCCTTTCATAGCCAACCAAATCATGTATTACCCTCTCAAAACTTACTCAGCTCAAATGGAAAAACTCAGGGTCTCATCCACCTACTGTATAACCAGGTCAAAGTCCCTGTCTGTGCATGATTTGGATTCCTCTTTCATCAAGCCCAGCTCTGGCTCCTTGCAGTCTAGCAGTTTATAAACTTCTCAGCAAGTTATTTGCCTTCTCTCAATCCCAATGTATCATGGCAATGATATACCTCAACTCAATTCCCATTGAGGAAAAGGAAAAAATGGAAAGCACATAAAAGTCACGGATTCATTGTAGTTACGAAATCCTTCCAGGCAGGCATGGCAGGTACTCTGAACCTGTCAGCAAAGTTCTTTCTCTCTGGGAGGAGTTCTCTTGTCGATCATGCTCCAGGCGTCCTGACTTCACAATCTGAAAGATTCTTCTTTTTCATTACCTTTGGGGTGCAACAGAAGCTGATGAGGGAACATATTCAGCTCTTGGAAGTGCATAGTTTTGTAACTGTTTGGGCTTCCCATGTGGTGCTAGTGGTAAAGAACCTGCCTGTCAATGCAGAAGATTTAAAAGATGTGGGTTCGATCCCTGGGTGGGAAAGATCCTCTGGAGCAGGAAATGGCAACCCCCTCCAGTATTCTTGCCTGGAGAATCCCATGGACAGAGGGGCCTGTTTGGGCTACAGTCCATGGGCTCGCAAAGAGTCGGACCCAACTGAAACGACTGAGCACACACAGGGGCATCGGACAAGCACTGCTTCAAAGAGTGGAAAATCAACTTGGCTTCTAGTCTCTTTAGCAATACTCAGCTGTAGTGGACAGTTTGCTTCTTTCACATGCAAGAAACTAGACTTGAAACTCTTCTAGACAGAAATCTGAAGCCTCTGCATTCAGTTTTATTTTCTGACCCCTGTTCTTGGTCTTTCTCTCTCTCCTTCATTTTTGTGGTGGTTCTTTAGGTTCACTGAAGCAGCAAGCTTGGGGGAAAACGCACCATCATATTGTCTTTATTTGGACTGACTTCTATTTTCTGGTTGACAAATCATAATGAGAAATGCTGGAGGAAGGTCTGGAATCTTGTCACTTGCTGTTTTGGCTGCAGCAGCAGTAAAGCTGTTCCATCCTAAAGCTCCCGAATATCTGGATAGCCATTTGGCTTAAATTTAAGGAATATCTTCGTCCCCAGTGCTCAGCTTCATTCCACTTTGCCTGCTCGTGGGCTTGTTCTTGCTCAAGATTTTCCTCTTGTAAGATTTTGCCAGAAGCAGCAGGGAGCATTCAACACATAAACTCATTCCCAGGTTTTCAAACAAGTACTTTTGGAGTACATCTTGAAAAACTAGCAGCCTTTCTTGAAAGTTATAACTTGCTTGCTGTGGTATCTGTGTTTTTGCCACCCAACACCAAACCATTAAGAAAATGACAAATGTTTTAAAGTTTCTGTTATGGCAGTGCACAACTTACTTGTTAGCATTTCTCTATTAGTTAAATCATGGCTAGGCTGCTGTAAAAATTACACAAAAATGTAGTGGCTCCAACAAGATACAATTTATTTTTTTCCTCTCCATATAGAACATTTATGTGATACATAAAGAGAGAGAGATAATGTAAGATGATGTACATGGTAAAATTCAGTACACAGTAGAGTGCATAATCCATTGTATTTTTATTTATTTATTTTATAAAAGAGAAAGAGAAAGGGTGGATACAAACAAAATGACAGAGTTATGCATTACCGAATTTACAAGAAATCAAACGAAGGCATGCTACATCTTTTCTAGACCACTATTCTTCTAGGAAAATAAAGTATAAATTGTCCTTTATATGCCTAATGATAATTTATTTGTTGCCAAATTTTATTCTTTTTTCTTGGTCTTTATGCTAGTTTTGATGTCAAATATGTTTGCTGACATCTGATGTCATGAAACATCTTTGGGCCTAAGTTTCCTTCCTAAAATTAATAATTAGAACCATTATGTCTCTGAAATCCCTAACAACTAATCCTGCATTTCACTGTCATTAGCATCAGAGCTAACTCTTGTCTCCTGTGACCCTGTGCTGTGTCCTTGCATATAGAACCTGTAGATCTTCTAGGGGATGGAGCATCTCTTCTCCCAATAGTAGCCTGCACTTTGATGCCACATTTTCTCTTTTTGGGATTCTCAGATGCCTTCCTTTAACTTCTTTACCAGAAAATGCTGAAGACCGAAAAGTGAACAATATCTTTTAAATTTCTCTTGCAATGAAACTTAAATTTCATAAACAGATTGCTGAGTGGCTTCTGAAAAATCTGTAAGACCTTATTGATATGCTATGTACAAACTATGTGCTGTACTTATTTGCTCAGTTTCGTGTCGGACTCTTTGTGACCTCCAGGACTGTAGCCCACTAGGCTCCTCTGTCCATGGGATTCTCCAGGCAAGAATACTGGAGTGGGTTGCCCTGCCCTCCTCCAGGGGATCTTCCCAACCCAGGGATTGAACCCAGGTCTCCTGCATTGTAGGTGGATTTTCTACTGTCTGAGCCACCAAGGAAGCCCCAAAATACTGGAGTGGGTAACCTATCCCTTCTCCAGGGGTATTTCTCAACCCAGGAATCGAACTGGGGTCTCTTGCACTGCAAGTGGATTCTTTACCAGTTGAGATACCAGGGAAGCCCACACAAACTATATGTTTGCTCTAACTTTCTATACCGGCCTTCTCTTATTTTTCATTTTCCAGGTATTCTATTACGCTATAAATATGGATCTTTGAAATTTTCTTTACATTTCCTTGGAACATTTCGCAGATTAATGAATGGATTACAAACTCACAGAGAAATTCAAGCTCATGCCTGAAGACCCTCATTGATTTTCTTCATTCCATATATTTGCCATTTCCATTAAACATTTCCAATGACTGCTCTTTTTTTTTCCAATCTGAAATATTTGATTTTTTCAAATCAAATTTAATTTGGCATAATTTCCCTTCTGCCTGAAGATGTTAGCATTTCTATCTGTACAGTTCCCATAATGTTCTTTTTTAAAAAAATATAATGCCTTTATTTTACTTTTACTCTGAAGGAATATTTTCACTGATGATAGATTTCTCTGTGTGTGTATGCATATTTCTTTTTTCTTTTAGAACTTCTAAGACATTATTTCATTTATTTTCTGGCCTCCATTTTATCTAATGGAAAACCAATAAAAACTCTAAATGGTATAAAATTTTTCCCATCCATATTTAAAATTTTCTCTTTTTTTGGTTTTTGGTAGTTTGCTGCTAATGTGAAATTATGTGGTAGTATATGTATTTATTATACACATGGATCACTGAACTTGTAGAACTTATAACTGTATGACTTTGGGAAATTTTGGTCATTATTTCTTCTAATTTGTATTTCACTGTCCAATTCTGCCTCTCTTTTCCTTCTGGGACTCCAATTGTGCATATGTTAGACATTTTTATATTGCCCCCACAGGTTTCTGAGGTTCTGTTCATTTTTTTTTCCAATCTTTATTATCTCTATCCTTCAGATTTGTGTCTAATGGTCTGTCCTCATCAGGACTTCCTTCTGTTATCTCCATATTTTTAAGCCCATTTTTCTCTAGTGATTTTTCCTTGTATATTTCAGATATCTATTTTATGTTTGTATAATTTTTATGCTGAGATTTATGATATTTAGCTCCTTATAAGCCTATTTTTCCTTCCTTAAGCATAATTATACAAAGTGCTTTAAAAATTTGTCTGCTAGTTCCAACATTAGATCATCTCAAGGTTATCTTCTTTTTTCTTTAAAAGAATGTACTTCTTTCTTTGTATGCTAAAACATTTGCTTTTATCCTAGCCATTTCACTTCAGTGTTTTAGGATTATGGATTTTGTCATATTCTTCCAAAGAGTCCTGAGAAATTTTTAAGCTGGCAGCTAACTTGGCTGAACTCAACTGCAAACTGTCTCCTCTGTGGTTGGCCATCTGTTCTCAGGCCTGTACTTGTAGTTGTAGAGGCACTACTTGAAATACCCACCTGGCTCAAGAGTCATCCAGAGATCTGGGAAGAGTTGGTTTACAGTATTGGGGGTTTTCCATCTCTTGCTTTCTCCTTACCAGGATTTCTCCACCCACTTTTCAATGGCTGTATTTGCTTAAATGTAACCTTCTGTTTTTTCAGTCCAGTAAGACTGTAGAATTCTTGTTGAAGATTTGCCTATTTGTATTATGCACAAGGGGACCTATCTCCTTCAGATAATTTATAGAAACAGAGTATTCACCCAGAACTGTTTTAGCATTCTTGGAGAAAGAGAAGCAAGTAAGTAGATAGGTAGATATACACACATGAGGAATTGGTGAACATGATTAACATGATTATGGAGGCTGAGAAGTCCCGTGACCAGTCATCTATAAGCTGGAGACCCAGTAAGGATGATGGAGTAATTCTAGTGCCAGTTCGAAGACTTGAGACTCAGGAAAACCAATGATGCATATTCCAGCCAAAGGTCAGGAGAAGACTGATATCCCAGCACACATTGGCAAGTAGGAGGAAAAGGGTTGAACTGCTTCTCACTCTTCCTTTTGTTCTGTCCATGCCCTCATCAGATTTGATGATGCACACCCACACTGCTGACGGCAATCTATGCTACTGCGTTGTTGTTTAGCTGCTCAGCTGTGCCCGACTCTTTTGCAACCATGTGGATGGCAGGCTGCCAGACTCCTCTGTCCATGGGATTTTTCCAGATAAGAATACTGGAGTGGGTTGCCATTTCCTTCTCCAGGGGATCTTCCTAACCCAGGAATTGGACCTGTGCCTCCTGGAAGTCTCCTGCATTGCAGGCAAATTCTTTACCACTGAGCCATCATGGAAGACTGGGACTTTATAGAATACATGGATTCCAAAGCTAATCTCACCGGGAAATACCCACTTAGCATCCACCCAGAGATAATCTTTAGCTGAGATCTCTATGACTCAGTTGATACATAAAACTCATCATCACAAAAATCATGCCGTTCTTTGAAGTATCAACTCCTACTCCATTCTCACTCCTAGTCTCTTCCCCGAGCCTTTGTGTGGTTGAATTTTATATTTTGTCCAGAGTTTATGGTTGCTTTCTCCTAGAAGTTTGTCCAATAGGAGCTATCTGTATTATTGGAAACAATTCCCATCCACCCACCTCCATTACTTGCATACAAGATAATGGCTACATTGCTTAGTATGGCACTCAGTACACATTGTATTGAATCAATGCACTGAACAAGAGATTTTTTGAGTACCTCCTATATATCAGGCAGCTAGGAACAAAAGAACTAAAGAGGCTCTTGATGACAGTGAAAAAGTTGGCTTAAAAATCAACATTCAGAAAACTAAGATCATGGCATCTGGTCCCATCACTTCATGGCAAATAGATGGGGAAACAGTGGAAATAGTGACAGACTATTTTGGGGGGGCTCCAAAGTCACTGCAGATGGTGACTGCAGCCATGAAATTAAAAGACACTTGCTCCTTGGAAGAAAAGCTATGACCAACCTAAACAGCATATTAAAAAGCAGAGACATTACTTTGCCAACAAAGATCCATCTAGTCAAAGCTTTGGTTTTTCCAGTAGTCATGTATGGATGTGAGAGTTGGACTATAAAGAAATCTGATTGCTGAAGAATTGATGCTTTTGAACTATGGTGTTGGAAAAGACGCTTGATAGTCCCTTGGACTGCAAGGAGACCCAACCATTCCATCCTAAAGGAAATCAGTCTTGAATATTCATTGGAAGGACTGATACTGAAGCTGAAACTCCAATATTTGGTCACCAGATGTGAAGAGCTGACTCACTGGAAAAGACCCTGATCCTGGGAAAGATTGAAGGCAGGAGGAGAAGGGGACGACAGAGGATGAAATGGTTGGATGACATCACCAACTCAATGCACATGAGTTTGAGCAAGCTCTGGAGCTGGTGATGGACAGGGAAGCCTGGTGTACTGCAGTCCATGGGGTTGCAAAGAATTGGACAGGACTGAGTGACTGAACTGAACAGCTAGGAACAAGACCAGTATTACCCTTGTCATCCTGACAGCATGGAATACTTCTCAGTGTGCTTGACAGTTACTGCCCTGAGTCTTTGCTGATGCTCAGTCACCTTGTCTGTATTTTAATTTCCTCAGGTATGCTCTTCTCTTCTTTCTACTTACCACATGCTATCCATCTCCAAATTTTGTTTCATCACAACCCATATTAACTATTTTTCTCTTGAGTAAACTAAAGAAGCATTGTCAGGGATTCAGTGCACTTTGCGTTGCATTGTTGCTTGCCGTTGTTGTATGGAAATGCTTAGTACATGAATTAATGCTGCTACCTTCCTCATTACATGATTTATAATTCATTGTAAAATGTATTGAACTTATGTTTCTGATGAAGCAACTGATTGTGCTAAAGGCCATAAGATTTTCATCCAAAAATGAAAACCGGACTTTATAATAACTTTCAAATGGTTCTGATGCTTTTATGCATTGAAGATAGTTGCTCTGCATTATTTCGTACTGATCGAAATCATTAGCATGTCAAGATCAGAGTCATCAGAATTCCATACCAATGCTTTACTGTTAATTAATTTGTTTTCCCCCTATATCATGATGATATTTGAAATACTTTTCAAATAAATTTTTATGTTCTTACAATACAGAGGTGAATCAAGAGAATCTGAAGGTCATAGAGATGCATTATCTTTATTTTGCTTATTTGCATTCATCAATCTATCTGGTCTTTCATCTGCTAGGCAGGAGAGTTCTCAGCAGTTAGTGTTGCAATGGGAGCTATTCATGTCAACTGATGGCTTCAAGTCCAGGAGAGGTCCAGACACTAGTTTGTGAGACTTGAAATCATGTCTTTACTTAGAATTTATTGCCTATGCATTAGTGCATTTATCTTGGAAAAAAAAAAAAGAAACACATATGTGCATGTTCAGATAAAAGCTAGATCACCATTATCCATCCTATGGGAATCTACCTCCTGAACTGCAAATCAAAATGCTGACAAAGTTTTCTGTGCCACTGCTGAGTGTAAAAGGATGTATGTGAAGGTAGGTAACAAAATGAAATGATGGGATTTCCGAATAGTATGGTGACTAAGAGAGTTGTGTCTTAATTAAAATCAGAACTACCCTGAAAAACCCAAAGCATACAGCCCTCATAGGTGGTTCATTTTAATGCAGAAATGGTGACCTTTCATTATTTGCATTATCAAGATCTTTAGTTTCTTGATAAGAAGTCTGTATCTTATTTTGGGCCCAGTGTTACACGTTGTGTAGTCCTGGAAGCACACAGGCAGGGCTGGCATTCAGCAGTGTGCCCCAGGATGGCTAAAGCAATGATTTAGCTGCCATCTATTCTGTCAGTGCCCACCCCTTACTAGATGGTAAGTATTTTGTCATGTCCTTTCTCTCTCTCTTTCCTTATCACAAAGATATTTTATTTTACTTTAGAGCACCTATAAGGTCAGTCTTCATTCCAATCCCAAAGAAAGGGAATGCCAAAGAATGCTCAAACTACCGCACAATTGCACTCATCTCACACGCTAGTAAAGTTATGCTCAAAATTCTCCAAGCCAGGCTTCAGCAATATGTGAACCGTGAACTCCCAGATGTTCAAGCAGGTTTTAGAAAAGGCAGAGGCACCAGAGATCAAATTGCCAACATCTGCTGGATCATGGAGAAAGCAAGAGAGTTCCAGAAAAACATCTATTTCTGCTTCATTGACTATGCCAAAGCCTTTGACTGTGTGGATCACAATAAACTGTGGAACATTCTGAAAGAGATGGGAATACCAGACCACCTGACCTGCCTCTTGAGAAACCTGTATTCAGGTCAGGAAGCAACAGTCAGAACTGTACATGGAACAACAGACTGGTTCCAAATAGGAAAGGAAGTGCATCAAGGCTGTATATTGTCACCTTGCTTATTTAACTTATATGCAGAGTACATCATGAGGAACGCTGGGCTGGAAGAAGCACAAGCTGGAATCAAGATTTCTGAGAGAAATATCAATAATCTCAGATATGCAGATGACACTACCCTTATGGCAGAAAGTGAAGAGGAACTCAAAAGCCTCTTGATGAAAGTAAAAGAGGAGAGTGAAAAGGTTGGCTTGAAGCTCAACATTCAGAAAACTAAGATTATGGCATCTGGTCCCATCACTTCATGGGAAATAGATGGAAAAACAGTGGAAACAGTGTCAGACTTCCTTTTTTGGGGCTCCAAAATCACTGCAGATGCTGATTGCAGCCATAAAATTAAAAGACGCTTACTCCTTGGAAGGAAAGTTATGATCAACCTTGATAATATATTAAAAAGCAGAGACATTACTTTGCCAACCAAGGTCCGTCTAGTCAAGGCTATGGTTTTTCCCATGGTCATGTATGGATGTGAGAGTTGGACTGTGAAGAAAGCTGATCGCCGAAGAATTGATGCTTTTGAACTGTGGTGTTGGAGAAGACTCTTGAGAGTCCCTTATACTGCAAGGAGATCCAACCAGTCCATTCTAAGGGAGATTGATCCTGGGTGTTCATTGGAAGGACTGATGCTAAAGCTGAAACTGCAATACTTTGGCCACCTCATGCGACGAGTTGACTCACTGGAAAAGACTCTGATGCTGGGAAGGATTGAGGGCGGAAGGAGAAGGGCATGACCGAGAATTAGATGGCTGGATGGCATCACCGACTCTGTGGACATGAGTTTGAGTGAACTCCGGGAGTTGGTGGTGGTCAGGGATGCCTGGCGTGCTGTGATTCATGGGGTCGCAGAGAGTCAGACACGACTGAGCGACTGAACTGAACTGAACTGATTTTCACAAAAAGGAATGGAATACATTGTAGCAAGGAGATAAGACTATGTATTTTTGCATACTGACACAAAGTATTTCTTCTATATTTTATAGGAAGGTGATAAAATACACATACACATATATTAGTATGTGTATACATATATGTATGTTATGCATCTCTATTTACTCTCCAGAGCATGTGTACATATATACATAGCATGCATATGTCCAGTTTTAAACATACATATTATGTATCACCTTCCTATAAAGTATACAAGAAATATATTGAGTGGTTGTGTAAAAATATATGGCATTATCTCCCATCTGCAGTGTGTAGTGTTTGATCCCCTCTAGGGAAACTGTGCTCTAAAATAAACCATTCACTTTTGTTTTTAAAAGTGTGCACCAGTAACAAAAACATAAAACTGGAAGCCCAATCACACTTCAAGATGTCATTCTGCGCAGTTTAAATCCCCTGTGCCAGCTTGCACAGCTGTGACTTAGGGAGTTTCCCAGTCGTTTCCTGAGAATTCTGGACTGTGTACTAAGATGTGGCTGGGGACAGAGAGTGGAGAGTCATGGGCAGGGATTAGGAAGAAGAAATGAACTGAAAGCCTGCGGCAGCGGCTTTGAAGTGCCAGTGTGGGTGCCATGAAAGAAACCATTAGCCTTGGGAGGACAGCAAGAAGAGCTATCAGCTTTAGGATCAGACAGAGCTGAGTGAGTCTCAGCTCATCAGCTTATGAACCTCCTTGACTTTTATACTGTCCCCACAATACTGCTTCACAATTTTACTATACTGTTTTTCTAATAAGCAATTTTCCTGCTCTCAACTAGAATTAGACAACATCAGGGTTCTTGTCAAACCCTCAGCATCCTCTCCTCAACTTGTTCTACAATTTGTAGGACCAAATAAAATCCATTAGATGAGACCTTCCTCAAAACCCACAGTCTTCCTGTAGCCATTCTCCCCCTCTCCTATTGTGATGGAAGAGCTGTGTCTTCTTTTGGGGTCTGAGCTTCTCAAATAGGCCCTAGTTCCTATCCCCTCTGACTCCCCAGGAATATTCTCCAGAAACGTTGGAATAACGCTCTTTTATCCACTGATATTTACCATAGATCTAAACAGAACAACACTGACAGGATACACACTGAATAATCTTACCACTAGGTGACAAAATGCTCTGCTGGCTATTGATCAATCTGTTTCAAAGAGCTTAAATCATTATATCACCGAAAACAGACACAAGTTCCTTTTCTTCACAGTCTTGCCAAAAGTTAACATTTTCAAACTTCTTAATGTTTTCCAATCTGATGGGAGTAAAGATATATCTTATTGAATTTTAATTTTATTTCTCTAGTTATCAAAGGGATTGAAAATATTTCGTATATTGTCCATTCATATGTCTTTCTTTATGAATTACTTGCCCAAATATTTTGCCCAATTTCATATAAGATTTTTGCTTTCTTCTTTAGAATATTATTTTCCCAGAGATCAAGCCAAAAGGAAATAGTTCAAAAGATGCATTCTCATTGAATAATATAAAAATGTGATATCAGCTTGGACTTGATCACAGGATATTTTTATTCTTTGAAAGGATAATAACAAAATGACTGAAGTTCATCATTGGATTATAAGAGCATTTGGGATCTCATTAAATGACAAGTCAGGCATTGAGAAGGGCTTTTCTTTCAGCATAATAGCACTGAGGGGTTGCCTTTCTCATGGTGGTCTTCTTATCTGGATAGCAGCCTGATCTAACAATGGCGAGAGCCTTGGCTGTGTCCAGGGAAGATACTCTGAAGGGCCTGAATCCAGCCATTACTTATTTTGACTTCTTTCACTGCTTACAGAATGAGGCTGCTAGCCAGACCTTACTGGCTCTTCCAAACAGATGTGTACAGGTGGCCTGCAATCTCCAGTGCTCCTCTATAAATAAAATTTGTTAGGGGATTAAGTGATCACCTGTCAGTCTTGAAAAGAGCAGATTGGACCCCTGAGCCTGACCACTGTAAGATCTGAGGGATGTCCCTGGCATCGGCTTGTTCATGGAAGCTGCCTGTTCTAGATCTGTCTTTGTACCTCTAGAGATTTCTGATCTTTTCGCTTTTTCACAAAACACAGTCCATAGGTAATGTAATGTATTAGATTATATAGGGCATAATAAAGCACTCATGTTTTCCTCTCTCACCAGATAGAAAACAGATGTGTTTCTGAAGCAGCTCAGAAAGTGAAGGTGTAAGGAAGGAAAAACCACATTTTGCAGCCAAGAAAATGAAAGAACTATATTTTCAGGTTAGGGTCATGATGTGAATACAGACTCACCTTCACACCTGGGTAAGGCCATTTGCCAACTTAAAAAGGGGGAAAAGTGAATGGTCCATTTGAGTTTCAGTTACCTGTATGTAATATTTGCATTCACATTGAGATGAATCTACGAATTAAAGATAATAATAATGAAGCAAAAAGTTCTTCAATAGATTGAAGTCTCATCTTACTGAGTGCCTCTGTGGATATTACAGATCACATTGCAGTGGGAAATTGAATTAATTTATTTGAGTTGCAGTCTCCTGGTATGTAATATGGGAATGCTGCCATTCTGTTTGAGCCCAAGTACTAGAGTTAGAACTGAAGTAAGAAAAAGTACAATCTTATACTATCATTTTTGCAATAAAAAATCACTAAGACTCAGTGTGGTTTTCGCATTTCCCATGGTTATGCAGTTGATAAGTGAATTCAGATTCAACCTAGACCTTAAGCCTACTAATATTTCTGTTATTATACTTTACTTCTCCTCTTGGTACAGTGAAGTTTGATGATCCACTGAGGCAAGGGTATGAAAGTGTTAAAAAAAAACAACTAAACCTGCAGTCAGTTATGTGACTTACAATACAAATTCTTGCAGAGAGAGAGAGGAAGGGGAAGGCGAGAAAAAGGGAGTTTTCAGCCTATGTCAATCAATTAAAAATAAATTGCATGTCAAATTATTATGATAGGTGCCCATGGCTCAGAGAAGGTGTTCCCAAATTCAGCAATTTTTACATTTTGAGTTCAGTAAATCTTTCGGTGGGGTGCCTTGTGCATTGCTTTTCTTAGGTCCATACCATTTCTGTCCTTTATTGTGCCTATCTTAGCATGAAATATTCCCTTGGGATCTCTGATTTTCTTGACAAGATCTCTAGTCTTTCCCATTCTATTGTTTTGCTATACTTCTTTGCATTGATCACTGAGGAAGGCTTTCTTATCTCTCCTTGCTATTCTTTGGAACTCTGCATTCAGATGGGTATATCGTTCCTTTTCTCCTTTGCCTTTAGTGTCTCTTCTTTCCTCAGCTATGTGTAAGGCCTTCCCAGACAGCCATTTAGCCTTCTTGCTTTTCTTTTTTGGGGGGATGGTCTTGATCACTGCCTCCTATACAATGTCACGAACCTCTGTCCATCATTCTTCAGACACTCTATCAGATCTAATCCCTTGCATCTATTTGTCACTTCCACTGTATAATTGTAAGGGATTTGATTTAGGTCATATCTAAATGGTCTAGTGGTTTTCCCTGCTTTCTTCAATTTGAGCCCAATTTTTGCAATAATTTGAATTTTCTATAGAATTTTGTATAGAAGAACTATACAAAAATGATCTTACTGACCCAGGTAATCATGATGGTGTGATCACTCACCTAGAGCCAAACATCCTGAAATGTGAAGTCAAGTGGGTGCCTTGAAGAATCACTATGAACAAAGCTAGTGAAGGTGATAGAATTCGAACTGAGATAACTCAAATCCTAAAAGATGATGCTGTGAAAGTGCTGCACTCAATATGTCATCAAATTTGGAAATCTCAGCACTGGCCACAACCTGGGAAAAGGTCAGTTTTCATTCCAATCTCAAAGAAAGGCAGTTCTAAAGACTGTTCAATTTAACTGCACAATTGCACTAATGTCATATGCTAGCAGGTTCAGTTCAGTAGTTCCGTCGTGTCCAACTCTTTGTGAGCCCGTGGACTGCAGCACGCCAGGCTTCCTTGTCCATCACCAACTCCTGAAGTTTACTCAAACTCATGTCCATAGAGTCAGTGATGCCATCCAACCATCTCATCCTCTATTGTCCCCTTCTCCTCCCGCCTTCAATCTTTCCCAGCATCAGATTCTTTTCAAGTGAGACAGTTCAGTGCATCAGGTGGACAAATTATTGGAGTTTCAGCTTCAGCATCAGTCCTTCCAATGAATATTCAGGACTGATCTCCTTTAGGATGGAGTGGTTGGATCTCCTTGCAGTCCAAGGGACTCTCAAGAGTCTTCTTCAATACCACATTCAAAAGCATCAGTTCTTCAGCGCTCAGCTTTCTCTATAGTCCAACTCTCACACCCATACATGACTACTGGAAAAACCAAAGCTTTGACAAGATGGGCCTTTGTTGGCAAAGTAACGTCTCTGCTTTTTAATAAGCTATCTAGGTTGGTCATAGCTTTTCTTCCAAGGAGCAAGTGTCTTTTAATTTCATAGCTGCAGTCACCATCTGCAGTGATTTTGGAGCCCCCCGAAATAAAGTCTTTCACTGTTTTCATTGTTTCCCCATCTATTGTCATGAAGTGATGGGACCAGATGCCATGATCTTAGTTTTCTGAATGTTGATTTTTAAGCCAACTTTTTCACTCTCCTCTTTCACTTTCATCAAGAGGCTCTTTAGTTCTTCACTTTCTGTCATAAAGGTAGTGTCATCTGCATATCTGAGGTTATTGATATTTCTCCCAGCAATCTTGATTCCAGCTTGTGCTTCATCCAGCCCAGCATTACTCATGATGTACTCTGCATGGTAGTTAAATAAGCAGGGTGACAATATACAGCCTTGACATACTCCTTTCCCAATTTGGAACTAGTCTGTTTTTCCATGTTCATTTCTAACTGTTGCTTCTTGACGTGCATATAGGCTTCTCAGAAGGCAGGTCAGGTGGTCTGGTATTCCCATCTCTTTAAGAATTTTCCAGTTTGGTGTGATCTATGCTAGGAAAGGTTGGGGGCGGGAGGAGAAGGGGACGACAGAGAATGAGATGGCTGGATGGCATCACCAACTCTGTGGACATGAGCTTGAGTGAACTCCGGGAGTTGGTGATGGACAGGGAGGCCTGGCGTGCTGTGATTCATGGGGTCGCGGAGAGTTGGACACGGCTGAGCGACTGAACTGAACTGAACTGAACACAGTCCAAGACTTTGACATTGTCAATAAACAGAAGTAGATATTTTTCTGGAACTATGTTGCTTTTTTGATGATCCAACGGATATTGACAATTTGACCTCTGGTTCATCCTCCTTTTCTAAATCCAATTTGAACATTTAGAAGTTCACAGTTTGTGTACTGTTGAAGCCTGACTTGGAGAATTTTGAGCATTGCCTTGCTAGCATATGAGATGAGTGCAATTGTGCAGTAGTTTGAACATTCTTTGGCATTGCCTTTCACTGGGATTGAAATGAAAACTGACCTTTTCCAGTCCTGTGGCCACTGCTGAGTTTTCCAAATTTGCTGGCATACTGAGTGTAGCACTTTCACAGCATCATCTTTTAGGATTTGAATTATCTCAGCTGGAATTCCATCAGCTCCACTAGCTTTGTTCGTAGTGATGCTTTCTAAGGCGTACTTGACTTTGCATTCCAGAACATCTGGTTCTAGGTGAGTGATCACACCATCATGGTTATCTGGTTCATGAAGGTCTTTTTTGTATAGTTCTTTTGTGTATTCTTGCCACCTCTTCTTAACATCTTCTGCTTCTGTTAGGTCCACACCACTTCTGTCCTTTATTGAGCCCATCTTGGCAGGAAAATTTCCCTTGGTATCTCTAATTTTCTTGAAGAGACCTCTAGTCTTTCCATTCTATTGTTTTCCTCTATTTCTTTGCATTGACTCCTGAGGAAGACTTTCTTTTCTATCCTTGTCATTTTTTGGAATTCTGCATTCAAATGGGTATATCTTTCCTTTTCACCTTTGCCTTTTGCGTCTTTTCTTTTCTCAGCTTTTTGTAAGGCCTCGTCAGAGAGCCGTTTTGCCTTTTTGCATTTCTTTTTCTTGTTGATGGTCTTGATCACTCACTCCTGTTCGATGTCATGAACCTCCGTCCATAGTTCTTCACTCACTCTATCTGATCTAATCCCTTGAATCTTTTTGTCACTTCCACTGGAGCAAAATTCAGACTTAAATTGAAGAAAATAGGCAAAACCACTAGACCATTCAGATATGACCTAAATCAAATACCTTATGCTAGCCAAGAAAGGCTCAAAATTCTCCAAGCGAGGCTTCAACAGTATGTGAACCAAGTACTTCCAGATGTACAAGCTGGATTTAGAAGAGGCAGAGGAACCAGAGATCAAATTGCCTCATTGAAAAAGCAAGAGAATTCCAGAAAAACTTCTACTATTGCTTTATTGACTACACTAAAGCCTTTGACTGTGTGGATCACACCAAACTGTGGAAAATTCTTCAAGATACAGGATTACCAAACCACCTTACCTGCTTTCTGAGAAATCTGTATGCAGTTCAAGAAGCAACAGTTAGAACTGGATATGGAACAACAAACTGGTTCCAAAATGGGAAAGAAGGCTGTATATTGTCACCCTGCTTATTTAACTAAAATGCTGAGTACATCATGAGAAATACTGGACTGGATGAAGTTCAAGCTGGAATCAAGATTATCAGGAGAAATATCAGTAAACTCAGATATGCAGATGACACCACCCTTATGGCAGAAAGCGAAGAACTAAAGCGTCTTTTGACGAAAGAGAGGACAGTGAAAAAGTTGGCTTAAAACTCAACATTCAGAAAACTAAGAACATGGCACCTGGTCCCATCACTTCATGACAATAGATGGGGAAACAATGGAAATAGTGACAGACTTTTTTCATGGGCTCCAAAATGACTGCAGATGGTGATTGTAGCCATGAAATTAAAAGACTCTTGCTCCTTGGATGAAAACTATGAGTAAACTAGACAGCATATTAAAAAGCAGAGACATTATTTTGACAGCAAAGGTCCATCTAGTCAAAGCTATGGTTTTTCCAGTAGTCACGTATGTGAGAGTTGGACTATAAAGAAAGCTGAGTGCTGAAGAATTGATGCTTTTGAACTGTGGTGTTGGATAAGACTCTTGAGAGTCCCTTGGACTACAAGGAGATCCAACCAGTCCATCCTATAGGAAATCAGCCCTAATATTCATTGGAAGGACTGATGCTGAAACTGAAACTCTAATACTTTGGCTATCTGATGCAAAAAACTGTCTCATTGGAAAAGACCCTTGTGCTGGGAAAGATTGAAGGCAGGAAGAGAAGGGGACGACAGAGAATGAGACGGTTGGATGTCATCACAGACTTGATGGACATGAGTTTGAGCAAGCTCCAGAGTTACAATGTTCAGGGAAGCCTGGTGTGCTGCAGACCATGAGGTCACAAAGAACTGGACGTGAATGAGAGACTGAACTGAACTGAATTTGAGCATTGCAGGATGTTTAGCGGCATTCCTTGCTCTACCCATTAGCTTCTAGTAGCAACCCTCACCCTTCCCCAGTCATGACAGGGTGACCAAAAATGTCTCCACACATTGTAAATCTCCGCCACCACAACAGTCAGTTGAGAATTACTGGTGCAGCAATACGGTGTGTGGACACTTTTTCTCTAGAGTATGTACAGGGTAGGATAGAAAGGTAGGTTAAGACTTTTGGTAAAATATGGCTCTACCAAATACAGAAGCTGGGCAATTTAGTATTGAACATATTATGGAAGGCTTTATGTGGGACACCAAAGAGCTTTGTCTGTGTTTTTGTCTTTAGATTTTTATTTCATGTTGTTGTTCTTTAGTTACTATGTCCTGTCTGACTCTTTGTGACCCCATGTTCTGCAGCGTGTCAGGCTTTCCTGTCTTTCCCTATCTCCTGAAGCTTGCTCAAACTCACATCCATCCAATTGGTGATGTTATCTAACCATTTCATCCTCTACCCTGCCTTCTCCTTTTGCCTCAATCTTTGCCAGCATCAGGGTCTTTCCAGTGAGTCAGCTCTTCACATCAGGTGGCCAAAGTTTTGGAGTTTCCGCTTCAACATCATTCCTTCCAATGTATATTCAGGACTGATTTCCTTTAGGATGGACTGGTTTAATCTCCTTGCTGTCCAAGGGACTCTCAAAAGACTTCTCCAGCACCACAATTCAAAAGCATTAATTCTTTGGCACTTAGCTTTCTTTATGGTCACACTTTCACATCCATACGTGACTGCTGGAAAAATCATAGCTTTGACTATACGGACCTTTGTCAGCAAAGTGATGTCTCTACTTTTTAATATGCTGTTTAGATTTGTCAGAACTTTTCTTCTGAGGAGGAAGCATTTTTAATTGCATGGCTGCAGTCCTCATCTGCAGTGATTATGCAGCCCAAGAAAATAAAACCTGTCACTATTTCTACTTTTCCCCTTTTATTTGTTATATAATGGTGGGACTAGATGCCAAGATCATATTTTTTGGATGCTGAGTTTTAAGCCAGCTTTTTTCACTCTCCTCTTTGCTTATCTTATTTCCTCTTTACTTTCTATCACTAGAGTGGTATCATCTGCATGAGACTGTTCATATTTCTCCTGGCAGACTTGTTTCCAGGTTGTGCTTCATCCAGCCTGGCATTTCACATGATGTACTCTGCTTAGAACCCACTCCAGTGTTCTTGCCTGGAGAATCCCAGGGATAGGGGAGCCTGGTGGGCTTCTGTCTATGGGGTCGCACAGAGTCAGACATGACTGAAGCGACTTAGCAGCAGCAGCAGACTCTGCTTAGAAGTTAAATAAACAATATCATTGTATGTCTTTCCCAATTTTGAACCAGTCCGTTGTTCCATGTCTGATTCTAACTTTGCTTCTTGACCACATTCAGGTTCTCAGGCAGGTAAAGTCTAGCATTACTATCTCTTAACGAACTGTCCAGTTTGTTGTGATCCATACAGTCAAATGTTTTAGCATAGTCAATGAACAGAAGTAGATGTTTTCCTGGAATTCCTTTGCCTTCTCTATGATCCAAGGAATGTTGGAAGTAAGATCTCTTGTTTCTCTGCCTTTTCTAAATCCAGTTTGTAAATCTGAAAGTTTCTCAATTCATGTACTGCTGAAGCCAAGCCTGAAGAGTTTGAGCTCAGATGGTAAATAGTCTCCCTGCAGTGCGGGAGACCAAGTTTCGGTCCCTGGGTCAGGAAGATCCCCTGGAGAAGGAAGCAGCAACCCACGCCAGTATTGCCAGTATTCTTGCCTGTAAAACTCCATGGTTGGAGGAGCGAGGCAAGCTACAGTCCAAGGGCTCTCAAAGAGTCAGACACAACTGAAGGACTTCACTTTCACTTTACTAACGTATGAAATTGTACAGTAGTTTAAACATTCTTTGGGATTGCTCTTCTTTGAAACTGAAATGAAAACACATTTTCCAATCCTGTGGCCACTGCTGAGTTTTCCAAATTTGCTGGCATATTGAGTGCAGCACTTTAACAGCATCATGTTTTAGGATTTGAAATAGCTCAGCTGGAATTCCATCACCTCCACTACCTTTGTTGGTGGCAATGCTTCCTAAGACCCACTTGAGTTCACATTCCAGGATGTCTGGCTCTAGGTGAGTGATCACACAATCACAGTTATCCGGGTCATTAAGAACCTTTTCAGTATAGTTCTTCTGTGTAATCATGTATGAATAATAATTAACTAACTAATTAGATTAATTGACCATATGCGTGTGGGTTTGTTTCTGGGCTCTCTACTCAATTCTATTGTAGTATAGTGTGAAGTCTGGGAAAATAATACCCCAGTTTTGTTCTTTTTCCTCAGGATTGCTTTGTAATTCCTGCTTTGTTGTGATTCTGTATAAAATTGGTGATTATTTTATTCTTGTTTTGTGAAGAAGAATATCATGAGTATTTTGAATGGGATTATATTAAATCTGCAGATTGCTTAGGGTAGTAAAGAGTTCTTCAGTTCAGTTCAGTTCAGTTCAGTTCAGTCCCTCAGTCGTGTGTTAATTCTTCCAATCCAAGAATATCTTCCTATTTCTTTGAGTCACCTTGAAATTCCTTTATCAATATTTTGTGGGTTTCAGAGTTTAGGATTTTACCTTCCTGGTTTAGATTTTTTCTTTTTTTTAATTTATTTATTTTAATTGGAGGCTAATTACTTTACAATATTGTATTGGTTGTGCCATACATTTTCCTTATCTGATTGTAAATAGAATTGTTTCTTTAACTTCTCTTTCTGATACTTCATTATCATCTTAATGAAAAACAATAGATTTTTGTATATTAATCTTGTATTTTGCAACTTTACTGAATTAATTGATTTGTTCTAATAGTTTTTTGGTGGAGACCTCTTGGTTTTCTATATACAGTATCATGTTTTCTGCAAATAGTGACAATTTTACTTCAAATTGGTTGCTATTTCTTTCTTTTTCTTGTCTGATTGCTATGAATATTTCCAATACCATGATACATAGAAAGTGGCAAGAGTGGGAAGCCTTGTCTTGTTTCTTATTTTAGAGGAAAAGTTTTCAGTTTTTCACTGTTAAGTATGGTGATGGCTGTGGGTTTGTAATAAATGGTCATTGTTATGTTTAGCTATGTCCCCTTTATACCAACTTTGGTGAGAATTTTATCATAAAGGGATATTGAATCATGTCAACTGCATTTTCTGTATTTATTGAGAGGATCATGCAGTTTTATTCTTTTTGTTAATAGGGGGTATCACTTTATTTGATTTGCATATGTTGAACCATCATTGCACTCTTGCAATAAATCCCTTCTGTCCAAGATGTGTGAGCCTTTTCATACTGTGTTGAAATCAGTTCATTATTTTGTTCAAGATTTTTGCATCTATAGTCATCAGAGATCTTGGCCTGGTATTTTTTTTTGCAATATCTTTTTCCGGTGTCGGTAGTGGTGGCCCTATTGAATAAATTTTGGAGTATCCCCTCCTCTTCAAATATTTTTAATATTTTGAGAAGGATAAGCAATAGCTCTTCTCGATACTTTTGCTGAAATTGTCCTGTGAGTCCATCCTTTTGTTGTTGCTGTTGTTAATTGAGTTTCATTAATAGTGATCCATCTGTTCTGATTTCTATTTCTCGCTGATCCAGTCTGGGAAGATTGTATGCTTCTCTCCATCTCTTCCACATTGTCGGCATACAACCGTTTCATCCTGTTATAATATTTTATATCTCTAGATATTGGCTGTTATTTTTCCTTTTTCCTTTTCTATTTTATTTGTGCCCTCTCTCTTGTCTTTCTTAATGAGCCTTGCTGAAAGTTTATCAATTTCATTTATCTTTTAAAAAGATGACTCTGTTTTATTGGCCTTTTATATGTTTTCTTGGTTTTTATTTCCTCTCTTAACTGTATTATTTCCTTTGTCTGTTGACTTTGACCCTTGTTCTTTTTCTAATTCTTCTAAATTGTGGTCTAGGTTGTTTACTTGAGATTTTTTTTGAGGTTGACTTCTATCTCTATATGCTCCCCTCTCAGAAATGCTTTTGCAGTATCCTGTAGATTTGGGAAAGTTGCATTTTATTTTCATTTGTGTCATGGTATTTTATATTTTCTGTTTGATTTCTTTGTTGGCTCGTTGGTTTCCTAGCAGCATGCTGTTTACTCTCAATGGTTTCATGTTTTCCCATCCTTCTTTATATAATTATTTTTTAGTTTTATACTGTTTTAGTTAGGGAAAAAAGTTTGAGATAATTTCTTTCCTCTTAAATTTGTTGGGGATTGTTTTGTGCCTTAGTTTGCGATCTATTCCGGAGAATATTCTATGTGCATTTTAAGAGAACATGCATTCTACTAGTTTTGGTTAGAATGACATGTGAATATCTAGTAAGTTCCACCACTTTAATGTGTCATTTAAAACCACCATTTCCTTATTGATTATGTATCTGGATGATCTGTCCTTTACTGTAAGGAAGGTGTTAAAATTCCCTACTATTATTATGTTATCTGGATGATCTGTCCTTTACTGTAAGGAAGGTGTTAAAATTCCCTACTATTATTATGTTATCGGTAATTTCTCCCTTTTTGCATTTTAATACTTCTTTATATAAATAGGTGGTTCTGCATTAGGTACATATATATGCTAATGGATATTGTATCTTTTTGTGCATGTGTACCGTTGCTCAGTCACGTCCAACTCTTTGTCACCCTATGGCCTGTAGCCAGCCAGGCTCCTCTGTGCATCGGATTCTCCAGGTAAAAACACTGGAGCAGATTTCCATTTCCTCTCCAGGGGCGCTTTCTGACACAGGGATGAAACCTGTATCTCTTGCATTGGCAGGGGATTCTTTATCACTGCACCACCTGGGAAGCCCCTATATCTTCTTGATCCCTTTATCATTATACATGGCCTTCTTTGTCATTGCTATGTAGTCTGCTTTAAAGTCTAATCTTTATGAGTATTACTACCCCCATTTTATTGTTGTTTCTGTTTGCATAAAATGTATTTTTCCATATTCTTACCTTCTGTCTATGTATGTCTCTGGATCTGAACTGAATGTCTAATAAGCAGTGTATATATGAGTCTTGTCTTTTATCCAATCGTCACCTTACGTCCTTTAAGTGAAGCTTTTAGTACAGTAATATTTAAAAGGTTATGCACTTATTGGCTTTTGTTACTTGTTTTCTGGTTTCGCTATAGTTTTGCTCTGCCCATTTGTTTTTTCTTTTCTTTTCATCTTTTCACTAGTGGTTTGATGGTTTTATTAGTAGCATGTCTTTGTTCCTTTTGTTCCTAGCTTTTGCATATCTATTGTAGGTTTTTGATTTATGTTCAGACAGTCATTTACATTCCAACACATTTTAAAGAATCTACCTTTTTACCCTCCTCACTCACATTTTGTGTCCTTTGATGTCATGTTTGGCATTCTCATGTTTGTCCCTTAATTATTTATTGTTACTATAGTTCATTTTTATAATTTTGTCCTTTAATCTAAGTGATTGATCCACAGCCTTTACTATATATTTGTCTTCGTGTATGTGTGTTAAGTTGTGATCGATATTTTGTGACCCCAAGGACATATTTGCCTTTACTAGTGGGATTTTGCCTTTTTATAAATTCTTACTTCTTGTTGTATTATTATTTTTTCCTCTTAGAAAATACTCTTTAACACTTCATTTAAGGTCCACTTAGCATTGATGAGCACTTTTAGTTCTTACTTGTCTGAGATGTTTATCTTTCCTTTAAGTTTGAATGGCAACCTTGCTGAGTAGAATATCCCAGGTTATAGGTTTATCTATTACAGCACTTTTAAATATATCATGCCACTCCCTTCTGGTTCTGAAAGAAAAATCAGCTGATAGTTTTATGGGAGTTCCCTTGTGTGTGACTGTTTTTCTCTTGCTGCCTTTAAAATACTCTTGTTGTCTTTAACTTTTGCTATTTGACTATAATATGCTTTCTGATGGAAAAGAAATTCAAAAAGGCAAAATGGCTGTCTGAGGTGGCCTTACAAATAGCTGTGAAAAGAAGAGAAGCAAAAAGCAAAGGAAAAAATGAAAGATATAAGCATCTGAATGCAGAGTTCCAAAGAATAGCAAGGAGAGATAAGAAAGCCTTCCTCAGTGATCAATGCAAAGAAATAGAGTAAAACAACAGAATAGGAAAGACAAGAGATCACTTCAAGAAAATTAGAGATACCAAGGGAACACTTCAGGCAAAGATGGGCTCAAAAAAGGACAGAAATGGTATGGACCTAACAGAAGCAGAAGATATTAAGAAGAGGTGGCAAGAATACACAGAAGAACTGTACAAAAAAGATCTTCATGACCAAGATAATCACGATGGCGTGATCACTCACCTAGAGCCAGACATCTTGGAATGTGAAGTCAAGTGGGCCTTAGAAAGCATCACTACGAACAAAGCTAGTGGAGGTGATGGAATTCCAGTTGAACTATTTCAAATCCTGAAAGATGATGCTGTGAAAGTGCTGCATTCAATATGCCAGCAAATTTGGAAAACTCAGCAGTGGCCACAGGACTGGAAAAGATCAGTCTTCATCCCAATCCCAAAGAAAGGTAATGCCAAAGAATGCTCAAACTACCGCACAATTGCACTCATCTCACACGCTAGTAAAGTCATGTTCAAAATCCTCCAAGTCAGGCTTCATCAATACGTGAACCGTGAACTTTCAGATGTTCAAGCTGGTTTTAGAAAAGGCAGAGGAACCAGAGATCAAATGGCCAACATCCACTGGATCATGGAAAAAGCAAGAGAGTTCCAGAAAGACATCTATTTCTGCTTCATTGACTATGCCAAAGCCTTTGACTGTGTGGATCACAATAAACTGTGGAACATTCTGAAAGAGATGGGAATAACATACCACCTGACCTGCCTCATGGGAAACCTGTATTCAGGTCAGGAAGCAACAGTTAGAACTGTACATGGAACAACAGACTGGTTCCAAATAGGAAAAGGAGTACATCAAGTTTGTATATTGTCACCTTGCTTATTTAACTTATATGCAGAGTACATCATGAGGAACACTGGGCTGGAAGAAGCACAAGCTGGAATCAAGATTGCTGGGAGAAATATCAATAACCTCAGATATGCAGATGACACCACCCTTACGGCAGAAAGTGAAGAGGAACTAAAAGCCTCTTGATGAAAGTGAAAGAGGAGAATGAAAAAGTTGGCTTGAAGCTCAACATTCAGAAAACAAAGATCATGGCATCTGGTCCCATCACTTCATGGGAAATAGATGGGGAAACAATGGAAACAGTGTCAGACTTTATTTTTTGGGGCTCCAAAATCACTGTGGATGCTGATTGCAGCCAGGAAATTAAAAGACACTTACTCCTTGGAAGGAAAGTTATGACCAACCTAGATAGTGTATTAAAAAGCAGAGACAGTACTTTGCCAACCAAGGTCTGTCTAGTCAAGGCTATGGTTTTTCTCATGGTCATGTATGGATGTGAGAGTTGGACTGTGAAGAAAGCTGATCGTTAAAGAATTGATGCTTTTGAACTGTGGTGCTGGAGAAGACTCTTGAGAGTCCCTTGGACTGCAAGGAGATCCAACCAGTCCATTCTAAAGGAGATCAGTCTTGGGTGTTCATTGGAAGGACTGATGCTAAAGCTGAAACTGCAATACTTTGGCCACCTCATGCGAAGAGTTGACTCACTGGAAAGACTCTGATGCTGGGAAGGATTGGGGGTGGGAGGAGAAGGGGACGACTGAGAATGAGATGGCTGGATGGCATCACCGACTCGATGGACATGAGTTTGAGTGAACTCCGGGTGTTGTGATAGACAGGGAAGCCTGGAGGGCTGTGATTCATGGGGTTGCAAAGAGTTTGACACAACTGAGCTACTGAACTGAACTGAACTGATACCTCTGTGTGGGTCTTTTATTGGTTAAACTTGTTGGACCCTCTTTCATCCCTGTACCTGGATTTCTATTTCCTTCTTCAGGTTCTGGATGTGATCAGCTATGATTTCATCAAATCTATTTCTGGCCATTTTCTCTCTCTCTCTCTCTTTTTTTCTGGAACCCCTATAATTTGAATGTTAGTATGGAATTCCTTGGTTACTCATTGGTAAAGAATCCACCTGCCAATGCAGGAGATGTAGGTTTGATTCCGGGGTCAGGAAGATCCTCTGGAGAAGGAAATGGCAACCCACTCCAGTACTCTTGCCTGGTGAATTCCATGGACAGAGGAGCCTCGCCGGCTAAAATCCTTGGGATCACAAAGAGTCAGACACAACTTAGTGACTAAACAACAATGCTAGACGTTGCGCCAGAGGTCCCCTAAACTGCTCTCAATTTTAAAGTTTGCTTTTATTTTTGCTTTCCTGACTGCTTTCCATTATTCCATCTTCCAGACCACTATGCATTCTTCTTTATCACCTGCTGCTGCTGCTAAGTCGCCTCAGTCGTGTCCTGTTCATTCTTTCTAGTGTATATTTTATTTCAGTTATTTCACTCTTCAGTGCTGACTTGCTGATTTTAGTTTTCAATTTCTTGTTAAAATTCTGTTTTAATATATTCTTATCCCAATTTCAGTTACCAATCTTATTACTAATTCTTTGAGCTCTTCATCTGGAAACTTAACTCTACTCCATTCATTGTTTTTCAAGTGTTTTTCTTGTTCTTTGTTGGAAAGAAATTTCTCTTTCTTCTCATTTTCTTTAACTTCCTCTCTCTCTATGAAATTAGATGAAATAGTTACCTGTTTTGACAACCCTCAAAGAGTTCTCCTTGTGTGGGGGTGTCCCTAGGCAGTGTCCCTACCTGTTCCTGGGCTGGCTTTAGTTGGAGACCTGAATCTGACACGTACACAGCTTACCTCTCCCCCAGGATATGCTGGCATCTAGCACATTGGTGAGAAGTGGAGCTGGAGATAGAGGGGCTAGAATCGGAACCAAGTGTGAGCTGGGGCTTCTCCCAGGCTCAGCGGTCATCACTGCTGTAATTTGGGTGTGGTCAGGTCCCAAATTGCTGGATCCGAAGCTCTGAGGTGTGGTTCCAAGCTGATTTCACTACCTCTACGGTTGGGCTTTGTACCCTGCTGGCAATGGCTGTTTGCCCCAGAGGGGATCAGTGCTAGAGCAAGTGGAGACACAGTCCGCACCTTGTGTGGGCTGGAGCGTACACCAGGATGGTCCTAGGAAAACAGTTCCAGACCGCTCCTCATCTGTCATCTCTGTGAGTGCAGCGGTGGGACCCTTTAGCCCAGTAAGATGTAGTGACAGGTCTAAGCAGCCCCTTTCCCCGCTAAGTATGCACTCTCCTCAGCAACAGCAGCCCTCACCCTCGTGGGGAGCTCTTCCAGAGCTAGAGGGGCAGCAATGCCCACTGGGATGTTCACGGGGAACTGGCCAAGGCCCGGGGCAACTTGTCTACTTCCTCCACCTTTGGAAGAGGAGTAAGGAAGCCTGTGGGTGCCCTCGCCACGAGCAGAGTTCAGGTTTCTTACAACTCTACGGTAAGTCCCACTGGTTTTTAAACCAATTAAGGGGACTCACAGGCCTACTGTCAGACCCCAGGATTGTGGTGCCTCATATGTGGCTTGAGCCTCTCACTTCCCCGGGAGGATCTCCAAGCCCATAATATCCCCTTCCTCTTCTGTGCCCCCTGCTAGGAGCTTGGGTCCCAACTTGATTGCTTCTCTCCCCTTCCTACCCTACTTGGCATGGATCTTTCTTTACAACCTTGGTTGTAGAGGTACTTTTCTGCCAGTCTTCTCTTTGTTTTCAGTGAGGGTTGCTGCACATGTACATGTTTTATTTTTGATGTGTTAATAGGGGGAGGTGAGCTCCATGTTTTCCTACTCTGCCATCTTAATCTCCTCCCTCCTCCACTTTCTTTTACTAGACAAGAACCTGATGCCTGGGAAACAAGAAAGACTCGGCCCCCCAAGTCAGCCCCTGCTGAGCCCAGTTTTGTTGAGGTGCAGTGGTGAGATGCAGTCTTACCAGAGGAAGCCTCCTCTTGGATAATTTGCCATTTTTTCCCCAAAAAAACTAAAGACACAGTTGGATTACAACTCAAGATGCTTTATGTAACGGATTCTGCTTTGTTTGTCCAAGTTGGCAAAGTTTCTCTGTGAGGACTGGGAAATCTCTGCAGCTTCGGCAGGAGGCCTGCTGTCAGAGGGAGGGTGGTAGGCAAGAGCCGCTGGTCGTCAGACTGTGAGAATGCCTTCAGGTGGCCGCTGAGTCCTAAACACAGCCCTGGGAGAGCTGACATCTACTGGAAGGGCTGCCAAAATATTCCCACACAAATATGGAAGTCTGAGCCTTTATTAAGTAGCTTACAGTTCCTGCTTCAGCAAATTCAGCCCACCGCTGAGAAGATACCCATTATGCCTTTAAAGTGATGCGAAAAGGTTAGCCAAAGAAGAGAATGTTTTGGGGAATCTTCATTCCAGGGGAGAATTTAACCTCTTCTGCAACCCTTATCTCAACTGGGAAACAAAGCTGGGAGAAACAGGTAGTTGTGAATCTGTGTGTGTGTGTGAGAGAGAGAGAGAGAGAGAATCCACATTCAACATATAATGCTGTTTTTTAAAAATACTAATCTCCTTGATTTAGGAAGGAAAATCTAAATAGAATTAGCTGGTCAACATGAAAGCATTACTGGTTATAATTTATTTCAGAATTTCAAAAGTATTTGGGATAAGGAGTCATCCTTGGCCAATAATTTGCAATATTTTGTACCCGGTTAATGACCTTTTACATATGGACTTGAGCAAAGTCCATGCGTACAATATATTTCCAGTGTCCCAATGGGTCAGGCCTAATTGATATCATTAGAGCTCCAGTCCTTTCTCATGTGCCCTTGGAGATGTCTGTGTTACCAAGAAAGCTGCTTTTGATTTATTTTGCTTTTCTTCTTCATTCTTTACCTCTTTTCTTTCTTCCTTTCTCAAGTTCTGCTCAAAGGGCAAACTTGTGAAGGTTAAAAACCCACAATCCAACTGCAGGGTTGGAACATTCTGGCTTGCAAATCTGTTTCTAAAGTCGGGACATCTAACGAGATGCCCTTGGAATGTCTAACGGGTAGTGAGGGAATTTTTTTTTTTTTTTAAGAGGGCTGTATATGTGTAAGACACACTAAAACATTTCAGTCATTTCTCAGATGTTTCTTGTTCCTGTTGGAAGAAAAGTATCTTCTGGCTCCAGCTGCAAAAAACTTGACGTCTCTAAATGATCTTATAAAACTTTTCTCTTTTCAGGTTCAAATTCTATGTCCCTTTAGCTCTGATATAAGTTTTTATCCTCAGTCAAACTCATAACGAAACTTTTATAGTGATTGGTAAAGTCTTTAGGTGTGACTCATTTTTATCCAAGCTGAAACAATTTGGTAAATATGTTCAAATTGATTATGGTAAGTAAGCTTATGTGTTTTAGATTATTTTCAAATTTCTCCATCTGTTAAGAAGAGGGATTCTGAAAGCCATCAGCCAGAGATCATGAATTTCAGTGGATTTGGCAATAACCAGTGTTCAATCATGCCATTTAATAGTACAGAGTCAATTAGTGCATTTATTTCCAACAAATAGATTACATTGAAATATTAAATGCATCATTGGTGTTTTATTAATGTAGATATGTGAAAAATATGCCTTTCACTAGAATGTTATCCTTGAAATATTTTTGGGTCCTTCTTATCTTTATAGAGTTCAAGATAGATTACAGAATACTTTCACAAGCTTTTACTTAATTGATGCTCAATCTATGTAACATGCAGAGAATGCCTGTGTTAAATAAATATGGAGACAATAAATAAAGAGGCGAAATAGTTTGCCTAGCTCCCCACAGTTGAGCAAGAATAGAAACTAATGCTCATTCTGCATGAGCAGTCTGGTTTTTGGAGGTACTCCACACTCATACTGTGGCTTGCAAAGCTGTGAAGTTTGTATAGGTCAGCTGTCCAGTCAAGGCTTTGCCTACACCATTTCATGTTCTGCTAAATCAAACTACTATGATACGTTTTATTTGTTTGGGTGTTTCTTTCTTTTTTTTTCTAGGTATTCTCTGACATTCTCCTCACTGACTGAAGTATTCTTAGTATATTAATATGTGTGTTATGTGGGGAAATAATTTTTTTTTTACATTCCCTAGTTAGCAAACAGGGCTCTTGACTGTAGGACTTCTCAAGGCCTTTAATATGCTAATAAATGTTGCCAATATTCCAAAGGCATGCAGACTATGAAGAGTTTGTCTAACTTAAATAATCTTGGGAGGTAAGTTATTTGCCCAAGATCACGTAATCATATAGCTTAATTAGTGATTCCACTATGCTGGCCTCTGGGTTCTCAGAGTCTATGCCATGCCATATTGACTCTGATTTCTCTAGCAGTCATCTGTCTGTTCACTTTGGTCAAAATATTGTTTGAAAGTAAGGCAAACATAGAACGAAGATGGCATTGAAAAGGAATTGAGATGCTGTAAAGAAATAGAGTTGCTTCCCAGCTTCCATACCAGTTGGTAGTTGAAAGTGAGAGCCTTCTGAAGAGAGAGGGCTTCAGAATATATCTTCAACTTGATAGCAACTTCTTCAGATGCAGGGGATTAAGTGTTCTCCAAATCAGTAGTAATGGCCAGCTCTAACTTTTCACAAACACATCATTATTCCATATAAAATAACATAATCTATAAGATTAAAACAGAGATAGACAAGCATACAACAATATCCTGTTCTCAAAGGGAAAAATTTTCTTTTACAACAGATATTTTAGAGAATATTCATAATAAAGTCTTATAAATTGGCAGAGTCTGACCATTTATACACTTCAAGAAGAGAAAGTAAATGGGAAAAATATCTGACACAACAAGTGATCACAGGGAATAAAATGTTACCTTCAAACTCGCTATCCCTGACACTTCTGGGTTCCTTGGCTGAAGACCCTAGTCCACTTTATGCAAATTAGAAAAAGATATATCTCCTGGGCTGAAACACCTTATAGATAAGGCATTTCTTCTTCCAGGAGATCCCAGCCCTCTTCAGGGCTGAGAGCTTGGTGAGCTGAACTCAGGCTGGATTCTGGCCCCACCTCCTCCTTAGCTGGGTGCCAAAGTGCAGTGAACTGCCTGAACAACTGCTCAAGAAGCACTTTCTACAAGGACTCACTCCTCCTCTTTCTTCTGCTTCTTTCAAACTCTGATGTGTCATGCTCAGGCAACGAACATAGCACGATTAGGGACCATTACCACCTAATACATTTTTATGGGCAAGGAGTGTTCCATAGACCCCCACCGCCTTGGGTGCAGATCATATAGCTATAAATTTCTCTGGAGCTTCCAATTTCTTTGCTATGATGCTACATCCCCCTTCTATCCATCGATCCTGTTCTCTGGAATTCTCTTTCTTATTCGTCAGCCTTCCCTCTCTCCAAGCTCGCTTTTGGTGTAGGCACTCTGACCCTCATAACCCTGCACATGTGTAAGATACAAAGAACTCCCTGGCCATGATCAACAATAAATCAATCAATCCCAGAGGCAGCATTGAATTACCATGGTTTTATTCTCACCATCATTCTCCCTCGCCTTTGTCTTTCCTCTCAAAGTGTAAAGAATCTTGATATTGTTGGGAAAACAGATGAATGGGTTCAGTTAGCAGAGATATAATACTCATGGTGTTTCTTTGGGAGATCTGAGGGCTAAAGTGCAAAGGAACCCCTCTTTTAGGTCAAGGAGTGGCACATGAGCTATTTGCTTTAAAGGGTATTGTGAGAATTAATCAAAATGAAACACAGGTTTGCATTCTCTTGGGGAGAGGTTAGAGCCAAAATGAGGTCGACCTGAGACTAAATCTTCGTTTGGTTGCAGACTGCATGGGAATGGACCAGATGCTTCATCTTGCAATTCAGTTTCCCAAACTGAAAAATGGGATCGAGAGCGCCCCCCACTGGCTTTGTTGTGGAACGAAACTGACCCCGAGTCGAGCGGGAGGACGTTGGCTTCCTGGCCTGGCTCTCTCTCGTCTCTAGCTTCTCTCTGGCATTTCCTCTGTTTTGACCTTTCCTCTTGCCAGTGGCATCTCTCGTCTTCATCTGCCTTCTCTTCTCTCTGTTCTCCCACCTTCCCAAAAGAAGGTGCTATCTTTTTTCGACCTTGTTCTTTAGAGGATTTTCTTTTGCAGGATGATGTCACAGCCTTTCCCCTCCTGTGAATAGAACCGTTTTGATCAAGACAAAACCACCATGGGATCCCAGGAAAGGTCACCTGGAGCCGCCTTGTGTAGAACCAGCCCCACAAAGAGACCGCCCTTCATGAAGAACTTTTGAATTGAAAAGAACGTTTCTATTCATCACGCCGTCTTTCCCACATAACAAGGGGGAAGTTGAAAGGCTCGCACCTCAACTTAAGGAGCATCACACTCTACATATTTTGCTTCACTGTAACCCTAGAACAGTGAACTATTCCTCGAAAAAGGCTTTCATGGCCATTTCAAGAGAAATGCCTTGCAACTGATTAAGAAACTGACCCAGCCATAAAGCAAGGGATGAGCTTTCTTGGGTGATCCCCCCCACCCAGGGTTACTGTCCCTGGGTCAGTGAGAATCCATTTATGTTTAATAACTTTATACTGATAAAGAGAAAATAACATTCTACCCCATCCACCCCCACCTCCATTCAATCCCTCGTAGGACCAATTCAGACCTTGCAGGTGAATGAATTCAGTATTTTATCATAGCATTAAAAGATTTTCCTTTTCTTGCAATTAAAAATGTGTATACCATAGATTGAATATCTGGACTTTATTATACAGATCTGTGAGAGAAATGAGATTGTGTCAATGCTGAATTGGAAGGGAATATTATTTTTCACTCCTGTTTCTGCCTCTGTCCTAGCTCCTTTTCTCTTTCTACCCTAGACTCGTCTTTCATCTTGGCCCCACCAGATACTCTGAATTATGGTAAGCCCTCTGACAAAGCCCTGGCAAAGCACACTGCCTTTCCAAGAATTGACATCTTCCTATGAGTTTATATGTCAATTCAGAGTTAAATTGTTAAACCCCAGCATTTTTCCTCAAAAGCTGTTTATTTAAATGTATTTATAAAGCAAATATTAAAACTATCCACTGTCAGATGGTCACGTGTACGTACATACGCACACTTCGACACCTCAGCAACCCATGCTGGCCTGCCGGTAGAGGTGGCTGTTACATTTTAAAGTCCTCAATACATTAAAAGTGCTCTACACAGAGAAGTAATGACTGTCAGAATTATGATAATTAGTACCTGTTAAAGGAAGGGGAAAAAGACTCTGCTACCTTGTAACAACTTACTGAAATCAGCATGTCCAATTTTCCAAGACTCAGTGCTGAGAAAAAATCCCACCCTAGATTGATTGGTATGGCGGAGAAGGCAATGCAGTACTCTTGCCTAGAAAATCCCATGGATGGAGGAGCCTGGTAGGCTGCAGTCCGTGGGGTCGCTAAGGGTCGGATACGACTGAGTGACTTCACTTTCACTTCTCACTTTCACACATTGGAGAAGGAAATGGCAACCCACTCCGGTGTTCTTGCCTGGAGAATCCCGGGGACGGGGGAGCCTGGTGGGCTTCCGTCTATGGGGTCACACAGAGTCGGACACGACTGAAGTGACTTAGCAGCAGCAGCAGCAGCAGATTGGTATGGTGTGGCTGTCATGGTGACTCTTCCCAGTCCAATGATATTGACAAATGTCTTTTAGATTTCCTGTAAGAGGGAAACAATCTTGTCTGGGATTCCTAAAGGGAGATGAGCTAGAAAGCAGACTAACCCAGATTTTAATAATTTACTTCCTAGGTTTTGAGGTCTGCATTTCCTTTTCTAGTTTAATTTGGTTGTTTGATTCTGTTCTTGAATTCAGAGTAAAATGCACTCACCTGTCAGGATTAAGCCGTGTTCTTTCTCTCTCTGTGTAGATGTTCATTTCAGTTCTTCCCTGAAGACTGTGCAAGCTTTAATTCTCTAATATGTTTACTATGATGTAGGTATCCTACTTTCATTTTTCACTTACAGGAAACAGTATTCAGTATTCTCTACAGTTGCAAATGTAGAGAATGATTTAATGGAGAAGCCAGGCTTGATTACCTAGTCTCTACCTCAATTCTCCCTTTTGGTTCACAATGAGGTTTTATAAAATCAAAAATGTATTAAAATAATATACTTAGTAGATAGTGAACACAGTCACAGAATCCTAACCGCACAATTTAAATTGACAGCAGTGGGATTTCTTTATATACAAGAGTCAAGGAAAATTATGAAATGGGGCCCAGGGTAAGTTCAGGGCATTAACATTCAGAAACACTTTGATATTTGCAACAGAAATGGACTAAGGACCTCTTAGTTTACCGTGTAAACTCACCTCTCTTTTCTCTTGATTTCAAAATAAGGAGCTCAGTGTCTTTGCTTCATCTTGCAAGGCTTATTAGCTGACTAGTGGACCACCTTTGCATGGATTCATTTTCTCATATTTCATTCAATGCACAAGATTCTGTATTGCCAGTTGCTCTCCAGAGAACATCAGTTTCTGAGGTTTTTCCTTCAAAAACACAGAAGTATTTATGTCTTTTCTCTGTTTGCCAGAAATTGCATAACTTTCAGTTCCCTTGTCACTGATTATGCCTAGTCCATTAAAACAGACCCTGCACTTGGCATCCATCCCACCTATATTCTCAGCTAAGTGTCAAGGGCCAGCGGGACACTGTGTGCTTGAAGCCACAGGTCTCCCTGGTCCGCAGGGGCTGCTTCCTCTGTCTTGTTGAAGCAAAGGGCATCCCTTCCCCCATTTGAATGGAAACCTTCACCTGAAAGTCTTCTCACTGTCTCTTCAGAGCTTCACTGACACGCGAAGCCATTCCATATTCCGTGGAATGTGTATTTGAAGCAATCGATGGGGGAGACAGAGCGGCTTTCTCTCTCTTTTATAATCCTCCATGATAATTAAGTTCATTATGATTTTACACACAGGAAGTCTAGAATATTCTGAGAAGTTCTCAAAAAATCCTTTTAAATGAAAATGTCAAGATCAATGAGAAACAAATGTGTCTGTGTGTGTGTGTGTGTGAGAGAGAGATCTATTTACCAGCAGTCATTTCTGAGAACATATGATTTGGACCAGGCATATTGGTAAGCATGACATGGAAATATGTGAATCATGGCCCTGAACTCCAGGACTTTAAAATTGGTTTGTAGTTAGGAATCCTGCCTACAACAGTTATTTTCCTGGTTGCAAGCCAATGAGTAATATGTCACCCCAATTCAGCTAAACATAATTTTGTCAGAGGTCAAAAAGAATGTGTAGCTATTTCTTGGGAAATGACTCATTGCCCTTTCAAGGCAGATAGCAATAAGGCCAAAGTCAGAAAAAAAAAGAGTATATGAAGCTCCAGTCTTAAAGGCATTGAATAGTAGAAAGATTACTGAGTTAGGTACCTGAGTTAGAAATCCTAATCTGTTCCTGTTGTGAAGCAGATGCATGTATTCAATGAGTAAGAGAAGAAAAGCCTCTGTCTTTCTCTCTATATATACATATATGTATGTATATAAATATTATATAAGATTCTATATTATTTAAATAATTGTATAAAATAGAGTGATTTATAAATATTAAAATATTAACTATTATCATAGAAATTTTGGAAAATTGAATGTCTTTGAAGAAAACTACTAAATCACCTGTTTTCTTCACTACATACTGATAAGCAAGCAAGCAAATCAAAAGACGCTAGAAACTAGTAGCTAACAGCTGGGCTGTGTGTCAGTAATAATTAAACAAGGTCACTATGAGACTGTGATGCAATTTGACAAAGCAAGGTCACTCTAATTATGCCTGAATATATGGCAAAGTCAACGATATCATACAGCCACAAAAATAATCAAATATCTTCCTCTATTGGTTAATATCCGTGACAAGGAAAGAAACACGGCTTCATTTCTTCCATCTCCTAATAAAACCCAATAAAATATTCAATGCCCTAATGACTCTGTTTCAAGAAAGCATGCAAGATCAAGACCTTCACTTTCCTAAGCCCTTTCCAATATCCAACAGAAGCATGGACCTTATAACAAGCCTAGCTCAATACCCCCTCACTAAGAAACACCTTGTGTGTGCTTCCCTGTGCTGCAAAGAGTTAATATAACTTGGACTACAGGTATATTCCCTGTGCCTTTGGCTGAGACGTTAAAAAATACACAGAATATATGACTTTTTTTAAACAAAATAAGGCTCATGCTTAAAGCTATTTTTTAAAAATTCTCATTTTATCAGTCTTTGTAGAGATGTTTTTTTAGTATCCTATCATACATACGTTATTCACTTTGAAAATATATAAAATGTAAGTATTATACAAAACTGTTATGCTTGCCAATTTATAAAGTATGCTACAAAATTTTATACTTTTTCTCCCCAACTTTATTGAGACATATTGCATATAACTTAGTTAAAGTGTACAACAGATTGATCTGATGCACCTACAATTGTCCCTTGGTATTCTCAGGGGACCGGTTTAAGGACCCACTGAAGACACCAAAATTCAGGGATACTCCATCCCTTATAGGAGCCACCTTGGTGGCTCAGACAGTAAAAAATCTACCTGCAATGCAGGAGACCTGGGTTTGATTCCTGGATTGGGAAGATCCCCTGGAGAAGGCAATGGCTACCCACTCCAGTATTCTTGCCTGGAGAATTCCATGGACAGAGGAGCCTGGTGGGCTCCAGTCCATGGGGTCGCAAAGAGCCCTTATATAAAATGACACATTATTTGCATATAACTTGAGAACATTCCCCCTTATACTCTAAATCATCTCTAGTTTGAATATAATAATGAAAAAAACACTAAATGCTGTGTAAATAGTTGCAAATACAAACACAAAGCTATGTAAATAGTTGCCTATGTGTGGCAAATTCAAATTTTGCCTTTTGAACCTTTCTGGAATTATTTTTGATCTTTGGTTGATTGAATCATGAATGCAGAACTGTGAAGGGTTGATTGTATATATTGTATATATATGTCCGAAGAGTCAGACACGACTGAGTGACTGAACTGAACTGAACTACCTATTCTTGGAAATGATTACCACAATAAGGTTAGTTAACCTCCATTTCTTCATATTATTATCATTTATATGTGTGTGGTGATAATATTTAAGACCTACCCTTTTAAAAACTTTCAGTATTTGCCATACATTGACATGAATTCGCCCCAGGTTTACATAAGTTCCCCCTCCTGAACCCCCCTCCCACCTCCCTCCTCCCTTTATCCTCCCTCTGGGTCATCCCCGCATGCCAGCCCCGAGCATCCTATAACATGCATCTACCCTGCCAATATAATATTGTAAAATAATTTGCCTCCAATAAAAAATAAATTAATTACCAAAAAAATAAAATAAAATAAAAACTTTCAGTATATAATGCAGTACTATTAATTATAGTCCTCAAGCTATGCATTTAGATCCCCAGAAGTTACTTATTGCTGGAAATTTGTACACTTTGACCAGTGTCTTTCCAACTCCCCAACTTTCCAATTTCCTCCTGACAACCATCAATCTACTCTATTTCTATGAGTTTTGTTTTTTTAAGATTCCACAAGTAAGTGGAAACATGCGGTATCACAAAATTTTCTTAATATAGTTTTATTCATGCAACAACTCTGTAAGGTAAGTATGTATATATATATATAACTACACAAGTAGTTTTCTCATTTAAAAATGAGAACATTAAAATGTAGTTAAAAAAATTTACAGCAACTGATAAGGATTGGACTTCAGTCCATATAATTTAGTGTTGTTGATGCCATTCAATCAAACTTTTCTCCTTACTTTAAAATTCTTCAGGATCTAGCTTGTCTTTTTGTACACAATATGTATTAACATCTTTGTTATGTTATTATTGCTTTATTGGTTGCTCATAAATCTGATATTTCATAAACCTGATCATGCCTTTGCAAAGGTTTAAGATCTCAAGTGTGGCAATATGATAGACTGCATTATGTGAGCAGTGTAGAGGTTAAGAGAATAGACCTGGGTGTCTAACAGCTCAGGTTAGACTCCTGGTTCCACTAAGGCTTGGCTGGCCTTGGACATTTTTTAAAACATATTTGTGCCTCAGTTCCTCATATATAAGAATAGAGTTAGTGGCATTTTTCACAAGATTTCTGCTATATTAATTAATTTAAAACTATACATCTGTTTAATATAGTAGAATTTCCCATTTGGGGCAGAAAATTCCATTTCAGAAGTCATTGTAAGTTGTCTCATAGCTAATCACCAGTTCAGTCTAATAATCACTGTAAATTGTCTCATAAATTGTCTCATAGCTCATCACCAGTTCAGTCTTGTAGTTCAAACATCATTCCTGGAATTCTACATCCTGCGTGCATCACATTTACCGAGTGACTCGGCTGCCTCTCAGGTTCATATCTCCATCCAAAGCAGGAACATAAATGTCCACTTGACCTTAGATCTGAGACCTTAGATCCTGTAACAGTGAAGTGAGTGAAAATGTTAGTCACTCAGTAGTGTCCAACTCTTTGTGATCCCATGGACCAGAACCTGCCAAGCTCCTCTGTCCTTAGGATTTTCCAGGCAAGAATACAAGAGTGGGTAGCCATTCTCCTCCAGAGGATCTTCTGAACCCAAATATCAAATCCAAGTCTCCTGAATCTTAATGGTGTCAGCCACCAGAGAAGCCCCAGCTCCTATACAAATCCTGAATGAAACTTTCTAAATAAAGGAGTCTAAGATGAGTCCCAGTGTTCTTCTACTGTAGGTGCAGTACCAGATGCACTTATAAATTAAGATAAATAGAGAAACACAAATGGCAACGAATCATTTTTCAGGCTCAATCAGTGTTCTAGGGCTTGCTGGAGGAATACGTTGATACAAACACCGGGCTTACTGCTGATTTCAACATTTATTATTTTTAATTAATGAATTTTAAACATATTAGAATTATGTCACACAATGCAGGCCCTATTTTCAATGTCACATTGAAAGAACTATTTGAAGAATATGAGCCTTCAGTTCGTTCCATTGCTCAGTGGTGTCTGACTCTTTGCAACCCCATGAATCACAGCACACCAGACCTCCCTGTCCATCACCAGCTTCTGGAGTTCACTCAAACCCATGTTCATCAAGTCGGTGATGCCATCCAGCCATCTCATTCTCTGTCGTCCCCTTCTCCTCCAGCCTCCAATCCCTCCCAGCATCAGAGTCTTTTCCAGTGAGTCAACTCTTCGCATGAGGTGGCCAAAGTATTGGAGTTTCAGCTTTAGCATCAGTCCTTCCAATGAACACCCAGGATTGATCTCCTTTAGAATGGACTGGTTGGATCTCCTTGCAGTACAAGGGACTCTCAAGAGTCTTCTCCAACACCACAGTTCAAAAACATCAATTCTTCAGTGCTCAGCTTTCTTCACAGTCCAACTCTCACATCCATACATGACCACTGGAAAAACCATAGCCTTGACTAGACAGACCTTGGTTGGCAAAGTAATGTCTCTGCTTTTTAATATACTATCTAGGTTGGTCATAACTTTCCTTCCAAGGAGTAAGCATCTTTTAATTTCATTTAGGAAATAATAACACTTGTGTATTTACCTAAAAGCTAATCCTCACATTGAGGTATGCTCATTAAATATAGTTCAGAGAAGTAAAATAAAGTTTAGTGTTATTTGTAATACTCTATATAATTGACCTCCATTTATATGAAGCAAGGGAGTCAGGTTTTGTGTGTGTGTGTTTTTTTTTTAATGTGTGTTACTCCCTGTAAAACATCCTATGTGGGATTTTGAAATAAAATATTAAAGGGAGAATCAAGGAAAAATGTAAAAATAGGTTCATTTAGAGGGATGATGACATATTGCACAATCATGATGGAACGTTTCATTTTTTTATGTTACCAAACAGATTTCATCTCTGGCCCCCAAAGCCTACAATAACTCCACTTCCAACTTCCATGTCCAGGGCAGGTACACACTGCAAGCAAAGACCAGTTTTGATGGAGGAAGAGAGCACGTAATGATGTAGATGCTCGTGTTGCATTTTTACGGCCATCATGTGCACTCTGTATATATGTATATTTACATACACATTTGTGTTTATGCATATATTATATTTATATACATGTTTGTGTGTATGCATATATCCGTTCTGTTCCGTTCCGTTCAGTCGCTCAGTCGTGTCCGACTCTTTGCGACCCCGTGGACTGCAGCCTACCAGGCTTCTCTGTCCATGGGGTTCTCCAGGCAAGAATACTGGAGTGGGTTACCGTTTCCTTCTCCAGGGGAATCTTCCCGACCCAGGGATCGAACCCAGGTCTCCCTCATTGAAGGCAGACGCTTTAACCTCTGAGCCACCAGGGAAGCCCCATGCATATATATATATATATATTTATATACACGTTGTGTGTGTCATGGCATCTGGTCCCATCACTTCATGGGAAATAGATGGGGAAACAGTGGAAACAGTGTCAGACTTTATTTTTTTGGGCTCCAAAATCACTGCGGATGCTGAGTGAAGCCATGAAATTAAAAGATGCTTGCTCCTTGAAAGGAAAGTCATGACCAACCTAGATAATATATTTAAAAGCAGAGACATTACTTTGCCAACAAAGGTCCGTCTAGTCAAGGCTATGGTTTTTCCAGTGGTCATGTATGGATGTGAGAGTTGGACTGTGAAGAAAGCTGAGCACTGAAGAATTGATGCTTTTGAACTGTGGTGCTGGAGAAGACTCTTGAGAGTCCCTTGTACTGCAAGGAGATCCAACCAGTCCATTCTAAAGGAGATCAATCCTGGGTTTTCATTGGAAGGACTGATGCTAAAGCTGAAGCTCCGATACTTTGGCCACCTCATGCAACGAGTTGACTCACTGGAAAAGACTCTGATGCTGGGAGGGATTGGGGGCGGGAGGAGAAGGAGACGACAGAGAATGAGATGGCTGGATGGCATCACCGACTTGATGAACATGGGTTTGAGTGAACTCCAAGAGTTGGTGATGGACAGGGAGGTCTGGCGTGCTGTGATTCATGGGGTCGCAGTCGGACATGACTGAGCGACTGAACTGAACTGAACTTGTGTGTATGCATATATATATATATATATATATATACATATATATAAAGTGTAGTTTTAGGTTTTGTATGTAATGTTAGCTTTATAAATTTGTAAATTGAAAGTTGAAACAATTAATGACTTGGCCAATGTCATGTACCTAGAAAGTCATAGGACTTGACATTTCAATGCCCAGAAACAGGAATTACTTACAGTAAATAGAGCGTTATTTCCAATAATCCTGGAAAACTTGATTGTATTATTCATTCAAATAAAAGAATTTTATAACTAGAATAGCGAGTTAAATAGTTTATTAAATTTCTATTGAGACTATTAAATAAAATCGCCAGGATGGTCATCCAAAGTTTTTTTTTCCCCCCTTTTGCATTTTCTGACAAAAACGAGATTCCCCTTACTTTAGTCCCTTCTGCCTTGAATAGAGTAAACCTTTTGCCTGGAAAACAGTTTGCCTAAGAAGGCAGTCTTCTGAGGCCAAAAACTTTGCCTACGGCCCTGAAAGAATTAGGCCTCTTTATTTTGTATTAAAGAAATTGCTATTATAAATGCAATACTGCAAGTCCTCGATTTAACCATTAGAGTTTTCCCTCATTTTACTCAAAGGAAATAATTTCAGTGAGCAAAGTACTTTAGTGAATCCTTGTTTATTTGATGACTATTTTTCAAGTCTATAGACTCTGAAAAGAAACCAGTTTATGAAGGTTAAATATTTTTTAAACTATGAAATACAAGAATTGTGAGAAATGATGGAGTCTGGTGACGTACACGTCCTGCCTCACTGGGGAACATGGGGCACATCACCAGGCAAGGATGATGGGGGTGTGGATGTGCCAAGGAACCCAAGGATTGCGGGGCCAACAGAAGTCAGGAGAAAGGCATGGAACAGATTCTCCTCAGAGCCTCTAGGAGAAACCAACCTGCCCACACCTTGATCCTGAACTTCTAGCCTCCTAAACTGTGAGAGAATAAATTTCTATTGTTTTAAGTCACCACATTTGTGGTACTTTTGTGCAGTGGCCTTGGGAAACTAATATACTAAATAAACTCACTTAAGACATAAATTTTTTTCCTTATTCTTTGTGAGAAAAATCTTGAAAACTGAAAATATCAATGGTCTTCAACTTCTTATTTGTCTTTAATAACTAAAATCTAATAGACTACATTACTGTTCTTGATTCTATATAATAATGTTTTTTATTAAATATGGCTGAAGTATAATTTGTACACTTAGACAAGCCACATTTCCATTTTCTAAGTCTTGATGTCACTTAGGAATTTGGAAATTATCAGGAAATCAATTAAAACACAGGTTTACAAATTTGGAATGATAATTCGTAGAGCAATGGGATTTAATACAAAATATCCAATATTCCATACTTAACACTCTGCCTTAAAGACAGGTAGCCAACTGAGCTGAGGGGATTTCTGCACTGTGTAGCTGTGAGACTGGGGGCTCGGGAGACCCTAGAACCCTCCTATGGGAATGGAAATATGTGCTCCCCAATTTTAGCCATGAGAACTTGAATAAGTTAATTAACCTCTCTATGCCTCAATTCCCATTTTCATAAATATGGAAATAATAGCTGTCTCATTGGATGGTGTGGTTTAAATGAGTAAGAACATCAATCACTTAAGCACAGCGTCCAGCATGGATTAAGCTTTGATATTTAATATTATTGGAGTGATGATATAACTTACTTTCAACTGTAAAAGTGGATGGAGCTGCTATAATTAACCTGGATGATATAATCTAAATGTCTGGTGTAAACTGAAGCATAGGATAACGGAAATGTTAATAGTTTTATGGGCTTCCCTGGGGTTCAGTTGATCAAGAATCCACCTGCAAAGCAGGAGAACCCGGTTTGATACCTGGGTTGGGAAGATCCCCTGAAGAAGTGAATGACAACTCACTGCAGTATCCTTGCCTGGAGAATATCATGGAAAGAGGTGCCTGGCAGGCTATAGTTCATGAATAGCAAAGAGTCGGAAATGACTGAACAATTTTCACAAAACAAATCATGGCCTGAAAAAGTTCATCACAAAGGGCCTAGTATAATTTTGAATAATTTTTAATGAACTTACCTAGAAAGTCTATATGGATTTCCAAGTCTACAGTTGCTTCTGTAATTCTGAAATCTAAACAGCTCTGAACCCCAAAAGTTGTGAAAGCTTGTTGATTACTTTCTTTAGTTTTTCTTATGAAAACAAAACTGTGAAACTGTGAACTTGGGCAACTTTTTGTCTTTAATTATTCCACTTAGAAAGAACACTATTATATTCCATGGCCTGAAATATTAATGTATTTAATACAAGGGACAGTAAAGTTTAGATGCACCGTTTTTCCTTTCTAAAATCAGAAATACTCTAAATTCAAAACATACCTTTCTGCAAAGTTTTCTGCTAAGAAAATGTAGATTTGTGTTTATTTAAACTCAACAAATTATTGTTAAAATTCTATTCTACAAATTGACCAATTTGTTAGGCATTTTAACATGCAATAATAGGTATAGTCCATGTGTGTCAGATAGTAATACTGGAGGAGAGACACACATAAGCTTTCATCTGTGATATGAAGCACATTGTGTAGTTGTTCAGTGGAAACACAAACTCTAAAGTTTGGACACAAGAACTTATCAGGGAAGGCTACTGGAAAGAGAGGATACTTGACCCAAGGTTTGAAAGGTGACTCGGCTTTTATTAAAAAAGTAGAAGAGGGTACTTTTGATTGCAGGGATTGTAACATATTTGACATGTTCAAGGTATGCCAAGTGGAGTGAACAAAGCAAAGAATGATGACAGGAGGCAGTAAAGTCTACTGGAAAGGTAAATTTCTGATGCCCTAGGAGAGAAATATTATTTTAACTCTTTTAAAAGATAATTCTTTCCCGTGTTATTGAGGAATGAAAAAGACAGTTTTAGGTAGACATTCTGTGTGAAATATTTCTTTTCCAATAAAATTGTGTTTTCTGAAAGACAGAATGTGGCATTTCTAATTTGATATTTTGAGATCACAGGGAAAGTTAACAAATAGAACTTTAAAGCCTGTGGGCAATGTCACTTCATGGAAGATATGGGATACTGAATATAGAGCTTTGTCCCTCAGGATGGCGAGAGTGCAAAGTAATGAACTCATCTGCTGCTGTGATCAGTGTAAGTCAGTCTTTGAAGACCAGGAGGTAGCTTTCTGTTTCTCTAAAGATCAGAGCACCCCCCTCCTAGCTGTGAGTACGGTGTGTGGAATAGGAGGTGATTTTTCTCTTCCACTGGGGAAATATGGACGTGGGCAGCCCAGGTAGCCTTACCACCACAGGTGCCAGTGTCTCACAGAGTGTAAGCAGAGTGGATGAGGGAAGGTAAGACGCTTGATGTATTAGTTGACTTCTTTGGGTTTTAAGAATTGGGAAACAACTTAAATCAGCATTAATAAAAGTAATAGTTGGGGGCATGACCTTTGAATATTGAGTGTAGAAATCAAGCACCTCAAAAAGTCCCAAAGCTGTGTGCTCTACTACCTCAGAAGGGATTGCCATGGGGAATCAGCAAACACAGACAACATTTTCTTCCTATTACTTGTCGTTCAGTTTTCTGCATCAACTTTTCTCTTTTGTCAAGGCAAGCTGGATGCCTCTGCGTCTCACTTTTCAGCCTTCATCGTAGAAGGTGACGATGTCCAAATTGCAAGTTTCTTACCACAAGACACACACAGGACTAATTCATTTTCTCTGCATTCTATTCCCCAAATTCAGAGAGTTTAATTGATTAGTTCAGCCAAGTTGGCCCTGGTGGAAACCCCTGGACTAGTCAGTGCTGGCCTGGTGCCTGTAGAGCAAGGTGGAATCACATAAATACAGCTGTGAGTTCACATGCTTGTCGGAGAGTCAGAGTGGTCAGAGATCTAGAAAGACACCTTGAAAAATATCTACTCAAAATATTTTATCAAATTCTTTGGTTCCTTGGATGGTATTGGGGAAGTAATATTAAAAATACAGTTTATCTTTTGCCAGACTCTCATTCTGTATGTAAGTAACCTGTTGGGCAAAGTTGGTGTCACCACCCGTTTTGGTGGCAGACAGACCTGGGTGCCACTCTGGCTGTATGATTTTGAGATGTGTATTTCTGACCAAGTTCCTTAGTCCCTTCTGGCCTCAGTCTTCTCAACTGTAAAATGAAAATGATCACACCAACCATACATGTTTGCAACATGCATAAAACTGAAAAGTACAAACAAAACAAGCCAAATAGTAAGCACAGTACCTGACGGAAAGGTGGTGCTTGATAGTATTGTTTATTTAGCATATCCACCATTATTAAAGTAAGTCCTTACACCAAACCCATTATTAACGTCGGTGTCACATTGATTGATATCCCCATGGTCAACCTGTCAGGGCCACATATTCTAATGAGATGTTGTGTTTGGATCAAGCTAACTCTATTGCTCATCTATCCGGCCACAGAATTTCTCCACATACAAAGGAAAAACTGCAATGAAATGGAAAATTCACCTTGGCAGGTAAACAGAGGATATCATTCATATTATCTGATTAAATATTATTTAAAAAGTCAAAAGCATGTTGTCAAAATTCATCTAGAAACAAGAACTCCCAATTCATATTGACTCACTGACATTATCATCAAGGGTTCAAGTGATGACCCTTTGCCAGATGAGCTCAATCCAGAGCAAGAAGGAGGTAACATGGAGTAAAAGCTTTTCAATTTTTTAATTCATTTTGTATTGAGGTATAACCCTTAAAACACAATAAAACTGTGAGACTGAAAAGAGGCAATATTTGAAAAGTTGGGCGAGGCTGTGTTGTGACAGTTTCAGGTAAACAGTGAAGGGACTCAGCCATACACATACATGTATCCATTTTCTCCCAAACTCCCCGCCCACCCAGGCTGCCACATTAACATTGAGCAGAGCTCCATGGGCTAGACAGAAAGTCCTTGTTGGTTATCCATTTTAAATACAGCAGTTTGTATATTTCTATCCCAAACTCCCTAACTTTCTCTTCACCCCATCCTTCTTTAAAGGGAAAACGCCTTTTACACCCAATAAACTTTGAGCTGTCACTCCCCAACCCATCAAAAAAAAAATAATGAAAGAAGAAGAAGAGTAAAAGACAACATAAGGCATAACTAGTGGCTTCTGTTTGCTTTGTGCTCCAGGACGCAGTCAGGACAAGTCATCAGGTCTCAGAGTGAATTTTCTAGTTACCGTGGATGATGCATTGGGTCGACTGTGGTGACGGATTGTTGGTATTAGTGGACCTGAGTGTGATTAATAAGGCTGCTCTGTATCTGACAGAGTGGGAATGGCACCACTAAAATTGAATGGAGGCAATCCTACTAAAATCTGTTAGGGATGCTCCTTGGGGAAAAAAAAAAAAGGTACAGGGGAAGTACAGGAGTAGCAGCATCAGTTCACCAGCTGTAGCCACATAGATCAAAGCGAGACGGCAAGGTCCCACTAAACAGAAGAACCTTGTGCTTCTCACTTGGTCTTCTTAACAATGAACAAGCTAGATTCCTTCTCTCCTTCCACAGAGGCACGCATTTGTTTACAGCAGGACTGTGTGTGTACCAGTGAATATATTTGTGTGAACCTGTGTGGAAGGGAGAAGAAAATCAAACCAATAATACATTTGAGTACATTTTTGTTTTTAAAAGGTGTCCAGTGACAGATTTAAAGTAGAGAGAGAGAGGGCAAGAGAGAGGGAAAGAAGGAGTCAATCTTTACTCTATTAACAGATGTGTTTAACATTTAGATACTAGAGCCAGGGTTTCATATGACGCAAAATGAAAATATATTCTCTTATAACAATATATCTTTCATCACCATTAAAATACAATAAAACTGTACGATGGAAAAGAGGAAATATTTAAACAGTTGAGTGAAGCTGTGTCATATATTTAGAGTTAGTATCTGAGAGTTATGTTTGTGATTAAGGCTGTATCAGGAGACTTAAAAGGAGTAAAATATACCTTCGGACATCTCTCTGAGCTTCAGAAAATGGAAAGTGTGCTTCTAAAATCAAAGGCAACTGTTTTTATTGATAGTCTATCTGGAAGGACTAACAGCACAGAGCCTGCTACTTTGCTGGAGGGCAGAGTAGTAGGGACTTAAAAGGTGCTATTACTGATCAGTTGCCCTGTATAATCAATGTGGACTTTTGAGAAATGTCAATACTATCTCTATGCAATTGCCCCTCAGGGTTGGTGGAGTCTTGTAGAGCAAAGCCTTTAGTGGCAATATTATCATTCATAATGAGGATCTACAAAATGCTAGATGAGTTTCTATTTGTTCTAGATAAAGTAAATACAACTTTATTTGTCCAGACCTTTAATAATAAGCAGACTTTCTGGAATATTTTCCTTTCATAGATGATCATTATTTTATTGTGTCTACTTAATCTGTTTTTAAATTTTTAATCTGCTTTTTAAATTGCAGTTAGGATAATTTAGCAATGGAAATAATCTATACCTTTATGACACTTTACAACTTTCTACTTTGTATATGTAATTTCATTTGAGCATCACAACTTTTTGAAATATGTTGGGCTTTTCTAATATTCACACCTCCCCAAGTTATTGAAGTCTTGGAGAAGGAATAGAGAAAAGTTGAAGGTTTGTATGCTCATAGATGGGAATAATCTAAGATTTGGAAGTTGTTTCAAGGGTAAATTAAATAATGGGAGAAGTAAGATATTAATTCTATATGTTTTCATCTTTCAACTTGTTATTGCACCGTTTTATAGATGAAATTCATATTTTGCTTAATGATGGAGCTTTGATGCTAACTCATTGTACCTGTGGTATAATATTTTCTTATAGCTCTGGCATGTTTAATAAAATTTTATGCTTATTACTCAATCTTAAAGGAAATTAACCCTGAATATTCATTAGAAGGACTGATGCTGAAGCTGAAGCTCCAATACTTTAGCCACCTGATACAAAGAACTAACTCATTGGAAAAGATCCTGTTGCTGGGAAAGATTGAAGGCAGGAGGAGAAGGGCTGGCAGAGGATGAGATGGTTAGATAGCATCACCGACTCAACGGACACGAATTTGAGCACACTTTGGGAGACACTAGAGGACAGAGGAGCCTGGTGTGCAGCAGTCCATGGGATCATAAAGAGTCAGACACAACTTAGGAACTGAACAGCAACTTATTATTCATTTATTTGTTCATCTATTTGTGGACATGATTATAAACCTCATTCCTATCAAATACAACCCTTCCTAACTGTAAGAACAGATCAAATCCACAAGAGAGCAACATTCAGCGGGCGGTTTTTATTAAACACCAGTTTTAAAGATATAAGCAGATTCTGCCAAAAAGTTGTCCATGTATCAAACTGAGGTATGCACTCATTTTTTTAAAAACACATATGTGCTTTATTAAATCTACAATAGTTGATATGTATTTAATGCTCCAAGTGATATACAAAGATTTACCTTACATTTTTTAAATAAAGGTGTTAAAAGCTTGATTCTAAAAATATTGAAAAGTGCCTACCTACCATACACCAGTTATCAATCAGTGTCTATATTTATAAATCAAATTCTTGGTTTCCATGTCAGCACTGAATGCTGATGCACCCTCGTGCTACAGCTATTACGAAAGCAACTCGACTCTGCTAACCCTCAGGGATTTACCATATACACAGAAGAAGCTGGAAGGTAGAACGCACGAGGTGCCCACTAGTCTCACTCTGGTCCCTTTCTATGCACCCACCACGGTGACCCAGGCATGCTGAGGTGGAGGTACTGTGTGTAAGTCTGGAAGAGACTTGGTCCGAGTGTCCAAGGTGGTCAGCATGTTTATTGCAATCTAGGTGAGTGTGTGAGCTGGTCTTGGTGTCACCGGGAACAGACCCACACCTGTACAAAGACTAACCCACTTTCTCTTTTTTTCCCCTACGTCACAATCCCTTAAATATCCCCACAGCTGTGCTGGCTTAACAGAGATCAAGACAGAAGCCACAGACGCAAAAGCAGAGAACCAACATGAGTTAGAAAAGCCCAACATGGCAACAATCACCTGCTCTGAACCAGTTCCAGTCTGACCAGGAGGCCAGCGCCTGAGCAGATGAGACCCAGTGTTCAGAAGCTGCCTTTTTGCCTCATTACCGTGCTACGATCGCTGCCCAAAAGGAGGACTTGCACTTTGCTAGACACAATTAGTGCTGTGTGCAAAGGAGTACAAAGTGCTGTGCATACTCTGGTTATTTCTGGAAATTTCCACCCCCTTGCCAGAATGCTGGCGGCATACCCACCTCTTACCCCTTACAAGTTTCCCGCTTCCTTCTTTCAGGGGGAAGGGGTCTGTTAAGGACTAGCTCTCCTTTCCCCATATTCGAGCTGCAAATAGAGTGTCTGCCATTCCTTCCTTCGGGGGAAGGGGTCTGTAAAGAACTAGCCTTCCCTACCCATCATCCAGCTACAAGTTTCTGCTCTGCTTTGCTGAACCTGGTTTCATTCAATTGGCGCAGTTGGCATCAGGCAAGAAAAGGTACAGTTGTGGTCCCATTCGATCTGGTAACGATACTATTTGTCACCTATTTCTCTAAGGAAAAGTTTTCTTGGACAAAGTACTAATTCTCAAGCAAGGAGTAGGATTCCAGGTTGATTTGTCCCATGTGGAGGCGAGGCAAGTATTGGAAGAGAGGCTGGAACAGAAACTCAAGCACCCATTGTCCTTGCCATCTCCAAGTAACCTGCCACTTAGAATGTCACTGCCAAGGACCTGCCCAGTGTTCCTGCCACCACTTCTGACACGTTATGCAAACGCAGGGAATGGGAGCAGAGCCTAGTCTTAAAGGGGCGACTCCTCGCCCCACAGGCAGACCTCTCTGCCCCTGGATGTTTGGGCAGCAAGAGTCCCTGTGACATAGTTTAGGGACTGGTTGCCCATCAGCTTTAGCAAAATTGTTTTCTTTGGAGTTCTACCACTCATTGACTGAAAACTCTTGGACAAGTCACCTAAAGCTTTGAACTTTAATTTCTTCATCTAAAAAAAAAGGCAATAATAATACACATTATTTTGTTGGAGGAAATAAGTATCATATTTTTAAATGAGTAAACTCCATAAGTGGAATATATTAATTTATCATTAGCATGCATGTATAAAATGTTTACATTTATTTCTCCAAAGGTTAGTCTAGTATTTTCCCCAACTGGATGTTTGTTTATTGCATGAACCTATACCTAATAAACGTGCATAAATAAATGTTGGGAAAATAAAGACAACTATCCTTGTGGGACCAAAGGAACACTTAACAAAATATGCCATCAAATGTATTCTTACTAGATTTATTTCCATCCTCCTCATTCAGAGTTTTATACTGTGCAACAAGTGGTTGAATTGATCATTAATTTCCTTGACTCTCACTTTGACCAAGTTTTTTTTTTATTATTATTATTGATTTTTCCTATTAATTGTATAATTGTGCTTGGTTTTATTTGGCATATAGCTGACAGGTTTTGGATTTTTTAGGTCTTTATTTTGCCTTTGAGATCATGAGAAGCACTCTGTGTAATATGAAAGGATCTCTTTGTAAGGTGTATTTTCATAACACCTAGAAAAAAATAACTTCTTAACTGGGTTGAAAGGACAAAAGCAGTCCTGTTGAAATTGTGTCTGGAGTCCTGAAGAGCCTGGCTGTCTTCCATAAGTGTTGACACTAGAATGGCCAGTTCAGTTCAGTTCAGTTCAGTCACACAGTCCTGTCCGACTCTTTGCGACCCCATGGTCTGCAGCATGACAGGCATCCCTGTCCATCACCAACTCCCAGAGTCTACCCAAATCCATGTCCATTGAGTCGGTGATGCCATCCAACCATCTCATCTTCTGTTCTCCCCTTCTCCTCCTGCCCTCAATCTTTCCCAGCATCAGGGTCTTTTCAAATGAGTCAGTTATTCACATCAGGTGGCCAAAATATCAGAGTTTCAGTTTCAACATCAGTCCTTCCAATGAACACCTAGGACTGATCTCCTTTAGATCAGTTGGACTGATCTCCTTTAGACTGGTTGGATCTCCTTGCAGTCTAAGGGACTTTCAAGAGTCTTCTCCAACCCCACAGTTCTAAAGCATCAATTCTTTGGTGCTCAGCTTTCTTTATAGTCCAACTCTAACATCCATACATGACTACTGGAAAAACCATAGCTTTGACTAGATGGACATTTGTTGGTAAAGTAATGTCTCTGCTTTTTAGTATGCTGTCTAGGTTGGTCATAACTTTCCTTTCAAGGAGTAAGCATCTTTTAATTTCATGGCTGCAGTCAACATCTGCAATGATTTTGGACCCCCTAAAAATAAAGTCAGCCACTGTTTCCACTGTTTCCCCATATATTTGCCATGAAGTGATGGGACCAGATGTCATGATCTTAGGTTTTTGAATGTTGAGCTTTGTGGGAGTGGGGTTCAAGATGGGGAACACATGTACACCCAGGACAGATTCATGTCAATGTATGGCAAAATCAATACAATAATGTATAAAGTAATTAGACTCCAATTAAAATAAATAAATTTTAGAAAAAAGACAAATTTTTCACTCTCTTCTTTCCCTTTCATCAAGAAGCTCTTTAGTTCTTTTTCACTTTCTGCCATAAGGGTGCTATCATCTGCATATCTGAGGTTATTGATATTTCTCCCAGCAATCTTGATTCCAGCTTGTGCTTCTTCCAGCCCACCATTTCTCATGATGTACTCTGCATAGAAGTTAAATAAGCAGGGTGACAATATACAGCCTTGACATACTCCTTTTCCTATTTGTAAACAGTCTGTTGCTCCAAGTATGGTTCTAACTGTTGCTTCCTGACCTTCATACAGGTTTCTCAAGAGGGAGGTCAGGTGGTCTGATGTTCCCATCTCTTTCAGAATTTTCCAGTTTGTGGTGATCCACATAGTCAAACGGTTTGGCATAATCAATAAAGCAGAAATAGATATTTTTTGGAACTCTTTTGCTTTTTTGATGATCCAGTGGATGTTGACAATTTGATCTTTGGTTCCTGTGCCTTTTCTAAAACCAGCTTGAACATCTGGAAGTTCATGGTTCACATATTCTTGAAGCCTGGCTTCGAGAATTTTGAGCATTACTTTACTAGCGTGTGAGATGAATGCAGTTGTAGGGTAGTTTGAGCATTCTTTGGCATTGCCTTTCTTAGGGACTGGAATGAAAACTGACCTTTTTAAGTCCTGTGGCCACGGCTGAGTTTTCCAAATTTGCCAACATACTGAATGCAGCACTTTCACAGCATCACCTTTTAAGATTTGAAATAGCTCAACTGGAATTCCATCACCTCCACTAGCTTTGTTCGTAAGTGATGCTTCCTAAGGCCCACTTGACTTGCAGTACATGGATGCAATCTCAAAACCACAGAATGATCTCTGTTGTTTCCAAAGCAAACCATTCAGTATCACAGTAATCCAAGCCTATGCCCCAAACAGTAACACTGAAAAAGGTGAAGTTGAACAGTTCTATGAAGACCTACAAGACTTTCTAGAACTAAAACCCCCCAAAGATGTCCTTTTCATTATAGGGAACTGGAATACAAAAGTAGGAAGTCAAGAAACACCTGGAGTAACAGGCAAATTTGGCCTTGGAGCACGAAATGAAGCAGGGCAAAGGCTAATAGAATTTTGCCAAGAGAACACACTGGTCATAGCAAGCACCCTCTTCCAGCAACACAAGAGAAGACTCTACACATGGACATCACCAGATGGTCCACACCGAAATCAGACTGATTATATTCTTTGCAGCCAAAGATGGAGAAGCTGTATACAGTTAGCAAAAACTAGACTTGGAGCTGACTGTGGCTCAGATCATGAACTCCTTATTGCCAAATTCAGACTTAAATTGAAGAAAGTGGGGAAAACCACTAGACCATTCAGGTATGACCTAAATCAAATCCCTTATGATTATACAGTGGAAGTGAGAAATAGACTTAAGGAACTAGATCTGATAGAGAGAGTGCCTGATGAGCTCTGGACGGAGGTTCGTGACATTGTACAGGAGACAGGAAGCAAAACCATCCCCAAGAAAAAGAAATGCAAAAAAGCAAAATGGCTGTCTGAGGAGGCCTTGCAAATAGCTGTGAAAAGAGACGTGAAAAGTAAAGGAGAAAAGGAAAGATTTACCTATTTGAATGCAGAGTTCCAAAGAATAGCAAGGAGAAATAAGAAAGCCTTCCTCAGCAATCAATTGAAAGGAATAGAGGAAAAGAATAGAATGGGAAAGACTAGAGATCTCTTCAAGAAAATTAGAGATACCAAGGGAACATTTCATGCAAAGATGGGCTCAATAAAGGACAGAAATGGTATGGACCTAACAGAAGCAGAAGATATTAAGAAGAGGTGGGAAGAATATCCAGAAGAACTGTACAAAAAAGATCTTCAGGATCCAGAATGGCCAAGGTGTACCTTTTTCATTTGGTCTCCTGGGGAGAGAGTCAGGATGAGGATACAAAAGTCTTGGTTTTTTAGTCCTTTAAACCTAACTGTCTTAACCAGAACAGTTAGAGGATCTTCAGGAAGAGTCATAATGAGATCACAGTAACTCATTTCAAGTGTGGTATGTGGCAATATGTGGGACACCACGGAATTGATTCTCTTCTGTAAGAGAGTTCCTCCTTGAAAATTCAACCCTGGTTAAATTTTTGAGATGGTAATAGTACCATTCTCAAAGTCTTGGTGGAAAGAAATGCTTATGATCAAGGATACGTTGCCTTTTTCCTAGGTCTGTGGACTGTAATTGTGAAGTTCTCCCCCAAAAGGGCTCATTTTGGTCAAAGAAAGAGATCATTTTTAACATTCTCTGATATCAGTTCATCTCTCATTTTCAACCAGTTTTGTTTGTTGTTCATACTTGATGTTTCCCAGTATCAGAAATTTTCAGTAGACAGAAGAAAAAAGATTATTTAACACACAGTAAAAAAAAAAAAATCTGTCAAACTGTCAAAATTGGCATGAATCATTCCTAAAGCATTAGCTAGGGTGAGACAAGGGCCAAAAGAAATTGAATTAAAAAGGGAAGGAGGGGTCCTTAAATATCCACTCTTAGGTTAAGAAAAAGACCTATAGGGAAGGGAGGGGAAGTGTGTTGCATTCATGAGCTGCAGATGGTACAGCTGAGCAAGAAGAGAGTATTACTATTAAGCTTTCTTAGATACAGTCACGGATTGTCAAGTGGAATAGTAGAATAATCCACTGGACAGATAAACAGTAAAAGACATTCTGGAAACCCTGTTATTGTGTAAGATTCTCTTAAGAAACCTGGTGATAATTTGTCAAAATTGCTCTTAAAACAGCTGTATAACTGGATGGCCGTAACTGGACATACTGGGCTTCCCTGTTTCAGCAGTTAAGAATCCACCTGCCTATGCAAGAGACATGGGTTTGATCCCTGGGTTGGGAAGATCCTCCGGAGAGGGAAATGGCAACCCATGCCGGTATTCTTAGCTGGGAAATCCCATAGACAGAGGAGCCCGGCAGGCTACAGTCCATGGGGCTGCAAAAGAGTCATATAGTCCATGGGACTACAACAAGTGGACGTACCAGGAGCTAAAAACTTGCATCTCTGCCCAGAGCATGAGCACTGAAAGTTGGGAGACCTTAGAATTTTTATCATCATCTGTCTTAGAGCACTGAGTTTATATTTAAGCATGTGAAAAATAAATAAATATGAAGTAAAACTTATTTTCGGAGGAGGCAATGGCAAGCCACTCCAGTACTCTTTCCTAGAAAATCCCATGGATGGAGGAGCCTGGTAGGCTGCAGTCTGTGGGGTCACTAAGGGTCGGACACAACTGAGCGACTTCACTTTCACTTTTCACTTTCACACATTGGAGAAGGAAATGTCAGCCCACTCCAGTGTTCTTGCCTGGAGAGTCCCAGGGATGGGGGAGACTGGTGGGCTTCCATCTATGGGGTCACACAGAGTCGGACATGACTGAAGTGACTTAGCAGCAGCAGCAGCAAAACTTATTTTAAAAGGGAAGGAAAAAAATCTCTTTATTAGTCAAGGGATCTGGTGGTGACATCTCTTAGGACCATTTTTAGTAGGAAGTGAGAAAGCAAAATTCGTTTAGTGAACTAGACACAAAGCCAGCAGAATGTGCTGAAATAAGCTGAATATGGCTGACTTTTGAGTTGGACACCGAGGTTTATACCCCAGCAGATGTCAAAAAGGTCCTTGAAATAAAGAGCTGACTGGGAAATATTAGCAACAAAGAGTTGGTGTTAGAGATAGAGAAGAAGGAAACAGGTAAGATAAGGTGGATCAAGAGTGGACGGGGATGACATGGTCTTCAGCACCTGCCTAGGCAGCCTCTGTTGTCTCTAGTGCATCTTGAAAAAACCAAAATCAAAAAGTCTGATCCAAATGAAATGGGACGTTCTTTTTGTGTTACAGAATCATTTAACTCAACACTGCTGTTCAAACTTACATTCAGTGGAGAGATTCCATATAGCTCTTGAACAGATCAGTTTTACCTGTGTTGAGCACGAGATTCTAGTGGGTTACGTCTTGCTTCTTACTGCTTCTAAATGTCTCAACAGAGAATGACATTAGCTGAGATGCTGGGACTGGAATTAACATCTTATTAAGGTATCTACAAAGTCAGTAACATAAAAAAGAACATCAGACTTTCTATTTTTTTTTCCCAAGTAGTGCTGCTAACAGGTAGCAGGACTTTGTCCAGTCAGCTTGTGACAAGAATGTATTTTCTGAAAGGAAGTCAAAGAAAAAATTTGAATACAGGTACTATGGTTATTTGACAGTGAAGTAGAATGCCAAATATTGGACAGTTCAAAAGGCATTGTGAACCAACTAGGAATACTTCTTGGTGGAATCTGTTTTTGATGCTATTTGATTAGTTATGAATTTCAAGGAAAAGAATAATTAGTATTTGCTGAGATTGTACTGTAGCTCGTGACCTGTCTCATTAAGGATTTGACATTGATAATGTCATTCTACCATCATAGTAACTCTATCAGTTGGTTCTTATTCTCAATTTATAAATTTTTAAAATTTATGTAAGTAGCAAGTACAATACCTTGATCTTTTCTTCTACTGGATATCAATCACTGCTTTCCATTTTATCTATAGACTTTATGTTTAAAAGCTACGTGTTTATAGAAAGATTGAGCAGAAAGTACAGAGACTTCTTATGCACTCCCTACCAATCAACACATAGTTTCCCCTGTTATTTCATGCCTTGTGAGGGAGCGAAAGGCATGTCTCACTCAGGCATGTCTGACTCTTTGTGGCCCCATGGACTATACAGTCTATGGAATTCTCCAGGCCAGAACACTGGAGTGGGTAGCCTTTAACTTCTCCAGGGGATCTTCCCAACCTAGAGATTGAACCCAGGTCTCCTGCATTGCAGGCAGATTCTTGACCAGCTGAGCCACCAGGGAAGCCCTTAGAGTGGTACATTTGTTGCAACTGATGCAGGGATGCTTAAACATTATTGTCTCTATCAACGTTTGTATTAGGGTTCACTCTGTCTTGTACATAGTTCTTTGGGTTTTCACAAATGTATAATGACTTGTAGTCAAGATTTCAGCTTCATATATAATATTTTCACTGCCCTAAAATCACCCTGTACTGAACCCATTCATTCCTCCCTACCTCCCCTATAGCCGCCAGCAAACACTAATCTCTACTAATCTCTAGTCTCCATAGTTTTGCCTTTTCCAGAATGTCATATAGTTGGAATCATTCAGTGTGTAGTCTTTTGCACTTCAGTTCAGTTCTCCAAGCCAGGCTTCAGCAATATGTGAACTGTGAACTCCCAGATGTTTAAGCAGGATTTAGAAAAGGCAGAGGCACCAGAGATAAAATTGCCAACATCCGCTGGATCATGGAGAAAGCAAGAGAGTTTCAGAAAAATATCTATTTCTGCTTCATTGACTATGCCAAAGCCTTTGACTGTGTGGATCACAATAAACTGTGGAACATTCTGAAAGAGATGGGAATCCCAGACCACCTGACCTGCCTCTTGAGAAACCTGTATGCAGGTCAGGAAGCAACAGTCAGAACTGTATGTGGAACAACAGACTGTTCCAAATAGGAAAAGGAGTACGTCAAGGCTGTATATTGTCACCCTGCTTATTTAGCTTCTATGCAGAGTACATCATGAGGAACACTGGGCTGGAAGAAACACAAGCTGGAATCAAGATTGCTGGGAGAAATATCAGTAACCTCAGATATGCAGATGACACCACCCTTACGGCAGAAACTGAAGAGGAAGTAAAAAGCCTCTTGATGAAAGTGAAAGAGGAGAGTGAAAAGGTTGGCTTGAAGCTCAACATTCAGGAAACTAAGATCATGGCATCTGGTCCCATCACTTCATGGGAAATAGATGGGGTAACATTGAAAACAGTGTCAGACTTTATTTTTGGGGGCTCCAAAATCACTGCAGATGCTGACTGCAGCCATGAAATTAAAAGACGCTTACTCCTTGGAAGGAAAGTTATGACAAACCTAGATAGTATATTAAAAATCAGAGACATTACTTTGCCAACCAAGGTCCGTCTCCTCAAGGCTATGGTTTTTCCCGTGGTCATGTATGGATGTGAGAGTTGAACTGTGAAGAAAGCTGATCACTGAAGAATTGATGCTTTTGAACTGTGGTGCTGGAGAAGACTCTTGAGAGTCACTTGAACTTCAAGGAGATCCAACCAGTCCATTCTAGAGGAGATCAATCTTGGGTGTTCATTGGAAGGACTGATGCTAAAGCTGAAACTCCAATACTTTGGCCACCTCATGTGATGAGTTGACTAACTGGAAAAGACTCTGATGCTGGGAAGGATTGGGGGCAGGAGGAGATGGGGACTACAGAGAATCAGATGGCTGGATGGCATCACCAACTCGATGGACATGAGTTTGAGTGAACTCTGGGAATTGGTGATGGACAGGGAGGCCTGGCGTGCTGTGATTCATGGGGTTGCAAAGAGTCGGACATGACTGAGCAACTGAACTGAACTGGTAAAATACATTTAACATTCTCCATGTCTTCTCATGGCTGGATAACTCATTTCTTCTCAGTGCTAAATAATATCCCATCGTATGGATGTAACATAGATTATTTATGCATCACCAACTGAAAGATATCTTTGTTGTTTCCAGGTTTTGGTAATTTATGATTTATAATGGTACAGTTTTTCGTCTATTTAATTCTGACATGCATTATCACATTTTTATCATATTACCTTGAATCATGTGTACCTATGAATACATACATACATATGAACTTCCCTGGTGCCTCAGTGGTAAAGAATCTGCTTGCAATGCAGGAGACCGCCTTCAATACAGCAGACCCAGTTTCAACCCCTGATTTGGGAAGACTCTCTGGAGAAGGAAATGGCAACCCACTCTGGTATTCTCACCTGCAGAATCCCATGGAGCCCGGCATGGCTACAGTCCTTGGGGTCACAAGAATTGGGCATGACTTAACAAGTAAGCCACCACCATCATCTATAACCATTGTAATATTCTATCAAGTAAGCAATTTCCAAATCCATGGTTTGATTTTCAGCACTTAAGATTTTCAGCTTATGATGTAAAGAATTGAATTGACACGTGCAAAAAAAATTGACAGCCAAATAAAAGTATGCAATTAATTCTTACATTTTCAAAATAATTCAAAATAAAGGTGAAAACTTATATTAAAAATGTTTAGTAGTAAAAATACTACGAATGAAATTTTTCTAGTCATAAAAATCATATAGAGGAAAAAGTCATCTATTTTTCAAGGTAAAGTAGAAAATAATGTAAATTTAGTTTGACAAATTTGAGAAAATATGAGGAAATTTGAAGAGGGAGGAAAGGATGTTATATAAACGTGAAATAATTTGTGTTTATAACGTCAGAGTAATTGTGACAGTCTTATTTCTTTGTGCAGAGCAACTTTGATGTACTGAAGACTTAGAGAACTCACAAACGTACCTTTCTAGGCATAGAGGAACGGATATCATTTTTCTAATTAAAAATAAACCAGTGCGTAGGGGCAATATGTAGTTTATTCTTGGGAAAAAATATCTTGAAGATTGATGCTGATTTTTATGGGGATCAAAAGTGAAACCAAATAAACAAAACAAAGGAAAAACACATAGAGACAAGACAAGGGAGGATACAAATCTAATGTTTTCTACACAAAATGTCTGTCAATGTTCCCTTTTGGATTCACCACTTTCTATCATGGAAATAACTACTTTCCAATGTTTATACAAATAAGAAAGGAGTATATAGATACATATACACAAAATATAGTCAGAGAGATAGACATAGTAAACCAAATCCTAAGTATACTCAGAGTATATTCTCCACATTCAAATCAAACCACAGTGATTATTTGAGATACCGGCCAAACCAGGTTCACATACAATTAGATTAAAATTGTGACGTGAAGTCATCTTTTTGCATCCTCTCTTCCTTCACTGGAAACACAGTGCTCTCTGCTTTCCTTGTGCCTAGATGAGAGCTTGACGTGGAATAGGAGCTGGCTTAGCAATTAATGAACTGATTGTTTCTAAGCTTGCACAGTTCTCAGGATCATTTGGACAGAGCAGAGAAGCAGTGAGCACTATGCCTACCAGACGCTCAGCAGCCTGTCCTTACTGTTACCTTCAGATTAGGAATTCCATATAGCTTCACAGAGTATTGGTTTGCAAAGTTATTGGTAAATATCCAATCTGTCCACACTATCTCCAGTGTGAATAAAAGATGCACAGTCTGTCTAAGCTGGTGAAAAAAAAATGCAAAATTATAGACTAATGGATATTGTCCCTGTTGCTTACTGCTTTCCAAATGCAGATCTTGGCTAAAGCTCATGTGTACATATGATAATCATATGCCCACACATAAATGACATCCAATTTCAAGTATAAGCACTCACACAGTAGCATCTGTCATTAGAGGAGATGGCTTCAGGGGAGGGAGGGAACAGTGTAGCTCTGTTGGAGAGGATGGGGACCTTTGACCCAGGGTCCTATGGCTGTTATCATGCTCTCCCATTTCTCTCTCTCTTACACTCACTGTCTCTTGGGATCAAGACCAATTCACAGAGTGGCACTGGCTTTAGGAAAAATAAAAAAAATCAATGACCTATTCTCTTGGTTGGAGCAGGAAGTGTTGTGATGGCAGTCACCGCAGCAGGAGATGGAGAGGAAAATGAAATAAAAGGATGCCATATCAAGGGATGGGATATAATTATGCTTGCGGAAAGGTATGCTCAATAAGCAGATTGCTGGGGAGTGGCAGAGGCTAGCTTTTCATAAACATGAAACTGGAATTGGGTTAAAAAATTAGGACACTGACGCTCTTTCTCTGAGTAAGGAAAGTATGATAATAGAGATGATTTCCATCTCTGCTGCTACCTGCCATTTGTCAGGCACCTAATTACACTTGGTTAGAGGGGGGCTACAGCCAAAGCTCTTCATTGTGCAAAACCTGGAGGAGGCTTCTATGCAACTCATTTGCTTTGTTTTCATTTTGTTTTCTGAAGTCAAACTGTTTTCAGGGAACTGAGGAAGGAAATGAGGAAGCGAGCAAGGAAGGATGGAGGCAGGCAGGACAGGAAGAAGGAAAGACCTGTGCCTTTACGTGTTTGCGTGTCTGTGTGCTCAGCTGCGTCTGACTCTTTGAGACACGCCTAGACTTCACCCCTGGACTCCCCTGTCCATGGGATTCTCCAGGCAAGAGTACTGGAGGAGGTTGCCATGCCCTCCTCCAGGGGATCTTCCCGACCCAGGGATCACACCTGCGTCTCTCCTGCATTGGCAAGCGGGTTCTTTACCACTAAGTTGGGTCCCTTTCAATTTTTCTAACCAACAACTTCGGGAAATTACTTATGGACCAAGTGATCGGAAGAAAGGAAGGACAAGAAGGAGAAGGAAGAAAGCCAGGGAGAGACCAGAACAGGCTGTTCATGTCTGGAAGGAAACACGCATCTGGCTCAGTGCAAGCTTTGGGAACTCGGCCACTCCCCTTTAGTCATTACAGAAAGAGACCTGCCAAGATGAGAAATTACCACAGGAGGGCTGGATATTAGGATTAATTGTCTTGAACCAGAGCAGTGGAGCAGGGATACAAGGCATATCCAGGTGGAGATAATGACACCAATGAGCAGTCCTTACTTTTTTTTGTTTTGCCTAAAAAAAGAAGAAATTTAAGCAATGATACCATCTTCACCAGGTTTGCCTGTGTGGCTTAGATGGTAAAGAATCCACCTACAGTGCTGGAAACCTGGGTGTGTTCCCTGGGTTGGTAATACCCCCTGGAGAAGGGAATGGCAACCCACTCCAGTATTCTAGCCTGGAGAATTTCATGGACAGAGCAGTGTGGTGGTCTACAGACCATGGGGTTGCAGAGTCGAACACGACTGAATGACGACTACTTTCACTAAGGGTATATTAACATTTAAATAAATATAAGGGGAAACACAGCTTTATCTTATCCGAGGGGTGCACTATAGAGCTGAGTGTCTATCACTATCTTCCCAGTGCTTAGTATAGTATCTATTATATAGTGGATTCACAGCCAGTATTTTAATTAATATGCTATTGATTAAATCATCAGTGCCTTCACTCAATTCCCTTATGATCACCCAAAATTACATTATAATGATTGGGTGAAGAGAAAGATGGCACAACCTCAGAATCATCGGTGTCCTTTGGTGAAGTAGAGCTCTGGCAAAAAGGAACCCATGCTTTGTCAAAAGACAACACTGATTAGTATCAACTCCCAAAAGCAAGTGGGCATTTCCAGTAGAGACTGTTCATAAGAGAAATTCGGCTATCATCTGGGATTGGAACCCAAGAGGAAGGAGCTACTAAAATCGGGGCAGCAACCAAATATGATTGGTTTCAGATAAATGCTGAAAAGAAACGATTCTTGGAGAAGAAAGGAAGATGGCATCTCAGTGAACAGGATGTGACAAGCAGGATCCTACATCCCCCCGGAGGAGGTGAAGGTCAAGGCAGGATCAAGCTTGCAGTTTCAATCACTCCATAAAGTTAAGATCAGCTGGTTAACTTGACGGTTTTAAGAAGTATTTGTAAATTGCAGCTATGACCTTCAAGGAAATTTTGCCTTCACTTCATTGAGAAAGGTAGTTTAGTAATGAAATAACCTGGAAACAATTGGTGTATCTTGCCAGATATTCATGTCGTCGTCAATGAGAAGACTGTCAGAAAACAAGGACTACACTGAGTATATTCAACTTCCCCCAAACCTTTGTTTCCTTTGTTGGGAAAAGTGATTTGTTCATATCCACAAAGTCTGTGTCCTGGATCTTAAAATTACTGTCTCTTTAAACAGGCAGGGTGGGCTTTGACTGTGTCCAACAGGGAGCAGAGGCCTCGTCTAATTTGGAAGAGTGCAGGCATCCTTGTCAAAGCCAAGAGGAGCTCCAATCAGATTCTCTGTCAGAGCCTGACCCCATCAATCAGAGTGGCCTGTGGTCACAGTTTTCTGGGAAATGCTGAAAATTATCATCTACAGTAAATCCGCTGCCTGAAATGTCTTCATATTGTCTATATTTTGTTTTAAAAAATAGGTGTGCATCTTTTATCTCTTTTGTGTCTTTAAACTTTGCTGTAACAATATCTAGTTGTATAGTAGCCCAACTGACAATGGCTGGAAATCCCTACAAAGAACAAAGATTTTTTTCAGTTTTTCTTTATTTTGAATAAAAATGCTTGGGATAAATCAACATTGTGTAATTATCAAAAGACCTCACATACAGTCTTTTGAGATATTGGCAGACATGAGACACAGTCCTGGCCTTAAGGGCCTTTTGGTATTTCTAAGTAAGGAGTCATGTTCCTAAAATCACTGCTAGGGTATGAAGAGAAAAGAGATTGTAAGGAGGAGAGGAAACTTTGAGACGCAGAATGCATAGACAGGGGTGTGGAGAATAGAGAGACGTGGCCCATTTATATATGACTAGGTGGCCTGATGCGGTTACACCCAGGATGAGCAGGAAGCAAAATATGAGACTGAAAAAGCTGGCTTGGGCATGGAAGAGAGAGTACTCAGTGACAAAAGGACCTTGGGGAAACTAGAGAATGAGGGTTTGTTAATGGTCTTGTGGTTATTATCTCATTATACTAGGTAGAACTCTATTTCTTGATGTGAAAACACAGTCATCATTTTAAGTTATGTAATGCTTTATGCATTAAAATAGATTCTTAGGATAAGACAACTCCTTAGCTATCAAATAATTTAGTTCACTTTACTATTATTCCAGCCACATGCATGCATGCTCAGTCGCTCAGACATGTGACTCTTTGCAACCCTGTGGATTGCAGCTCACTGGCTCCTCTGTCCATGGGATTTTCCAGCCAAGAATACTGGAGTGGGTTGCAATTTTCCACTCCAGAGAATCTTCCCAACCCAGGGATTGAACCTGCGTCTCCTGCACTGGCAGGCAGATTCTTTACCAGTGCCCCACTTCTGAAGTCCATTCGAGTCACACTACAGAGATGATAGTGCCCTGACCAGATAGTTAGCCAACTTGTGTTAGAGCAGATGTATCTCATAGCACACCTAGTTCAGTGTGGAATTTCACTTCTCTCTTGTGTTGAGCTAAATCTGCCTAAGTAGTTCTCCCATCCAGTCTTGCTCTGTGGGATCACACAGTAGTTCTAAATTTCTCATACATTACATATCTGCAGTTATTTTACAGAACTGCCGATCTCTGTGATGTATTCTCTTCTCCATGCTGTTGTTCACAATGCATAGTTTAGATTTCCCCCTCTCTTCTTGTGCATCAAAGCCCCTTTCTTTAAAGAGTGGGCCCTAAAAATGAAAAAAAAAAAAATCTAGTTGTGACCTAATGAAAGACTATAGAAGGTAACTAACACTCCCCATCCCCTGTTCTATATTTCTGTAAAAATTCAACAACTATAAATTATTGAGCAGACACCCCAGGACAGGCATAAATCAGCCGTTTATAAGAATGATTATCTCTGTTTTAACAATGAGGAAACTGAATGTCAGAGAGGCCATATAACTGGCCTAAAATCCCACATAGCAAGTGATGCAGTGAATTTAAATCTAAGTAAATCTCACTACAAAGTCTGTCTCTTTTCATCATGCCATGCTAGCTTTCCTTTACTTACCAAGCTCAATCAGCAGGTCGATGGACAATGAATATGAATACATCTAAGAGTACATATTTCAAATACTAGTGCAAAAGTATAATCAAAATTTCTCAGTCTAGTTTATCTAACTATAGTTTGAATTTGTAAGTAATCCTTGGATGTAAGTAGTAATGGCAAAGAAAAATTATGTTAATGGCTCAAGAGATAGAGATGGAAATAGCAACCTACTCCAATATTCTTGCCTTGGAAATCCCATGGACAGAGGAGCCTGGCAGGATGTAGTCCATGGGTTCGCAGTGTTGGACATGACCCAGAGATTAAACAAAAACATCAGTGTCAAGAAGAGCATTGGGCTTAAACATTGAGTTGGGACGTTGGTTATAAGAGGAAATTGGGCAGGTATGCTATTGCCAGTTAAGCAACTAAAATATTTTGTTTTGCAAAAATATGTAAAAAATATGGGCAATTGTTTTATCAGGCTATTTTCCTTTTGCTACAAAAATGGTCCCAAGTACTTCCTGGTGTGCTTTGACAAGGCCAGTGTGAGTCACAATAGACTTGTAGATCCTTCAGTTCAGTTCAGTAGCTCAGCATGTCCAACTCTCTGTGACCCCATGGACTGCAGAACGCCAGGCCTCCCTGTCCATCACCAACTCCTGGAGCTTGCTTAAACTCACATCCATTGAGTCGGTTATGCCATCCAGCCATCTTATCCTCTGTCATCCCTTTCTCCTCTCACCTTCAACCTTTCCCAGCATCAGGGTCTTTTCCAGTGAGTCGGTTCTTCATGTCAGGTGGCCAAAGTATTGGAGTTTCAGTTTCAACATCAGTCTTTCCAATGAATATTCAGGGTAGACTGGTTGGATCTCCTTGCAGTCCAAGGGACTCTCAAGGGTCTTCTCCAACACCACAGGTTGGAAGCATCAATTCTTTGGTGCTCAGCTTATTTTATAGACCAACTCTCACATCGATACATGACTACTGGAAAAACCATAGCCTTGACTAGATGGTCCTTTGCCAGTTGTGGATCCTTGAGCATCGTGCAATTTGTCCTTGAAAATTTGAGCTCAGAGGGTATCCTTAGATGGCACCTCCATTATTCAATGATGATACAAGATAAACCTATTTCTTAATACACAAAGAAAAAAAATTAAATAGAAAATTATTTTACCATTGGTATAAGGGAGCAGAGGCATCCCCAGTTTTAAGCAAATTATGTGAGTATTTTAAGGAACATCTTTGTTTAAGGGATTTTGGAGGACATCCTCTGACCTGTGACCTATCCAAATCTTTAGGGTAATGAGTTGTGCTACAGTGAATTCTACTCAACCGGTGAGCCTTTTTCATATCTACCTGACTTACAAGGATGAATACTAACTAGTAAATTTGGGGTTTTGTTTAAAATTGTATTTGCAATTTCAGAAAATACTGTTTTCCATATCCTCGGTATTATACAATTTGTTTTGATGGTCTACATTTTAATGAATATCTGTGGAAAAAATAATTATTTCCACTGACTTATCTTGACCTAAAAACACAAACATAATTGATTATAGCAGGAGAAAATTAAGTTATTAGATAGCATGATCCTCTATTGTGTCTGGATTCCAATATTCCTGCCAACGACTGCCAATGATACAAAGCTCAATTTCAAATAAATTTTAAAAAATCAAGATTTTATGAAATTATTTCATCTCTGAAAATCTGGTGAGTCTTTAGGCCAAGTCATTATAGGGAAACTTTAAGAGTTAGAACATTGCTAACTTGAGAATGCCTCTTTTACTTAATTTTCTGCCTGTGTATTAAAAAAATACAATTCTAAGATTGGCTTCTTTACAAATGTTTACAGAGTTTTTAAACTTATTTTTTAAATTTTTTGCTGCTTTGGGTCTTTGCACACAGGTTTCTCTAGTTGTGGTGTGTGGGGTATTCTTCATTGCGGTGTGAGGGCTTCTCATTGCAGTGGCTTCTCTTGCTGCAGAGCATGGACTCTAGGGCATGAGGGCTTACTGATTGTGACACAAGTGCTCAGTGGTTGCAGCTCGTGGGCTGCAACTATTAAGCAAGTGGCTGGATAGTTGCGGTGTGTGGACTTAGTTGCTCCGTGGCAACATGTGGACTCCTCCCTTACCAGGTACCGAACCTGTGTCCCCTGCATTGGCAGGCAGATTCTTAACCACTCAGCCACCAGGGATGTCCAAAGATAGGCTTTTTTTTAATTTTATATTTTAAATATAAATGTTTAATTTCAATAAAAGGAAGCATTTAATGATAAAGGGGTGTTTAATGTGGTAGTATTTATTTGCTGCTTTTAATTGATGGTGTATTGATAATCTATAGCATTTTTATGCTGTGAAAATACAATGGCTCAAGTGAAAAAACAGAAGCGCTGACTCCATTGTGAATGAGATAGTTTTGAAAGTTGTGAGATCCTTTGGATCTTTTTTTTCTCCTTATGCATTTAAAGCAGATCCAAGTATTAATATCTACCCTGGTGACAGGTGTGTTTTTGTGTTTCTGACAGTTACTGACTGTGACTAGAAAGAGTAATGATATGCACGCTCCTGGCGCGAAGACCTTAAAGGAGATGTGATGGGCAGTCCACTGGGGCAGGATCCTCTCAACTGGGGGGAAAAGGATCTGTTTGTTTTAGTTCAGCGATTCTTGGGAAAGATACAACCTTGGGAAATGGCATGTGGCAAAAGGGTTTACCCAGGACATAGAATGAGAATAGCTAATGCTTGTGTGCTTGTGTTATGTGTAGGGGTCATCTAAAAAGAAGTTAGTGAAGGGCGGACCCTAGCCCTTGCTTCTAAATAGCTGCAGGAGTCCTACGGGCCCCACCAGGGGTAGTTTCGGTTCTGAACATGCCCTGTCATACAAGGACATGGCTACAACTGAGCTGTCAGTAATATCATCATTAGACCTTCTGGGGAGATGTACTGTTCAAGAATGGATATTTCAGGCAAAAGAAAAAGAAGGGAGGATGCCTATGTAGTTGTGTTTGGTTCACCAGTGTCCCAACACTAAGTATGCCTGAATAGTTGCTAGGGGAGGATTAACCTGGGGATATTTGCAGGTGTGCCTGCAAACACCACCTGATCCTGTGCTATACAATAGGTCCTTGTGGGTTATCTATTTTACATACAGTAGTATATATCTGTTAAACTATTTTATATACAGTAGTGTGTATCTGTTAAATCCAAACTACTAATTTACCCCTCCCTTCTGACACCAACTTTTTTGAAGAAAGTTACTAACTTTTTCGAAAAAAGAAAGATCTAGTTGATATCTCCCATAACTCCCTACATATTCATATAAACCTTTCTGAATTACCTCTGATTTTCTCATATTTCCCTTTTCTGTATGTAGACTTTTCCAGCATAGGGCTTCCTTGGTGGCTCAGATGGTAACGAATCTGCCTGCAATGCAGGAGACCCAGGTTCAATCCTTGGGTCAGGAAGATTGCCTGGAGAAGGGATTGACTACCCACTCCAGTATTCTTGCCTGGAGAATTCCATGGACAGAGGAGTCTGATGGGCTACAGATGTGGTCACAAAGAGTCAGATACAACTGAGTATTTTCCAGAATACTTTTTCCCTAATTATCATATGTTCACCTTTTAATTATCCATCAAGATTTTGCTTAAATATGACCTCCTGTTTGGTTCTTTCCCCCACCTACTGAAAAAGAAACACTGCCTCTGTGCTTCTTCCATAGCACAGAGGCAGACAGGAAAGAGTAAGCAAAAACACAAAGGTGAAAAACAACCAAAGGTATCGTGTGTATGTACAGGAAAAAATGTTTCTTTTTGGCTGAAATATAGAGTCATGCAGTGACAAAAGATAATGCTGGCAAGGTTAATAGCATCACAATCACAAAGCTTGTTTTATGTTATGTTGAATTTGGCTTATTCTCTCATTCAATAACTTCTGAACAGTGACTTGATATATCAATAGTAAATTCATTTAGGGGTGTAAAGTAGAGTAGAAGGATATGAAATTCTAGTTCAGAGTGAAAAATATTAAGAAAATAAATATTTGAGAACTAGTTACTAGGTAGCCCTAAGAAAAGGATGTGGGAGTTGGACTGTGAAGAAAGTTGATCACTGAAGAATTGATGCTTTTGAACTGTGGTGTTGGAGAAGACTCTTGAGAGTCCCTTGTACTGCAAGGAGATCCAACCAGTCCATTCTAAAGGAAATCAGTCCTGGGTGTTCATTGGAAGGACTGATGCTAAAGCTGAAACTCCAATACTTTGGCCACCTCATGCGACGAGTTGACTCACTGGAAAAGACTCTGATGCTGGGAGGGATTGTGGGCGGGAGGAGAAGGGGACAACAGAGAATGAGATGGCTGGATGGCATCACTGACTCGATGAACATGAGTTTGAGTGAACTCTGGGAGTTGGTGATGGACATGGAGGCCTGGCATGCTGTGATTCATGGGGTCGCAAAGAGTCGGACACGACTGAGCGGCTGGACTGAACTGAACTGAACTGAACAGAAGTAAGGGCTTCCCTTGTGGCTCAGCTGGTAAAGAATCCACCTGCAGTGCGGGAGACCTGGGCTCTATCCCTGGGTTGGGAAGATCCCCTGGAGAAGAGAAAGACTACCAACTTCAGTATTCTGGTTTGGAGGATTCCATGGACTGTATAGTCTATGCGGTCACAAAGAGTCAGACAGGACTGAGTGACTTTCACTTTCAAAAGAAGGAAAGAAAAATCAAGGATGATCCTTCAGGTTTTAACTTAAATGATAGCTTTTGATGTCCCAGAGTTAAGTTCAGAAAAGAAGGAAGAGCTGATTTTGAGAAAGTGACATGATAAATTTGGGAATGCTGAAACTGAGGTCTATCTCATGAAGAAATCCAGACCTGGGGAACTGCATAGGTCTAAAAATGTTAAAGGGAAGAGCTTAGACTACTGCATAGACTTGGGAGAAATCAGCATATATTGTAGATGGTCACTGGACACTTAAAAATGGATAAAGTTAACTTGATAAATGCATGAGTGTAGAAAGCAGTGGAATAAACCAAGAACTCTGTGGTTTTGTGCTTAGTCACTTCAGTCATGTCCGACTCTGCAGCCCCATGGACTGTAGCCCGCCAGGCTCCTCTGTCCATGGGATTCTATAGGCAAGAATACTGGAGTGGGTTGCCATTTCCTCCTCCAGAGAACATTAATGTTTCAGGCTAACACACAAAGGTGGAATAGAGAAAGGTTTGCAAATATGATGCAAATAGTAGAAGCAGAAACTCAAGATGTCTGGAAAGTTATTTAAAATATTAATTACACTTAACCATATACAGCATAAAATACAAAGTGTTGCAATACTAGTCTCTTCCTAAGTGCTTTTTTCATCGCCATATCCCAAGTGCCTAGGTTAATACCAGTAAGCTCTCAATATTTATTAGAGGGTCGCTGATGGCCTTAGGAATGAAAATTTCAACATAGCAGTGAGGTCAAATGCCAGATGGTGAAGCAGTAAAGGCTCTAGTAGTATAGACTCTTTTTTCAAAAATTTTAGATGGTAATTGGAAGAGAGAGACATTGAGAGGGCTTGACATAAATTAAGCATTTTTATTTTAGGGAGGGAGAGCTTTGGAATTATTTATAGTCTGAGATAATTTAAAGATTCTGGATCAAGAGAGCTTGAGTACAGGAGGGCAGTCACAGAAGAAAAGGCAGAGAATAAAATCAAGAGCTCAAACAAGTGAGTTTTTAATAGGGAGTGGAAAACACTTCATCATTTGAGAAGACAAAAGCGAAGGACATGGCAAAGGACAAATCTGTTGGTGGATGAAGGCAGTACAATATTTAGCATATTTTTGAGGACCTTTCTCTTTTCAATAAAGAGGCTGAGTAAAGGGGGAATGAAATAAAGAAGTGGAAAAGCTTTGTGCAAGTATTTGGAGGAGTTGACCAAGAAGTGGGAACGTTAGTGAGACCAGCTGACATCCGAGGCCATATGTTTAGAGGGTTCCAGGCTGCAGAGTGGATGATTTGTTTTAATAACCCAGTGCAAGTCAGGGAAAGTACATAAAGGCACACTTTATCAACACTCCTCGTTTGAAAGCTCGTTGCATTGGACATCAAAGGAAAGGTGGACGGAGGCAGATGGTGCTGGCCAGGTATGTGGACTAGACAGGGATATTAAGAGCAAAAATAGAGATAAAACTTGCTGAAGCCAGTGAAAAAAATTAGTGGAAATTAGGTTATGAGAAATGACATTCCTCTCTTATCATCCAAATCTTAACAATTACCTATTGAACATTTGAAAGTCTGAGATGAACGTGCTGTAGGGGATAACAATTTAAATGTGGCCTAGTGGAGCAGAGAGGAAGGGGAAGTGACGTAAAATGGTGGTGGGTGTATTTGGAGTTAGGAAGCCCAATAAATAAGTAAATCATTGGGCAACTGACAGATGCACAACATGGTTATGTTTTGCTAATTTGGTGGCTATTGAGATACATCAATCAGTTTGAACTACTACATCTGGGAGGGTGATTAGAAGGCTAAATTTGGGTGAAGAACAAAATAGCTAGTTTTCCTTAGAAGACCAGAAGTGAGTTTCTAGCCCTTTTGTACTCACACGTGGATATAAAACATTTAGTGATGTGATCTGAGTATTACTAGCCAACACCAGGAGAGCACTTGTCTCTAAGTAGAATTTTACCCCAAACAGAGATCACATAACCTCATTAGTAATCTTCGTGTCCATTTGTAGACCTTGCCCAGCACATGTGCATTTAAGAAAATGGTGCATCTTTACATGAAGATAGGATCCAATCCCTAGAGTCCTTAATACTTTTGCACAATGACAGGGGCTTTAGTTGTTCCTCTTGGTTTTATCTTTCTGAAGCAATTTATTAATACATGGAACAGCCTTTTAGCTTTAGGAACGCTTCCAGGGTTGTTCCTCAGGCACTAGGGTCTATGAAGCATTCAAAATTAGTCTGTGATGGGAGCTATTTTAGCCTCATCAGATGTGTCCTCGGATTTTACTCAACATTTTTTCCCTTTGAAAAACACTGGCCATAAAAATGTTTAATTGGCCAGAAATCTCTCTGGAGGCTCAGTGTTTCATTAACTCCAGGAGACATCAGAGACGTTTTAAGAGCTAAATCTGACCTGAGGAATGCTAACATTTTGTAAGATTAGAAACCTAGCCTGTAAAAGCAGTTTGCCAGGACATATGTTTATAACTTTTGCTTGATGGGCCTGCATCTTCTCCTATAGGTAAGTTCATTCCCCCTCTCATATGAGCAATGTGAAAATGTAAATAATTAGGACTAGAGAGAGACCCCAGCCCACATTTTCTCAGAAATCAGCTGATGGAGTTTTGTGTTCTACTTGCCATTTTATCTTAAGGATGGCCTGAAATCTAAAGCTGTCTTTAACGTCAGCTGCATGTGAGGGTCTCTGTGGAAAGGTGATCAAAAGGACTTTCCTGGCTTAGGCGCCCTTTGTCTCCAAGGAAGGTGATCCACAGCATCTGGAGACGATGGGACGCATGATTAACATCACCACAGAGAATGATTAATATCTTCTTAAAGCACCTACTTCCAGATTATCCATCATTTCATTAGAGTGAAAAAAGTTCCCTGTGAAAAGGGGCTGGCCCTCTGAACCATGAATAACTCACCCACCCCTTGACATGTTTACTAATTGAGTAGCAGAGCGGGCTTAATACTTTAATACATTTATACTAAGCAAATTATGACTTTTTTTTCAATGCTCAGGGTGAGTTCAGGATTGTAGTGAAATAACAAAGTGCTTTTGTTTGGCAATTAAAGGTCATTTTATGATTAATACTAAACTTAACCCTTATTCTTGACAGAAAGCATTAATTTTTTTGTCATAAACCATTGACCAGATTTCTTGTGAGGGATTTTTGCTATGCAGTATTGGTTAATTTGCACTGTAGATGTGACATTTAAAAGATTCCTCATTAACCAAGGCCTTTGAAAGCATTTAGTTTTTACGTGGGTCCTGAGTCTATGAATTTATTTAGTGTTTTACTTAAAAAGGGATTATGTATTCAGGAGAAGAAAGTACAGGAATGATGTCAGATTTTCTTTGTTTTCTTCATTTCCAATAGAGCATGAAGTATCTCCTTAACAAAACAGTGATGGCTCCATATACTAAACCCCCCCTAGAGTCCTAAAAATATTATATTAAAACTATACTGAAAGCCATTTTAATACATGTGGATTATTTAGACAGAAGATCAAGAAAATCATTTGCAAAAGTCAACTAATGGGTCCCTTTTTATTAACTGGCCTTAAATTATCTATTTTTGTTTCTGTTTTAATAACTCAGATAATAGTCAGGCCTTTCCACCTCACTTAATTATGTAAAACTTCTGCAAAAATGTTAAATTTGTCTTTGGGAACCATGTCCATCTTGTCCCATCAAAATACTAGGGGACAATTTAAGATTGTCCTGAGTAATCTGTATGAAGGTCAAGAGGCAACAGTTAGAACTGAACATGGAACAACAGACTGGTTCCAAATTGGGAAAGGAGTACATTGAGGCTGTATATTGTCACCCTGCTTATTTAAATTATATGCAGAGTACATCAAGAGAAATGCCAGGCTGGATGAAGCACAAGCTGGAATCAAGATTGCCAGGAGAAATATCAATAACCTCAAATATGCAGATGACACCACTCATATGGCAGAAAGTGAAGAAGAACTAAAGAGCCTCTTGAGAAAAGTGAAAGAGGAGAGAAAAAGTTGGCTTAAAATTCATTCAGAAAAATAAGATCATGATATCTGGTTCCATTACTTCATGGCAAATAGATGGGGAAACATTGGAAACAGTGAGAGACTTTATTTTGGGGGGCTCCAAAATCATTGCAGATGGTGACTGCAGTAACGAAATTAAAAGACACTTGCTCCTTGGAAGAAAAGCTATGACCAACCTAGACTACATGTTAAAAAGCAGAGACATTACTTTTCCAACAAAGGTCCATCTAGTTAAAGCTATGGTTTTTCCAGTAGTCAGGTATGGATGTGAGAATTGGACCATAAAGAAAGCTGAGCACTGAAGAATTGATGCTTTTTTAACTGTGGTGTTGGAGAAGACTTGTGAGAGTCCCTTGGACTGAAAGGAGATCCAATCAGTCCATTCTAAAGGAAATCAGTCCTGAATATTCATTGGAAGGACTGATGCTGAAGCTGAAACTCCAATAATTTGGCCACCTGATGTGAAGAATTGACTCAATGGAAAAGACCCTGATGCTAGGAAAGATGAAGGCTGGAGGAGAAGGGGATACAGAGGATAAGATGGTCGGATTGCATCACCGACTATGGACATGAGTTTGAGTAATAAATTATATCCACTTACTATCTTCTGATGAATAAAAACATGGATATGTAGATCTTTCATCATCAAATTAGCTAAAGTGTTAAGAACCCTGTTGCCTTCTTGAAAATTCATGAGGATCTGAAGACTCCTATCATAAACAAATTTATTTAACTTTATTTAACTTGGCATTTCTAGCAGTCATCTGAGTTTGTTTGTTTTTAATGGGTACTTATAAAAACCCCACAAAATAGCATTCTATAGGCCATTGCTTAAGGAATAGGTCTTTGGGTCTAGTTCCAACTTAGAGTGGATATAATGCAGTATAGTAGACACACTTGAATCTGGTTTTCCTAATTCCTAATCTTTTAGATTATTGCAGCAACAAAGCATTTTATTTGCAGGAGTATGAAATAAAATGCAAAATAAATGTGCCTTAATCACTTCATTCCTTTAAAAAAATATCTAAAATATTCAAGAGGCATTTTAATTAAAGAGTAAGTCAACTTAGTTTCTGGGAATTGAGGCTTTATGTGTCTCATATACACACACGCACACCACAGAGATGAAGACAATGCTTTTTCAACATGATATAAAAATGAATTATCACTTTGGGGCTTATAGGGAGAATTTATTTATTATGATATAATATTTCATACGAGAAGTTTATAGAAACATTATCGAAATCGTTCAGTGAATCTGTCTTCTTAATCAAGTGATTATTTAACCTGGGGTTTTAGTTTATGAATGTCCTAAGAGCCTAGAAGTGACAGACTCAAAATTATACAGCTGATGGGTTAAACTTTGGCCTAAACCCTTACTCTGATGCCTAAAGTACCTTAGTTTCTTGTCTTGTCTTTAGGCACTGAGAACGTAAGGTGCCCACCTTGGCTGGTTTCCATAAGGTAATTTGGTATTTCAATCTCTTTAAGAAATTTCCATAGTTTATTGTGATTCACACAGTCAAAGGCTTTGGCATAATCAGTAAAGCAAACATATATGTTTTTCTGGAACTCTCTTGCTTTTTCAATGATCCAGCGGATGTTGGCAATTTGATCTCTGGTTCCTCTGCCTTTTCTAAATCCAGCTTGAACATCTGGAATTTCATGGTTTACATACTGTTGAAGCCTGGCTTGGAGAATTTTGAGCATTTCTTGAGTAGTGTGTGAGATGATTGCAATTGTGTGGTAGTTTGAACATTCTTTGGCATTGCTTTTCTTTGGGATTTTAATGAACACTGACCTTTTCCAGTCCTGTGGCCACTTCTGAGTTTTCCAAATTTGCTGTCATATTGAGTGTAGCACTTTCACAGCATCATCTTTTAGGATTTGAAATAGCTCAACTAGAATTCTATCACCTCCACTAGCTTTGTTCGTAGTGATGCTTCCTAAGGCCCACTTGACTGCACATTCCAAGATGTCTGGCTCTAGGTGAGTGATCACACCATGGTGATTATCTGGATCACGAAGATCTTTTTTGTATAGTTCTGTGTATTCTTTCCACTTCTTCTTAATATCTTCTGCTTCTGTTAGGTCCATACCATTTTTGTCCTTTATCGAGCCCATCTTTGCAGGAAATGTTCCCTTGTTATCTCTATTTTTTTTAAGAAATCTCCAGTCTTTCCCATTCTATTGTTTTCTTCTATTTCTTTGCATTGATCACTGAGGAAGGCTTTCTAATCTCTCCTTGCTATTCTTTGGAACTCTGCCTTCATATGAGTATATCTTTCCTTTTCTCTTCCTGCCTTTTGCATCTCTTCTTTTCTCAGCTATTTGTATGGCCTCCTCAGGCCTTTTTACATTTCTTTTTCTTCAAGATGGTCTTGATCACTGCCTTTTGTACAATATCACAAACCTCCATCCATAGTTCTTCAGACACTCTGTCTATCAGACGTAATTCCCTGAATCTATTTGTCACTTCCACTGTATAATCATAAGGGATTTGATTTAGGTCATACCTGAATGGTCTAGTGGTTTTCCCTACTTTCTTCAGTTTAAGTCTGAATTTGGCAATAAGGAATTTACTCCTTTTATGTAACAATATTCTAATGCTGTAGTATGATAGGAAGACTTCTTTGGTGATTTTATCAACATTGCAAAATCTTGACCATGAGGGAGTACCTGTACGCATGCTCAGTTCTTAAGTCATATCTGACTCTTTGCCATCCTGTGGACTGCAGCCCACCAGGCTCCTCTATTCATGGGATTTCCCAGGTAAGAATACTGAGTCAGGTTGCCATTTCCTCTTCCACGGGATATTCCTCAACCAGGGATCAAACCTGTGTGTCGTGTGACTCATGCCTCCGCAGGAAGATTCTTTACTATTGAGACAAAAGGAATCATCTAATAAAGAAAATGTGAGAGTCACATTTGCCTAAGAGCAGAAAGGTCCCTTGACTTCTACCAGTAAAATTACAGATGTTAGAACATAAAAATTTGCTTATCACTATGGTTACTCATTGTATATGTGCATGTATGTGAGGTGTGTAAGTAGCAGTAATATAACTGCGAATGTTTGAGAATTTTTTGTTGACATCCGTGTATATAAGGAAACAGAAACATCACAAAAATAAAAGTCTGGCCAAAACCCTTTGAAGTAAGGGACAAAAGAGATGTTGGGTGAAACTGGAGTAAACAACCAGAGATGAACAGCATATCAAGTTTCCTTTAATTTTTTCCCCTAGAGTGTCAGTTTAGTTTGGTGAAGCAAATGGAAGTCTCTGAGAACTGCACCCTTATACCATTTGTTAATTATGTAACTTTGAGAAAGTCACTTAACTTCCAGGCCATCAGTCTTCCCATCTGAAGAAGAAGACATTAACTCCATGTCCTCTAATCTGTGAGAATAAAGTTCTGAAGGGAGTGTTAGTCACACAGTAGTTTTTCTTAAATTCCACAGTTCTTCAAGGTTACTCAGTTTGTGGAAAGGCACAAAATGTCCTCAAAGATTCAATTTTGGTTTGTCTTTTCTCCTTGAGATCATAGCCTATGGCACTCAGGTCCATGTGCCTAGAAGGCCCTAAGTATTCTTTTTTTAAGTTTTTTTTTTTTGATGTGAACCATTTTTAAAGTCTTTATTGAATGTGTCACAATATCCTTTCTGTTTTATGCTTTTGATTTTTGGCTGCAAAACATGTGGACCTTAGCTCCCAGCCAGGGACCAAACCTGCACCCCTGCCCTGGAAGGTGAAGTCTTAGCCACTGGACCTGCAGGGAAGTCCCTCAAAGGCCCTGAGTGTTACTTAAGCTGCAGGTTAAGAAGCGTCCGGCCGGCTCAATGCCCTCCTTGCTGTCAGGCTCAGCATGCCCTCTCCTGTGGCTATTTGTCCTCCTCTGCCCTCTCTGCTCTGTTGCGATTGTCCTGGGTTTTCCCTCTATGCAACTGCTGTCCAGACCAGCTGCACCCACTACATCTTCAGCAGTGGACCGAGGAGGGTATTAATCATATTTTTGAGGAGGACACTCTGCTATTTATCTCCCTGACACCTCCAGTGCTGGGCCACGGGGGCCTGCCCACAGTCCATTGACTGGTGAGATTACATATTACCCTGCTCCATTGCCTTTCCCTGCCCTCTCCATTGACTGGCTGTTCAACACTGGAGTTGTGTTTGTTCAATCAGACATAATGTATACCTTTTTTTATTCCTTCTGGAGAGTGCATGCTAATTTTTAGGGGAAGTGCAGCATTTTCTGTTGAAAGTCAGTTAAACAACACTCACTGAGATGAAAGATGCTAAAACTTCTTTTGTCACTCCTTCCCTCCTGCCAGCAGCTACCATGGGAGGTGTGGGGACATGTGGGCTTCCTCCAGCAGCTGCAGTCACTGGATGTATGATCAGGTTTCCAAGCTCCCATGCTTTGTTATAAATGGTGTATAGATGTGCATTTATACATAGACTCTACTGCCAAGTTTAGAAGGTCCTTACAGAGAAGTGGCTCATCTTTCGCTCACTACTTTGTAATTTCTTTCACCCCATGTGCAATCTCTCATTACAAGTCCTTCTGGTTGGTTTGCCTTGTGCATCTCTTAGCTTAATTTGCTACTTATCTTCTCATTTCTTAACCCTCTTACTTTACTTTAAAGTGCAGAGGAAGCAGGAGGGTAGCAGGACTGCTTAGTGGCTGTAATAATCCAAATATGTAAATAGCATTAATAATTAAATGAATCACTGATGAGCTAATCAGTAAGCTTAGTAGTAAACTGTCTGCGGAGGGACAGAAGGCTCTGCCACTCACATAAAAGTGACTTGGTTCTTTATTTTCAAAAGCATTGTTCTCTGTAATGAACTTCCATTTCTGACATTAATAATTGGCTCAAAATCTGCCTGATGATGCTAAATAGTCAAGTAAAAGAAAAGAAAGAAAAGATTCAATCAACAGTTCTCTGAATTGTTTATGCATTTATTCAGTAAGTAATTATGATGTCCCTACTGTGTGCCAAGCACTGATCCAGCAGCTGAAATTTTGGTTGGGAGTGAGAGGTTATAAACACACTTTATTTTATTTACTTAGTTATGGTAGAGCAACACTATGGTTTTCAATCTTAGTCTAAACCTAGAAATGCAAAACTACCAAACTAACTCCTCATTTCATTGTTTAGTTTCTACACTGAACATCAAGAAGTGGAAACTTCCATCATCATAAGGTTAGGGCTTAGTAGCAGTAACAATAGTTCAGTAGAAAGTGTACTGCATTGGGAGTCTGATCTGATCATACTGGAATCCTGACTCTCTTCATATTCAGTTCAGTTCAGTTCAGTCGCTCAGTTATGTCCGACTCTTTGCAACCCCATGAATCACAGCATGCCAGGCCTCCCTGTCCATCACCAACTCCCGGAGTACACTCAAACTCATGTCCATCGAGTTGGTGATGTCATCCAGCCATCTCATTCTCTGCCGTCCCCTTCTTCTCCCGCCCCCAATCCCTCCCAGCATCAGAGTCTTTTCCAGTGAGTCAACTCATCACATGAGGTGGCCAAAATACTGGAGTTTCAGCTTTAGCATCAGTCCTTCTAATGAACACCCAGGATTGATCTCCTTTAGAATGGACTGATTGGATCTCCTTGCAGTCCAAGGGACTCTCAAGAGTCTTCTCCAATACCACAGTTCAAAAGCATCAATTCTTCAGTGCTCAGCTTTCTTCACAGTCCAACTCTCACATCCATACATGACCACTGGAAAAACCATAGCCTTGACTAGACGGACCTTTGTTGGCAAAGTAATGTTTCTGCTTTTTATTAGGTATGTGTTTTGTTTCCCTAAACCCCTCGAACCTCAGTTTTCCCTTCTAAAAAGTAGAGATAATACCAACAAGTTAGTGGATCGTAGCAAGTGTCAATTAAGTACTTGAAGAATTGTTGTTTAGTTGCTAAGTTGTGCCTGACTCTTTGGGACCCCGTGGACTATAGTTCAACAGATTGCTCTATCCATGGGATTTCCCAGGCAAGAATACTGGAGTGGGTTGCCATTTCCTTCTCCATGAAATCTTCCCAATTCAGGGATTGAACCCACGTCTCCTGCATTGGCAGGTGGATTCTTTAACACTGAGCCACCTGGGAGACCTTTTTCCTGTAAATAAATGTATCCCCAATGTTTCCCCAATTTGACTGACCATGAGAGAGATGCAAATTTTACAAAAACATTTTTAGCTTCTTTCTGAAGTATTATTTCAGTAAAAATCCATATCCAATCAGAAATAGGAGAAAAAGATACATTATAATTTAAAAGAATATTGCACTTAAAGACATTCTATTAACAACAGAAGTTGTTGCTGAGACTTAATGAGAGATAGCTTCATGTATATAAAAGTTAGTGAACTAAACGAGGGTACATATTTCACAATTATGGATGGATTCCATGAACATCAGGCTTAAAGAGTTAGGCATATAGAAAACATCCAATCCTCATTTATTTGGTCGATATAAATTTTATTTGTGAGAGAAACAGACCTAGATATCTTCAAATAAACATTGGATTAAACATGTATTATCAAACATGCCCATTTTACAGAAAATTAGGGAAAATGTACCATATCATGTGGGCTTCCCTGGTGACTAAGATGGCAAAGAATTTGCCTGCAGTGCATGAGACCCAGGTTCAATCCCTTGGTTGCGAAGATCCCCTGGAGGAGGAAGTGCCACCCACTCCAGTATTCTAGGTTAGGAAATCTCATGGAGAGAGGAGCCTGGAGGGCTACAGTCCTTAGGGTTGCAAAAAGTTGGACACGACTGAAGCGACTTAGCACTCACACACCATATCATGTAAAAGTACTAAGCAGATGTTAACTTAGTCTTTGCTGTGCCTGTTGTCTCTGTATTGCAGCATCTTGGGGGTCCTGCTAGGTAGACTGGCTCTTTGTGTCCTGCAGTCCCCTCTGAGCATCAGCCACAGTTTCCTCCATCATTTCCTGATCAACCCTTCTCAGTGCTTTCAGATTCCATAAGTGTGCTGAAATTGTCTTCTGATGGCCCAATCCAAATCTACATTTTATATGTAGCCCTATCTGTGTTATAACATAGTTGTGCACACATACATATATATCATGTTTATCACTGTCTATCATTATCGAGATCCCAGAAGAAGGGATTAGATAGGACTGAACTCAAATTCTTGAATCAAAATCTGCCCTTTTGAATCTGGATCTTCATATATTTAAAAGTCTACACTATCCTTGCTTTTCTACCTAATTATCAGCTGTAATTGTTCTGATGTGTATGGTTCTCCAAGAAAACGATTAGTTTAGTGGAAGATATCTATTTCAAATATTGAAAGATGACACTGTGAAAGTGCTGCACTCAATATGCCAGCAAATTTGGAAAACTCAACAGTGGCCACAGGACTGGAAAAGGTCAGTCTTCATTCCAATCCCAAAGAAAGCCAATGCCAAAGAATGCTCAAACTACCGCACAATTGCACTCATCTCACACGTGAGTAAAGTCACGCTCAAAATTCTCCAAGCCAGGCTTCAGCAATATGTGAACTGTGAACTCCCAGATGTTCAAACAGGTTTTAGAAAAGGCAGAGGCACCAGAGATCAAATTGCCAACATCCGCTGGATCATAGAGAAAGCAAGAGAGTTCCAGAAAAACATCTATTTCTGCTTCATTGACTATGCCAAACCCTTTGACTGTGTGGATCACAATAAACTGTGGAACATTCTGAAAGAGATGGGAATACCAGACCACCTGACCTGCCTCTTTAGAAACCTGTATGCAGGTCAGGAAGCAGCAGTCAGAACTGTACATGGAACAACAGACTGCTTCCAAATAGGAAAAGGAGTACGTCAAGGCTGTATATTGTCACCTTGCTTATTTAACTTATATGCAGAGTACATCATGAGGAATGCTGGGCTGGAAGAAGCACAAGCTGGAATCAAGATTGCTGGGAGAAATATCAGTAACCTCAGATATGCAGATGACACTACCCTTATGGCAGAAAGTGAAGAGGAACTCAAAAGCCTCTTGATGAAAGTGAAAGAGGAGAGTGAAAAGGTTGGCTTGAAGCTCAACATTCAGAAAACAAAGATCATGGCATCTGGTTCCATCACTTCATGGGAAATAGATGGAAAAACAGTGGAAACAGTGTCAGACTTTATTTTTTGGGGCTCCAAAATCACTGCAGATGCTGATTGCAGCCATGAAATTAAAAGACGCTTACTCCTTGGAAGGAAAGTTATGACCAACCTAGATAGCATATTAAAAAGCAGAGACATTACTTTGCCAACAAAGGTCCGTCTAGTCAATGTTGTGGTTTTTCCCGTGGTCATGTATGGATGTGAGAGTCGGACTGTGAAGAAAGCTGATCGCCGAAGAATTGATGCTTTTGAACTGTGGTGCTGGAGAAGACTCTTGAGAGTCCCTCATACTGCAAGGAGATCCAACCAGTCCATTCTAAAGGAGCTCAATCCTGGGTGTTCATTGGAAGGACTGATGCTAAAGCTGAAACTGCAATACTTTGGCTACCTCATGCGACGAGTTGACTCACTGGAAAAGACTCTGATGCTGGGAAAGGTTGGGGGCTGGAGGAGAAGGGGACGACAGAGAATGAGATGGCTGGATGGCATCACCGACTCTGTGGACATGAGTTTGAGTGTACTCCGGGAGTTGGTGATGGACAGGGAGGCCTGGCGTGCTGTGATTCATGGGGTCGCGGAGAGTCGGACACGACTGAGCGACTGAACTGAACTGAAAGTAATGGACTCACTTTGGCTCTGCTTAAATCCTGGCTCCATTCTTAGCTGTGTGATTTTGATGAGCTTCAGTTTTCTTGTGTATAAAATAGATACATATATATATATACATATATACACATGCATATATATACATATAAAATACACACATGCATATGCGTGCACATATATTTTACACGCACACGTGTATACCAGCTCTGCTCTTCTCTGCGCCCATGGGGACCGAATGATGAGACACAGAAGCGTCCAGCAGTAGTGGAAACTAGAACTGCTGCTCTCTGTTTCTTCCTTCTTCCCTTCCTTCCGTCCTCCTTTCCTTCTTCTCTTTTGCTTTGCCTGTGTTATTACAGTCAAACAACACTGTATACGGGGAAGAATATGGGATTTGGAAAAGGAAAAAAATTTATTTAAATGTTAGACTCCCAATTACTTTGGACAAATTGTTTTATATTCCCGTTCTTAGTTGTCTTACCTCTGATATGCTTATAATTATACCTGTTTTCTGAGGTTGTATAAAAACCAAATTTAATGACAGTGTGATACATGCCATGTTTCCAGTAGGAAATCAATAGGTTTGTATCTATTTTCCTTCTGTATTTCTCAAGAGGAAGTGTGGATAAGGATTCCACTCCCATCTTATTTCTTGGCGCCCTGGTTAAATAATCAAATATTTAAAAATAAAGGTTCACGAGCTCATGTAAGAGGGATAGAGTATTAAAAGAGCTTCTTCTACATTGTTTCTTTAGAGGTTTTGGTGAACGGAGGAACATAAAGGGCTGATGGCCCTGCTGCACCACGCAATTGTAATGGTAAGAGCTACCGCTCCCCTCTGGTCTCTGAGGGTCATTTGTGTGTCTGATACTCTTCCCACAGCTGTCCATCCTTTCCCTTTTCCTGAATACGTGTGGCCACCAGGCCTAGTTCTCTATAGGGACTTCTCAGATACCCCCAAATCTGTTTCCTTTTGCATCTTTTAATTCAAACTTTCAAGAAAACATATCTGATTGACATCGCTCAACACCTCTAGTAAAGAACTCATATCCTGGGTTTCTTCCAGCTTATTAAGGAGCTTCCTCTTAAAAGATGGGACCTTATCAGTGGTCATCCACTTGCAAAGAGCAGTCCAGGAGATTCTCTGTTTAGGAGTGAATCTGGCAGTTTAAACCAGAAATTTAAAGTGCGTCGGCACTTTAAAAAGATCTCATATAGGTGGTATTACGTAAATAGAGGAGAGGGAAAAGGAGAGGACAGAGATGTTTTAATTACTCCATTGTAATCCCCAAGAAAATCTTTTCACAGTGTCCCATTATTTTCTTTCGAACACCAGCAGATTCTCTGCCAATTAATTTTAGTTTAGGGAAAAAAATTGTCTAGCCTGTATTGGAGAAAATTTCTCTGTGGCAGAGATAACATCTAAATAACTCAGTGAGGCTTCTCCTCTCTAATTGTTGTAAGGTGTTGAACTTAACAAAAGAGCTTGACAGAGGTGAGAAGATACCCATGTCAGGATGCTCTGGGGGTATCCATGTGGTCAAGGCAATCTCTAGGGAGGTTGGAAGTTCACTGCCACACTCATTAGGGACCTTTAGCTACTAGAGCAAGGCTTGGGCCATGGATTTCCCAGATGCAAGCAGGATCTCACAAAGGAGGAGAGAAGACCCAAGAAGGCAGTAGGGATATTTGAGGAAACAGAATAATTAAAACTTTCTATAAAGTGAGGAGTTATCCTCTGGTCCAGTTGAAAGTAGCGATTTCAACCCAACTCCTAATCTCCCTGATTTAGCAGGTGGTTCCAAAAGGGTGAGTTTTTCAGATGCTTTGAATTACCAGCATCATTCAAAAAATATCCACATTTAAGGAAGATATTTCTTCTAGTGGGCTGCTTAGTAGATTTCTCTTATCTCAGGACATAATGAGTAGGAACTACAAACAGACTGGGAAAAAATAGTCCTTTAAGTTCAAGATCTTAGGTTTTCAGTAGGAAATAAAAAGGAGGAACAATAACCTTTTCATTAGCATAATGAGAATTTGCCTGACTTAATACAAAACTACTATGATCAGACTCCCTTGGAGTGTGTAAAGCTGTGTGTAAGGGACCTTTATTAGTCCCTCATCAATGTTTGGCTATCATGATTCTTAAATAAATGGCATTTTCTTTTCATCAGTTTTTAAATTTGGAGATCAGAGATTGCCTGGCTCTGGTGAGTATTAAGTCAGGGGTAAATAAATGGCCTTAGAGTGTTTCTACCACATAATTCAAAAATATCCTTTCTCTTGGAAGGTTTTCAGTTCCAGAATTATGCACTGTGATCATAGTCCAGCTGTTTGGGTCTTCAGTTTCTAGAGCAGGTAAGTGGTACTATAGCACAGCACTGATAACTTTCTCCTGTTTCTTTAATTTTTTTTTTTACAGTGTCTGTATCTACAATTAACATGCCACTGTACATCCAATGTGTCTGCTTGTCCTGGACATTGGATTCAGGGTTTGTAAAGAGGCAATAGAAAGATTAGCACAAAATGTTTTACTTAACCCACTTGATTTGAAACATTTTATGTAAGGAGCTGGGGTAAACTGACTTTCCTAAGAATGACTGTCTTCCTAAGGAAGACTTAGCAAGTGTAAAGTTGTGAGGCTACACTGAGGGATGCAGTTTCAAGAGCAGCACCTGAGATTTCATTCAAGTAAAGCATATATAAAACTGATGAACAGGACTGGCTCCATAACCAGTGGTGCCCAGTGCAAAATGACAAGACAGAGCCCATTATTCAAAAGACAATAAGAACAAGATGGTGACAGCAGAACATTAGGCTGGTCATAGGAATTTTTTTTTTTAATTTAACAAGTTTATTAACATTTAGTCACTTAATCTAGTCATTTACTTAATTTCACAATTTTATTAATATTTTTTGAATTAAATTTGCCAAATGACTCCACTTCATTTTTGACAGCACAACTAGTAAATACTGAATATTATAAACAAATAATATGGTACCATTTCTACATTTCATGGAGATGGGTGATTAAAAAGTAGTTATACAAAGTTCAAATGAAACAGATTCAAAATATTACATGAAAAATCTTTTTGATATGCATGTATATGTCAAACTTTCTCATATGTTTTGTTAGTATAATTTGTTACAGTTATTTTTTACATGTAAATTGATCAATCACAATTGTTTTCAATTCTGGATTCTTATTTGAATTTGTTAGTTATATTAAAAAGATGGTTTTACGTTCCCTTTATATGAGTAGTCTTCACTGAACCTCGAGCAGCATGTATCCAAAACCAACACAAACAGGAAGTGAAAACTCCCCAATCCTGTCTATAAATATGTTCCTGCTTTTATTTAATTTTTTAATTTTAATTGGAGGCTAATTACTTTACATTATTGTATTGGTTTTGCCATACATTGACATGAATCCGCCCCAGGTGTACATGTGTTCCCCATCTTGAACCCCCCTCCCACCTCCCTCCCCATCCCATCCCTCTGGGTCATCCCAGTGCACCAGCCCCGAGCATCCTGTATCATACGTCGAACCTGGACTGGCGATTCGTTTCACATATGCTAATATATATGTTTCAATGCCATTCTCCCAAATCATCCCACCCTCGCCCTCTCCCACAGAGTCCAAAAGACTGTTCTATACATCTGTGTCTCTTTTGCTGTCTCATGTACAGGGTTATCGTTACCATCTTTCTAAAATTCCATATGTATGTGTTAGTATACTGTATTGGTATTTTTCTTTCTGGCTTACTTCACTCTGTATAATAGGCTCCAGTTTCATAGGATCTTAATGACCATGGGACCCTGTTCTATTGCTCTGCTTCTAACACATCTACGAATTCACTAAATGTGGTCATTTCTCCCTAGTGTTTTCTGAAGACCCAACTAAGATTGACTATAAAATTGATTGATAAAAACTAGTCAAGTGATTTGCCTCTTTTTTTTGCGTTTGTTTGTGCATGCATGGTCAGCTGTGTCCAACTCTGTGCTACTCCATGGACTGTAGGAGTAGCCTGCCAGGATCCTCTGTCTGTGAGATTTCCCAGGCAAGAATTCCATTTCCTACTCCAGGGGAACTTCCCAACCCAGGGATTGAACCCAATCTCCTGTGTCTCCTGCATTGGTTTGCAGATTATTTACCACATTTTTTAAAATTTCAGAAATAAGTAGACTCCACCCTGCTGTCTCTTTGCACACCGCAGACATTAGGTAAGTGCCTGTTGTACATGAGCAGTGCCAATGGCATTGTGCACTCTTTCCTTTGTGAATGACTGTACTGATTCCCTGTTTTAGGTGCAGCATCCCCAGTTACAATGACCATCCAGTTTTCCAGGAAGCAGTGGTGGCCCTTTGTTGAATAGTCATTTACTCATCCAGTTCAAGGAGAGCAGGAAGCACGCTCCATGCATATCATTGAATTAAAACTGGACCATCCCAAGGCAAGCTCACTGCAGATACAAATGCAAATGGTTTTCTCATATAGGAGCAATAAGCAATAAAAATATTTACCACATAGGTTTTTGAAGGAAAATCCCATGGACGGAGGAGCCTGGTGGGCTGCAGTCCATGGAGTCACTAAGAATCAGACACTGAGCAACTTCACTTTCACTTTTCACTTTCATGCATTGGAGAAGGAAATGGCAACCCATTCCAGTGTTCTTGCCTGGAGAACCCCAGGGGCAGGGGAGCCTCGTGGGCTGCCGTCTATAGGGTCGCACAGAGTCGGACATGACTGAAGCGACTTAGCAGCAGCAACAGCAGCAGCAGCAAGAGCTAATCCTTGGAAAGGATTTAGCACAGTCAACCATATAATGTGGTCTTAGTGAATGTCAGCTCTTAAAATGTTAAAGCACTATCTAGTTTCATTTACATATCCATTAAAAATTCAGAGGAGAATGTTAAAATGGCATCAGTGACCATGATTTTTGTTTGGATTATTCTGTTCCATCTGAAAAGTCCTGGAACAAAAAGTAATTATTTGCTTGTTTGGGAGTTTGACCATTCTGAGGCCCTGGGAAATTGAGATAATTTTCATGACTATGACTTTCAGGTAGAAAGGGGCACATTTTAAAATAAACATTTACATTTAAAAGTTTCAGATTTACAGAAAAATTGTGAAAACAGTAAAGGAAGTGCTCACATACTATACACCCAATTTCCTCTACTATTAAAATCTTAAATTAGTACATCCACATTGACAAAATTAGTGAGTCAGTGTTGACAAATTATTACCAACTAGATTAATTAACCAAACGTAGTCTATAGTTTATCCAGATTTCCTTAGTTTTTCCACTGTGCTTTTTTTTTCTTTTCTCTTTTCTCCACTTTTTTTAAATCTATTTATTTTTAATTGGAGGATAATCGCTTTACAATACTGTGTTGTGCTTTCTGCCATACATCAGCATGAGTTGGCTGTAGGTATACATATGTCCCCTCCCTCTTGAATCTCCCTCCCATCTCCCACCCCATCCCACCCCTCTGGGTTGTCATAGAGCACTGGGTTTGAGCTTCCTGCATCACAGAGCAAATTCCCACTGGCTATCTATTTCACACATGGTGATGTATATGTTTTAATGTTACTCTCTCAGTTCATCCAGCCCTCTCCTTCTCCCACTGTGTCCACAAGTCTGGTCTCTATGTATGCATCTCCATTGCTGCCCGCAAATAGGTTCATCAGTAATGAAGAGTTTCAGATTCAGAAAAAGCGTATAACACAACAGCATTCGGGAAATCATCTAACATGGAATCTAGCATATAGAAGGCCCTCAATGAATGTTTGGAGAAGGCAATGGCAACCCACTCCAGTGCTCTTACCCGGAGAATCCCATGGCCGGAGGAGCCTGGCAGGCTACAGTCCATGGGGTCGCGAAGAGTCAGACAAGACTGAGTGACTTCACTTTCACTTTTCACTTTCATGCATTGAAGAAGGAAATGGCAACCCACTCTAGTATTCCTGCCTGGAGAATCCCAGGGACAAAGGAGCTTCATGGGCTGCTGTCTACGGGGTCACACGGAGTTGGACACGACTGAAGCGACTTAGCAGCAGCAGCAGCAGCAATGAATGTTTAATGGGTCCATGAGGGAGAAGTGGCCAGGAGTGTCACTATCTGGAGAACTTTGCAATTAACTTTTATCTTCATTTGATATGCTTCCCTAGTGACTCAGATAGTAAAGTGTCTGCCTGCAGTACAGGAGACCCAGGTTTGATCCCTGGGTCGGGAAGATCTCCTGGAGAAGGAAATGGCAACCCACTCCAGTATTCTTGCCTGGAAAATTCCATGGACAGAGGAGCCTGGTAAGATATAGTCCATGGGGTTGCAAAGAGCCAAACAGGACTGAGCAACTTCACAATAATTATAATACAATTTTCCAGACACTGGTCTAGGTATTGATATTTAGTATTCATTAAATCCTCGTCACTGGAAAAGACTCTGATGCTGGGAAAGGTTGGGGGCGGGAGGAGAAGGGGACGACGGAGAATGAGATGGCTGGATGGCATCACCGACTCTGTGGACATGAGTTTGAGTGTACTCCGGGAGTTGGTGATGGACAGGGAGGCCTGGCGTGCTGTGATTCATGGGGTCGCGGAGAGTCGGACACGACTGAGCGACTGAACTGAACTGAACTGAACTGAAATCCTCGTAACAATCAGCATAGGTAAGAAGTATTATTGTTTTTATTTTACAGATAAGGAAACTAAGGCACAGAGAAGTTCCATAAGTCACCCAAGCAAACCTGATAAGCAGTTAGGATGTAAACCCAGGCAGCCGGATCCCAGAGTTCAACCTCTTAAACACTGCAATGTCCCCACTGCTCTTGTTGAAGTCAGGAATACCTGGACTGAACTGATCTCTGGGAAAGACTCCAAATCTTTATTAGAAAGATTTGGAAAGACTCCTAAATCTTAATTAAGAGATGCCCTCTTACAGGAGTGTGCACTCTACTGCACAAAAGACATGAACACAGAATTTTAAGATTTGGATTTTTTGTAAGAGCTTATGCTCCCTCAACTGCTGAGAATCGTTTCGATAAAATATGTCTTCATGAAGCATTTATCAAGGTTTCCTGATTGAAGCCTAAGCTTCTATCTTCTTTTAAAAATCCATTAGTGGTGCCCAGTGGATAAATCTGATTGGAATCTGATAAACTTGAGATCAGGTAAGCCTTAAAAATTAGGAAAGATTCATAAGAAAAACACATTACTTAAAAATATGATTTTAAATCATGTAAATTTAAAAGTATTCAGCACTTTTCTAGTTCAAACTTTTACTTATAGGAATGCCACATTAATTTTGTGAAGACACAGAAATGTGTTTTATAAATTTTGGACTACACTGTTCTTATATACATATTGGATAAACCTTTGGCCACAAACTTATAATTATTAATATTTTTTCAGAACAACACACATTCAAATATCAAATAATAAAAGTTTTTTCTAGGCCTTCTTTCTTATAATTCAATAATTCTACAAATAATCAGAGGATGAAGCACGCATTATCCACATAACACACACACACACACATACACACCCATTAAATAGATCATGTGTATGTACATATATGGTAGCAACATTCATGCAGTGATAAACTCCAAATTGCCTTGGCACCAGGGAATAATATTGATATTTCCCTCCATGGTGTTGGCAGCTTCTATATATATTAGCACATTTCAGTATCCCCTTCGGAGAAGGCAATGGCAAGCCACTCCAGTACTCTTGCCTAGAAAATCCCATGGATGGCAGAGCCTGGTGGGCTGCAGTCCATGGGGTCGCTACGAGTCAGACATGACTGAGCGACTTTACTTTCACTTTTCACTTTTACACATTGGAGAGAGAAATGGCAACCCACTCTGGTGTTCTTGCCTGGAGAGTCCCAGGGAGGGGGGAGCCTGGTGGGCTTCCGTCTGTGGGGTCACACAGAGTCGGACACGACTGAAGTGACTTAGCAGCAGCAGCAGCAGCAGTATCCCCTTTCTTCAGCTTTATGGGTCAATCAAGTTGTATAAAATCCTAATCAGAAATTTACTCATCCTTTTCAAGCTTGTGAAGCTCAAATATAAGTATAAATACTGATACTTACCTATCCTATTTGGAGAATGTATTTTTATTTTAAACGTGGATTTGCCATTATCATTTAATCACACAATAACTTGCAAGTACTCACCAGATGGTGCAGTGGTAAAGAATCTGCCTGCCAATGCGGGAGATGCAAGAGATGTGGGTTTGATCCCTGGGTCACTCCTGGAGTAGAAAATGGCAACCTACACCATTATTCTCGCCTGGAATATTTCATGTACAGAGGAGCCTGGCAGGCTAGAGTCCATAGCATCACGAAGAGTTGGGCAACTGGGCATGTCAAGTGACACATTTTGACAATGAGTTTTAGTCTTCAGATCTATGCATATAATTATGTGTAGTTTGAAATCTCATACGTCTCTTTTTTATTTATATATATTTTAAATTGTATTTATTCAAGGTGTACAACATAATGCTTGGTATAAGTATAAATAGCTACTACAGTCAAACTAGTTAACATATCATCTGCTGACATAGTTACAATTTTTGTATGTGACAAGTGCACTTGAAATCTACTCTCTTCGCATATTTCTGGTGTTCACTGAACATAATATTATTAAGTATAATCATTACGCTGTGTACTAGCTCTCTAGACATTCATCCTACTTAAGTGTAACTTTGTACCTTTGACCAGCACCTCTCCATTTCTCCTACCCAGCCCCAGGTTCTAGTAACCACCATTCTACCCTCTGCTTCTGTGAGTTAATTTATTTGTTTTTAGATTCCACATGTAAGTGAGATAGTATAATATTTGTCTTTCAAGCAGTAAAATGTCCTCAAGCCTCATCTACATGGTCACAAAACATAGGGTTTCCTTCCTTCTCAAGACTGGAAAATATTCCATTTCAAATATATACATTGAAATATGTAATATAATAGAATTATAATGTAATATGTCTCCTCTTTATCCATTCTGCTTCTTTATCCATCAACAGACACATGCATTGTTTACATATCTTGACTATTGGGAATAATATTGCAATGAATGTGGAAGTACAGATGTCTCTTTTAGATACTAGTTTCAGTTTTTAAATTTATACCCAGAAATAGATTGTTGGATTATGTTTTTTTATTTTGTTTTTTTGAGTACTATTTTTATTTTTTTTGAGGACTCTCTATATTGTTTTCCAATGACCATGCCCATTTATGTGCTTCCCAACAGTGTATAAGATTTCCCTTTTCTCCACATTTGCCAGCTCTGACTAATTTTTGCCTTTTGGATGATAGCATGTCTAACAGGTATGGGACTGTGATTTTTATTTGCATTTCCCTGATCATTAATGATGTTGAGCCTCATTTTACATACTTATTGGCCATTTGTATGTCTTATTTGAAGAAATATCTATTCAGATCCTTTACCCACTTTTAAATTGTTGTTTTATTGCTATTTAGCTGTTTGAGTTCCATATATATTTTGAATATTAACTCCTTATCATATAAGGTTTGCAAGCATTTCCTCCTAGGGTGTCTATTCACTCTAATGAAGTTTCCTTTGCTGTGTAGCAGTGTTTCAAAGTTATGCAATCCCATTTGTTTATTTTCTCTTTTATTTATGTGCTTCTGGGATTGCATCCAAAATTCTTTGCAAGAGAAATGTCAAACTTTTTTCCTGTTTATTTTTTTCCAATAGTCTCATAGTTTCAGAACTTACAGTAAATTTTTATTCCATTTTGAATTGATTTGATATATGGAATGACATAAGGGTATTGTTTCATTAAAATAGAGATTAGAATAACAAAAGGAAAGATCAGTGAAACTAAGAGTTTTCTTTTTTGAAATGGGCAGATAAAAAATAAAACAAAATTGACAAACTTTTACCTAGAGTAACTAAGAAAAAAAAACTTAAATAAATTGTGAAAAGGAGGAGACATTATAATTGATACTACAGAAATACAAATAAGAGACTATTGTTAACCACTATATACCAACAGATTTGGACAACCTAGAGAAATTCTTCGATGCATACAATCTATCAAGACTGAATTATAAGAAACAGAGAATTTGAATACACTAATAACAAGTAAGGAGATAGAGTCAGTAATCAAAAACCTACCAGTGAAGTTCCCAAAGTCAAGACATGATAGCTTCATTGATGACTTCAATCAAACATTTAAAAAAATTAATAAAAGTCCTTATCAAACTCTTCCAAAAAGTTTAAGAGAAAGAAACACTTGCAAACTCACTTTAGGAGGCTAGCATTACCTTCATAACAAAGTTAGATAAGGATATTACAAGAAAAGAAAATTTGATATCAATAGCCTGATTAATACAGATGTTAATTAATACAGATGTTAATAAATCCTTAACAGAATACTAGAGAAACAAATTCAAAAACACTTTAAAAGGATTACATACTATGACCAAGTGGGATTTATCCCTGAGGTTCAAGAATGCTTCAATATACCTGATACACAACGTTAACAAAATGAGTGATAAAAAATGTGTGATTGTCTCAGTAGATGGAGAAAAAGCATTTGACAAAATCTGGCATCCTTTCATGATAAAAGAAACCTCTCAAATAGGTAGGTGTAGAAGGAATACATCTCAATATAATAAAGGCCATGTGTGACAAACCCACCAGTAACAACATACTTGATTGTGAAAAGCTAAAAACTTTTCTCTAAGATCAGAAACAAAATGATAATGCACACTCTTGTGATTTTTATTCAATGTAGTACTCAAAGTCCTATCCAGAGCAATTGGATAATAAAAAAAAAAAAGAAAAGGCATACAAATCAAAAGAAAGAAGTAAAATTGTCTCTAGAGATCTTGTTGTTCTGTTGCTAAGTTGTGTCTGACTCCTTGTGATCCCTATGGACTGCAGCATACCAAGCTTCCCTGTCCTTCATTATCTCCTGGAGTTTGCTCAAATTCATGTCCATTGAGTTAGTGATGCTGTCATTGAGGCAGTCTGCTGCCCTCTTCTCATTTGACCTTCAATCAGAACAACATGGTACTGGCATAAAAATAGACATGCAGACCAATGGAACAGAATAGATAGTCCAGAAATAAATCCATGCATTTATGATCAACTAGAACTTTAACATAGGTGAGTAACTTTGATAAATGCTTTGGGGCAAACTGATTTGCAAACCTCTCACAAAGGAGGCTTCTTTTATAGCGCAGTTGGTAAAGAATCTGCCTGCAATGCAGGAGACCGGGGTTTGATTCCTGGATCAGGAAGATCCCCTGGAGAAATGAAAGGCTGCCAACTCCAGAATTCTGGCCGGGAGAATTCCATGGACTTTGTAGTCCATGGGGTCGCAAAGAGTCAGGCACGACTGAGTGACTTTCACTTTCACAGACAAGACAAGAAATATCAGTGCTCAGTTGCCACCCCACATTTTCTTCTCAACTATTCTCCTAACTTAATCAGTGGGAAAAATCAAGATAAATAAGTGACTAAGTCACCTTGCTTTAGTGAAATTTAGATCCCCAAATAGGTACTAATAGCCTGCAGTCACAGGGTCTAAAGTTAAAATTTCTTACTCTTGATCAGTATTTAATGTTTGTCCTTTAATTATTTGAGCATTAATGTTTTACAAATGTAAGCCAATACTTGGAGCAAGAACTGTAAAAACAATATGTCTTGAGGTGAAATACTTGGCAACTGACAACAAATAATGTGTGATTTGGTATAGAACATGACAGTGGGTGGAATGGTGCTTTCTCATCATGCCTGATCTAGTGACTACTCATACTTTGAAAAAAAATATTTCAGGATGATAAACTTTCTTTGATATGATTTTATTTTATTATTTTTTCTTTCTCCATTGAGGAATACATGTCATATAACATTCCATTAGTTTTAGTTGTAGAACATAATTATTTGATATTTTTATAAACTGTGAATGAACTAGTAAACACCCACCACCATACACAGTTACACTATTTTTTCTTGAGTTAAAGACTTTTAAGATATACAGACCTAGACAGACCTGGGCCAAATTTTGACTTTGTAATTAGCCATGTGCTCCTATAAACTTTAACTTCAATTTGTTCAACTTCTTTGAGTTTTACTTTCCTCATCCATAGACCACTGTAAGAGTATTTAGATAAGTACTAAGTAAAGTAACTAGGGCTGTGAGCACTCAACATCAATGGTAAGTTAACTATAAATTATTGCAATGGCAGTCCAGTCAGATAATCATGCTCACCAGGGTCTGTTCTGCACAATGCCCCTGATGCAATGTGTAAAGGAATCACCAAGTGATCATTTGGAGGAAAAGCTAAAGCAACCTCCTGATGATTTCCAGTGCTATATAGTCTGTACTGTAGAAAGCCATTTAATGTTATTTCACCCAGTGTTTCCCAAATATATCTTTGAGGTACTCTTTCTAAAGTGACCCCCCAGAGTAAATTAAAGATTCATGGGTTCTTTGCACCATACTTTGGGAAAACCTGGGATCATATAATTTTAATGATTTGTTATACTTAAGAAGGAAATGGCAACCCACTCCAGTGTTCTTGCCTGGAGAATCCCAGGGACGGGGGAGCCTAGTGGGCTGCCATCTATGGGGTCGCACAGAGTCGGACACGACTGAAGCAACTTAGCAGCAGCAGCAGCAAGAAGATTTGGATATAGGAAAAATTAATCAAAGGTTATTTTTTAATTCTAATTTTAAACTAAAAGTATCTTTGTTTATGGGATATTAGACTTCTTTGATAATCCAAATAATTTATTTTTTGTTCAGTGGAGAAGCTGTCAGATGTTTTAATTATTATTACCTGCCATATAGTAGGTTCTTGTTGGGGCTTCCCCAGTGGTTCAATGGTAAAGAATCTGCCTGCATCACAGGAGACTGGGTTCGATCCCTGGGTTGGGAAGATTCAGGTCCTTGTTGATTGTTTTAAATACATTAGTGTGTACTGTCAATCCCAAACTCCCAATCTTTCCCTCCCCCTAACCTCCCTCTGATAACCATAAGTTCATCTCTGAGTCTGTTTCTGTTTTGTAGAGAAATTCATTTGTGTCAGTATTTTTAGAATCTGTGTATGTGATATCATATATTTGTCTTTCTCTGTCTGACTTAGTATGATACTCCCCAGGTCCATTATTGATTTTATAATGACAAAGGAACATCCACTCTGACTCAACCCACAACAAAGACACAAGCAACAGACACATCACACATGTGGAAAATCATGTTGGACAGGAATGGGAGAGAGTAGAGGTCACTGATTTCTGAGAGGTTGGGCGTTCCTGGTCTGTGGGGCAGGAGCTGCCTGTTACTTTGGCTCACATTTACCCCTACAGTGTAAAGGGAATCAAGTTGCACATCCTTCAAACTGTTAAACTGCTAACTAAAACACACAGAACTTTGTTAATAAATACACATTTTAAGATCTGTAGGGTATTAATGATAACATTTTCTTACAGTTTCCTTGAAAATATTATAATCACGAAGAATAATGGAGTCCTTCCAAATGTATAGTTTATGGGTACATACTGATACCAATATTTCATCTAATTACTCTGATTATGTAGTTTAACATATTTATATAGAGTGTGTATACAGTCACACATTCCTTATATACCAGTAAATGTATGCATACATATATACAGTGTGTGTACATATACATGTAATACAGTATGTTACTGTGTTCTCAGATCCCACCATCATTCAATGTCTTGCCAAATAGCATTACAGGCAGAGTGCCAGATCTTTTCACTTCCCCACTGAAGTCACTTGGAACATATCTGAACGTGGCAAAATACATTTGCCAAGTTATATGCATAAAAACATCCTTTGATCTTTCAGAGTCATAAATATGTAATAAACTACATGATTGCCCTACTGATCTGTCCAACATCAATCTTACCTTCCCTTTTTATGGGTTCATCAAAATAAGATATGACCAAGGTACAAAAGAGTTAAAGAAGCTATTTATTTTAATGTTTCCTTGGAGAGCATGCTTGTTATTGTGAGCACAAATTATATATATAATATTTCATGAATGATGTTGAAGCATTAAAAATCACCTCTGCTCTTGAAGTGAACACAGAACTCTGGCTTTCTGCCAATACTCTCCTCATCCCCTTCTGGCCTACTACAAGATGCAGTGTCATTTTTCCAGGATAACACTGCAGTGCTTCTCAAAATTCTAAGTAATAGTCTAGATTCTTAATTATAATCCATTTTTAATATTCAGATAATTATACCCTAGGTAGCTATTTGGTTTGAACTTAAGAGTGATAACCAAAATTAGGGGTTATTCAGATTTTGGCAGACATCAAAATATAGTTTATGGAGGAAAAAAATAGGAGAATAGGGTAACAGGAAGGAATCATGTGAGCAAGACATTTTGTTGGTGTTGTTTAATCTTTAAAAGTGCATATCCCTGGCTTCTATGCCCACTTGTGGTTTATTGAGTAGTTTTTTAACAACAAGTTGGAAACATGGAATACATCAGGTGATGAGATCTTTAAATTGGCTATCATGAAGTATTGTGGAAAAGCAGAAAAATTATGCAAGCTATAAACTGGGTGAGTGATGGAGTAGGTAGTAAAATCTACACTTTTTTTCCACAAGGGAAAAATAAGATTGAACTAAGTGTTTCAGTGTTAGAAGGATGGAAGCTTTACCTTACTGGAGAACAAAATAATGATCTAAGCTTATTCTAATATATTTAAGGCAGTGAAAAAGGATGGTTTATGTCAATGGACATATTTCACACATGTAAATTGCATGCTTTCTTCATGGTAGCATAAAATGGACTGCTGTTAGTGTATAATTAAAATAAACCCGATATTTTTTTCAATGTACACAATTATCTCAGAGATGGAAGTAAAGACTAAAATTATTCAGTAGAGTTCAGTAATGTGGAAACATACCACAAGGTTTTAATTTGACTGTCTGTTGTACAACTGATTTATAATAAGAATTTGGTTTAAAAATTTAGCAAACTAAACTCAGCAACACCTAAAATCACTTTATGCCATTGTTATATGTTATTTATATCATATTAATAAGATACAAGATGAATAGCATTCTTTTTGTAGACATAGGAAAAGCATCTGATAAAGTACAAGAGGTATTCATGACAATAAGTCTCAGGAACCTAAAAATATAAATTTTCTCAAATTGATAAAAAGAATTTATGAAAAACCTATAGTTTATATCAAATTTAATGGTGAAAGATTGAATACTTTCCCCTTAAAACTGGGAACAAAGCAAGGATGTCTACTCTCCCTCATCTTTTCAATGTAATAGAGGTTGTACACCAAATACAATTACTGAAAGGAATCCAGATAGGGAAAGATGAAATAAGACTGTCTTTATTTATAAATAGCACTATTTTATATTTGGAAAATCTTAAGGAATACATGGTTATATTAGTAAAGCTAATAAGAAAGTTTAACAAAGTCAAAAGGCACAAAAAATATTGATAGGCAAAAACCAATTGTGCTTTTATATGCAGCAATAAACAATTTGAAGTTGAAATTAATATATAGTTCCATTCCAAATCAGCAAAAAATAAAATACTTAGGATAAGTTTAACAAAATAATGCAATATTGCTTGGAGACATTAAAGACCAAAATAAATAGAGAGCTCTCCTACCCATAGATTGAAAGAGTAAATATTGGTTGAATGGCAGTTCTTTCCAAATTGTTCTACAAATTTCACACAGCTCCCGTAAAAATATTAGAAAAAATCTTGCAGAAACTGATAAGCTGATTCTAACATTTATGTGAAAATAGAAATGACTCAAGAGAGCCTAATATTTTTTTTTGAAAGACAAGAAAATATGGAACGGCTTATGATATGTGGTTTGAACACTTACTGTGAAGCAACAATAAACAGAGTGGTTTTAGTATAAAAATAGTGGGATGAATGGAAAAAATGGCACTGACATATATGTATTACCACGTATAAAATAGATGGCTGATGAGAAGTTGTTTTATAACACAGGGAGCCCAGCCTCACCCTCTGTGATGACTTAGAGGGATGGGAGAGGGGAGGTGATGTGTGTATAATTATGGCCGATTTGCATTGTAATATGGCAGACACAAGACAACATTGTAAAGAAATTTCCCTCAACTAAAAATAAATGTAAAATATTTAAAAATAAGTGATATAAATACACGGAAAACAATTGAGAGGCTGCAAATTAGCGTTTATGTTTGGAGTCAATATATTTTAGGAAAAGTGCCCTGATAATTCAACAATGAAAGGACAACCACTTCATTAAATAGTGATGCAGCATGAATATTCATATGCACCCCAAAAAGTCAACATGAATCTTTACCTCATACGATAAAGTCTGAAAGTGAAAGTGTTAGTCACGCAGTCGTGTTTGACTCTTTGCGAACTCCTGGACTGCAGCCCACCAGGCTCCTCTGTCCATGAAATTCTCGAGGCAAGAATACTGGAGTGGGTAGCCATTCCCTTCTCCAGAGGTTTTTCTGACCCAGGGATCGAACCTGGGTCTTCCGCACTGCAGGCAGATTCTTTACTGTCGGAGCCCCAAGGGAAGGCCATCTCATACTATATACAAAGGTTAACTTTAAAACGAACCACAGACATAAAGCTAAGCCTATAGAGTATCTAAAATGAACAGAAAAGAACATCTCTATGACCTTGTGTTCTTAGGCAAACAGCATCAAAAGACAACCATAATAAATAATAAGATAGACATCAGTGAAATTAAACATTGTGTGCTTTGTAAAGCACCACTGAGAGGATGAAAAGGTAAGTCACAGACTACGAGAGAATATTTGCAAGTCATGTGTCTGACAAAGCACTTGTGTCTATATGTACAGAATTCTTAAAACAAAAATATGAAGTCAACCCAATTTTTAAAATGGATAAAGATTTAAACATTTTACAATATCTACAAACCACTTAGAAAGAAACCCAATCCCATAAATTATTAGGGAAATGCAAGTTAAAAAACAGTTTCCTATCCCTATCCATCCACTGAGATGCGATAAGCCAAAAGTGGGAAAATTAAGGGTTGACAAGGACGCAGGGAAACTGGAACCTTCATATGTTGCTAGTGGGAATGCTATATTGTGAAGTCACTTTGGAAAACAATTTGGAATATGTTTTAAAATGAAACATTAGCTTTTTAGATGACCTAACACTTTCATTTCTATGAATTTACACAAAGAAAATAAAAACATATGTTCATGGAAGATTTATATGTGAATGTTCACAGCAGTGTTATTCATACCAGAAAAGATGAAGATAGTTTTAAAATACTTCACACAATGAGTGGATGAAAAATATAGTACACCTATGCAATGAAATTACAGAAAAACAATCCTAAAACATGCTACAACATGAGAGAACCTCAAAAGCATTTTGCTAAGTGAAAGAAGCTATACAAAAATGTCTACATTTTGTATGATTCCATTTATAGTAAATGTCCAGAAAAGACAAGTTTATCGAGATACAGAAAAATAATTGATTTTTTTGGGCTTGAGTTTTGAAGAAGGAAGTGACTGCACATGGAACTCAGAATTTATAGGATTACGAAAATGTTCTAAGAATGAATTTCCAGAGAAAATATTTTTATATGATTTAGTTATTTTAATTTGTAAAGGTTCATTTGATGACTCTGAGTATGTTCCATGTTTACCTGAAAAGACTGTCTAATCTACTGTTCTTCAGTAGAATATCTATTAATGTTACATCTAGTTCATTGATGATGGTGTTTAGTCCTTCAATATGTCTGCTTATTTTCTGTCCACTAGTTCTGTTACTGAGAAATAAGTATTGAGGTTATCAACTATACATGTACAGTAACCTATTTCTCCTTTTCTATCAGATTTTGCTTTGCCCATTTTAAAGCTGTATTGATAGATACATAGACATTAAGGATACTATATATTTGGTTAATTAACCCATTTATTAATAAGTATTATCCCTTTCTAAGGGCTTCTCAGGTGGTACAGTGATAAGGAATCTGCCTGCCAATGCAGGAGAGGCAAGAAACATAGGTTTGATCCCTGGGTCAAGAAGATCCCCTGGAGTAGGAAATGGCAACCCACCAGTATTCTTGCTTAGAAAATTTCATGGACAGAGGAGCCTGGTGGGCTACAGTCCATGGGGTAACAAAAGGTCAAACATGACTGAACATGCACAAATACACACACATCCCTTCCTATCCTTGGTAATTCCTTTTTCTAAGAAGTCTGTTTTGGAGAAGAAAATGACAACCCACTCCAGTATTCTTGCCTGGAGAATCCCCACAGACAGAGAAGCTGATGGGGTGCAGTCCATGGGGTCACAGAAAGTCAGACACGACTGAAGTGGCTTAGCATGCACACATGCACATGGAGTCTATTTTATCCAATACTGACAAAGCTGTTCCAATTTTCTTTTGATTATGTTGACAAGGTACAGATATTACTATCCTTTTACTTTTCATCTACCTGTTTATATGTTTGAAGTAAGTTTCTTGTAGAAAGCATAGTTGATTCATGTTATTTTCCTCATTTTAACAATATTTGTGTTTTAAGTAGTGTGTTTAAAGTCATTTGCATTAAATGTAACAGTTGATGGGCTTGGATTTAAGCCCATTTTCTCATTTATTTTGTTGCCTCTGCTTTTGATTACCATTTCCCTTTTCTGACCTGTCTCAGTGGAGCTGCCATAACAAAATACCACGGACTGGGTGGTACATTTGTTTCTCACAATTTGGGAGGCTAGAAGACCAAGATCGGGGTGCTGGCAGGGTCAGGATCTGATGAGGACGCTATAAGGCATGAGGGCACCCTCTGAGACCTCTTGTATGAGAGCACTGGTCCCATTCCTGAGGTTTCCACCTCCCTCATAAATCAATCTCCTTCCAAGGTCTCTGTCTCCTAATACCATTACACTGGTCATTAGGTTTTCCACATATGTATGTGAGGGTTACACGAACATTCAGACTGTAGTGCTCCTCTTTTTTGGAGGGGCGTTGTTTGAACAATTTTTAGTTTCTGATTCTATTTTATCTATTTTGATTACTACTTTGCAGAGATTTTATTGATTGATCTATTGATAGACATTTGTATACTTAATTTTTCACAGCCTATTTAGGATACAGATAATTCACAATAATTGAAATTCTTTTACTCTCTCTTTTTATGTTTTTATCTTTTTATATTCTGACTCCTGATTGCAGGGATGGTTACATAACTCTATGCTTGTGTGCATTTTAAATTGCTTCAGTCGTGTCCAACTCTTTGCAACTCTATGGACTGTAGCCCGCCGAGCTCCTCTGTCCATGGAATTCTCCAGGCAAGAATACTAGAGTGGGTGGCTCGTGTCCTTCTCCAGGGGACCTTCCTGACCAAGGGATTGAACCCAGGTCTCTTTCATCTCCTGCAGTAGAAGGAGCATTCTTTACCACTAGCGCCACCTGGGAAATCCCCACAAAACTCTATACATATATTAAAATAGATGAGAATGTACACCAAAATTAATCAGTTTCAGTGTATGATAATTCAAAAGAAAGTAATGTCACTGAATAAATAAAAAGTTTTTAAAAGATATAAAGCTGGTTGAACAATTCTAAAGTCATTGAATTGTTCATTTACAGTGAGTAAGTTTATGCTATGTTATACCTCAAGGAAGTATTTTAAAAAGTTTGTCATTCAGAGCTGTGGATCTTTGAGTTATGCCTCCTGTACTATTCAGTTAATGGGCTAGGTCTACTGCATAGGCATGTGCAGCAAAACGGATCAAAAGTGGATCACTGATTGGAGTGAAATGTGAAAATATCAAAGCACTAGAGGAAAATAGGAGAAAGTTCTTTCACAAATATCTCCAAATGGACAGGCATCATAACCCATAAAACATTATAAATGGCTCAACATTTAAATGTAAAAAAATGAAACCATACAATTACCCTAAATAAATATGAGAAATTTGCATTACATCTGCAGAGTGTGCAATGGATTTCTTAAAAATGACTCAGAATTCAAAAGCCAGAAAATAAAATATTGATCAATTTGACTATTAGAAATTTTAAGCCTTCTACATATGAGTTTTTTTTTATATAATATACCAAAAGACTAATCTGTCTAATATATAAACAACATGCATTGGAGAAGGAAATGGCAACCTACTCCAGTGTTCTTGCCTGGAGAATCCCAGGGATGGCGGAGCCTGGTGGGCTGCCGTCTATGGGGTCGCACAGAGTGACATGACTGACGTGACTTAGCAGCATCAGCAGCAGCAGCATAGATCCTGATAAGGTAAAGATTCTCAGTCCAATAGAGAATGGTCAAAAGGTTTAAAAAACATAAAAACTTATTGTAAAAAAAGATACACAAGACACACAAATGGATCAACCTTGTCATTATGAGGGAAATGCTGATTACCACTAGGAGCCTGAGCCACTCTGTGGTCTCCAGAGAGAACTCTGTAGCAGGAGCTGGTGAAGAATATGTCTAGGGTTACATTGCCAGAATGAATCCCTTTCAATGCACTTTGATTGAGCTTCAAAAGTTATAAAAAGGGAGGGAAAGAATGGAGAGCATCAAGGAAATGATAAAGATGATTTTTGAATTCACTACAGCATGGAGTAAATTTCCCTCTGAGTTAAAAAAAAAAAAGGAAGAAAAAATAAAACAAAAGTAACAAACTCTCTGAAAGGGAGTTTGACATTACTGTACAAATTCATTTCAGAGAAGCCACCCTAGAGAACCATAGATTTATTTAACAAGATAACCATGACATCAATGTTTATTAACAGTGAGCCAGTTTTCTTTGGCTTTGATACAGTGCTACTCCTTGGCCAAGGGAATATGTAAGAGTCTCACAAAATTGGAATGCAAAGGAAAGATGCTGTTTATTTTCCAAATAATCTAACAAATAAATAGTGCTTATTTATTTTGCTCATATGGGAAAGAATCTGCCTGCAGTGCAGGAGACCTCGGTTTGATCCCTGGATCAGGAAGATCTTTTGGAGAAGGGAATGGCAACTCACTCCAGTATTCTTGCCTGGAGAACTCCATGGGCAGCGGAACCTGGCGGGTTACAGTCCATGGGGTCTCAAAGAGTCAGACACAACTGAATGACTAACACTTTCACTTTTACGTGCCATATACTGTTCTGTTTGCATTTGCAATTGTAGTAGTGGCTCAAATAATCCACATAATGTCCTTATAATGTTGGAACTACAATGTTATTATCCCCATTTTACAGATGATTAGCTATACGCATAGAGATGGTAACTAACTTGTCTCGGGCCACACATCAAATAAGCTGCAGAGTCCAGATTCAACCAAGCCAGTGTGGCTCCAAAACACATGCATTACATAGTTTTCCCAAAGAGAACGAGACACTGTTTCCAAAAGAAGGGGAATTGTTCGTGTTCAGGCAACTCCATCTCAGTTAGTGGTATTTATTGCCCAGAGTAGTTCCTCTTTAAAAGATTTCCGTAAATCACAGCAGTTACTCATGCTCTCGTGACTTGGAGCACTGCATTCTAGCTGCTTTGAAGGTATCTGTCTACTCTGAAGGACCCTATGTGATGTGGCCTCCACAGTACAATGCACTCAGTGCTTACTGAAAAATAAGCACTGGCTATTGTATGGTATTGAAGAGAATTAGGAAGTTATCATTCTTCCTTCAGTTTTGCCTTGAAGTTTACATAGACAGCGTCTTTGAAGGGAAATGGAAACCTGTGAATAAATGTGGTTCAAACAATATGCAGGGTTTCAACCTTGGGTTCCAATAATTTCTCTTCCATTATAATAACAAATTGGTCTGAACAAAGCTGGGAATTTATCACACAGTATAATATAATAGCCGAAGAGACTAAGAATTTTTAATGCACTGGAGGTACTTGTTTAAAAGTCAAAGTAATAAAAAAACTGACAAGTGTTTGATATACATTAATAAACACAGAAATTTATTTATTCAATAGATATCTATCAGGAAGTAGAATGAACTAGTTTCCAAGCTAGGCTCTGGGGCACCATTCTAAAGCCGTATCACTTTCTGAAATTTGATTACTGAAGAAAAGCCGTTATCTGTGGTGATAACTGTTGATTTAGCCACTTTAGGCATATATTTTGTAGAGAAATACAATAAATCTGTTGCTTGACTTAAGCATGAGTCAATTCATTTAAATATATTCAGACTAGTGGCCCAGACATACCGTGTCATATATATCCATTTACATGTGGATGCTCAGAGTGTAAGGCTGCCCCTGGTACCACAGCATGCCTCTGGCTATCATTACACAGGTGCAGTTAGTAAACAGAAATCACACACAACATTTGTTTCGTGTTGGTCAACCATCAGTACAATTCTAACATCAAAACAAATGTGCTTGTTTCAGCTCTCAGTGAATGAATATTTTTTTTCTGTTACTTTGGGAATATACAAAATAAGTAAATTTTATACCAACTTCTCTCTTCAAGCAGATACAAGAAATTGCGTATACTTCAGAATTTTAATAAAATTTTAAAGAGGAGAAAAAATAACTATTATCATGTTGCATAAAATTCACACAAAATTATTCTGGTGTATAACTGATTATTGGGGCTTCCCTGATAGTTCAGCAATAAAAGAATCCACCTGCAATGCAGGAGACCTGGGGTCAATCCCTGGGTGGGGAAGATCCCCTGGAGAAGGAAATGGCAAACCACTCCAGTATTCTTACCTGGGAAATCCCAAGAACAGAGGAGCCTGGCGGGCTACAGTCCATGGGATCACAAGATCTGGAGAAAACTTAGCAATTAAATCACCACCACCATAACTGATTATTATTCTTAGATTCTCTGAAATGAGATTACCAGGACAAAAGACATACAATTTTTAAAGATCTTGTACATAGTGTCAAACTGCTTTTCAAAATGTTTCTGTTACTTTTATAGTTTAACTGAAGTGAATGGAAATGCCAGGTTTACAACATTGTTCTGACTCTCATTTCCTCTTAACTTTTAAACCATGACTATGAGAAATATCAATAACCTCAGACATGCAGAGGACACCACCCTTATGGCAGAAAGTGAAGAGGAACTAAAAAGCCTCTTGATGAAAGTGAAAGAGGAGAGTGAAAAAGTTGCCTTGACTCAACATTCAGAAAACTAAGATCATGGCATCTGGTTCCAACAATTCATTGCAAATAGATGGGGAAACAGTGGCTGACTTTATTTTTCTGGGCTCCAAAATCACTGCAGATGCTAATTGCAGTCATGAAATTAAAAGATGCTTATTCCTTGGAAGTAAAGTTATGACCAACCCAGATAGCATATTAAAAATCAGAGACGTTACTTTGCCAACAAAGGTCAATCTAGTCAAGACTATAGTTTTTCCAGTGGTCATGAACGGATGTGAGAGTTGGACCGTGAAGAAAGCTGATTGCCGAAGAATTGATGCTTTTGAACTGTGGTGCTGGAGAAGACTCTTGAGAGTCCCTTGGACTGCAAGGAGATCCAACCAGTCCATTCTAAAGGAGATCAGTCCTGGGTGTTCATTGGAAGGACCGATGCTAAAGCTGAAACTCCAATCCTTTGGCCATCTCATGCGGGCAGTTGACTCATTGGAAAAGACCCTGATGCTAGGAGGGATTAGGGGCAGGAGGAGAAGGGGACGACAGAGGATGAGTTGGTTGGATGGCATCACTGACTCGATGGACATGAGTTTGAGTAAACTCCGGGAGTTGGTGATAGACAGGGAGGCCTGGAGTGCTGTGATTCATGGGGTCGCAAAGAGTCGGACACGACTGAGAGACTGAACTGAACTGATGCTTCATTCAGTAGGAAAAGAAAATGCCAGCTTCCTGTTTTAATTTCCATGCTTTCGAAAAGAATTTGTGGCATCCCCAATATTAGAAATGTTGACAAAGATGCTCATATCATAAAGAACTACATCAGCATATGAAATTAGGAAGCAGAGGCCAGGAAAATAGATTCTCAAAAACAGAAAACATGGGTTTTAAATAACGGGATAGCTATTATCTCAAGCATAAGGAGTTTTACATGTATTTAGCAGAAACTTAAGACGCCAAACAAAATCATTAATGACAAGGCTTGTTTGTGTTATTATTTTTTTTTAAATTTTGAACTTCAGGTATTCACAAAATGAATTTTTATCCCGGAATACATTACTGAAATACATAGTCTCACGATGCACTGCCTGATACCCTGAAAAATAATTTGACAATATACTGTATTATGCCTTTACTTATACTGAGAGCCTTACTATTTTAATTAGAAGCATTATGAACAAAATTTTTGTCTTTCCAATTCACTTATTGTGTTAGTTTCTTATTGTTGTAACAAATTATCATAAACACAGGACTTAAAGCCACATGTAGTTCTTATTTTAACTTCTGTAGGTCAGAAACACAAAACTGGTTTTACTAAGTAAAAGTCTAGGGCTTCCCTGGTGCCTCAGATGGTAACGAATCCACCTGCAATGCAGGAGACCTAGGTTCGGTTCTTGGGCGGGGAAGATCCCCTGGAGAAAGGAATGGCTGCCCTCTGGAGAATCCCATGGACAGAGGAACCTGGAGGGGATACAGTTCATGGGGTCACAAAGAATTGGACACACCTGAGCAACTAAGCCTGCAAGTAAAAATCCAGGTGACTGCTAGTCCGTGTTCATTCTGCAGGCTCAAGACGGAAATTTATTCCCTTACCTCTTCCAGCTTCCAGTTGTTCTTGGCTCATGGCCACACCCTCCATCTCCAAAGGCAGCAGCTTCTTCAGGTTTTGCTCTGACTTTGTTTCCCTTGTCACGTCTTCTCTGACTCTTGATTACGCTGGACCCACTCAGATAATCCAGGACAATCACCCCATCTCAGTGTGCTTCATCACATTAGCAAAGTCCCTTCTGCCCTGGATGGTAACTTATTTGTAGGCTGCATGAATTAGGATCTGGACATCTTTGGGGGCCTCTGCTTGCATTCCCCTATATTCCATGAAAATGTAAGATTTTGTGACAAATTTTTTAAGGTGTCATAAATGCCTGTATTTTCACTGCATAAACATTCATTGAGTTCTGTTACAGTTTGTGATATAGTCAAAATATACTACATCTTATGTGATGAACTGTAGGAGAATATTATTTCCTTTTCTGAATTGCTTCCTACTTTCATTTTTCTCATTTCAGACTAAGGTTAGTGCTTTAGCAAAAACATGCTTATTAGCTAATGAGAGTAATGAAATGCAGCTATTTTCTATATTAATAACTGCATTACTATCAACACATATTGAAGAAATTAGATGGCTCAGATTTGTTATGTACAAGAAAAGATACATTTTAATTATCTCATTTTCTCTTCTTACTATGTGACTTTAATAATAAAAGCAGCTTGTAATGGATGTAGCTAAGAGCTTTAGAAACAGACAAATCAGAGTTCAAATTCTTGGCTTTTCTACCTATCAGATATTGCATTTAAAAATGTACTTAATGTTTCTGAGCTTTTGCAAAATGAGTATTATAATACTTACACTTGGATATTGTAAAGATTAGGTAAACTTGGGAAAATTAGGTAAAATAACATATAAAAATGATTGACTCATGTCCTCAAAACTGTTAGCTTTCTTTTTCCTAGAAGTTTTACTTTTAAAATTATATATTCCATCTACTTACATATATATTCTTTTATGGTAATAGTTAAAAGGTTTGAAAATATTTTATTCTATTGATTTAAAAAAGATAAAGACAACTGTTTCCCACCCCCTTTACTAAAATCTACTTTATCTGCATTTGGAATAATAAATGTGGCACTTCATTTGTTTGCAGGCAGGTAAAATACATCATTTGAATGTTAATATATGCCCATCTATATTCTATTTGTCCCCAGGTATTTTGAGGTAGAGTGATTAGTTTCAGACTGTATTCTGAATAAGAGATGGAATTTATAGACTCTCATTCATAGGAGTTCAACAATGAAGAGCATATTAGACAAACAGAGCAAGAGATCATTCATAAAGCACGGACATTCTACATAGAATTTTGTGCCCTATGTACATATGCAATAGCTGATCTTACTTTTGAATGCTACCAGAACTTTTCAAAACAATAAAAGCTACTTGATATAGGAAATCTTCCTGGAAAAAAAAGAATTGTACCTTTAAGTCAGTTTCCCTGTACTTCTCCCTCGCACATCTTCAGGAAGTTCAGGCATTGCTGAAAATGTTCTCCCAAAAGAAGTTTCAGTTCATTATAAACTGAATTATCACATGCTTATTAAAAACTTAAAGCATGTGTTAGCATTTTATTTTCTTTATTTTCATAATAAAAGACGGGTTTCCAGGAATATAACCTTGCCTCATAATATTGCATCTTTTATATATAAGATTTATGTGACTAAATATATATCTATCATTCAGGTGACAAGTAAATACAAAGCTATGCATCACCTAATGTAATAATATAGAATTCATTACACTTTGAGGATTGGAATAGGCAAGAGAATAGTTGAATAAAAATTAAAGTAGTCATATAATTGCAGATTCTGAAATTTTTGAAAGTACTGTGAAGTAACCTCATTTTAAATATGAAAAGCAGGTATGTTATAAAATGGAACAACCAAATGAAAACTGACAAACTGCCAAGCAATACACTGAAATACACATTTTAGCTTTTCCAGCATTTCATTTTGAATGTTTGGCAGATGTCTAGATGAATATATTTTTCCTCATTTGATTGTGTTTTCTAATCATTTAAATGAACCATAATTAGGAATCAACTGTCTATATTTCCAATGCATTCAGTTTATTTCATCTGTATTTTAAATTTTGTTAGAAGAATAAAAATAAATAGAGAGGAATCAGTGATAAAGAAGGGAAACCACACTTTTACTACCATCAGCCATTCTTAAAATCAATGAGGGATAACCTCACATGTCAAGCCTTAGAAATTCTGCTGAGAGTAAAAGACTGGTGCAGATTTGCACCCAATCCCTCATTTTTGAAGTTTGCCATCCAAATCTTCTTACGTACATTTAAATTACGTTCATTGCAAGTTACTCTGGTGGTTTGTTTTCAAGAGATTTTAAGAAAAGCATTGCACGAAATTAGAGGAAAAGTTGAACAAGCCAACTTCAGCACATTGAAGATGCAGAGAAGTTCCAGGAACCTCCATGGCAGGCCCTCATGGTTGTTTCTTCTGTCTGCCAGGGACAGCTGGCTGATTTTCAGATCCTCGGTTCTGATTTGCTCAGATTAAGCCATGTATCCTGATGTCTAACCTGGGGCCAATTTGCCAAGAATCAAGGTCTCACAACAGCAAATTGTTTTAAAAACCCATTTTGTCGGTGGAGTTAGAGATATCAGAGATATTATGTTGGAAAGCCAACTCACTTGGTGTCACCTATTCTAAACTGGTATTATTTGGAGAAAAATGTAATAGGACATTTTTTTTAATATCCTAAATATTGTAGTAGACAAGAACTTACAACTGTATTTTCCACATTTGGAGTTGCCAAGAGGGTTATTTTCCACAGGTTTTGTTAAATGGGTGGCTGATCATGATAGTTGCAATGGTAATAACTTGTAGTGTAGGTTCCAGATGATAGCAGAGAAAAATTAATCTGCTTCTAACAAACAGAAAGGGCTTTCTGGGTGGTTCAGTGGTAAAGAACCTGCCTGCCAGTGCAGGAGATGTAGGTTTGATCCCTGCTCAGGAAGATCCCCTGGAAAAGGAAAAGGTTACCCATTCCAGTATTCTTGCCTGGGAAATCCCACGGACAGGGGAGCCTAGTGAGCCAGAATCTAAGGGGTCACAAAAGAGCTGGACATGACTTAGCAACTAAGAAAAAACAAAGCAACAAGCAAAAGAGAAAGAGGAGGGGAAAAATAAAAAACAAAGATAAAGTTTTTTCTGGAAAAAAAAAGGGGGGGAGGGTGAATTATTTTAAATACTGAGAATTCAGAAACTGACCTGGAAGATGATTGGGTTTGTTCCAATTTAACTTATTTCTAGGCTGGGCTGGAACTGCTAACATTAGGGATGGGTAAGAGTAGTTAAGGGCTTCCCTGGTGGCTCAGAGGTTAAAGCGTCTGCCTCCAATGCAGGAGACCCGGGTTTGATCCCTGGGTCGGGAAGATCCCCTGGAGAAGGAAACGGTAACCCACTCCAGTATTCTTGCCTGGAGAATCCCATGGACGGAGAAGCCTGGTAGGCTACAGTCCATGGGGTCGCAAAGAGTCAGACACGACTGAGCGACGGAATGGAACGGAACGGAAGAGTAGTTGGGGCTACCATGGTGGCGCAGCAGTAAAGAATCCACCTGCAATGCAGGAGACATAGGAGACCGGGATTCGATCCCTGGGTTGGGAAGATGCCCTGGAAGAGGCCATGGCAATCTATTCCAGTATTGTTGCCTAGAGAATCCCATGGACAGAGGAGCCTGGTGGGCTACAATCCGTAGAGTCACAAAGATCTGGACATGGCTGATTGGACTGAGCAGCAGCAATAGTACTTGTCTTTTTTGTTGAAGACCAAGGATCCTCTTTAAATATCAAGAAGGAATTAAATATACACATTTGCTGTAAGGAAATCAAGTGCATCATTCCAGCAATTTGTTTGAAGCCAAGATCATTAATGAGTCTCACGTCAAGGGCTACATCCTGGCATCTTTATGTGTCACTTTGGGCTTCCCTGGTGGCTCAGAGGTTAAAGCGTCTGCCTCCAATGCGGGAGACCCGGGTTTGATCCCTGGGTCGGGAAGATCCCCTGGAGAAGGAAACGGTAACCCACTCCAGTATTCTTGCCTGGAGAATCCCATGGACGGAGAAGCCTGGTAGGCTACAGTCCACGGGGTCGCATAGAGTCGGACACGACTGAGCAACGGAAAGGAACGGAATCTTTACTAGAAGCAGCAAAGACTGGAAATGCTCCATTAAGGGAAATATGTTTGAGACTTTACTAAACTTTTGATGTCAAACCCTTTCAGTTTTTTTTTTTTTTTTTTTCACAGTGAGTTCAAAATGTCTTCATTGGAACAGAACCTTCCAAAGTTACAAGATTGTTTTTGGCGCTCCACGGAACACATGGGCAAGGCTGTAATCAAGGGAGACAATGCTGTCAGTCCAAGCGCTGGGAGAATCTGAAAGCCCAAGAGTGGAGCATTCATCACCATGATTCCACCCGACACTTGACTGAAAGCATTTTGCACTAATTTGCTTTGTGCCTGTCCAGACAATCTAAAAAGAAAGGATGAGGGGGCAATAGGTGTCTATTAAACAGAATAAACAGCCTCTGGCAAAGGAATGCATTTCACACACTTGTGGCTTTTGGAGGGACGGGGGCGGTGAGGACGAGGGGAAAGGAAACAAGCAAGAGGAGTGAAGGATTAGCCTTTCCTCGCACGGTGGGGAAGGGCTGGCTCGGGTCACAGGGATCCGCATCGTCTACACCTCCCCAGCCTGGAGAGTCACAGGTGCAGGATAGAAGATGGCTACAACCAGGGCTGGCTTCTCGATGTGCACTTTTATTCTGATCGGGTTTAAAACCTACCTGGCAATGACTTTCAAATCTCTGATGAAATAGATTCGAGTATCCTTTCCTGGATTGTGTTTTTAAACTTAACCTCTGCATACATATAACTGCTGTAGGGTGGTTTTAAGCCTCTGCTGGTGGGTCAATTAAAACCAAAACAAAAAAAGCCTCAAGCTTGTTGTCACAGTTGTCTTACTTTGCTGAGAGCATGCAAGAAAGATTAGGATAAAGGTGAGGGGAGCGAAAGAACTCACTCTGGGACCCCTAATTGGCTCCTGTTTTGAACTGTGGAGGGGAGGGAAAAAGGCGAAGGAGCGAGAAGATGGTCTAACAAGAAACACATGGTCTTTTGAAAGTAAACACAGCTGGGACCCAAACCGTGTTCTCCTCATTGTCCTAGCCTTCAGCCTTTTCAGGATCACATTATCGTTGTGGTACTGATGATTATCTGTTTGGATTATCATTAAGAAATGTGGCAATATTCAAGACAGAATAGATATGAATCTAATTTCTAGGGCTGTGGTTAATCAGAAAACTCAATCATATTTTGCCAAGACTAAAACAATGGACTTTATTATAATTCTCAGTTTCTTTAGAGTTTCTAAGTCATTGGATATTTTCTAAGGTGCTTGCAGTTTGATCTTTACTCATTGACTTTCTAAGTAAATAACATGTGATTCAAGGACTCTTTAGGTCTCATGGAAAAATGAGAAGATCATAATACTGGTTATTAAGGTAGCAGTCCAAACTCTTCCTTTTGTGTTGGCAAAAAAGATGCGGAATTTGAGGAGATCCTCAGCATATTCATGTCCATAACAATTCTCATTTTCTGTGTAGTTATTACTCTTTTCAGTAGGGTTGTAACACAAGTGTTTTCTAGAAATTGTAAAATAATAGGCAATAAGTTAGATAGTAATGCCTTGGCAAAAATATCTTAGAATATGAACATAAGCCAGACGAAGAAAGAAACGTTTTTGTTCAGGGAAACCACAAAGAGTAGTGCCCAGGTGGGATTCTTACAGATTTTAATAGATTTGGAAAAAAAAAAAAATTCTACCATTCCTGGGTTCAGAGTCATAACATAAGAAAGAATGCAAATGGGAGGGGCAGGGGGCTTTGTTAATTTTATAATTTTAGCTAAGCCAAATAACACTACTACATTTTGTTTCAAAGTTACTTTGCTTCCTGGTTCAGAATTCTGTTTGTAAAAAGATCCTGATATATCTTTCAGAATTTTCAGATATATAATTCAAATGCTCTTAGGGCTATGAATAATGAGTTAATTCATATTTTTGTTTGAATAACTTATTCACTATTTTAACAGAACAATAAAGAAACATATAATAAGAAAATAAAGGAAACAAAAAATTTTTAATTTTCCTACATAGAAATAGCTATTGTTGACATTAGCATATGTCACTTCACTCATTTTAATTCTTGTATAAGCATCAATTCTTGTGTAAACATTTCTAAATAGAAAGAGCATTGAAAGAATAAACACACAAAGAGAAAGAAGAAAAGGGGGACTAAATAGGTGGAAAATGGGTCAATGTGTATAGATGGATGAATATCAAAACTGTCATAAATAGCATTTGTGCAGTTTTTAAGTTTGAGAGTGTTTGATGTTCATAAAATAAATGGAAATTGTGATAAAACTTATTAATTCACTCAACTTTAGATAAATGTTTTTATCAACTCAAAACCATTAGTTAGATATTAAAGATTATAGAAATAGATATACTGTTTTTCTGAAACAAAATGTCTATTGACCAAACCATGAAAACTTTTAAAATTAGCATTCCGCCACTAATTCTCATTTCAACATCTATTTTCACCCTTTCCAAGTTGATGATGCTTATATATTATCTTATACAACTCCGTGTTATTTTTTAATGATTGCCACAAATGCTATTGCTAGTTATTTTTATTATGGCTAATCTATTTTTATTTTTTATGTTTAGTTATTTCTCTGTTCATTCTTGACTGGCTAAATGTTGTTATTGCTCTTATTTTTCTCTTTTTTTGATTCTTAGGCATTTCTTCTGTATTTGCTCTAACCTGGCAAGGGAGGGTAGTTCTGGAATTCTTGCATGTCTGAGCGCGTGCGATGCCTGTCTGCTCCAGGACGGCCAGTGTATCACAGGGGCGTCCCCGCATCTCCCTCCCGCAGCGCCACCGCCCTGTTGTCGTCTGTCATCTAATGCTTCTCTCAGCATTTCGCTAGGGCTTCTTCATTCTTCCTCTGAATTTCATTAAGTTTATGTGTGTCTTTGTACATTCTTTCATGATTCGTTTCGGATGTTTATCTGACACCCTCATTGATGAAAGACAGCTTGTTAAGGATCACATTGACTGAGGTGCCCTTTATCTGCTTCAGCAACTATTAATATCAATTATTGTTCCATTGTCTTCTGGCAGCAAAGGTTGCTGTGGATAATTTTGAGGCTAACTCAAATTTTTCCATATTATAAATGACTTCAAATGTTTTTTTTTTTTATTTATTCTAGAAGTTTGATAATTTAAATAAGATGCCTGTTGCTCTGTTTCAAGTTTTCCTTGAAGGTGGCCTACTCCTTCAGCTGTCAATGTTATTTCTTCCTTTATATCAATTTTCTTTTTTGTACCCTGCATTTTGTTCTCTGCTTTAAGAATAATAAATATTCACATCATCAGAATATCATCGTGTGTGTTTTACATATTACTTTTCTTTATTTCTTAAAACCCCTTATTTTTTTCATTTATAATTATCTCATGCTTTTTGTCCATGTCAACAATTTGATGTTTAGCCATATCCATTTTGTCCCTGGCTTTTTTGAATTTATTTAATGACACTATAAAGAGCCTCTTAATGAAACTGAAAGAGCAGAGTGAAAAAGTTGGCTTAAAGATCAACATTCAGAAATCTAAGATCATGGCATCCAGTCCCATCACTTCATGGCAAATAGATGGGGGAAACAGTGGCTGACTTTATTTTGGGGGGCTCCAAAATCACTGCAGATGGTGATTGTATCTGCACTTACTCCTTGGAAGGAAAGTTATGACCAACCTAGATAGCATATTAAAAAGCAGAGACATTACTTTGTCAACAAAGGTTCGTCTAGTCAAGGCTATGGTTTTTCCAGTGGTCATGTATGGATGTGAGAGTTGGACTGTGAAGAAAGCTGATTGCCGAAGAATTGATGCTTTTGAACTGTGGTGCTGGAGAAGACTCTTGAGAGTCCCATGGACTGCAAGGAGATTCAACCAGTCCATTCTAAAGGAGATCAGTCCTGGGTGCTCATTGGAAGGACTGATGTTGAAGCTGAAACCCCAATACTTTTGCTACTTCATGCGAAGAGTTGACTCTCTGGAAAAGACCCTGATGCTGGGAAGGGTTGGGGGCAGGAGGAGAAGGGGACGACAGAGAATGAGATGGTTGGATGGCATCACCAACTCAGTGGACATGAGTTTGAGTGAACTCCGGGAATTGGTAATGGACAGGGAGGCCTGGCATGCTGTGATTCATGGGGTTGCAAATAGTCGGACACGACTGAGCGACTGAACTGAACTGAATAACACTGGAAGGATGTTTGCTGCGTTTTTGTGTGTTTTGTTTTATAACTCGGATATGTCCATCACTTTAGGTTGGCTTATCTCTGAAGTACTTACTTAATTCATACCCTCATTAGTAGTTTCTGACTATGAGACTCCATTTCTATTTTTCCTTCAGTTACATTTTATTCCTTAGTTTTTATGGTCCTTTCCTTATTTGCCTGTGTGCGTGTGTGTGTGTACATATATGTGTGTTGCATGTATGTGTGTCTTATTTACATAGTTAATATGGTGTTTCCCCTCATCTTGTTTTTGTTTTTTTCTTTTTTATTGGAGGCTAATTATTTTACAATACTATATTGGTTGGTTTTGCCATACAATGACATGAATCAACCCCGGGTGTACATGAGTTCCCCTTCCTGAACCCCCCCTCCCACCTCCCTCCTCCCCTTATCCTTCCTTGTTTATACTTAGTGTTGTCTTTATTCAGGTTGTCTGTGTATTTTATAATGCAGTTGGTAAAGTCTCCTTGGCACTCTCCATCTTATCTGAGAATAATTTTCTTTGTTAGCAAGCCCCAGAACCCTACTTTTGTCTAAGGCAATACTGCAAAGAACCAAAGAGAAAACATTTTTAATGTTGTGAGTCTACGGTCTCTGTTGCAAATATTCAGCTCTGTAGTTATAGATGGAAGACAGTCACGACTACACATAAACAAATGGCCACAGCTTTGTTTCAACAAAATTTTACTCACAAAGTTAAATGACAGGCCCACAGACCAAAGTTTAGCTGACCTCCAAATCTAAGAGATGATTTAATGCCCTCTCCCAGGTTCACTCCTCCTTGTGTGGCTACTACAGTTTTATGGAGAAATTCCAGCAGAATTCAGATCAACTCCCTAATTGACCACAGATCTGGAAATACAAAATATCATTTCAGTCTTCACCGATATCTTACAATAACTAGAATTATTCCTTATTTTACCTACAATTAAATGTTAATTATTAATTAGATTGCCTCCAAATTGTGCGGTATTAATAATAATAAAGGTTTCCCTGGTTGCTCAGTGACAAAGATTCTACCTGCAATGCAGGAGCCACAGGGGACATGGGTTCAATTCCTGGGTCAGGAAGATCCCCTGGAGGAGGATATGGCAGCCTAATCCAGTATTCTTGCCTGGAGAATCCCACGAACAGAGGAGCCTGGAGGGCTACAGTCCATAGGGTCACAAAGAGTTGGACATGACAGAAGCGACTTAACACAGAATAATAATAAATAATAAAGAATTTTGTTGACTCATTTATCTCTCTAGTGCCACTTCTTGGGAAAGGGAATCCAATTAAGGGCTCTAATTAGTTCTTGCTGGCAAACAGTTTTCATATTTGTCATTTTATTTTTGTGATATTCCAGCAGAGAGACTTGGGGAATTCGTTTTGCTCTGCACTTTTTACCTGGCAGTAATCATGTCTATTTTTTCACGCTCTTCTCCAATGCTCCCCAGCAGTTTCTGAGAGATTCCTAGAGGACTGTAGGGTCTAGGTTCCCGAAGATGCAGCCAACACTGCAGCGTGCTTTTTACCATGCCACCCTGCAGCCAACACTGAGACTCCCAAGAGGTTTGCTCCACCGAGCAGAGCTCTCTACACCTTTCCATTGTCACCACTGATCTGATGTCCAGGTGGAGGGTAGGCAGTAAAAATGGTATAGGAGAACTCGGTTCAACACACTTTTCTTTATGGTCAGACAAGATCACCAAAAGACAGAGAAAGCCTACAGAAATTCTGCTGGCAGTATCAGAACACTTCCAGACATGATATGAACAAGGAGCAGCTCAGCTTATCCACCACCATTGTAAGAGCTTTGAGAACTCCAGGTACCTTGGAATACAGCACCTAATTCCTGATTTTCAGAAACAGAAGGAATTTTTTTTTCCTTAAACCTACCTATCGCCGATGCTTCAAGTCCCAATATATTAACACTGAGTTTTCTCACAATCTTCAGACCAAACCCTATCAACCACAAGGAGAAATATTGCCTAAGGTAGTAAGTTGCCCAGGGCATCAAATAGCACCATGAGTGGGACATCAACAGAAGATGAGGTTATCGTATACCAGTTCCAACTCTTTTCTTTTTTTCAGTTTCTACTGCTCCAGTTCCTTGCTCTGAAGGTCCAGCTACAACCATTCAGATAATAACACACATCTCAAAATACAAATATTATTTAACTCTCAAAGGACAAGTGCAAACTCTGATTGAAAAGCATGCTTACAAATCTTATTTTTACCGGAAGCAATCTGCAGAAAGATAGGTTTGTTAAAAGATGCACTCAATTAACATGACTGCAAAGTGCTTTACTTTTATTCCATGGACAAGCATGCTAATTTCCTCTAGAAGGAAAAGATATATTCAAGTATGAAAGTCAGATGATTGCAAAGGGTAAAAATGTTTAATAGCTTCATAGAATAAGTCAGTGTTCAGTATAAGCCAAAGCCATGTGCTTAAACATAGTTCTTTCTCAAATTCTCACATTCAAGTCCATGGATGCAAATATATTATTCAGCCAGTTCACCCATTTCTGTTTCACCAAGAAGTGGAGCTTGTCTATTACTCTGTGCTGAAGAAGAAGGTCCATGCAGCAAAAATTATAAGCATTAACATTGCCTTCCTCTAACGGAAAGGGTTGATTCCATGATACACTTTTTTTCTTATTTTAATTTTTAAGATAAATATATAAAATATTCTATTATTCTCCTCTCTAGCTATGAGAGGAAGTTATTTTAAGACATTTTTATCTCTGTCATTAGCTAACTAGAAATAGAATTTGTTATTTGCAATATTCAGAACTTAATCTGTATCTATGTCTACATTGCTTTGAAGAGACATCTTTGAGTAACTCTTTTAAACTACTTGTGTAGAATTCTAATCTCCATTAATTAACAGGGAATCAGGAAAAACCCAGTGATAGCCATTACTGCTTACTAAGCAAAGAGGTTAAGCTACTTGTGTATACTAGGACCAGATGAATCAAAGTAATTTTATCTTTAAGGCATAGCAGCAGAGTAGCAAAGTCTTACATGAAAGGCTCTCCCTTGCTTCCCACCAATCCTGTCAGAGAAATGGAGCTGAGGTGGCTAATGGTGTTATTAAGAGGGTTGCGGCAAGAGGGGGGCGGAAGGGACTTCAAAAGCGGGAGCAGCCGTGGTCCTGGAAGCGTTGGGTATGAAATCTGGGCTCCAACTCTCATTTTCTCTCCTTTGAAGAACTCTAATTGGAGAAGAAAAAATCAAGCATTTTCGACAAGACCTGTGCCAAAGAAAATTATGGGAGGCAAAGATGAAAAGGAATGTGATGTGATTGTCCTGTTTTTAAAAGTCCCCAAAGAGTAAGAGTGTCATTGTAGCCACTGATGCTAAAAAGGTTCATTGAGGAAGATGGGGGAAGATTCCTATGTGCAACTAACCACACTCGGAGGTTTCTGGTTTCCTCAAGATAATGGACTAGATATTGATGGAAAATTACAATACAAATTAAACAACAAAAAAAGAGAAGCTAAGTTTGTTGTCAAACAGTCTAAACATTTACTATATTTGATACTAGAAAATTAATACAATAATACTAACATTTGTGAAATTCTTGAAGTTTAACACCTCGTGTGTGCCCTTGTCTTTCCTGAAATCACTTTGCCATCTCACATTTCACCTGATTGATTTAGAAGTGAGCTTAATGAACAACACAAACAAAAAAGAAGAAAACAAATGAAAATAAAAGCTAAACTTGTAATGACTAGTACAAGTAAAAACTTTAGCCAAAACTATCACATATCCCTCCGAAGATAGCCATTAGTACCTTAAACTTGGTCCCACAAAAAAACTTGTGTATACAGTATATTTTGAAAATCATTACATAAGTCATTTTTAAAGTTCTTCAATGACAGCCATTTGTGTAAATATGATACTTATTCTTATCTTCTGTTACAGCAAATTATGTCTATGAAAGGAATCTGCATAGACATAAATTAATTTCATTTTATCAGATATTTGTCCGAAAAAGTCAATTAAGTAAAAAATAATTCTAATAATGGTATTAGAGCCTTTTTATCCAAATAGGCTGGAGAAGGCAATAGCAAGCCACTCCAGTACTCTTGCCTGGAGGATCCCATGGACGGAGGAGCCTGGTGGGCTGCAGTCCATGGGGTTGCTACGAGTCGGACACGACTGAAGTGACTTAGCAGCAGCAGCAGCATCCAAATAGGCAGAAAATCATAGCTAATTAAAATATTATTTTATTTCAATATAAATATTGAATATTGAATAAATATTGAATAAAAATTTTGTTTCATATTTTTGTTTTGTTTGTTTCATATTCAATCTTTTGTTTCATATTTTTGATTAGTTTGATAAAGATATTTGCGAAATACTTCAGAAGCGACTGAAAGCAACCTGAAAGTGGAAACTGCTTCAAGAGAAAAACAGTTTAATTTAATGAAAAGTGTTTAGTTATATGTGTATTTTCAGGAATACACCTATTTTGAAAGAAGTCCTGCTCTATAAGCTCCTGGTGCCATGTTTGACAAATGTGCATTCATTGACTGAGGGTCAGATATAATCTGAAAAATTTATTCCATAAGTATGAAAAATAGAGCTTTCAAAATCTTCCTCCTTCAGAGGCCTAGACATCCACACCTCCAGTCTTTCTCATTCTACCCTCCAAGATCACTGCTCATTGGCGTTTTCTAGGTAAAGGCAGGCAGCGTATAGGTGGGTAGTGTTGACAGAAGAGGAACAAAATACTATTTCTGCTTATCTGAAGATATTATAGGATTTTCCACTCAAAATTTAACCAAACTTAAGTCACTTTGGCCCTGTGATTTAAATTAGCACCCTGGATATCATACCTTGTTTCTTCAGGTGGGGGACAGACTTAAAATTCACAAATCACAGAATTTTTTAGAACCATAAAGAAATCTTTTAACTGCGCTTCAATTCCCTCCATTTCACTGAAAGATGCTTACTAAGAACACTACTAAACTCCATGTTGTCAAACCCATTGAGCAGTTTTGATCTCATTTTACCTTACCTCTCAGAAGCACTCAAGATTAGGAAAATGTGCCAAATTCTCTTCCTTTACATTCTGACTCCATCATCTTCAGTTTTCCTGGCTAACTCTGACCAATTTTCTCTCTCAGCTTTGTGGGCATGTTTTACCCTCCTCAGACTGAATTTGGCATCCCTCATGGCTCTGGCTTCAAACTCTCTCATATCCTTTTACACCTACCATCTCAATACTGTCACATGTTAAAATGATTTAATCACTGTCAATGTATTGATGAGTCCTAAATCTAAGCCTGTGACCTCATTCGAAGCTTCACTTCCAATTGGCAAAGAACCATTAGGGCCTCCTGAGGTAGAAGTCTCCACCGAGACCCATGGCCTTCATATTCAACATGTTCAAATTGATGGAAAAATTCACCCAGTCATGTCCAACTCTTTGCAACTCCATGGACTATAGCCCTCCAGGCTCCTCTGTCCATGGAATTCTCCAGCAAGAGTACTTGATTAGGTAGTCATTCCCTTCTCCAGGGGATCCTACAAGCAATTTGCCTGGATTCCAATCTTGGATCCACAATTTGCTAGCTTGGAGGCCTTTGGTCATTCCATCACATTGCTGTGCCTCAGATTCTTTAGCTCTGGAAATGAAGAGCAATGACACCCCACCTGCCTCCACATACACACACAGGTGAGAAGATTAAATGAGCTACTACATGAAAACTCTTTTTACTACAATCTGATCAGGTCAATACTCTGGTAAAAATCCCTTCAATGGCTTCCCTTAACTCTGGGTGAAACCATGAGTCAGCCCTCAAGACTGTATATGATCTGAGGAATAATGTGTGTTACTTCTAGAAATTTTCTTCTTATAATCTACTCCAAAATAGCAGCCAAAGTGAACATTTAAAGTTATATGAGATAAGGACACTCTTCCACTGAAAACCTTCCATCACTCTCCATCTTAATCAGAAGCAAAGCTAACAACGATTCCGGCACTTCATACCTGGTGTCATCGCTCTCCAACCCCCTCTGCCTTTCTCCGCTTTTACTTTCTAGCACATCTCCCTTCAGTCCTTCTGTTTCAGCCCCAGTGGACTCCTCATTGCTCCTCAGTACTTGGCCTCCTCAAGTTTTGCTCAAATTTCACTTTTCGAACCAGGCCTGCCCTGACCACCATATTTAAAATTGTAAAGTGCCCACACAGTCTTCATTTAGAAATCTTGGTTTCTCATCATCCCTCCCCAGATTTCTGTTTGTTTTAGCCATAGAATTAATTCCCTTCTAGTATGATTCTTTATTATGATTAATTTTTTGCTAAAGTATAGTTGATGTGCAATATTATATGTTATAGGTGTACAATACATTCATAATTTTAAAGCTTATATTCCATATATAGTTATAATAAAATATCCCCTGTATTGTACAATATTTCCTTGTAACTCATTTCATACTTGATAGTTTATACCTCTTAATTCCTTACCCTTTATATTGTCCCTTCCCCTCTCCCTCTCCCCACTGGTAACCATTAGTTTGTTGTCTATATCTGGGAGTCTGTTTCTTTTTTGTTATATTCAAGAGTTTGTTTAAATTTTTATTTTCCACATATATGTGATATCAGATAGTATTTATTTCTCTTTGTCCGACTTATTTCACTTAGCATAATACCCTCCATGTACTCCCAACTGAAATGTAAGGTCCACAAGCATAAGATTGTTTTGGCTGTTTTCTTCACTGGTTATCCAAAGCTTCTAGAAGTGTCTTATATTATTGTGAGTGCATGTTCAGTCATGTCCAACTCTTTGTGACCCCATGGACTGTAGCCCAGTAGGCTTCTCTGACCATGGGATTCTCCAGGCAAGAATACTGCAGTGAGTTGACATTTCCCACTTGACCCAGGGATCAAAATGTTTCCTGCATTGGCAAGAAGATCCTTTACTAACGATTGTTGGCTCTCAGTAATTTCTGTTAAACACATAAAATGATTGAAGACAATCGAGAAGGTGGAGAGACCCATGAAAAGGTTATTTTAGTCACTCATATAAAAGGGCAATTTGACTTATGATATTGGTAAGATGGAAAGAAAGACAAAGGATAAGAAATACATTTTGGGTGTGATAATTAAAGGAATTTCTTGGATACCAAGTCAAGAAGATGTGGGAAAGGGGAGAATTAATAATCATTCCATGACTTCTGGCTTAAATGCTTGCATGATGATGCTTATGGAGGATGTGGTGAAGCCAATAGGAGGGCAATAATTAAGAGGTGGGAAGGATGGAGAAATTTCTGTTTGTGTGCATATTAATAAGGACATTACTGTGATGTTCAAGTGGGAACAGCACATGTGCACATATGCATACACATCTGTAGACCAAAGAGAAGAGAGTAACTGCATATGTAGTCAGGAAAAGCTACTTTCAATACAGGAACTTCTAGAGCCTATTTGGTTTTGATAGGATACTAAGGAGAGAAGGAGAGATTGACCAACCATCCAAAAGTGAGAGGGGAAAGGCAAAGTTCCTCAATGTTTGATCATGGAAATAGTGGGGAGATAAGAGTGGGACACAACCTGTACTATCACATGAAAAAGATGGAAATATATTCAGTTCAGTTCAGTCACTCAGTCGTGCCCAACTCTTTCTGACCCAATGGACTGCATCACGCCAGGCTTCCCTGTCCGTCAACAACTCCCAGAGACTACTCAAACTCATGTCCATCGCATTGTGATGCCATCCAACCAGCTCATCCTCTGTCGTCCCCTTCTCTTCCCACCTTCAATCTTTTCCAGCATCAGGGACTTTTCAAATGAATCAGTTCTTTGCATCAGGTGGCCAAAATATTGGAGTTTCAACTTGAGCATCAGTCCTTCCAATGAATATTCAGAACTGACTTCCTTTAGAATGGACTGGTTGGATCTCCTTGCAGTCCAAGGGACTCTCAAGAGTCTTCTCCAACACCACAGTTCAAAAGCATCAATTTTTCCGTGCTCACTTTTCTTTACAGTCCAACTCTCACATCCATACATATATGACTACTGGAAAAACCATAGCTTTAACTAGATGGACCTTTGTTGACAAAGTAATGTCTCTGCTTTTTAATATGTTGTCTAGTTTTGTCATAGCTTTTCTTCCAAGGAGAAAGCATCTTTTAATTTCAAGGTTGCACTCACCATGTGCAGTAATTTTGGAGCCGAAAAAATAAAGTCCATCACTGTTTCCATTGTTTCCCCATCTACTTGCCATGAAGTGATGGGACAAGATGTCGTGATCTTAGTTTTCTAAATGTTGAGTTGTAAGCAAACTTTTTCACTCTCCTCTTTCACTTTCTTAAAGAGGCTCTTTAGTTCTTCACTTTCTGCCATAAGGGTGGTGTCATCTGCATATCTGAGGTTATTGATATTTCTCCCAGCAATCTTGATTACAGCTGTGCTTCATCCAGTCCAGCATTTCTCATGATGTACTCTGCATATAAGTTAAATGAGCAGGGTAACAATATATAGCCTTGACATCCTCCTTTCCCAATTTGTAACCAGTCTGTAGTTCAATGTCCAGTTCTAACTGTTGCTTCTTGACCTGCATACAGATTTCCCAGGAAGCAGGTCAGGTGGTCTGGTATTCCCATCTCTTTAAGAATTTTCCACAATTTGTTGTGATCCACACAGTCAAAGGCTTTGGCATAGTCAATAAAGCAAAAGTAGATTTTTTTTTGGAACTCTCTTGCTTTTTTGATGATCCAACATATGTGGGCAATTTGATCTCTAGTTCCTCTGCCTTTTCTAAATCCAACTTGAACATCTGAAGTTCACAGTTCACATACTGTTGAAGCCTGACTTGAAGAATTTTGAATATTATTTTGCCAGCGTGTGAGATGAATGCAATTGTGAATGTTCTTTGGCATTGTCTGTCTTTGGAATTGGGATGAAAACTGACCTTTTCCAATCATGTGGCCACTGCTGAGTTTTCCAGATTTGTTGGCATATTGAGTGCATCATCTTTTAGGATTTGAAATAGCTCAACTGGAATCCCATCACCTCCATTAGCTTTGTTCGTAGTGATGCTTCCTAAGGCCCAGTTGACTTCACATCCCAGGATGTCTGGCTCCAGGTGAGTGATCACACCATCATGGTTATCTGGGTCCTGAAGATATTTGTGGATAGTTCTTCTGTGTATTCTTGCCACATCTTCTTAATATCCTCTGTTTCTGTTAGGTCCATACCATTTTGGTCCTTTATTGTGCTCATCTTTGCATGAAATGTTCCATTGGTATCTCTAATTTTCTTGAAGAGATCTCTAGTCTTTCCCATTCTGTTATTTTCCTCTATTTCTCTGCATTAATCACTGACAAAGGCTTTCTTATCTCTCCTTGCTATTCTTTGGGACTCTGCATTCAAATGGGTATACCTTTCCTTTTCTCATTTGCCTTTAGCTTCTCTTTTTTTCTCAGCTATTTGTAAGGCCTCATCAGACAACCATTCTGGCTCTTTGCATCTCTTCTTCTTGGGGATGTTCTTGATCACTGCCTCCTTACAATGTCATGAACCTCTGTCCATAGATCTTCAGGCACTCTGTCTATCAGATCTAATCCCTTGAAACTCTTTGTCACTTCCACTGTATAATTATAAGAGATTTGATTTAGGTCATACCTGAATGGTCTAGTGGTTTTCCCTACTTTCTTCAATTTAAGTCTGAATTTGGCAATAAGTTCATGATCTGAGCCACAGTCGACTCCCAGGATTGTTTTTGCTGACTGTTGAGATCTTCTCCATCTTTGGCTGCAAAGAATATAATCAGTCTAGTTTCTGTACTGACCAATTGGTGATGTCCATATGTAGAGTCTTCTCTTGTGTTTTTGGAAGAGGCTGTTTGGTATGACTAATGCATTCTTTTGGCAAAACTCTGTTAGACTTTGACCTGCTTTGTTTTATATTCCAAAGCCAAATTTGCCTGTTACTCCAGGTAACTCTTGACTTCATACTTTTGCTTTCCAGTCCCCTATAATGAAAAGGACACCTTTTGGATGTTAGTTCTAGAAGGTCTTGTAGGTCTTCATAGAATGGTTCAACTTCAGCTTCTTCAGCATTACTGGTGGAGGCATAGACTTGGATTACTTTGATATTGAATGGTTTGCCTTGGAAACAAACTGAGTATTCTGTTGTTTTTGAGATCACAGCCAAGTGCTGCATTTTGGACTGTTTTGTTGACTGTGTTGGCTACTCTATATCTTCTAAGGGATTCTTGCCCACAGTAGTAGATATAATGGTCACCTGAGTTAAATTCACCCATTCCAACCCATTTAAGTTCTTTGATTCTGAAATTGTTGATGTTCACTCTTGCCATCTCCTGTTTGACCACTTCCAATTTGCCTTGATTCATGGACCTAATATTCCAGGTTCTTAAGCAATATTGTTCTTCATAGCATTGGACATTACTTCCATCACCCGTCACATCCACAACTGGCTGTCGTTTTTGCTTTCAAGGAGGGTTAATTACAAAACTGAGCAATGGCATGCTTTGACTTGGGTTGTAGTGCAATGCACATAACCCAAGGAGGGCAATGAAGACTTGAGAAGACAGAATAAGTTATGAAATAATCATATTAAAGTGGAAAAGGGGGCTTACCAGGAGATCATTGTAGATATTCCATGCACAACTAAGAGACTTTTGAACATAAATTTAAGGTGAAGCCAAGAAGCCAATCTGATCTGTGATAGCATAGAAACAGTGACCAGGTGGGCTTACCTGAGCCACAGAGATTATAATGGATATGCCCATGATCATATAGACAGGCATAGTTGTAATCTGATCCTCTGAATTTATTTCTATCATCTTTGCACCCCCTCCACATCTTCCAAGTCATTTATGCCTCCGCTTGTCAAATGATTATTTCATCAAGGTACTTTTAATTGATTTCTTCAGCAGATGTATTTATTGAGCTTATATGATGCACTTGGTGTTAGGAATACAAAAGAATAATGTTCTTAGAAAATATGTGTTAATATTCTGTGGACAGAACTAATTTTTAAATTTGTTAATTTTGATCTCTGTAGGAAATAGGAAGATAAGGTCTTTTGGAATTTTGAGGTCAAATTTCAACATTTTAAAAATCATAATAAATGATTCTTCACATAAAAAAATGTGTATTACATCAACTCTAAATTTTAACATTCTTTTTCTTATCTGATACTTCATTTTTATATACCTTATGAGTTACATTATCAATCTCAATTTTATAGTATATTGATACTTCTACATGTTCTTAACAGCTCTTTGAGGTATATACTGTCCCTGCTTTTCCTTTCAGAAGCAACTTAAAGCTGCTCACCTTTCTAAAACAGTCATTGACTGAACTCCTCTCATCATGAGGATTACCTAGAAAAGCTTTAAATCAATAGTAAGAATTCTTTGCTATTGAACTTCCAAACTGTAAATTAAATAAAGATATGACTTAAAGTCCTTTTAAACCAGGGTTAAAGGTGGAAATATCACCCTGAAGTAACTTTTCTCTTGAGAAAATTGTCTTACATTCTAGTGATAGTTGAGGATTAAAATAAAAAATGATTTCTAAAAGTTAGAGGTGGAAGTCTACCATGAGGTTGAGGAAAAGGGCTGTTTCTGGTTTGGTGCAGGATTTTCAGAAAATTCAAGCCAACTAAAGCTTGCAGTCATGGAGTCTTGAGTCACAGAACTCCCCCTACACTCTCTAAGGCTTGACTTTCATCTACCAGATGACATCTAATGATATTTACTCACCTCCTTTTTCTCCTTCCCAAAGATAACTTCCCAGAAGCGAGAATGCCTTTTCTGTTCCTTGGGAAATGTCTTATACCATCACATAAGACGAGTCACCTTCTTTTTTTGGGCTGCTTTCTCCGGGCTGCTTTCTCCTGTCTCCTTTGCTGTGATTTCCTTCTATACTTATATGTTCAGTGCAAGTTCCAGGTACCTGAGGGAGATAGTAGCTAGAGTTAGACCATATCCTATGATAAGAACATACAAGTTGCCTTGCTTGGACAGAGATGTAAATAAAAATATGGATTTCACTATGTTTGAGAGCTTGCAGAAATTGGAAATGAACATGTGCTCAATATTGAAAAGGTTTTTCACTGCAGTGGTGATATGTGAAAGTTGGTGCATGCTACAGGTCCTTGTGCCTTTAAGCAAAGTAGATACAATATAATCAAACTTTTAAAAATAACACAATGAAATAAAAACAAGTTTGAAGGAAATGAACAATATTTGGCCTCAGAAGAAAGTGTGAGAAACACTGTAGTGAGACTATAACTTCTCAGCTAATGATACAGGCAGCTCTTCAGGATGAAAATGTAGTGCCCATAAGTGCACAAACCAACCTGTCCTTTCTAAGTCTTTGAAGTGGGGGGCTATTTTGATTTAGCAGGTTATTTATATTTAGTGTTAGTACTCAGTTCCCAAAACCTTCAAGAAAAAAATTAAATAATAATAATACATTCTAAATCGAATACCTATACCAAGTACACTGCAAAATGTTTTACAGTTTCATAACCATTACCATTAATTTTAAAATTAATCTGAATTAAGATTTATGTCATACAGAAATATGGCAGCATAAAAAGCTACTTCTGTCTCTCCTCTTCAATCCATAACCAGAAAAACATCCCCAACTTAATAGGACGCCAGTATAATCCTGAACAGACATCTGTACACCTAACGATGGGTGGGTTGGAACACACAGAGGAGATATAATTGAGGGAAAAGCAGAGTCAGTGTCTGCAATTCTGGACCTCTGGCAGTGGTATCTGAACCCACAGCTTCAGAATCCAGTATCAGCCAGGGAAGCAGAACACACATTTCTGGCTTTTCAACCTGACTGACACCCATGAACACAGGTGACTGGGCAGCAGCATCAGTAGAGCCCAGGATCCTGTCCCTGAAGTCATTAGGGCACAACAACCCCAGGCCCGCTCTGGAGCCTTAGAACTTTACAACACTGGACACAGTAGAGGGGCCTGTGGGGACTTGGTTGTGCTCCCCATTACCTCCCTCCACCCATAGTGGACCCTATATCTTAGGAAGCCCCAGATGCAAGGGAAAAATCCACCAAACCAGTGACAAGAGTATCTCTGGTAGAAGCAAGCCAGAAAAGACCCCAGAGGCATAAGAAGCAACAGTGAGCCCATTGAGACACATCTCTCACAGAGAGAGTGGAGGCTGGAAGAGCCAGTTCTCGAATATAACCAGAGACTGCTCAAGTAAGGGGAACCAAAACCTTGTTATCTGTCACACCTACTGGAAAACAAAAGAAAGGATTCTAATTTCTAATCTATTATTTAATTTCAAATACATCGACAGAGGAACAACTCATCAAGCAACGTGAAGAACCACAGTAACACAAAAAGAAAGTGACAATTCACCAGAAAACAAACTTTAAATCAGAGATTATTGTGATCTTCTGATAGAGAATTCAAAATAGCTGTCATGAAGAAAGTCAATGTGATAAAAGAAAAAGCTCAGAAAGATAGTTTAATGAGCTCGGGGATAAAAGTAATGAACAAAGGGAATGCCTGACCAAAGAGAACGAAACACTGAAAAAGAAGCAAACGAAACTCTGGGGCTGAGATACTCAATACATGAGATGAAGAAAGCAGGGGAAAGCATCGACAAAAGAAAAGATCATATGGAGAAAAGAATGAGTGAACTTAAAGGTAGAAATTTAGACATGATACCAGGAGAAAGGGAAAGAAAAATATTTAGAAAGTAAAACATTTTATGAAATCTTTTTTTCTTCATTTTATGAAATCTATTTGACTCTTAGAAAGAGTATTATTAGTGTAATGGGCTTCCCAGAAGGAGAAGTGAGGGAGAAGGGAGCAGAAAGATTATTTAAAGAACTAATAGCTAAGAACATCCCAAACCTGCAGAGGGAATTGAGTATACAAGTCCATGAAGCTAAGAGAACACCTAATTACTTTAATGCAGAATGATCTTATCCAAGACATTATATTAAAATTTTCAAAATTCAATGACAAAGACAGAAAAAAAAAAAAAAAGAATGATAACCTACAAAGAAATGCCCATGAGCTATCAATGGAAACCCTATAGGACATGAGGGAGCGGAATGACATTTTCAAAATACTAATCTGTCACCCACGAACAGTTTATCCAACAAAGTTATTATTAAGATATGAAAAATACATAAATATTTTCTCAGGAAAACATAAGCTGAAGGAGTTAATCAGCGCTGCTGCTGCTAAGTCACTTCAGTAGTGTCCGACTCTGTGTGACCCCATAGATGGCAGCCCACCAGATTCCGCCATCCCTGGGATTCTCCAGGCAAGAACACTGGAGTGGGTTGCCATTTCCTTCTCCAATTCATGCAAGTGAAAAGTGAAAGTGAAGTTGCTCAGTTGTGTCCGACTCTTCACAACCCCATGGACTGCAGCCTATCAGGCTCCTCCATCCATGGAATTCTCCAGGCAAGAGTACTGGATTGGGTTTCCATTGCCTTCTCCGTACTAGACTTGCCTTAAAAACATGTTGAAGAAACCTCTTCTACCAGAAATAAAATGACAAAAATACACAAAACTTTGAGTAAGGTAATAAGTAGAACCAGAAAATTGCAACTCTTTATTAAAATAGGTTCTAAAACACTTTTAGTATAAAGGTTAAAGAGAGAGAATAAAGGAGCAGAAAAATAACTGTAGCTGTATCAGTTTGGCAACAAGATGACCACATAAAAGGATATAATTTGAGACAACAAAAACCAGAATATTGGAAATAAAAGCAAAAATAAACAAATGGGACATAATTAAAATCAAAAGCTTCTGCACAGCAAAGGAAACTATAAGCAAGGTGAAAAGACAGCCTTCAGAATGGGAGAAAATAATAGCAAATGAAGCAACTGATAAAGGATTAATCTCCAAAATATACAAGCAGCTCCTGCAGCTCAATTCCAGAAAAATAAATGACCCAATCAAAAAATGGGCCAAAGAACTAAACAGACATTTCTCCAAAGAAGACATACAGATGGCTAACAAACACATGAAAAAATGCTCAACATCCCTCATAATCAGAGAGATGCAAATCAAAACCACAATGAGATACCATTTCACACCTGTCAGAATGGCTGCTATCCAAAAGTCTACATGCGATAAATGCTGGAGAGGATGTGGAGAGAAAGGAACCCTCTTACACTGTTGGTGGGAATGCAAACTAGTACAGCCACTATGGAGAACAGTGTGGAGATTCCTCAAAAAACTGGAAATAGAACTGCCATATGATCCAGCAATCGCACTCCTGGGCATACACACAGAGGAAACCAGAATTGAAAGAGACACATGTACTCCAATGTTCATTGCAGCACTGTTTATAATAGCCAGGACATGGAAGCAACCTAGATGTCCATCTGCAGACGAATGGATAAGAAAGCTTTGGTACATATACACAATGGAGTATTATTCAGCCATTAAAAAGAATAAATTTGAATCAGTTCTAATGAGGTGGATGAAACTGGAGCCTATTATACAGAGTGAAGTAAGCCAGAAAGAAAAACACCAATACAGCATACTAACACATATATATGGAATTTAGAAAGATGCAAATGATAACCCTGTATACAAGACAGCAAAAGAGACACAGATGTATAGATCAGTCTTTGGGACTCTGTGGGAGAGGGTGAGGGTGGGATGATTTGGGAGAATGTCATTGAAACACGTATGTTGTCATATGTGAAATGAATCACTAGTTCAGGGTCAATGCATGTTACAGGATGCTCGGGGCGGGCATGCGGGGATGACCCAGAGGGAGGATAAAGGGAGGAGGGAGGTGGGACGGGGGTTCAGGAGGGGGAACTTATGTAAACCCGGGGCGAATTCATGTCAATGTATGGCAAAACCAACCAATATAATATTGTAAAATAATTTGCCTCCAATAAAAAATAAATTAATTACAAAAAAAAAAAAAAGTGGAAGAGGAAAACAATAGAACTCATGTAGGAAAATGAAGAGGAGATGCGATCACCAATGTGACCGAGGAATCAATTGCAAACCTCAGGATTACCACGTAACATAAATGCAGACCAGAAACATGAAACGTAAACAGCAGGAAACGGAAAAAAAATCAAAGAAAATCGTCAAAAAAAATGTCAGACAGACACACAAGAAGTAAGAAATAATGACGAAAACAGAGCAACCAGAAAGCAAAAGAAAAAATGAAAGTATTGAGTTCTCGTCTATCATTTGTAGCCTAAATGCAGACAGACTGAATTCACCAATCGAGAAATAGATTGGGTGGATGGAATTTAAAAGACTCAACTAATATTCTGCCTCTAGGACACACACAGTAGCTCTAAAGACAAACATAGTAAAAGCGAAGGGATGGAAGATGATACTCCAGGAAAAAAGGAGCCAAAAGAAAGCAAATGTAATCATATTGACATTAGACAAGATAGATTTCAAGCCAGAAAAGGTAGCAAGAGACAAAATGACATATAGCAATGAAGTGAATAATTTATGAAGAAGACATAGTAGTGATTAATACATGTGGCCTTACAAAGGAGCACCAAAGTACATAAAATAATTATTAACAGACCGAAAGGGAGAAATTGATGGCAACACAGTAAGAGTAGGGAACTTTAACACCCCACTCATATCAGTGAATTATCATCCATATAGAAAGTCTGCAAGGAAAAAGCAACCTTAAATGAAACATTAAACTAGATGGATTTGATAGGTTTGTACAGAATATCCCATCCAAATCAAGCAGAATATACATTCTTCTCAAGAACACATGAGCCTCTCTCAAGAATATTCCAAATATTAGTACAAAAAACAAATTTTAGTAAATTTAAGAAGTTCAAAATCATTTCAAGCCTCTTTTCCAATCACAATGAAAGTAGAAATCAAACATAACAAAAAAATTAGAAAATTCACAAATATGTGTAGACTGAACAACATGCTACTGGACAATGATTGGGTCAATGAAGAAATCAAAGGAGAAATAAGAAATTGCCTGAAGACAACTGAAAATAAAAACATGACATACCAAAATCTTTGGAATGCAGTAAAAGCAGCATTAAGAGGAAAATATGTAGCAATGCAAGCCTACCTCAAGAAAAAAAAAAAATCAGACAATCTAAACTCACACCTAAAGGAACCAGAAAAAGAAAAACAAAACTTGAAGTTAGTAAAACAAAGAAAATTAAATATTAGACCAGAAATAAATTAAATAGAGACTAAAAAGAAAATAGATCATGAAAGTAAAAGCTTGTTCTTTGAAAAGATTAATATTAATAAAATTAATAAACTTAACTAGATTCACTTAGAAAAAGGAGAGAAGGTCCTGATAAATAAAATCAGATGTGAAAGAGGAGAACAGATGCCACAGGAATACAGAGGATTATAAGAGAATGTTATGAAAAGCTACATACCAAAACACTGGGCAGCCTAGAAGAATGGTCAAGTTATTAGAATCCTACAACTTTGTAAGCCTGAATCCTGAGAAAACAGAAATTTCAAATTGACCTATTGCTAATACAGAGATTGAAAAGGTAATTTAAAATTCATGTCAATGTATGGCAAAAGCAATACAATAATGTAAAGTAATTATCCTCCAATTAAAATAAATAAATTAAAAAAAACCTAAAAAAAAAATCCAGCTTCACAGGTGAATTATACCAAACACTCAAGGATTATTTAATGTCTATCCCTGGTGGCTCAGAGGTTAACGCATCTGGCTCCAATGTGGGAGACCCGAGTTCGATCCCTGGGTCGGGAAGATCCCTGGAGAAGGAAATGGTAACCCACTCCAGTATTCTTGCCTGGAGAATCCCATGGATGGAGAAGCCTGGTAGGCTACAGTCCACGGGGTCACAAAGAGTCGGACACGACTGAGCGACTGAACAGAACAGAACAGATCCTTTTCAAACTATTTCCAAAAATTGAAAAGAAGGAAAAGTTTCCTAACATTTTACAAGGCTAATATCACTATGATATCAACAAAGGAATAAAGAACATACAACGGAGGAAGTCTCTCCAAAAAATGGTATTGGGAAAAATATACAAAAATAGAAAGAAAAGAAGGAAGGAAGGAAAGGAGAAAGGAAGGAAGGAAGAAAGAAAGAAAACAAAAACCTCACACCAAACACAGAATCAAAATATATTAAAGATTTGAATGTAAGACCTGAAACAATAAAGCTCCTAGAAGAAAACATAGACATAGTGTTCTCTTGCTCACTGGCATCAGTCTTAGCAATATCTTTCAAGAAGTGTTTCTTCAGGCATAGAAAACAAAAGCAGAAGTAAACAAATTGGATTACATCAAACTAAAAACCTTCTGCACAGCAAAAGATATAGCAAAACACAAAAAACAAACAAACAAAAAACCCTCAATAAAGTGAAAATGTAACCTACTAAACAAGAGAAGATATTTGCAGATGATATATCCAATGAGACGTTAAGATGCAAAATACATAAGAACTCATACATCTCAACAACAACAAAGCAGCCTGATTTTAAAATGGGCAGAGGTGCTGTATAGACATTTTCCCCCAAATAAAACATACAGATGGCCACTAGGCACATAAAAAGATGTGCACAGTCACTAATCATTCAGTTCAGTTCAGTTGCTCAGTCGTGTCTGACTCTTTGCGACCCCGTGAATCACAGCACGCCAGGCCTCCCTATCCATCACCAACTCTCGGAGTTCACTCAAATCCATCTCCATCGAGTCGGTGATGCCATCCAGCCATCTCATTCTCTGTCGTCCCCGTCTCCTCCTGCCCCCAATCCCTCCCAGCATCAGAGTCTTTTCCAGTGAGTCAACTCTTCGCATGAGGTGGCCAAAGTATTGAAGCTTCAGCTCTAGCATCAGTCTTTCCAATGAATACTCAGGACTGATCTCCTTTAGAATGGACTGGTTGGATCTCCTTGCAATCCAAGGGACTCCACAGTTCGAAAGCATCAATTCTTTGGCATTCAGCTTTCTTCACAGTCCAACTCTCACATCCATATATGACCATTGGAAAAACCATACCCTTGACTAGACAGACGTTGGTTGGCAAAGTAATGTCTCTGCTTTTTAATATGCTATCTAGATTGGTCATAACTTTCCTTCCAAGGAGTAAGCGTCTTTTAATTTCACGGCTGCAATCAGCATCCGCAGTGATTTTGGAGCCCAAAAAAATAAAGTCTGACACTGTTGCCACTGTTTTTCCATCTATTTCCCATGAAGTGATGGGACCAGATGCCAGGATCTTCGTTTTCTGAATGTTGAGCTTCAAGCCAACCTTTTCACTCTCCTCTTTCACTTTCACCAAGAGGCTTTTTAGTTCCTCTTCACTTTCTGCCATAAGGGTGGTGTCATCTGCATATCTGAGGTTATTGATATTTCTCCTGGCAATCTTGATAATTAGGGAAATGCAAATCGAAACCACAGTGAGATATTACCTCACATCTGTCGGAATTTGTTCTTGTTGTTCAGTGGCCAAATCATGTCCAACTCTTTGCCACCCCATGGACTGCATCATACCAGGCTTCCCTGTCCTGCACTATCTTTTGAAGCTTGCTCAAATTCATGTCCACTGAGTAGGTGACGCCATCCTATCTAATCATCTCATCCCCTGCCAGCCCCTTCTCCTTTTGCCTTTGTTCTGAATCAGCTGTGAGTATCAGGTTGCAAAGTATTTGGAGTGTTATCTTCATCATCAGTGCTTCCAATGAATATTCAGAATTATTGACCAAAATCAGTCTTTTTGGATTTGACTGGTTTGATCTCTGTCAGAACAGCTTTTTTCAAAAAGACAATATGTAACCAGTGCTGGCAAGAATGTAGAGAAAAGGGAACCCTCATGCACTATTGATGGGAACGGAGATTGGTGCAGTAACTATGGAGGTCAGTATGGAGATGTCTCAAAAAGTAAAGAATAGAACTACTGTCTAATCCAGCAACTCCACTCCTGGGTATCAAAAGAATGTGAAAAGAGTAACCCTCAAAGATACCTTCACCACCATGTTCATAGTGGTTTATTGACAATAGCCAAGACATGGAAAAAACCTAAGTTCTTGTCAATGGATAAATGGATAAAGAAGAGTGGTATATATACATGTATATAATGAATAGTACTCAGCCATTAAAGGATGAAACCTTGACATTTATAACAACAACATGGATGGACCTTGAGAGTATTGTAAAGAGTAAAATAAATTAGATGGAAAAAGACAAATACCATATGATTTCACTCATGCTTAATATAAACAAGAAAAAACAAAGTAAGTGGGTAAACTAAAGTGAACAAAAACACATAGAACAGAGAACAGAGTAGTGGTTGTCCGAGGAAAAGTGGAAGAATGATAAAATGAGTACAGGGGATCAACTGCAAATGGATAAAAAATAAGCTTGTGGTGGTGAGTATGTTATAGGCCATACAGAAGCAGAAATAGAGTGTGTGTACACATGAAAATTATATAATGTTATTAATGGCTACCTCAATAACAGCAATAAAATAAACAACAAAGCAGAGTAAATTAATCTAATAGAGTTATCATCACCTTGATTTTGGAGGTGAAAAAAATAACTTTCAAGGAGAACCAGTAACTAGGCTAGAATTATTTATTTAGTGAGCTGTGCTTTAAATCTAGGACTAAGGCATTGCATTATCACTTTTTTCATAGTCCACATCCCCCTCTTGTTATGGAGAGGATGATGACACAAATTGGCTTCTCTGAAGAGATGTTGCTAGGAAAAAACTAAAAGCATATATGTTGCGCTTCCTTTTCTTGCAGACTAAGCTCTTCTCAGGGCTGTGTTCAGTTCAGTTCAGTTCAGTTCAGTCGCTCAGTCGTGTCCGACTCTCTGCGACCCTCAGGGCTGTGTAAGAAGGTTAATTGTTATTCATCAGAAAACCTAGAATATACTTGTGGCAGATACTTCGCTTTTCTATCTAGCAGCTATTTCTAAAACAAAACAAACAAACAAAAGACATGGAAACCATAACACAGATGTAGCTCTGTCTTTGCTGTACCAGTCAGCATGCGGGATCATCTTAGTTCCCTGATTAGGGGTCTCACCCACCCCACTGCAGTGGAAGTGCAGCGTCTTAACCACTGGATTGACAGGGAAGTCCCAGGCAGCTATTTCTTATATTTCTATCAAACTCTAAAATTCTATCAGTCTAAGCATGGTAACCTCCTTTCTCTTTACCTGTGATTGGGTTAGGGATGGACACTGTTGTGGCCAACAGGATTTCAGAAGCTGGGAGGAAAGTGCTTTGGGGAAGGATTTTTCTTCCTCATAGAAGCCGTGAAAATTCCCTTCTAGCTCCCTTGGAAGTGTGATGCTCAGAGCTGCAATAGTCATCTTGCAACTTTAAAGAGAAAAACCTGAGGGTGAAAACAGAGGCTGACAGAATAGAAAACCAAGAGAAGCTTAGGTCCTAATAACGGCTGAGCCAAACTTTTTGCGATGTATAGGGATTTTTTTTTTTTTTTACTTTGTTGGTGTATCGTTGCTTGACATTGCAGTGTTAGTTTCTGCTGTACAGCAAAGTGATTCAATTATACATACACATATTAATATGTCCACTCTTGCTTAGATTTCCTTCCTGTATAGGTCACCACAAAGCACTGAGGACAGTTCCCTGAGTTATACGGTAGGCTCTCTTTAGTTATCCATTTTACACGTAGCAGTGCATATATGCCAATCTGTTTCCCAACTTATCCCACACTCCTCCTTTCCGTTGGTATCCATACATTTGTTCTCTGTCTCTGTTTCTGTTTTGCAAATATGTTCATTTCTAATGTATTTCTAGATTCCACATACAAGCGATGTTGTATAATATTTGTTTTTCTCTTTCTGACTTCATTCTGCATGACAGTCTCTAGGCATATCTGATATCTTATTCCTTTCTACGACTGTGCAATATACCATTATATATATCTATATATACACCATATCTTCTTTATCCGTGCCTCTGCTGATGGGCATTTAGGTTGCTTCCATGTCCAGGGTATTGCAAATAGTGCTGCAATGAACATGAGGTGCTTGTAACTTGTTGAATCAGTTTTTTTTTTTTCCAGATATATGGCCAGGAGAGTGATTGCTAGGTCATATGGTAGTTACAGGTATAGTTTTTGAGGAATCTCCATACTGTGCTCCACAGTAGTTATACTAATTCCCCACCAACAGTGTAGGGAGGTTCCCTTTTCTCCATATCCTGTCCAGCATTTAGTACCTGTAGATTTTTTATAATGGCCATTCTGATCAATGTGAGGTGCTACCTCCCTCTACTTTTGATTTGAATTTCTCTAATATTAGTAATTAGTGATGTTGAACATCTTTTCATGTGTTTGTTGCCCATCTGTTAAGTCTTTGGAGAAATGTCTGTTTAGGTCTTAGAGGTCAATTTTTCATTGGATTTTTAGGGCTTTTTTTATATTGAGCTTCATGAGCTGTTTGTATATTTTGAAGATTAATACTTTGTCAGTTGCTTCATCTGCAAATATTTTGTCCCATTTTGAAGGTTGTCTTTGTGTCTTGTTTGTGGTTTCCTTTCCTGAGCAAAAACTTTTAAGTTTAATTATTACTAATCAATTGTTTATCCCTTTTCTTTTTAATTTTCATTACTCTAAGAGGTGGGTCAAAAAAGATTTTCCAGTATCAGTTATTGAAGAGTCTGTCTTTTCTTCATTATATATTTTTCCTTCCTTTCTCATAGATTAGGTGACCAAAAGTGTGTGGGTTTATTTCTGGGCTTTCTCTCCTGTTCCACTGATCTATAGTTCTGGTTTTGTGCCAGTACCATAGTGTCTTCATTTCTGTAGATTTGTAGTATGGTTTGAAGTCAAGTACCCTGATTTCTCCAGCTCCATTTTTCTTTCTGAAGATTGTGTTGATTATTTGCAGTCTGATTTATCACTCAAACCAAGGTCCTTTTGACACTGGGAAGGAGCACTAGAGGAATAACATAGGAAGAAGTTTGTAACGTGGGACATGTGATTATCCTATTTAAGTTAGATTATTCGTGTCTATTGCTTACACAAATATTTGATTGCTTGCACTGCAATTCAGTCAGCTTAAGGTCATATTTATATATATGTTACAAATTATATATAATGTCCATTTGTGTATATATATATGTGTATACTATATACTATATACACACACACACACACACACATACGTATACATAATATGTTAAAGTGAAAGTCATTCAGTCTTGTCTGACTCTTTGTGACCCCATGGACTGTAGTTCATGGAATTCTCTAGGCAAGAATACTGGAGTGGGGAGCCTCTTCCTTCTCCAGGGAATCTTCCCAACCCCGGGGTTGAACCCGGGTGTCCCTCATGCAGGTGGGTTCTTTACCAGCTGAGCCACAAGGGAAGCCCAATAACGAGAGAGGGTTAGTTCCCGGTTACTTTCCTGACTTACTCACGTTCTCATTGTTCCCCTCTCTCACCTCCCTACAAAAATAAACTACACTGTCTCTACTTTTGCACATACCATTCCTTTTCTCTGTTACATCTTTCTCATTATCTTTACTCTTAATGCTTATTTCTCCTCTCACAAGAATTTACTGACTCATCCCTTTCCTAAGAATTCTCTCAAATTTTGGCACAGCCCTTCTCTTCTTGCTCTGTTGATTCTCCCTGTTGTTGCATCAATATTTTTTACTTGTCTGTTTTCTCTGTCTCTCCTCACCATCAGCCTATAAGCTCTTAAGGACAAAGATCTGTATTCACTTAGTCTTAACACAGTATTTGCTTTATAGCAAGTGCTTGAAAATCATGCGCTGAATAGATCAGTGAATGGCTAAATGACCAGACATAATCATGAAGGGCCTTACTACCTTCAGGACAAGTTGTCTTTTACTGTGTTCAAGAAAAAAAAAAAACATAAGCATTGTACAACTCAGAGGAAGGAGAATGCCTTCATACTTTCAGATGGTGGTAGATTATGAAGTTTTAAAACAGTTAAGTAAAGGCAGGTGGGAACTGTATGGGTGGTAGAACGGAAACAGGCCACTCAAGATGTGAAAGACCAGGGAATAATCAATTTGCCTTGAAAGATAAGTGGAGTAAAGATATCAACTTTAAAAATTAGATTGAGGGTATTAACATTTTTTATTCATTCAACATAAATTTATCAGGTGCCCCCAATGTACCAGGCACTTTTATAGGAACGGGGCTGCAGCAATTGAAAAAAAGAGAGAACAGAACTCCTACTCCTACATGTTAGTGTGGCAGTGAATACAATAAAACTAAATTTTACAATATGCTAAAAGTGCCAAGTGCTTTGGGGAAATCCAGAACAGGATAAAGATTAGGCGAGCTGGTAGGGAGGGAGGCAGTATGCCATGTTAAGCAGGATGGAAAGTGATATTGGAGCACACAATTTGAAAAGGGGACAGATAGAGGAATCTGAGGAGCACACCGGCTGAGGGAATAGCACGTGCAAAGGTCCCAAGACAAGAGCACGGCTGGCATGTCCCCTGCAGCAAGAAGGCCAGGGCAGCTGAGCCAGCTGAGTACGGAGAGAATAGTAGGGAAGGAGTGAGAGCAGAAAGGTAATAGGAGTGGAAGATTAAGGACTTGTGGTTCTTAGGAGGACTTTGACTTTTATTCTGAAATCATATGAATAATGGACAATTTTAATTAGTGTAAGTATCTGCTTGCTATGTGTCTAATGTTTTGCAAAAGTCTTCAGGTCATAAGGGCTTCCCTTGTGGCTCAGCTGGTAAAGAATACACCCACAATGCAGGAGACCTACGTTCAATCCCTGGGTTGGGAAGATCCCCTGGAGAAGGGAAAGGCTCCCCGCTCCAGTATTCTGGCCTGGAGAATTCCATGGACTATTCCTTGGAGTCACAAAGAGTTTTTAACTTCACTTCAGGTCGCAAAGACCTGAGAATACAGAACCACACAATTAGTTCTAAGGATTTCCTACTTTTCCTTTACCCATAGAAGCTGTAAACTCTTTATTCAAGTGGCATTTATATATGATTTTCATGTGTAAAGAACTTCCCTCATGGCTCAGATGGTAAAGCGTCTGTCTACAATGCAGGAGACCCGGGTTCAATCCCTGGGTCAGGAATATCTCCTGGAGAAGGAAATGGTAACCCACTCCAGTATTCTTGCCTGGAAAATCCCATGGATGGAGGAGTCTGGTGGGCTACAGTCCATGGGGTTGCAGAGTCGGACACGACTGAGTGACTTCACTTTCACTTTCACTCATGTTTAAAACCAATGTAAGTGGAGCCATCTTGGTGAATGTGGGCTGCTGCAACACAGGTGTAACAAGAGCCTCTTCAGTGAGAGAGGAACATTATCAATGAAGTCATCATTATCACTAAGAGAATGACAGTAGATAATTACTTGCTAATAATATGGCCGGTGTGAAACACTTAGAGAAGTGAAGGAATACATTTTAATTAGAATCGCAGAGAAGCTGCTCAGAAGGAGGTGGGATTTTCTGTGGATCCTGTGAATGATGAATCTGCCATGAAGGAAATATAAGCTAGGGAAGTACCCATGAGCAACAGTCAGATCAGCTGCACACTCTGTAAAGGCCCTCACTGAACAGAATTGGGCTGAGTAGAATAGAGCAAGAGGTCAGCAGAGCCATACAAGCAGAATGGACAGGATTTCTTTCTGCAACGAGAGCTAGAAGGGTGAAAGGAATGGTTTGCTTTGGTAGACAGAATTTATCTGGTCTCAAACCAACTTGGCTTAAGTAACAAATAGGTTTGTTTTGGGTTTTTCTTTTTGAGTCACATAGCTAAAAAACCCTAAGAAACATGTTTCAGATATGGCTGTTTTCAAGCAATCAAGACAGTTTAGATTCCATCTCTAACATTTGGTTCTGCCTTCTTTCATATTGGCATCAAGCCAATATCCTGCCAAACCGTAACCTCAGATAAAGGGAATCTGTCTTTTGCTCCTTACAGTTGTTTACTCAGAAGCCTGAGAATGGGCTTTCACCACCAATGATGGATGGTGACCCCATCACTAACCACCATGTGGTCAGACAAGGGTCAAACCCTGAGAGCCAGGCCAGATGAGGAATAAACCAGCACCCTGCCTCTCCAGAACCACTGGACAGGAGGCGTGGTAGTTTTCAAACACAATATGAAGTGCTCTTACCAGATACTGAGAATCAAATTATTTGTCTGAATTTTCACATGTCCATTACACACCATTTCAAAACAGGCTAATTTTTGGACTTTTTAACTTTCTTGAAAACTCATTCTGCTTGTTCTTCCTAGAATAGCCTTTTTAATATAAAATTGTAATAGTGTATGAATACATTTGCTTTCTAAGGACAGTAATATACACAAATGGCTTTAGTATCTGTCGGAATATACCATCCATTGGTAGAGAAAAAAGTAACATTTCATCTCTTGAATTATTTAAAAAGTGGACTTATCAACCATCATATGGCCCTGTTTTTAATTAGAGCTTCACAAACTTGAACTACCTTTTGCAAGCTCATCAGTAAAGTTCTACTAAGCTCCCCTGGCTCACCAAGTTCAAAGCTACATTCCAGGTCGATTTTATTTAAAATCTACAGAGAGCAGACAGTGGAGAAACATTAAATACCATTTAAATCTGTTACTGAATACCTCATCAAGAATATACTGGAAGGATAATCTAACTCTGACTTCATCGCAATCCATTACTACAAACTCCCCTATGGCCCTATTTTCAAGCAGCTGTTTCATGAAAAATTCTTCGTTTTTTAAGATAACAAACATTTATCCTTTCTGGTTCCTATCAATTAGCATGCAAATCTAAAATCAACAGATTATTAACATAGTAGTGCCACAGTATTAAGCTGACTCTGCCTAGCTCCTTGTCATAAATGTACAAGACGTGGCTCAAGGAAATGCAAGGAAACTTCTAGGACCAAATGCTCCTGAAAGGATATTCACATTGGAGAACTGACATTTGGTATGAAGTTGGTTTCAGCAAAGATTTAAGTAGCCAAGGAAATGTCAACCCACTCCAGTGTTCTTGCCTGGAGAATCCCAGGGACGGGGGAGCCTGGTGGGCTGCCATCTATGGGGTCGCACAGAGTCGGACACGACTGAAGTGACTTAGCAGCAACTCCTCTAGGTGTAGTACAAAATGAATACTACTAGGAAAGCTTCTCCATATGGAATTTTTATCGTTCAGTAATAGGTCTTGAATTGGTCTGCAGTTTATAACAAACATTTAAAAATACTTAATTCTTCCCAGCAGAAATAGTGAGTAAAAACTCTCAATTGGTCCCCTGTACCGTGCCATGGTTAAAAGCTTGAATTAAGCTCATGTAAATTCCTGGTCTTCAACTCTAGCTGCGGTGTGGAGAAGATTTCTGAGACTCCCTTGGTCAGCAAGGAGATCAAACCAGTCAATCTTAAAGGAAATCAACCCTGAATACTCATTGGAAGGACTGATGCTGAATCTCCAGTATTTCAGTCACCTGATGCGAACAGCCAACTCTTTGGAAAAGTCTCTGCTGCTGGGAAAGATTAAGGATAGAAGGAGTAGAGGGTGCCAGAGGATGAGATGGCTGGATGGGATCACTGATGCAATGGACATGAGTTTCAGCAAACTTTGGGAGACAGCAAGGGACAGACAGGCCTAGCATGCTTCAGTCCATGGGATCACAAAGAGTTGAACACAGCTGGGTGACTGAACAACAAAAACAAACTCTAACTGAACCAGGGAAATTTTTTTTTTTCCCCAACTCTCCAACTCTCATTTTCTGGTCAGCAGAATGGGATGAAAATGATATTATCCCAAAGAATAACTGCAAGAATTGAGTGGGAAAATGTAATTAAAGCATTTATCATGGAGCCTGATGCTGTTCAAGTTCTTGTTAAATCAGAGATACTTAAGAAAGAATAGACATAGGTTGCTATACATGAAATATTTGTAAGTTCATTCTTCCTTGGGAGATGACTAGCTGACTATATGTTTATTTGGGAGGAAGGAAATTTCACCTCTTCATATGTACTAACTCAAAAAAGCCAAAGTAATCTATGTTTGGTGAATTTATCCCATTTCTCTCTTTTTTATTTTCTGAGCTATGTTTTGTTTTTTTTTTTTTAATTTGCCCTGAACTACTTCTAGATGATTAAGTGCTATTTTATCTGAAGGCCTGAAAATTGTTCATTTCAGTGACAACTAAACAGCATCCCTTATCATTTTAGCAGATATGTTTTCTCTGCACAAACCAGAAACACTCTTTTATTGGGAAGAGCATATTGGTAGTTACTAATCTCAAATTATACCATAAAGCATTATTTCCTGATTTCCTGTTATGACACATGTGTTTATGAAAGCACTGATTAACCTAGGTCAATCTACATAACCCACATAAAACAAGACTGAAAAAGCAGGTAAAAGGAAAAGCAGCTCTGGTGAATGAGGGATCATAAAAAAAAAAGATAAAAGTTTCCATGATGGCCAGCTAAGGAAGAAATGCATTTACATTTTGTTTTATGCAAGTGTTTTTTAATGGATAATGCTAAAGCAGTAGACATTTTGGGAATCTTTCCAGGCTACAGATATTTACTTGATCAAGGTGCTTCAAACATTGTCATCAGTGCAATTTTCAAAAGACATTCCACAGAGCCTGGAAGGATTGCAAAAGATGCATTTCAGAATATATGGTAACTTATTCACTGAGAATAAGTTATTACATATATTACAATATATGGTAACTTGTTTAATGATATAAGCCTCTCTTTCAAATCCTCCCAAGTTTTTGAAGAGTATTTTATATATAGGAAACCAACACTGCTAATATTATCAAGAAATTGGAGAATTAACATGGGCTAAAAAAAATTTAGAGACATTATGCTCCTTGCAAAAAGATTTGAGGCCATTCTTATTATTGGAAAAGAAAAATACTGATTATAATGAATATAGGTACATTACAAACCATTGATAATAATTTTAGAACTTAATCCTTAGATACATCCTGAGATGAAGCTAATAAAAAAATAATGCCTAGAATATTTCACATCCAGAAGCCTGAGGACATATATGCATGGAAAAGCAATTCATACCAAATTGTTTTACAAGTATGAAAATTCTGTTAGCCTAAAGCAATAGCTCTTCACAATCACACAGGAGAAGCAACACCCCAACATAAAACTTCTGCCCTGGAATTATTCTGTAAACCTAATTCAGTTTGCTACTATGGTCTTCTTCACAAATGAGTCTTTTCCCTAAATGGTTGATACTCAGATGCCAGCATTTAAAATTTGCTACATGTTTTTGGCTCAAACCCAAGCACTCTGTTTAGTCAATAGGCAGAATCCATTCAAATGAATTTTCCCCATCCAAGTAAAGTAAAGGTGAGAAAATACAGAAAGGGCAGGGACTGAAATAAAAGAAACCCCATCCCAGAGAATGGTTTCATAATTATAATAGCTCATTTTAATCACTGTGATTGTTTAATATATTGTGAACACAGAGCTATAAGGATAATAATTGTCTTATCAGTCACAATCTCTTTGTTATAACCAGTGCTCATTTGGGATTTAGCATTGTATAGCCCCAGTCTCTAGACTTCCCTCACATATCAAGTGGCCTTAATTATGTGGGCAGTCAGACACTCTCTGGAGACAAAGACGAGGATAACTAAACATCAGGTAAGAAGTGATGCTTGCTGCTTCCTTCTTTGTTTCTGCTCAATCCTCTGTAGCCAAAGCCGCATATGCAGCTTTCTCCATCTTTGAGATACTTTAAATGTGAAACGAGTAATTTAGCTGAAAAATTTCAGCTATTTTTTTTGTGTGCATGCTTCATATGCTGGGTTAAAACCATTAGCATATAACAAAAATCTGAGCAGATGCAATGCAACAGATTCCTTAAGGGAATCCATATTTTTACATATTTTGTAATAAGGAAACTGTCACTCCCAGATGGTATCGAGCTAATACTGGTGGTTTGCTTGCTGATAACATACTAAAAAATAAAATTAATTGTATTCTATTTGATGACAATGAAGTCATTATCCTATGTACTATATATACTACACTCTTAAAGAAAATTGATCCAAAAGATCAGCTTCTTGAATTATTATGTTTATTTAGTTTCTTAGACTGGCCAGGAAAAAAAAAATCAACTTGGATCTTAGAATTGGAATTCCCTCACACCTGGCACCAAAATGCACTATGGTTTATAAATGTAGTGAAGTAGAAAAAAATGCTGTGCTGAATTGCTAACAATATTAGAGAGAAGCCTGGTGGTACAAACACAACACATCCGATACTTCCAATTCTATTTCCCAAAAGAGGTATGAGCACTCTTGAAACCACTCTACAAATGTATGGTGAAGGCATCTTTCACAATTCAAGTCCTGGTTGGCAGCCTTGACCCATTATTGCAAGTCATACTTACCTGGAAATATAAATAAGAAACCTTGAAATTAAAATGTAATGTTGGTATATACTTTGCCATATTTGCAGGGTTATTTTCCATAATAAAACAGTGAATTTTCTTGATGTGTCTTTTTACCTGCAATGAACTTAGCATATTCCTTTCACATATAACTTCACTATTTAGGACTTAGAATAATTACACAATAAAAATGTATCTTTACTTAGTATTCTCCTATATTAACTGCAATTCTTTCTAGCTACTACATTCAAAATTATTTTTGCAGATAATATGTTCTTAACTTTTATTATAGATTACTTTCTTTTACTTAAAAAATAAAAACACAACAAAAGGAAAAAGAGAACCCACGTGACTATACACTGGTGTCTGTCTACCCACCTAGCCCGCACCCCGCTCCGCCCTGCCCCACCCCGCTTCGCTTATAGACTTTGTTGTGCTCAAAATCGATGTATTATAGTGGGTTATTTTTATTGGTGGGGAATCGAGATTAAAAAAATGTTTGCTCTACCAGTTATGGTATTTTTTGTAAGTTAAGATTTCTTTCTTAAGTAGTATCATGAGCATGTTTCCCCTAGTGGACAGGACTCAATTGCAGCATAATATAGAAAAATAGCTATAGTAACTATGGCCCATTCTTTAGAAGATTTGAAAGCCTACAAGTATAAAGTTTTTTACGTCTTTGAATAGTATTAAGTACATGAACAATAGAACAGATTAATATACATTAAATCTATATAACATAAATGTTTTAACAGAAAGGCAATTTTTAACCCTGAATCAATATTTGTTAATAGTCGGAGGTTACTTAGTTAACAAACAGCTATTTAGCTTGACACAAACTAAACTGTAGAAGACGATAATGGCTGTATAAATATCTATGTGTCTGTATGGCTTAGATGCAAGTTAGAATTTATTAGAGTTATTTGTGGTAACCTAAATAGAACTGACTCTGTTCATTCAAATCACATAGGTTTTAGATGTTGTCTACTAAACAAGATTTCCTGGATAACTAGTGTTTGGCATCACTGGACAATACACAGTGTTTGCTCGTCTGTAACACAGTACGCTGTGGATACTCTGTGGTAGAGCAGGAGTGTCTACCACAAAAGTCATAGGCAAGCAGCAGTTGGACAGACCTTACCAATCTTCATTCAGTCTTTTCCTTTTGCAGATAAGAAACTCAAGGCAGAGTTCCATCACAATAGCAGAACTGGGACCAGGAGAGTCTAAAGTTTTAATTGTTGTTGAAATTTACATACATATGAGATAGTAAAGGTATGATTAAAATGTGATTCACAAAGCAACCGTTAGCTAACAGACCACAATGGATTGCAAACTTTCCGTTGAATTTTATCTTCCTGACTCAGAACAAGATGGCTACTTTAGGAGGAGGGATCATTTCAAGGATATTTCTCTCTGTTCCAGGACTGCTGAAAGGCTTTTTGTTTTGTCAAAATCACCAACAGATACAAGAGGCAAAGAGAAAGTAGATCAAAAAGAAATACAGCAATTACTATCACTAGTACCATAATTATTATTAAAATTTTATGTATAAAATTGCATGCATATGTATATACACATACATGCTATATATATATATATATGTACTGTTTCAGGTAGCACAGTGGTAAAGACTCCACTGCCAATGTAGGAGATACAGGAGACGCAGGTTTGATCCCTGGGTTGGGAAAATGCCCTGGAGGAGGGCATGGCAACCCACTCCATTATTCTTACCTGGAGAGTCCTATGGACAGAGGAGCCTGGTGGGCTACGGTCCATGGGGTCACAAGGAGTTGGAAGTGACTGACAGACTGTGCAGCAGCGGCATATATATACCAAAGGTTGTTCTAACATGAAACGAGGTCTGCAAATGTTTGTGATATTACAGTGATTCAAATCACAGTCTGAAGTCTTGTCACCTTGGCACTCCATCTCAGGTCTCAAAGTATTATAGAAAATTGAACTTGGAGATAAAAATACCTGTTTTACTTACCTTTGATGCATAGTCTAGTAAGAAAATTTATGTTAAAAGGATTAAGACGCTGCTAATCGGACACGACTGAGCGACTGAACTGAACTGAACTGAAGATTCTACAGATATGTAAGGCTTTATGAAAGTTACGAGTAGACAGGTCCAATAGGAGGGCTTTGAGGTCCATGCAAACAACATGCAATTCCAACCAGGACACAGAAGGCAGCTCTTTTTCCTTAGTCGTAGAGAGCAGCTGCTCACATTCCCCAGTCTGGAACATTCAGGCTTGTGAAGCAAGACTTTAACAGACCGTTTGGCACTGAGCAGAGTTCTCCCAAAGACCTGGCAGGGGAATTAGTTTAAGTAATAGTATGTCAAATACTCATCAAGACAAATATTAATTGAAGTTTCAAACAAATTAGGCTTTGCCTATGTAATACTAGGAAGGCAACAAGTGTGTCTTCTGCAACTGATTAGCAGGAGGTCTGCCATGCCTTTCTGAAGCATAAATATCATCCCTCCTTTCAGACTCTGCACCTGCACACACACTTGAAAGTCTCCAAAGCACTTAAAAAGTACTTAAAGCACTTAAAAAAGCCACTTAAAGCACTTTCTTAAGGTAGGAATGCATGATGTTAGAAACAAAAAACATTTTGAAAGTCACTTAATGTCATAATTAAATTGAAATCATTCATGTTACATTCCAGTGCCATGTTTTTATTGATGTTTCTTATTAGAGTCACTATTTCATACTTAAACATTTCTATTCATCTTTAAATCCTTTAAGACCTACTCCATAGCACTTAGTAGGCATTCAATATGTATGAAATAAACCATCAAGTCACTTATTTCATCTGTTGCATATTCAGCACCTTTTCTGTAGCAGGTACTGAGTGAATTCAGGAAGAAACCATTTTAAACTTTACTGATTGTGTGAATACCAAGTTTCAAAATTATCCTGTCTTTTATTCCACTTTAACTTTTGTGAAGCTTGAGCTCCTTGTCGAAAAGTAATTTTGAAGAGCAGCTAGTCTATTGTAAGAAAGTAAATGCTACAATTCCAAACTTGCTCTTACACAGCTGAGGAGTGTTGCATGGCACCCTGGCTCCGCGGGGAAACACCTGATCTGTCACCCAGAAGCAATGCCTACCTCCTTTAATTCACAATACCCAGGCATTTCTGGGAAGGGGAGGAAAGAGAAAGCAGGGCTAAATGTGAAAAATTGGATGCTCTTTGGATAACTGTGCCACCCAGTAATTGCCCTTGCCTAGGTATGTTTTCTTGTAAATGGAATTTTAGGACCCTGAATCAATGGGAGATGTGTTTGGTAGTGTTTTTGTGAGAGGAAGTATTAATGTTCTTTCCAAAATCAGTCAGGTGCTTTAGAGGTTTAAAAATACACACTTCATCCTAAAATAACTTAATTGGAAAGGACATTTTCTTGTTCATGCCAATAAGTTATGCCATTTGTCCATGTTAAGGATCTCATGAAAGTTTGGTTAAACAATTTTGAGTTGGCATTAAAATGGTTCTATGAGAATTTGTTTCCCTCATAGCTCAGTCGGTAAAGAATCTGCTTGCAATGCAGGAGACCAGGGTTTGATTCCTGGATCAGGAAGATCCCCTGGAGAAGGGAATGGCAACCCACTCCAGTATTCTTGCCTGAAGAATCCCATGGACAGAGGAGCCTGACAGGCTACAGTCCACGGGATCACAAGAGTTGGACACGACTTAGAGACTAAACCACCACCACCACCATGAAATTTGCCAAGACCCTGTAATAAACATTGGGGCTTCCCTGGTGGCTCAGACGGGAAAGCATTCTGCCTACAATGCGGGGGACCCAGTTTCAATCCCTGGGTTGGGAAGATCTCCAGGAGAAGGAAATGGCAACCCACTCTAGTATTCTTGCCTGGAAAATCCCATAGACGGAGGAGCCTGGTAGGCTACAGTCCATGGGGTGGCAAAGAGTCGGACACGACTGAGCAGCTTTACTATAATAAACATTAAACATGGGATGTCTTGTGTAACCACAATCCTCATGGCAGATTTCTTTTAAATATAAATTCACAGCTGGAGTTAAAAAGATACTACATCTTAAGAGAATTCTTGCTATAACTGGTAAGTTAAAAAATTAACCCTTTTCTTCTATAAATCTTTTCTCTAACAGGTACAGCTATGTATACAGCCCATAGAAGAATTAAAGCATCAGATTGCAATAGGAAAAAGAGTAAGAAGAAAGTTCACATATTCAAAATAATGAAACACCCATATTCTTTCTTTGTTTCAAGATAATTTGATATATATTATCACACTTCAGGCTTCACACTAGCCCTTCCAAGTCAGATATTACTCAGAGAGTAAGTCAAGAGAAGTAAACTGATGGATTGAATATAATCTGTTTTTAAGACCACTGATTTCTGCCATACCATTAAGCTGCGACCACATGAACAGTGGTTTGGATTTAAAAATTCTCTGCTTAACTCCTCTGACATCCTGACTTGCCTAACTCATTCCAGCAACTGGAGCATGAATAGTATTTTCGACTTAAGGGTTTTTTGTTTTTCTCTTTGTGGGAAATCAGCCTGATAGGTTGTGAGACTTTTACAAAAATTATTCACATTTAATATTTACTTGAAAAGCATCATCACCAGTAGTTTCAGCAAGGTAGGGAACATACTCTTGACTGGTGTGTGCTGAATCTATAGCACAGAGAGAATTGCTAGCGCTTAGCTGTGAACCGACGGGTAAGCTGTTCCTAAAAGAAAGGATAAGAGACTGAACCTGCACATGTTCGTAACTCAACTTGAAAATGATGGTTCCTTCAGGCATCAGATTTGTTTCTTCAACTCTAGAGACCTTTCTTTCCTGTTTATTTACAACACTGGCACTGAATCAAGGTAGTTTCTCAATAAATAATTTGCATTCTTCTTGTTTTCTCTAGTCGACCTACTGCATAAATCTTCTCCCCATTTGATGTTTTACTTTTGAGTGGTGATAATTCATTCTTACCAGACTTCTCATTCTTCTAACATTTATAGCTACCCAAATATGTTGGAAAGATACAAAATACAACCGACAAGAGATTAATCTCCAAAATATACAAATAGCTCATGCAGCTCAGTATCAGAAAAACAAACAACTTAATCAAAACATAAATGGAAGATCTAAATAGACATTTCTCCAAAGAAGACATACAGATGTCTAAAGGGAACATGAAAAGATGTTCAGCATCACAAACTATTAAAGAAATGCATATCAAAGCTACAAGGAGGTAGCACCTCACACCAATCAGAATGGCCATCATCAACAAAACTTTACAAACAATAAATGCTTGGAGAGGATGTGGAGGAAAGGGAACCCTCTTACATTTTTGGTGGGAATGTAAATTGGCATAGCCACTATGGAGAACAGTATGGAGAATGCTTTTAACCCTGTATACGAGACAGAAAAAGAGACACAGATGTATAGAACAGTGTTTTGGACTCTGTGAGAGAGGGCGAAGGTGGAATGATTTGGAAGAATGGCAGTGAAACATGTATATTATCATATGTGAAAAAAATCACCAGTCCAGGTTCAATGCATGATATAGGATGCTCAGGGCTGGTGCACTGGGATGAACCAGAGGGATGATATGGGGGGGAAGGTGGGAGGGGGTTTCAGGATGGGGAACACATGTACACCCGGGGAGGATTCATGTCAATGTATGGCAAAACCAATACAATATTGTAAAGTTATTAGCCTCCAATTAAAATTTAAACAAATTAAAAATAGAGCTACCATATGATCCAGTAATCCCACTCCCAGGCATATATCTGAAGAAAGTCACAGTTTGAAAAGACACACGCACACCAGTATTCATCACAGCACTATTGACAATGCCAGGTGCCATTTGTGGCAACATGGATGGGCCTAGAGATTGTCATATTGAGTGAAGGCAGACAGAGAAAGTGAAATATCATATGATACTGCTTATATGAGGAATCCAAAAAGAGGTTACAAATGAACTTATCTACAAAAAAGAAATAGAGATGCAGATGTAGAAAATAAAATTATGGCTACCAGGGGATATGGGGGGGAGGATATATTGGAAGATTGGGATTGAAATATACACAGTTCAGTTCAGTTCAGTCACTCAGACATGTCCGACTCTTTGTGACCCCATGAATCACAGCATGCCAGGCCTCCCTGTCCATCACCAACTCCCGGTGTTCACTCAAACTCACATCCATCGAATCAGTGATGCCATCCAGCCATCTCATTCTCTGTCGTCCCCTTCTCCTCCTGCCCCCAATCCTTCCCAGCATCAGAGTCTTTTCCAGTGAGTCAACCCTTCGCATGAGGTGGCCAAAGTATTGGAGTTTCAGCTTTAGCATCAGTCCTTCAAATGAACACCAAGGACTGATCTCCTTTAGAATGGACTGGTTGGATCTCCTTGCAGTCCAAAGGACTCTCAAGAGTCTTCTCCAGCACCACAGTTCAAAAGCATCAATTCTTCGGCGGTCAGCTTTCTTCACAGTCCAACTCTCACATCAATACATGACCACTGGAAAAACCATAGCCTTGACTAGACGGACCTTGGTTGGCAAAGTATTTCTCTGCTTTTTAATATACTATCAAGGTTGGTCATAACTTTCCTTCCAAGGAGTAAGCGTCTTTTACTTTCATGGCTGCAATCAGCATCTGCAGTGATTTTGGAGCCCCCAAAATAAAGTCTGACACTGTTTCCACTGTTTTTCCATCCATTTCCCATGAAGTGATGGGACCAGATGCCATGATCTTCGTTTTCTCAATGTCGAGTTTCAAGCCAACCTTTTCACTCTCCTCTTTCACTTTCATGAAGAGTCTTTTTAGTTCCTCTTCACTTTCTGCCATAAGGGTAGTGTCATCTGCATATCTGAGGTTATTGATATTTCTCCCAGCTATCTTGATTCCAGCTTGTGCTTCTTCCAGCCCAGCGTTCCTCATGATGTACTCTGCATATAAGTTAAATAAGCAGGGTGACAATATACAACCTTGACGTACTCTTTTTCCTATTTGGAACCAGTGTATTGTTTCACGTCCAGTTCTAACTGTTTCTTCTTGGCCTGCATACAGATTTTTCAGGAGGCTGGTCAGGTGGTCTGGTATTCCCATCTCTTTCAGAATTTTCCACAGTCTGTTGTGATCCACCCAGTCAAAGGCTTTGGCATAGTCAATAAAACAGAAGTAGATGTTTTTCTGGAACTCTCTTGCTTTTTCGATGATCCAGCGTATGTTGGAAATTTGATCTCTGGTGCCTCTGCCTTTTCTAAAACCTGCTTGAACATCTGGGAGTTCCCGGTTCACGTATTGCTGAAGCCTGGCTTGGAGAATTTTGAGCATGACTTTACTAGCGTGTGAGATGAGTGCAATTGTGCAGCAGTTTGAGCATTCTTTGGCATTGCCTTTCTTTGGGATTGGAATGAAGACTGACCTTTTCCAGTCCTGTGGCCACTGCTGAGTTTTCCAAATTTCTGGCATATTGAGTGCAGCACTTTCACAGCATCATCTTTCAAGATTTGAAATAGCTCCACTGGAATTCCATCACCTCCACTAGCTTTGTTCGTAGTGATGCTTTCTAAGGCCCACTTGACTTCACATTCCAAGATGTCTGGCTCTAGGTCAGTGATCACGTTATTGTGACTATCTTGGTCATAAAGATCTTTTTTGTACAGTTCTTCTGTGTATTCTTGCCACCTCTTCTTAATATCTTCTTCTTCTGTTAGGTCCATACCATTTCTGTCCTTTATCGAGCCCATCTTTGCATGAAATGTTCCCTTGGTATCTCTAATTTTCTTGAAGAGATCTCTTGTCTTTCCTATTCTGTTGTTTTCCTCTATTTCTTTGCATTGATCACTGAGTAAGGTTTTCTTATCTCTCCTTGCTATTCTTTGGAACTCTGCATTCAGATGCTTATATCTTTCTTTTTCTCCTTTGCATTTTGCTTCTCTTCTTTTCACAGCTATTTGTAAGGCCTCCTCAGACAGCCATTTTTCTTTCTTGCATTTCTTTTCCATGGGGTTGGTCTTGGTCCCTGTCTCCTGTACAATGTCACGAACTTCCGTCCATAGTTGAACCTGGAGTGTTAGGTCCATTAATCAAGGCAAATTGGAAGTGGTCAAACAGGAGATGACAAGAGTGAACGTCGACATTCTAGGAATCAGTGAACTCAAATAGACTGGAATGGGTGAATTTAACTCAGATGACCATTATAACTACTACTGTGGGCAAGAATCCCTCAGAAGAAATGAAGTAGCCATCATAGTCAACAAAAGAGTCAGAAATGCAGTACTTGGATGCAATCTCAAAAACAACAGGATGATCTCTGTTCGTTTCCAAGGCAAACCATTCAATATTATAGTAATCCAAGCCTACGCCACAACCAGTAATGCTGAAGAAGCCGAAGTTGAAGAGTTCTATGAAGACCTACAAGACCTTTTAGAACTAACACCCAAAAAAAGATGTCCTTTTCATTATAGGGGAATGGAATGCAAAAGTAGGAAGTCAAGAAACACCTGGAGTAACAGGCAAATTTGGCCTTGGAGCACAGAATGAAGCAAGGCAAAGGCTAATAGAGTTTTGCCAAGAGAAATATACACACTACTATATACAAAACTGGTAACTAATAAGGACCTATTGTATAGCACAGGGAATTCTACTCAATACTCTGCTTTGCTGTACACCTGAAACTAACACAACATTGCAAGTCAACTATACCCCAGTAAACGGTTTTTGGAAACAGAGTTAGCTTAAAAAAAGATACAAGGTGCTTTAGCAGATTGAACTCTCCCTGATGAGCTAAGTGACATTCAAAGTAGCAAATTTCTTTTATTAGCTTTGCATTTTCTTATTATAAAATGTAAAGTGCAAATAGGGAAATACTGAGTGAGAATACTGTGCTGGTTGTCATAGTTCATTTCTGTTAATAACAATATGTAATTCATTTGTCCACAAATAAAATGTGAATATCATCTCTTTGTATATATACATAAAAAAACTACAAATAATGCCCAAGTACTCTTTATATGACGCCCACAGCCACCTACCTCCAGGCACTGTTCCTTTCAGAGGAGCACTGATGCTAATGGACTGGGTATATCCTTCAAGACTTCTTCTTTTCTATGTACATGTTGTCAATAAACCTCAATTTATGTGAAATTGGCTGTCTTCTGGCTTTTATTCTAAATTTGGTTTTACTTAAAAAATATCTTGATGATCTTGTCCATGGTGGTGCCTATGGTACAATTTCATCTTCTTAATTGCTTCATAATATTTCCTGGCATAGGTATGTCATCTATACCAGATGATCGTCTAGCTACTGACACTTAGTAACATTTATTTCCATTATTGCCAATAACTCTACAATGAATGTTCATGCGTACCAGCTTTACAGTCACCAGGTTTAGCAAATAAAAATATAGGAAGGAAATACCTATACTTAAACAATATTATTGTATCCAAAACTCATATTTAATGGGCTCCCTGTATTTTATCTATCATTGGAGGGACTGATGCTAAAGCTGAAACTGCAATACTTTGGCCACCTCATGCGACGAGTTGACTCACTGGAAAAGACTCTGATGCTGGGAAAGGTTGGGGGCGGGAGGAGATGGGGACGACGGAGAATGAGATGGCTGGATGGCATCACCGACTCTGTGGACATGAGTTTGAGTGTACTCCGGGAGTTGGTGATGGACAGGGAGGCCTGGCGTGCTATGATTCATGGGGTCACGGAGAGTCGGACACGACTGAGCGACTGAACTGAACTGAACTGAACTGAATCCTTATGCAGGTATGTGAGGTCATTTTAGAGTAGATATCAAAACATGGAATGACTAGGATGATGACAATGGACACTTTGTTTCTTCAATTTTACAAGTTTTGCTTTCTGTCCTTCTAGATCATAACACCCACCAATTTAAACTTTCTTGTATTTTTCCTAGACTCTGGAATTGAAAAGTAATTTGATTTACAGCTTGATTACTTTTTAATGATATCAATGTGTATAAAGATCTGTCAACATCACAAAAAAACAAAATATACGTAACTGAAATGCATATGAAGAAGAGCAGGCATGTCTTGATCTTGCTTTAAAACTGAACACATCTGTCTAACCAGTCCAAACTTGGAGAAACCAAATGTTACCTACCCTTCTCTATTCCCGTCACTAATAGCTCTCTCCCCAATGCACACACACACCAGAGTGCAATCACGATTCAGACTTCTAATAACTTAGTTTTTTTTTAAACTGGTTTACTGAACATAAATGGAACCATAATGTATGGCTTTTTCCTCTCAACACTGTGTTTGTGAGAGTCATCCATCTGTGTAATTTTCTTTCATTTTCATTCCTATACAGTATTCATCCAATGTTGATCTTTTTGTGAAAAACACATAAGAGATTATAACTTTTCCTCTGAGTAACAATTTGGCCTCATTCTAAAGACTTGTGTCAGGTAGTGTTTTCATTTATTCCCAAAGTAATTTTAAGTTACATTTCAGATATAGTCTTCAATTCAATAGTTATTTAGAACTGAATATCTTTACTTGCATGGGCTTGAAATTCCCTTCTTCCACATTTTTGTTGATGAAGATATAAATTTTCTTACTACGTATTTCCTTTTCACCAGGTTCAAAATATTATAGTGTCACCCTTCCAAAACCTTTACTTCTAATTTTTTACGAGGTTCAGTTCAGTTCAGTTCAGTTCACTTCATTTCAGTTCAGTTCAGTCGCTCAGTCACGTCCGACTCTCTGCGACCCCATGAATCACAGCACGCCAGGCCTCCAATCACCAACTCCCGGAGTTCACTCAAACTCATGTCCATTGAGTCGGTGATCCATCTCATTCTCTGTCGTCCCCTTCTGCCCCTGCCCCCAACCTTTCCTAGCATCAGAGTCTTTTCTAGTGAGTCAACTCATCGCATGAGGTGGCCAAAGTATTGCAGTTTCAGCTTTAGCATAAGTCCTTCCAATGAACACCCAGGATTGATCTCCTTGAGAATGGACTGGTTGGATCTCCTTGCAGTCCAAGGGACTCTCAAGAGTCTTCTCCAACACCACAGTTCAAAAGCATCAATTCTTCGGCGATCAGCCTTCTTCACAGTCCAACTCTCACATCCATACATGACCACTGGAAAAACCATAGCCTTGACTAGATGGACCTTGGTTGGCAAAGTAATGTCTCTGCTTTTTAATATACTATCTAGGTTGGTCATAACTTTCCTTCCAAGGAGTAAGCGTCTTTTAATTTCCTGGCTGCAATCAGCATCTGCAGTGATTTTGGAGCCCCCCAAAATAAAGTCTGACACTATATCCACTGTTTTCCATCTATTTCCCATGAAGTGATGGGACCAGATGCCATGATCTTTGTTTTCTGAATGTTGTAAGTAGTGTTATTTTCTAGACTGCTTGGTGTCTTCGATATGTGTTTTCCCTCCACTTACTTTGCTTATATGTATAGTAAATAGCTATTTATTGTGTATTTGAATTTTTCATGATCTAATCTTAATGTCTCCTTCCAAGTAGGTGAATGTAGCCTATTCACTCATTTTATGAGTGCTGATTTTAAAATATTTTGATTCTATTTTAGTAACTACAGAGAAGATTAAGAAGAAAATATATTTTTACACAAACTTAAGAGGTAATCTAGCCAAATCTTCTCCCTGAGTCAATCAAGACTCTAGGTACAAATTTATAGTGGTTTTAGTCACTCAGTCATGTCTGACTTTTTGTGATGCCAAGGACTATAGACCACCAGGTCTACTCTGTCCATAGAAGGACATTCTCCAGGCAAGAATAATGGACTGGGAAGCCATTCCTTTCTCCAGGGGATCTTCTTGACCCAGGGATTGAAGCAAGGTCTCCCACACTGCAGGCAGATTCTTTACCATCTGAGCCACCAGGAAATTCCCCCTTCCCCAATTTATATGCTGGATTTTTGTTTCTACTCAACTATCCTATTGTTCTCTTTTTAGTTGTAGGGCATTTTTACTTCTTCAAAACTTACTATTTATTTACAGTTATATTTTTAATGCCCATTGTTTTCCACAAATCATATCACTTGAGATCCATTCTTTTTGTTCTTTTTCTTTTTTTTTAATTGAAGGATAATTGCTTTACAGAATTTTATTGTTTTCTGTCAAACCTCAACATGAATCAGCCATAGGTATACATGTATCCCCTCCCTTTTGAACCTCTATCCCATCTCCCTCTACAACCCACCCCTCTAGGTTGATCCAGAGCCCCTGTTTCAGTTTCCTGAGCCATGCAGCAAGTTCCCATTGGCTGTCTATTTTACATATGGTGTTTCCCTGTTACTCTTTCCATACATCTCACCCTCTCCTCCCCTCTCACCATGTCCATAAGTCTGTTCTCTATGTCTGTTTCTCCATTGCTGCCCTGTAACTAAATTCTTCAGTACCATTCTTCTAGATTCTGTATATATGGGTTAGGATACAGTATTTATCCTTCTCTTTCTGACTCACTTCACTCTGTGTAACAGGTTCTGTGTTCATCCACCTCATCAGAACTGATGCAAATGCGTTCCTTTTAATGGCTGAGTAATATTTCAATTGTGTATATGTACCACAACTTCTTTACCCATTCATCTGTCAATGGACACCTAGGTTACTTCCATGTTCTAGCTATTGTAAATAGTACTGCAATGAACAATAAGATACATGTGTCTTTTTCAATTTGCTTCCTCAGGGTATATGCCTAGGAGTGGGATTGCTGGGTCATATGCTGGTTTTATTCCTAGTTTTTTAAGGAATCTCCATACCATCTTTTGTAGTGGCTGTATCAATTTACATTTCCACCAACAGTGCAAGAGAATTCCCTTTTCTCCACAACCTCTCCAGCATTTATTGTTTGTGGAGTTTTTGATGATGGCTATTCTTACCTGTGTGAGTTGGTATCTCATTGTGGTTTTGATTTGCATTTCTCTAATAATAACCTGGAATCAAGATTGCTGGGAGAAATATCAATAACCTCAGATATGCAGATGACACCACCCTTATGGCAGAAAGTGAAGAGGAACTAAAAAGCCTCTTCATTAAAGTGAAAGAGGAGAATGAAAAGGTTGGCCTGAAGCTCAACATTCAGAAAACGAATATCATGGCATCTGGTCCCATCACTTCATGGGAAATAGATGGGGAAACAGTGGAAACAGTGTCAGACTTTAATTTTTTGGGCTCCAAAATCACTGTGGATGCTGATTGAAGCCATGAAAGTAAAAGACGCTTACTCCTTGGAAGGAAAGTTATGACCAACCTAGATAGGATATTAAAAAGCAGAGACATTACTTTGCAAACCAAGGTCCGTCTAGTCAAGGCTATGGTTTTTCCAGTGGTCATGTATGGATGTGAGAGTTGGACTGTGAAGAAAGCTGAGCACCAAAGAATTGATGCTTTTGAACTGTGGTGTTGGAGAAGACTCTTGAGAGTCCCTTGGACTGCAAGGAGATCCAACCAGTCCATTCTCAAGGAGGTCAATCCTGGGTGTTCATTGGAAGGACTGATGCTGAAGTTGAAACTCCAATACTTTGGCCACCTCATGGGAAGAGTTGACTAACTGGAAAAGACTCTGATGCTGGGAAGGATTGGGGATGGGAGGAGAAGGGGACGACAGAGAATGAGATGGCTGGATGGCATCACCGACTCGATGAACATGAGTTTGAGTGTACTCCGGTAGTTGGTGATGGACATGGAGGCCTGGCATGCTGTGATTCATTGGGTTGTAAAGAGTCGGACGCGACTGAGTGACTGAACTGAACTGAATAATGAGCGATGTTGAGCATCTTTTCATATGTTTGTTAGCCATCCATATGTCTTTGGAGAAATGTTTGTTTAGGTCTTTTTCCCACTTTTTGATTGGGTTGTTTGTTTTTCTGGCATTGAGTTGTATGAGCTCCTTGTATATTTTGGAAATTAATCGTGTGTCAGTTGTTTCATTTGCTATTATTTTCTCCCATTCTGAGGGTTGTCTTTTCACCTTGCTTATAGTTTCCTTTGCTGCACCAAAGCTCTTAAGTTTAATCTGATCCCACTTGTTTACTTTCGTTTTTATTTCCATTACTCTAGGAGGTGGGTCATAGAGGATCTTGCTTTGATTTTTGTCATTGAGTGTTCTGGCTATGTTTACCTCTAAGTGTTTAACAGTTTCTGGTTTTACATTTAGGTCTTTAATCCATTTTGAGTTTATCTTTGTGTATGCTCTTAGGAAGTATTCTAGTTTCATTCTTTTACATGTAGTTGTCCAGTTTTCCCAGCACCATTTATTGAAGAGGCTGTCTTTGCCCCCTTTGTATATTCTTGCCTTCTTTGTCAAAAATAAAGTACCCATAGGTGCATGAGTTCATTTCTGGGCTTTCTATCTTGTTTCATTGATCTATATTTCTTTTTTTGTGCCAGTACCATACTGTCTTGATGATTGTAGCTTTGTAGTATGATCTGAAGCCAGGATGGTTGATTTCTCCAGTTCCATCCTTCTTTGTCTGCTTTGGCTATTTGGGGTCTTTTGTGTTTCCATATTAACTGTGAAATTTTTTCTAGTTCTGTGAAAAATGCCATTGGAAATTTGATAGGGATCATATTGAATTTGTAGATTGTGTTTGGTAGTGTAGTCACTTTCACAATATTGATTCTTCTTGCCCAGGAACATGGAATATCTCTCTATCTGTTTATGCCATCTTTGATTTCTTTCATTCAGTTCAGTTCAGTTCATTTCAGTTGCTCAGTCATGTCCGACTCTCCACGACCCCATGAATCACAGCATGCCAGGCCTCCCTGTCCATCACCAACTCCTGGAGTTCACTCAAACTCATGTCCACAGAGTCAGTGATGCCATCCTGCCATCTCATGTTTTTCCCATGGTCATGTATGGATGTGAGAGTTGGACTGTGAAGAAAGCTGATCGCCAAAGAATTGATGCTTTTGAACTGTGGTGTTGGAGAAGACTCTTGAGAGTCCCTTGGACTGCAAGGAGATCCAACCAGCCCATTCTAAAGGAGATCAATCGCTGGATCATATGGCAGTTCTATTTCCAATTTTTTGAGGAATCTCCATACTGTTCTCCATAGTGGCTGTACTAGTTTGCATTCCCACCAACAGTGTAAGAGTGTTCCTTTCTCTCCACATCCTCTCCAGCATTTATTGCATGTAGACTTTTGGATAGCAGCCATTCTGACTGGTGTGAAATGGAAACCAGAATTGAAAGAGACATGTGTACTCCAATCTTCATCGCAGCACTGTTTATAATAGCCAGGACATGGAAGCAACCTAGATGTCCATCTGCAGACGAATGGATAAGAAAGCTTTGGTACATATACACAATGGAGTATTATTCAGCCATTAAAAAGAATACATTTGAATCAGTTCTAATGAGGTGGATGAAACTGGAGCCTATTATACAGAGTGAAGTAAGCCAGAAAGAAAAACACCAATACAGTATACTAACATATATATATGGAATTTAGAAAGATGCAAATGATAACCCTGTATACGAGACAGCAAAAGAGACACAGATGTATAGAACAGTCTTTGGGACTCTATGGGAGAGGGTGAGGGTGGGATGATTTGGGAGAATGGCATTGAAACACGTATGTTGTCATATGTGAAACGAATCACTAGTTCAGGGTCAATGCATGCATGTTATAGGATGCTAAGGGCTGGCATGCGGGGATGACCCAGAGGGAGGATAAAGGGAGGAGGGAGGTGGGAGGGGGGTTCAGGAGGGGGAACTTATGTAAACCCGGGGCAAATTCATATCAATGTATGGCAAAACCAACCAATATAATATTGTAAAATAATTTGCCTCCAATAAAAAATTAATTACCTAAAAAAAATAAATAAATAAATAAAGGAGATCAATTCTGGGTGTTCATTGGAAGGACTGATGCTAAAGCTGAGACTGCAATACTTTGGACACCTCATGCAATGAGTTGACTAACTGGAAAAGACTCTGATGCTGGGAAAGTTTGGGGGCAGGAGGAGAAGGGGACGACAGAGCTTTGATTAGTGTCTTATAATTTCCTGTCTACAGTTCTTTTGTCTCCTTAGGTAACGTAAGTTTATTCCTTAGTTCAGTTCAGTTCAGTCACTCAGTCGTGTCCGAATCTCTGCGACCCCATGAACCACAGCACGCCAGGCCCCCCTGTCCATCACCAACTCCCGGAGTTCACTCAAAGTCATGTCCACAGAGTCGGTGATGCCATCCAGCCACCTCATTCTCTGTCATCCCTGTCTCCTTCTACCCCCAATCACTCCCAGCATCAGAGTCTTTTCCAGTGAGTCAACTCGTCGCATGAGGTGGCCAAAGTATTGGAGTTTCAGCTTTAGCATAAGTCCTTCCAATGAACACCCAGGATTGATCTCCTCTAGAATGGACTGGTTGGATCTCCTTGCAGTCCAAGGGACTCTCAAGAGACTTCTCCAGCACCACAGTTCAAAAGCATCAATTCTTCGGCCATCAGCTTTCTTCACAGTCCAACTCTCACATCCATACATGACCACGGGAAAAACCATAGCCTTGACTAGACGGACCTTTGTTGGCAAAGTAATGTCTCTGCTCTTTAATATGCTATCTAGGCTGGTCATAACTTTCCTTCCAAGGAGTAAGCGTCTTTTAATTTCATGGCTGCAATCAGCATCCGCAGTGATTTTTGAGCCCAAAAAAATAAAGTGTGACATGGTTTCCACTGTTTCCCCATCTATTTCCCAAGAAGTGATGGGACCAGATGCCATGATATTCGTTTTCTGAATGTTGAGCTTCAGGCCAACCTTTTCACTCTCCTCTTTCACTTTCACCAAGAGGCTTTTTAGTTCCTCTTCACTTTCTGCCATAAGGGTGGTGTCATCTGCATATCTAGATACTTAATTATTTTTGTGAAATGGTGAATGGGATTGATTCATTAATTTCTCTTTGTGATTTTTCCTTGTTAGTATATAAAAACACAAATTATTTCTGTGTGTAGATTTTATATCCTGCAACTTTGCTAAGTTCATTGATTAGAAATTTTCTGATACTATATTTGAGGTTTCCATGTACAGTATCATGTCATCTTCAAACAATGACAGCTTTACTTATTTTTGATCTGGATTCTTTTTATTTCTTTTTCTTCTCTGATTACTGTAGCTAGGACTTCCAGAACTATGTTGAATGATAGTGGTGAAAGTGAACACCCTCGTCTTGTTCCTGATCTTAGGGGGAATGTTTTCAGTTTTTCACCATTGAGAATAATGTTTGCTGTAGGCTTATCATATATGGCCTTTACTATGTTGAGGTAGGTTCCTTCTATGCCCATTTTTTGAAGAGTTTTAATCATAAATGGGTGCTGAATTTTGTCAGAGTATTTCTCTACATCTATTGAGATTATAGTATGATTTTTATCTTTCAATTTGTTAATATGGTATATCACATTAATTAATTTGTATATATTGAAGAATACTAGCATTCCTGGAATAAGCCCAACTTGACGATGGTGTATGAGCTTTTTGATGTGTTGATGAATTCTGTTTGCTAAAATTCTGTTGAGAATGTTTGCATCTATGTTCCTCAGTGATGTTTGCCTGTAGTTTCCTTTTCCTGTGTTGTTTTGTCTGGTTTTGGTATCAGGGTGACGGTGGCCTTGTAAAATGAGTTTGGAAGTGTTCCTTCCTCTGCAATTTTTTGAAAGAATTTTAGAAAGATAGTCATTAACTCTGCAATAAATGTTTGATACAATTCTCCTATGAAGCCATCTGGTCCTGGGTTTTTGTTTTTTGGGATATTTTTGATCTCAGCTTCAATTTCAGTGCTTGTAATGGGGTTGTTCATAATTTCTATGTCTTCCTGGTTCAGCCTTGGAAGATTGGACTTTTCTAAGTATCTGCATTTCTTCCAGGTTATCCATTTTATTGACATAAAGTTGTTCATAATAGTCTCTTACAATTCTTCGTATTTCTGCATTGTCTGTGGTAAACTCTCCCGTTTCATTTCTAATTTTGTTGATTTGATTCCTCTCTTTTTTTCTTGATAAGTCTAGCTAAAGGCTTGTCAATTTTGTTTATCTTCTCAAAGAACCAGCTTTTAGTTTTATTAATCTTTACTATTGCTGGGAGAAATATCAATAACCTCAGATATGCAGATGACACTACCCTTATGGCAGAAAGTGAAGAGGAACTCAAAAGCCTCTTGATGAAAGTGAAAGAGGAGAGTGAAAAGGTTGGCTTGAAGCTCAACATTTAGAAAACAAAGATCATGGCATCTGGTCCCATCACTTCATGGGAAATAGATGGAAAAACAGTGGAAACAGTGTCAGACTTTGTTTTTTTGGGCTCCAAAATCACTGCAGATGCTGATTGCAGCCATGAAATTAAAAGACGCTTGCTCCTTGGAAGGAAAGTTATGACCAACCTTGATAGTATATTAAAAAGCAGAGACATTACTTTGCCAACCAAGGTCCGTCTAGTCAAGGCAATGGTTTTTCCCGTGGTCATGTATGGATGTGAGAGTTGGACTGTGAAGAAGGCTGATCGCCGAAGAATAGATGCTTTTGAACTGTGGTGTTGGAGAAGACTCTTGAGAGTTCCTTATACTGCAAGCAGATCCAACCAGTCCATTCTAAAGGAGATCAATCCTGGATGTTCATTGGAAGGACTGATGCTAAAGCTGAAACTCCAATACTTTGGCCACCTCATGCGACGAGTTGACTCACTGGAAAAGTCTCTGATGCTGGGAAGGGTTGGGGGCAGGAGGAGAAGGGGACGACGGAGAATGAGATGGCTGGATGGCATCACCGACTCTGTGGACATGAGTTTGAGTGTACTCCGGGAGTTGGTGATGGACAGGGAGGCCTGGCGTGCTGTGATTCATGGGGTCGCGGAGAGTCGGACACGACTGAGCGACTGAACAGAACAGACAGAACAGAATCTTTACTATTGTCTCTTTCATTTCTTTTTCATTTATTTCTGCTTTGATCTTTATGATTTATTTCCTTATACTAATTTTGGGGTTTTTTGTTCTTTTTTTCCCAGTTGTTTTAGGTGTAAAGTTAGGTTGTCTATTCGATGCTTTACTTGTTTCTTGAGGTAGGATTGTATTGCTATAAACGTCCCTCTTAGAACTGCTTTTGCTGCATCCCATAGGTTTTGAGTTGTTGTATTTTCATTGTCATTTGTTTCTAGAAATTTTTTGATTTCCCTTTTGATTTATTCAATAACCTGTTCGTTATTTAGAAATGTGTTGTTTAATCTCCATGTATTTGTGTTCCTTAGAGTTTTTTTCTTGTAATTAATATCTAATCTCATAGCATTGTATTTGGAGAAGATGCCTGATAAAATTTAAATTTTCTTAAATTTACAGAGGTTTAATTTGTGACCCAAGATGTGGTCTATCCTGGAGAATGTTTCATGTGCACTTGAGAAGAAGGTATTTTCTTCTGCATTTGGTTGGAATGTCCTGAAGATATCAATGAGATCCATCTCATTTAATGTATCATTTAAGACTTATGTTTTCTTATTAATTTTCTGTTTTGATCATCTGCCCATTGGTGTGAGTGGTGTATTAAAGTCTCCTACTAGTATTGTGTGGATGAGATACATTAATTTCTCCAGTGATAATTTCTCCTTTTATGTCTGTTAGTGTTAGTCTTATGTTTTGAGGTGCTTCTATGCTGGGTGCATAAATATTTACAATTGCTTATGTCTTCCTCTTGGATTGACCCTTTGATCATTATGTAGCATCCTTCCTTATCTCTTGTAATGGTCTTTATTTTAAGGTCTATTTTGTCTGATATGAGGATTGCTACTCCAGTTTTCTTTTGCCGCCCATTTCCATGGGAAATATTTTTCCATCCTCTCACTTTCAGTCTACATGTGTCTTTAGGTCTGAAATGGGTTTCTTGTAGACAGCATATACATGGGTCTTGTTTTCATATCCATTTGGCCAGTCTGTGTCTTTTGGTTGGAGGATTTAATCCATTTACATTTAAAGTAATTATTGATATATATGTTCTTCTTGCCATTTACTGAACTGCTTGGGGTTGATTTTGTAGATGTTTTTTCTTCTCTTGTATTTTTTGACTATATAATTCCCTTTAACATTTGTTGCAAAGATGGTTTCGTGGTACTGAACTCTCTTAACTTTTCCTTTTCTGAAAAACTTTTAATTTCTCCATCAATTTTGGATGAGATCCTTACCAGGTGCAGTAATCTCGGTTGTAGATTTTTCCCTTTCAATACTTTAAATACATCCTGCCATTCCATTCTGGCCTGCAGAGTTTCTGCTGAAGGATCAGCTGTTAAGCATATGGGGTTTCCCTTTTACGCTACTTGTTGCTTCTCCCTAGCTGCTTTTAATATTCTTTCTCTGTATTTAGTCTTTGTTGGTTTGATTAGTATGTGTCTTGGCGTGTTTCTCCTTGGGTTTATCTTGTATGGGACTCTTTGTGCCTCTTGGACTTGATTGACTATTTCCTTTTCCATGTTGGGGAAATTTTCAACTATAATCTCTTCAAAAATCTTCTCATACCCTTTTTCTCTTCTTCTTCTGGGACCCCTATAATTCAAATATTGGTGCATTTGATATTATCCCAGAGGTCTTTGAGACTATCCTCTGTTCTTTTTATTCCTTTTACTTTATTCTGCTCTTCAGAAGTTATTCCCACCATTTTACCTTCCAGCTCACTGATTCGTTCTTCTGCTTCAGATATTCTGTTATTTATTCCATCTAGAATACTTTTAATTTCAGTAATTGTGTTTGTCTGTTTATGTTTATTCTTTAATTCTTCCAGGTGAACAAAGGAAATCAAAAATTATATTTACCAGTTAAGAACAAAACTAACTAAAGCACAAACTGGAAAACAAAACTAAAGCAAGGTGCCAAGTGGGGAATAAAGCAATGAAAACAAAACTAACAAATATGTTGAGAAGAAAGAAAAGAAAGAAAGAATAGATATGTAAAGTTAAATAGAGGTAGATGAAGATTTATACACGTTAAAGATTAACTGCAGGGGAAAAGAATAGCAGGAAAAGCAAACAAAGGAATAAATATAGAAAAAATATACCAGGTTTAAAACAATTAAAAATTAAAATTATAAAAAAGAGAAAAGAAAAAAGAAAAAAATGGAAAAAGAAAGAAAAAAGGAAAAAAGAAAGAATAACTACAGTACTGCAGAAGCCCAACATAGAGGCAGAGGTTTATAACAACAATAAAAAAAATGTGACTGAAAATGCACTTTTACATATACACCTGTACACAAAATAAAAACAGTTCAACAAAAATAGAGTACAATAGATTGACCTGGCGAACAAAGGAAACCAAAAATTATACAGACCTGAACAAAACTAACTAAAGCACAAACTGGAAAACAAAACTAAAGCAAGGTGCCAAGTGGGCAATAAAGCAATGAAAATAAAACTAACAAATAAACTAACAAATGTTGAGAGGAAAGGAAAGAAACAAAAGAAAGAATAGATATGCAAAGTTAAATAGAGGTAGATGAAGAAGATTTATATACATTAAAAATTAACTGCAGGAAGAAAAGAAAATAGGAAAGGCAAACAAAGGAATAAATGTAGAAAAAATAATAGTAGGTTTAAAAAATTAAAAGAAAAAAAAAGAAAAGAAAAAAAAAGGAAAATTCCACAGAACAGCAAAATCCCAATGTAGGGACAGAGGTTTGTAACAACAATAAAAAATCTTACTGAGGGGGAAAATAAAAAACAACAAAACAGTTCAAAAGCTTAGTTAGGTTTCACAGTGCCAATAAAATCGACAACTACAACAGAGGGGGAGAAACAGAAAAAAGAAAAAAATCCAAAAGAATCTACAGAGCAAGTCAAAACATAAGAGTAATAAATGTTTTTCTTGAGTCTCTGCTGTCAGAGTCCTTTCCCATACTGGGAGTCACAGTCCACCTCACCTCCCTAGGATGCCCTCCAACACTGTGCTGATCTCTGGACCTGCTGTGGGGGCAGCTCAGATTCCAATCTGGTCCTATTCCTGTGTGTTCTTGCCTCCAATGTCCACAGCTATCAGAACTAGTGTGTTTTCTTTTGTGGGGGCTCTCAGTATCCTTTTATATATTCCACAGACACAGAGTCTGCCTAGATGATCGTGTGGACTTAATCTGAAGCCTGTACAGCTGGTGGGAAGGTTTTGGGTCTTCTTCCTTAGCCACATTGCCACTGGGTTTCAATTGTTGTTTTATTTCCATCTCTGCACATGGGTCATCCACTGGGGTTTGCTCCTGAGGCTGCCGTAGAGGACTTGGGTTTGCTCCTATGAGGGCCAGGTGTGGAGGAGGTGCAGCTGCTTGGGTCACAGGGGTTCTGGCAGCACCAGGTACTCAGGGGGGTTGGTGGCTAGGGCAACAGGAAATATAGTGCTCTAGAAGGTGCAACCAGTACTGGCCAATACGCTCCAGTATTCTTGCCTGAAGAAACCTTCTCCCTGACAGAGAAGCCTGGCAGGCCACAGTCTGCTGCTGCTGCTGCTGCTGCTGCTAAGTCAGTCTACAGGGTCACAAAGAGTCGGACTTGACTGAAGCAATCCTGTGCGCATAGATGCAAGATTTCTTTTTTCCCTGTAGCAGCTCTGCCCCAGTGAGGGTTGCGTGTGAAGGCTGCACAGCTGCATGGCTTGCGAGGACCCTGGCAGCGCCAAGTGTGCAGGGACATGGACTACCTCTGCTGCAGGAGTTATGGCCCTGCTGCTGCTGCTAAGTCGCTTCAGTCGTGTCCGACTCTCTGCGACCCCACAGACGGAAGCCCACCAGGCTCCCCCGTCCCTGGGATTCTCCAGGCAAGAACAGTGGAGTGGGTTGCCATTTCAGAGTCTTATTTTGAGCCTCTTGTAGCTGGCGTCAGAAGGCCTCTTTGGCCAGTCTTTCTCTTAGGTCCGCCCATTCGGGCACGTAGAGGGCTCCTTTGCCTGGGGTCCTTCTCTGTTGTTCAGTGTGTCAGGCACATAGAGGGGGTCCCCCTTACTTGGGTCCTACTCTGTAGTTTGGTGCATCAGTCACTTAAAGGGACACCCTGGGTGGGGTCCTACCATGTAGTTTGGGGAATCAGTCACTTATAGAAGCACCCTGGGTGGGGTCCTACTCTGTAGCTCAGTGGTCAGGCATTTGATGGGACAGCCTTTCTGTTGTTCAGCTGCCAGTGCTGGCATGTGGGGTGAGAGAGGCTGTGGTGATGGATCCATCCCCTATGCGTGACTCAGCAGTATCGCCTTACTTCTATGTCTGCCTGGCTTTCCTCAGCAGGTATTTCCCACCACAGTCTCCTCCCTCACATCCCCTTGATCCGTCTCTCCACAGTCAACAGTAGCCCTCGCCCTGGGATTGCTCCACAATCCCTAAACTCCAGCTCCCAGTCACTGCATCTTCCAGGGGACCTGTGTCCCTGTCCAGGGTGTGTATGGCTGCAGCAAGGACTGTCTGATTCTCATTCCATTTAGGCTGCCACAGATCAGCTGTTTCACTCTCAGCCTTAAATGTTTCTCCTCTGACTCAGGCAATTGCCCCGATGTGGGCATCAGACCCCTGCTTCAGTTCCCCCACCCGCTGAGGGCAGGTCCAGTCCTACTAACACTCCTGTTTTTTCCCCTTAGTTTCTTCATCCTACCGAGTTTTAGTGGTTCTGTATACTCTTTTCCACTGGTCAGGGACTCCTCTCTGCTCTCAGCTGGTGTTCTGCATGCACTTCTGTGTCTGAAGGTGTATTCCTGATGTATCCATGGAGAGAGATGTACTCCAAGTCCACCTACTCTGCCATCTAGTTCCTCTCCATTCACTTCTTATTGATTATATTTTCTACTGTTTCTATTAGAGAGCATCTATGAATCTTACTTCTGATTGTATAATTTTCTCAGGTTGTTTTCTTTTACTTTGCCCTCATATTTGATACATTGTTCATCAGGATATAGAATAATAAGCTCCAAGTTACATTTCTTGTGGACTTTGAAGATATTTATCCATTCCTTTCTTGTATTTAGTGATTCTGATTAAAGTCTGATGTCAAGCAAATTTTATTCCTTTCTAAGATGCTAATAAGCTTTGTCATTTTGAAAATTTTAGCTCTTTTCTTTTAATTAGTACTCTAAAATTTTACCAAATGTATTTAAGCACGTGGATGTTTTTGTTTGTCTCAAAGGAAATTGCTTACTCATTTGCACTGGAACTCAATGCCCTTTCTAAACTGGAGATTCACATATTGCTTCTGTTCTGAGTCAGTTTTTCTATCATTATCTTACCATCCCCTTACTTTCATCTCTCTAGGTTCTCTTTGTGCAATTCTTGTTACATGAAAGTCAGAAATATCTTCATGAACTCCCAATTTGTTTTGTATTTTCCATTTTTAAGCTTTTGTTTACTGCTTTTTTTTTTTTTTTTAAATTCACTTCTGTCTTTTAACTGGTCTTCCCCGTTGGCTCAGTGGTAAACATTTTGACTGCCAATGCAGGCAACGTAGGTTAGACGCCTGGGTCAGGAAGATCTCTTGGAGAAGGAAAGGGAGACTCACTGCAGTATTCTTGCCTGGGAAATCCCATGGACAGAGGAGCGTGGCAGGCTATAGTCCACCAGGTCCCAAAAGAGTCGGACATGACTTAGCAACTAAACAACAATCTTTTAACTATGGAATAATCTGAAATTGTTGTGTTTATTTCAATGCTCACTTTTTCATTTCTGAAATTAATTCTTGTGATTTTATAGGAATATATTTTGCAGTTCTTGATGCATTCCTACTCTTAATTCTTATTTTTGCATTTCTGAGACTATTAAGCATAAGTTGTTCTACTTGTTGCATTTTTCCCCTATTCTTGTGATTACCTTTTTTATTTATCAGTGTTTGATGTTTTGATTTTGTCCTTATTTTGGTATTTGCCATTTTTGAAGGCAGTGGGTAAGACATAGGACTTTCTGTACCTTTGCATTTTAAATAAATTATTTCCATTTTATGATAAACCTATCATTGTGTTTGATGAGCTTAGAGTTTGAAGATCTGACACCTATTATGTAAAATGTTCATATTGAAATGATTGTCTTATTCATTTTAAAAATGCAATGTTTTTTTTTTTTAATAATGTTAAAGGCATTCTTTCTCACCTCCTTAACTTACTTTTTTTCTTTTTAAAAATCCTTTTTTTTTTTACTAGGATTAGATTAGGATTACAGTCATTAGCTTTTACTTAGGAATCCTTAGGGAATTATGTGTTGAGTTTGGAGGGGCAGCTTTCCCAAATACGTCTTCTGGGACCACTGGAAAATATGCTGTTTCTCTGGACAATCTCTTAGGTGTTCTCAACCAGGAAATTCAGAGAAATTGTTTTTTATTCACAGGTGTCCCACGTAAATAATCTTACATCCTGGTAAATATGGGATAAGCAATACTGTTGGAACAGGGCAGAAATCTGAAGAACCTGAACACTCATTCTGTTGAAGCTGGGACACACTCTATTTGGCCAGAGTGAAGAGATTAAACTGAAACTTCATCTCAGGTAAAGTTCTGGGTCCTTGTTGAACAAACACTTAGACTTCTGCTGAATGCTATTTTAATCCCAAATTGGTGACGTTTACTGTGTTTTGTGGCACTTAAATTTCAAAATCATGTTTCTGGCACTTGACAGCAAAGGTCAGTGGTGCTAAACCACTTCCACCTGCTAAAATCAGTTGTATTTTAAGCAGGTTTAAGTGAGGTGCATCATTTGGAAATAGTTTGCAAAAATGCCTGTTTTCTCAGGGGGGAAGTAACCAGTGTGCCTGAGGTTTCTGAGTGTTTCCAGGATTAAACTTGATCTCTCCGTCAATCAACTAGGAATCAAGAAGGTAAACTGGATAGCAGTTTTACTAATCTGAACAATTTTTGAACCTTGGAGAATTTTGTTGCCGTATTGATATCCCTGCACACTAGTCCTAGGCTAGAATTTTACTGACTTGCTCTATAATATTGTGTCATTCTTAGAGGCTGATTGCCTTCCCTTGACAGGAAGCACAACCTAATAGCTAATTTCAGCTAAAGCTGATAAAGATAGTGCTAGAAATGACTTAAGTCACTGTAGTCAAATATGGTGGTAAAAAACTTGCTTTCCACAGTTTACTCTTATCAAGATGGGAGATAGACAAATGTCAAACAGTTTGAAGTTTTAATTTGTTTAGAGCAGGAATCAAAATTTAACTTCTGTGCAAGTTACTTATTTGCTTGTTTGTTTACATGTCCTGTGGGGTTGCAAAGGAAAGGGAGGGGAGACTATTCAAATTCCCTGATATGCATGCTGGCAATGGAAATATTGTGACTAAGTCATTTTGTATTTTGCACATGGATTTATTTAGCATTAGTCGATTAAATTTTGAATTCATAGCACGAGTTACTATTTTAGTTGTTTAATATTTCCTGTATATTATAAACGAAAAGAAAAAAGAAGTTACAGGGAAAACGGAAATGCTGATTTTAAGGAAAAAGGAGTTTAAACTAACACTGCATGTATGCTTAGTCACTCAGTCATGCCTGACTCTTTGTGACCCCGTGGACAGCAGCCTGCTGGTTCCTTTGTGTGTGGGATTTCTCAGAATACTGAAGTGGTTTGCCATTTCCTTCTCCAGGGGATCTTCACAATCCAGGGGCTAAATCTGTACCTTCTATGTCTCTTGAATTGGCAGACAGGTATTTTACCAATTGAGCCACCTGGGAAGCCCCGAAACTGTTGGATCAAAGGTTTTCCCTCTCCTCAATAGAATGATCTTATAATGTCTGTTGGTGTAGTTCAGATATGAAAACTGGAGAATGGCCTGTCAGGTAACCCTGGAACCCTGGTCCGGGCTTCAGAAACAAATCCCCTTAGGTTGTGACTTTAAAGGACTTTGATGTCTCTGAAAAATTAATCTTAATAATTACATCATAATTCATGAATTATAATTACTATAGTTATAATAACAAAAACATTCACAGTTATAGTAATAAATTGAATAGCTAAGGAAAAATAGAAAACTATCAAGCTAAGTAACTTTGGATTTTATTTAAATTCCTAAAAAATGATGCTGTGAAAGTGCTGCACTTGATACGCCAGCAAATTTAGAAAACACAGCAGTGGCCACAGGACTGGAAAAAGGTCAGTTTTCATTCCAATCCCAAAGAAAGGCAATGCCAAAGAATGTTTAAACTACTGCACAATTGCACTCATCTCACATGCTAGTAAAGTAATGCTCAAAATTCTCCAAGCCAGGCTTCAACATTACATGAACCATGAACTTTCAGATGTTCAGGTTGGATTTAGAAAAGGCAGAGGAACCAGAGATCAAATTGCCAACTTTCGCTGGATCATCAAAAAAGCAAGAGAGTTCCAGAAAAATATCTACTTCTGTTTTATTGACTACGCCAAAGTCTTTGACTGGGTGGATCACAACAGACTGTGGAAAATTCTGAAAGAGAGGGGAATACCAGGCCACCTGACCTGCCTCCTGAAAAATCTGTGCGCAGGTCAAGAAGAAACAGAACTGGACGTGAAAAAATAGACTGGTTCCAAATCCAGAAAGGAGTACATCAAGGCTGTATAGTGTCACCCTGCTTATTTAACTTATATGCAGAATACATCATGCAAAATGCTGGGTGGGATGAAGCACAAGCTGGAATCAAGATTGCTGGGAGAAATATTGATAACCTCAGACAGGCGGGTGACACCACCCTTATGGCAGAAAGTGAAGAAGAACTAAAGAGCTTCTTGATGAAAGTGAAAGAGGAGAGTGAAAAAGTTGGCTTAAAATTCAACATTCAGAAAACTAAGATTGTGACATCTGGTCCCATCACTTCCTGGGAAATAGATGGGGAAATAGTGGAAAAGTGACAGATTATTTTGGGGGGCTCCAAAATCACTGCAGATGGTGACTACAGTCATGATATTAAAACACTCTTGCTCTTAGCAAGAAAAGCTATGACCAGCCTACACAGCATATTAAAAAGCAGAGACATTACTCTGCCAACAAAGATCTGTCTAATCAAAGCTATGGTTTTTGCAATAGTCTTGTATAGATGTGAGAGTTGGACTATAAAGAAACCTGAGCACATAGAAATTGATGTTTTTGAACTGTGGTGTTGGAGAAGACTCTTGCGAGTCCCTTGGACTGCAAGAGATCCAACCAGTCCATCCTAAAGGAAATCAGTCCTGAGTATTCATTGGAAGGACTGATGCTGAAGCTGAAGCTCTAGTACTTTGACCAAGTGATGCCAGGAACTCACTCACTGGAAAAACCTTGATGCTGGGAAAGATTGAAAGCAGGAGAAGGGGGTGACAGAGGATAAAATGGTTGGATGACATCACCGACTCTGTGGACATGAGTTTGAGTAAGCTCCGGGAGTTGGTGATGGACAGGGGGGCCTGGCGTGCTGTGATTCATGGGGTTGCAAAGAGTCAGACACGACTGAGCAACTGAACTGAACTGAAGTAACTCTGGGGCTCAGGCTGTATATTCCTTACAATGTGTTTCCTATGCATATTTCTATTAGAATTCTTTTCTTGAAAATATAAGAAAAGCCATTATGACCTGACATTGACTTGGCGCCCCACACTCTTGCCTAAGGAAAAACAGCAGGATGAGGAATGAGTGGGATGAGGCTTGATTCAGGGCTCAGAGAGCATGACTAGGACCCAGGCTTTAGTCCACTGTCCTCCACTTGCCGAGAAATGCACACGTCCTTACACAGGCCCCGCCCAGGATAAGGGTGTGGGCATGAACTAACATGACTGCTGAGTTAAAACACCTTTCCCCCTTTAGGATGATCTTATAATGCTAAAACATTTATATCGAGTGTAACTTAGAAAAGGCTCTTTTTCATTTTTTATGTTGGAGGGAGAAATGGATATAAATTCTGCTCTCTGAACAAGAAGTATCTTCTCTCACTTGTAATTTTGTTATAGGTGACAATGCCCAATGAGACCCCTAGCCACAATTGTTGGAATTAATTGATTTTAAAATTTCAGTTGTCACATCAGGACATTCATTCTCAGGAGGAATCTATTACCTAGGGTGCGCTTACTCTTAACCTTTTTCTTTGAGGAATAATCATAGTAAACTGATAATGACAATGACAAAAGATGTTAACCACCATCATGTCTGTGGTTTTAAATAGTTTTGCTCAGACTGTAAAGCCAAGAGAGTGCTGAGCCTCTAAATATGAGGGCTCAGGAACTCTGTGTTAGATCGTATGTGGGTTAGTTTCTTGAAGCACAAGTGGGGCAGATTAAACCACCTAACCAGGGCTGTGCTGGAGATTGAAATACACTAACATAGTGAAGATGCAGATGTTATTTGCATTGTTCAAATGCCATAAAAATTTAAGAAATCATTTGAATGACAAAAAGCACTTCTACTAATCTTAAGCATAGTTTTTTTTTTTTCCCCTGAACATAAAAGGTAGCCATTTTTTAATATGAAGTATTTTGGTCTATAACTTGCACACAATTTCATTAAAATTCATTACAAATCACAAAATGTAATTTTGCTGAGAAACTTAGGCTACTGCTTATTTTTCTGGATTAATGGTCAAGATTTCAATTATAATAAGTTTTTGTTGCTTTTTTTGAGTACAGCACAATCTGGGGTTGTGGGGAAAATGCCAGGCCAGATGTGATAAGCTAGAGCTACTTGTATGAAACATCTTTGGAACTCGTCCTCATTTGTAAAGTGGAAGGGTGACACCATAGGGGAATATATCATTTTCTCTTTTAGGGTTCTATTATTCTATAGACAATCTATTGTGCTTACAATGGTTCTACCTAACAGGTTTTTTTTTTTTATTTTAATTTTACTATGGTACAAAAGCAATAGGCATTCAGTAAAAACCAAACTGAAATTTGACCTTTCCCCAGGATAGCAATATAATATGTTATATTTGAACTGGAACCACCAGATGATTCTTCCAAAATAAAATACAAATATTAAACTTATAACACTGTCTTACTTGGTTCAGGCTGCTGTTAACAAAATTACCATAGACTGGATTGCTTGTAAACAACAGAAATTTATTTCTCACATTTTGATGGGTAAGAAGTTCAAATTTAAGGTACCAGCAAATTCAGTGCCTTGTGAGGGTCCACTCTGATTCATAGAGGCTGTATCCTCACATGGAGAAATAGAGAATAGAGTTCTCTGGGGTCCTTTTCATAAGGGCACTAATTCCATTCATGAGATCTCTACTCTCATGACCTAATCATCTTTCAAAGGCCTCCATCCCCTAATACCAACATACGGAGACTAGGTCTCAAAATTAATTTGGGGCATGGGGACATAAACATTCAATCTACAACAAATACTAAATCAAGTTTGGAGAAGGAAACACAAAAAGTACCTGCAATTTATCAAATAGTAGAAAATTTTGTTTTTCTTTTATATATTCTCTTAGTTTTTATTAATATACTTATAAATTTATACAATTATAATTATGTTGACTATGGCATTGGTGACCCACTCCGGTACTCTTGCCTGGAGACTCCCATGGACCGAGGAGCCTGGTGGGCTGCAGTCCATAGGGTCGCTAAGAGTCGGACACGACTGAGAGACTTCCCTTTCACTTTTCACTTTCATGCATTGGAGAAGGAAATGGTGGCCCACTCCAGTGTTCTTGCCTGGAGAATCCCAGGGATGGGGGAGCCTGGTAGGCTGCCGTCTATGGGGTTGCAGAGTCGGACACGACTGATGTGACTTAGCAGCAGCAGCATACCATATTTTGTTTTTTTAAAAAAATTGTCACATTGTAAACATTTACTATGGCAACGATTGCTATATTTTTCCAGTTTCATTGAGAAATAATTGACCTATGCCCTTAAACCGTATAAGATTTACAGCATAACAATTTGATTTAAATATATTGTGAAGTGATTACCACAATAGGTTTTAACATCCACTATTTCATGTATATACAATAAAAGAAAAGATAAAACCTTCTCCTTGTGATGAGAACTCTTAGGATCTACTCTCTTAACAAGTTCCACGTATGTCATGCAGCAGTGTTAACTATGGTCATCAAGTGTGTTACTTTCCTAATCCTTATTTGTCTTATGAATGGAAGTTTGTACCTTTTGAATTCCTTCACTTGATTCCCCTTTCCTGACTCCCTGCCTCTAATAACCATCAATCTGATCTCTTTTTCTATAAGCTTGGTGGTTTTATTTGGTTTTTATTTTTGGAGATTCCACACATAAATCAGATCATACAATATTTGTCTTTCTCTGGTGGACTTAATTCATTTAGCATAATACCTTCAAGGTTCACCCATGTTGTTGCAAATTATAGGATTTCCTTATTTTTTTGGCTGGATTTTATATATATATATATATATATATATATATATGTATATGTATACACAGACATACATATTTATATATCTCATGACTTCTTTATCCATTCATCCACTGATGGACAATATGAATGTAATTATTATTTTTAAAAGGTATAAATAAGTTCATTAAGCAATTTATTGAGCCATTCAATTCATTTATTCTTGGACATTTAAAGACAAGTATAGTCTCAATATAAAATGCACTGAAACTTTAATTGTAAGATTATTCTTAGTTTAATATGTAATCGCTTTGTGAATTATTTTGATCTATATTTACCTAAATTATTTTCATAAAGGTATAAATGAGTAATAAAAATCCCTTTAAAGTCCATCACATTTTTTTCTATTTTAAACATTTGACTTATGAATGATTTTTAAAGTCCACAGTTTTAACATAAATTCTTAAAATTCAGGATAATAGTTTCCAACCACTGACAGAATGTGGTTCTCTGATCTGTAACTGCATACATTTGGGTTTAGTGGTGGCGTAGGTGGTAGTGATTTAGTTGCTAACACATGCCTGACTCTTGCAACCCCATGAACTGTAGCCCACCAGGCTCCTCTGTCCATCTGATTTCCCAGGCTAGATACTGGAGTGGGTTGCCATTTCTTTCTCCAGGGGATCTTCCCGACTCAGGTGTCGAACCCAGGTCTCCTGCATTGCAGGTGGATTCTTTACCAACTAAGCCAGCTGGGTTAATAAAAGAAGCCAATGACTTGCAAAATACCAAACACTAAAAAAATTACTATTATATTTTACCAAACTGAATTTAGAGCACATAATATATTATCATACATTATATATATTATTTAATATGTAATCATAAAATATAATATTTAATATAATAATGTTACATGGTAATATATAATAACATGATAGTATTATATAATAATGTATTGCATATAATATATATTTATATAATATGCATATAATAGGAATGTACATATACTAATGCTTTTCTTCAATGGTTCTAGATTTAAATTCACAGTTATGAAAATTTCCCCATCTTATATGTTATGAAGTAATTCAACAGTGTAATCCTCAAGTACATTATTCATGTAGAATTTATCCTGTCATAAGTTCTGACAAATAGATCTAATCCTAGAGGTTTGCCAGACATTCCATGACATCGTTAAAAAAAAAAATCTTTTCCTACTTAATTTTGGTGTCACATTTTATTGCGCAATAAATTTCCAGATACAATTAGCTTTCCATTGTCTATTCTCTTACTTTGATTGCCTATCAGTATAGCAATTCCATACTACTATAATACAAAATGTGCTTTAATGCCTGGGAATATGCTTTAATGCCTGGGAAGGCATCCTCCTTTCTTTTTTTTTTTTTGTTCATCTATTCTTTAAATAAAATTTACAACAAATCTAGCACTATAAAAATATATGATGTTTTTAATTGAAACAGTATTAAATTTCTAATTCAAGTTATGAGGAGCTGACATCTTTATGAATATCTTATCTGGACACAAAGCTCCAGTTAAGCAAGATGAATAAGCTCTAGAGGCCTGCTGTACAACATCATACCTATAGGCAACAGTAATGTACACATAAAATTGTTAAGAAGGGAAATCTCATGGTTAACTGTTCTTGCTAAATGAATAAGTGTAAATAATTATATTATATTATAAACCTTTCTAGTGGATAATCACTTTGTTTATGGTGGTCTAAAACTACAAATGCCTTTACAATGCTACAAGATTATTTTCATGATCCTCATTGACAACAAACTGGCAACATCATCTGCCATTTTAGATTGTGAATGTAGTATTTCAAAGTTTTGTTTCTTTTGGGAATTTGTGGGCCTTGAAGCATTATTGGAACATAATTTAATAAACCTACTACATGTAATAACTTAAGGTATCTAATGACTTTGCTAATTATTTATTTGCTGAACAGCCTAAAATATCTCCCTCTTGTGTAGCTAATTTTAAGGCTCTAAATCAATCAACCAATACAAGAAAACTTACTTTTAAAACTTGATTTACCTGAGGAGGGTGGGGAAAGCATCTTAAAAATGGGCTGTCTAATAAGTTATAAGGTAAAACTTCATTAGTTTATAATCTAGTGTCATTCATTATCTTTTTTTTTAAACAATAACGGATTGGTTGGAAAATCATAGATCTTCATTTGTAAGACAGAGGGATATAACGATATTATATGAAATAGCATGATTTATTGAACTTGGGAATTTCAGTAAGAGGCTGAGTGGCTTTCAAATCCAGTAAAAACTGTCTCTTTGATTATCACATTTGATATAGTGGGAACTGTCACTGTTCCTTGCTAAGAAAATATGTAATATGACTTCTGCAAAACCTCTGTGGCTTCCTGTCCATCACTGACCTTTCTGAATCATTTATTCCCACGCTTTCCTTGAAAGTGTGTGTGAACCAGGATGCTTCACAGTGTTTCCTGACTGGCTGCCTTATGGAGCAAAATAAAGAAAGACTTAAACTTCACAATTGCCAATAATGAGCAATCATTACTCAAATTACTCCAAGCACTGATTAGGTTTAAAGTAATGAAGAAAGCACCGTAATCAATCATCATCAACCCAAAGGAAGTCAGTCTGCATGGAGAGACCCTAGGAATTAGCACAGGGCTCCACCTACAGGGTTCTGGGGGTGGAAGAACGGCAGGCCAGCTTCAGGCCACATGGACTCTGTACTGTGTGCTGCTTCCCAATGCTGGCCACCCCCACTGTCCTGTACAGAATTCTGAAAGGAGGAGAACTAAATTCAAAGGCTCTTTCCAAAACAAACAAGCAGTCTCGATTGAATCACAGTGTCATATGGCATCATTAGAAAATAATAATACTAAATAGAAGTATTAAGACAATCGTACTACACACAGTAAAGATTAGGTATTAGATAGATTGACATACAGGTAAATAATTAAATCTCCAACTATGCTATATGGTGACCAACCACCTTAGTTTATTAGAATTGATGGGTTCCTGGTATACGAAGTTCTCAGTTTTAGAAACAGCATAGTCCTGGCAAACTGAGTTGAACTGGTCACCTTTCTGTGTTACTACCTTTCCAAAGAAATGATGTTTTAAAATTCAGTTTATATTAATTATGGAGAGGGCTTGGAAGATCATCAGTAGCAAATTCTTTTGCCTGATTTTTACTATAAAAAGCAGAGAACAACTTTTTTAGTGACTGTAACATCCTCTTGGTAGGGACTTGTGCAACATTTGGTCTCTACCATTTGATCAGGAAAGCTGGATAGCCAGGAGATTCATCCCTTGCCATGTGAATTGTTTTATACACTTGCCAGTTTATTGAGATTCTGCATATCTGAGAAACAATTTTAATGGCAACATTAAGAATAAGCATGAGTCAGTTTTCAGTTCAGTTCAGTTCAGTCGCTCAGTCATGTCCAACTCTCCGCGACCCCATGAATCACAGTACGCCAGGCCTCCCTGTCCATCACCAACTCCCGGAGTTCACTCAAACTCATGTCCACAGAGTCGGTGATGCCATCCAGCCATCTCATTCTCTGTCGTCCCCTTTTCCTCCCGCCCCCAACCTTTCCCAGCATCAGACTCTTTTCCAGTGAGTCAACTCGTCGCATGAGGTGGCCAAAGTATTGGAGTTTCAGCTTTAGCATCAGTCCTTCCAATGAACACCCAGGATTGATCTCCTTTAGAATGGACTGGTTGGATCTCCTTGCAGTCCAAGGGACTCTCAAGAGTCTTCTCCAACACCACAGTTCAAAAGCATCAATTCTTCGGCGATCAGTTTTCTTCACAGTCCAACTGTCACATCCATACATGGCCATGGGAAAAACCGTAGCCTTGACTAGACCGACCTTTGTTGGCAAAGTAATGTCTCTGCTTTTCAATATACTATCAAGGTTGGTCATAACTTTCCTTCCAAGGAGTAAGCGTCTTTTAATTTCCTGGCTGCAATCAGCATCTGCAGTGATTTTGGAGCCCCCAAAAATAAAGTCTGACACTGTTTCCACTGTTTTTCCATCTATTTCCCATGAAGTGATGGGACCAGATGCCATGATCTTTGCTTTCCAAATGTTGAGCTTCAAGCCAACCTTTTCACTCTCCTCTTTCACTTTCATCAAGAGGCTTTTGAGTTCCTTTTCACTTTCTGCCATAAGGGTAGTGTCATCTGCATATCTGAGGTTATTGATATTTCTCCCAGCAATCTTGATTCCAGCTTGTGCTTCTTCCAGCCCAGTGTTCCTCATGATATACTCTGCATATAAGTTAAATAAGCAAGGTGACAATAGACAGCCTTGACATACTCCTTTTCCTATTTGAAACCAGTCTGTTGTTCCATGTCAAAGGTCACACAATAAGGAAATTAAAGTTACCAAACACACTTAAAAATTTGTGTTCACAGATGGATACACATATTTACTGTTGAAAGAACCATATAACAAATAGGCATTTATTGATAGTCCATTTGTAAGATAACAGGTTGTGTTCTGTCCCACATTTTACTAACCAGATATTATCCAGAGGAGAAATCAGCTGATTATCTAATTTAAATACATATGTGAGTGGTGTTTGGTTATGGTCTGATCTATATAGTTGTTCTTCAGGCAGCAAGTTGTGTCCAACTCTTAGAGACCCTATGGACTGCAGCACACCAGGCTTCACTGTCCTTCACCACCTCCCAGAGTTATGCAGTATGCAATGCGAATAAGATATAAATAGGCTCAGTCTTCTATTTTTTTTCCATCTTGAATTGGTTAGAGAAGCAATAGAAAATCAGGAGATTTCAAAAAGATGAATTATGTTTTAAAATATCCTTGAAAATATTTACAAAATTTCATGCTAATGGTGCCCATAATTAAACTCCAGTGTCATGAACCGCTTCACAGAGCTAGGTTCTCAAGATCATGACAAGCTAGATTTTTTGTTTTATATGAAAATTTCTACATTACCCTTATTTAAAATGTATGTGAACTGTCTATCGTTGACATAAATTATTTCCATGGAAACCCAGGAACAGAACCAAATAGATGTCATCTCGACATAGTAACGAAGGGGACTGCAGAGGAAGTTTCTTGTCAATGTCTTGGTCAAGATACTGATTGTAAACATTTTAAAACTAAATCATCGCAACTGTGACTGAGAGTCATCGGGTATTAGAAAATAAATTGTCAGAGGAGACGTAAAAATTATCTTTTGGCAAAATGCGAAATAATAATAAAGGAAAAGAAAATATCATTTACACAGGGTTGGCATATAAGGATCAGAAACTGATTTGAGTCCTTAACAGTAAATTAAAATGAAAACTAGAATAACCCTTTGTCGTAATGTCAAACCCCAGTGAGGAGCCTGAGCTGAAAGTGGTTACAAAGACATACATTTAATTTCTGTATAAAACAATCAGCAATAACATTATGTCAACAATTTTTCTGTCATCCTCTTTGGTGGTTTCAGAATCATCTTAAATTTCATAATATTACATTCTTTGGTAGATCTATTCTTGTTTACTTTCTCTCTATTGAATGAAGTATACCTACTCTTGACTTGAAAATAGGAAGATTATGGATTTGAATTCCAGTTACTTAAAATGCTTATAACTACAATATTTATAGTAGTTATTTACACACACTCTTTCTCGGATATAAACTAAATAATCTTTCAAGTTCAGGCACTTAATAAAGCCAAATTTTAAGGCAATTTATTAATATGTATTAGTCAGTCTGTACTGGGGCTTCCCAAAAGACAGCACAGGTCAGGAAAAGAATGATTTCATGAACTGACTGCAAGTGAAAGTCAATCAGTCATGTCTGACTCTTTGCCATCCCTTGGACTGTAGCCCACCAGGCTCCTCTGTCCATGGAATTCTTCAGGCCAGAATACTGGAGTGGGTAGCCATTCCCTTCTCCAGGGGATCTTCCCAACCCAAGGATCGAATCCAGGTCTCCCACATTGCATGTAGATTCTTTACAGTCTGAGCCACTTCGCTTATTGATTGATTGTCTAACTGCATCCAAATCTTTAAACAACTAGGAAAGCAGGATGATGAGAAAAGCTGATATGTAAGTAAAAGTACAATTGGCTGCTTAGTCCAAAGGTCTGTATCATTTCCAAGTCCACTATGAGCTCTTGTTAGTAACTTCAGAGTTATAGCCCTATATAACCCCAAGCTATTTTTAAGGAAATAGACAATCATCCACATCCCTAATGCTGTGCTGCCACCTCACAAACTATAACTGTGAAATCCTTGTAGTGGTGTGCTTATGATGTATTGTGTCTCCGTCTTGTGTAAACTTCATGTGAGACCAGAAATTTGAGGAAGCTGCCCCTGTTTCTCACTTTAGCCCAAAATGTAGTCTTTAGCCCATTGTTCATTCCACTCTCACACATGCTCCTGTCTCTGTAAGCTCCAGTCCTTTCTAGAAAAATTACTATCAGAGTAAAGGAACTTCCTCATCTACCTTCACATTGCCAATGAACGATGCCTCATTAGACAAATCGCTTGGAACGCTGATGAGGTTTTCCTGAACACAAAAGCCAGGCCTATCGATCATCACCCCACCTGTGGCTCTTCCGTGAACAGGCAAAGGTTAGCCCAGTTCTTGGGGCCTCCATCGTGTCAGCAAAAATTAGTAAGAAGGTAGCTGAGTTGTCAATAGAGCACAGAGACAATTAGTTAATGATTAGGGAGTCAGCAGTTGGGGAATTGATGACAAAATGAGCCATCTTGGTTACATCTGCATACATTTAGAAAATCTATAGCACGATAAAAAGTGTAACACCACAGAGGGAAAAATGGTGTGCTTTGAAACCAAATTAAACAAGAGAACTTAATTGTGAGCAGAAATTTGCACAGCTTGGTAGAAGGTCGTGGCTATATCAGAATGATGTAGTAATACTGATCAAATAGATTGTTAACCTTAACTGTGCTATTTCTCTGACTTTTACATAAGGCATTCCTTCTGAATTTGTACTGATTGATTGATTCAACATATATTTATTCAGCATCCATATGGGCTAGATGATTTGTGTTTTAGGGATCATGGCAAATATGGTCAAATGATATCTTGGTATGGGCCTTTAGAACGATGAAATTTTAGTAGGATAGTCAGATTTTTAACATCTATTTTATTGATGTACAGTTGATTAACTATGTTGCATTAATTTCTGCTATATAGCAGAGTGATTCAGGTATATGTATATATACATATATATGTATATATTCTTTTTCATATTATTTTCCATTACGGTTTATCAAAGGATACTGAATATACTTCTCTGAGAGGCTGGGGTGAGCAGATGCAAACGAGCAGATGTACTGTGCTGTGCTTAGTCTTTCAGTTGCATCTGACTCTTTGCGACCCCATGGACTGTAGCCCACCTTGTCCATGGGGATTCTCCAGGCAAGAATACTGAAGTGGGTTGCCATATCCTTCTCCAGGGAATTTTTCCAATCCAGACCTCCCTCACTGCAGGCAGATTCTTTAACATATGAGCCATCAGAGAAGCCCAAACTAGTACATATAGGATGGATAAACAACAAGGTTTTACTGTATAACTTAGGGAAGTCCGATTTTAAAAAGAAAGAATAATTAAACCACTTAGAATTGTTGTTAAGTATGTTGATAATATCCTAAGTATATCTGGGGACGGTTGACAGGAAGAGGCCTTTCAGATATCTAGGAATGAAGATTAATAATCACAATTTAAAGTCTAGACTTTAACACATTTTTCTTCTTAGAAGGTGGAAATTCTTGGGTGTCCCTCCACAGGTCACATGGCATTTCTAACAGAGGAGCAACTAGAGTGGGACTGATGGGACCTTTACTGTTGGAAGTGTCAGAAGTCAGGAAGTTAGCTTGGATTTATCTTGCATTATTTAAAATTCTGCTGTGGTTTTAGCCTAAGGGTGTATCTACAGTCACTAAAAATGATGGGGGTGTCTGAGGTCATTTTTCTTACAGTTTGCAAATCACTTGAACCTGCTGTTGTCATTTAAACAGCAGCTGTGGGAAATCCTGCAAATTCAAAGTAACACTGCACAGGTGACAGACATATTTTCAAATGCTAGAAGGATTGCGCCAAGCGGAGATGCCACAGGACTCTGTGTCACCTTGGACAGAAGTCTTCTATCCTACCCCAAACAGTGGGTAAATTGTCAGGAAATTCAAATAATAAAGTCACAAAGAATCTAGAGCTAGAAAGAGCTGTCTTGAAATCATCTACTCTTTCATCATTTCACAGGGAAGTCTCCAAGGCCAAGTTCCTTGGAGAAAGATCCAGCCTAGAACCCACTCCTGCTAATCCAAGCCTGCTAAAGTTGAAGCCAAAGAGTCAAACGCCAGGTATCGTAGTGACAAAGAAGATGAAATTTCCAAGTTTTCAACCAAATGCAAACCTGTTACATTCATACTCTTTAAGTATGTATAATTTCATTTCAAACCAGCATTATTTCTCTAACTTACATACCTAAACCCCTGAATAAAATATATTCCTTCCAAATTTATTTTTACTTCCTTCAAGCCCACTTATGTACAGTTAAATCAGTTATCCAAAAATTCTCTTCCATATGAAAGCAGAAAAATTATTTAGTTGGTGGTTTTCATCTGTTAATTGGATTCTTAGTGCAAACACATATCTTGCTTTTCATTTTTCATTTGGAGGAAATGTGTGGAAAGGTGATGTTTGTTTAATAAAATCCCAACTCATTCTTCTAAAAATAAAGCTTTTTATTATTTTTATAAATTGATATCTCTAGATATGAATTTATAATGATATCTTCCTTATTTTCTAAGTTTCTCAGCAGATTGGGCCAATGTAGACACAAATAAAGTCATCAATTCCTTGGATTATTAATAAAGGGCATAATTTCAATTGAATTTACTCTGAAAAATGCCAAATCAATGGATTCACTCAATCTTCCACTCCATTTAGAACATTGCATGAAGGAATAATTTGGTTTTATAGAGATAAACTGTACTTCTTAATATTTATTATAAATAATATTTATTATAAATAGATATTTATTATAGTTCCATTGAAATAAATATTTATTATAGTTCCATTGAAATAAATATGTATTATAGTTCCATTGAAATAAATATTTATTATAGTTCCATTGAAATAAATATGTATTATAGTTCCATTGAAATTTTTGACTCCATTCAGGTGGTGAATGTGGAAGGAGGGAAGGAAATATATGACAGTGGAAATTTCCATCATATCTGTTCTCTATTTTTTATAAAATTAAAATATATATAAATTAAAAATTATATTTCTAGTTGAACATATGACCAATGGAGAGAAGCTATATTTCCCAAGTTAGATAGACAGGTAGATAAATAGATAGATATAGATAGACTAAAAATATTGATATGGATTCGATATGGATATATAGATATAGACACATTTTTATAAGGGCTTGACTCATATAACTGTGGAATCAAGAGTAAAGATCTACATCTTAGGAATCAGTGAACTAAAATGGACAAGACTGGGCATATTTAATTCAAATGACCATTGTATCTACTACTGTGGGCAAGAATGCCTTAGAAGAAATGAAATAGCCCTCATTGTCAACAAGAGTCTGAAATGCAGTACTTGGGTGCAATCTCAAAAATGACAGAATGATCTGGGTTTGTTTCCAAGGCAAATAATCCAACATCACAGGTAATCTAAGTCTATGCCCCAACCACTAATTCTGAAGAAGCTGAAGCTGACCTGTTCCATGAAGACTTAAAGACCTTCTAAGAGTCGGACACGACTAAGCGACTTCACTTTCACTTTTCACTTTCACACATTGGAGAAGGAAATGGCAACCCACTCCAGTGTTCTTACCTGGAGAATCCCAGGGACGGGGGAGCCTGGTGGGCTTCCGTCTATGGGGTCACACAGAGTCGAACACGACTGAAGTGACACAGCAGCAGCAGCAGCAGTACTAACACAAAAAAAAGACATCCTTTTTATCAGAGGTGATTGGAATGCAAAACTAGGAAGTCAAGAGATACCTGGAGTAATAGGCAAGTTTGCCCTCAAGTGCAGAATGAAGCAGGGCAAAGGCTAACAGTTCTGTTAAGAGAACACACTGGATATAGAAAGCATTCTTTTTCAATAGCACAAGAAATGCTGTACACATGAGCATCACCAGCGGCCAATACCAGACTCAGACTGATGTACTCTTTGCAGTCGAAGATGGAGAATCTTTATGAGTCAGCAAAAACAGGACCTGACGATGACTGTGACTCAGATCATGACTTTTTATTGCAAGACTCAGTCTTATGTGAAGAAAGCAGGGAAAACCACTAGACCATTCAGGTATAACCTAAATCAAATCCTTTATGATTGTACAGTGGAGATGATGAGTAGATTCGAGGGAAAAAGATCTGGTAGATAGAGTGCCTAAAGAACTATGGATGGAAGTTTGTAACACTGTACAGGAGGCAGTGATCAAAACCGTGCTAAAGAAAAAGAAATGCAAGAAGGCAAAGTGGTTGTCTGAGGAGGCTTTACCAATAGCAGAGAAAAAGAGAACTGAAAGGCAAAGGAGAAAGGGAAAGTCAGACCCAGCTGAATGCAAAGTTCCAGAGAACAGCAAGGAGAGATAAGAAGGCCTTCTGAAGTGATCAATGCAAAGAAATAGAGGAAAACAATAGAATGGGAAAGAGTAGAGATCTCTTCAAGAAAATTGAAATATCAAGGGAATATTCATGCAAAGAGGGTACAATAAAGGACAGAAATGTTAAGGACCTATCAAAACCAGAAGATATTAAAAAGAGGTGGCAAGAATGAGCTATGCAAAAATGGTTTTAATGACCCAGATAACCACAATGGTGTAGTCATTCACCTAGACCCAACATCCTGGAGTGTGAAGTTAAATGGACCTTAGGAAGCATCACTACAAATAGTGGAGGTGATGGAGTTCCAGTTGAGCTATTTCAAATCCTAAAATATGATGCTGTGAAAGCGCTGCACTCAGTATGCCAACAAATTTGGAAAACTCAGCAGTGGCCACAGGACACAAAAATGTCAGTTTTAATTACAATCCCAAAGAAAGGCAATGCTAGAAAATGTTCAAATTACCATACAATGGTGCTAACTTCACATGTTCATAAGGTAATGTTCAAAATCCTTCAAGCTAGGCTTCAGCAGTATGTAAACAAAGAACTTCCAGATGTTCCAGCTGAGTTTAGAAAAGGCAGAGGAACTAAAATCAAATTACCGTAATTCACTGAATCATAGGGAAAGCAAGGGAATTTCAGAAAAACATCTACTTTTGCTTTGTCGACTGCACTGGAGCCTTTTACTGTGTTGTTCACAACAAACTGTGGAAAATTCTTTAAGAGATGGGAGTACCAGACCACCTTACCCATCTCCTGAGAAACCTGAGTGTAGTCAAGAAGCAACAGTTAGAATTGAACATGGAACAATGGACTGGTTAAAAATTGTGAAAGAAGTATGACAAGGCTGTATATTGTCACCCTCCTTATTTAACTTCTATGCAGAGTACATCATACAAAATGCCAAGCTGGTTGAAGCTCTAGCTTGAATGCTGAGAGAAATATCAACAACCTCAGATATGTAGTTTGTATCATTCTAATGGCAGAAAGTGAAGAGGGACTAAAGAGCCTCTTGATGAGAGTGAAAGAGGAGAATGAAAAAGTTGGCTTAAATTTAAACATTAAAAAAAAACTAAGATTATGGCATCTGGTTCCATCACTTACAAGCAAATAGGAGGGGAAAAAGTGGAAACAGTGACAGGTTTTATTTTCTTGGGCTCTGAAATCACTGTGAATGGTGACTGCAGTCATGAAATTAAAAGACACTTGCTCCTTGAAAGAAAAGCTATGACAAACCTAGACAGCGTATTAAAAAGCAGAGAGATCACTTTGCCAACAAATATCCATACAGTCAAAGCTACGATTTTTCCAGTAGTCATGTACGGATATAAGAGTTGGAACATGAAGAAAGCTGAGTGCCAAAGAATTGAGACTTTTGAATTGTGGTGCTGGAGAAGACTCTTGAGAGTCCCTTGGACTCCACGGAGATCAGACCAGTCTATCCTAAAGGAAATCAACTCAATGTCCACTGGAAGGACTGATGTTGAAGCTGAAACTCCAATCCTTTGGCCATCTGATGTGAAGAGCCAACTCATTAGAAAAGACCCTCATGCTGGGAAAGATTGAAGGCAGGTGGAGAAGGGGATGACAGAGGATGAGATGATTGGATGGCATCACTGACTTGATGAACATGAGTTTGAGTGAGCTTCAGGAGTTGATGGACAGGGAATCCTGGCATGCTGCAGTCCATGGGATCGCAAAGAGTCGGATAAGTGTGAGTGACTGAACTGAACTGAGGATCTGTAATGTTTCATACCAGACTTCGTTGTCATCAAAAGCTTGAAATAAAAGTGAAGACTGTTAATATCACATATATTTATCCCTTGAGGGCTTTCCTGGTGGTTCAAACAGTAAAAAATCTTCCTGCAATGCAGGAAGCCTGGGTTTAATCCCTGGGTCAGAAAGATCACCTGCAGAGGGGAAAGGCTACCCACTCCATTACTCTTGCCTGGGAAATCCATGGACAGAGAAACCTGGTGGGCTACAGTCCATGGGGTGACAAAGAGTTGGACACAATTGAGCAACTAACACCTATTGAGGGGGATTTCTTGAGTCAAAATATTACACTCCAGTCAAAATGTATATAACGTTCATTTATAAATAACTAAAGAACTATAAAGAACTAAAGTGTGTCAAGAAGTGGATGAGTCTCTTATTTCGATATCTTTTGGAGAATAAGTCTTGAGTGAAATTTAACTGTTTTTTGTTTGTTTGTTTTCCTTTTCTGTGAGAACTACACACACAATTTTGTTGTCTAATCACCACATCAAAGTAACTGATTTGTACTTGTCCAAAATCATGCCCACTTTAATAGCTTAGAAAAGTTCCTAATTCTCCTTATGGTTTAGGAATATTTTCAAATATTTTATAATGTGGGGATTTGTCAAGTTTATTTCAGGTTTATTTTCATTCTCTAAGCCTTAAAAGGCTTCCCATTCCAAGGGTTTTAGCTGAATTGTTCAGCACTATTAACATACTATAATAAGAGGCTTTAACTTCATTGGGTTACAAGAGAACACCATGAATTCCAAAGAGAGCTTTCAGAAGATAGAGATGTAGAGAGATATAGAAGATACAGGTTATCTTCTGACCCACTTGTCTTTCCATTGATGTTCAGACATTTGGCTTTCTGTGCCTACTGCTTTGACCCACAAGCATCCAATTATTTTCAATTTAGATATACTTGTCAGCACCTTTGCTTTTCAACCCTGAGCATGGGTTTCCCAAGTTTCAAAAGGAAATTGATGTTGAAAAGAATAAGGGGAGGCTTGCAGATGTCTGACTTCCTTTCTTCTTCCTCCACAAATTAAAGTAGCTTAAATTCTGACCAGGCAGGTTGATCTAGCTAGAAAGAAAGTTCGCCATGAAAGCATCCCAAAGGTGCCATCAGTTCATGGTGAATGACACAGGCAATGATGTCATCCTCAGTCCCTTCTCTCTGATATCCCACACCTATCGATGATAAATTCAGTTGGCTTCATCTCAGAAACATAGTTCTAAGTTCCTTTTTACTCTTCAATGTCATTAAATTTGTCCAGAAATTTCAAATATATATTCATTTAATTTGTTGATTGTTCCAGTCAGTTTGGTGTTCAGAGAATTCATTTCTGTTTGGCTTGACCAGACAAGGCAGTCATATTTGACCACCCAATGCATGTTTATTGTCTAGCTGAATGAGTTGCTATGTTTGGCTCTGCAGAGAATGGTATATGGAAAGCGTGATCACATTTGAGCCTGTTCAAGGAATAGTTCAAATTTTATCGAAACCTATATTTTAATGGTCCAATTAGCAAAAATCATAATATTTTCACATGAGTAGATGGCATGCCATGGTGCAGCATCTTATGAGTCTTCCCCAAGGAGTATCGGAAAGTTCAAGTATGCTTAAGGGAGAGATTTAGGATTGTGTTACCATCTCAAAAATGCTCTTTGATTTAACACTGGCAGTTCACGTGTGATTATAAATTATAGAGTAAATCACGATGGGCGAGGGGAATAAATATTATACCTGAGGATTAGCAAGACAGTCTCTAGACACTGGAGAGCTTTAAATCAGCTAGTCTTGCTTACTTTCTGTTCCCTATAGAATATTGGCCAAAACATCAGATATTGAAGGAACACTTTTATTATTTGGTGGTACTCTTTGCATTATTATGTAGGAAAATTATTTGTTGTAGTTATATAAATGATAAAAATTACTTCTTATCACTCTTTCTAATAAAAATTACTTCAATTTTGGTAATTAAAAATACTTGTAATTATTTAAGATAAATTAATTTTCCAAAACTTGGAAGGGTCATTAACACTGGAAAAATATTCAGTGCAAAAGAAAAGGCTGTAGTTTCATTCAGAAAACAGAGGATTAACAAGCACTTATTGTTACTCTCGGGGCAAGTTAGGAACTCTAGGGTAACTACAATTATACTGGGCTTGATGGGTTTACGCCCATGTAGATGAACCCACGCAAAAACACAAATACTTCTGTAAAAATCATGAGACCATGGGGCAAAGACAGGGGAAGAAAGATGAATGACATGCCTAGAATAGACCATCAATTTATTTGTCTGTTTAGTTAATGTTTAATTTTTAATAAGTCTTTTCCTTTTTCCCAGCTTTACTGAGATAAAATTGACATAAAACATTGTGTAAGTATAAGGTATATAATACATATATATGTTATTGTGAAATGATTACCACGATAGCATTAGCTAACACTTCTGTTATATAATTACCACTCCTTTTTTTGTGGTAAAAACATTTAAGATCTCCTTTCATTGCAACTTTCATGTATACAATACAACACTGTGCTCTATCTTAGATCCCCAGAATTTATTCACCTCAAGCGGAGTGTGTATGCTTTGACCAACATATCTCCACTTCCTCTAACTTCTGATCCCTAGTAACCACTATTCTACATTCTGTTTCTAAGAGTTCAGCTTTTTTAGAATGCACTTATGTGGTATCATATAGTATTTGTCTTACGTCTGACTTATTTCACTTAGCAAAATCCCTTCAAGGTTTACCCATGCTGTTGCAAATGTCAGAATTTTTTTTTCTCATGACTGAATAATATTCCTCTGTGTGTGTGTGTGACTACTTCTTTATCCATTCATCTGTTAATGGAGACTTAGGTTGTTTCCCCATCTTGGCTATGTAAGTGATGCTGAAATGGACATGTGAATGCATATACCTCTTTGAGATCCTTTTGCATTGCCTTTGGATATACACACAGTAATGACATTTCAAAATCATAAAATAGTTCTATTTTTAATTTTTTCAGAACCCTCCATATTGTTTTCCATAGTGGCTCTGGTAACTTTTTCTCCATATTCTCACCAATACTTGTTAGCTCCTATTTGTGCTTTATTATTACTTTTTAAAATTACCCATTTCAAATGTATGTGGTGATATCTCATTACAGTTTTGATTTATAACTTCCTTGATGATTAATAATATCAAGCACATTTTCATGTACCAATTGACCATTGGTATATCTGCTTTAGAATAATTTCTATTCAGTTCCTCTTCCCATTTTAAATGATTGTTTTTTCAATTGAGTTATATGAATTATTTATTTATTTTGGAGTTATATGAATTATTTATTTATTAGTTCTTTATCAGATATACGATTTGCACGTATTTTCTCCCATTTGATAGGTTTCATTTCACTGATTCTTTTGCTATGCAGAAATTTTTTAGTTTTATGTTGTCCCACATATTTATTTTTATTTCTGTTGTTTATTCTTTTGGTGTTATATCCAAAAAATCATTTCTGAGACCCAAAATCATTTCCACATCAAGGAGCTTTTTCAGTAAGTTTTCTTCTAGGAGTTTTACAATTTCCATTTTTTATGTATAAATCTTTAATCCATTTTGAGTTCACATTTGTGAGTGGTATAAAACACAGGTCCAGTTTAATTGCTCTGTATGTGATTATCCAGTTTTCACTACACCAATTATTGAAGAGACTATCCTTTTCCTATTTAGTATTCATGTCTTTCCTGCCAAATATTTGTTAACTGTATGCACAAAGGTTTATTTCTAGGAACTCAGTTTTTGGACTGCAGCATGCCAGGCCTCCCTGGCATATGTATATGTCTATACATATGCCAATAACACACGACTTTTGATTACTATATATGTGTAGTGTATTTGGAAATTAGGTAATGTCGTATTTTCAGCTTTGGTCTTCTTTCTCATGATTGCTTTTGCTTGTTGTTGTTGATCTTCGGTCGCTCAGTCATGTCCAACTCTTTGCGACCCCGTGGACTGCAACATGCCAAGTTTACCTATTCTTCACCATCTCTCAGAACTTGCTCAACCTTATCTCCATTGAGTCAGTGATGTCATCCAACCATATCATCTTCTGTCATCTCCTTCTCCTGCTTTCAATCTTTCCCAATGTCAGGGTCTTTTCCAACGAGTTGACTCTTCGCATCAGGTGGCCAAAGGATTGGAGCTTCAGCCTCAGCCTCAGTCCCTCCAAAGAATATTCTGGGTTAATTTCCTTTAAGATTGACTGGTTTGACCTCCTTGTAGTTCAAGGAACACTCAAGAGTCTTTCAACCACATTTCGAAAGCATCAATTCATTGGCTCTCAGCCTTCTTTATGGTCCTACTCTCATATCTGTACATGACTACTGGAAAAACCATAGCTTTGACTATATAGACCTTTGTTGGCAAAGTAATGTCCTGGGTTTTAATACATTGTCTACATTTGCATGCTATCAGATCATGGCTGCAGTCACCATCTTCAGTGATTTTGGAGCCCAAGAAAATAAAGTATGTCATTGTGTCCACTGTTTCCCCATCTATTTGCCATGAAGTGAACTCCGGGAGTTGGTGATGGACAGGGAGGCCTGGCGTGCTGTGATTCATGGGGTCGCGGAGAGTCGGACACGACTGAACGACTGATCTGATCTGATCTGATGGGACTGGATGCCATGATCTTAGTTTTTTGAATGTTGAGTTTTAAGCCAGCTTTTTCACTCTCCTCTTTCACCTTCATCAAGAGGCTCTTTAGTTCCTCTTCACTTTCTGCCATAAGGGTGGTGTCATCTGTATATCTGAGGTTATTGATATTTCTCCTGGAAACCTTGATTCCAGTTTGCCCTTCATGCAGTCTGGCATGTCACATGATGTACTCTGCATTTAAATTGCTTTGGCTATTCAGGTTCTTTGCAGGTTCCATACAAATTTTAAAATTATTTTTCTACTTCTGTGAAAATTATCACTGCAATTTTGACATAGAGTGCATAGAATAATGACTTTTAATTTTCTAGACATTTTACCAATATTGACTCCTTCAACCCATGAACCCAGGATACCCTTCCATTTGTCTGTCTTTTTTAATTTCTTCCCTCATGGTCATAACTTTCAATGTAACCTCATTGATTAAATTTATTCCTAAGTATTTTTGTTTGTTTTTGATGTTATATTGATTGAGATGTTTTTGTTTCTTTTTCAGACATTTTCTATTAGTGTGCAGAAATATGATTCATATCTCTATGTTTACTTTGTATCCTACAACTTTGCATAGTTTATCAGTTCTGATAGATTTTTGGTGGTCTTTAGGGTATTCTGTATATAAGATCATATTTCCTGCAAATAATGACAATTTTATCTCTTACTTTTAAATTTAGATTTCTTCTATTTTTTTTTCCTGGCCTTATGCTCTGATTATGACTTCCAG